>NC_140593.1:358083155-359463227 GCF_964204655.1 Triturus cristatus | reverse complement strand
CAATGAGCCTTTCCTCTGAGCCTACTTTTCATGAGAACCAGCAGGGCCAGGAATCCAACATCCCCACGCAGGGTGGCCTGCCAGGGGAGGACCTGGCCATCGCTGTATATCCCGATTGATTGGGCACACTTGTTCTGTTTAGGGATGGACTGCTTTGCCAGCCTCGGCTGTTATTTCAACAAACACAAAGCCATTATCCCGGCTGCCCTGGAAGTTCTGATGAGGGGCTGATTTGTTTCCTCAAACCCAGAGAGGGCTCCAGGAATTCAGGAGTGTTAGTAACTAGTGGTCTCCTCTGTCACTTGGTGCACACGGATAACAAGAAAGGGAGGTAGCCTTACTCCGGATTATTAGAGACAAGGCCCTCCGGACCCCCTTGCGGTCCAGTGGTTCTCTAATAGGTGCCGCCAGGGCCTGGGTCAGCCCATGTCCATGCTTGCCTTCCAGACCTGTCAGATGGGCCTTTCCCCCGAGCCTCCCTTCCCAGAGAGCAGGCAGGGACATGAAGTTCACAAACCACAAAATAAGGGACCTAGGAGGTTTTGAGACCAACAGGAGTTGGCTTCCCAATACCCATTGCAAAACACAAACAAACAACTGGGTCTGGATAGAGGAATGGAAAGAAGTGAGAGTTTGTATGCCTAGTGGATGTGGGGTATTCCCTTTAAAGGATGAATTCCCTCACCCACAAAAGGTGGCATGCTTCATCATTGGGAACCTCCTCCCATGTGATGCCTAGTCACAGTGCGGGCTATAACTCCATCACTAGAGGGAGGTGCTCAGGTATATTTTCAGAGGTATGATAAATACCTTTCCAAAGAGCATGGAGTGGTGAGGGAAGCAGAGCGTGAGTGCAGGGGTGTGCAAATCAAAACTGGCTCCATTGTACGCAACACATTTTATTCATGCATCCCTGGTTCAGGATTAAAACCAAGCAAAAAGCCAGCCGGGTATAATCATACCCACTGGATATTTCCAAAAAAACAGGTTGACATGTTTCTGCCTCTCACCCTCCGCGGAGGTGTTGAGGCATTCCTCAGAACCCACATAATTAATGCTCCTGCTTAAGTGCTCAAGGAAAAAAAATATATAATAAGTATAGAAATACAAAATCAGTGGTCCACATATTAGTTCAAAATAGGGATCCACTGGTGGTTTCCTGAAAGAGAAAGTATGCATAGTGTTAGCCATTCAAACCACGTACAGTAGATAGGAACAAACCAGCTCACAGAGACAGCCCTACAAAACCACATTGTGATTTGTGGGATTCTTCTATATATACACTTTATATATTACCCGTGCACCAGACCCTTTGTCCTTGTGCACAAATTAAGGGGACAGGTGAAGGATGAGGCTTACCCACTAACTTTGGGATAGGTACCTCAACTCAGACCCTGGCGTGAGACTCAGGGAACAGTCTCCCTTACATTGCATCATAGGAGAGAGCAAGAAACAACGAACAGCAATAAGAAATAGGAGCGATTAAAATGCTGAGAGCCAAATTGACTTAAAAAATGCTAAAATCCAAAATCAGTGCAGCTTGATACACCAAATGCGGTTATCACTGTATTGTTATATGTTCAACAGACCACAGGGTGGTACCTTGTTAGTTGTCTTCATCATTCAAGCAAATCATGTAATAATTAATGCGTGTGCATTGAAAAGTCTTATTCTAGTCAGACTGTACTGTCCTGGCACACTAGGAGCCACACGCCATTGATACATGTAAAAAATACATGACTACTGCACTGATCAGAAACATTTTATCACAAGGATTACATAGCCCTCCTCAATGTTACTTAGCCTCCATTAATTCATGACGGGGGACACAACCCCACTGTATTCAAGCTAATCATGTAATAATTAATGCATGTGTGATGAACAGTATAATTCCAACCGGTATGTACCATCCGGTCCTGCTTATAGTGCTCTTATGCTCTGTGATGCAAATTCAGATTTTATGCGTTGTCATCCCCATGTACTAGAGGCCACAGGGCCAAGTGATTAGGTAGATCAATCTCTCGCTATTGCAGTTCATGTGCTGTCTTTATTCCCACAGTGTGTTCAAACCATTATCTAACTAGGTGGAGTGTAAGGTCTGGACACACACTCCAGAGGAACCACAGGGGAAGTGACCATGCACTGGTGGTAATCCCCAGAGAGTGTCTTGCCTTATACTACCAACCTTCACCAGTCTAGTGTGTATCAGTTAGCCTTTGAGATTGCTACTCCTTTTGAATGCAAACAAAGGGTGTGGAACAGACATGCTCCCTTTTTTCAAGATGTGCCAGTTCTTGCATATTAATTTCTTTATAATCCCAGAGAAAATTCTCCATCGCGATGGCAAACAACAGGGGTGATAATGGGCACCCCTGCCTGGTCCCCTGACCTACACTGTAGCTCTCGGAGATGGTTTGCCCTGTTTGGACTCTGGCCATGGGTTTGCTAGATAAATAGTGGGTCCACGCTAAAAACCCGGGCCCCAAACCCACCCGATTTATGACCACCTCATATGGAAAACCCCATTCAAGGCTATTGAAGAGCTTTTCAATGTTGACAGCAAATCTGGCTGCATCATCACAGCTATAGAGCTCGAGTTGGCTTCCATCAGCGCCAAGAGATGACCAATGTTAATTGTCATGTTCCGGCCCGGTGTAAACCCTGCCTGGTCAGGGTGTATCAGTCTGGGCATAAGAAGGAGAAGTCTGGAGTCTAAGATCCTGCTGAGGATCTTGTAGTTGAGATATAACATTGACAGCCGCTTTAAGGATTTGCAGTCATCAGTCGGTTTCCATGGTTTTATTGGGGGCACCACTAAGGCCTCCTGAGTGGAGGCTGGCATGTGACCCATGGTCCTAGCCTCTTTATAGAGTTCCACCAGTTTGGGGGCTAGTTCATTAAAATATACTGCATTAAACTCTACCGGAAGCCCATCAGTCTCAAGCGTCTTCCCACGAGCTAATCCTTTTATTGCCGCTCTTATCCCTTGGAAACCAATATACCCACACAGTTCCTCAACCTCTTCCTGTGTAAGGACAAGAAGGGGCAGTGGCAAGAGGAAGATGTGTAATGTCTCTGCATCATGGTATGCAACACTCGTGCAAATCCCAGGGTAATACTGTAAGAAGTAACCATTTACCTCCACCGGCCTATATAAGTGAGCTCCTCTCTCAGTAGTTAGCTCCACTATAACTAAGCCCTTCTTGACCAGATTAGCAAGCCAGGCCAGTAGGGATCCGATTCTGTTGCGTACAGCATGTGCCTGTACTATCTACTGTTTAAAGTCAAAATAGCAGAGCCTCTCTATGTGGCCTGCTACCTTCTCTTTAGCATCTAGTAGGGTGTGTTGAAATATTGGGTATCCTGGCCTGTGCTTCACAAACCTCTCAGCTCCTGTTCTGATTCCACCACCTCCCGCAGCAGAGTACCCTGATGCCTACTGATTCTTCTATGCATGGCCCTCAAATCACTGTCTTGAAGGCATCCAGCTGAATTAGGGGAGAAGATGCAGTCCCCCCGTTATCTTCAAAATGCCGTTTGATGTGTTCCCCGATCACCTCTCAGTGCAGTGGGTCCTCTAGTGATTCTGGTTTCAATTGCCATGTGGGAATTCTCGGTGTAGGGCCTTCTCATCCCTATTGTAATAGCACTGGGTTGTGATCCAAGATTGTGTGGGCCAGATATTCCACTCCGTCCATTAGGCAGTGGATTTCTAGAGTGCAGAGGAATGTATTAAATCAAGGCGTATATGTAAGTTATGCAAGTGGGAGAAGGAGTAATCTCTCGTTAGTGGGTACATTCAGAGCCATGTGTCCAGTAGCCCCCATTGGGCCTGCCAATCTGTAAAGACCCTGGCTGACCTAAATACTGGGTAGTCCCTCAGCAGGGGATGGGAACAATCGATCTGGGGATTTGCTACACAATTAAAATCCCCACCTATGATGACAGACTAGGCCAAGTAGGGGGGCAGCACACTGAACAAACTTGCTAAGAAGGCCCCTTGATCCACATTCGGAGCATATATGTTAACTATTGCTATATCATTTCCCGTCCAACCACATATCGACCCTCCATGTCTATCAGGTCTCCTTTGTGTTGGAACAGGACCCCCGACCTAATCCAGATTAGTGCAACCCTGGCATAGGCCGAATACGTGGTGTAGTATGCCTGGCCCTGCCACCTTTGGTGAGTGCATCCCCTTCCTTAGCTGTGAGATGTGTCTCCTATAAAAGAGCCATTTGGCTTCCCCTTCTATCCAAATAGTAGAACACCTTACAGTGTTTTGTCAGTGTGCATCCCTCTAATGTTCCACATGAGTAATTTATAGGTCATAGGTGTAGCCATAGTACGTGGAGATTATACCCTGGGTGTTGTCCCGAATGTGGCATAGCCAAACTTTGTGACAATTTCAACCCAGTGCGCTGTTTGGGTGTAATAGTGAAAGGGTAGCGACTCATATGTTTCCATTTATACAAAAAACAACAATCACCTCAACTCCCTTTCTCCAGGACAAGCAGGCAACGACCCCCCTATCCAAACAGTCAATCAACCAACAGGCATTCGCGGAAGGAACCATGTGAAACTGTAAGTGGGGGTTGTGGTTGTAACTCACTCTGTGGTAAGTTCCCCCATCTAGTAGCAGACATCAGCTTAATATGCATGTCTCAGAGGAAGCTTAAATAGTTGATGTCCCACCTCAATCATACATCTCCAACATCAGCACTATACAGACAGGCTACTTAGGTCATATGATTTCATCTGATGTCCCTGGGGTCACCGTGGGCAGTTCAATGCTTGACTGCCCAGAGGAGCTAGAGCTGTGGCCGGTGTTCAAAGTTCAATCCCTCTCATCTTCTAGCAGTCATCGATGCCACCACAGTCATTACTTTCTGGCATTCTTGCTGTGCCTCCACCTCCAAGCGGCCAGCCCTGCTATGGTGTTTAGTCAATCTGTGGAACCTGGCCCTGCGAGGGTGGTTCTCCTGTGAACGCTGATCTAGTCCAAGCTAAGGGTGGAGGTCAATCCAACTCCAAACCTCCTCCGGGGTCTGGAAGAACTGAATGCCCTCCTGTGTCACCACCCACAGCCTGGTCGGGAATAACATGGCATAGGGTATACGCGGCTGGTGGAGTTTTTCTTAGCATTCTCAATAGCTTCTGCACTCTGCATGAAAAACCTGGGAAGATCCTGATCATGCTGTTGTCAATTTTGAGGCCCCCCTTCTTCTGTGCTTGCTAAGTATGTGTTCACGGTCCTTATAATAGAGCAACCTGCCTACTACAGGACGAAGAAGGTGCCCTTGAATTGGATGGGTGCCGTGACTCTGTACACCCATTCCAGAGCAAAGAACGTTCGCGATGCAATGATGTATGTGGTTTAAGAACCAAGTTCACAAGTTGTACTGCGGAGTGTTCTGGGAGAAAGTGTTAATTCAGAAGTAGGAAAAAGACAGTCACTATTCCAATCCAACGTACCAGGAAAAGTAATTCAATTGTAATCCAGAGACGTAGCCAGGGAACAACGAAGTAAGTCTTTTTCAGGCAAAGATAGAAAGCATATGCTCGTAGCTTGAAAGGAAGAGGCAGTGTTGGCAGTTCAGGTTCACTTGAGTCCGATGAGAAATTGTCATAATGCACAAATTAGCCAGTCTATTCTCGGCAGCACAGCAGGTTTTGAAGAACCGGTTGATGACTCGATCTGTGGGATGTTTATATAGACGTCGTCAATTTTTCAAATTGAAATTTCTGTACTTGTTGATTGTACAGTTGTAATTGTTTTAACAGGGAGAAGTATCATTTCATTGGGTTTTTTTTAGCTTCTCTTTGAAAAGTGGAGTCTTCAGTCATTATTAAAGCTTCCATCTGAACTTCCTGCACAGTAGCGAGAGGAGTGCAGCAGCTACCCAAGAGCCCACATGGCCTGCTGTTGAGAATCGGCCACGTAGTGAGGTTTGATCAGATCAATTGAGACTAACCTTTGTCTCGATGACCGGCAAGAGGCGAAAGAAGTACAGTTCTGGTAAATTCCACAGCCAGGACAGGTACAGGCGCTCTACAAGGTAGGCCAAATTCTTTTTGTTCACAATTTTCTCTCTGACCTAATCCCCAATCTTGGGGACCCAGGCAGATCTTGCTGGTACTGTTTTTAATTCTCCGGTGGCGGTGCGTTTAATTCGGAAGTTGCTTTGTAAAGCTCTGTATTCTTTAAGGTCCTGTAAAACATCCAAATGATCATTGATGTCAAATGGGGTTTCAACCGCCACTGTACTGACACTATCGAAGTCAGGTACCCACATCCTCACCCCAAACAGGAGTTCATAAGGTGTACGACCCCTTCAGGTATTTTCTTGGCATGTTGTTAAGTGCCCTCTGGACCCATATAGATGATTGACCCAACTGCCAAGCGAGCCTAATACCCTCGCTGTCAAGGATTTATTTAAGTCACGGTTTTTCCTCTCAATGACTGAATTTCACTCGGGATTGTAAGGGAAGGAGTACTGCAATGCCACACCCAAACTTCCCATGGCTTCTTTGTAAGCCCAAGAGCTTAAAGCCAGACCCTGGTCGAAATGTAGTGTGCCAATTGTGTATGTGCCAATAAGGACTTGCAAATCCTTTATAACTGTTTGAGCATCAGCCGAGCGCTGGGACCCAACCCACAGCAATCTGGAGCATGAATCTGCTGTCACCAAGATGTACTTGTAAGCCTCATCTAAGTGTAAGGGGCTGCAGTGATCCAAATATACACACATAAGAGGTTTGTCTGGGATCAATAAAGTTGTTTGTGGTGGAAGTGCTACGATGGAGCCCTTCATCCGCTGGCAGATGTTGAAAATGAGTCATTGGTCTGTTTAGTAAGACCTGGCCACCAATAGCGCTGCTTTAGTAGTGAAACTGTAGCAATGATCTCTTCATGAGCTGAACCCAGACCCTCATGTGGAGCTAGTATCAATCCCAATCTGCGACCGGTGTTTGGTATTACTCAATCCCCCACTCCTGGAATCTGAGCATATGGAATGTTCTGTGCATCTAACTTGTAGGAGTACTTGAGTAGAAAGCCTTTTGGCAGGGCTGAGATGTTGCAAGTGGAATTAACAGCAATCATAGTTGTTCTGCCTATCCTCATACTGGAGCAAGTTATTACAGCAACGGCAGCAGTGTGTACTGTTGCCTTGGTGGCTTCATCCGCCATCAAATTCCCTTCACTGTGAATGCCAACACGTTGATGACTCAATGTATGAATAACATGAGCCCATGGTAGGCCTTCTTTCAGCTTTGCCACATGTTCCCAAAGCAGCTTGTGCTTTATTGTGCAACCTTTGGAATCCCTAAACCCATTCTGGCCCCAATAATGGAAATATTCATAATAGGACTGGACACAGTAAAATGAATCACACACAATTAGTGTGGGGAATTCATGATCTGTATTTTGTAGTGCCAGTATCAGAGCTTTTAGTTCCACCAGATGCACCGTACAGTCACCTAGAGACTGAGTGTGGGTTTTCCCAGGATGGAACATTCCATCATGCATGCACCCTTTCACAATTGTGCATGCCACGGAATATTGCTGTTTCATTGCTACGGCCGGCTGGGCAGATCTAGATACATTCATATCGATCTAGAGGCTTAATTTCATTCAGCAGAGGATATTATTGTTCATACTGCAAGAATGCTTGTGTTTGTAGAGTAGAGCCAAATCTGTAATCTATATCTGTTGAAGTGAGAGAGTAAGCCAATTGAATCCATTGTGGATGCAATGCTTTAGCATTCGGGATGCTTGGCTTTGTAACGGCCTCTAGGGACAGTACCAGGATCACAGCAATTGTGAATTTCCCCTGAGCCAGTGCTCTCTCTCTCTCTAACTACAGCAGTCTGTACCGCTGTGAGAAAATTTTTCAGCGGATGCAAAACACATTTCCACGTTTTTGTACAAATGTGATTTGTATGCTGTAGGTACGACGGTATCCCCCTCATTGAAAGTGATATACCTATACCCAGTTGGTCCTGCAACTACGCAGATCACCTGGTTAGTTGTGGTAACCCGAGTGTGTAAATCTTTAGAAGCTATCATGTCAACTTGTATGGAACGTAGAATATCTGTAAGTTCGTTTGTCCAATGATGTACTGAAAAATCAGGTCTAATTAAGTCGTAGAAAGCTTTCACTCTTTCTGTATAATCCAAAATGTATGTCCTGCCAAAATTAGAAAATCCTTAAATGGATTGTAGTCTTTTCAGAGTCGCTGGAGGTTGGAGCAGGGCTCATTTTTCCAAAAATTGTGCTGCCAGGCTTTTGCCTTCACTTGACAATTTGTACCCCAAAAATATGACACTGAGGTGGGCAATCTTTGATTTTTTTAAATTAAATTTGTATCCTAGGTGGGCGAACCTCATAATTATGTGGTTCACCCTAGACAAGTGTTGCATTAATTCATTGTCCATCAGATAGATGTCATCTACAGAGGACAATGCCTCCTCCTGTTCTTATACCCTTGTGTTAATTGACAAAATTGGCGTTGAGATCCTAGCACTGAGAATGCTGTCAAATATCTGCTCCCAGGTGCTATATTTTGGCAGAAAAATCCATTTGAAATGTCTAGTGTTGTTATGTATTCTTTCCGCATGATGTTATTCGTTAGTGTGCCACTATGTTCATTTTGTACTGCAAATGTGTGTGTGCAAGCATTTTAATGTCTATAATCTAAGACGAGACTATATGAATTATCGGATTTTATTGCAGGAAACAAGGGATTATTCATAGGTGATGTGCAATTCTCTATCACACCTTGGTACTCAAGTTGATCGAGGATCTCCCTGACTTGTTTCTTGCCTGATGTTCAATTGGGTATTGTCTCTGTGGTTGAGGAATTGTTTTAATGGGATTTCATGGTGAGGTGACTCATCATCCCACCCAAAATGACTGCAGTAAAGTGGAGGAGCTAACGCTAATGCCCACTGATTATGGTACGAGGTCGGAGAAAGCAGGTAAAATAACTTCTCCCCCCATTGGGCCCAAAAAAATATTGCAACCATATGTCAGATTCTCCCAAAAGAGACCTTTTACCTTCCTGGGTAAGTCCCCCTCCATTTGGAGTGCTATTTGGTATCAACAATGTGGGACACTTACCCTTGTATCAGGTGTTTCCAATGTGATCTGCTCACCTAGCACTGCTACCCCCCAGGTTCTGCTGAGCTATTGTGACTTCTGCCGTGCAGTTCAGCATCGTCACTGCCTTATCCTCGTTCAGAAGCTGAGTCCTCTGTTGCCTGGGCCTTTCTAATGTTTATCCTGGCTACATTTTTCTTTTTAATTTGAGGTTTAGAAGTCTTTTGTTTATCTTCTTGTTTAATGATGTAGTCCGAAGTGTGATGTGACTCTCTCTTTGGCTTGACTCGCTGTTCCAATCTGTGCTTTGACCATTCGTCTCTCTCCAATCGTTTTACGGGTGACTCCTGTAAGGAACTAGAGGAACTTTTATCAGCATCCTGATACTTGTCAGGCTTTTTAATATTGTCTCGGTTTCTCAAATTGTATTTTCTCTCGGTGTGCTCCTGTTGAGGAGACCCACCCCTTGACTGTGTTTTGTTTTGTTTATCATCCCATTTCTTCTTTGAAGAATTGGGCGGTTGCTTAGAGTTATCCTTTTCAGAATTGCTCTTAACTATTGGTTTCCCAGGTCCGGCTCTCAGATTATCTCTACCAAGCGAAGCATATGTATCTTTGACAATCTTAGGCGATTCTATCTCCTGCTGTACAGGAGTGAATTCCCTCAGATGTTGCCGTACGACCACCACTGTTGCCTTCCCTTTTATAGTACTCAACATAATGGCCGATACCTGGGCAAAATCCCCAGACCTAAGGCAGGCTCTGCCCCATATTCATTCTGCATCTGTTTTAGTACATCTGGTAAGACTGCTATTGAAGGGGTACCATGGGTTCTAGTACATGCGACAGCAAAGATTGTACCCCAAGAGCCACAATCTTCTATCGGGGGAACCATCTAGATTGGCAAGCAAATTATCAGTATTCAGTGTTTTTCCTGCGGGCCCATTTTGGGAAAACTGGTTCAATTTAATTCAATTCAACAGATCTTTATTCGGATATAAAATATCCATAAAAGCACAGGTCAAAATACCAGCAAAAATACATACACTTATAAAAATACACGATATGAGAAGGAATGACAACATACATTTTCAAGAAGTTGTAGTTTTGCACACTATGTTCCTCTTTTTTAAAACTGCTTCAAGCTGTGCTGTTGTTTTGTGCTATCCAGAATGGGATTTGCTCCTGGATGGTGGGAATCTTTCTCATATCGGCATTCAGTGTTTGTGGGCTAATACCTGTAGTAGCTATATGTGGTTGTGTAGCCTGAGCAGCTCTTGCAGGTTGAACTGTTAATGTTCTCATTATTTATGGTGTAACATTTCTGTAAATGTTTACTTAATCTCTGTAGAGTGTACGCTTTCCTGCTGCTGATAAAGCAACAATATCTGGATGCGGTGTATATGAAGCTAAGACTGGCCAGGTTGCTTCTTCTCTGCTGAGGCGACTGAGTCTCACGTATTCTGTGGTATGGGGTAGGGTGCTTTTAAACTAATTAATGTGCTTATCAAAGACAACGTCGCCCTCGACCCGCCCCAATCCGGATTCTGAAGCAACCACAGCACCGAGACCACCCTACTCGCCTCCACAGATGACATCTGTGCCCTCCTAGATCAAGGCCACACCACAGCCCTTATCCTACTCGACCTATCAGCAGCCTTCGACACCGTCTCCCACCGCACACTCATCGCCAGACTATACGACGCCGGCATACAAGAAACAGCCCTAGACTGGATCTGATCATTCCTCACCAGAAAAAGCCAAAGAATTAGACTTCCACCCTTCTTCTCTGACCCCACGAAAATCATCTGCGGAGTCCCACATGGGTCATCACTGAGCCCGATACTCTTCAACATCTACATGGCCCCCCTCGCCGCCATCATCTGACAACACGGCCTCAACAGGGTATCCTACGCTGACGACACCCAGCTCATCCTCTCCCTCACCAAAGACTCCACCACCGCCAGACTCAACTTCCAGATTGGAATGCAGGACGCCACAGTGTGGATGACCAACAGCTGCCTAAAGCTCAATCCAGAGAAAACAGAAGTCCTCGGAACCACCCCCTCAGCATGGGACAACACCTGGTGGCCGACCGCCCCCAGAAGCCTCCGACCCCCAGGGACCATGCCAGAAACCTCGGCATCGTACTCGACTCATCCCTCACCATGAACCAAGAGGTCAACGCCATCACCTCCAGCTGCTTCAACACCCTCCGCATCCTGCACACAACCTTCAAATGGATCCCCCGGAGTCAAGGAAGACAGTCACCCACGCACTCATCACCAGCAGACTGGACTATAGAAACGCTCTCTACGCCGGCATAAACAAGTCCCTACTCCGCAAGCTCCAGATGATACAGAACACCGCCACCAGACTCGTCCACAGCCTCCCCTGGTACGAACACATCAGCAAACACCTACGAAGGCTCCACTGGCTCCCCGTGGAGAAAAGAGTCACCTTCAAAATCCTCACCCATGCCTACAAATGCCTACCCAACACCGGAGCCAAATACCTCAATGACAGAATCAATTTCCACGTACCCAAAAGAAACCTCCGATCTTCCAACCTCACACTGGCCAAAACCACTTGCATCCACAGAGCCTTCTCTCACATTGCAGCCAAAACCTGGAATGAACTCCTGGCAGACATCAGACGCGCCCCCTCCCTGAACACCTTCAGAAAGACTCTCTAGACCTGGATCTTTGGCTAAACAGACCTGCGCCTCCCCCCCCTCCCCCCAGTGCCCTGAGACCCTCACGGGTGAGTAGCACGCTTAAAATCCCCTGATTGATTGAATCCCCTGATTAATTTGTAAGTTAGCAGGACTTCTAAGTCCACAATTGGGAACTACTCATCAGGTGCTTCAACTTCAATGTATTCATGGACAAAACGTGTATGTGCATCTGCAGGTGGGAATTTAACCCAAGAAGAGAATACCTCTGTCCTGAATGCTTCATGTGTCCCACCCACGAAGGTAACATCTCCACCCATTGACGGTAGGACATGTTGGCATAATTTCACAGTAACTGTCTGTCGGCAATTTTCTGAAATATTTAGTGCAACTACCTGTTCTTCAACATTCTCAGCTCGTTCGGTCATCGTCAGAGGAGTAGTATTTAGCTAAAATGTTATAGTGTTATGGTATGCACAATGTGGGAACTTCTAATCCTTCAAGCTTGATTAACCTACAGCCAATACATATAGGGTGTACCTACACAGCTGAGGCTGATTTGCTTCCCTTCCCACTGCAGACGTCTCCGGTTAAAATGTGTTTAGGATCCCGGAGAAAGCACGACTGAACTACCCATATTTGATCGTTAAATAAGAGCCTCGCCAATGTTGGCGGCGCCATGTCGTGTACTTCCTACTAATCTTTAGGATCTGCGCATTGGTTGGACAACATAAACTAGGGGCTTGGTGTCAAAACTGATTCCAGACACCCCCCGCAGGATATGTTGACCTATAGACCAGCTAGCTCATAGCGCCACCGTAAGCACCCCTAACCTATCAGGGAGCTAATGGTTTCTGGTAACCACTGAACATGACAACTCCGACCCTTCAGGGATCGTGGAAACATTACAGAACCTTTCGCTCAGTAACTCATGCTCACTTATTCTCAGAGAAATATACAGAGAATACACAGTGGGACGTTTTCAATAATATTTCTACAGCTGAAAATTTTCTTTTTTGAGGACATAACTTCGCTACATGGGCCTAACTTGGGAATATAACAGTATTAGATATTACAATGCACATAAATGCAAATAAAGAGTCTTGATGATGAGGTAAATGATGAGAAAGGTGGGCTTTGGGGGCCTAAAACTTAGCTACAGATTCAGGTTCCTGAAAGAACACTGAGAAAAACAGGGTATATTAGTAAGCATTGGACACCTGGCACCGGTGGCAATTAAAGGTGAGGTGGTGAGCTAGCAGCTGATAGAGTTCAGGAGGATTGAAACCCCTCAAAAATCAGGCCAAGTTCAATGCTTTTATTTATTGACGTGATTTATAATGTGCATGCCTACCTAAAAAACGCTTCCCAGCTCTAGCCTTCTCACTAAACCAAGCAGCATTTCCAAGAGCCAAGAGTAACTGTTAAAGAATAGGTGGAAACATCCATGTTTTGAGTAATTTGCGGAAAGCTGTGAGCAATTTTCAGACTCTCAATATTTGTGGCAAGGTGTTCCACAACTTTTTTCCCCAGATACACAAATGCCCAACCACCTTGACGAGTTCTCTTGATTCTGGGAACCACTGCCAGCTCCTGATTGCTAGAGTGGAGAGAGCATTTAGGTGTATACCAAGACACCAAAGGTCTCAGATGCATGGGCCTGTTTTGGAAAGACACTTATGCATATAGCATAAGGCTTTGAATTGAACCCAATGTTCAATTGGCAGCCAGTAAAGAGTGTGTAACACAAAGGCTGATGAGGTGAATCTGGGTGGGTAAAAGAGATGCCGTGCTGACGCATTTTGTATAGTCAGAAGCCATTTAAGCAGATATTTGGCAGCACCCAACTATAAGACATTACCATAGCCCAGTCTGGAAATTACCAGAGCCTGGGCTGCAGTTCTTTGAGCAGGCATGTCAGGATTTTCCCTAACCACTCAAGGATGCCAAAACAAGTGGCTGTCACTTTGTTGATTTGGTGACTCATAGACAGCGTGTCATTGAGCCATACCCCCAATTTCTTTTACTACATTAACAGGTGATGTAGTGACATCCATAGTAGATGGCCACAGACTACAGACCATAGGTGGGGAGGAATGCCCACCAGCAGAACCTCCTTCTTGTCCCCATTCAGTTTACACATTGTGATTTATTGACACGGGCATAGCTTCATCTCTTGTAGCTCCACTTTTGTCTTGTTTGGTTGGCAAAGCTCGGCTGTCATCATTTCAGGTGAAAGTTGAACAGAAAATGTCAGTTTTGGAGACAGTGTGCAATCTTGCATCATGTGTGCATGGTGTGACACAGACTATGTTTGCCTCTGTTGCAGTCTGTTTTGACACCCCATTGTGCCATCACAGCCTGTAACACACTATAGAGAGGCACACCTGCGTAATGCTCACTTAAAGTAGCTTCTGTGTGGCATTGAGGTCTTTCTATGAATCTTTTGGTGAATAAGGGACATCAATTGACCATAGCCTTATCAAGAACATCCATAAAAGTTCATAGACTGCTAATGGCCATGAGGTTTACACTTGTACACTGCTCCTTCATAAGTCTGTCGTGCTGAGTACTCCCAACATACATTTTTCATCACTGTATCTATACATCATTATCACCTTCGCCTTTAGAACGCTAGTCCATTTTTCATTGCATTTAAGAGTTGATTTTGATATAAACAAATTCTTGTGCTTAGCTTGCTGGTCAGGGTCTGCCCTCTATAAACCTGCAATTTGTTTGTAGGTGAGCCAGTTGTCTACAATATTGTCCCCCTCTATAATATCACTGAAGAGCTGTGGAGATGTTGCAGTGGGTATTTTATTTGGCTTTCGCAGAATGAGTCTCGTATACACTGTCCAACAAACTTCACTGCGTCGTTAATAAAATCCGTTGTCCCATCGTAGATATACACATATATAAATATTAAAACAACTGGCCAATAATCTCGTAAATAAAAACACACAGATAACAATTGTAAAAAGTGTTTGTCTCAATATTGAGATAAAGCCTGACAAGCTCAACATTATATCTCAGTTTCGCTTCTTAGTTGCTCTGAGTGACTCCTGTTAAACACGAAAACCCCCACGCACAGCTGGCAGATTTCTCAATCATGAAAAATTAGCCTGGCAAATTCGACGTGTATCTTATTTACAGTTACTCGAATTAATTTCTCTCACAAGGAGTCGGCCACAATTGTATGATGGAAAGAAAGGCTTTGAGATTTTAGGTTTCAGGGTGTGAGTGGGTTTGTGTTCCTGAGGTCTCTGTGTGCTTTAGCTTGATTGGTGCTGTTTTTAAAACTTAAAATATGTATTACCAGACTCTGCCCAGGATCTTATCCCCAGTTGTCGGAAAAGTGGAAGTAATAAGGTGTCTCATTCTTCAAAAGTAGAGCGGTACAACATCATAGAACATGGACCAGTGTTTCATATGTATAATCACTGCACAGTCCATCCTGTCAGGCATTACATGGCTTTCAGTTGTGCCATCTTTGGCAGTGTTGCTCTTGACCACAGAAGGAGCTGTTGATGTTGGTCTGTCTGGTTTTCTAGTCCTCCCTATATTTTTTTACACGCATAGAGCAGCCTTTCATGTGGCACTGTACCTCTTGGGCCAGGATTACAACAATTGCTCCTTGGTGTAACTTGCAGACTTGCTTATCCCTCCAACATGGTGCTATTGCACCTCCCAGAGCAGTCTCGTGCAGATTGCTGCTAGTCGAACGAGTTTTTCTAGATCTGTCTTCTATGGTAGTGGTGCTCATTGAGTGTGTTGGGTTGGATCCTTGACTGCCACTATATGGGGTGCCCCACGAACTACACTTTATGATTTAGATTATTTTGGTTTCCAGTTGAGTTCAGCTCTCACAGGCTTTTTCTGAATCCTATTTTCCCCTTCTTTTTGAGAGAGCTCTCCTTGGTATCAATGCATTTGTAATGATGACTTCAAGTGCCTCCATCAGTGCAGCTGCGCTGCATACGTTACTTATGCTGGATTCAACTGTTGAATCTTACTGGGTGTGATTCTTTGGTGCAAGGAAGAGGCATGTCTCTGGGATGTTTGCATCTTAGGTGATTGCCAGATGTTCCCCCTATCCATCACGATTTATTCCAAGGTTCTGGTTTGGGCTATGTTGGGAGGTGAGCATGTCATGACACTGCATAGCACGAGCGTTGGATCATATTGTGATTTACTTCAGATGTGACTTCTACTATGTCAGCTGCCACCCACTCCTCCTTGTTCCAGGCGTGCATACTTTTTTCAGAAAGGTGTCTTTTATTCTAACACAACAAGTTGTTGGACTGTGTCCAGAGTCATGCCACTCGCATGCACAAAATGTGCTTTGTCACATTGTGCTTTTGGATTTCGTCATGAGTTGTTTTCAAGGGGGTCAACAGGCGGAGTCGTAATGTTGGTATGGACAGGTAATGTGATGCTTATAATAAGTAGCCACTGAGGTTGTTTCCTTATGACAGTTTGTAAAGGATTCAGCAGCATGTAAGCCTCAAGTTCTGGTTTCTCTATGCCTTTACCTGCTTTTTGCACTGTGGCTGCTGTCGGTAGTACTGGTGTTTGGTGCATTCACACACACACGGGCATTTGAAGGTGGGTGGGATTCGCATTAGTGGCACTTTTGTTTAGTTTAGGAGTTTACCTATATAATTGTTTGCTTCTACATTGAGTTTGTTATTCTAAATTGTATATTAGCATGTAGTTGAGTAGTGTGCCAAGTGTATATTGGCTTTGCATCTGGCGTGCGATGTGTTGGCTTTGTGGGAATGTCCACATCAGCCATTTGGGAAGGGGCATATGTTTCTATTTCGTGCAGACACTGGGGTGTGTTAGTAGGGTTTCATCTTTAAAACTGCATGTTCGTTCTCCCCGAATAAAGTATTCTGTTTTCTGTTTGTTGAAGTTTGTTTCATGGTGGGTTCAGTCATTCAGTCATTTTTGCGACTGATGCTAATACATGTCTGTAGAGGTGTGTGTGTGTGTGTGTGCGTGTGTGTGGTAGGGTGCTGACCTGTGCAGTGTGATATCGGATTATATATTCTGATTGATTTGTTTGTGGGTGCATCCTTGTCCCTTCTTTGCTTGCAGTTTTTTATGCATGTTCATTGCCGACCACCTGCTTCTTAAATTGACAGCAGCTTGTCTTTACACTCTGGCACCCATCCATTTAACGACATTTATGTTCAAGATGTCTGCATAATCTTAAATTCTGTCACCCACAAAGCAAAAAAAAAGATTTCAAGCATGGCTTCACTGAAAGGTTTAATTATACCTTATTGTCTTCCTATTGTGACTTTAGTTGTTTCATCTGCAATGCTCACGAGACAGTAAGTTATTTTTATGATTGATATGTATTTCTATTTCTGTTTGAGAAGCAGTTCAATTAATAGGTTTTCTTTAAAAGCTTTCCCAGCAATAGTGTTTGTCACTTATAGATTTTTTAGAAATATAGACCTCATCTTGTTGGAAGCAATTTCCTATTGATTGAATATTCATGGGCGTGTAGGTAGCTTAATGTACTCTGTTCATTGAATACAAATATGAACATTAGCATGTCAAATACATTTCCACTCCGCATTTGAATTAGTAACAAGAGAAGTTTGATACGATGAGATTTAAAAAAATTAAAGAATATGAATAATGGTATTTTTGTATAATTGATACATTTTTCATTGATCATCACAATTATTATTGTTTGCCCAGTCCTTCCCTGACTCACGTATTCCTGCGCAAAGTCTTACAGTTTTAAAATGTAACTTTATTTTCTCAAAAATAAAAATCTGTCCATTTTTGTTTTGCATGAGCTTTACTTCCCATTAGTAATCTATGCTTTTATGCTCCACATGGGTGGGAATCTTCTTCATATATAATTGAAATAAGTGCTCCATATTTTTTCTTAAAATACTTCCGAAAGGAAAACTAATAAGAGGATGCAACATTACATAAACACAGTGTCTGCTATCCCCCACATATTGGGGAACAGATTAACCTGAAATAACACTACACTGTGGGTGGGCTCTGAAGCAGGGACTGGGAAGGCCTTCAAGGCTTTTCCATTTGCAAACCTCCACTGTCAGGCTTTGACTGAGGACAAACACTATAGCGGTGTCCTCCCTGGGGATGCCAAAATCCCTGCTCCAGCATTGTTTGTCCCAGGGATCTCTGAAACTTCTTTCCTCCAGTCGAGCACTGTTGCCTAAGTCTCCAGTGCAACAGTATGCAACAGAATGTCGGGCAGTGCCAGCTCTAGAGTGGTGTGACCGGAGCAGCCGCACCTGGCACTGTCCTTGGGGGGGGTTGCTGTGTTTAGAAATAATGTGCATGCTGCAAAAAACTTTTAACAAGCAGATCACAGAACTGTATTTTATGTGTATAGCTCAGTGGGTTACTGCTTTTGTCACAGAGATCCTTTTGTCACTTGCAGTTCATAACTTACAATCCTAATATCGCACAGTGACCAAAGAACTGTCATCAGAGAGCTGCATGCAAACTACAAGGTATTAGTTCTTCTAAAGACTTTCATTATCCTAATGTTGCTAAAAGGTTAGTTTGAGTAGAAATGTGTTCTTATTAGTAAAGACAACCTAACCAAAGTGGTACATTTTGAAATCCTGGGCTTGTGCTTCTCCACACTACTCACTCTTTAACATATTGGCTACTAGTATGGATGTCATGTGATTCCTAGACCTTGTAATCCACAATGTGTTTTGTAACATTATCTGATTTACACACATTTGGGTAATTTCTTTTGAATCATGTGTGTGATCCGACACTCTACACTGGTATGAGTAGCGCTATAAAACAAATGAATTACATGTGAGAGACGAGTTATGGAGAGATAAGGGGTGCTGCTGGTAGTGAAGGAATCCATAAGGAAAGAGGTCATGGGGGGCAAAAATAAATTGTTGCACAAGGCACCACCAGCTCTAAAGCCAGCCCAGGTCAGGGACCAGAGGACTGCGCAGCAGCTGGCTCTGTTAGCACCCCACCAGCAAACTGTGTTCCGTCAGTGGCTGTAGGAGGACAGCAAGCAGGAGCCTTTTGCTGGTAGACATGCTGGATTCCACCTCAAAACCAGGAGGAGAAAGAAGGGTAGGGTGGAGGAAGAGAAACGTGGGGTGGAGAAGATGGCAAGGAAGTAAGGAGGGTAAGGTTGAAAATAACAGTACAGAATGAGTTGGTGGGAAAGAGACAGGAGAGTGTGGCAGAGAGAGAAAGGTAAGGTGTAGGAGGTGGAGGGAAAGAGGAGCAAGAGGTGGAGGTAGAGAGGAGTGTAACACAGTTAACAAGGAAAGAGGGAGAGAGGAGAGTAATGTGGAAGAAGTGAGGAAGGTAGTTTTCTAGCTCCATGTATCAGGGGCTCACAGGATTGTGAACCAGAGCTGTCAGAGTTTGAGACTTTTGCAATTAATAATTTATCTGCAGAAGAGAAAAATTATTGGTTGAAATGACTGTTCCTGAAAGCCCACATCAAAATAGATAGGTAGTATTTCAAACCTCCATCAAGGTTTAAGTTTGACTCTCACACTTCTATAATCAAAATTACACAATCTCGAGTCTTGGTTTACTTCATAGACACAAAATGATGTATTCACTTGCATTTCCTAAACAGGGTTTGTGGTTTTGAATAAAACAATGCCTTTACAATCAGCTTTGGGTAACAAGTGTTGGCAGGTTCACGGATCAGACACATTGTGTCATATTTATTGCTTTCCTAGACCTTTAGTTTTTTTAATTACTCTATACAACTGTCTCCATTCCATTTATGCCTAAACAAACTATTTACACTATCCAAATTGGGGAGTAGGGTAGATGAGCATTAAACAACAAGCCAATGTATGCATTGGTTGCTAACAGCACTTTTGGGGAATTAGCTCCTGGAACGAAAGTAACGTATGTTTGTAACTTACATAAAAATGAATGTTATCAAAGATTTGCCAAAGGAGTCATAAGACCACTTGCTAGTAGTGTGGATCCTTGATATGATGACTTTCATATTAACTCATATAATCTTGCCTTGCAAATTAGATGAAAATCAATCACGAAAAAAACAACATCGTTATCTTCGGACAGAAAAAGAAAACAACAACATCACCCGCATCTTGATAACCATCGCCTGACCATTGCGAATAAGTACAAATATTTGGGATGCTGGTTAGACAACAAAGGAGGACACTTATCGCATCTGAACTTATTAAAACCCAAACTGGCCTCGTTGCAATGTGCCTTTCAAACAATTTTCAAGAGCACTAACAAGTTTTCTTTTGAGGCACTAATGAAAACAATTACTGTCAAACTAGCCCCTTCATTGTTATATGGGTCAGAGACTTACCCTGGGAATCTAGGAGCCTTTTTAAACAGGGCACAGAGCACAGTGTTCAGGTCTTTATTTCAATTTCGCCAGCCCAGATCAGGATAGAATGTGCACGAAAGGACCAGTTGCTTGTACGAAGGCTAGCATTATAAAATATCTGCACTCCACAAGGTCAGCTGAGCAAGGATAATTGAATAACCTTATCTGGCTCAAAGTTGCGTGTCCTTATCGGGCAAGCCTCTCAAATGTCTGGTCACATGCCCTTTCCGAAGCATTGGTGCAAACATGCTCAACAGTGCTATGGAATTTAAAACTACCGCACCTGCAGTTTAAAAAAGTTCAGAACAGAAAAGTTAACATTACAGCTCTTGAATCTAACCGAAGAGCATTAGCCAAAAGAGAACACGCCTACTTGGTCCTTAGCAGTTATGATAGAGAAGGTCTACAAAAATATATTATTGAACCATTTCCCTCCTAATATAAAAACGAAATACCTGCAGCTGCGGATGGACTCTTTTTCATCATTAGATCTATCTCCCCCATGGGCAGTTAAACCCGAGTCCAAAACATGTTGATTATGTGGTGGTCTCTTCCAGGAATCAATAACTCACCTGCTCTGCATATGCCCTATATTCCTGGAAGAGAGCAGAAGATTGCGTTGTCATCTGTGGACCAAGGAGGGGATGCGGACATTACCAGCAGCCGCTAGCTTCCTACTAAGCAATGTGATTACTAAACTGATAAAATTCCTGGAGAGTATAGATAAGCAACTAGGAAATAATCTTGAAGTACAATACGAATGGGGAGGAATCTTGAATTCCAGCCGCCTTAAAGACCATCTCCAAACAGAAATACATTATCGCTTTGTAAAGTATTGGTTTTTATTCGACGCAAACTGGACAGTAATAGCAAGCTCTAAATGGCGAAATTGTATCCAAAGATTATTTTTACCAAGCTACCAGCTACTGATTGAATCACATTTTACAGTATTAACAGTACCACCATCGATGTAACCTGCGTGAAGATTTATGGTTTATTGGTCAAATCAACGACACGTTTGAATTTTTTTTTAACACTGTCTATTTTAACGATTCCACTTGGCACGAACACACTTTGATAGACTTGATTGTCTTAATAAAGTAGTTTGAAATTTAAAAAAAAAAAAAATTGGTAAACTGTGCAAGCAGCATTAGAGAAATAGCCATTTGTTAGAAACCATCACTCAATCATAGAAATATTTAGTGAAAGAATTATTGTCAATGTTTTTATTAAAGGCCTGAAACAAAGATTAGGTCCTCAAGAGACTTGGAATCATAGATTTCCATGGCTCTTATACAGAAGATTAAGGGAAAAAGTAAGAAACATTAGAGAAGTAGAAACTGAGAATATTCAAGATAATCAATGATGATCTAACGATGTACTAAAAGAGAAAATATATCCAGCTAGAAAATATACTTCATCTGTCTTTAGATTTGTAAAAGGACACATTACAAAACTACATAACTGATGAAGAGCAATATAAAGCCATATTCTATTGCAGCTTTCTAACACGTGTTAAAATCACACACAGTGCCTGGAACTCTGTAACTTTGAACTATAGAAATTAAATGTTAAGTAGAAGTGATTCAACTTATAGTTTAGTCTCTACATAGGAGTTTGAAATGTCACTGTATGAAATTAATTTGTTGGTTGAGAAGGGTGGAAGCCTCATGCAGGCAACCTACCCTTGGAATCACTCTGGGTAGTCTGTGATCAAGGCAAGCAGGTCCAATCTTTCTTCTTCAGAAGGCTAGGCAGTCCTTAAAGCAGCAGGGCAGTCCATCTGGCAACAGGGCAGTCCTGCTACTAAATCTTCCACTGGTCAAGAACTGTTCGATGAATGATTCTGAAAGTCCACTTTTTATATCTGGTGTCAGCCTTTGTTTGGGTAAATCCCCTGAGCTACCCCCAAAACTGGTTCTGGTTAGTTCTTCCCCTTTCCTTAGGTTTGGCTCCAAACTGTCTATTGTGATAAAAGGCAGGGCTGCCCTGGTGTCAGGTTCCTTTGTGTGTGCTGTGGGCAAGGTCCTTTGAAATGTAAATACAGCAGGGTACAGCTCCTCCCCAGCCATCCTGTGAGGAAGACCTTCTCCTTGCTATACTAAGGCTCAATTGTAGACTGTCTGGGCCCAATTCACATCCTTGATGGTGAAACCATTAACAAGTTCAGTCAGAGGGAAATTCCTAGAAAGGCCTCAGAAACTTTGGGCAGGAAAATGCTAACTTTCTAAAAGTGCCATTTTCAAAAATTATAATCTAAAACCTGACTTTACCATGTAAGATGATTTTAAATTACAAGTAGTTGAAGTGTAATCATAATTTCTAGTTCTGCTCCCAATCTGAAGTTAGCACTTATTAAATGTAATAAGGTAACCCAGTATTATGGGAGTGGTAGGTTTTAAAACAGTAAAAAACACTTTCACTATCTAGACACATAAAACTTAAACACACATGTCCTACTTTTTCAATACCATGAACCCTGCCTTATAAGCCTTTATGGTCTACCTTAGGCCTGACGCATACACGTTTTAAAGACAGGATTAGGCCTGACAAAATGTTTATTTTGCCAGGTCACAGTGGCAGTTGCATTAGCAGTCCTGAGACATGTTTTAAAAGGCTACGTTAGTGGGTGGCACAATGAATGCTGCAGGCCCATTAGTACCATTTACTAAGGAGTTACAAATAAATTAGTTGTGCCAATCAGGTGTTTTCCAAATTTATGTTGTAAGGAGAGAACACAAGCACTTCACCGCTGAATAGTGCACAGTCATGAAAACCAACAAAAAGGTGTTCAGCAAAAGAAGGCAGAGGAAGGCAAAAATCTGGGCTGATCCTGCAGAGAGGGCCAAGTCCAACAAATATGTTTCAATATCTTCTTGAAGTACTACAAAGAAGAGAGCCTGCATAAAGAAAAAAGCAACACATACCCCAAACAAAGGAACTGAGAAGAAAGGTGTGTGAAACCTTCCATGCAAATTTGGATCTGTGCAAGTACAGAAGGAATGTATCAGAGCAAGGGAACAGTTGAATGTCCAATTCTACTTTAAGATGAGAGCAGAAACACTTTTGCACTGGTCAGCAGTGGTCAAGTGCACAGAGTCCTAAAGCCAACAAAAACAAATTCGGCAAACAAGAGGAAATATTCTGAAGGGGGGCTTGTAAAAAGGGCCAGGTCCAATCATCATCATCATTGAAAAACATTATTTCATTATAAAAATCATGAAAATAATCTTACACACACATATATAAGAAAGAATTAAAAAAGCATAGAATTATGTTGCAGCTCAACGGATTTAAAAGAAGATCCAACAGCAAAACAAACATCATGCCCCTTTAACATCACAAACACATTGCAGATACATATCTATTAAAATTCTATTGAATAAGGAGGGGTATTTGTAATTTTAACATAAAAACAATAACATTTAGAAAACAATGCAAAGTGCAACAGTGTCTGATATGAATACTAATCACAAGGACAGATTACTCCTCTTTTCTACTGTCCCAAGGGAAAGGATAATAAAGTATGTAATAACCCAATTCTAAATCTCGATAAAAGAGCTCTTACCCAAGAACCAACTATGGGGAGTTGATAAGGTTCAACTCCGGGCAGTTGTCTGCAGAATAATATAAGTTGTCGTAGCATAGATTTGATAAATTCATTTGTCTCTGGAAAGATTCCAATTTTCCAACAATAATTTTATGAGCCAAGTCCTGTCTGACTTACTAATAATGTAGAGGTTTAAAAATAGAGTTACAGACTACTATTGTTAACATAGCACCATATCCTGAAACCATTAAATGTGATCAGGACACATGTTTCATATATTTCAAGTAATTATGTGGTATTGTTGGCTCTCTAATTTGAAGCAATATTAAACATTACACCGCTCGACTGGCAAACAGTTTGTCGTCTGACATTGAGGCCTGGATCCAGGAATTAAAGGAATCAAACATCACTCCAAGATATGGAAATTGCTGCACTTTCTTAAGTGCCTTACCAATTGTGGCAAAGATTTGCAACCTGGTACTATTAGGTTCATACAACATGACATGGGACTGGTGAAATTATTCTCACGGTCTAAATCTGCCATAAAAGAAGTAGAAGCTTAAACCAATATTTTTAATCCTTTGCTGTGTGGGCGAAAAGAAGAATATTGTCAACATATAAAAGAGCTAGGATTGGCTTAGAGTTGGCCATAGTCACGTCCTGGCCACAATTAGCAAGATTGTTAAAGTAAAAGATAAACAAAATTGAAGCAAGGACATAACCCTGATGGAAGCCCCATACAAGATTTAATGGGGTCGTACACTGACCATTAGAGGTATATCTGACCCTACCAGACAAGCTGAAGTGTAACAAAGATAATAAATTCTCCAAGGGCACATACAGGCCAATTTTTATTAGATGGCACCAAGGCATGTACTTATTTACTTGGTCAAATGCGCTAATAAGATCTATAAAGACCAGGTACAAAGGGCAACCCTTAGCAATTGTACATCTGCAAATAAGGAGCCGTTTCAACCATTGCTCCATTGTACAAAGGTGTTAGACCTGACATTCTTAGTGTTGTCTTCCCCCAAACCTTTTGCATTCTCCTCTCATGTTTTCTGAATTTTATTTGTATTGGCATTACTACCCTGTACACTTTGCCACTGCTAACCAGTGCTAAAGTGTCTGCGCTCTCTCTCTCTCTAAAACATAGTAAAATTGACCTACACCTGATTGGCACATTTATTTTACTTATAAGTCCCTAGTATACGGTACTACATGGACCCAGGGCCTATAACTTAAATGCTATTAGTTGGCCTGCAGCCCTCATTGTGCCACCCACTTAAGCAGACCTTTAAAACATGTCTCAGGTCTGCCACTGCAGCCTCTAGTGCAGTTTTAAAACTGCCAATTCAACATGGCAAAATATACTTTTTGACAGGCCTAAACCTCCCTTTTTAATACATATCAGTCGCCATTAGGTTAGGTCCTAACCAGCCCATAGGACCGGGTGCATTGTATTTGAAAGGTACACCATGTATTTTTAAGTTTTACATGTCCTAGTGGTGAGAAAACACCAAATACGTTTTCCATATCTGTGAGGCCTACCTCTCCCATAGGGTAAAATTAAATTACCCTATTACAATTAATAACTGCTAACTTTTGATTGGAAACAGGTGGAAATGCCATGTTTAGTTTCCAAAGATTTGTAATTCAAATTCCTTTTTAATGGTAAAGCCAGATTTTAAGTCACAATTTTGAAAATGCCACTTTTAGAAAGTTGGCATTCTATTGTCCTAACAATTTGGTGCCTGTTTCCTGTGTCACAGGGCTGTGAATAGCTCCCAGCTGGTCTTTATGCATGCCTCTCAGACAGTGAGACAAAGGGGTGCTAATGTTGGTAGGATGGGCAATCCTGACAGGATGGGTAAGGCAGAACTGTTCTCTGCCCCACTTACATTTAAAGGGGCTGCCTTCAGCACACACACAAAGGAGCTTGACACCTGTTTTGTTCAGGTACCATAGACCAAGGAACTTTCCAGAACCAGGTCTGAGGGTAACCTAGACGTTTCCCCCACTTCAAAGGCTGCCACTAGGTATAAATATTGGACTCTCAGAACAACTCCTCAGTACACACCTGGATCTGCAGAGGACCTCCAGAAGGACTCCTTGTACTTCAGATGACTGTCCTACTGCTTGAGACCTGATTTGTACCTCACAGGATTGCCCTGGTGCTTTCAGAGGACTGTCAGGCTGCTTGAAGCCAGCCTTGGACCTCACAGGATTGCTTTACTGCTTGAGGCCTGCTTTGGTGCTTGAACCCAAGACTACCAAAGTGACTCCAAGGGTTATTTGGCTGGCCTTCTGTGTGAGCTACAGGGACATACCAAGCTCCAGAGACCTTGAACCCTACAAATGGACTCTGCTGGAGTGAGCCCTGACCCCCCACGTGGTGCCTATCGATTGATTGATTGATTGTATCCAGTCCTGGACCCTTTGTTTTGGCTCCTGAATAGCCCTAAAGGTTGAGACTTTGAAAATGTTGAACCAAAACATGGCCTGCTACATAAATACTTAACACATTTGCCTCTAAGACTGCTTTTGTGCCAAGCTACCAATGGGCTAAGCACAGGTTAATTTATTGACTTTTGTGGTTTAGCTTGAGAAAGATTGAAGTTATTGCTTGAAAATGACTTCCACCCCCGTCAACCAAAATCCCAATTTCTTACACCAGGCCTTTTCTTGAACTACACTGAGATTTTCACAAAAAATATTATCAAACCCAATCTATTGGGCAGAATTCTGCTGACCACTTTGACAACTGAGTCAATTAAAGATATGGCTGATAACAGCGTGGATCAAATCAGTTTCCTTTCTAAAAACTGGAACAATTTTAAAGGTGGGCCTGGAATGAGGCAGTTCAGTTTTGCATGAACTATTAAACCATTGCTGAGCAGCGGTGACCAATGATTTATGTTTGACCTAAAAAGTTCCATTAACATGGCGTCTGATCTGGGGACTATGGCGGACAGACTTTCAAACAAAACAGAAACAACATTGTGGAGTAAAAAACAAGTCTCCCATTCGCAACATATTAAAGGTTGGCATATTGGACATGCTCAACAGCACCACCCACAGGGTTGAGGTAGTAGATGTTCTGAAAGTGGGACACCCATTGTTCAGCATTGATGAGTACCCCCAGGCTAGGTATAGAAGCGCTGCTAACCTTAACAGAATTAACTGTGTCAGAATAAATTGGGGTCTTTGCATTTGTATGCCATAATAAGCATGCCCCAGTTCTTACGCTTGATTTAAACTTGCCTGTTTTTTTATGTAGCTTTTAAACAAGCTCTACATAAGACTGCATCTTCATTTTCCCTCAGCTTTTTGGACAAGGCATCATGAAGGAGCCTATTAGAGTGGGAATAGTCTGCGTCAAACCACCCAGGGGCATTACGCATCCACTGGCATACAGCTTTGAGACGTGAACATTTATTCAAATTCCATAGGTGAACAAAAGGCGAAACAATATAACCGTGGTTAACCTCTAAGAAAGACAAATATCAAAATGAGTCAGATGGTGCTTTGAAAAGTGCCCAGATGCTCACTTGGGTTCGGAAGATTCCAAACTAACCTGCAGACACCTTCCTTAACCTTGAGACAGACTTTGTCCGCGGGTGGACATCGAACTTTAGGAACTGAAGGCGCATGTACCACAGTTAATGGGTTACAATCGCCAACATCTGTGGGTAACACTTCGCCAGTTAAAAGATAATGAATCAGGCTACGGGACATAAAAATGTAGACAGTAACAGCCGAACAGGCTACGCCCCAAAATATGTAGTGATAGCCTGAGCGTCTCTAATGCCAGTTTTGTGTATGTTAACCAGATGCCACTCAACTGCATAACTGACTAGTGCAAAAACCTGGGGCCAGGGCGAGTTAAAATAACATCTTTACTCAGCCATACATTTGGGCAACCAATAATATAGTATTCACACAAATTCAACCTAATATGCGAATGGTTTCCATAGCTGCTCAAATCATCAATGCCATTAAACAAAACACGAAAACGATGTTATTCAAAAATGAAAAATCCTCATTCTAAAAGCTGACTAAAGGAAAACAAAAATCACTGTTCCACTTCAAGAAAGCACCTGCATCCACCAAGGCTTAACATCAATCGGGGTAACATGTATGCTCAATTGGAACTTGAACCATACTGAAAGGCCAGCTCCACCCGAGCTGAAAGAAACTTCCGGGATAGAAAGACAAGATTTGGGAAGTTCGCAAGAATCAAGACATAGGGGCTGGTATTGGGGGCAAGCTCACCGTAGACAGCACCTTCTTTGGGATGTGATTTGGACCATATAAGCTGGACACTAATATTGTCGACTGCTGCTGAATCTCACACGGCTAGATAGCAAACAACTGGTCTAGCACGCATATCATCCAGGGCAGGATTGGCCAACACAGAGCTAGATGCGGTCGGCGACAATGACTGATGTTGAAGAGATGCTGGAGCCACAATCGGGTCACAGGCCGGAAGCAGGATTGAAAAGAGTAGACAGATTGAGCAAGAATAATATTTAGTACCTTGACAAGACTCAATCTCCCAACCCAATTAAAAATACAATTTGAAAATAGCTTTTAACCCAAGGCTGAGTTTAGAACAATAATATCATCCTCCATTGAAGTAGCAGATAACATTCCCAGGGGTTTGTTGGACCTGGCCCTCTCTGCAGGGTAGCCCTCAAACATTTTGCCTTTACCCTCCATTTTTTTTAGCTGGGTTCGTTTTTATTGGCTCTTGAACTCTGTGCACTTTACCACTGCTAACCAATGCGTAAGCGCTTGTGCTCTCTTCTTTAAATATGGTAACATTGGTTACCACCTGATTGGCACATTTTATTTACTTATAAGTCCCTTTCAGAGTGATATACCATTCATCTAGGACTTGTAAATTAAGTGCTATTAGAGGGCTTACAGCACCAATTATGTCACCACTTAAATAGACTCTTTAAAAACTTTTGAAACCTCTAGAAACTTCTGGTACTTCAAAAAAGGCACAAGGTATAGAAAAAGGGACCTCAGAGCCACTCTTCTGTTGCCTTTCTGGACTTGCGGAAGGACTCTCAGAGATATGCCTGTTGCTGTGACCTGCTGTGTACTCCACAAGACTGCTTTGGTGCACATGGAAGGATTGTTTTGCTTCCCCAGAGCTAGCCACAAACCTTCAGAGGCCTGTCCTGCTGCTTAGAGCCCTGCTTCCTCAGCTGAACCTAGGAATACCAGAGTCTCTCACGGAGCTCACCGACACCGTTGTCCTGTGAGAGTCTCTGGTATTCCTAGGTTCAGCTGGGAGCAAGGTAGCAGAAGATCTGGTTGCCAGATCTGTTTCTAGAGTGTGGGGCATGTGTGTCAGTAGTATGTGGAAGCTAATGCGATTGTTGAGGTAGGTGGGCCAATGTTGTGCAAGGCTTTGAATGTATGCCTGAGGATTTTGAAGAGTATCTTTTTGTGGATGGGGAGAAAGAGGAGTCTTTGAGGTGCAGGGGAAAATCTGAGTATGAGCCTGGCAACTGAATTCTGTATGATTTGAAGTCTTCTATCCAGTTCTGTGTTGATTCCTACGTAGAGTGCTTTGCCATAGTCCAACTCGCTGATGACGAGGGCCTGGGTGATAGTTCTGCAGATGTTGAAACAAAGCCTTCGCTGGCTGGCTCCTTCCCCTGGACCTGTCCAGACCTAGTTCACTGAATAATTTATGCTGGACTTACACCCCTGCCACCTCAAACCATGGATGCTCCCTGATGCTCCGGACGACAGCGCCGTACTTGAAGTGAAGCAGAATTGCCAGACCCTCACTGGCTCCCCACTCTGGATTCACTCTAAAGCAGTGGTCTTCAAACTTTTTAATGCCCCGCCCCCCGTGAAAAACTTAAATTAACCGGGCCCCCTTCACAATTATTCTAACAAGATTGCAATGTTTAGATATGTCTTGACTTAGTTAAACACAAAACATATTTAAATATTGCAGGTAAATTCTGTTACCGTTTTAAAAATGAAACCAAATACATGATTGCTTAAAAATAAAGCATTACTTTCAGTTTAATGTTTCTTTAGGTCAGAGCCTGGCACCCCCCTAGGATCACTTGAGGCCCCCCTAGGGGGGTCCGCCCCCCAGTTTGAAGACCTCTGCTCTAAAGGATTAAATCCCTGATTCCCTTACCTGGACGTTTTTCATCGCCTTCCGTGCAGTTGTCTCAACGCCTGTCCCTGGCTGCCATCACTACAGCCTCTCCTACGGGACCCACATTCTTGAGCGGTCTGTGTCTGGAACCTTATCACACTGTTGTGTAACTAATTGTAACCTGGTCCTGATGATGGCCTAACATTACTACAGGCTGAAACGCCATTGACTTTCACAGCAAAATGTATGGGGCCCACCTCTCGAGAATAGCCATTTAAATTACTCTGTATTTACTTGCATTTATTGTATGGGTATTTCTACGCACATATCTTCTATATTATTTGTGTTGTTTTTATGCCCCGCTTGTTGCTGTACATACTTCCTCATGTGTCACTTACGGCATGCACGGGCACTTGTGCACCGTATTACACAGGTTACATGCCATTGAATGTAACGAAGTGCTTTTCATGTTTCTTAAATACATGAAGAAATATTTACAACAAATTATTGTTGTCTCTCTAAATTATTATCTCTCTGGTCTTCCTCTAGTGCTCCTAGCAATTAGCTGTGCCCCGGATAAATTGTCTTTTCAATAATACCCTCAGAGACACTGTTTTATGATACACCAGTTTCATGTCAAGCAGTTCATTTTGGGAGAGTGGATAAGAAATCTGTAATTTAGTCAGTAGTATGTAGCTGTATTCGAGTATGACATGAGTAATTGCACCTCTTATGTGAACTCTGCCACTGGGTGATCAATTCTTTCCTTGGAGAGTCATTGTCAGTGTGTGTGTTGTTGGTTTGGTGTCTGGACTGGGATGTTGGTGCACAGAGGAAGGCTGCATTGAGGAATGGTAACATAGATGAGGCTAATTCTGACCCAAAAAGCAGTGACCTTGACACCAGGTGACTAGCAACAATTCTGGCAGTTAAAGACGGTAGCTGCTTACACTCAAGACACACTGCGCAAAATGCCCCTGCACAGGTGGCTGATTTTACAAAAACAAAACAATTATGAAAAAGCAAAGCTACTGTAAGAAACGCTCTATTTAAAAGATTTACTCAAAAGAAACACATTCCTGCAATCAGGTTGCCAAGAGAAGCATGTTAAATGTTTTCTCCTTTTTTTCTTTTCACAAATTTAAAGTGCAATGGAATGTCCACCAGGAAGATGGACTTTAATAGTGCAAAAAATCACATTTGTAGGCTCAAGGATCACTGGAAGCGCAGGGTTCCTGCCTCTACAAATTAAAATGTATGTGAAACATGACAAAACCATGAGCTTAAACGTGGACGAGGCTTTGCCAGTGAGGCCCCAGTTGTTCTTTCATTACCATGATGGAAATCACTCCTTTGCAAGGTCAACCTTGTGTCGCGAGATTCACTGCCTTTATTTCAGCTGTCAGCTCTTCCTTGCTTTTATTTTTGATTTTCTCTAAGTAAAGCCAGTCACATATTCGCGCTGTCAGTAAAATGGAACAAGTAGGCGTCAATAACTTTTTTCCTGATTATGTAACACCAAAAAAACACGTTAAGAACCATCTGGATCAGTGGGTATCTGAACGTCTCTGCGCAAATGATATAATCACAGTAAACAAGCGTGGTCTGACATTATGAGCCCACACAATTGTGTCTCGTGTTTTTTTTAAAAACAGAGAGACTGGGATCTTACTGTCGCCTCTCACTGAGAACAATTTAACCAAGAGGTACCTGTGCTGGTTATTACAAGCGTGCCTTCCGAAGCAATTCGCTTTATGTAGATAGCTTCACTAAACAGGTGGTCGCTCATTCACCATTGTGTTTTTGATTACCAAGTAAAGCTTTAGCAGCAGCTACACAAGTTTTTAAAATTCAAATGGCCCAAGTGCTAAAGCAAGTTTCCTCTCTCCCTCATAACAGCACACACATGCTCAAGGGCAGGGCGTTCACTTTTGGTGAAGGAGCAAGGACACTTCAGCTGGATAGCTCCACTAACATCATGAAGAAGAGGGGCCGCGTCTTCACAACTGGATTTCTCTATAGGGCCTTATTGTTGGTTTTGTGGCATTTGTATAGCGGCTTCTGCTCTATTGTGGATAGGTGCAGCACTTACCCACAAGGATCACACGCTGGGGCATATTGGTGTGCGATAGGATGTGGGTTGTCTTTGTCTCTATGTGGGAAGTGCTTTCCATGTCATGAGTGATGACCACCAAGGTGTGGTTATCATGTTTTGGAATGCATTGATTAGTGGTGTGATGGAGGAGGAGGTGTGAGAGATAGATACACGTTTTAACAGTTTGTGGTATGCTGGTAACTCTGTTTAGCTTTGCAGGTCCCCTTATTGTGTTGGCAATATGTTCTTTCAAGTTCTCAATCTGATTTCCTAGGCTGACTGTGGTAGGAGTTTGTCCACTCTGAGATCTTATGTATCCGGGGGAGGTAACTGATGGAGAGAAAGAGTGAGGGGAATAAGAGAACTGCCCTGATAGACTGTGTTATAGTCCTCCATTATATGATTTCCATTATGAGATGTCAAGTAAACACATTTGCCAAGATTAATTGCATTTTGCTGATGCATTACTATCCTTTCATTGCAACATGGCATCAAGGACCAACCTGGTAGGACATTGGAATGTAGTTTGTATTCATTAAAATGTATAATGATTTTATCTGGTAGCAAAACAGAGAAAATATCTTTGACTATATGAAAATCATTTGTAACTTAATGTATTTATTTAACTGGGTTGTTTGTTGAGGTGAGGTGTGAGCCCTTCTCAAGCAACGTCTACATTCCTTGTCAGGGTCAACCACAAACAGTCACTAAATTAACCTGTGCAGCACACAAACAGCAAAAGGTGAAGACACAACACAAGAAAAGTCCCACACAAATATAATAAAATATAATAAAATGTACTAAATAAAATGAGACCAAAATGACAAAAATCAAATCGGTAGAACCTGAAATATGCAATTTAAATTTCACGTAAGAATAGCAACTTAAAGCACAGAGCTGTTATCTGGTAGTGTGAGACTGGGCTGGATACAGGAAACAGGTTATTCCCACTGAAAGAGTTACCATCTCAAAGTCCAGTGTGCAGAGTAGAGAGAGCATTGCAAATGGTCGGCGCTATAGTGGGCAGAGCAGATCAGGCATCAAGGGCGGGCATTGCTGTAATTTGAAAATCTTGTCGGTTGTCAGGTGTCGAGGATGGTCGTTGCTAGAGCTTCGTACTGGCAGTCACCATGGGCTTAGCGTGGAGTGCAGACCTTGAGTTGCCGGTCGTCGCTGTAGCACGAACAGTCTGATTCACCCGAGCTTGATGTTTGGTGAGTGCGGACAGGTCTCGGCGAGAACAGGCCCCTCTGGGGTTGCAAAGATTTGTTCTGTTCTTTCAGAGAAGTGCACTCTGATTCCAACCAAGATCTCAGGACTGGAGGGGGGGGCTCTTGGGAATAGGTAGAAATATCATGTTTGGTCTCTAAAGAATTGGAGTTTAAAACCCTCTTTAATAGTACAGTTGGATTCAAAGTCACAATTCTGAAAATCCTATTTTTAGGAAGGAGACATTTTTCGTCCTAACCATTTGTTGCCTGCAGCCTGTATCCTAGGTCACATGACTAGGCATAACTGGCAGTTAACTTTTGTGTGTTGCTCCTCGACACAGACACTGAGACAAAGGAGGAATAGGTGTTGGCAGGATAGGCCATCTTTAACTTGATAGGGATGGGTCTGTCACGTACCACACTTGTACATTATGAAAGCTCTGCCTCAACACACTCACAAAGGGTTTCACACAAGTCTTTTGTGCCCCAGGCAATCTGGGGCCAGGGCAGGGAGGCAGGAAATTCAAGACACCTCTGTAGGGGGGCGGTACTCTAGAACCTTCTCTCACTTCACAGTGGGCAGGCACCTGGTATAAATAGTGGACCATCTCAGACCCAACTCCTTAGTACACTTCTGGACCTGTGGAAGACTCAGAAGAAGGACTGCTGTAATGGTCTGCTGCAAGAATGACTGCCCTACTGCCCTGCTATGCTGCTGCCCTGCTGCCTGAGAAAGAAGTAGTGGACCTGCATCCTGAACCAAGGACAACCAGAGTGACTCCAAGGGCTAGTTGGCCAGCCTCCTGATCGAAGGCTGAGCCTCAGAGGCAGAAAAGGCTCCAACCATTTTGACCCTGTACCTGGACTCTGGCCTCAACCCTCCCAAGTGGTGCCCCTCCAGTCCTTAACCCTTCGAAGTGGGGCTAAAGGTTCTCTGCCAGCCCGGCTGTGGTCTCTACCAGAACTGATACAGCACAATGCAAACCTGATGCAGCTCCTTGCAGTGCCTCATAGGAACCGATTCAGCCCAATGTAGCCATGACGCAAGCCAGCATCTCAGACCTCGCAGCTCATCTGGACCAGTGTTGCGTGACCATCCTTGACGCGAACCTCACAGCTCCTCATCAGAACTGAAGCAGCGTGACGCAGCCTGGACACAAGCCCATATCGCAGTCCTCACAATTCATCAGAACCACCGCTGTACGACACATCCTCGACATGGACCTGGCATTGCTCCTAAGGACTGCTGCTTTGTGGCTCAATGTTATGCAACCAGAATTTAAGGAACATTTCTCTGCAGGATGTCCCTTTAAAATTGCATTTCTCTGGTTATTCTAATTGGATATTTATAATTTTAGGGTCAAATAATGTATTACATTTTAGTCTATTTTTCTAAATTAGTGTAAGATGTTTCTTGTGTTTTGTTCTCACTTTATTACTGGTTCAGTGTTGTATAACTATTTTAGACATTGCCTCTATGTTGTTTGACTGCATTTGTGCCAGGCTAACACAGGGTTAAACACAAGTTAATTTGGGGTTTGCTTGTGTTTCACCTTGACAAGAATTGTAGCTGCTGCTTAAGTAGGGTGCATAGGTCTAACCAAGTCTAAAATACACAATTTCCTTCTTAAGATAAAACATAATTACATAACCACTAAAATTAATAGTCAGTGTAAAAAGATGTTCACAATACAAGGTAGGCAATGTATACACTGAGCTGTTTTATAAATGTGGTGAACCAAATTGAATTACCTCTAATGCCTTTCAATATAAACCAATAAAACAATACAGTATAGAGGGAAAAAGTAGTATTGCTCACTAGACCTATCACACCTAGTTCCTCCAGATTACCCTCTGTGCTTAATGCTGACTGGAACTATCACTTCTATTCCCTCGAGCATGACCTCCTGGTACCTCCCTCTCCAAGGGGCAGATGCAAAATGCGAGGGTACTCAACAAAACGCCCACTATAATCTTCGTTTAGGGCACACTTAAATCCCATACTCTTGCTTGCCACATAAATTACCTATGCATTAGAGTGTCTAACACTAATAACTATAATAGTAATAACTCTTTACAACTCTACTGCTAAAACATTATAGTTAACAAACCGAAATGGTCCAAACTAGATACAAAGTGCAAAGATATTCTTACTAAGAGGGTTTTAACCCGATAAATGAGCACCCTCTCTCCAGAGAACACCATTCTCCAAATCAGAACTTACTAAAACCCCAACTGTTGTTCAGGTAGCCCAATACATATTGCAAATGATGTAATTAATGTCTGACGATGTTTCAAAGGGAGGGTTATGGCCCAAACATTCAATAAGATTTGGTTTAAAATGTTTCCAAATTTAGGGCATCTACCCAGAACCCAAGGTGATCTGCTATTAAAGAAAAAGGAAGATGCCTGTTGACACAGGTATGTACTCCCTCTGCCCAAAAAATTGGATTTAGCCGTAATTGCCTTTGATAATCTAAATCAGGGCAGCAGCATAGCAAATGAAACCATGATTTTTGATAATTGTGGCATAACCTAAACTTATTATCAACATTTGTGCCAGTCCAGTGCGTGTTAAAATCCCTTATTGGTAATGCTAGTAGTCTCATATAAAGGATTTGAGCTTGAGTAGCTGTATTGATGGAATCCAAGAAATATTTATGTAGTTTCCCAACATGATAGGAATCCTTTAGAGCCTGTGCCAACCCTCGGCTCTCAACGGAGAGTAAATCCTGTTCCCCGGAAGCCACTTTCATTTGCTTGTTAATGCCTGTCTTCCATGCAGAATAAGGGATGGCATCATCCCCAAAGGAAGAAACTTCAGTCTTGAATAACAATATTGCTTCATTTAGTTGAATAGACCATGGGTTGCCTGGGTAATCATAAATGGTTTTCAAAAGGCTTTTTACTGAATTCTTGGGAGCCGTCCTGCACTTGATGTAATATTTTAACATGGATGCCTTGCACTCGATTGATTGAGTTACTAGCCCTAGCTCTAGTCTTCATCTGGAGAGTTGAACATGTCCCGGTTGATGAAATCGTTTTCTGGATATAGAACTATGACATAACTCCAAAGTAGCATCCAATATGCCAGGATAAGCAAAATGACCATACTGCAGGGCTGGGATTAAGGTTGCCCTTGTTACCCTTAAGATAGGGGTAGCAGAGGCGCTACTTAGTAAGCGATTTAATTTTGGTTGTTGTACCACATATTATTTTTGCTTGTTATTATTGTGTGTGCTTACTTTGTAGAGATATGAGTGTCCTGCTCTCGAATGATATCAGGCCCCCAAGTTCTGAGCACTTTGTCAACATTTTGCTTCTCAGCTTTATTGTTTGAGACACAAACGTTAACAGAGCAAATTGGAATTTTACCACCATACAAAATGTAACAGCTGGGTGTGCGTTGACCAAAATAATTTGACTCGACTCCCGAAGCGGGTCGTGGTGACCTTTTTTATTCCTTGGAGTCACAACCCCGGACCAAAACCTGAGTCAACCCTTCAAATGATTCTACTTACGATTGCTAGCTTTTTGTTTTTTTGTGAAGCCACCCTCTATCCACACTGAACCACCGTTCCACTGCCCCATCTCACCCCCCACCCCAATAACCAATCCCCCCGAGCGCCCATACCCCTCCTACCATGTGAAGCATACAGACCCTGTATAGGTCTGCTAGTGCTGATCAGGCTCTCTCCACCTGGCCCCCAGAGCATTATGCTGCCATTCAAGTTGATTGTATTATACAACTTAACCCTATGACCAAAGCAAACATATAAAAAGTAAGACCTGAGAAAGAAGAGGGGGAAAAAAGAATGTAGAAAAGACATAAAATACAACAAAAACCAACATTGCCTTTTATATCCACATCTGATTGCTTATTACGCTAGACTTCCCTTTATCCCACTACGCATTAAAACACATCAAGGGACAATCATTGATTTAGTATAGTGACTATGGTGCATCACAGAAACACATGCTTACAGATTCTTGTCCTTGAGGGATTATTTAGCTTTAATTTTAGAAGTAAACATCTGTGTTTTGTTTTTCTAAACTATCTTAAGACTCACCGGGTTCATCAAGAATGCCTGTGCCCCCTTATCCTGAAAGGGCCGAATTAGCTGTCGGAGCCTCCATCACCTCTCAACTGTTACATGACAAAAGTCAGGCCTTACGAAAAAAATGAACAATCATCTACAGCACGTTTGGAGTCTGGGCACACCTTTACAAAGATTGCTTGTCTTAAGAAAATTACCCTGGGTTTCCCCATGTAAAGGTTCATCTGTCTAAACACCAGTGGAATTCTATGTGCTCTTTGAATCTCTTGAGCCCAGTTCCAGCCCTGCATCTAGGGAAAGGCACTCTGGAATAGATCAATCAGGAACAATCTTGTGTCATTTCCTTCCTTCCCCTCTCGCACCCCTAAGACCCGGAAATTATTTTCTCTTGGACGGTTTTTGTGGTCCTCCAGCTTCCATTAGATATCGATAAGTTGGGGTTTCTGAACCCCAATGAGACCCTTGGTAACGGCAACATCCATTTCCAGAACTGTGGGCCTGTCCATCTTTTCTGCGATTGCGGAACATTTTTTAGTGGCTTTATGTACTGTTCCTTATAGTTTTTGGGTCACCGCTCGGGCTTTCTGACTGTCAACATGCGTCAAGTCCCTATGAGACATGATAGTGTGGTAGATAAGTTCCAGAGTCTGCTGGTCTCTACTAGAGAGACCCTGGGTGCACCCCTTAGCTCCACCTACCAAGTGTGCTGTTGCAGTTGAAAAATTCCATTTTAGGTGTTCTTCTGCACCTGTTTGCCTCCTGCTCTTTCTAAGAGATTTATGAGATGTCAATGGGATGGTATACTCAGGAGAATCACTAGATCCAGTAGGGATACTGCCCTTTGAGTCACATGCCATATCCGAAAACTCCTCAGACCATTCCATTCCATCTGAACGTGAGAAAACATGCCAAGCCCCCAGTTTTGGTTACAGCGATCCCACTTTTATGCTGTCTATGTGACGTAGGGAGTTTATTACCCAAATTGGGCTCTGGATGTATTATGGAGTACGTCTTACTAAATGTCACTTGCTCACGCGCCCCTCTTTTTGAAAAGTCTCTGGCCAGATTCCTGCCATTACTGTACCTAGAGCACTGCCTTCGCCCTGTTGGGCTCGTACTTCACTGTGTGAAGAAGTAGCCTCTACCATTTTAGAAGCAGCAAGGTGATTTAGCTCTGAGTCTGGTGTAGACTGCCCCACTGGTTGATCTTTCATTGTGCTGGAGACTGAATCCTCACTAAGCGAAAGATTCCCCACCTGCTCCTCTAGCTCTGGTTCCAGAGGTAATGCCGCCATTTTTACCTCGGTTAGTAGCCTGGTCTCCCCCGGTGGCCTCCAGAGAAGATCTGTAATTGTAGGGCCAGGTACTCAGGGGGAGCGAGAGGAGCAGAGTCTTTCTTTCCTTTTTTCTACAGATGGTCTGTTTTTGAGGTTGGCTGCCCCTGGCGACCGCTCTGCCTTGCTGTTGTGAAGGTATTTATACTAGTACCACCCATTGTGCTGGCGGGGTCAGCTCAGATGCCGTGCCTGGGGCTGCCCTGGCCTTTGCATTCCTGAGGGTCTGCCAACAGTTTTTGGCCCCATTCAATTCATCATCCACCTTTGGGGGGCATCCAACCTGTTGTAATGAAATGCTCCGAGCCCCGGAGGAGCCATTTCCGAGCTGCAGCGCATTTGTGCTTACTTTCGCCATACACTCCCTGCTGATTCACTGCACGGAAAAGTTCGACAGCAACACCAGAGAGCATGCTCGATTTTCAAACTGTATCTGACTCTGGCAAAAGTCTAGACGAAGAGAGCTACACACTAGCGCCTTACACGTTCGCCATATTGCTGCTGTACTCTTTGATTGGGTGGTTGAGGAGCTTCTATTCCTTAAGGGGAGAATTGTTCCTATGACTGACCAAGAAAACAAATTATGCAGGAGCATATGAAAGATAATTTAGCAAAAGGATAAATCTAGCAATCTACTTTCACTGCAGGAGCACACAGAGAAGGATGAAATGGAGTTCAAAACTTGTATTGACTACAGCAACTCAGTTTTATCCCAATTAAGGATGTATATATTTTTCCATTCATAGAAATGTTAGTAAATCAAGTCAATCTGACAGCAGTTTAAAACCTAGAATTGATCACCACAGGTGATGAATAAAAGATGGATTTTCGTACCTAGGTTGGACATTATGAATATTTGTTGACCCTTTTAGAGCTGTGCAAAATCCCTGCTCCCTTTCAACACTTCCTGAATAATGTATTTCATGATATCTTAGACCAATATATGGTTTCCAGTTTTGACAATATTTTGGTGTTTTCCACAAACTTGGAAAGTTATGTGGGCCGTGTGAAAGAAATCTCAAAGAGGACGAAGAATCCTAAAATGAAATGTATGCAAAGCTTTTTAAATATGAGTTGGGCCACTAAATTATCTCTTTTTAGGATGGGTACTGTCTTTTCAAGGCATTGAAATGGATCAGAGTAAAAATCAACCTTGCATTGCCCACCCTTTTAATATTCTCAAACCCCTTCAATGCTACCTGGGGTTTGCAAATATTTATAGATGTTTACATCTACTACTACTCACATGAAAGACTTGTTGTTGCTACTGCACTTCAGAAAAACAAACCATGCATATGGGGGTCTTCTTTACAATTAGCTTTTCATAAAATAAAGGAGTGGTTTGCCACAGCATCTTGAAGCATACTGACTATCAACAAACATATGTTGTGGATACATATGCTTTGGATGGTGCAGTAGTTCCTATCCCCATCTACTAGAATTCTACATCTGTTAACCTTAACATGTGAAATAAAGACTTAATAAAAAAATTTCAACACGTTTGGGATTAACTTCTTGCTAACAAAGAAGCGTTTACTGAGTTGATACACTACTTAGAGGGTGCCAAGTATACCATAATAGCCATTACAGGGCAAAGAAATGTGGGGTTGCTTAAAACCTCAAAGACAAGTAATCTGAGGCAAACACTCTGGATCCATTTCTTTTCCAGGTTTGATTTCTTCAATACATTCCATCCTGGTCCTTAGAATACTAAATCAGATCATCTAACTATGATGTATATGGAAGGGAAAGGATGATGAGGTGGAATGTATTTTATTCATATCTCCAGAGAACATCTTGGCAGCTATCACCATCCCTGTGAAAGATCTGAAGAAGTACATCTCGCTGTGAGTTTATTTTCATGGTCGTCAGGTATGACTACTCATTAAGAGACCCAACAGATACAGCTGATCATTTTGCTACTAAGAAACATTTGAGCTGATTCATTGATGTGAGTGATGGAGACATATATCAAAGATGCACACAAATATGTGAGCAGCTTTGGAGGTTGTGCCACATCAAAGTCAGCTAATCAAAAGGCACTAGGGGTACACCAGTCTCCATCCCTGCGCTATTATCCATGGTATATTTGTATGGATTTCACATTAACCTTCCATCTGTAAATGGAAATATAATTATTTGGAAAGTAATAGACCTCTAGAATGACAGGACTCTACTCCGTTGAAGGCTATCTCAATAGTGAGGAGCTTGGCACAGTCTCATATCCAGCATGCATTTAGATTACATCGGTTTCCTGAGCACTTCATTTCAGTCACAGGTACGCAGTTTTTATGAGGGGTGGACGGAATTTGCGAAATTCACTTTCGCAAATTATCGCGAAAATGTTACAAATCTCCGCACACACGCGGAAATATCACGAAGGTGTGGAAGTTTTTTTCCCGCCCGTTCACGGTATTTTCTGCGTGGTCGCGGCTCACCAACTTACCCATGCGGTTGCTCGCGGGCGCGGCCATCTTGTTTTCACTTGTCTCGCGGTGCATGATCGCGATAAGAAAGACGTGATCGCGCGACGCATGACGTTACTGCGGGCGCGAGCTGTCGCGAGACAGCGCAAATGGCTACCAACAATCCAACATCTCGTGGAGAACGCGACCGGATCGGGAAAACTTGTCGGCGAACGCGGGGATTCAGGTAAGGCGATCGCGCGCATGCGAGAATGTATTATTTCACAGCGCGAGCAAGAAACAAATTATCGCTAAGCTGCGGAATGCGGAAATTTTGACATTTTCGCGCTTTCCGCGGAACGCGAAAATGCCAAATTATCGCAATTTCCTCTAACGGAACGGAATTTTGGCCCAGGCCTAGTTTTTATCTGAATTCTGGAAAGAGATGCATAGGTTACAGCTGTCCTAATTTTCAGCCTATTGTCCCAAAAATGATGGACAATATGAAAGTTGAAACAAACCCACTGAGCAACTCCTATGATGTTTTTGTGACACTCAAGAACAGACATGTTTGGAATTGTTGTCTGCACTTGAATTTGCTTTAAAAAAAACCTTACTTTGACCACAGGTATGGGTACCGTCCCAGCATGTTTCTTATGATTCTTCCTCCACCTCAATGTTTCCTGAAGCCCAAGATCCCAGACAAACCTTTACACAAGTGTCTAAAGACATGACCTCTAGGTTGAGAAAACCCAAGAAGATGCTTGTAATTTTTGGGGTCACCTTCAGAGAGTAGACCCTTTTCTTTCACCACACAGTTTGTTTGGTTAACCATAACCAACCTGAAATAGCCGGGTGTCTCCTCTAAATTGAAACCTCGCTATGTCAGTCCTTAGGTGAAGAAAAAATTAATCCCATGGCATCTCAACTATCTTTAACTGCTCATCTTCACATCTATCAGGTCTTCCACATATCACTCCTGAATATTGATCAATGTCCTCGTGGTATCCACAGAGGATGGATCCACAGCCGTCCATACAGATTAAACAATACAAAGAATATGAAATATATAAAATACCGGATGCCTAGTGCAGATGGCGTATCATTCAGTTTCTGTTCAGACAGAAGGGATATGATGAGTAGGGGTGGGCGGAATTTGCGGAATTAACCTTCGCAAATTATCGCGAGAATGTTTAAAATTATCGCAAACAAGCAGAAATATCGCGAAGATGCGGAAGTTTTTTTCCGGCATGTTCGCGAGATTTTCTGCATGGTTGCGGGTCGCCAACTTACCCATGTGGTTGCTTGCGGGCGCGGCCATCTTGTTTTGAGTTGTTCTCGCGGTGCATGATCGCGAGAAGAAAGACGTGATCGCGCGACGCATGACGTCACTGCGGGCGCGAACTGTCGCGAGACAGCGCAAATGGCTAAAAACAATACAACATCTCATGGAGAACGCGACCGGATCAAGAAAACTTGTCGGCGAACGCAGGGATTCAGGTAAGGCGATCGCGCGCGCGCAAGAATGTATCATTTTACAGCGCGAGCAAGAAACAAATTATCGCCAAGCTGCCGAAACCGGAATTTTTGACATTTTCGCGCTCTCCGCGGAACGCAAAAATGTCAAATTATCGCAATTTCCGCGAACGGAACGAAATTTTTGCCCAGGCCTAATGATGAGACAGAGGCCAGTTCATATGTGAAAGAAAGTGATGTTGGTGTTTGTGGCTTTCTGTTACTCTGTCTGCTCTCTTGCTTCCATTGTTGTTTGGAGGACATTGGTTCCCAATGTGATGACTCTGGTGTATTGAAGAGAATTAAAGTTGCAGTGCTGTCTGGGTGCCTAGAAACAAGAGAAAGCTCTGTTTATTATGGAGGCGAGGTGTGCACCCATGTTCTCTGGTCATGATATCATGGGATAGCTTTTCAATTCAGAAGCCTTGCTTTAAGATATTGGTGGTGGCCTTCCTGGGACTCTTGGTTTCAATTCTGGGTGACCTCGTTTTTCGGGTGGGAAAGATGTGGTTCTTGGTCTTCATGTTATTGGCTTTCTATATTTTGGGGGTATGTTTGGTTCTTGTATATTGTGGTGTCCTTATATTCTGAAGGTACCTCTATTGGTGGTACTTACATATGTTGGCCTCTTCCCATGGGGTACTCATTTTCTAGAGGTGTAAGTGACTAAAGATTGTGGTGGCTAAACTCCTATTTTTGACAGATTATCTGTCTTCTGTGACTGATAGCCCCCCATGCCTCACCTTCAAGTGCTTCTGTTTATTACATTGCAATTGGTTAACCACAGCCAGCTGCAGGCAGTGCAGGTAGAATTCGAGGGTGTTCTACTGTGTACTCCAGTTTGCTGCAACTGCTTACTGAATAGATCTATCATGGAATAGTTGCAGGGCTCGAGCTCTTCCAACAGGTGGCATATTCATTCTTTTTCTGCTTTTATAGTTTTTGTTTACCAGCCGTAAAATGCTGAATAATGGGTACCATAGTTTGTAGTACTTGTTTGCTTCTGAAGGCTCACTGACTTGATTTGCTTGTTTCATTTAGTCTAGAACCATATAAAAGTGATGTATTTGACTTCTTTTCATAGATGCTGTACACATGTTTAGATCTGTCTCCTATTTATGTAGAGAATTCAGAATGTATTTCTGCGATGCATCTTCCAAAGCTTTGTGTGGAACCAGTTTGTCGCTCGTGGCTGTCTAGCCTCTCATTGGAGCATTTTGGAGTACGTTTTTTAAATTCTAGACGTCACAATCCTAGTTTCCCAATGATGGATTATGCAATCTGAGAAACATAGAATGCAATCAATTGTTGGTACCGTCCTCAACTGTTCCAGGTGTACCCTGTAGCAGGTGTACCCAAACAGACACAACAACCTACTACAAAGCACATGTACTCTATTCCTCACTTAAAATGCAGCAATCTGTGTCAGGATAAGAGCACCACATTGGTCAAATTTCAAAAAGAGGCAGGTTAGTCAGTTCAAGACACAAGTAACCTGTGTGCATGTATACATGCCTTTGTTTGCATACATTAGCACATTAAAAACAGACCTCTTTTCTTTGCCAATGCTCCCTTGGCTGTTCCATCTTGTTAGTTGTAATTGCACCTTAGCTGATATGTAACTCTCAGAAATCTCACTCCCTCTAATGCAGATCTGTGTTTTACAACATGTCAGCATTGCTTGTGACCTGGAGGGTACTTGAAGGAAATGAGTGATGGTGAGCCGGTCCCTATCCAGATGCAGGGGCTGATTAAGAGGACAGCAAGCGTTTCTCCATCTGTCAGGATGACTGAGGTAATTACCTCCGCCCCCCTGGCTGGACTACCGCCCACCTATTGAGAGATCTATGCCACCCTGCAGAGATCTTTGTGCTTTTATAGGGACCGTTGCCTCAGCAGCTCCTCTGAAGGCACCATGTTTAGACTGCCGTAAAGCACGCATTTTTGTTTTTCAAAGAGGGTGTTTGTTTTGGTGGCGAAAAAACAATGACGCTAGCAGCGCTTTCATTTTGCCTGGACATTTGCCTGCTCTGTTCAGGAGAGGGCTACGCCTTCTTTGTTAAGGACCCTTAGGGAATTACTGAAGCTTTAAGTTGTTTTAATTGTATTATTGTCCGGTTTCCTAGGCCCGCTCAGATGATTGAATGTCGGTACTTTCTCATTATTGGTACTTACAGTCTGCGATAAATTGTGCTATGTACGCTTGTTAACCCTTGGAAGGCCCCGCTTCGTTTCCTGCTCGGATGTTTCTTGAGTGCCGGAAGGACGGCTTGCGAAGCATCTTTGAGACCATATTTTAATATGATTGAAATTATGTGCCCAGATGTTATTAACATCTAACATCAATATGTAAAGAGCAATTTATTGACATTACAGGAGAAAAAGATGAAAACACGCATTGTTAAACGTGTATTGTTCTCATATCTATGACCCCTTTTTAAATCAGAAAAACCTGGCACATTTTCAATCAAAATGAATTATATCGAAATGCTAATCAATGACGTCGCCACTGCTGATTTCAATCGGCTCCCTTCCAGATGTCATAAGCAGTTCCATATCTTTACCTTTATATAATACATTTATGGTGCTGATTAAGCAGTTTGCAAATGATTTTATGTCGAAATTTCGTGAGCATGATTCTCTGTTAATGACCATGGTCATGGTTTAGCTCATTAATCCTCGACGACCCATAGAATTTTGTGAAATCAAACGGTGATAACCTGGTCAATTACAATACAGCTACCGTGACCTCCAACAAGGATGGTGACCTTGTATTATTTCTTATTCTTACTACAGCTTCTCTGGCATCAAAAGTCTTTAACATGCTGAAGTACCAATTCAGTGGTGAATAGGTTCAAGCAGATATCAGAAGAACTCAAAGAGGGCGAGCGGTGACTGAAATAAGTTGAGCATTAAAAAGGACCAGTCACTGAATGATGCCCCAAAGCATGTCTAAACCCAGCTGACATCATCATACAAATGCCTAGTGGCGGTGATTGTTAGCGTTGCAGAACTTGGCAACGAGAATTATGTTTTTCCCCACTACAGGGAAAGACCCCTTTAAAATATCCTCTTACGACATGGTGAGGCGTTAAGTGCAATAGGGTAACACAATATAGCTCACCGCCACTAGGTGGCCCCATATAACAAAGAAAGAGCAAAAACAATAACTTGCTCTAGCGCTTGGGGAGCTTCTTTGCAAAACGCGATTTTGCCCTGGGGGGGTGGGGGTCGGGCGATGGGGGGCACACCCTTAGCACTGATGTGCACGTTAGCAGGGGAGAGTAAAGTCGCGGGTGTCTGAAGCTGAATCTCTGATGACCAATAAATCTATAACAAGGGTTTCAGCTCGGACAACTATCATACTTGCGCTAAGGAGCCCCGGAGAATTATCTTTTTCCTCTTCCAGAAAATTGATGGTGCGGACTGTGAGACAGAGAAAAAAAGTAAGTCTAGTTGGTATGTTTATTCACTTCCTCTCGAGCTACCTAACTGCTTCAACATGCTCAGGTTTTGGAAATGTCAGGTGCACAGGAATATAAATGAGTCAGCAGACTGACTGCAATGGAGCGAGGGACGGGAGGAGATTGATAGCGCTTTCTCCCGGCCTCGCTGCGCATAAATGGGTTTAGTGTCGCAGCTGCTACAGAGTGTATGTGAGCTTCAGAAGGAAACAACATGGCATATGATGCCAGGCGAATCCCGTCAGGACCACCAGGCTGCCCACTTACTCACTATTTTTATTACAGATCCCCACACTGAACATGAGAATTAGCATTAATATCACCCAAAATTAAGCGCCTAGATGTTTTGATAATTATGATTATTATAAGTCTAATTATTACGATTATTTTGGTCATTATTGTTTTTTATTAATAGTATCAGCAATAGTGATAGTAGTAGTAGTATGTGTAGTAGTAGTAGCACTATAGTAATAATGCTACCATCAATAAAAAAAACAAGAAGGAAAAGAAAATGAAAAATGCCATTGAAGGTATTAACATTAATATTAACATTTAGCTCCTGGGTCTCCCCCACCCCCCAACCTCCAATGCTGAGCCCTTTTGGCTCTTTGGGGTAGTTTGCGCTCAGGGCTCCAAAACTGCTTTTCCACATAAGGTATCCATGCCAAATTTGTGTCCTTTTTTCCAACATCCTGGGGATTCTACAGGTACCCAGGGTTTGTGGATTACCCTGGAGGGGACTGAGAAAAATGCAAAATATAGTAACATTTTTAGTTTTTTAGAAAAATAGGGAAAAATGATCCAGATAAAAGTGTCTGTTTCTTTTTTTCTACTAGAAATGGAATCCATGGACAGTTTGCTCTACTAAAGTCACCATCTTCCCAGCTTTCAGCAACTTACAGAGCTGTATCGAAATACCTAATTTTGTATCACAGTGTGTGCATTTTTCAAAGAGGTAGCCCATTTTTCCAGCTCTCAACCTATTTCCAGTTTGTGTGGAAACCAGTGTGAAAGACATCGGTCATCCAGAAAAGCTATCAATTTCTGAAAAGTAGACAAAATTGTAAATTCAACAAGGGGTCATATGTGTAGATTCCTCAAGATTTCCCCAAGGAAAATAACTGTTGCAATAAAGAAATATTTAAAATGAGTAGAAGAAAATTGGCCATTTGTGACATTTTCATCTGTGAGAAAGTCATCCTTTCTGCCCTGCTCACCCCCATTTTTTGACTGATAATGGTGGTAACTGACTCTAATTGTGTCATATAGGCTCTGGTACCTGACCCAGGACCAGCACTCTGTATCAATCGATCAGGGAATTGTAAGCATGATACTTGCCCGTGAGGGTCTCAAGGTCTTGGGGGGCGGGGGGGGCGGGGGGGGGGGGGTAAGCAGCTCCGTTCAGCCGCAGAGCCAGGTCTTGAGTGTCTTCCTGAAGTGTTCAGGGAGGGGGCGCGTCTGATGTAGATCGGGAGCTCGTTCGTTCCAGGTCTTGGCCGCAATGTAGGAGAAGGCCCTTCTGCCCTATCTGGCTCTGCGGATGTGTGGGGTTTCGGTGAGGGCGAGGTCAGTGGATCGGAGGTTTCTCTTGGGTACGTGGAAGGAGATTCTCTTGCTAAGGTATTGGGGTCCGGTGTTGTGGAGGCATTTGAAGGCGTGGGTGAGTATCTTGAAGGTTACTCTCTTCCCACGGGGAGCCAGTGGAGGTCTTGCAGGTGTTGGTGATGTGTTCTTGTCGAGGAATGCCAATGACGAGTCTGGCTGCGGTGTTCTGTATGGTCTGGAGTTTACGGAACAGAGACTTGTTGATTCGGGCATAGAGGGTGTTTTCGTAGTCCAGTCTGCTGGTATAAGTGCGTGGGTGACGTTTTTTCTTGATTCGGGGGGGGATCCATTCGAAGGTCTTGCGAAGGATGCGGAGGATGTTGAAGCAGGTGGAGTCAACTGCGTTGACCTGTTGGGTCATGGAGAGGGAGGAGTCGAGTATGATGCCGAGGTTCCGGGCGTGGTCGGTGGGGTTGGGCAAGCTGCTGAAGGTGGTGGGCCACCAGGTGGAGTCCAATGCGGTGGGGTAGGGTCCGTGGAAGAGGACCTCTATTTTCTCTGAGTTGAACTTCAGGCAGCTGCTGCTCATCCAGGATTTGACATCCTTTGTTCCTTCCTAAATCCTGAGTCTGGTGGTGATGGGGTCCTTGGTGAGGGAGAGGATGAGCTGGGTGTCATCGGCATAGGAGACTATGTTGACTCCATGCTGTCTGACGATGGCGGAAAGGGGGGCCATGTAGATGTTGAAGAGCATAGGGCTGAGTGATGATCCTTGAGGCACTCCGCAGTTGATCTCTTTAGGTTCAGAGGAGAAGGGTGGCAGTCTGACACTTTGGGTCCTGCCGGTGAGGATGGAGCTGAGCCATTCGAGGGCGGTACACCGTATGCCTACATCATGGAGTCTGGCGGCGAGTGTACAGTGGGAGAAGGTGTTGAAGGCTGCGGAGAGGTCGAGTAGGATCAAGGGTGCGATGTGGCCTTGGTAGAGGAGGATGCGGATGTCGTCTGTGGCGGCGAGTAGGGCAGTCTCGGTGCTGTGGGTGCTGCAGAATCCGGATTGGGAGGGGTGGAGAATGGAGTTCTCTTCAATGAATTCTGTTAGTTGGGCGTTGACGGTCTTTTTGGTGACTTTGGCCGCAAAGGGAAGGAGGGAGATGGGTCAGTAGTTCTTGAGGTCCGAAGGGTCTGCCGAAGGCTTCTTGAGCAGGTGCTCCCCGATGACTGGAAACTAAATGATTTTTTAAATGCACTAGATGCAATGTATGCCAGTATGCGGTGGACAAAACAACATGGTTTCAGTATAATACCAAACCCAAATACCATATACATCAATTTATTAACTGCAACACAAAATTTGTAATATACTGTATTGTGTGTATATGCCAACACATCTATGTAGGGAGTACCATTCGTCCTCTCAAGGAACGCATACAGGAACACATTAGGGCTATCAGGAATAACAATTCCAATTATCCCTTGGCCATACATTATAATACGATGCATACAAGATCTGAGGTAATGAAGATGAGGTTTCATGGACTAGCCCACATAGTTAATCCCTCAGAAAGGAAGAGACTAAGTGGATAACTAAGCTGATCAGTGGAAATGGGGCTCAACACTGATAAGGAATTTCATGTATTCCTGAGGGACTGATTCTAAAATGGGCCATTATTTCAAATACTCTCTTTGTATCTGTAGCTATGAATTGCTTCTAGTACAACAAATTGGGATTCTGGCTCTTTCGTGTCGAGTCGAACTATGTAATGCAAGATGGATGTTTCGAATCATATTTACAATTTACACGCCGTAGAAGTACTGATGGTGTACACATGTTTTCTTAGATATAGGGGTATACCTTGGCACTGTTGAACAAATTATGAACTATGTTTTTATATATCATATACTCATGTTGCTTGAACCAGTTGCATTCTAGAAATCCTCTTATGCATGCAAATCTCTTACTCCTCTTGAGGAATCTGTTCTCGACTTTTATGTGCCTTCCATCCGCCTTTTTAAGTATGGGTTGGCAGTTACTTCTGTAAACAGAAGAATGATGCAATTTGTTACATTATGAGTGGTCTTTAGGTTTACATTAAGTCTGTAGCTCTGTGGCATGATCTCGTAGAACTGCTGATGGTGTATTCACGTTGTCTTGGATACAATGTTACATTGTTAAGGTTGAATGTATTAATGAACTGTATTTGTATGCATCATGTACTTATGTTGCTTGGACCAGTTGTATTCTATAAATCCTCTTATGCATGCAACTCTTTCACTCCTCCTGGGGAACTTGTTCACAATTTTATTTTTTGATGTGCATTCCTTTTTTCCTTTAGAGTATGGATTGGCAGTTGGCTTTACAAATATTGGAATGATACATTTCGCCACATTCTGAGTGGTTTTCAAGTTTACATCAGTCTTTAGCTCAGTAACAATATTCCCAAATATTTGAATGAACCACTGCTTTCAAAGGGATGTATAGGACACACATACTCTGAAAGGATGACAGCACAATTTTATGCACTACAGACCACCGTGGCTTAGGTCCCTTTGCTTTCTTCATATAAGCTAGTCTTTGTCACCACGGCCAACTTATAATAGTTTCTACTTTCTGGTTGCACGAAAAGTGCCACACTGAGATGAGGCAAAAGATACTGGGTTATTTTAAAGGTCACAGGAGTCATACACACTGCAATACCTTTATCATGACAATATATCCGCCATTTATACCTGTAGCACCAATTAGCTTGTCTGTAGTCCTTTCACTATTTACATACCTCCCACACTTGATAACGAGGGCAAGTCGCTGGACTCGTTCTACTTCCTGTTAGACAATTTCTGACACATCGGGATGCGGCATTCGAGATAGAGGTGAGGAACTTAATTCAGGAATCTCTATATAAACAGTTTGTCCACACGGAGTGACACCACCCCCTTGGACACTTTGGTACTCATCACGCCCATTTGAGACATTCTAGTTTACATGTGGCTCTTATATGAGCTTTTACTTTGATGGCTTCCTTCTTTGTGTCCTCACTTAGACGTTTGTGTTGTTGTCATAGTTATTTTTGATAAAATTTTATACTGGGATAAGTTATTACAATCAGTTTATTTTGTGGTTTCTGTAATGGAAATGTCTAGAAATTGGGGGAGCCACAAACGTCCTTCCACCCAGCCTTCACCGAAGTCTCCCGATAAAAATGGTACCTCACTTGTGTGGGTATGCCTTGTGCCCGCGACAGGAAATGGCCCAAAACTCAACATGGATGCATCGCATTTTCCCACCAAAAACGGACCCTTTTTTTCCAATGTGGGTAACTGTAGATTTTGGATCCTAGCTCAGCTGGCACCTAGGAAAATGTTGGACATGGCCTTTTATGCAGGGTCATCCCTGAACTTTTTGCCTTCCTCCTGATATTTTTTTCTGGTGGTTTTAGGACTTTGGGCACTTTATCACTGCTGTCCAGTGTAAAGTGCATGTTCCCTCTAAAGTAAAACATGTTAAGATTGGTCTACACCTGTTTGGCTAATTTAATTTATCTATCAGTCCCCAGTAATGAGATATCTCATATACCCAGGGCCAGTAAATTAAATTCTACTGTTGGGCTTGCAGCGCCGAGTGCACCACCCAGCAAAGTAGCCTTTCAAACCTGTCTCAGGCCTCTGCCATTGCAGGGCCTGCGCGCGCAGTTTACTGCCACTGTGACGTGGCATATAGAATGGGTGCCACATCTGTGACTCCTCTTTTACTACATATCAGTCACCCCTCAGGTAGGCCCTAGCTAGCACTATGGGCAGGGTGCAATGTCGATAAAAGGTAGGACATGTGCCTTAACTGTGTGGCATGTCCTGGTAGTGACAAACAGCCATTTTGGTTTCTCACTACTGTGAGGCTTCCCTCTCATAGGAATGCATTGGGGATTCCCTGATAACTGTTTCAGTGATAATTTCTGACCTGAGAGGTGTAGAGTGGTCAAGTTTGGTATGTTTGAAATAGTAGTAATAAATGCTGCATAATGGTGTGCGCAGATTTATTATCACTATTTTAGAAATGTCACTTTTAGAAGGGGTATTTCTGTGTGCTATGTGTCTTTTTGCCTGCCTGATGTGTATTGCATATCTGGCTCTGGAGTGACAGGGGCTGGGTGAGGCAGCGCTAGGCTGAATAGGCTGATCTGCATTTGAAGTGGTGGGAGGAGTAGCACCTGGGACTGAATGGGACTATGCCTGCCTTCCACAATGCTGGCTTGGCCTTCCGGTGGTGTGTTTGGTGCCAGAGCCTACACTGACAAAGGAGGTAATGGTGCACCTTTAGAGAAAGGTGTGAGTGTCCCCAGAACTGGTTTGTACCGGGCACAGAGCCCTGGACCAGGAAGAGAACAAAGACATTGGGGGTATAAGTATTGGGGCTGTGACCCCATGAAAATGTGCTGTTGGTGCTACTGGGTGCTTACTTGAAGCCTACGACCGTCAGGCTCCTGGACTGTCAAGATCAACCACCACTGGAGGACTGACCTGCTGCCCTGCTGGGTAGCTGAAGGGACTGCTGTTCTGCGGAGGAAACCCAGTGTGCTGGCCTGCCTGTGTCAGCCCTACCCTTGCCAGGGTACTGGAGTAAAGCGATGCCTGCCCCCTGGTTGTGCCTTAAAGGGGGAGACAGGCTGAGCACTGGATTTTCTTTTCCTTGTCCTGTAGCCCTGAGCTTGCGGCGCTACAGGATTCCTGTGCCCCGAGTGTTTGGGCCCTGGGGTGGGCTTGTGCTTCAGGGAAGCATGTGGGGCACGTCCGCGGCACGACGCCCTGCTGCTTTGTCTGCCCACCAGGGGAGAAGGTGTGGGTCCCCATTTCTACATTTACTGTAGCCAGAGGGGAGGGTTCTTGCGGCGGACCTGGCGCCAGTTCCAAAAACGGAAGGCAGGCAAAGATTGCCTGGTTGCGGTCGGGGCTCTTAGGAGAACAAGGAGAACCCCGTGGAAGTCAGGCAAAGTTGTGACCTCTTGATGGGCGGGGCTACAGAGACAACGAGGAGAGCCTGCGTGTCAGCCTAAACTGAGTGGGGGAAGGGAGAACCCCATGTGTGTCCACAGTGAAGGAGTCTGGGAGGCCACAGCGTGCGTGGTCGGACCCAACACCAACTGAGAGGGGGATCGTAGAAGAGCCCCTCTCACCTGGACACCCACGGCTGCAGGAAGGTGAGCCGGGAACAACGACAGTCCGTAAGTTGGCAGACAACTCCCGAAGTGAAGCTGTGGGCGGGAGACATAGGGGAGTCCTCCCGCCACTTGTGACCAGTACAGGCGCCTCCCCCTGGAGTGTGGACCTGCCGGGGGTATTGTGAGGGACCAGCAGGGAAACGGAGTGGGTCCTCGACGGAGGTCTCCAATGCCCTCGCATGTTTCGGATGTGTTTCTGGCTGCCGCGTATGATCGCAGGCAGCTGCAGGCGGGCCTGCTGTTCGGGGGCATTGTTGGGTGGGGCAGCTCGGGGAAGAACCTCGACGGAGGCCCCCGCTTGTCCCATTGAGTGCCGGTAGGCGGGCAAGTGGCCAGGGGCCTACCAGGAAGGTATCCAGAGCTGCCGCACCCTATATGGAGAGGGTGATACTGGGAGGAAATCCCTGTGATGTATATCATTTACAAGTGTTCACTACGGTGCACTACTGCTGATTATGATGCAGGCCTAATGTGATTTTTGTTAAGAGGGGCAGGATGAGTTATGTGTTCTCCACGGTGCACTATTGCTGGTTATGTTTTGCATATTGTATTTATGCTAAATGCCTTTACCAGTAGTTACTGGTTGTGATTGTTTACTACTTGTGCGATTCTAATGGTAATGACAGTGGCCTGCTTGGCCCTGTAATGTTTATCTAAACCCCTGTAAAGTAACACTTAGTGCCAGGTGGCACAGTGTATAAATGTGATTGTATGCTAATGTGTTTTATGAGTAATACAAAGGCTAAATTTGTATATAACCCTGTGTGGAGTTTCTTTTGTAGTGTGCCTAGTGTGTGTCGCTGCTGTGTGAGTGTGTTGTGCAAACGCTTTACACATTGCTTCTGGGATATGCTTAACTGCTCGTGCCAAGCTACCAAGGGGGTGAACAGGGATTATCTTCGGTGTAAGCGCATGCCCTAGCCAACCAGAAATCCCATTTCTAACAGGAAACCTAGCCAACCTATTCATTTCTGAAAACTAGACAAGTAGGGGTATCCAGGGTGGGCTGACTTGAGTGGGTCTCACTAGTTTATTTTTACCCAGAATCCCTTGCAAACCTCAAACATTGACAAAAAAAACCTCCTTTTCCTCATATTTCTGTGATGGCAAATCCTGGAATCTGTGGGGAGTCACAAACTTCCATCCATCTGGAAATTCCCCATGTCTCCTAATAAAAGTGGTACCTCACTTGCCTAGGTAGGTCTAGTGTCCGCGACAGAATATGTCCCAAAACGCAACATAGGGGCATCACATTTTTCCACCGAAACGGGACTCTTTTCAACAATGTGGGTTGCTGTAGATTTTGGACCCTAGCTCAATTGCCACGTAGGGAAACCTAGCCAACCTGTACATTATTGAAAACTAGACACCTGGGGTTTCCAAGGTGAACTGACCTGCATGGGTTTTGACCCAGATTCCATTGCAAACCTCAAAATTTGACTAAAAGAACACATTTTCCTCACATTTCTGTGATGGAAATTTCTGGAATCTGTGGTAGCTGCAAACTTCCCAGCATTCTCCCAAGTGCCCCAAGAAAAATTGTACCTCACTTTTGTGGGTAGGCCTAGTGCCCGTGACAGAAACAGGTCAAACCAAGGTCAATGGGAGACCCCTGGCGAAGGCTCTATTGCCCTTGGTTTGAGTCCCACACAAGTGGGTCAGCATTTTTATCGGCACAGTTGGAGTCATGCAGAGTGGTAGGAATTTTCTGGGTTCCAGCATATTCTGGAAGTTTCCATCACAGAAATGGAAGGACAATGAGTGATTTCAGTCAATGTTTGAGGTTTGTAGAGCATTGTGGGTAAGAAAACCTTGCGGGAACCATGCAAGTCACACCACCCGTACTCTCTTGGTTTTCTAGTTTTCAAACATTTCTGCAGTTCATAGGTTTGCATAGGTGGCACCACAGCACGGCCCCACATACCACACCTATCTCTATTGCTCATCTCTCAATGTAGTGATTAACGGCCTTGTGTGTCACTTTCTCTTGCGCCACTCACACAAGTGGGATACCAATCTTTTCAGGAGACATGTGGGAACTCATGGTGGTAGGAAACCTGTGGTTGCAGGCAGATATCATGTCGTTCAGTTGAGGAAATGTGATGAAAATGTGTGTTTCTTTCCAGAGTTTGACATTTGCAAGGGCTTTTATGTAAAATTACCTGGTGAGAGCCATGCAAATCATGCATCCCTGCAATTCTCTGGTTGTCTAGTTTAAAAAAATGTGCAGGACTGCCTATGTGCAGGCTGAGCTAGGGCCCAAAATCCACAGCTACCTGTAATGAGAAAGAAAAACAAGGAATTCTTAGTAAGGGTGCTCCTACCACCACAGACATACATCTGGAACTATTTTTTTTAAGTTAATCCACCACTTACACTGGTTGGTTTAAGCACCGCTAGAAATGCTGCCTTTGAAGCACAAATACTTAGCAAAGTATCTGAATATTGAAACCGAGACCATTCACGCACCACACACATGACTTTCATACTGACGGCCACGTGTCCAATCCAACAGATCAGTGCACTCACATCAACCTATCACCATCATGCAAGTCCCCATCACATTCATCCGCAACAGGACAGAATATATTTTACTACATTTTAGTCAAGTAACCGCCTCCTTCTTTCTGAAAATTACCAAACGCATGCCTCGTAAACCTTTACTAATGACTCCCATGACAGCCACATGAGGCTCAGGGAGACATGTCTTACGTGCATCTTTAGCACACTCACTGTAGTAAATCGAACTCCTTCCAGTTTGTGGATGCAATTTGGGAGTGTCCAAGTATGCCTCCGAATTGTAATTCTTCGAACTTAGTGAGCATTCTTTCTTTGAAACTAAGACAAACATGCTGGGGAATACTGCCAAAGTTCCTGGCCTCGTCAAACACAAAATAAAAATTCATGATTACCTCATTGACCACCAGCCTGATGCGATGTTCCTCACCGAAACCAGGCTCAGTGAGGACTCCTCCCCGACATACTAGAGGCACTTCCAAATAATTATGTTATGGTCAGACAAGCTCGCATCTTAAAGCGCAGAGGTGGAATAGCCATAATTTTCAACCTATCCCTCAACTGCATGCTAGATAAAGTACTAGTAGGAAGCACAGAGGCAGCTTTTTTTAGTTTAAAAAGAGCAAATGATACTGCGATGAGTGGTCTCCTTATTTATCGTCCACCTGAGCCGCTCAATGATTTTACCACTAATCTTACGGACCTGGTCACCCAATTAGACCTTAAATAGACACATTTTCTGGTCTTGGGTGATCTCAATCTACACTTAGAGGATCAACTCAAAACAGAGACACAAACCTTATGTAAAGATCTTTCCAGCATACAATTAAAACTCAAATCCATGACACCAACACACTGTGCAGGCCACCTACTAGACCCCATTTTCTCGAACCATTTAGGCCTGGTGGTGGAACAACCGACCCCTGTCCCATGGTCCGACTACTACCTCATAGAATTTCGCATACCTTTACTAAAACCACACTCTACAAAAAACACTAATCCTACTTTGCTACGCAGGAATTGGTCCAAGTTTAACTGAGAGAGCTTTTCTAGGTCACTTCAGAAAACTCCACTTTTAATGATAACAACATCAATCTGGCTAATGCCTTGATAGGTAAGTGGATAACAGAAGCACTAGATGAAGCTGCCCCCTGGACCTCAAAGACCCACAAACAAGGGTCTAAATCAGCGCCCTGGTTCAACGATGAGCTCAGAAGGGCCAAACAGGGATGTAAGCACCTAGAACACAAATGGAGAATAGCTTTCTCAAAAGAAGCTTATAAAACAGCACATAACAAATACTACTATCTTCTCAAAAAGAGACGTTCGATATACTACAAAGAGAAGATTGACATGGCAGCGAACTCCTCCAAAGAACTGTATGCCACTCTGAAAGAGATCTCGTCGCTCAAGAGAACACTTACGACACCTATCAGCTCTGAAGAGCGATGCAATGTAATTGCAGATTTCTTCCTCCGAAAAGTTTCCACTATATACAACTCTTTCCCTGAGGAAGCCCATTACTCCCTTAATGAACCTAAAGAGGTATCCAATGAGCCGAGTGTGCCATCCCTGAGCGTGTTTCTTAACCCCCCTGCACTGGTGCTCAAGGAAATGGCTTTAAAAATCAAATCAGGCTCCCCAGCCGATCCAGTGGCACCAAATAGGATAAAAGAGGTCATTGAATTAATAATACCCAAAATACAGCAACTAATAGATGCATCCTTTAAGGGCGGAGAGGTTCCTCGGGCATGGAAACATGTGACCGTCATACCTCTAAAGAAAATCCCTTTGCCAACCCCGAGCTACTGGATAATCTGCATCCCATCTCTCTGCTCCCCTACATATCCAAACTTGCTGAAAAGGTTGTGCTCAAACAATTAGTGAAACTTATAAACTCACACAACCTTCTACATCCAACTCAATCAGGCTTTAGAGCATCCTTTTCTACAGAATCCGCTTTCCTCTTTGCAACAGAGACCATAAGGAGACGGGCGGATGACGGTCAGACGGTGGCCTTGGTCCCATTAGACCTAAGTACCGCCTTCGCCACAGTTAACCCTGGGCGTAGTTCGCGTAGTAGCGCTACGCGTAGCTACTCAAAGTGCACTTCGCGAGATACGCTTAGCATTACGCGAACTGCGTAGTTATTATTATTATTATTATTATTATTAGGAGCTTATAAAGCGCACTTATACCCGAGGGTGTCCTGGCGCTAGAATACTGAGCATCCCTGGAGAACGAGGGCCTAGTCCCTAAATAACCAGGTCTTCAGCCCCCTCCTGAAAGAGAGGAGCTCCTCCGCTTTCCTAATATGCGCTGGCAGGCTATTCCACGCAGTGGCCGCACCATAGAAAAACATCTTTCCTCCCCAGTTGGCCTTTTTTATCCAGGGCACAGCTACTAGATTGCTTTCAGCGCAACACAGTGCTTTCCCTGGCAAATACCACTTGAAGCACTCCCTCAGAAACTCTGGGCCACTGCCTTTCAGTGCTTTGAATACTGTGCACAACGCCTTAAATTGAGATCGTCTGTGTATCGGCAGCCAGTGTAGTTTCCTTACTCCTTCTCGAATGGAGGCATACCTGGGAGTGCCTGTCAGCAGTCTCGCTGCCGCGTTTTGTACCATCTGTAGTCTGTACAGATATTTTTTTTTTCAAATTAAGGTACAGACTATTACAGTAGTCCAAACGCGACAGAATAAGTGCTGAGACTGCTAACCGGAAACCATCCGTGGGAAGAAATATTTTTACTTTCCTCAATATCCTGAGGATATGGAAACACAATGAGACCACTCCACTGACCTGTACCCCAAAATCCAATTTCTGGTCCATAATAACGCCCAGATTCCTTGCTTTTGGCGTAGGCACTGGTGACTTCCCAAGAGCATCAGGCCACATATCCGGAGTCCAGATGTTCGGATTGTTCCCGAATATCATGACGTCGGTCTTCCCTGCATTTAGTTTAAGGCAGTTTGAGGCCATCCAGCTCGCAATGTCTTTCAGACAATCATGACACCTCGCCGCCATATCCACTTGGGACCCTCTCTGTATGGATAGCATGATTTGCGTGTCTTCTGCGTACGAGGTGAGTTGCAGGCCAAAAGATCTGATCAAGGCTGCTAGTGGGCTAAAATAAATGTTAAAAAGAGTGGGGCTCAGGGATGAGCCCTGAGGAACCCCACAGGGGAGGGCAAAGGGTTTGGACCTATCAGATCCCAGATCAACTGTCTGGATTCTGTCGGCCAGAAAAGATTTCAGGAGGCTCCAGGCAGTGCCTTCCACCCCTGCCCTTGACAACCGGTCCATCATCACCCCATGATGGACCGTGTCAAAGGCCGCCGACAGATCTAGTAGAATAAGAACCGCCTCACCCCCCTGGTCCACCGCCGCTCTAATCTCCTCCGTAGCCTTAATCTGGGCCAGTTCCATGCCATGTCCAGCACGAACCCCAAACTGCGTAGGATCGAGGGCCTTAGTTCTCACCAAAAAGGAACTTAATTGCCTGTTTATAGCCTTCTCCAATAATTTCGCTGGAAGCGGAAGCCGCGAAATTGGTCTGTAGCAATTTGAGTCAATTTTTATCTAGACTGGATTTTTTTCATTAATGGGAGGATGGAGGCAACTTTCCACCTCCTCAGATAATTACCTGACTCAATAATGGAGTAAAACAATGGGGTAAGCGTGGTGGCAATGACTTCGGGACAACTTTTAAGAACCGCCACCGGACACGGATCACTGGGGACTCCTGACCGAGCAGTCAACAGAAGGCCAGTGACCTCCTCCGTTTGTAGCGGGCTAAAGCCCCTTAATCTGTCCTGAGACCGCGCTAATCCAGCATCCAAGCTCAGTGATGCATCTCCTGCCTCTCCATAGGATTTGGAAAAGGAGGAGAAAATCCCCGCCACTTTACTCCGGAAAAAGGTGGCCAGTGCTTCACACAGTTCTGGACTAGTCGGTGTAATAGGTTCAGAGGGAATCGTAAGCTTAGTTATGGTCTTAAACAATTCTCTGGAGGACGAGCTGGCCAGCTCTATTTGCTCCGTGAAGTATGTTTTTTTAGCCTCACTTATTCGTTTTTGATAGGTAGTGAGGCTCTTTTTATATATTTCTTTATTGGTGGGACTATATCCATTCCGCCATAGTCTCTCCAGTCTCTTACAGTCAGTTTTAAAAGTCTGCAGAGATTCGGAGAACCACGGGGCCGAGGGCTGAGCCCGCCTGGGCATAAAGAATTTTACTGGCGCAAATTTATCACAGGCCCTCTCAATCCACTTTGAGTACAACTCTACTGCTTTGTTTGCAACCGATGGTATACAGGGTGTATTAGACTTTAAAAAATTACCCATCTCCAACCCATCTATCTTTTTCCAAGCCCGGATAGCAATCTTATCCCTTGGCTTGGAATCAGGCTGTATCAGGGGCCCTAGAGAAAGTGTGAGAATTATCGCAGCATGATCTGTCCAAGGGAGTGGCAACATTTCCACAATGTCCAGATCCGAGTTGTTCGTAAAAATGCCATCAAGCGTGTGCCCCGCAATGTGCGATGGTCCCACCACCCTTTGCTCCAGCCCTCCTGCAACCATGATGTCCATAAGTTGCTTACTGTCTGGGTCTAATATATCATCCAGATAGAAATTAAAATCACCCAAAACGGTAAACGAGTTGGCACAAAGTCCATCCTCTACCAAGGTGCTGAGCGAATCCAGGAACGCGCATCTGGGCCCTGGAGGACGATAGATCAATAGTGCTTTAAAAGTGTTATGGGGGAGAGGCGGACACTGATAGATAAAGCCTCACACGCTTGGTTGGAAGCTGTGGAGAATGACGGCTCCAAGCTGTTGTGATAAATCACAGCAAGCCCTCCCCCCCTTCCTGAGGGTCTGTCCAGCGTGTAGCAGACATAATTTACTGGGAGAGCCTTCACAATATCGGGGCCAGAGGCACTATTTGTCCATGCCTCTGTGATAAAAGCCATTTTAATCCGATGCTCTTCCATAAACAGACTACATTCCAGGCTATGCTTAACCAGTGACCTAGCGTTCACTAGTAAGCATTTCCCTAGTGGAGATTCAGTCACTTGGTTCTGTGAGCCCTTCCACTCTCTAAGCACAAATCTGCCCTGGTGTGCCAAAATATCCTGCTAGGGGTACTGACAGATCCTGCAATCTGCGAGTGACTCTTTAGGAATCATGCAGGGTAGGAACCTGGGACAACCGGCCTTCCCACCCTCTGGGTCCATACTTCTGAGCTGGTCAAAAGAGTACCTCAAAACCTCTGCTGTGCCGTAGTGCGCTGTTCGCGATGATTGCACAGTGCCAGATGCTTGTCCGCATTGTGCAATCATTGAAAACGGCATCTTGCACAGTGCGAGCTGTCATTTTCTGCTGCTCAAGTAGATTTTTACTCGAGCAGCAGCTTTCTCAACGCGGACTGGTAGTTTCTCATCGCGAGCGGTCACGAGCATACGCGACCACTCGCAATGAGAAACCTGACCTCCTCGCATTGAGAATCTCGCTGGGAGGTTTATTTTCCACGCTCGCGATCGGTAACTTGATGTTGCTGATCACGAACGAGGAAAAAGTCTCGCCGGGATGTCATTTTGCTCGCTCGCGGTCACCAAGTTGATGTTGAGGACCGCGAGCGAGCAAAAAATGGCAACTAAGCTACGCGATTTTGCACTGTGCTATGTGCAATTTGCATAGCGCGAAGTAGCACAAACTACGCAAACTTTGCGAGCGTAGCGTAGTTGTCCGCCCAGGGTTAGACACAGTATCCCACAAGCTACTTCTTCAGCTTTTACGGGTGTGTAGACTGGATGGGGCAGCTCTACAGTGGATGCGATCCTTTCTGGAAGATCGTAGTTTCCAAGTTGTTCAACACCCCCACCGATCAAAAATCCTGCCACTCCAGCAAGGGGTACCACAAGGATCTACTCTCAATCCCACCCTTTTTAATCTGTACATTGGACCATTGGCTAGGATCATGGACAAATACAAGATCTCCATGGTGTTGTATGCTGATGACACACAGCTTGTGGTGACCCTAGCACAAGACTCCGGTGAGTCTGCAGTACAGTTTTCCTCTTGTCTCAATGATCTGGCCACATGGATGTCGAACCACTGCCTTAAATTGAATGGCAGCAAGACAGAGCTCATGATTATCGGAAAATCTCCCTCCATCTGGGGTACAGCCTTGTGGCCCCAGGCACTGGGCCTATCCCTGAGCCCAAAACTGAGGTAAAATACCTTGGAATATGGTTCGATCCTAAACTCTTGTTTGAAACCCAAACTAGAAAGGTGGTAGGGAGATGTTTTGGCACCCTTAAGATGCTAAGAAAAACCCTAAAAATCCTTCCTGTATCAGCAAGGAAAACCATAGTTCATATTCTGGTGACCTCGCAACTTGATTATGGCAACGTCCTCTATCTGGGTGCGACAAAAGACTGCGTGCAACGATTCCAACATATTCAAAATGCAGCGGCACGCCTTGTTCTTAATCTATCGAGTCGATCTTCAATGACACAAGCTCTCGATTCCCTCCATTGACTGCCAATCGGGAAGAGAATTCTCTTCAAAGCCATGGGTTTCTGTCATAAAAGCCTACAGGGGAAAGGCCCCAGCTACCTGCACAATTTTCTCACCCAGTACATTCCTGGCCGACAGTTAAGATCAACAGGAGCACAAGTACGCAAGATTCCCAGGATATGGAAAGTTAGGATGGGCGCACGATCTTTTCGCTATCTAGCAGCCAAGAACTGGAACACACTTCCTTTCTGGTTACGAGCTGAGAAATCTGAACCAATCTTCCGCAGAGGACTGAAAACCTGGCTTTACAAACTTTAGTCCAGTTATTCAGCCACTCCTCCTGTAGGACTTCTAGCGCGGGGACACACTTCTGGGGGTGGCCAGGCGTCCTATAAATGAACTATTATTAATTATTATTATTATTATTATTATTATTATTATTAAAGAGAACATCAAACTATGAAGAACTGTACTTTTTGACACAGGGTAGAATGTGAGTCCATAGTATATTTGACATCCACCATTATGTGCAGTGCTGTGACTGTAATGCACTTATCATACAGAAAACTGAACATCTACTTAGGCCTGATGGATTTTTAACATGGCAAGCAGGTCAAATATTTTAACCATACATGTAGCGTTGGTTACAAAGTTCTCTGTAATTATAGGATTTTTTTGTAAAACACACTATCACCTGAGAAGATATTCTGTCACCAATGCAAGAGCAGTCAGGGGTGATCCATGGAATAACCTAGACAAAGAGTCAAGTGTCCAGCTTCGTGCAGAATTCACTAATTTTAGTGATGACGCATATGTGAAGACACAACATTCCACCCATTTGGAGTCAATTAGGAGAACTGTATTCTCCTTGCTCTGGTGATGTCTATGCTGAGCAAAGGTTTCTGGAAGGTTTCTGAAATATAAGGCAGTATTGAGGTATGCTGGATCAGTGCTTTGTTAGACTCTGAAAATGTGTTTTAGGAGCTTGAAAAGAGCTGTGGATTGGGCGTCAGTGAAACTGTTTCAGGTGTAGTCTGTCGAAACGCGTAACGATTGCTGAATAAATCTATCAGGCTTAATTTTGAGAGTGCGTCTTCCTCGAGGATCGAAAAGTGTGGATTACTATTTCCGGGGGACCTGCCTGGCCACTTTGGAAGGAGCAACCCAGAGTTTGTATATATATAAAAAATGTATCTGTGTCAACAGAGAAACTGCACTCCATGTAGTGCTGATGATACAATTTATTCAAGTCTTTTGATGAAAATTTAATTTAAATATGAGGATAAGTGACTCACTACCAAACTCTGGCTCCGTATACTTTGAACCATCTTTTGATTTTATCAATATTTAAATGTACCAACTAGATTGTTTTTAGCAATACAATTTTGTGAGATGTACCAACATACAAGATTTTCTTGAGGATGTACATTTCTGATTTTTCAGTCCTTTCAACTATAATTACAAGCACTAGTACACTTTAAAATTTGCACTGTAATTTATCTTCTCATCAAACAGGGGGATGACTGATTCAACCACTATCAGATGGTTTCATTTCTTTGTTTGAACCATGTCCCACAGATAGCTGTTTTACTAGGTAACAGCTACCAGCTTTTTGCATATACTGTTATTTTACATCCATCGATGTTGACTGAATTGGCATTTAAGCCCTGATTGTATTTCAGTACTGTCTAAGATGTATCAGCTATTTATGCACTACGTTGGGACGATCACTAAACTGTGTTCACCCATTAGGCTGCAGTATTTCTTTAGTGGCAATCGATGACTCCCCCACGTGATGTTAATTGTAATTTGCACTTGCACTTTAAAAACCCGGCACATTGTATGAGACGCTGTCATGTGAGCAAGGCTCTGAGGAGCAGAAACGTTATGGCCGTCGCTTTTGGCAATAAATATTGAATTTGCACCTTATTTTGGTTCGTGTACCTGCTTTATGAACGTCCGGAGGATTACCGAGGCCAGCAAACGCGGTAATCAGGATATGTATATATATATATTCACTGAAAAAACCATAGGTTTCACACATGTTATAGTTAGCTGGACATTTTACTGATAAAAAACCAATGAAATTCCCCCGTTATAGTTACTGTAGGCAACTATAACTCACGCGACCGCAATCCTCTGCTGATGCTAATACTGTATTTAGACACTTATTTGCCCATGTCTTCTTCCATTAAATTTTAGCTATACATATATTACAAATATTTTTTTTTCATAAAGACACATATGTCATCAGCAGAGGATTACGGTCGCGTGAGTTATAGTTGCCTACAGTAACTATAACGGGGGAATTTCATTGGTTTTTTATCAGTAAAATGTCCAGCTAACTTTTACATGTGTGAAACCTATGGTTTTTTCAGTGAATTAGCAAGGTTTTTTAAATGCTAATTCCTAACTATAACGTGTGTGAAACCTATGGTTTTTTCAGTGAATTTGTACGGTTTTTTAAATGCTAAGTTACTTTACGCCATTTGTGGCGTGCGCGCCCACTTTACGCAGTTAGTGCCGTGCACGCACGGTGGGCACGCGGTGCGCTACGCGCACCGCGTGCCCACGTTACGCTAGATGGGCCATGTACGCACGATGCGCTTCGCGCACCGTGCGCACATGGAGGACATATGATGCACTTCGTTTTGAAAGGTAATATTTTAATTTTTCGTAATTTTTATAAGCCATGCACAAATGGTGCCCTTCGGGCACCATTTGCACACGGGGAGGAGAGAGTGTGGATAATTTTTTTTTTTATTATTTTGTTTTTAAATATTATAGTTTTTCTCTCCTCTAATAAGCCATGCACAATTGGTGGCCTTCGGCCTCCAATTGCACACGGGGTGGGGAGAGTGTGGATGATTTTTTTTTTTTTCATAATTTTTTACCGTACGCGTACGGTAAGCGTAATCGGCGAAATTAGCGAAAAAATAAAAATTCCGTTTTTGGCCTTGGGGGATCTTTGGGGACTACCTCAACATGGCTATGTGTGTGGGAGCTGTCTAAACAGCCCCTTTACATGTTTTTGGGCTTTATATTTTACACATCACTCTTAGTGCGAGAGAGAAAATGGCGGCCGCCACTTCCTGGTTTCGGCCGATTCGAATGTTTACTAGGATCTAAGAGCCAATCAGAATCGCGCTCGCGCACGCCACCGTACGCGTACGGTAAGCGTACCGTAAGCGCACCGTAAGCTGGCTCAGATATATATATTGATTTAAAGGCTATTTTCTCAGAATCTACTGAACAGATTTACACCAAACCTACAAAAGGCACTTCCTTGACATGAGGACTACCTCTCTGCCAAGTTTCTAGTAATTCTGTTCAGCCGTTCGGGCTGTAGCCCTGTCTAAAGGTCCTATGGAAAAATGCATGGGAAAAACGCGTTTTGGGACCCCCCTTTTATCTCAGCCCCCGCTTGACGAATCCCCCCGAGACTTTCAGGGTAGGAGCGGAGCGGAGCGCCCCACCTATTTTGAAAAATTCGCGAGGATTCGTCGACCGGCGCCAAAGTTATTCAAAATAGAATGTTGCGGATTTCCTATGGAAACGTGGTCCTAACTATAACTACCTACTGGCGACCGCCAGTAGGTAATATATATATATATATATATATATATATATATATATATATATATATATATATATATATATATAGAGAGAGAGAGAGAGAGAGAGAGAGAGAGAGACTTTTTATATATTTATTTGAAGAGTTTTATATAGTGCTGGCTAGACCCAGAGGTGTCAGAGCGCTTTACATGAGGATCAGCGGGTTACAGGTTACAAAAATTACATCAGTTGCAGTTACAAGTATAGGCTTAGGAGAAAAACATGAGATTATACAAAAATATAAGTTATTAGCGCGTAGCATAGCCAAGACATGCGTCTAATGGGGAATGGAAGGTAGGGGGGAAAGGTAAACAGGGGAGAGGAATGCAGATATAGTCAGGTAGACCAGAAAGGGAAAGTACTTCAGGGGGAACAAAGCAGTCATGTTATGTGAGAGGGATTTATATAGCACGCGTCTGCCCGCGGATGTCTTGGTGCTTGCTGAGCCTGAGCATGCTGAAAAGGGATCTGTTAGTCGTTAAACAGCCACTTTTTAAGCTCCTTCATGAAGGCGAGCAGGGGGGAGATGGCTCTGAGATGTGAAGGGAGAGTGTACCAGACCCCAGCAGTGCTATTGGCCAAGCTCCTTCCTCCCCAGTTCACTTTCTTGAATTTAGTAGTGACAATCATTCTGCCAGTGGCCGAACGCAGATGTCGGTTGGTGGTGTACCACTTAAGATGTCTCCATAAAAATTCAGGTCCTGCCTGATGCATGGCTTTGTGAGCCACACAGAGGTCCTTGAATTTAATTTGCTTGTGGATAGGGAGCCAGTGCAGTTTTCGAATACCTGAAGAGGTCGAATTACATTTTGGAAGATTCAAAATCATTCTGGCTGCTGCATTTTGGATCGATTGAAGCTTTCTAATCAGTTTTTCCTGTAGATTCATATACAGCCCTTTGTTGTAGTCCAATGTTGAGAGGACTAATGCTGAGACCGCAGTTTTCCTGGCATTGCTAGGGATGAAAGGGAGGATTTACTTTATCATTCTAATAGTGTGGAAAGAGCACAAGACTTCCTTGGATACTTTTGATCAGAGATGCTAGCTCTCAAACATATAAATTTTAAACAGGGTTGGGCTCACTGAACAGCCCTGGGGAACCCCACAAGGCAGTGTGAATGGTAGGTAGTTATATTGGCCCAATGTTAAGATTCGAGCCCACTCTGCAAGGAAGGAAGAGAGTAGTGAAAGGTCCTTGTCTTTGACTTCTATGGCATTCAAGCGGTGGACCAGAAGCTCATGGTCCACTGTGTAGAACGCTGCAGATTGATCCAACAAAATGAGGGCCGCTATGCCCCATTATCTACAGAGGTTCTTATTTCTTCTGTAGATTTTATTAAGGCAGTTTCAGTACTGTGATCTGCTCTCAACCCAAATTGATTGGGGTCTAACTGATGGTTGTCAAGTATTAATGTTGACAGTTCCGAATTAATAATCTTTTCAGTGATTTTTGCTGGAAGAGGAAGCCTAGAGATGGGACGATAGTTGGTGGGATCATTAATGTCAAGATTGAGCAATTTACTAGGGAAAGAATACAGGCTTCTTTCCATATAGTTGGAAACACCCCTTGTGAGAACATTTGATTAAAAATGGAAGATAAGTAGGTGTAGCTAGGTTCTTCCACAAGTTTCAGAATCCTGAGAGGACATGAGTCATCCTGTGACCCTGATTTAGCTTATAATAGGAGAGCGGCTACTTGATTGGGGGAGGTGGATGTAAATTCCAAAAGAGGGGGATAGCCAGGAACTTCATGATGACTCACCTCGATAGTATTCTTGGATTTTGATTTGTCGAATATATTAAAGGTTTAGTCAACGCCAGAGTGTTGCAAAATTATTGACTATTTATGTTCAAGTTATTCTTCTGGACCGAAGTAAGCTTCGTGACCACCTGAAACACTTCCTTGTTAGAATTGGATGCATTCTCCATCATTTTGGTATAGTAGAGACTTTTTTCGTTAATAAGAGTTCTATAGTTGGCTTAAACCAATTTGTAAAACTCTTTATGTTTGGCATCATAGTACTTGTGCCGACGTCTTTCTTGCCTTCTGCATGTTTCTTTTTCTAGTCGCAGAGCTTCAGAGAACCAGGGGGCAGAAGGTTCCCCTCTGTATTTATGGGACATGGTTGATGGTGCTAGCTTAGAAAAGTCATAATTGAGCCAAGAAGTATAGGCAGAAGCTAAAGAGTTAGCGTCAAGAGCGATGTCAGGTTGGCTCTGTGCTAGACAATGGGTTAGTTTCACAGTATCTATTTTGTGCCCGGCTCTATAGGTGAAGGTTTTGGCTTGCTTGGAGGAGGCCTTTCATGTAAATGGCAGCTTATATTAAAACATTATAGCACAGTAATCAGACCAGCTGAGTGGAAGCGTCTTAAGAATTTTGATAGCAGGATTATTGGAAAACTGGCCAAGTGTGTAGGATCACTAACAAGTTGTCTAAGTCCTAGTTCTGACACCATTTCTAAGAGAGCTAGGGCATCTTTGTCAGTGATGGATTCTAGCTGAAAGTTAACATCTCCAAGTATGGTAAAGTTATCGGATTGGAGACCAAACTCCATCAAGGATTGGAAGCTGTGCAGAAATTTACTTTTAAGCCCAGATAAACCTGCCATTGAACATCTCTTGACTGTAAACACCTATTTTGAAGAGAAAAGCCTTGCAGTCAATGGAAGGAACAGCAATGCAGTGGGCATTAATCCAACTGCGAGAAATCAAAGCGAGGTCACCACCCCTTTTTATGAGTCTGTCCAGTCTAAACTATTTGAAACCTGGGGGAGCTGCTACTGCAAAATCCAGGTCATCACTTTGTCACCCCTAGATTCTGTAATCAAGAGAATATCAAGCTTAGCTGTGTCAATAAGGTCGGTTATTTCGTATTTGTGTTTCATGCATTAATAAGGGCGAGGTTTCTCATAGCATTATTATTAAGGGGTGGAAGTCCTATGTTAGAGCGGGATACGATAAGAGGTGGTCTCAGAAAAATTGCCTTGAAGTGCAGGCAGGACAACCTGCCTGAAGGGACTGCCGAGTGTAGACAAAGTTTTATGCAATCACGGGTGCATAGAGGACATGAGAAATAGAGTGCGGTACCTTTGATGGGGGGCTCTTCTTCTCCTAAGAAAGATCAAGAGTACCAAGCTCTGGGCCTGGTCCAGGTGCGTATGGGCACAGATGGGCTTTCCTTTGGTGTGCCAGCAGTGCGCCCTCAGCACGTGTCCACTGTACGGATGCGAAGTGTCCATGACTAAGTACCCTCTAAATGACTAGGGCATATCTAGCCTTGGTGCCACAGCGTGAAAGATCAAAGTAAGTGGAGAAAGTAAATGGGGCATTTAACTGGGGCCCAGCAACTCCTGCAGCACCCACAGGCTCCCTTGTGGAATGTTGCTACTGGTCACTTAAAAGTAAACACACATTAAAATTGTGAATGAACGCATAAAATCAACAAAAGCAGGTTGATGGTACCATGCAGTAATGGTAGCCACCCTATTGGGAGCCAGGCACCTCCCCAATCAGGAAGTACAAGGAAGGTAAAGCACAGTTGTGCTCTAGCATACTAATGAGGATCTGCGTGGAGGCAAAGTGTCCATGACTAAGTACCCTCTAAAGGAGTTGGGGCATGTCCAGCCTCGGTGCCGGAGTGTGATAGATCGAAGTAAGTGGGGAAAGTAAATGGGACTTTTAAATGGGGCTCAACAACCCCTGCAGCACCCACAGGCTCCCCTGTGGGATGTTGCTACTGGTAACTTAAAAGTAAAAACAAATTAAAATTGTGAAAGAACGCATAAAATAAATAAAAGCAGGTTGGTGGTTCCATGCAGTAATGGCAGCCATCCTATTGGGAGCCAGGCACCACCTCAAACAGGAAGTACAAGGAAAGTAAAACGCAGTCACGTCCATGTTCTAGCATGCTCAGGAAAAGCTGCGGGGATGCGAAGTGTCCATGACTAAGTACCCTCTAAAGAAGGGGGCCATGTCCAGCCTCGCGCTGGAGCACGAAAGAACGAAGCAGGTGGGGAAAGGAAATGGGGCTTTTATCTGGGGCCCAGCAACCCCTGCAGCACCCACAGGCTCCCCTGTGGGATGTTACTATTGGTAACTTAAAAGTAAAAACAAGGGTCAGTATGTGTAGTTTCCCTGGGGGTTGAATGCGCCCCCCCCAGGTAAACCACACATTTATATTAAAAAACAAAATCAGCCCACAGGGGGTAGGCCCGAGATCAGAAGGGCTGACCCCTGAACAATTTCACATACATTTTTTACATTGCGCCCCCCCATGGGAAAAACCACCTTTCAAAAAAAATAAATGTGCCATTGGGGGGTGGCCCATGACCCCGAGGGCCGAACCCCAAAGCAATCTCTCCAGTGGCCTAGTGGGTTTCTTAATGCAAACACAAGGAGATGATGGACGGAGCACTGTAACTTTTCAGACACTCACCCTCAGTCACAGATCTGGGTTGAATCCATCATCATTCTTTAGCTCACTTCGCCACCCCAGTTCAGACCCAGCCATATGCAAAACAGTCTTGACCCTGTTCCTCATAGGAACACTCCAGACCGAACTGCCAAGCCAGGTCTTCCCTGGACCAGAAACGAGCATCCTGGGACTGGTTTCCGGGTAACACCCCTTATCAGCCAGGCTAGCTTGAATCCAGTGGCAAAGTGAGCAATGGACCAACGTCTGGGCATACCTTGCCAACTTAGGTCAACAAAGCAAACACAGGGAGATGATGGATGGAGCGCTGAAACTTTTCAGACACTCACCCACAGTCACAGATCCAGGTTGAATCCATCATCGTTCTTTAGCTCACTTCGCCACCCCAGTTCAGACCAAGCCATATGCAAATCAGTCTTGACCCTGTTCCTCATAGGAACACTCCAGACCGAACTGCCAAGCCAGGTCTTCCCTGGACCAGAAACGAGCATCCTGGGACTGGTTTCCGGGTAACACCCCTTATCAGCCAGGCTAGCTTGAATTCAGTGGCAAAGTGAGCAAGGGACCCACGTCTGGGCATACGCTGCCAAATTAGGTCAACAAAGCACACACAAGGAGATGAAGGACAGAGCGCTCTAGTTGATTTCCTAGTAGTAGATTGTGGCATGTCCGTGATCCACTGCCAGGAAACAGTTTCAGAGAGGGAGACTCTCCCCTTTCCAATGAGGCCTTACTGAAACGTGGAGAGGCGTCTTTGGGCCTATTTTCCCCAGCGGAGTGGAGAGAGCGTTTACCTGCTGCTTTCTCCAGCTCCGATGGAGAAAACTGTGATGTAGGCATGCCTCGCAGAGCACTGACGTCACACATGGGTAGGAAGAGACACAGAAGTGATTTCGCGTCTCCCCCAGCTTTTTTATCTGAAAGGAATCCTCTGGTGCTAGCACCAGAGGATTCTTTTAAGCACTCCCTGTTGTCAGCTAATGGCCGACTGACGCACTGGGGAGGGTGTACGACACATGCACTTAAGGGGTTAATTATTATTATTATTATTATTAGTAGCAGTGGTAGTAGTAGTAATAGTAGTAGTATCAGCGCCTGGATACCCTCACAGGTGGCAAGCAGAGCTCTACAAATCCACGTATTATTATTATTATTATTACAATTATTCAGCATGTTCTCTCCTTTTACGAAGCCATTAACTTGAGGTGTGCAGTATGCTAAATTATAATTTCTACTGCACAGTTTTTCAAAGCTAACAACGTCACAAAAACTACTCACCAAAAAAAAAAAGGTTTTGTGAGATTTTTCCCACAAGAACATTTTGCGAAGGGAATTCTTTTGCAAAACACTGCTGCCCGGATTCACAAAAATAAATTTTCCGGAGAAAATCCACACATGTAAGATGGCCAATGTAAAGCATGTAATCGTTTGATGCATAATGCCCGCACCGGATAAGTCATATTGCGCCTTCCAAATATAGATGATGTAATATTTCAAAAGGAGAGATGAGGAAATCAGCCATATCTGATTCCAGCCATACTCACCAAATCCCCTCATCCTGCTCCACGAGGTCAGTGCCCATCCCTCCTAGCCAGCTCATCATCTGGACAGACCCTTGGTCCATTAGTGACCAGGAGGTCCAGAGGAGCCACTTTACCCTCTGTGTAATGGTCATAGCGTCATTTAGCGCAGCCTAGATTTGATTACGTTTGAGGGTAGACAGTTTTTCCTTTTCGTTCCGGTCCACATATGTTATTGATTACCTTATGTTCCTGTGACCCAAAAGTGAGGGGGAACTGAGAATAGAATGCCTAATCAAATTCTAGACCTGTGGGTTCATCTGTTTTCAAAAGAAAAATAGGCACCACCCTCCGTGTGGGTCCTCTTTAGTGTTTAACCATCGCAATAATTCTTCATTTCATTGTGCTTGCTTCCAGGGCTTCCTTTGGCTCTTTTAATATGGTTTCCTTTTAAGTTTTCCCGTCTCGTCCATACACTGTGGAGAATGGTGTCTTGTTTCGGGGTTTATCAAAGCTTCTCTCTGTAGTATTATTTTGTACACCATTTGGATACATTTAGAGGATACATAGCATTTCTGATATTCATTCGGTGACACTGGCCATTCAATTTATGTTCTCGAGCCTCAAATATGTTATTCTATTTGAGTTTGTTGTGCCGAAAGGAGTTCACACTGCAGTTCACACTGATTTTTGAGGGCTGAGGGTACCCAATACAACGGGAGTGGCAGAGTGGTTAAGTCAATGTTGTTCTGATATTTGTGCGGGCCCTGCCATTAGGCTGCAAGCTGAGGACGTTTTTTTTCTAGTATTTCAAAGGACATGAACTCTTATCTTTCATGCCCTATTCAGCCGCGTGTACATTTGCTATTTACAGGACGCTTTCTTTTTGTCAGATTCTCCCACCTCGAGCTTTGCATTCTTGAAACATCTGCGTCCTTTCCACTTGAACAGACGCCCCAGCGGATCCTCACTGAAGCTTAGCTCATGTTTTAGCCATAATATTTTTGTCCTTTGACAGCCGTGTTTTTTGCTCAGAGCTTCATGCGGGGGTTTGTTTCCTTCCTGCCCCTTTCTTTTGAGCGGCAGCATATTATTTTCTGTCAAGTCAAACAGCATCATTTTATTTGATCCCTTGACATTCTTTCAAACTGTGGAGAATTCACAAGGAGTTTCTTTTGCAAGCCAGCTGAAATTGTCACAAATCTCTGTGACGTTTTCACTGATTCTTGTCAAGTTTACCGATGTATGTTCTGATATTGCCTTGCACTTCTAAGCTATGCCTGACCATGTGAGACACTATTTTCCTATTAGTTGGGTAGTCAAATGCAAACATAGTACCATCGGAGAGTGTACTCATCACTTTCTCAATCCTGTTTTATGCATTCCTCCTTTTTAGGTCTCGCCTGCACAGCGCTTGTGCTGTGCTTGTGAAATCTATTGTATTTAATATAAATCTTAAACGGGGCTTACATCCCGCCCTTCCTTTTGATTGGTTAGTGTGCTTGCCACTTACATTTCCTCTGTTCCTATTGGCTGGAGCATACTATTTCCTGTTGTTCCTCTTGTGTGTTTCTCTTATCAGTGTCCCATGGCCAAAGTACTGATTTCCTCTGCTTTGGTGGAACTCTGTTGTTTAGGTTTTGCCTTTGTTTACATAATCTCTCCATGATTGCATGCATTTCAAGCATGTTTGTTTTCATTTTTTGTTTCTCCTTCCTTTACCTAATCTCCCTGTGGCTGCATGCATTTCAAGCGTGCTTGTCAGCTGCGTTAAGGGTCACATGTCCATCGGCGGTGGGGTCCCGTCTGCTGCAGCAGCTACATGACCAAGGGAAGACAGAGCCATTTTAAAATAGTTTTTGCAATTTTAGCACAAACTCGACACAAAGGTATTGGAGCGCTACCATCTCATTTGTGCGACAGCCGCAAACAGCATGTAAGGGAGCAGAGTGGTCTATCAGTACAGAGCAGCGTGTCTGAACAGAGGCAGCACTTGGAGTGTCCTTCCACTGCAGGTACTCCTTCATGTTCTAGGCTCATGATCTGAAGTTGAACGGTGCAATGTTAATTGGTAGGTTCCTCTTGCATGTGTGAGGAGCTGGGGTTGTGATGAGGTGCCAGCACACCCGTCTGAAGGCCTGGTGCGGTGACTGACACAGAAAGAGGCAGGTTCGTCTATCAGGTTAGTGTGGTTTTTGGATTTATTATTTCTGTGCACACAGATATTTCGATGTGCCTTCCTGCTAATGTCTTGCTGTAGGAAGACTGCAGTTACTTGCTTCTGTAGGCAGCGTACAAAACTACACTTTTCCACCTGTGCTAGCATGATCAGATCTCCCGTCCTCCTTGCCCCTTACTCAGCTCCACACCCCTTCCCCTGAGCGCTAATCGGTTCCTCACACACAAATATATGATGTTGCAATCAATTATAACACATGCTTTTAAAATGCAGTCCTTACATCGCAACTATCATTACATTGCATGATTTTACAACGCATGCCATTACAACGCATTTTTAAAAACAACTATTACAATGCATTCCATTATAATGCATACCATTACAACGCATACCATTACAACGTATAATACTTTTAGGGCAACAGTAGGGTAAGTGTTGGGTAAAGTAGGGGTAAAAATTATTATTGCCATGTACCCCAAAACTCATACCCACCCTAAAACTAAAATAATCTCCATTACTTACCTTATAATGTATTGTAATGGCATGCGTTGTAATGGTATGCGTTGTAATGGCATGCGATGTAAAGGTAGTTGTGTTGTAACAGTTGGGTTGTAAAGTTAGGTACTTGTATTGACTGCGTTGTAATTGATGTTTCCCCTCACACACACATTTAATATCACCCCTCTATGGTGACCACATGTCCATAATTCAGGTGCAATGTCCATTGTCTGTAATGAATCTTCTCACAGACAGCTTTTGTGTGTAATCTGAAAGATGCAAAATGACAGCAAATTATGTGGCCACGTTTGTCATCCAAGCTCTGCTTTGTGCCATGGTCACTGTCTGCAAGCTGACCTGGGGTTGACTTATGTCAGTCAGCCAGTCCTCACACTCAACATACTGCACGTTGTGCTGACTGGTTCTATTTGTTTGGCCTTAGGGTGTCCTGAGTTCACTTTCGGCTTTTTACTTCCTGCTTGATTTTATTTAATGCAGCTGTATATAGAGCGAACATGATCAGAAGGGATTGGAGGGCTTTAATGAGCACCAGTTACATTACACAGGCCTGCCTGCTGTGGCCTAAACCGGCATATGAGGTGACTACTGGACCCAGAGGTTGGGACCTGAACGACCTGCACCAGCTCTGCCTGGCCATTGGAACAGCTTGTCAGTGACTCAACAAGAGTCTTTTTAAAAGACCCGTCTTGGCCTCAGCCCCTCTTGTCCTCCACAAATAAGATTGTCCTCTCTGCACTGTGCCTCTCTGTAAGAGTTTTTGTGTTTCTTCATTAGGATCGCAAAATATTGACCTGCTCCCCAGACGTTGAATGGGTGTAGATTAAGAGACGCACACATGAACGGATGGGCAGCTAAGACAAATACATATCATGCATGCAGTGTGCCCTCTGTTTGCTATATTGGCGCTTTTTAGCTGCAGACTGGATGAAATCGTTTTTAGTCAGAGGCCCACTGGACGCCATCATTATTATTTGCCAAATTAGTGCACAAAACTAAAGGGATGCTCCAGGGAGATACTGCTGTGGGAAAACATTAAGAGGGAGCAGTAGAAAGGGGATATCCACAAGGTAGATTTCCACTTAAATTAATTATGTTATTTTTTCCATAGCACCCACTAGGACATTTGAAATTCTGAGCCCTGTGCACTGTAAAAAGAGCAAAACATAACTCACAAAAAAGGTATTACAGGAAGGAAATAAAATTGTCTGTGGGGTATGTTAGCAAACGTTTTCACTACCTGTCTCGTTTAGGTTTTACCTGCACAGCGCTTTTGTTGTGCTTGCTTGGTTTGTCCTCCACCATTCACCTAATCTCCCCATAGCTGCACCCATTTCAAGCGTGCTTGTCAGCTGCATGTTTTTATTTCTTTGGTCTACGCCCTTTACTTAATGTCCCCGCTTTATAGTGCCACCAGTAAATACAAAATATGTTGCCTTCTCAATAAACAAGTCATAACACTTTTACGGAGTTTCAGTTACTTATATTGCACAACTGCTCACCAAGCTAAAACTTACAACAGAAAACAACTTATCACTCAAATAGGCGAGATCTATTGCATTTACCAATGATTGTTAGTCTCCATGTACACTATAGCCGGTACTGTTGGCAATGATTCTCTTCATGGTCATAATTATAGGTGTTTGTATCATGCATGGCAGCCTATTGTTGCACTCCGAATGTAAGCAGAGTGCCCGTTAGTACTATTTGACTCCCACTTGGAGTCAAGTTTTTTCAGATTGATGAATCACAAAGTAATTGAAGGGATTTTTGGCAGTGTGAAGTAGGCGCGATAAACTGCAGAGAACCAGAGGCTCTCTCCTAACGCACAGTTTGAAGATCAAGCCCGCCAGAAAAGGGCCAGTGGGCGCAAGGGGGGGGGGGTGCAAGGGGGGAATCGGGGGGGTGCGAGGGGGCGTTGGGAGACGGGTCATTATTTTCCACGACCCGCTTTCTTGAGGGCCAGGCGCCCAGTACAGCAACACTTATTTATATATTTTGAAAGCTGCACTATGTTAAAGATGGGGCAGCTAACATAGCTATTACCACTAGATGGCGCTAGAGGCTCCAATGGCCATGTTTAATCCATCTCTGCGGGACATTCATTGTATATATTTAAGGAGGTCCTCGAGCTATGAAGAGCCTGAATAATCAGGGTTTTACGTGTGATGAAAAAACTGTGTGGGGAAGTGGCAGGGGGGTCTCTTAGTGGGTGTGGCTTGAAGACCTAAGCTAAAAATCTGTGCTTATCATAGTTTGCTACCTGACTGATATGTTGCTGCTTCTTTCTGTGATTACATCCATATACAATACAACTAACATTACACCAAAAAGAGCCAGAACTATCGGCTTTGTTGTTGCATAGGATAAATAAGAAACAATAATGACCTAGTTGTATTCAGTATTAAGAAAGCATCAATTATGAAAGGAAGAGACTGTGAAATAACTGTAACAGGCCTCCTTGTTGAAGTCAAAGGACAAGGGCGGGTGATACTGCTGCCGAGTTTTTAAAAAATCTCTCTCCGTGGGGAGGGTAAAAATGGAGAGCCCAATAGGGACCCATCTCAGCATCTGCTTTTGTAAACTGCCGGTGCTGAGCACCGACAGGACCCGGCCCACTTAAAGCCCTGTGAATAACTACACTGTCATGGTGATACTAGAAATCCTATTTATATATGTGTGATGCACAGTAAGTAGGACATGTCTCCACTGATCTACAGTATTAGGAGCTGCAGAGAGGGAAAATGTGTATGCGTCTAAAGCACTGTTGGGTTTGCACAAACAGAGCCCTTAAGTAACCTGTAGGCACATGAAGGCCAATTAGAAGAAGCCAGCAGTAGCACGTGCAGCTACCTGGCTCTTCCCAGGCTGCCCCTGGTCTCTGAGAACATGAAGCCATCAGCAGGATCAGCAGCAGATACAACAAGTAAACAACTACTCTAAAAACTCTGTTTACTTTCCAATTTCCCACTCCTAGATTTCCCACTAGTACTCCAACAGCAAGTGCGAGGTTACTGATTGATTAGGGTTGAGGCAAGTGGTCGAACCTGTGCTGTGTTTGTTCTCATAACGAGCACACTTTCTATCCCTTACCATTGATAGTTTGATGAATGTACATGCAGTGATACACCAATTCTTGGATTGCACCTACATTCAATGTAATAGTGCTGATATAACTAATGCAATGTGCATCTGTAGATCCTGATACAGACCCTTTTCTTCTAAAAACTGTTTTCTCCTTACTCCTGTGCTGTCGCAATTGATTTTGCACCCTGCCTAATTGCCTGGAAATATTACCTGTTTGTTTGTAACATAAAAGTTGCCCAGGTCTCAACTAGGTTTAGGGGTTATCTCCTGTGTTTCTTTCTGTAACATACTGTACAAAGGTATAGAGGGCATTCTTAGCACTTCAGCCACTTCTATGTCCACACCAGGACTATACTTATACGTGTAAAGGCTATAGTGCTGGTAAATGTTTCTCTGTCCAAAACACCGCTGAGTCCATATTGGGGCGCTGTCATGATCATCAGAAAACGTATAGAGTACCGCAAACTCAAGGGGTTACGGGTATTGAGAGCGGATAGTCTTGAAGTAAATCAGGAATGTTCTGATGGCCATCTTAAAGGGTAGATGTGACTCCATCAAACAAAATGATGCTTTTTTAATGACACTAATGAGACAATTACAATAATCAGTTTGCGAGGCATGGATACTTTTACAATTGAATCAATATGCTTTTCAAAGAGAAAAGGAACTATCCTACATAAAGGCTTCATAGTCAACATCCCTGAAGTTTTTTCAATTTTTGTTCAGGTGCAGTTAAGGAGCTAATCAATTTAAATTGATAGCAATTTACATTATTTTTGTCCGGGAATGTCCTTTATGGAAAATAAGAAACTTACAGGCACATGCATCAAAGGAAAAACCAGAATTCTCAGAATCTGCCCCTTTGCGACCGGTATTTTTGCATTAGGGATGCATCATCCCAAACGCAAAAATCGCAATTTAAGGAATCTCTAAATTGCGATTACTTAAATTTGCGATTGCATTTAAGGAATCCCAAATTGAGATTCCTTAAATGCAATGCATTAAAGTAAAAAAAAATTGCGATTTCGCTAATAGGGGGAGCAAATTACCATGAAGTTGAACTTCATGGTAATTTGCAAAAACTTTGAAAAATGCACTTTTGTGCATTTTTCAAAGTTTCATGTTGTGCACACACATGCCCTTAGGGCATGTGTGTGTGCAACATATGTGCACAGATCAATTTCAGGGGTGCAATAGGGTGTCATTTTGACACCCTTGCACCCTTGAAATTGCATGAGCAATTTGCGAGTACCTACTGGTACTCGCAAATTGCTCATGCAATCTCCAATTCATTCCTATGGGCCTGGAGGCCCATAGGAATGAATGGGACGGCATTCCTTAATTGCAATTGCAATTAAGGAATGTGTAGGAATCGCTATTTATATAGCGATTCCTACATGTATAGGCTTTTGCAATTCCTTAATTGCGATTCTTTAATAATCGCAATTAAGGAATTGCAAAAGCCTACGTTGATGCATGTGCCAGATAGTTTTGGCCTAATTGAAGGTCGGACAAATATTAGACGCCCATGCCTGAATAGTAGTGAAGGCAAATTGAAAAAAAGCCTGGCTCTTGCTTTGAAGAGAGCAAAAGTTTGAAGAAGACTTGCCAATCATCAGCCGCCATATGAAATGACACAGCCAGGCTAACCATGAGCGGATCCAAAGGCATCTTCTACGCTGCAACACGCACAACCTCGTTTCGAGGGTTGCCATATGTGGGTGCCGGGACATACACATATCCCAGATTTTTACAGCAATACCATTTTCTGAGCTCTACAGGACCAACTGAGTGGTAACATGGCAGCACTGCATGTTTTCTCCCTTTCCAAACTGGAGCATTCTCAAACACATTTTGCGAGGATTTTCCACCGAAATCGGTGCAGTAAAATCCTACGGATGAGAATGAAATTAACACTTACTGAGAGAGAAACTGCACGCAAACACTACTTGAAGCAGATTTCCTATGTTGTATGCCAATGAGAACCAGGGCCCAAGTCAAGTGGAGACACCCTGACGTGTAAAGTGTAAAGGATACCTATCTCCTTTTAAATTGTTCCATCACGATGGTAGAGAGTTTTTACGTTTTTCAACCCTTTTAAAGGCATGCTGCTTCCCTCTTTACAGATGTGCTCACTAGAACACAAAAGGGCCATATTAATATTCAAATTTGCATGCATTGCTTGCTGTCCTTCCAGTTCATTTCCTGTTCCTCGCTGGTGCACTTCTGTTGAGATTCACAATATTCACGTTGCTCATTCACGTGGTCAGAGCCTATTAAGTGTGGCTTCTGAAGCAAATCTACTGCTAGCATGTGACTTGTCCAAAGCAAATCCCAGCACAATGGATGCACATTCAGAAGGATTACCATGACCCTGGTCGCTCCAGCAGACGCCAAACTGGATTTGTCTTCTGTTCGTGAATTACCTCAGCATGTGATGCTTTCAGGCCACTAAGTACGGGCCGTCTGGAGTGGGTTTATGTCTGGTTTCCTGTGAATGCCAGGGTCAGCTTTATTTTCATCAGTGAACGTTATGATGTAAAGCATTCAGTAAGGGATCAATAGGTATAGCAGGTCTCAGAACTACTTCCAGCACAGATCCACATGCTTGGACGTCCTCATGTATACCCCGTGCACCAAGAGGTACATACAGTAAACACAATCGCTTCAAGAGGAAGAAAATGCTTACATGACTTGCACATGTTAAGAGCAACAGTGGTCCCATACATGTAGGATAGGTACAGTATCACAATTTTTACAATCAAAAATTGGGATTACGCATGTATCCTATAGAAAAACAAAAACATTTATTATAATTGAATTAGAAGCACAAAATAATATACAAAAAAGGTGAGTGAGCAGACCGTGACGAGGTAAAAGGAAATCAGCGATTTCCTTACCACAGGCAAGTGACTTAAAAAGTGACTTTTCAGTGTGTGAAAATGTAAATAAAAAAGTCACAATAAAATTGACATCTCATACTCAACAGTTTGATACAAATTACAGTATAGAGTTAGAGACGTGTGTCGACGATGTTTCGATCTCTATGAGATACTGGGATCTCATCAGGACTAAGCGATGAAACGAGTGCCTGGGAAGTTTGCTATGAACACTGTTCAAGTGTGATCGAAGGGGAATCCAGTGGAGATGCGGGGACGGACAGCCAGCAACCAGTTAAGGTCTCGTGGAGCCTGAGACCGCGATGGGTCAAAAATCACAATACGAGGAGGAACATGGAGCGTATATCCCATCCGGGAAAACAGAGGGGTTGGTAAGTAGGGCAAGGAGTTCCGCCTACGTGAATGGTCGAAGATGCGGCAGAGGGGAGCCGGTCGAGTCCCAGCCAGGACTGAAGTGGGACAGTGCCCACGTGGTGTTGCAATCAGGGCCTAGAGAGGCGCGATGCGAAATTGCAGGACAAGTGCTCCTAGCGATCAAGCCGCAACACGGGTGGTTGCGGGTCATGTGTGAAGTTCGCAGTCAATGGTAGGATGACTTGCACAGCCATTTTGTTTTTTTTCAACAACTGTACTATAAGCCTTGTATTGCTGTTTATTTATAATCAGTGGCGGCTTGTGACATTTAAAAGTGGTGCGGCATAAAATTTGTGATGGAGCACACCCTGGCGAGTTAAAGTAGTGAGCGAGCCCGAGTGACCTAAGCGGGGTTCGGGTGGGTTCTCTCCCACGAGAAAATTTGAAATAAAGAGTGGGCAAATTATGCATTTTCAAGCAAATTTGAAGCTAGGCCCTGCTGGCCCACACCACTGAGAATTGCTTCTCAGAGGTGCATACCAGCAGGGCCTAGCTTTAGAAACATTTCTATCTACAAGGAATGTTATGTTTCTGAAGCTGGGCCCTGCTGGCACGCACCGCTGGAAAGCATACATGCTGCATGCCAGCAGGGCCCAGCTTTAGAAGCATAACATTCCTTGTAGATAGAAATGTTTCTAACGTTAGGCCATGCTGGCAGGCAGCTTGTATGCTTGTCAGAGGTGTGTGGCAGGGCCTAGCTTCAGAAACATTTCTGTCTGCACTAGTCTGCGCCCCAGCTATATAAACACTCACACTCTTTCAAGTGCAGAGTCACTTTGCACTAAAAAAGAGTGTGAGTGTTTATATAGCGGAAACGCGATCCAAAGGTATTAAGAGACTAAGACCGTGGCTCACTTTACATAAGTGCACCAGTTAGTACACAAGGAAAACACAGTAGTGTCCTCACTCACAATATCAAGCAGTGGACTTCGCAAAGTCCATGATCGAACTTACTTTTTTGACTGAAGATTAAGATTTATAAAGTGATTTGCCCCGAATCACAGGATGTTGAGCCGACGACACCGATACTCGAACCTGGTTCCATTCAGGTGAATTAGGTTTGAGTCTCCGCGTTGATGGCTCAACATTGTACGATGTAGTGTGCAGTGACGTCATGGCAGTAATGGCCAGAGCAGAGCTGGTGACTTTGGAGGGGGTGTGCGACGTGTGCACTGCAGTCATGGCCGTAATAGCCAGAGCAGAGCTGCCAACTTTGGAGGCACCAAAGTTGGCAGCTCTGCTCTGGCCATTACGGCAATGACTGCAGTGCACACAGATCATACAACAAAATACAAAAATATACAACTAGTCAGTACTCACTGAATCCTCTTTTCTGAGTCTGACTCTGCCCTCAGCTGTTTTCAGGTTCAAGATGGCAGACAGGCTCTCATCAGAGAGTAGGTCAGACATCCATCTGACATTCACGTTGACTGCAGGCTACTCTGTGAAGTAGTGTGCATGAGACCTCCTGGGGCAACGAGGTCAAGTGGGACTCACCTGAGTGCTCCCCACACTCTCTCTCCACTCCCTTCCTTGTGTGCAATCAGCAGTGGCGTGCACACACGAAGAGGGGGGAGGAGAGAGAGGTTGAGCTAGGGCAGCAATGACCAATCCCAGCACGGCTTCATAATAAAGCCATGCAGTGATTGGTAAATATGTTCCACATGCCCCTGGACATGCCCAGTCACAGGCTAACAGGCTACGCGTTCTTTCCCTAGAGACTCTAAAGCAGCCAATCCAGGCGCTGCTAAAGCAGTGCTTGGATTGGTCTGGGTAGGAGAACTAGCCACTCCTTAGGAGACCGGGGCTTCGGCTTCAAACCCCCCTCCCCCGCTCCTTTATTGTATAGGCGAGACCCTGAAGATTGCGCCAGTCAAGCTGGCCAGGGAAAGGCACCTGGCCAACCCGACATGCACATAGCTGCTCTAGCTAAGTCCTGCTCCTAGCCCCACCACCCTCTGCCTGCCACAGGCAGGCATACTAAAGTGATGTCAGGTAACACCTGCGGCGGAGTCTGAGACAGCTGACTGCCACAGGCTGAAATTTTGAAAAGTAAGTACCAACAACACTTTAATTTGTGTTCACAACTGCATGGGCCCTGGGGCATTGAATCAGTGGGCGTGGCAGATTTTTTTCCTTTACTCATGTAAGTATATGTTTGCATATTGCATATGTTTGCCCAGAAAAATTAATAAATTGCACTATGCCAAGGCAAAGCATAACAGGTTTGCCATTGCTTGTTTTTAAAAAAAAGAAGAGACACCAGTAGGAGACAGAGCCATCCTAAGCTTTCTTCGGGCCCTAGGGCACAGACCTATATATTGCCCCCCACACCCCTCAGCACATTTAAATGTAAAATTAATTTGAAATTACACTGAGATTCAAGGCAACTGCAACGTCAGCTCAAATACAACAAAAAGGAAAGACTTGCCTTGCACATATTTAGGTGTGTTAATACATTCAATCGATTTTAATATATTTCAGCTCTTTCATGAGACTTTAAATGAATCAAATATTTTATAAGCTCATGGAATAATCCAAACATTATTTAGAAAGAGTTGTTGGCTCATGTTTATAAAGTGTGCACTGCAGAACTGAAATTCTTTGTGGCCCAACATTTCCAAAGCCAGTGATGTGCAGAGGCTGTGCTTGGTTACACACTGATAAGTCTATAAGTGTGTTATTGAATTAGTACAGATGATTATACATTCTACCTCTAAACTGCAACATATACAGAGGTTGTAAGGTACAAATAGAAGCACTGTGTCAAATAGTAGCTAACATTGGAAGCTCCCAAATTCTCACCTCCCAGCAGGGAGGTATTTTGTTAAAATGTGTTCATTAGTGTTACATAATTTAATAAAGCTTAAAGCTTTGCAGGGTCGTTAAGGTTAAGCATGTGGTCTCCAGACGGCTGGAATGTAGGAGGCAGTGTCACTGCCTCCACTGCAGCCCGCCAGCCAAATCTAGGATTTGCCTCCAGTGTGGTGCACTTTCTTTTCACCATAACGGCTTCCCTGGGTTGTTTTTGACAATCAAATACTCAATTTCGCTAAGGCGCTGAGGGTTTTCTTCAAGCACACTGTGAATATTTGTTTTTGCTGCATGTAACTGTAATGCCATGCTTGAGGGTTCAGAATTTTAAGAGCAGTATTTTTACAACTGCAGAGATTCCGCACTTGTGGCAGAGTCTTCGATCTGGGGTAGAGACACCACTCTTGGGCGAGTACTCTGTACAGAAAAAGACAGGTGCAGGTGTAAGACTCTGCACATAGGCCCTCAATCAGAAACTAGATTTTGAAGTTAATTCTGTAGTATTATAAAAGTAGTACAAAATGCTAATCACAAACTACTTGTGGAGTCTTAAGCCTTCACTGGTCCCACTTTTTTGTTTGTAGTCCTGTTATGCCACTGCAGTGTGTGTAGGCGTATCCTGGAGTAGTCAATGAGTGAGAGACACACATTAGTCAGTGGTAAAAAAAGGACAAAGCATTGAATTAAATATGAGGGGCATAGGGAGCAGCAATGATTTGTTTTAATAGGGGATTAGAGTGGGTTTGAGGTACCCACAAAACAGTGACAGCATTGTTATTTACAGAGTGCAGTTATCTAGTTAACACTAAGCAAAAGCAAAAAATGAATGAAGTCGAGCACCTTGCATGGTGGTTCATTGGTAATCCAAAAACCTTACATGTGGGATTGAGGTTTATTTGATCTTTATTTTACATAAAAAAAACATTATTTAAAATTGTTGGGTTTACTTTTATATTTCTTGTATCAGTGTTTTGAACTAAGATGTGTTGGTCGATATAAAGAAATTAAACAAATGTTATTTTTTAAATGGTATTCTACATGTGTCAACAATAGTATATTATTATGTTGTAACAACATTTCAACATTCTGTTTAAAATTAACAATGAGTTACCTTTTCTGTATTTTGGGGTTCTATACCATTTTTTTAAAACATGAAAATCATTAAAACACTATAACAAGCAAGATTTCACAAATTTAGAGTATTTTCTTTTAACTTCATCCTGCTTGAGGTCAACACACGTATTATCTTTTTTTTTTAACAGTTATTACAGGATGACCAGATGTCCTAGTTTAACCTGTGTTTTTGAGGACTGTCCCGGCATCCCAACACTTTTTACATAAATAAATACATGTCCTAGATTTGAGAGAGGCTCGGGTGAGCACCACATTTAACACTGTGGGGCCGATTACGGCCCTCGGTTCGAGCCATCCTTACCGCATTGTAATCTCCTATTTGTAATAATTTCCGACTGACCCATTGTGAAGGAGTTGGTCGGAAATTATTACAAACAGGAGTTCCCAATGGATGACAACGGGCTCGGAGAGCCCGTCCGCCATTTGGAAGGCCTTCAGCAATCCCTCAGCCGGCTCTTTCTGGTCGAGGGATTACGATGGCCGTTTCCCAGTGCCTTTCCGTGCCGGCCTTTATGACACAGAAAAGTATTGGGAAACTGTCTGGGGTGCAAGGCCGCCAAATGGCAACCTAGGGGGCACCTATGGTGTTCCCCTGTTGATTCCTGCACCCAGTGACAGGCACCTTGAGGTGCCTGCCACGGGTGCAAGGAACAACTGCACCCCTGCTCTTTGCTTTGAGAGCATGCATTCCGAACAAAATGCATGCTCTCATAGCAAAGTATAGGATTGCTACTGAACAGGGTTTGGTCTCATCCCAATAGCTGGGCTGGAACCGACGATAGGAGGTCGTTCAGTTCCATTTCCAGAGCGATGTCGGACGGACTGCAGTCAGTCCGAAATCAGAATCGGGCCCTGTGCTGTGAAGTCTTACACTCACACTGGCAGTCTCATCACAGCAGGGACATACTTTATTTGTTTAAAAGAGTTTCCTGCAGAGTTGCCTGCCCCCATTTAGGTAGCACAGCATAATTTAATGAAGGGTGCATCTACCACTGCAGAGCTCTTCACCCAAGGATCACTAACCAGCTGAAGATCATAGAGCTCCAGCTAGGAGTGCTTCACAAAAGAAAGTAAGCTCTCCCAGGGTCATAATTTTAATGATTTAACTTTTATTTATTTTTTATTTTGCTGGGGGGCTGCTTGACTGCAACATTAGAAAAATGCTTTGTGGTTAAATAATGAATAAACAAAAATGCTGTTGCAGGGCATTATTGGGCGCTCCTAGAAAGAGCAGTGAATTATAAGTGAGCAGCTCCTGCTACTCATTTATCATTCATCTTGGTATCCCAGTGCCCACCCAGGGCACGCTTAAAAATATTTTTATTGTGTTGGCAGTGAGCTGCCCCCCGTCTAGAGCCTTTACAGCCCAGGGACACCATCCACAGGATTTTTAATATGGGGAGGGGGCATACAGCACCCCTTCCTGGGCCACTTTGATCCCTGGGGCCCCAACCCTGGGGTTTTTATTTTTGTGAAGGGGAGGGGGGAACACGTTCACGCTCTCTGACCCAAACTTGGCCCCAGGGATCCCATTCCCTGGGGCCTTGGTTAGATGACCCATTCATTTAAGTTGCTGGTGATCGTGAGGAGGTGTAGCAGTACTGGAGATTTGATTGTGCTTCTGCCCGTGAATTTGCCCACTGCTCGCCGGACCCGCTCCGCGGGTCCCGCTTCGTTGTTTGAGGCTACCGACTTTGTTTGTACCAGGACTAGCACTGAAACGCTGTGTTTAGGAAAGGTGAGGGTTCAACTGGCTACAGGGCTGCTCAACTAGTGGCTCTTCCTACTTACTTTTCAATCGATGTAGGAGAAGATATCTGGGGGGAAATCCTGTAGTCCAGATGGAGCGACACCTCCCTTTATCCAACCGGTTCGAGCCCCTTATAGGGCTATAGGGGGTAGATTGACTTTCATACAGGCACGGTAAAAACAGTTGGCCGATGAATCCTGAAGTGGCCTTCATAGGGATTGGTACCTTTGGGGGGGAAGTAGCCATCCCTGATGGACTAATTTTAGGTAGCCCATTGGAGTTGGTGACGGCGATAACGGAGGGTGTGCAAGGAAAGGGGCAGTCCGCACTTTCAACCAGGATAACTACAGATAGAGATCCCCTGTTGGAGAGTGGAGGGTTATCGAGTAATAGTCTCCAGGCTATCGAACATTCTTAATCCCCTAGTATGAATACCCCGCTTAAAATAGCTTCCTGGAATATTGCGGGGTTGAAAAGCAAGGTAGGCCTAGGAGAGTGGGCTGACTTTGTGGACAACCATGACCGTCGTTGATGCTCCCAGATTGCATAGATGTACATTTGTCTACAGGTTTGATCAAGGACTTGTTCCTAACCGAGGCTGAAATTAAGGTGACACATGCATATTGGAGAAACTAGGTGTAAGTGTTAATAGAAGGCACTATGAAAAAGTTTGAGCAACTCCTCTTTCAAAAACACATTGCTTAGTTTGAAAAAAAATGTTTTATCAGTGAACATTTAAGTCATACATTCACTTTGGAGAAAATGTGAAAAAAGGCCTCAAATAATTTAAACCATTATCTTGCATACTGTTAGTGTCAACAGGGATGTGTCTCAAAGCACATGCTGCTAACTTGTCAAAACATTAAATCAGGAGATAAGTAATAAAAGAGCCAGTTTACCAGTGTCTACCTTCCACCAGCTTTGTGGTGCCTGACCAGATATAGTCTCATGGCGTGGAGTGGAAGTCACTCTTGCCTGAGATGGTGAGTGAAATTCAATTTAAAAACAACATTTCACATGTAAAACACTTATAGACAAGTAGGTGTTACGTTCAAAATCAAGTAATGAAAAAGAGAAACATAAATAATCAATTAATAATATTTCTGCCTGACATGAAAAACACTTGTTAGCATATGTACATACCAGTTCTTGTGGGTTGTTGGTGGTGAACTGGCCCTTAACGTCAAGCTCCTGACGGTACCTGTACATCTGCCCCAGAGGAAGGATTCACTCTACCTGTATGAGGAAAATTAAAATAGAAAGTTAAAACATATATATGGTGTACACTTATCAATACAGGTTTCCTGCGAAAAACAAACAAGGATAAATCCATGAGCCTGTAATTCTTGATAAATCAAGTGACAAGTAGAACATTGACAAAGTTCACACATTGTGAGCAAGGAACTTTGCTTTTTTTTAATAAAGATTTTGTAGTGTGACAAAGACAATGAAAAACATTTGAGAACAATTCACAATATAATAACGATACAATATGGAGTGACTTCCATAATCACACATGCTACAAAGAAAACTATTTTTTATGTATAGCATGGATTTTATTGCTTAATCTATTATCTGGCAGCACATTACAGTTGTCTGTAACAAGGAGACCATGTAGCAGGTGAGGGTACATAGTGGAGAAGACTGCATTTCTTGATTGGGGTGAGATGGAGATTGGATCCAACTGGTTCACCAGGAAGAGCTCTAACCATCTATCCCATTGATCTCCTTCATCCAGCTCATCACATCCTTACCCTTTTCTTTATATCACCCACAGTCCAGACATCTACTCCCAATGCATTTACACCATCATCCAACTGTTGTCATAAGGCTGTTTTCTGTGTGTCACTACGGCAATACGGGGGAAGTCCATGAAGCTTTTTGTAGTTAGCCACTACAAATGAGACAACCAGCGTCTTCTTTGAGGAAGTTCTCTTCCTCCTCAGTTGAAGGTCAATCACAAGTGATCAGGCAGGTAGCAGTCTGGGGAAGATGAGGTGTGAAGAAAGAGAGACTGGCTGGAGCCACCTTTATGTGGTTAAAAAATTAGGATTTTCAGGTGAAACTAATTGGTTTCAGGATTATATACCCACTAGGTAGTTTGCCATCTGTGGTTCTCACTTTCTTTGCCATACAGAGTTCTCCACCCGACCTAGGAAGATCTGCTCCGAGAACAGATTCTCAGCCCCAAAAGAGTGGAGACTCTGCCATAAGTGCTGAGACTCAGCCATATATGTGGAGTCTCCACATTCATAAAAATACTACTGCTAAAATTACTAACAAAGTTTGGTAAACTTTACCCAAAAGTTTTGGTTTACCTTTGTGAATCAGCCCCATAGGGGGTCATTACGAAGGCGTAACTGCCGAGCCGGCGGTGGCGACCATTACGCCATCATAACGAGTAATACCCCCCGCCATATTATAATGACGGGGGGTATCGCGGCGGACACAAAGTGCGTCTGCTGCTTTTCCGCCGGTCGGCAATTGCTCCGATTGCCGGCCGGGCAGACTTGGGCCACTGATATGGTCACCGTCATCCATATTAGGATGTGTGCGAAGAAAGGCCAGGCTGACGGGGAGTTGCTTTGGGGCCCGTTGCGGGCCCGCAGGGGGGTGGGGGAATGGGGGGTGCACTTGCGGGGTACCCATGGTACCCCCCTCCATTTCCATACACAAGGTGGCAGGCACCGCCGCAATGTTAAACTGCGCAATGAGGCTGCCAGGGTGGCGGTCGCATCCTAATTCGCGGTGCGGGACTGCCACATGTCTGGCGACCGGTCCCAACACCGCGAGGATGGCAGACGGACTCAGGTCCGCCCACCATCCTAATCGACCCCTTAGTGTTTAGGGTGGGTCTTTTGATGCAATTGAGATGGGGGTCCTGTGGTGGATGGACCTCTGCAATGGTGTTTCCAATAAAAATGATTCTCTGCCTTCAAATAGCAGAATAGACATCAGCTGGTTTTTTGACGGATTTCCAAATTCTGGCCTGCTCTAAATGACCCCCTTGAATAGCAGTACGCTATCTCAGGTCACGTGGTTCTCAGTACAGGCTTAAGCTTCAGGCAGAAAAGGTACCTCTCAAGTAACAAATTGCTATAGGCTCCAGAAGGAAAATCTCCATTCTAGGCCCAGATTTCAGGACTTCCTCTTGGAAAATATTGACTATGTAAAAACACACTTAGAAAGCTGGACTACACTACATGTTACACAGATCTGACAGGCTCAGACCTCAGACAAAAGAACTACTCAACATCACACAGATCCCTCAGCTTAGATAGCAAATGAATACCTATGAATTAAATTATAAAGATTTAACAGGCTATATCTTTGGACCCCAAACAGATCCCCCAGATTAAAGATGTGTTGCAGGGTCATGGGTATCATGACTCACAACACAGCTATCACTCAAGCTACACCGATCCAACAGGGTTAGGGATCTAACAAAAAACATGCCCTTCTCTTTACACTTTCTGTTGTTGCAGTCTGGAATCCTACAGTTACCAGAAGTCTTATAGCCTTTTGACTCAGAGCTGGTCCTCCTGAGCAGACAGCGCACACACTCAGACTTAAGACAGCAGAGCTATACTATATGTTACATAGACAAAAGCTCAATTTGCAGAGCTCTTACAGCAACGCTACCTCCCAGGTCACACAAGTAAGACATTGATATCCCTATGACAACTGATGTAACAGTCTAGCTACAAATATTCTACAGGTTTAATATAGACATTTGACAGCAAAGCTTTACTTCAGTTTTAGACTTACTATGGCCTTAGTGTGAACAATTGGGTCGTTTGTTGACTGGGGATGCCCCCTGATCAAGCAGCACCCACAATCCTTGTAAGGGTGAGGCACAAGCCAACCCTAAATTAACCTGTGCTCAACCCCCTGGTAGCTTGGCACAGAGCAGTCAGTCTTAACTTAGAGGCAAAGTGCAAAGTGTAAAGTATTTGTGCAACACTTCAAACAGTAATAAAGTGAAAAACACCACACTAAAAGAATCCCACAGTACGTTAGAAAAATGGACGTATTTGTAATAAATAAAACAAGAGGAAAATGATACAAATCTAATCAGTGGATCCAGAGCTATACAATTTTAAAAGGTTAGTGAGAATAGAGCCAAAAAGCTCAAAGCACCAACTGAGGAAATCTGGTTGCCCCAGACTGGGACCAAATCACACCCAGTTAGGCCCGGTAAAATAAAGTACCTTAAATCCAGGTTTGCAGAGCATTGTGAGGATCCACGTCAGAGATGCATTGCACAGTGGAAGTGATGAGTCACTTCCGAAATGCGGCAAGGCTGAGTGGTGACCTTCCACATCAACATTGAGGATCCTGTTGATGAGGGCTTGAGACGGGAAGTCCGGAGTAGAGGATGAATCGCACAGTCGAGGCAATGCGTTGGTTCAGAGAAGCTGCAAGGCTGCAATGCGGAGTCCGACGTCGTCATCGAGGCTGCCCTCGCCAAGGGATACGAGGGCCTGTGCCGAGTATGTGTCAGGCAGTGGTGGTTCCAATGAGGCAGTGGACTGTAATGCGATGCAGGGTTTTGCAACAGGGTGAACCACTCGGGCAGCGATGCATCAGTTCTGCATGGGGTCGGGCCGCACAGCAGACGAGGTGGGTCGGTTCCACTGGATCCACAGAGGCTAGTAGAGCACGTTAGACCCACTTTCAACAATCTAGGACTGATGTGGCACCAATTAGCAGGGTAGACTCATAGATTGCAGAGTCTAGGTGTTGGGCGCAAGGTTGTTGAAGCCGTCTCTCCCTGAGGCTCAAGTCAGGAGGCCAGCCAATTAGCCCTTGGAGTCACTATAGGGTCCTGGGTTCAGCAGATGCAGGTCCAGTACTTCTCATCCAGGCAAGAGGGCAGCAGGCACAATTCAGCACAGCAGGGCAGCATTCCTTTAGAGCAGCAGTCCAGCAGAGTAGCAGTCCTTGTAGCGGCACAGCAGTCCTTCTTCCTGGCAGAGTAGCCACAGTTCTGTCCAGAAGTGTAATTAAGAGTTGGTTTCTGAGGTCTCATATTTATACATGGTGCCCTTCCCCTAGAATGAGGAAGAAGCTTCAAAAAATCCCTTTTAAGTCCTCAGGCATGCTGTCATCCCAGTCCTGGCTCCATACTAACTACAGGGCATATGCAGTCCTTTGTGTGGAGGCAGGACACAGCTTATTCAGATGTAAGTAAGGCTGTGTTCAGCTCCACCCTCCAATTCTGCTAGTGATGACTCATCCAGACACTACTAAGCTCTCTATTGTGTGCGGCTGTCTAGGCTGAATACACAAAGCCCAACTGTCAGCTACACCCAGTCATGTGACCCAGAGACAGGCTTCAGGCAACAAATGATTAAGGCAGAAAAATGCCAACTTTCTAAGAGGATTTTTCTTTACAATTCCAAAGACACCAAACATGATCTAGTCACCTGTTACCATTTGGAAATGACAGCTTATAAAATGTAACATGGTAACTCCAAAGTTATCCTATGGGAGAGGTAGGCCTTCAATAGTGAAAAACTAATTTAAGAGTTTTCTAAAACTAAAAAGTACATGTTCCACTTTTAAAGTATATTACACCCTGCCCTCTGGGATATCCAGGACCTACCCTAGGGGTAACTTACATGTATTCAAAAGGGAGGTTTGGGTCTGGCACAAGGTTTACTTTTCCAGGCCGACATGGCCGTTTAAAACTGCGCATACAGCCTGCAATGGCAGACCTGAGACATATTTACATTTCTACTTAAGTGGGTGTCACAATCAGTGCTGCAGGTCCACTAGTAGCATTTACTTTACAGGTCCTGGGCACCGGTTTTACCAATTTATTAGGGACTTACAAATAAATTAAATATGCTAATTGGGTATAAGCCATTTCTACTATGTTTTAAGGAAGGAGCACAAGCACTTTAGCACTGGTTAGCAGTGGCAAAGTTTGCAGATTCCTAAAGCTAGCAAAAACAAAGTCAGCAAATAGGAGGGGTGAAGACAAAACACTGTGGGGGAAACCATGACAAGGATGTCAGCTTACCACTTAGGCTCCTAAAAGAAATTATATTCCTCAGATTGCATAGTCCTAGTTTAGGTCAATGAAAGCATTGGTAACCTTTTGTTTAAGGGTTGAAATCCCCTCGGGCTCTGTGAGCCCTTTGTTCACAGCAACAGCTGTAAAAGGAAAACATTAGAATGTTGATGCTTTGGGCTTCTATCAGCCATTAGAAGCACGTGGCACTCCATTTTATGGCAAGACAGGAAGATAGCATTATTCATGATACTTGTATTCACCACTTCTGAGCAACAAACACTTCAAAGAACTTAGAACAGAACCAAAACACCAGACATTAAATAGAAACGAGGCCCCATATAATCTAGTCATCCACCATCTTCCCCTCTTTTGTTTGCTGCTTCCGAGCAGATAATTAATATATGTATTTAGTTTATTACCTGATGGGTTTTGATATGAACAGGTGTATTGTTTGTTTGTGATGTTTCCAATTCATGGGCCAAGTATGTTTAATATCTGCTTAATGTTTGGAGTGGAAAGTACTGTGATTTATTTTGTTGAAGCGTACTTTGTTTATTATGCTAAATTAAAGAAAACGGGTTACTTCTTGTGAGGTCTGTTTAACTGGGTTGCAGCAGTAAATTCGGTAAGTATTAGGATTTGTTTTTTATGGGCTGAGATAAGCTTCTTTGATGAGAGGCAGAACAAATTCAATACAGGTATGTGCTTGTATTGGGCATGGCAAACTTTAAATGATAATAATAAAGGAATGAGCGGGCAGAGTGTACTATAATTTAGGTTGAATCGCTTTCCTTTTTTGGAAGTGCCATTTTGGATTGGGATCCAGTGTAATTGTTCCCCTTTTTCTTTTCTAGAGCTTGTCTGGCATGCTTGTCTGGCATTCTGTGACATCTTATAAGGAATGGTTGATGCCGTTTTACTTGTAATAGCAGACAGCATCGGAGTGTGTGTATTAACAGTGTTTTTTTAGGTTTTGGGGCCAGTTGAGTGTAGTGTAGCACTTTATTTCCTTTGGAAGGTGCTAAATAAAGAATTTCTATAGAATAATAGGTAAAAAATATTTCTCAGTTATGTCTGACAAGGAGAATGGTACTGAGGTACATGAGGGTATGATTGAAAATTTAAAGTAAATTAAGCCGTAGTGCAGGAATCTGTTAGGTCAGCCACGACTAGTACGAAGAGAAGTCATGGTGATGAGGAGGATGAATATTTTTCAATATCTGAGGGTGAAGAGAGAGCTCATAGAGGACCAGGAGGGAAATGCACTGGGAAGAGGAAACATCTGGAGTACCGTGTTGAAGGAAGAGGAGTCCAAAGAGGCTCACAAAAAGAGGATGTTTGTGGCAGCACTTCTGATGGGCAAGATATCCCCACAGATGAATTAAGGAATGATGATTTTGATGAATATATACTCGATTTAAATTATAAAGATGATGTGGATGAAGATTTTGGTGGTAGTGAAAGTAACATGAGCAACAATCATTTGTAATGCAATAGGTCTAATTTTTGTGATAGTTAGAGATATTGGTTTTGTAAATAACAATATTTTTTTACCTATGTATTTTGTTTTGGCATTTGCTTGAAGTGAAATGGATGGGAGATGAGAAGGAAAGAAGGAAAACGGACAGGGAGGTGGTAGTGAAAGAATCTACAGCGACCTGATGCAATTAAAAGTTAAAATGTGTACATACAATTATATTCACATTAGCCAGAAGAGGTCAGCAAACAACATTAAATACCTGCTATAAGTGAAGTGACAGTGGGAGCTAGAACACCAGCCCTTCCAAAAACTGTTCCATTGCCAATTCCCCGCCTCATCACTTCATACAAGCAATCAGGGGAGTATCTTCCATTGGTGCAGCAGCATCGGGGCCAGCAACCTGATGGGCCCACTGTACCCTGATTATTGATGTATTTTATAGTTCGAACAGCAGCCAGGGTGCCTATTTCCTTCCTTGTGCTATGGCCCATGACACATTACGCTACTGAAAGAAATTAGAATCACGTAACATAAATAGGATTTACATGTTGCACTAGAGGGCTTAACGGCTAGGGCGGTTGACTTTGAAGCTGGGAATCCAGGTTCAGGGCTGAAGGGAGGCTCAAACATCCTGCGTTTTTGGGCAAATCCCTTAATCTCCCTGTGCCTAACAAAAAAAAAATGAATGTGTTGGTGTGTTATGTAACTGATGCATATGTAAAGTGCTCTGATACCTTCAGGTTGAGTTTGCTCTATGTAAAACTGCAACAAAAAAAAAAAAATGTATTTGGAATTTATGTTCCAGTCACAAGATGGCGTCTCCCATGCTAGAAAGCAGTGCCCCAGCCCAGCAGACTCTACAGTGCATGGCCGCCGCTGTCTGCTGTGGAAAAAGGAGGAGGGCTCAGCAGGTAGCGCAGGAAGGAGGCAGTGTTTGTGCTACCACAGCAGCACTTCTGGAGCCACCCAGAGTGAGAGGAATTGTATTTATATAGAGTTTACTACCGCTGGCAAGGCATCAAAGTGCTTTTTCGCGAGTAGCACGCTACTCCTGAACCCAAAAAGGTTTCGTCGTGAATTGGAATGGAGAGATATGAAATTATTTTGAGCAGTGGACATGTGAGTTTGTTATTTGGATTGAAAAGGATAGTGGAGGGATAGAGGAGGGAAGGTTTTGCATTTATATAGCGCGTGTTAGCTCTAATGAGGTGTCAAGGTGTTTTTCGTCAGGTAGCACTCTTCTCTGGAACCCAAACCGGAGTAGTGGGGAATTAGTATAGGGAAATATGAAATTATGAAAGTAAATGCCCTGCCCCACTACCCAAATATTGGATGACACCATATACAGAGAACATTAATCTGTGATGTACATCTTGCCAGTAGTTTATCCATCAGCATTTTATAGATAATATTTAAAATGATGGATAGTATATGAACAGGGACGGTGTCGGGGGCTGCCCACCCAGCCCTTTCTGCAGAGCAGGCTACTGAGCTGCCCACTTTAAACACACACACACACCCGAACCGTAAAAAACAAACAAAATAACATACTTTTTTTTTTAATGGCTGTAACCACGCCACAGACGTCTCACTGAGGAAGGGATGGGAGTAGAGAAAGTGCAGCAGCCATAAAGCTGATGCAGTGAGGGAAACAGCTAAAAAAAATTCAGCATCGATGAAAGGGGTAAAGCGCTAAGCCATGCAAAAAGTGCACAGACACAAAGGGAACAAAGAGAAGCAGCAAGGGGTGGTTGGTGTTGGGAGGGGCGCAACATATGGCCACCAAAACTTCACACTCACCATTATGAGCATAAAACAAAGTAATTATAAAACAAGTTCCCCAAAACACCACATTTGCAATCACACTGTAACAAAACAGTACTTGACAGGTGCTCCTATGCACAGAAACGGAAATGACGTTTCGCTACCTAAACCAGTTACAAGGCAGCAAAAAAGAGCTACACTGAAGTGAATCAATGGTAAGCAGCAGCGGGAGCTGTGTCCTTTACTAAGTACAACATGTGTTGCAGACAGGGCAAGCCCACTGCCTAGTCTCGACCTAAAAATGACAGGGCAGTAGTAGACCCACTCGGACAGAAACTGTTTGATCCAAAAGAGATACGTCATCCCCGGGGCTTTCACTGGTGGCCTATGAGTCATACTGCAGCCTACATTAGGCACTGGATTCGGAGACCCTTAGACAAAGGGGAGCGTAATGTTATGAAAGCAGAATGCTCTCACCCTGTAATTCAAGATAAGGATTCGATGACTCCGAACCTTGATCCGGAGTTAATAACTTATATGTTTAAGGTAGGTAGGTCTTAAAAGATCTCTTAAGCAGTGTGAAGACAAGGTCTTGGACACCTTAGGGCCTCTTACAAGAATGTTTGACGTGATAAAAGAGACATATCTAAATGGAACAGATCTAGATATTAATTTGCTCAGAGGCTGGTGCCAGGGGGCGCTTTGTTTCTTGGGCAGTGCATATGCTGGGCTGATCACAGAGAGGGGTAAGGGGGTTTTGCTCCGTATAACTCCTATGTTTGGGGATTTTGCTTACAAAGAATCTAGTGAGGACCCCAAGGCATGCGTTTTGGGGAAGGTTTGGTCAAAGCCTTGGCTAAATATGTCCATACTTTTGCAGCGTTGAACAAGGTCCATTATAATATGCACAGAGTATTTAGAGGCGCTAGTAGTTTTTATGGCAGGGCCGGTAGGAGAGGGCAACCGTATAGCCGCAGCTCTTATATGTCCTAAGGCTATAATAAGGGCTCTATCAGAGGGTCCCAGAGTCAATATGGATTTTATTCCCAGAGAGGAAAGAGTTCCGGATTAAGGGCCACTAGGGGCCATGGACAATCATCTGCTACAAGTACAGGTGGGTACGAGTATGAGGACTTCTTCTGGTTTTACCCAAGGAAAAGTGGGTGGAAGGTTGAGACATTTGGTGGAAGCATGAAAAGGGATTACAAGCGATCCATGGCTGTTAGAGGCAGTAGCGGGTCATGCTATACTGTGCCCAGACAAGAACAGAAGTCAAAGGAACTTTGTTTTGGCATACAACAGGAATATATGGTGATGGAGGAGATAGAAAGGAGGTTGCACAAAGGGGCGATTGCAGAGGTAAACAAAGCCCTGTTAGGTTATTTCTATTGAAGAAGAAGGACAAGGGATGGAGATCTGTGAAAAATTTAAGAACTCTCAATTATTATGTGATATACAGACATTTCAAGATGAAGGGCATTAATCTGTTAAGAGATGTGTTACAGGATTCAGATTGGTTGGTAAAGGTGGATCTAAAGGATGCATACTTTACAATTCCAATGTCAGTATGCATCTTCAATTCAGATGGAAAAGGCATCTATACCATTTTGTTTGTCTACCGTTCGGGTTATCTTCAGCCCCGTGGTGCTTCCCAAAGCGAATGAGAATTTGGGCAATTTGAGGGAGAGAGGTGTACGTATCATTGTTTATTTGGACAATCTTCTGATAATGAACCAGGATGTGGTCTTTTTAAGGTCTCAATTGGCGACAGTGAAGTCCCAGTTGGAATCTTTGGGTTTCCTAATAAACAAGGAAAAGTCAGTACTAAAGCCATCTCAGTCCTTCGAGTTTTTAGGCTTTATGGTGGACACGGTGAAAGGGCAATTGTTGTTACCAGAGAAGAAAATAAGGATGATGAGACAGGAAGTGAAGTCTCTGCTGAGGAAGCAGATGGTGAGGATAAATGGTATTTTATCTTCATCAATTCTTGTGTGTCCAGGTCCTTTGCATTACAGGGTGTTACAATGGTTGAAAACTGCTGGTCTGGAAGCAGGTTTTTGGTATGGAGATTGTATAACAGTGTCAAAGGAGGTGAGAGAGGAATTAACTTGGTGGTTGGAGAATTTGGAGGCCTGGAATGGGCAAGCGATTTTTGGTTCAAGACCAGATTTTGTATTGTATGGATGCAAGTAATTCTGTTTGTGGAGCGTTATGCTCAACTCAGAAAACAGTGTAAGGAGCAGGATGGAACAGATAGCGCATATACATTATTTGGAGATAAAAGCAGGGATTTTTGCATTGCGAAGTTTCAAAACGCAGTTCCAAGGTGGTTCAGTTATTCTGAAAATGGACCATATATCAGCAGTTACATACAAAAACAAGCTGTGTGGAAGCAGATCAAAGAAGTTGGCAGAGGTAGCAAAGGATGTTTGGGAGCCTTGTGTGGAACACAAGATCGCTTTACAGGCCCAAATCTGCCTGGGGTGCAGAATGTTGTAGCTGACTGGAATTCAAGAAATCTAATAGATTACAGCAATTGGAGGTTGGACAGAGCAGTGTTTCAGGAGATTCAGAATTGTTTTGGTCCTCTGAGAGTAGATCATTTTGCCCCAAGGTTGAGGCATCAGCTGGAGGACTACATCAGTTGGAGGCCATATCTAGGAGCGATGGTAGTAGATGCTTTCACTCGGTGTTGGAGGAGCATGGGGTGATATGCTTTCCCTCCGTTAGTTATGATTCAGAGAGTGTTGATACATGCGGGCAGGCAGGTCTGTCAGATAGTGTGGTTGACTCCCTTTTGGAGTTCTCAGACATGGTTCCCTTCAGTGTTGGAAATAGCGATGGATGAGCCTTTTTTATTCAGGGCTTTCAAAGAGATGTTGGCAACAGAAGAAAGAATGGAGCAGCCCCTTGGTGGAGGCAGGTTTGCTCAACCTTCTAGTATGGAAGATTTCAGGGGATCCTGTAGATTTTTAGAGCTTTCAGGAACAACTACAGAGTTGCTCGATGAGTCCTGGGCTCCTGCGACTCGGAATAGATATAGGAGTTCATGGTCTGTTGGCTACATTAGTGCATGGCAAGGGATTTGGATCCCATGGAGGCTCATGAGATAATGGTGGCAATTTGTTTTTTTGGCAGGTTTATTTGAGACGGGTTTATCATACAGAACAGTGAACTGTTATAGGTCAGCGGTTTCTGCTGGTCATGCACTGGTTGATGGTGTTTGTATAGGTAGAAGCCCTGTGGTGTGTTGAGTGATGTAAGGAATTAGGTTGAAAAGAACGTCTAAGGCAAAATATAATTCAGTTTGGGATGTTGACCTGGTTTTAAAGTTGTTTGAAAGTTGACCCGCAAATAGGTATTTGGGTCTCAAAGAGTTATCTTGGAAGATGGCAACCTTGTTATGCATGGTTCCTGTTAGGAGAGTGTCTGATGTTAAGGCACTTGATATTAGTTCTAGGTTTTATCCACCACAAGGTGCTCTGTTTGAAATCTGGAGAAGACTAAGACAATATCAGTTTCTGGTTATTATCCAATGTTTGATGCTTGTCCTAAGCTTTGCATAGTCAATTGCCTGAGAGAATATGAGAGTAGAGTATTAGAGTTTAGAGGTGATTGAGTAAATCAGTTATTAATCTCTTATGTAAACTATATGTGAGTTTATTCTACTATAGCTAGATGGGTGAGGTTGGTTATGAAAGAGGCATGGGGGAATATGAATCTTTTTGCAGCACATTCTATCAGGGGCGCCATCACCTATAAAGCTTATGTTAATGGAGGTAGCCTAGTGGAGATCTTAAAAGCTGCTGATTGGTCTAATGTAGATGTTTTCAGAAAGTTTTATTTCAAATCTATAGAGCATGGTTTAGGTAGAGTGTTTATGGGTTTTGAACTGTTGTGTAGTTCCTAAAAATATATAAGTCCTGCACATTTAGACAACATAAACCAAGGGATTGGTGTCTAGACTGATTCCAGATGCCCGAAAAGAATATGTTAGCCTTTAGATCAGCTAGCTCACAATGCCACCGTAAGCCCCCTAACCATACCAAGGAGCAAATAGTTTCTGGCAACTATTGAACATGACAGCCCTTGATCCTTCAGGGATCATGGAAACAGTTCAGCACTTTTTGCTCAGTCAGGCGTGCTCACTTAGTCTCAGAGAAATACACAGAGTAAATGATGGGGCCAATTTAAATAAGCATTTATTGAACCAGTGTCATTCTAGCATAAAACATATTTGCTGCGACAATCATTAGACAGAAACAGATGTATAGGATGACAAGAATTCTAGTATAAAACATGTTTGCTGTGACTTCTGCATGCCGGCACCCCAGTGTCTAGTGTCAGCTTCTACTCTGTCTATCAAGGGTATGAATAGCTCTTTTATACAATAAAGATAGCCTCAGGGTTCCTTACACAATAGATGTGTTGTGAGTACGATTATGTACATGATCCTAAATCAATATCTGCAACTATGCAAAGTAGTTTTTTCGCCCTAGGATGAAGAGGACCATGACTTTTGCACAGAGTATGTTCATGATGTTATGTACGTCATGTGAAGGGAACTTTAAGAACCCTCATGCATAATAAATGAGCCTAGTTTCAAGGAAACTGCTCAACATTTATTCAACACGTAACTGGGAAAAAGGTCAGTGCTACAACTGTAATGCAGAGGAAGGTAGGATAAATGTAGATAAAAGGTCATGTAGTTACCGAGGCTTAGATTGGGGTACACTGGGGTACATAACAGAACATGCATAATGCTAGCCTTCTGTGTTGCAATAACATGTCTATTGTCATATGTTTACTGCATAGAGAGTCAGGATTTTATTAAAGACAAAGGGGCTAGCATTATCCCTCACTCCCACCCTGGTGAGTGGTTGGGGAGATGTGAGGTAATTTTGCAAAATAAGTTTTTCTAAAAGGAACTATTACTTAACAAAATTGTTTAAGATTGGTAATAATGTAAGTGATAAACTTTTAGTTTCGATGTTTTAAATGTATGTTTTGATTTTTTAAATGTGATGGATTTTTTTGTTCTTGCAGACAATTAGAATCCCTTCATGGTCATGAAGGGACTTCTTGTTTAAGGACCGGTTGGGAATATGGTTGATACAAGGTCTAACATGGAGCAGATGGAAACAAAAGAGGGACAAGATGGCAGATGACTGGATTAATGAGACCTTCCTATTTAAAATACTTTATTTAATACAACAATATATTATTACATAAATATGAATGATGAAATAGCAAGCAAATACCAACTAATACACTGTATGTAAAACATTTAAGTCTTTATAAATTTTGGGAAGGGAAAGAAGAGGGGAGGGAAAGAAGAGAAGGGGGAAGGGAAGGGATATTGAGAGTTCCTTTATATAAATGTAATGACAAGAAAAAGTCATGTCCTCAACCATGCCTTAATATAAGTAAGCATAACAACAATATGTACTTAGAAACTATAACATTCCATTCAAATGCAAAAGAAAGACAGAGAATAAAACAATTACGGAGGATGAACATTTTCAAACAATGTAGTTAGAGTATGTGATACAGTACTACCAACCTGATTAAGAAATACAGTAAGAGGTAACCATAACCTTTGGGCATTATGAGAGGATGAACATTGCATCACATACATAGAATCCAAATTATGATGTGAACAAACAGAATCCCACCACACCTTTTATGATTATTTAGATGTGGGTTTCCAATTAAAAATGATTTGCTGAAATGAAATTGGCAATAAAATATCTAATAATTTAACATTGGGAAACAAAGGAATACGTGACTAATAAGGGAGGTAGGGTATCCAGAAATAGAAAAAGAGTATTAAAAGAGTTTTGTATGTCAAAAATCTGTTTAGTTTGGGAGAAGACCTTACACCTAAAGGAAAGTGTATCAGGAAACCTAAATATCATATGCATAAGGTCTGCTTGAGGAAAATCATAAGTCCAGCATTTAGCAGAAATGTGAGGAGAACCTAGAACAATGTGCAGGAGTGAAGTAAAGTCTGTGATAGATGAAAAATAGGGATTTAGTAGCACTAGCTAATCTAGAAACTTTATAAATATGTGGCCATATCTTATTCCAAAAAAGCAACATTTCAATTTACCCCCAAGTCCTCTTTCCATAAAAGTTCGACCTTGGATTTGGTTTGAGTAGGGTCTGATAGCAAGAGATACTTGTAAATAGCTGATGCTCTAGATGTTTTAAGGAACTCAGTAAATCCAGAAGAAAGAGCAACTAAACTAGACGAAGAACCCTGTAGGGAAAAATACATAACAAGCACCACATTCATCAATGATAGAAAACGAAAATAAAAAGACTTGAGACATTGATAAGGATCACAAAATTGAGGAAAAGGAAGAGGAGCATTATTATGAAAGAGTTCATGAACACACATAAGTCCACTATCCTTCCAAGTACACCAAAAAAGAGGTTTATTATTAACCCAAATTGAAGAATTATATCATAATGGCATTCCAAGGAATATGAAAGGAGTCATTTGAATTGGGGGAATTGTGGACTTGATCAGCGAAACCATCTGTTTTAAAACCGGAGAGTAAAGGAGTGCCTTTTTAGAAGAAAAGACAAAGCCTCTTTAAAAGTGAAGGGTATAAGGAAGTCGTTTTCAAGTTCTAACCACAATGGAGAAAGAGGTGAAATTACTACGGAGGTCCAAAGGGCAGCTTGTCGCAATGTAAAGGCTTGTTTATAGTAATAAAAGTCTGGAAAGTTAACTCCTCCAGCCGCTTTAGGTTTTTGCAAAATAGATAGGGCTATTCGTGTTTTTTATTATGCCATAAAAATGTACCATGTAATGAGGTACATTTTAAAAAATGGCTTTTGGGATATGAATTGGTAACATGGAAAAAATATATAAAACAAAATAGGTGAGATTATCATTTTAATCGCATCTAGATGCCCCCACCACAACAGAAATAAAGAATTCCAGGAAGACAAAATGGTTTCAACCTTTATTTGAAGTTGTTTAAAATGTATTCTTACAGTATCGGCAATAGAGTTTGTGACACAGATACCTAAATATTTAATTCTGGCAGACAAAAACCATTCATTGAAGGTGTATTTATTGAGTGGAAGAATTTCCATTTTGTGTTTTTTAACTTTATATCCAGAGACCTTGGAAAACAAAAAAAATATATGACAATATAAGATGTCATCAGTCATTACAGTAATGCTAAGGCAAATGCCTGCCTTTTCTTATGCCAACCCAGTCAAAATAGAAAAAGTGTTCAACGGTTACGTTGAAATGACCAAAAGATTTCTAGGTGCATTATTGAGCATTATATTGTCATTAGAAAACAGACTGTATCAATTTGTATCATGTTCAAAGTTGAAGAAACAATACATTATTGACCAGTGGATTAATGTTCAGTCTGTATCATCTAGTTCATTGTCTGGTCTGGTTTAATTAATACTATGTAGCCAGTGTTTCTTTTCATCAAAAAACTCCAAATGTTTGTACAATCCCAAAACATGCTGTTTTATATAAAAAGATTTGCGCGTATGTGGGTGATCATCTCTTATATTTAATATCCAATAAATAGGATTCTTTTCCAAAATTATTTCATTTTTGTTATGTTGTAAGAGAAAGCATCAAAATACTTTAAGTAAGAAAAAGCCTGTATTGATGCACACCTACCAGTCTTGCCATTTTAGATTGCCCAGTCTTTGTTTTATTGAAAAAGAAAAAATAATAAAAAGGGATCATTTATACACAAAAATCTCCATGTGAGGGGAAAGGTGGAAAATAATGTTCTTAGTTATTGTATCCTAAATATACATGTTACAAGGTAGATGCTTTCTACCTTTCATTGTCATTTAAATGTAATTTAAATGAATGCCCGATTTTTCTTCAAGATTCTGTCCTGTTTGCATGTTTTATTTCAACAGGCATTATGCACTCAGACTCTAATTTCTGGAGTTCGAGCTCTCAATTCCATTCTCTTCTAGGTGATCTAACAATGTCATTGCCGCAATATGTTTGTAATTCTCCATTGCCTCCATGCATTGTTTGAAAGTGTTGTGGAACCGCATAGGTGACCTCTTTATTTTTAATTGCACATTTGCGCACCAAAATCCTTTTTTTAACTTCAAAGAGACCAACTTGTTTCCAATATAAATGCACATTCTATTACATATATGGTATAATTTAACCTACATTGGAAGGATGCCTGGAAAGGTATCTGCATCTTTTAATATGGCACATCAAACACATCAAAAGATTTTTTTGTCCTTTGCCTTTTTACATATGAAAAATCAATTTCACTCTGACAGCCAATCATGTGTCTTTTATCTTCCTTGGATAACTATATGCCCATTCATACTGAAGTGAGAATTATTTTCTATATGTGACCTTGGTATGATCTCAATGCATCCTTTCATGAGGTTATGTTTTCGAGATGTTCCAATCTTAGTTTAACATTTTCTTAATATCTTGTGACTACACGTTAAAATTTGTGACAAGACACACAGTATTAACATTTAACATTTCAGTATGCAGTCTTTTGAATAGCAGTTCATTCCTTTGTTTGTAATCCACTTTCAAACTCACTCTTTTCGATACATATTTCAGATAACCTCTTTATTCTTTATATTACTTTGGGGTAGATAGCTTTACAAAGCTGTTTTCTTCAAAGTGCAGTCAACATTAGGCACAAATTTGAATTAAAATATCTAGATTTACCCTTAATTAATTTTTGATAAAATAAAGGGCAATTGTGAGGGCCTGTAGATTTGTGTGATTCTATTGCTGCAGCCTTTACCACATAGGAATATTTTATGACATCTGACACATAATTTGTCACATCAAGGGCTCTAAAAAAAAACTCCTATAGGAAACACATGCTATTTTGGTGTGGTTGGTGGGTGGATGTTGGGGTTACTTGGTGAGGTCTGGTAAAAGGGTGCACTCTGAGCCATTAACTTATCTGGAGTGTAGGAGACCGTGCTAGTACATATTTACTCTCAGGGTACAACATCGTTGTTGGACTTGGCTCTTTTTGCAGGGTCATCCATGAACCTTTTGCCTTCCTCCTGTATTTTTTCTGACCTGTTGTTGGCTGTTTTATTACTCTGGGCACTTTACCACTGCGGATCAGTGCTAAAGTGCATATGCTCTCTATTGTAAATTCATGTATTGATTAGTGACTCCATGATTGGGTTATTTGATTTACTTGTCAGACCCTAGTACAGTGCACCATGGGTGCCCAGGGCTTGTAATTCAAATGCTGCTAGTGGGTTTGCAGCACTGGTTGTGCCACCCACCAAAGCAGCCTGTAAAGTGTGTCTCGGGTCTGCAATTGTAGAGCCTATGTGCAGTCTGGTACTGAAATGTTGACTGGCCAGGTGCACCCACTTGCCAGTCCCTAAACCTTCCCTTCTCTTCATATCAGACACCCCTAAGGTAGGCCCAAGGGCAGGGTGCATTTTAAGTAAAAGGTAGGACATGCCCTGGTGTGTGTGGCATGTCCTAATAGTGAATTACAGCCATTTTCGTTTTTCACTATTGCAAGGCTACCTGTTCCCTGTAGGCCAGAATGGGCAGTTTGAATATAACATCCTATAATCCTAACTGACCGAGGGAACATGGTAGAAATTCGAGTTTAGTATTCCTGAACTCAGAATGATAAAATACATCTTTTAGTGAAGTTGGTTTTAACATTCTGTGTTTGAAAATACCACTTTTAGAAAGTAGGTATTTTCTTTCCTAACTGTCCAAGCCTGCCTCTGCTAGGTTGGGTATTCCATGTCTGGTTTGTGAGTGACAGGGGCTGGAGGATTCCAGGAGACAGGATGAGTCAGCACAGGGCTGAATAGACCCATCTGCATGTAGAGTGGTGGGAAGAGTTGCACCTGGGACTGAATAGGGCTGTGCCTGCCCTTCACAATGCTAGCTCCACCTGCTGTGGTGCGTCTGATGGCCCTGGCCCCTGCTGTCAAAGGAAAGAAGGAGTCCTGTAAACAAAGTGCTCCAAGACTGACCAGAACTAGTTTGGACTAGGCAAAGGCCACTCTGCCTTCAGAGACCAAAGAGAATATGAGTATAAATACTGGGGCCCAGACCCCAAGACTTTCACTTCTGGGAAACAAAGAGAGAGAGACTGCAGGAGGAGACTATCCCTATGCTGTGTGCTGCTTGAGGATTGGCCTGCAGTGGTTACCTGAATGCCAAAGAAAGGAAAAAGGACTTTGTGCTACTTTCATCAACTCGAAGAAGATCTTGAAGGGCTTGAACTAGAGCTTGCCTCCTGCCTAAAGTCTCAATGATACAAGACTTCACCAACCAGCTCCTCTGAGTTCCCTTGCTGGGAATCTGAAGTGTCTGCTGGTGAGCTGGGCCTTCTGAGATACTGCGTGTCGCTGAGAGCTGGAAGCGCGACTCAAGATGAAGAAGCGTGTCGCCGCCCCAGCAGTTTTCGTCGCATCGCTGAGTAAGCGTGCCGCTGCTGCCGCTGTCGTCATTGCATCGCCGAAGCGCCTCGCATCACCGGAGAAGAGTGTCGCCGTCGCAGCAGACGCGGTCGCATCACCGGCCAACAGTGTTGCTGCCGCAGCAGCTGTCGTCGCATCGCTGAGGAAGCGTGCCGCCACTGCCATCGCATCGCCGAAGCGCCCTGCATCAATGGAGTAGAGTGTCGCCGTGGCAGCACACGCCATCGTATTACCAGAGAAGCGTGTCGCAGGGTCTGTCGCGGCTCATGAAGATTCACCCAGTCGCCGCACGGCCGTCGGGCGTGCACGCATCACCCATTTGTTGTCGCAACATCAAGAAGACGCCATTTTTGTTCATTGCACCGGGTCGTCATCGCGGCGTTGATAGTCGCATCGCCACAGAAGAGCAGTAAGAAACCGACACATCACCTCCCCACGCGGTGAAGAACCGATGCATCACCTCCTCTCCGGTAAGGAACCGACGCATCACCTCCCCCGCAGCAAGGAACCGATGCATCACCATTCTTGCGTGTAAGGAATCGATGCATCACCTTCCCTGCAACTCTTTTGCTTGTATCGCGTTACGCATCCAAAGGTACATTGAATGCTAAGTGTTGCATTTACCATCTAAAAATAACTAAGCTATTTCTACCATTCTAAAGTATAGTACTGTGGATTTTTGTTGTTTGTGGTCTTGTGTTAAGCCTATATAAAGATACTTATTTTTTTATAATACAACCTGTGTGGTGTCCATCTGTAGTGTTGTCTCTGTATTACTATATGCGTTCACAAATGCTTTACACACTGTCTCTGAGTCAAGCCTGTCTGCTCATGCCAAGCTACCAAGGGGGTGAGCAGGGGTTATTTTAGGAGTGTACCCCCTTACCCTGACTAGACGCAAGGGCCCCTATTTGGTCAAAGGTACCTACCTCTGCCAACAAGAGACCCCTAAATCTAACAATCGTCTGATTTGTATGGTGCTGCATTGGTCCTAAAGGAGCAACATGGATCCACCACTCCCTCGCTGCTGCTTGGTTCACACCTTTTGTGTTTTTGCAGGTCGACAACCTGAACATGTTCTGTGTATTGGATGTAGTATACTGGTGGTAATATCACTTTGGAGTAAAAGGCAATAGGTTGTACAACAATCATGACTTCAACAAGCATCAGTCTACATTGACAAAATCAACCTTAAACTTCCCTACCTGGTTATATACCTGCTCTACGTAAAGCACAGTTTTCAGTACTAGTTACCTACATGTATTCTTTTATGATGTGAGCATAATACAAGGAAGGTTAACAAAGGTCCTGTTAAAGATCTTATTATTAGCAAATTACAGTTACAAAATTATAAACTGTATACTTCCTCTACTGTTTGACAATATTTAAATGCATTTTCCAATATATTTACTGTGCGTGTGTTATGTGTAAACATTTCCTTAATAAAGTTGTTAAAGAAATAATATACACTATGAATGCCAAAAGACAGTAATTTTGAATAATCTGTGCTGGTAATTTCTATAGTAGTTATCAACTCTCCTTCCAGTCTCAGTTTCCCTTAAACTTGTTGAATTTTCTTTAAAGTAACTGTAGAGCTATATGTTATCATGTAATCATATACTACTAACCAGTGACGCCAGTGCCCCACTCCTCTTGGCCCCACAAGTTGACCAGATTACACCCTTAATCAGTAACATAACAGAGGTGGAATGTGCCCTCCCAAAAGCCGCCCCCCCCCTTGCAGGATGCTGTGACTAGGATAGGGGCCTGCTAGGTCCATGACAGCCTTTTCTGCTCTGAAAGCAGGTGCTTAATATGCATCCTGCAGTCCAGCTTAGGCTGCAGCCCACCAGGAAAATGCATAAGTGGCAGAATGGCCAGTCCAGTCATGGCATGGAGAGAAATGAAAATGGGCCACCTGACCACAGGTTGAGTAGTAAAATACAAAAATCATCAGGGTTCAGTGGGACCCTCAGTCCAGGGACCCATCTGACAGCATCTACACAGCATCCTTGATGCCTACGACCATGCCCTCCACCTTCCATTCCTCTCTGCCACACACAATCAACTCACGGATGCATTTGTTCTCATAAAGCATTGGTGCTATATGACTTGTACAGGATGCCTTTGTTTGTTTGCAGTTATTATTGTGTAGGCTTCTGGACAGCTCTCCGGCGACACTTAGAAGCATCTACGTTATGCAGTGTGTGCCATGCAAAAGAATAAAACATCTAAAACAAACCACACATAGAGTTCGAATTTTCATTGAACCTCTGTTTTAATTTCTAGCTATCAGCATATTCTGTTAACCACACGGCACTTTTCTTGAAGCCTGTGTGATCCTATATATTTATTCGTCGTAAACGTTTTAGTGGCGTGGAGTAGAGTAGCTATTACATTCTTGGGACCTCATGGGCCAAAAAAGTGTACGTCTTTGGGGAAACTTATTTAAACGAATTTTAATGAGAAAGCTTTTTTCTTATTCGTTTCAATACATTTTAGATTCTCTGCTGAAAATATGTCATCATCCAATATTCCTTTTCAACAACAGTATTTCAAGCTTGTTCATTTAATTGAATGCATCTCTGCGCGTTTCCAGATCATTCGATTTCCACAGGAGGGTTATTGTAACCCTCCACGCATAAAAAACAAATACCATAAAACACAGATGTGAATCATAGTGCTTCATTATGTTTTATATCAAACTTTCACTCTGAGTTTCTTATACAGAGTCTTCATGGAGCTACTTTCCTGGCGAATGCTGTTTAAGTTCATTTATCATTTTTGTGACTAACATCAGAATCGTGAACCACGAAAACACGTTATTCACATCGTGACTGCCCCACGACCATTGTTTATTGTACATTTCTTGTCAACGTAGTCTAATCTCGTATGCTGCAACCACCATCAGCAGGCATCCAGCGTCATCAATCTCCTTAGGTGAGCGCATCCTGGCCCGCGCGCGGTTACTGCTTGCGTCATTTCTGGCCATATTGCCAGGTCTTCCATCACCCTGTCATCTGTTTTGACAGCCGTCATTCTTATTTCGTCGGCCACTGCCCCCTCGTAAATCTTTCTGCCTCGAGGCTTCCGCCGGGCCCGGTGCGGAGCCAGTGAATGGCTATCCATTATTGTGCTAACAATAGCACATTGTTAATCTACACCTCGCCCCAGACGTCCTGGGTTTGGAGATGGTGTTCAGGAGGCAGTGCTTAACCCTCATGTCTGTGTGGATATCTCTTGCCGTGGCTGCCGCCCTCCCTCTGGTTGTCACTCGCTGCCAGTCTTGAGGCAGGGGTCTGCAAGAACATGTCATGTGGAGGAATGTGGCCTCCATTTCTCTGCATTTTGGAATGTGGGGGAGTCTGAAAGAGCTGGACCTTCGGGATAAGCAAGCAGAGTCCAGCAGCAATGGTGGCAGCATGCATTCAGTGTCCACAGGAGACTGCATACCACAAGACCTGGTGCCCAGCTATTTGGTGGGGGGTGGCATAGATATATGTTTTTCTGCCTAGGAGGTAGCCCTTAGAATGCACAGAGTCTCAAAGGGGGCTTGGGGAGAAAACATATGCAAAAAAATGTTCACAGTTGGGAGGAAAACACTTTTGGAACTAGATGCAGGAGATCATATGATGTATGCACCTATGAAAGCCATTTTACTTGCCTGTTTTTGGCTGACCCATGAGAAGTACCGAATCCTGTTCACAGACAGCCAGAAGCTGCAAAACCATCCCTGGGTAGATGTCTGGACTACCCCAGCATGCAATGAGTAGTTGGGTGAGGGGCAGTAAACTTGCTGATTTTACTGGGCTGTACAATCTGATTTTAAGAGAGCTCATGCTCAGTACCTGCTTAACAGAGTTGTGCCAGCACCTGGTTGATAGAAAGCTCAGTGAACCCAGGGAGCTTGCTAACGAGGCGGACCTCTGGGTCAGCACCAGAGTGCCCAAAAAGGGATCTGAGGGGATTCCCAAAGGGTATTCAAGGTTCCCACCAAAAGAAAGAGGGGTAAGAAAAAAATGTAAACAAGGAGTTCTGTCAATGGCCCCCAAAATAGTTCTCAAGGGAAGAAGACAGCCCCAATCTGACCAAAATGGCTTCTTTAAGAAGCCGGGAAGGTTTGTCCCTAGGTTCCAGGAGTGCTACGGGTATAGGCATGTGAAAGGGGATGGGCAAGTGTTCCAAGAAGGCACATCCCCCCACAGGCAGGCAGACCCAAGGTTTGCAACATCACAGAATAAAATGATGGAAGGGGTGTTTCAACTTTTCAAACTCTTCTCCCCAGTTACAGATCTAGGTTTGTCATTTTGCTTGCCATGTCACCCCAATTTGAACCTAGCCATATGCAAATTGGTCTTGATCCTGATCCCATGGGAAGAGTCCAGCCTGACCTGACAAGCTAGGTCCTCCATGGACCAGAAAAAAGGATCCTGGGTCTGGTTTTGAGGTATCACCCCTCATCAGCCATACTAGCTTGAATCCAGTGGTGCATTGAGAAAGAGACCTACGCCTGGGAAAACCCTTAGTCACTTTGAGCGCACATAGTAACATCACGAAATAAAATGATGGACGGAGTGTTGAAACTTTTCAAACACTCACCCCCAGTTACAGATCTGAGTTTAATCCATCATTATTTTGCAAGCCAATAATGATGGATTAATCCCAGATCTGTGACTGGGTGAATGTTTGACAATGTTCAGCATTTCATCCATCATTTTTTTGTGTTGAAATGTCACCCTAAGTGTGAAGGGTATGCCTAGATGTGAGTACCATGCTTGCTACTTCAGCGGTTTCAAGCTAGCCTGGCTGATGAGGGGTGATAGCCTGAAACTGGTCCCAGGATGCTTCTTTTACGGTCCAAGGAGGACATGGCCTGGCAGTTCGGGCTGGACTGTTCCCACGGGAAGCAGGGTCAAGGCTGGTTTGCATAATGCTGGTTCCAAACTGGCATGGCCTGGTGAGCAAAATTAAAAAGGATTAAACCCAGATCTGTGACTGGAGGTGAATGTTTGACAATGTTCAGAATTCTGCTCATCATCTTTTCCTGTTGCAAGACCCAAGGGGTGGTCAGGGTAGAGCTTGGGGAGGAGATTGTCCCGGTTAGTATGGGGAGATAGCAGAGTTTACCCTAGTGTCCCTGGGTGACGAAGAAATAGTGCCCAAAGCTCACATGCCTTCTAATACTTACGTGTCTTTGGCACCCGTTTTCAAAGGGTGGGCATCAATATTTTTGGGCCCCTGAACTCCAAAACTACCCAAGGCAACATATTCATCTTGGTTTGATGGACCACCAGATATCCAGAGGCTATACTTCTCACATTTATGACTGTATTTGTAGTGGCCCTGAGGCCAATTCTGTACCCAAGTGTGGTTCCACAAGGATGGTGTGTCTGACAGGGGCACCAACTTCATGTCTGTGTACATGAAATTCCTTTGAGAGGAGTGTTGGGTAACCTACAACTTCCCCATGCTCTACCATCCTCAGTCAAATGAGCTTGTTGAGCCATTCAACAAGACCCCTCAAAGATATGATTATGGGCCTACCTGAGCCCATGAGGCATAAGTGGACATCCTTTTACCATGCCTGATTTTTGCCTACAAGGAGGTACCATATAAGGGAACTCTGTTAGGGGACCTGTCAGTCTGGTGAAGGAGGGGTGGGGGCAAGCTCCCAGACAGCTCTCCGAAGATTTAGTCAGCTACATGCTGTCTCTCAGAAACAAGATGCAAAAAATCTGGAATAAGACTTTTTAAAACCCAGAGCCAAGCCAGGAAGTAATGAAACTCTGGTACGACTGGAAGCCAGTGGAGCCCAACTCTAAAACATTGGTTATGGTCTTATGAAGTGAAGGAGAGAAAGGGTGAGGTCACCTACCTGGTGGACCTCAAGACCCCCAGGAACCCAATGGGGGTACTCCATGTAAACTGCCTCAGGCCACACTATGAGAGGTCTGCGTTCACCATTCTCCTGGTGACAGATGATAAGGTGAAAGAGGAAAGTGCATCTCTCCCCTACCTCCTATCCTTTAAGGAGAAAGCTGGGTCAGCAAAGGGTGTCAACCTCTTCTCTACCCTGAACCCAGAGCAACAGAGGGACTGTCGCCTGTTGTTCGGGCAGTTTGCCTCCTTGTTTTCCCTCACTACTGGGCTTGCACACTTGTGTGATACTGAAGATAGTAAGCATGTGAAAAATAAAATATACAAGTTAGCAGACAAAGTAAGGGCTAGCATTAAGTGAGAAGTCTCCAGAATACTTGAATTAAGGGTGATTGAGCACTCCTGTAGTCCCTGACCAGCCTAGTGGGGTTGGTACCTAAAGTCGCCTCACCATATGATGCCCCAGAAATCAAATTCTGTGTATATTAAAGGGGGCTCAACACAGTCACCAAGACTAATGCTTACCCAATCCCCAGAGCTGATAAGCTCATTGACAGCCTGGGAGCTGCCAAGTTTCTCAGAACCTTTGATATTACATACGGGTACTGGCAGGTTACCCTGACTGAGGGGGAAAAAAAGAGGTCAGCATTCTCTGCCACTTCCAATTCAGGAAGATGCCCTTTGGATTGAATAATACCCTTGACACCTTCCTGAGGTTGGTAAACTGGGTCATAACTGGGATGGAGTCCTTCAGTGCTGCCTACCTGGACAGCATAGCAGTCTAAATTAGAAACTGGGATGACCACCTGTTCCACCTTCAGGAGGTGCTTCAGTCCCTGCAAAAGGAAGGCCTGACTATCCAGGCCAACAAGTGCCAGATAGAGCTGGGATCTGTGATATATCTGGAGCACCTGGTGGGTGGGGAACAGGTGCAGTCACTCCAAGATTGAAACTATCCTAGCCTGGGAACTTTCTTAAAGTCAGACAAAAGTGAAGGACTTCCTGGGCTCCACCGGATGCTATAGGAGGGTTGTCATGGGTTATGGCACCATAGTTGCTCCCTTGACTGGTCTGACTTCAAAGAAGCAGCCCAAGAGGGTGACCTGGACAGAGGCCTGCCAGAGAGCCTTTGACACCCTTAGGAAGGCCGTGTGTAGAGCACCTGTACTCAAGGCCCCTGAATTCTTCAAATAATGTATAGTGCAGACAGATGCTTCAGAGAAGGGCATAGGGACTGTACAATCACAGTTAAATGAGGAGGTCCTAGACCAACCTGTAGCCTATATCAGTAAGAGGTCACTTCTCGGGGAAAAGAGGTGGAGTGCTATTGAAAGAACCTTTACCTGTGTTCTGGGCACTGAGGAAGTATAGACCATATGTGTTGGGACTTATGTCAGAGTTCAGACAGACCACAGGTCCCTCAGGTGGCTCATACATGAGGGGTGAAGATCCCAAACTGCTGAAGTGGTCCATTTCCCATTCCCAATTTGATTGTGGATTTTGTACCCAATAGAAATGTTTTATGGTGAATATTCAGGACATGTTAATAACGTTTAGTTTTTAAATATACAATCATCTGATCAGCTTTTAATTACAATCTGTGAGGAAATCACCAGTCCCGTTGTTTTGCTAAGTGGCCATTCTTGTGACTATACAGAGCTGCTGCACCTCGGCGTGCACGCTAAGGCTGCCACACGTCAATCGCATCGAACAGCTGATAAGAGCCTGACGTGCTAACTCGCTCAGCTTCCGTCTGACAGACAGCGGCATCTCCGATCGCACATGTCAACGGTCAGGTAGGTACTGCATTGATTGCATCGGCTACGGTAGGAGACAGATGTAGCTTGCGCCTTTCCAGTAAATTTGCCGAGCTTTGCAAGCCTGGTCTTTCCGGTCACCAAAATACCAAATTTTTTTAAACTGCAGACAGAGTCCAACCGATTGGTGGTTTCCTTAACCAGATATTGAATATATTTCTTAAAATACAAATGTGTCTCTTCACATCTTCTGAAAGGTAAGATAAAAGCTTGTATAGATTGTCTCTGACACCATGCGATGAAACATTTTTCCAAACTACGTTTCCGTTTTTTCTTAATTATAGACTCCAAACGGATGGTGGACTCTTACTCATTTATACCTCTCTTGCTAAAAACTACACGCTTAAGATAAGTCGTGCACCTCATTGCCCATATTACATGAATGCTCCATTACATAGTCTATTCAATTGTTTGTAACACCTTAATTCCCAGATTTTAACCGGAGAGTGTACAGCAAATCAATGTGCCAGTCTTTAACGACCGCATTATTCGAAGGAAACAGTTAATGACGCCATCTTAGTATCAGAAACTCTGTTGTTCGATATTCACTACAGTAATTAATTGGTAAGTCCTTTACCAATTGAGGCACCTAGTGGTTGAGGTTTCTTCCATCAGAACACACCTGACTGATGTTTACTTACCTTAAACTTTAGAGGCTGTCCACATCTGCATCTTCAGTCCTGAAGAAGACGCGCTGTGACGCGTGCTGATCTGAGCATACATCTGGGTCGAAACATCAACGCATTTTCTGTTCATGTCCAGCAGTGTTCTTGACCCAATTATATAGAAATCGCTTAAGGCCATAGGAACATATGAGATACAAATATATAAAAGGACAGAACCATTTTGCCCAATAGGAGTTATTGATGTTATTTGTATGTGTTACTTTTATATCTCACTCATGACTTCACTTTGACACTATATTGCACTTGATTCACAAGAGTCACCTTTTCCTTTTTGCTGATAAAAAATTGTTTATGTGACAGCCATATACAATTCTTCTTGAAAAAAGAGTAAAATACTTCTACTGAACTAATGTTATAGTGGTTTTGGTGCATTCCATTGTTTTTTCTAGAAAGTATTAGCGCCTCAAAAAATAGTAGTATTGTTGAATTTGACATTGGTAAAATTATCCTTGTTGTGTTGTATTGATTAGTAAACGCTAAGCAATTGGGCCACCCAGCATATTTAGCGCCTGCAGGTGAAACAAATGAGGCTCATCAATAACAAGCTAGCCCAAATCTTCGACAACATTTCACTCCAGTTGGGTGACAACCAGGCCCAGCTGGATGCCAAATTTGATGCTACTACAGGGGCTACTGGGCAACTTTGTATGGAGCTGGCAGAGGAGAGAATCCAGCAGAGGTGGACAGAACAGAGGAAGGCAACCAGGATGGAGGCGCGGACCAGGAAAACAGGGAGCCGAGCCCACGCAACCACCCTAGACTCAAGGCACACACTGGCCCTGCAGGCTGAAATTGGCTTCTACAGTGATGATGTTTCCAGAAGCCTGCAACAAATTACTGCTGCTATCGAAGCCATACAGACAGCCAGTTTTCTGAGTGGTCCAATAGGAGATGCTCCAGATAGTGATGTCTCCAGCTGCAGTAGTATCTCTGCAGCAGACACACATATTCTGCGTAGGAGCAGCAGCAGGCAGCCTACTTCTCCATCTCCCACATCCACTCATTTCAGACGGAGAGGGAAGAAATGACTGCACAGTGATAGTGTGCCATGCAGTTTCCCCTATTATTTGATATGTTGGCTGTGGTGCAACTGCACAAAGCACCCATATTTATGTTCTGTTGATAATGATTGACAGATTGTCTAGCATGGTGTTGGAGTGCCCTGACAATAAAGGGTTACCTAGGTTTTGAAAATTACCTGTTGTTTTGCCATTTGTGGAGGGCACTGTGTAAAAGTCTTTATCTTACTGTGAAATGAATTGTCTGGCTATGTGGTCCTTGTGCCTTCTCCCCTCTGCTGCCATGCACTGTTTGGCTGGCTGTGGGACAGGTGAGCCTAGGTCATCATCCTCCGAGTCTAATCCAGACACCTCAATGGATAAGCCTCTCCTGATGGCTATGTTGTGAAGTATGTCACATGTTGCCTTAATTTTTAATGCAATCTCAGGTGCATACTGCAAGGTTCTGCTGCTTTTGTGAAGGCACTGAAGAGTGAATTCAGGATACTAAATGTGCGTTCTATCACAGTCCTGGTGCGCCTTTGTGCCACGTTGTAACACCTTTCATAGGTAGGCTGGGACAATCTATGGATGCAGGGCATATGCACTGTCACCTGGTGACACAACTACGAGGGTGAGACAACATACAAAGAGTAATGATTGCAATAATAAATTTCACTGTGCACATTACATTCCAGTACCCAATAGGTATCCTTCATCAAAATCTCCTCTTTCTAGTCGCCTGTATATGCCACTGTAGGATGTAGCAGTCAAGGGAGCTCCCTAAAAATGTGGTCCAAATGTCTCTGACGGTGTTTTATGCATTACAGATAACCTGAATGTTTAGGAAATGGGTGTTTTTTCGGTTCCAGAATATGTATTTCAGGAGGGATGGGGGACATATGGACACATGGGTTTCGTATATACACCCAATTACCTGCGGAAAGCTGGCTATACGGTAGAATTGCATTTGGAATTTGGAATTTCCACATTGTCCCTAGGCAGGCAGATGTGAGATGTTTTATGGTAGGTGGTGGATCATGGCAAGAACGTGCAAAAGAGACATGATAGCGCACTCTGTGACACGCCTCTGGCCACTGCTATGATATTTTGGTACTACCACTGGCCAATAGGCGGAGGGAACACAACAACTGGACATGAGTTGCAATTGCCTTGCTGCGCAGCATATTGCTCTCTAGGTATGACTTTAAGGTGGCAATTAGCTCCAGGATTACTTTACTACTCAGCCTGCACCACTTATATATCTCTTCCTCTGTCTTCTCAAACATGGTCAACCTGACTCTGAAACTCTTCTCCTGTCTTCGCCTCCTCTAAAGAGCGGCCAGAATCTGAATCCTTCTTGCGATAATGTAGTTGGCAGCCATTGTTGAAAAGTCTCTGATGCATTCTGGGCCTGTTCTTATAGGTTTGGCCCTGTTACCACCTGATTTGGATTGGTGGTAAATTTCATGACCAAAGGGCTATTTTGGAACTACTCACAATTTGTGACTCAACTGTATGTGCCATTTTGCAACACGCAATTAGGTATTCTCTAATTGCGACTCGCAAAATGTGCCCGCTTCTTTTTGTGAGAGGCTTATCAGTCGCATCGCTATTTCGGATTTGCGAATGCTTGTCGTACATCGAGTACGGCCGTTTTTGCTTGCGGAAACCTTTTGACAGATTTGTGACTCGCAAAACGGTCATACATCTGACCTTTAATGAGTGCTAACTTTTGTTTGGGAACAGATCCAAATATCAGGATTGGTGTCCAAGGAATTGTAATTTAAAATCCTCATTAATGGTAAGGTCAGACTTTAAATAACAATTTTGAAAATGACACTTTTACAAAGTTGGCATGTTCTTTGCCACTTGGCACATGAAGTTTGTATCCTGGGTCACATGACTAGGTGTAGTTGGCTGACGGCTTTTGGGTATACCTCCCAGACAGTAACACAAAAGGGAGACTAAGTGTTGAGAGGACAGGTCATTCTGGCAAGATGGGATGGGTGAGCTGTAAACAGCCACACTTGCATTTCAAACAAGCTGCCTCAGCGTACATACAAAGAACTTAACACTAACCATTTATGACCCCAGACCCAATGAAGCTGGGCAGGGAGGCAGGAAATTCCAGGACTGTATCTAGGGTTAACATTCTAGAAGTTTCTTCCACTTCAAAGCTGGCACCAGGTATAAAAATAGGACCCTCAGAACCACTCTGCAGTTCACTTTTGGACCTGCGGAGGACTCTCAGAGGACTGTCCTGCTGCTTGTTGCCTGCTGTGTACCTCAGAAGACTGCCCTGCTGCTCCAAAAGGACTGCCCTGCTGCCTGAAGCCTGCCCTGTGCCCTCAAAGGACTGTCCTTGTGCTTGAGACCTGCTTTTCTTTTTGAACCAAGGCCCAGTAGAGAGACCTCATAGGTAGTTTGCTGGCCTCCCCCTCAGAGCTACAAGGACACAAACAGCACCAACAACTTGCACAATGAACCAGCCTGCGGCGAGTCCTGACCCTCCAACAGTTGTTTCCCGACTCCTTGACCTGTTAGAGGTGCCCAACCAGCCAAAATCCAATCATTGGGACTTAGAACATTTTCTACCAAAACGTGCTCTGAGGAGCTACGTACATGTTGATCTACCCAAGGTATACCATCGCTGGCCTGACATTACAGTAGCTCACGCTACGTTCTTCTGCAGCAAATCCTGTTCAATAGCTCCTCTATGAAAGGATAGCCGGCCTCCTGGACCCCTTGTTGAATACAGCCTGCAGCTTTGTTCTGCTGGAAATGTTGCAATTTATATAGAAGAAACTGTGTATCTCTTTATCTTTGCAGAACCTTCTTATAGAAGGTGATGACGTAAAGATTCTGAGAATAATGAGGACATTAGATGTCAGTTAGTGTTTGGACTTAGGTGGTGACTGAGATGTTTTATCATTCAAGAGACTTCAATAAACAGGGGAATGATCTAACTGTGCAATGCGTGCAGCTTCACCATATTGGTGACGACTAGAAGTTTGCGGGACCCTGAAGGAAACATCTCAACATCTACAGCAAAGAAAATGGATTACTAAGAAAAAGGAAAATATGGAGAAGGACAAGGTACAGTTTTGTGTTTGTTTCACTGGTGTTCTTTGGAAAACACTCTGGTATTCTTAAAGCTTTTTGTTTTTTACTTTTGGCGGGGTTTGGTTATTATGGACTTGTGCTAATGCTTCCTCCCACTTACGCTTACCAGCTTACTAGATTGCTTGGTACGAGCAAGTCACTGCTCTGTTGATGCCATGTAACATAATTAGAAACTCACACCTGTCTATTAGGCTGCTCAGTGTGAGCGAGCTGCTGCTCTACTGAAGCCTTGTGACACAGCTCCCGACTCCACACCTGCATCTCCGTGGCTGGAGCACAGTGAACACCAGTGACTGCATACATGGCAGTCATTCTGCAGCGTAAGTTTGACGTGGTGTGTCATCAGCCCCCTACGTCTTGGTGCAAACTACGTCATATGTGTTTAGTTGCTAGAGCAACCAAGAATTACTTTCGCCAAGCTGCATCAGTAGTGTACACCATGAGGCAAGCAGTGTTAGGTCACGTGCTGGATGCTAGAACAACCAAGAATTATTTTCTGTAAGCTGCATCTGTCTGTTGATTTCGCCTTCCCTATTCATTACTGCAACATTTGACATTTTAACTTTGCAGCGGTTTGACACTTATCTTGCAAGGAACATTCAGATCTCGGGTGCTTTTGGAGCACCGGTGTGTAGTAAGGACGTTCAGGTGCTTTATCGAGCATCAGTACACCAATCAGTGCACCAAGCAAAACTTTGAGAAGGAACTCGGGTACTGAACCAAGTACCGGTATGGGATGTACTGTTTTTTGCCCTCTACAAAGAAAGGAGAAATTCATTAACAGGGTTGGTTGTCTAGGCCATTGTGGGTGGTCAATTGGTGTTTACTTGGCAATAAGTGTTTTGTTAGCTTCTGGGTATACACCATATTCTAATAATGCAAAACATCCCTCCTTCACCATTTATTTTATCTTATCCAGGCGAGCCAAAAATTAAGCGGTCTAAGTGGAAGAAAATGTTCTCTCACTATGCAAGAGTGTGTGGGATCTCTCTACTGCTAAATTGTTTAGGTCCAAAGGGCCAAGAAGTTTTCATGATACTGAAGCGGAGGGTTTGAGTAAGTTTAAAGTGTGCAATCAGTATTATCTACCCAAAGTAAGCACAATCTTAAAGCAGTATCATTTTGGTAGGAGGATACAAAGACCATAGGAATCAGTAGAGAACTATGTCACAGATCTAAGCAAACTGGGTGCTTTCGGCAAATATAAAGGATCTCTTGAAGAATGCATTTGGGATCAATTCATAATGTGGTGTAATATAGAAAGAGTCAGAGATTATCTGTGACAGAAAGATAACCCTAAGCTGGATGAAATGGTGCTGATAGCCCCAAAATATTATGAACATTCTCTGGCATGTGGGGATGTGATAAAAAAATACATTGGTGGTTCCTCTTGAGATAAAATACATAGAATCACTAAGGGGAAAAAAGCTTTGAGATACAAAAGAAAACATTGATGGGTAACTGTTTCAGGTGGGTGCGCTCGGTAGTTTGGAAGGTGATAAGGGTTGCCCTGCCTTGTTGGTCAAGTGTTGAGTGTGTGGTAAACTTGGTCTCTATAGAAAGTGTTGTGAGTGCCAGAATAAGATAAAAAGTGTGAAAGAGGTGGATTTGGAAGATGATTGTGAATATGGTAGTCTTCATTGTGGAGAGACTGTCCTTCATATAGGACACAAAAAAAGGTCCAGATGATTGGGTCAATGTTAATGGATACAATGTTGAAATGCTCTTTAAATCTGATGCAAAATTTTTGTTGGTTCCCCGGGAGTTTTTTATGTAGAATCTGTTGAATGAGGTCAAAGTGTTCAAGCCAGACATGCGCCTTTGGCTTATAGGGGACAACCGATTAAGCTGATTGGATATTTCATAAGAGAATTGGAGTATAAGAACCTTTTCAGGGCTGTGAACATTTGCATTTCCTGTAAGGGCATTAGTATGATCTGCTGGTTCCATCAAAGAGATTTAAATCTGATGTTAGATCCGAACAGCAAGCCCCCCCACGGTGTTAAGAAATATTGTGCCACCCCCAGTAGAGTCAGTTCAAGATAATGTTCCTGTGGTATTGGAAGATAGTTGGTTCAAAGGAAAAAAAAGGATGATGCATTGGTTAGAGTGTCACGACAGGCATTTTCTGATGTGTTTTGTGAGAAGTTAGGTTGTCTATCAGGCTACTCTCATAAAATTATGCTGAAAGAGAATGTTACCCCAACTGAGTGCAAGGTAAGAGGTGTTCCCTTTGCTTTGAGACAGGCAGTGGCTGAAGAGATTGAAAAGCTGAAAAAAGATACAATTATTGAGGAGGCGGAAAACCACGGAGTGGGTGGCGCTGGTTGTACTTGCCTGAAAAGGTTTACGTGATGTGAGGCTATGTGTGGATTTAAGAGGGTTGAATTAGTCAGTGCTAGTGGATAGGAACTCCCTTCTCAATATTACAGAGATGTTAGCTCAATTTGAGGGTGCAGTAGTGTTCTCTAATTTGGACCTAAAGTCTGCTTTCCAACAGTTCAGATTGGAAGATAGTTTTATGGATTTGATGTCGTTTATCAGTCCCTTTGGTATTTATAGCGGTGCTGTTGGGCTGATATCGACAGCCTCAACCTTTTAGAGACCCACAGAGGATGTGTTGAAGGACATTTCTGCGGTGAAGGTCTATCAAGATGACACGCTTATTTATGGTGCAACACAGGAGAAACATCATCTTAGGTTGAGGTCTGTTTTAGAAAGGTTTAGAGAGAGAGAGGTCACAGATTGAAAGAAGCCTAGTGTAAGCTTAACCATAGAGAGATTGTGTAAATAGGTCATAAATTCTCTGTTGAGGGTGTGGAACCTAACAAACATAAGGGGTCTATTAGGATGGCAGGTGGATTGCCACCGCCCGTCTGGCGGTGGTGATCCGTCTGCCATTTTCCACCGCCCACTTACCAGTTCCCCTCTGCCAAATTACAATGGCGGTGGGGTCTCCAGTGGAGTGAAAGACCGTCCACCGTATTTTCACCGGTCGGACAGGCGACTGGACGGAAAAGGGCTCCAATATGGTGGCGATGTCTGCAAGACACCACCATCTATATTAGGATGGGTGGCGGTGCAGGGCTTTCCATGGTGGAGACCCCGCCATGGAAAGCCAGGCAGAGTTCACTTTCGGGGGCCCGTTGCGGGCCCCCTGGGGTTGGGGAGGTTGGGGGTGCACTTGGGGGTACCCATGGTACCCCCTCCATTTACATGCACAACGTGGCAGGCACTGCACGGTGCCTGCCACGTTGTGCAAGCAAATGCACAACATGCATATATTGCATTGTGGTGATTGCTGCTTACAGCACCGCCCGCCACAATGCAATATATGCGGGATGCCACTGCCACCGTGGCTGTGGCGTCCTAATTCCCATGGTGGGACCGCCGCACCTATGGCGGCCAGTCCAGTTTCCCAGTACGATGGCAGGCAGAAAAAGTCCGCCCACCATTGTAATAGGCCCCTTAGTGAGGACAATTGAGGAGCTACCCATACCTAAAAACAAACATTACTTAGTAAAATCCTTAGGAATGACAGAATATTACAGAAAATGTGTTCTTCATTTTGCCAGTCGCAATTGTAATTTGAGGAAATTGCTGAAAAAGGGGGTAGCATGCACATGCTCACCTGAATGCACGCTAAAATTTCAAGACAGAAAAATACTTTGTCCGATGCCCCTTTGTTGCAGAATTTTACCACCACAGACAGATCTACTTTAATTTCTGATTCTAGCTCCGAATGTTTGAGTCTGGTATTAAAACAAGGGACAAGGCAGTGAAGAAAGAAATCATCACGTTCATTTCCAGATGTTTAATTATTCTGGAGCATAGGCACCCGGTTATTGAAAGAGAAGCCCTGTGTATATTTTGGGCCATTAGGAAGCACATTTTTTTTATGGGAACGCATTTTGTAATAAAAACTGACCATAAGCCACTTAAGGATGAATTTTGTAAAATAAAATGGCTTGGATGCCATATCAAGAGAAATTGTAGATGGGTGATCTCTCTATAAGAATGATAGTAGGGTGGTGGACCTATTCTCTCAGTTGGCATTGGAGACACAAGCAGATGTGAGTGATGAAGATGATGTGTTGGATCTTGATGATTACAATGTGTGTGAGATCACGAAAGGTATCCTGAATGACGATGAGTGGAAGGATTTGGTTGCTGATTATGCAATCCTGCAGAAGATGATCGAGTTGATTGAGGGTAAGTGTAAATCCAAGCAAGGAGTAAGTGTTGAAGGTTTGAAATACTGGAATGTTAGGAATGAGTTGTTGGCACAACAAGGGTTGTTGTTGAAAGGTGCTTGGCTTATCCCTCCCACGTGCGCCCAGGATGATTTAAACTGGTTGGCCCATCAAGGCCACCTAGAAATTTGTAAAACCAAAGAGGATTAGGCTACACTTCAGGTGGCCTGAACCTGATATTCAGGTGGAGAGAGCTATCAAAGACACTCAGGAATGTAAGTCTAGAGACAAGATATGCAAAACAAGAGTGCAACCAATGGTGGTGAGAGGTCCTCTAGAAAGAGCATGGCAAGAGGTTGCCCTGGACATTTGGGGCCTGTAGCTAATAGAACAAATACATTTTGTGTGATAGTTTTAATTGTTTAATTGATATATTCTCATATTGGCCAGAAATACACAGATCCCGGAGTATAGAGACACGCAATGTGGTGTCATACGTACAGAGGTGTTTGGTAGGGAGGGCTTACCAGAATACATTCTCACAGATCATAGTGTGCAATTCGTCTTACGGGAAATGGAAGAATTATTATCCCAGAGGGGAATCAAGCATAGGAAGTGCCCTCTTTACCATCCTGAAACCAAAAGTATGGTAGAGAGATTCAACAGAGTTTTGATAGAGTCTATTCAAATGACTAGATTGCAGGTTAATGACTGGAGAGTTGAAATACGAGATAGAGTGGAAATATATCAGTTGACACCTCATTCTGTCACTTATAGATCACCCTTTAAACTATTTAGGGGTAGGAAACCTAAATCCCTGATGTGTTCAACATGGCTGAATCACAAGAATGTGCGTGCTTCTGTGGCAGTGGATGAGTGGAAGCAAAAACAACAAGGAAAAATGTTGAAAAGTAAAGAACTTTCTGACAACACTAATTAAGTGGTGGTGGGTGATTTGGTGAGAGTAAGGAAACCTCATGGGGTTGGTAGGATTTTGAAATTCTCTTCCCCACTAAAGGTGGCTAAATTATTCCAAAACTGGAACACAACTGCATTTCAAATGTAAGTAGGATTGTGTTCATGATGCATGGTTCTGGTGGTGGGGTTGCATCCAGAAATGTGCACACGGCTGTGTGTGGGAAGCCTAGGAGGAGTGAGGCGATGGTTCTTCCACCAAGATTTATGAAAGATTATGTATGAAATGTTTCTATCAATTTAATGAGCTCCTCTGCATAAACCTGCAGATTTTTTATGTTGCCTGCTGTTATTGTTTGCCTTCTGGTAAATATCACTCATGGTTTAATTTTGTTGTACTTTACTTGTATATTGTATTAGTATATTCGCTGTTTTGCCTAGAAGGTGATGGGTAAAGATTCTGAGAATGATGAGGAAGGCAGATGTCAGTTGGTGTTTGGACTGAGGTGGTAGCTGAGATGTTTTATTTTTGAAGAAAAATAAATAGGATAATAATATATCTGTGCTATGCGAGTAACTTCACCACAAAACCTAGGGCCTGATTCAGATCTTGGCAGATGGGTTACTCCATCACAACAGTGACGAATATCCATTCACCGTTGTGACGGAGTAACCCATCCACCAAGATCCAAATCAGGCCCTAAGTCTGAACGTAGCAATGTTCAACGCAACTTTATCCAGTAGCTCCCTGTCAATGGCTCCTCTGCCTCAGACATAGCCAGTTGCCTTGTCCCGCTGAACTTTACCATCTCAGACATTTTTCATCAAATTTTTTCCTAAGCCTGAAGATGAGACAAGACTGGCCCAATCGACATTCGGCCATAACTTTCGACTTAGCCCCTGTATTGCATGACTAGATATCCATTGTTGGCGCTCTGATCTTTCAGGGGGTAGATTGAACTAAAACATTGAAAATTCATAACTCCGGTTCTATTGATTAGATTTTTGTCACTTTGGTATCAAATAAATTATACAATTTTCTCTATTTTTCTAAATTATTGTGGGATTTTTCTTGTGTTGTGTTTTAACATTCTTACTGTTTGGGTGCTGCATAAATACTTTACACATTGCCTCTAAGTTAAGCCTGACTGCTTTTGTGCCAAGCTACCAGTAAGCTAAAATAAGCACAGGTTAATTCAGGTTAATTCAATGTCTTTTTGTGTGTCATCCTGACAAGGATTGTGGCTGTTGCTTCAGTAGTGGTTAAATTCAATTTCTCAAAGTCCTCTCGACAGTGTATCCCCTGGGCAGGTTTTCAGTGCAGCAAGTGCAACTGTCAGCGTAAGAATGACAAGTCTCTCAATACTTACCCGGATCAAAATGAATAAATATTTCATCCCCAAAAAATAACAAGCTTCAGAAGACACATAAGTAGATGAGGATGAATTCTTTAACATTCCAAGTGTGGGGAATGTTCATGCTCCAGATGAAGGCCCTGAATATGAAGATGGACTCTACAATCTATACTAATATGTAAAACGAATACACTAGTAACACATCAAATATGTCTGCTTTAAAGAAGATAAAAAAGCATGTTTATTGCTATATTTGAGGTGCCAAGAAATGCTAATACACTTCAGTCAACCAGTGTGCATGGAAAAGATAGAAAATCAAGAAGCACACAGCCATTTTGGCTTGGTGACTAAGTGATGACAAAGAATGACAACGTATTCAACCTTTAAGTCTACTAAGTACTTTACAATGACGAAAGGTCTGTATAGTTATAATGGATGCTTCCAGTTCCTGAAAGAACAAGATTCCTACTACGTTAACCTGTAATTCCCATCCACAGCAGTCAGTAAAGATCCAAATAACTGCACTGCTTATGTGCGTGACAATCATGGAAAAAGACTGATATGTACCACATCAATTCAGAACAGGTGACCTGCATTAATTAATAATACCAAAAATTACTGATATGACAGATCAGTGAGCACTAGATAAACTTGGTATTTTTAATGTTTGGGTGATCATTTTGGGAACAAGCTTCTATGTGCTTGTTTGAGTGTTATTTTGATTAGCCTTTCATAAACTGCACACCACCATCTCTTGGTTCATCTGAAACCTCTTAGTTTACCTTGTGCGTTTATGGTTTTTATCACATGAAACCGAATAAAGTTTTTTTTCTTTTTTTTCCCTCAGTTTACCTTAACTTGAAATATCCTTTTATTTTCCAATTTTTGTTCAACAGATCTGTTTTTCATGGAAGAAAAAAAATCTGTATGTTCACTCAATAACATTCAGAATAAAGGGTCCATTTACAGCTAAATGTATGGGAAAAGGCTCAAAGAGGCACACCACTATGGATTGGAAAGAAGTGGTGTATGTACTATAAAGGTGACTAGTGTATCAAGATGCAAATTCTAAGTAATTAAATGTTGTGGACTTGATGCACATAGCTAAACATAACTATTTATTGTTTTGGTGATCAGACATTTAGGGTACACGCATCTAGCTGTGTTGTCTGCAAATGGTAGTAATTTGGTCTTAGTTAATGGTGCACCAGGTTATGCTCCTCACTCTGAGTTTTGATGCACAATCTTTACCTTGCCCCTAAAATATTGTAAGTTTCTTTCCTCATTCAACAGGTCTTCTCTTCCGCAAAGAACTGCTTTGGTGCTCCTGGTCTGTGGTTTAGCCCAGTCCCCAAGACGAACAATAGTAGAATGCAGTATCACTATTTTATAAGGTATCAAGTTTACTTATTGTAAATAGTTTTGAACTCTGTGTGTATGTCCTCCTTGTTTTGCATTCCAGCCTAAGTAATGGACTGTGGGCTGCTAAAGACCGTTTGAAAAGATTAACTTCACTGTCATCTTCCTTTCATGATGGTTGAGCTGTGCCCATGGAGTGGCTTAATACTATGACTGACTCACTTGCCTATGTTCGCTATCAACAGATTTCACACTTTCTGGGCTGGTGTGGTGTACGTAATGCTAAACTGTTATAAAAGAGGGGTGGAAATTGTACACACATCCACACAATCCCTCTACCATTCCCATGAGATATCCTGGTTCTGTGGTCGTGGCCTAACAATATGTAGCATGCCCTTTTTTATAATCTATACCCCACAGAGAATATAATTTCTGAAGAAAGGTCTGCCTGATTCTTTACTTGTACGCAGGTAAATTTTTAATAGATTAATCTATACTTTTCCTAAATGTGTGCAACTCTGTTAACTATGTAATACACTACTTTTGAATTTGAAAAATACTGGACAGTTAACTTAGTAAAAATAACTCTGTCCACTGTGTTGAGTTATGCTAGCATTTTGTTTTACGATACCACTTCCTCTCTCTTTGTTGCAGAATCCTTTAGATGGATCACCTGCTCCACCCAGTGCCTGTCCTATGTTCCTTCTTTGGGCTGTCAGCAATTAGCCCCCTTGCTCAAACCCCCACATTAGCGGCCACTCACAGGGGAGTTGAGTAGACTGCCAAGGTGAAGAGGGAGTGGTTTGGTTTCGGGGCATCTGTTCTACACTTACTAATAACCCCCATACTTTAACATGAAGATTTCTTCTGTTTTTATCAGCTGAAAAATCTGTGTGAAAGTAAAATGATCTGCGGTGATCTCACTATTTCAATGGGACTGGTACTGCTGCTACTGGCTCCATAAGAATTAAGAGGCTACTCATAGTGAAGGTCTAATTTGTGATTTCATGGGGAAGGGGCATAACCATTATTAATGGAAGGGAGTTTACATTACATAAAGTCAAAAATGGGGAAAATAGGGGAATGGTCAAATTTCCAACAGTCATTGCAGGAAGGCAGAGGCAAGCAATAAGGGCAACAGGGTAACAGAGCTCATGTAAAGAGCATTACATATTTATGAGCGACTGGGTTTGGGCATCTGTCAGTAGGTACGTTTACTTCCCTAATTTCCTGTGTATACTGCTTTCTAGCAAATAGTAAAGCAAACCTATAAGCTAACAAAGGAAGAGATCATTTGTTATAATAAGATTTGTTAGTATAAAATAATATTTATTTTAGAAACAGTAAAAACCCAGCCAACCACATCACCCACAATAGACAACAGAACACTATCCTATCCCTTCCCCAACACATGCCACCTACACAACCAGCAAGAGATCCACCCCCTGAGTAAACACTTAACAACACACTATCCTACCCTTCTCCAAATTATTATCACCCACCCAACCCGCAACAGACTCACCTCACTCCTGTAAATACCCTTCTATATTGACCAAACCTTTTTCATGTTGTCTTGTCACCTCCTGCTGTCCTCCTACCACTCCTTAGTCTGCAGGCCTCAAGGCCCTTGTAGAGGAGAGCCCCCAGGGTTTGGGAGAGTGGAGTGACTGGCTGCTTGGGGCATTGTTAAATAAAAGAATAAATAACATGACTTACCAGCAGCACACCTTCCTCAGCCATGCAAGTGGCAGATGTTGTGTCGCTGAACTTGCTTTCACCCTGCCTGGTCTTCTTTAATTGTCCTGAAAGTATGAAAGGAAACAAAAGTGTTAATTAGTGGTATCTGCATTACCACTCCAGACCTTTTACAGAGGGTCCGAAGCTGTAATGCAGGTGGTGTCAGGTTCTTGACAAATGTCTGGCTACAGGATGATGCTCCAGCTTCCACCTTGGTTTAGGATTTACTAACCAGACGAAGGGAGAAAAGCTCCTTTGTCTGATTGTGCATACCTAGAGTAAGGTGTTTGCAGGGTGTATGTTCAACTCAGCTTTTCTGACAAAAAACATGATTGACCGACTGAAATTGACAGTGATCACACGGTGAATTATACATTCTTGACAAAAGCCACTGACCATTAGTGGTGTATCAAGGTTGACCAAAACATTTTCACAATATTTGAAATAATGGAAGAGCACAAAACAAGCCCATTGTCCATCATATGGACTGTCTTTTAATCCAGTCCGGGGGACCCAGAAATAATTGTACCAGAATTGAGTGGGTCTCCTTATGTAAGTTTTAGCCAACCAGTACCCTCACAGCCGTAATCCAGCTTTAAGAGTTGAAAACCTAAAAAACTCTTCTTGCTCCACCCCTGTAGATGGCTACACAGTAGCAGCCTGATGATGAAGTATGCCATGAGGATGAGGGCATTTATTCCCCAAGAGAGGGATTTCTTAGATGGTTACTTGGTTTCTCTTCATCACCATTGTGTGAATAGTCCATAAGTAGATGCCAGAGTCATCAGGATTCCTGCTTTTTGGCCAACTGGCATGTGGTCTCACTATTTCGGGAAGGGGTTCACTGTTGGAAAATTTGTTCAGCATAACTGTTTTCACCTTCTTTGTGAAGGTGCAGACAATGGGTTTGTACGGGCCTTTGGTGGTAGAGAGTTCCAGAATCTGGGAGCTGCTCCAGAGAAAGATGTGCATAGGTTTTCCTTTTCTTGATCTAGGGGGGTTCCTGTCAGAGGGAGATGGTGCTGTGTCAGGAATGGCTTCCTCCCGATATGTTGGGCATGCTAGGTATTTTGGGGTGCCAAACTTCACCACTCTGCACATCACACAGGCTACCTTGAGTATGTTTCTGGCAACTATATGAGGGATGGGCTAAAGAGATCAAAGTGTCTGTGCCAGTTACCTGCCGTGCTCATGCATTCTGGGTTGCCTACATAGAGGCTCGTTGAGAGTGCGCCTATCCCATAGTCCAGTTTGTGTAGCACCACAGCTAGTACTGTAGTATTGAAATATGGTGAAGGGATAAAAGGTTTGATCTTCTTTAGGAGACTGAGTTTGAACTGTGCATGGATACATTCATGTGGGCTTTCGTGTTGGGGTTCGTTTTTATGGGGATTCCTAGGGAGTTGGTGGAGTCAATTACTTTTGGTTTGAGCATCCAAGATGCTTATCCAATCCTGTATTGGCAGGAATATGGTGGGGGGGATCGGGGATTAGGAGGTGTTCCATCTGCAGAGAGTTGTGTTCCATGTGCAGAGAGGTGTGTTTTTATTCAAGAAAGTAATGTCATCAAGGGAAGAAATTTTAGTATGGATGTGTATCATCTGCAGGCATGTGCTATGCCAGTTTTGCATGTTGTAGCATTTCTGTTAGTGGTTCCATGTAAATACAGAAAAGGATGGGAGATAGGGTAGAGCCTTGAAGGGTTTGACTGTGCAGCTTCCAACTTAATCAATTGCATGTAGTTCTTTAGGTAAGAGGAGAACCAGTTTAGCACATTTCCTGATATTCAGATTCTGTCTATCAATGGCTTCAAGAGTGTGGTATGATCCATCGTATTAAAGGCAGAATGAGAAGGCATAAGTTTATTGTGGTCTTGAAGTTTAAGAGTGCCATCTAAGCTGTGAACAGTAGTCTTTTCTGTGCTGTGGCATAGTCTAAACCAGACTGGAAATTGTTAAGCAGGTTGAACTATTCAATGTTTTTACAGAGATGGTTCATGGCATATTTATCTAGGACTTTCGGCAAGAAAGGGAGGTTTGACACTGGGTAAAAGATTTGCTGGGTCTGTGCCTGTTTTGTTTATAGGAGGGGTGTAACTTGAAAAGTTTTCAGGCAGTCTGGACTGTGCCTCAGGTCATAGAGGTATTCATAATCTTGGTCCATAGGGGGGAGAAACTGTGATTGAGATCCTTCATGATTGAGGCAAGAATAGCGTCAGAGAAATACAATGTGGGTTTATGTACGCTATGACCTTCCGGATATTGTTTACATAGATGATTTTCAATCTGTTCCATGATGCATTGTTTTTGGCGATGTGGGGGAGGACACATGGCAGCTGCCCTGTCCTCATGTCCTCTCGTTGAGCAGTGGGAGTGACTTCTCCTGGGCTTAAGTTTGTCTCCGGTTCTCTTATGATGGAGTTTTCTATCATTTTATCTCCTCTTCTAAGAAGAATGAAAACTTCTCTCAGGTTTCTGGGGAGCTGTTCAGTGTCTTGATAGTGCTGGGGCAGGTTTGCTGCTTGATGATTTCAAATAGTTTCTGTGGTCAATTTCTAGTGTTGTTGAGTTCTGAAGAATGAGTCTTTGGTATTCCATAGGAGTTTCTTGTAGGTGTTGCACATGTCTCAGAGTTGAATTAGCTGTTGCACAGATGGTGTCAGTCTCCATCTTCTTTCCGCTAGGCTGAGTTCTCTCCTCCGTCATTTAGGTACTGGTTGTACCGGGGTTGAGACTATTTGCTCTTTTGGCTTTTCATACATACAGGTGCAACATCATCCGTTATGTCATTCATCATCTCGCTGTAGAGCGCGGTTAGTTCCGTACCATCAGGGGATGCAATTTTTCTAAGGCAAAGAGTGGAAAGTTTGTCCTGGTTTATCAGTTTAGTTTCTCGGTTTCAGTGTTTTGGTCTGAAACTTTGGCTTTTGGTTTGTTCCCTGATTGTGCAGCGGTGGTAGAGAATCAGGAGGTGTCAGGGATTACCCATTTCACCAGGTTGTGTGTAATGGGGCCAGTCAGGTGTTCTGGGTTTCCAGTGATCCTCTCTGTGGTCTATGGTAACCTGGTGGTAGTTCGGACATGAGGAAGAGGGTGGGGAGAGTTCATGGGCTGCGGTATAGTGCTGAGAGCTTTTGGACAGAGTGTCCCTAGAGGGGTTATAATTGTATGATGGTCAAGGGTCAGGGCTTTTGTTGTTATCAGGTTCTTTTCCATGGGGACCCATATTCATGTGTGGATGAGTGGAGGTGCCTGCTGAATAGGCCTTAGGTGTGTCTGTAGGGAACGTGAGAGTCTGGTTCAGTGTTTGTAACTGGGTGGGGTATTTCTGAAGCATTGTGGAGATTTGGGAGGTGCCCATGAGCAGTAGATTGAAACTTATGGCTGGTGTTGAGGGCCATCGCCAAGCCTCTGGCTGAATGGGGGATCTTTTAGAGGTTGGTTATGCATAAGAGATCAGGTTGGGGAAGAGTGACAAACTTGGATTTGGTATCCGTTCAGGAAGGAGACGTGTTAGTGTGGGGGTGATATACTGTGGGATAGCTGTCATGGGAGGAGGTTTGGTTGTGAAGGTGGTCACCACTGGGTCAGTAAGTTGGGGGAGGTTTCCTATTGGTGGATTGGGGGAGTTTGGGACACAAGAGGGGGTGTTTTGGGGTATTCCTGCCTGTTGTGAGGGACCTCAGCATGAAGAAGTGACAGTCAAGAGTTTCCAGGTTTATATCCAATGGTTGTATTAAATTGTTTCCTTTCCTACAGACAGAGATAGACACCTCTATTCTGAAGGTGTGAGAGAGTCTTGCGGACAGGTTGAGCCCATGTTGTATTTTTATGGAGCTTGCTACCAATAGGTGTGTGTTCATAATTCTCTCCATCGTGCGGTTGGGTGACTGTAGAAGGTAAGATCAGATTTGATTGAAGTAGAGACAAAAATTGAGGGTTTCTGTGAGATCTTTTAGGCATCAGTATTTAAAGTTTTTTTGCTGTGTTTCTGAAGAGGATGGACTTTTAGTTGAGTTTGAAAGAGTTTAGACTGGCCCTCTGTCATTCCAGTTTCTTTCAATTTAGTTAGTTGTGCATCCTTGGTTAATATTATATCCCAGTGTCTAACTCTGTGAGGATCTTTGTTAACCTTTCATCTGAGGATTTCTTCCACTAGGACTGTGTTGCTGGGCTAATTCGAGCTGCAATGTCTTCTGTGGTAGGGTGTGCTTTTGGGTTTTGTCTAGGTTTGTGTGGGGGTTACGGACAAGGTTTTCTGTTTTTCGGTAAAGAAAGGGAGATATGTTATATCCTGCTAATGTTGATGCAATGCCAGTCTACCACCAGTGGAATGTTCATGTGATGATGCAGTCAGAATGTTGGGAATCTCCAGTGAGTAATATGAGTTGACTGGGGCTGAGCTGCCTGCTGGCTGCTCCTGGTGGGGTCTTTATCTGATCAAGACTTGGTCTTTATACTATCTTAATCTAATCTACTTGTGATCTTGTACCATCTTTCAATAAACCTACTTAAATCATTACTACTGAATGGACTTGATTACCACAGTATTTTGGCGACGATTTTAAACTTAAAGAACCTACTTCTGTCACCTCAAGCAACTTCAATTTCAAGCAACTTCAAGAATACATCAACCTCCAGCAACTCAACTCAAGTTATCTCAACTGGCATCCTGACCCCACCAGTGACCTCCCATCGGTCGCCCACTACCTGTCTGCCAGTTGTTCCTGTGAGGAAAAGCGTCTGGGAGTTCTACTTCTGCAGCTGTCCATTCAGTCTTGGGCGTCTACTCTCCAGAGCTATTGCTACACGTCTTTTGCTGTACCTACAGCGTCTGTTCAGTTGCAGCCCTTGCAACGCCTGTGTCAGGTGCTGTGCCCTCAGGAGAGGGTAAGCCTGTGCTGTGCCCTCAGGAGAGGGTAAGCCTGACACTTTACCACGTTTTTTTCCCTGTGCTGTGCCTTCAGAGGGTAAGCCTACCTACATCTACACTCTACGTCTAAGTTCCAGCTCAAGTCTATAACCAGCTCCTGCCTCTGCTTGCTGTTCCTACAGCATCACAAGTGCCAGTTCCTGTCTCAAAAGCTTTGTTTGCTGTCCTGCTTTTCACCAGACAACTCTTTTCCAAGCATGCTGTAATTCATCATCAAAGTTTTCTACATGTGCCACAAGAAATTACTTCTCAACTATTGTTTACAAAGCCACGCTGCAACTACTTATGTCTACATTGCCTCAGAAACAATCCACAGTGCTTCATTGACTAAGGTAACCAGTGGCTATCTCAGTTTTTGCCTACAGTGTTGTCTGTTAGGCTCAACATTGCCTTTCTGTGGAATTGGATGTGTGACATTTTTTTTTACATGTAGCAAGTGTGGGGACATACGCGGAGAGCAGAGCGCTTTCATATTTGTTTCTACCAATGGTTGTTTGTTGCGAGGGAAATATTTTATACCTGTTGTGAGGCGTTTCAAAATTCAAAAGTGGCTCGAGCCAATTACTTTGTTTTTGTCGCTCGCAGCTGCTCCTCAAGAACTCTTCATGACGTCCTCAGAGTTCGCATCTTATTGACTGACGTTTTGGCAGCAGGAGCGCGCCGTGAGCCACTCGGCGTGCATCTCCTGAACGTGCCGCCATCTTGCGGATGGAGGTTCCAGCCATTCTGTAGTATTCCTAGACCAGGAAGTTATTATGCCAACTACGCTCCATTTTTTTTGCTACAAAGCTCGGTTGTCAATAAAGCTTCTTCGTTCCTAAGATGACCACGAACGTCACTCCGTCTTCACCGCTTTTCTCCTCATGGTCTGCTCCACGTTGATCTTGCAGATCCAATCTCGCTCCTTTTTGCCAAACGTGTTTTGTCTTTAGTTAGACCTTGAATGTTATTTCGTCATGATCGTTTTTCCCTTCTAGTGTCTGCCCGCACTGCTCACTCAACCTGGATATTTGCCATCACTTAATTTCACGCCACTACCGTCTTGACGAGTTATTGCGGCCCTCCACACGTGGATTTCCTGTTTTTTTTGCGAACCTGGTGCTAGTGGAAATGTTACCTGCTGCCAAGTACTGAGTGTTCTTCGGTCTTCACTGGGTATTGCCTCATTTGTAAAGTACTTTCTGGTGGCAAGTCTTTTGGAGTTGTTCAATGCCTGTCCCATACTATCGCGGCTTCAGGCGCATCATTAACATTTTTTAAATACGTGTTTGTGGTGCATGCTTTCAAGTTTTGACGCTAGAATGTTTTCTTTCACAGGAAAAAGAAACTTATGAGTTTACAGTGTGATTTGTTGTATCTGCTTGTCAACATTTTGGAATTGCATTCCACACGTTCATGTTTTGTTGACATGGGAGTGAGTTGTTCTAAATACAGTACTTCTGTTTGCATCTTTCGTTCTCTTTGAGATAAGTCAGGGGTTCCGACCCTTACACTTTCAAGCCAATTTACCCTACACAGGTTTGATTCTTCTCTGTTTGCTTTTCTCTATGGTTGTTCTCACACTGCTTTTCTTATGATCGTTGTTCTCCTTGTTTTTGTATAATCACTTTGCTTTCACTTTCTCAGGTTTTTCTCTTATGTTTCTAGCTTTATGTTTTCCCGTATAAGAAAGGGGGATATGTTATATCCTACTTATGCTGATGCAATGCCAATCTACCACCAGTGGAATGTTCATGTTATGATGCTGTCAGAATGTTGGGTTTCTGCAGTGAGTAATGACAGTTGACTAGGCTGAGCTGCCTGCTGGCTGCTCCTGGTGGGGTTTCTTATCTGGCCTACTTATGGTCTCCCTGTGATCTTGTACCATCTCCAATAAATCTACATAAACCATCACACCTGAGTGGACTTGATCACTACAGAAGTCTTAGTGTGGAGATTAATCTGGTGTTCTCTATGTGGCTTCCCTTCTTAGTCCAGGACAGGGGTCTCCTATCAAGTTATGGTAGCCCAGCTTAGCTTAGTGATATGTACGTAAATAGTCAATATAAAAATAAAGTGCTTTAAAATGTGTTTTTGAGCTGAATTAATGACTCCTGTTACACACTTCAAATAGACAAATATAGCAAGGCCCTTTTAAATAATGAGCCTAGGTGACATTTTTTTCAAAGGTTTCTTGTTAGAAATGGGGTTTCTGGTTGGCTAGGGTATATACCTAAGCCAGACAGAGCCCACCACTCTAGTCAGGGTAAGGGAGTTACACACCCACGATAGCCCCTGTCACCCCTTGGTAGCTTGGCAGAGCAGTCAGGCTTATACCAGAGGCAATGTGTAAAGTGTTTGCGAAACACACACACACACACCAGTTACACACTAGGCACACCACAAAAAGAGACTCCACACAGTGTATAGAAAAATATCACTTTGTATAAATAAAACACATTAGACAACAATCACATAAATCACTGTGCCACTAGGCGCTTTTCATGACATCCCATAGATGATATATCACTTTGCCAAGAGGCAATTGTCACAACTGTACATGTAGTGCAGTAAGGTAATTACCTATGGGTTGCACACGTCATAAAACATCATGGACAGCACCATCGCTGTGCACACCATATCACCCAGATATTTCATAACATTAGGGCCTCACATGCAGTCTGTTGGATTACACATCATAAAACATTGTGAAAAGCACCATCTCTGTGCAGGAATCACACTAGGCATATTATTACCACCTCATCCGGAGGGCGACCGGGGACCTGGATCGAGGTTTTACCCCGCAGTGTGTTGCAGAATCAATGGCCCAAACAGTGATCCACTCAAGCAGTTGCCAGCGATCGAGGGAAGCAGCTGCTGAAATCCAGAAATGGTCTTGAAACCAAAAGAACAACACATGGGGGCCTTCTTGCAGGATTTACCCTGTACCTCCCAAATCACCTGGAGTGTACCCCCATACTGGGGCCCAATGTAGCAGCCTGCGACCTCGTGGCACAGCTGATGACAGTAGGGCAATTCCACTCCCCAACTTGGGTGGCCCTGAGGCCCTCGTGGGCACTTCCATCCTCAGTGCAGCCCCAAACGGCTACCTCTCAGTTGGGGCCGACCATCCCCAGGCCGCCATCTGCTGCCGTTCTCAGGTTGCCATGGCAATCTGACTGGACCACCACCCGACTTCCTTTCCCGGCGCAGCCTTCCTGGCTGTCGGCGGTGAATGATCACTTCTTCCCCCACAAGCATCTTGCTTGAGGTGGGGGTGAACAGAGCTCCTTTCTCAGGTCTGCATTGTGGCTCTCCCCTCCTCCCTCAGCTCAGGGGCAGGCAGAGCTGGACTTCCCTCTACCACGGCAAGTGAGGCATGGGGCTCTGCATCAGAGTAAAGCACAGCGCTCGATGTCAACTGCCTCGCAGGGAGGCACGGCTCTCTCTGGCAGCCCGCTCACAACTTAGAGCAGCTGTCCTGGAAATGGGGAAACTGGCCTCAGCTCATTAACAGCGCTGGGTACAGCAGTGCTCCAGACAGCACCTGCACTCCAATGAAGTGCTTACCAGGCACTGGAGGAAGATGAGAAGCTCTCTGCCTGCCCATATACTCTCTCTCCTTAGAAGTGCTCTCCACGCACTGTATGTACGGGGGCATGCCACTTAGTCCCTGGAGAACACTGGGACAGAGAACAAGGCACAGGCAGGCCAGCACACAGGGTCACTTAGCAAAGTGGCAGTCCCTTTAGCCACCCAGCAGGCAGTAGGTAGTCCCAAACGGTGGTTCCTCCAAGCACACAGGAAACCTCTGGTTACAAGTCCCACACAGTGTCTCTATTCATGGGGTCACAGCCCCTGTACTAAGAGTTAGAAAGTATTTGTTCTGGGAGGCACTTGAATCTCTGTTTAGAAGTGCACAACACCCCCATTCACATTTCAAGCCCTGGCCCCAGACACACTGCAGGGGGGTGGAGACAGCATTGTAGAAGGCAGGCACAGCCCTATTCAGGTGTAGGTGCAACTTCTCCTGCTACTCTAAATGCAGCCAAGGTCTATAAAGTCTAGTACCGAGTCACCCAGGAAAGACAGGACACACCTCAACCCCCCTTGTAACTGTCTAAAGTGAATGCACATTCCCTATCCCATGTCAGTCAAAACCAGACGGGGAATATACATCGAGGCAGGGCACAAAGACACATGAGAAAACAGAAATACCCACTTCTAGAAGTTGCATTTCTAAAATAGTAATGACAAATCTGCTTTCACCAATAAGCAAGATTTATCACTTCTATTCCAAACATACCAAACATGGTCATGATACCCCTCTCATGTCAGAAATTACCACTGAAGCACATATCAGGGAATCCCCAATGAAAACCTATGAGAGGGCAGCCTCACAGCAGTGAGAAGCCAAATATGTTGTTTGTCACTACAAGGACATGCCACACAGGTAAGGGACATGCCCTCATTTTTACCTACACAGAACCTGCCCATAGGGCTAGCTAGGGCCTACCTTAGGGGTGACTCATATGTGGTAAAAGGGGAGTTTCAGGCGTGGCAGCCACTTACATGCCACGTCACTATGGTAGTCAACTGTGCGTGCAGGCCCTGCAGCGGCAGAGCCCTGAGACAGGTTTGAAAGGCTACTTTGGTGGGTGGCGCAATCAGTGCTGCAAGCCCATGAGTAGCATTTACAGGTCCTGGGTATATGGGAAACCACTTTACAAGGGACGTACAGGTAAATTAAATATGCCAAACAGCTGTAGACCAACCTTACCAAGTTTACAAGAGAGAGCACATGCACTTTAACACTGATCAGCAATAGTAAAGTGCCCAGAGTCATATAACCAATGAAACCAACAAAAACAGGCCAGAAAAAATACAGGAGGGGATGCAAATAGTTCTGGGATGACCCTGCAGAAAGGGCCAGGTCCAACAGTTCTGTTTAAGTGACAATATCCACAATTTTTATTTTATTTTCCTAGTCTTTCTTCTTTGTTCCTGCATGCAGTCTTTTGTTTTTCTGCTGTGTCTGTTTAGATTGCAACTTTGGTGACTTTATGAGGCAGTGTGATTTTCTAAGATGGAGGATAGGAGCTCGATTCCCACTGTTTTATCAGGAGAGAATGCCAGCCTCCTATGGTGTCTGATTACCTGGTCTCCTCCTGATCAGGGAAAAGAGTCAGTCATGTCATCATTGATTTCATTTTGAGGGGCGTGACCGAGATGGCGGCAAGAGCAGTTGCGCTGCATTGAGCTCCACTCTAAGCCTTCTTGAAAAATCAGTGATTTCATTTGAGATGTCATCAGTGATGCCATCAGTGATTTTCCTTACCATATCATGAGTGATGTATTATGTGAGGTCATAAGCAGTGCATGGCAGGGGTGCATGTTATAGTTACCTGAGCTAACTATAACTACTAAATTTTTATGGTTTTGTGTGTGTAAAATCTGAACCTAACTATAACATCCCATTAATATTTGCTTTTTACAGTGAATTTCTAAGGTTTTTCAAATGATTTTCCCAAACTATAACATCCCTGTTATGATTTGTTTTTTGTGACAATGTGTGAACGACTGTGTGGGTCTGTGAGTGGCTATGTAAGTGGTTCTGTGTGTCTGTGAGTGTGTGTGTGAGTGGTGTTGTGGGTTGTGAGTGACTGTATTGGTGTGTGATTGGGTGTGAGTAGTTGTGTGTGTTTGTAAGTGGGTGGTATGAGTGGGTGTATATGTTTGTGTGTGAGTGACTGTGTGGGTGGGTGAGTTGGGTGTGAGTGGGTTAGTAGGTCTGTGAGTGGGTGTGTGAGTGGCTGTATGGGTATATGAGTAACTTAGTGAGTAGTTGGGTAGATGTGTAAGTGGTTGTGTGAGTATGTGAGTGGTTGTGTGAGTTGCTGTATGGGTTTGTGAATAGGTATGTGAGTAGTTTTGTGGGTCTGAAAGTAGGTGTATGCATGTCTGTATGGGTTTGTGAGTTGGTGTGTGAGTGGTTGTGTGAGTCTGTGAGTGGGTGTATGAATGGCTGTATGGATGTGTGAGTAGCTGTGTAGATCTGTGAGTGGGTGTGTGAGTAATTTTGTGAGTGGGCATGTGAATGGGTATATGGAGGTATGAGTGGTTGCATGAGTTTGTAAGTAGTTGTGTTAGTGTGTGAGAGGTTGTGTGAGTGGCTGTGTGGGTCAGTGAGTTGGTATGTGAGTAGTTTTGTGGGTCTGTGAGTTGGTGTGTGAATAGCTGTATGGGTATGTGAGTGGGTATATGAGTAGTTTATGGGTGTGTGAGTGGATATATGAGTAGCTGTATGGGTGTGTAAGTGGTTGTGTTGGTATGTAAGTAGGTATGCTAGTGTGTGAGTGGGTGGGTGAATATTCTTGGGGGTCTGTGTTAGGTGGCATATGAGTGGCTGTATGGGTATGTGAGTGGCTGTATGGGTGTGTGAGTGGTTTTGTGAGTCTGTAAGTGGGTATTTATGTTTTTAAATTGGGGTCTGGATCCACAGATCTGTCATGGATTCACACGAGGGCCCGCTCTGAAATCCACAGTGCATTCATGGATCCTCCAGTGCAAAAAATAAAATGCTTTTGGACAATTTCTTGCTCATGAGGGGTCCCTCACAGACCCCTCCATCTTTCCCATGGTGTCAGGATGCCTCTATCCTAGCACCATGTATGCTAATTCTATTTTATTGGCCCCAGGAACCATGTCTTGATTTCCTAAATGGCAGGTGCAACTTTTCTCTCAGGTTGCGGCCACCCAATCACGGCATTACTGTTATTCTGTGCATCCGCAGATCCAACGCTGTGGATCCGTGGTGAATTTGCGTCTCTAGATATACATACATATTTTTACTTTATCAACTCCAAAACTACTGAACAAATTTACATCAAAATACAAAAAGCTGTCTTTCTGGACCAAGATCTAGTATTCTGAAAAATGTGATGCAATTCTGTTCAGTGGCTCGGGTTGTAGTCGTGTCAAAAATCCCTATGAGAAATTGCATTGGGAGAATGCATTTTGGGACCCCCTTTTTTCTCGGCCCTTGCTTGATGAATCATCCTGAACCTTTCCAGACAGAAGTGAGTGGAAAATGAGTTCTGAAAAATAATGAAGATTCATCAAACGCCGCAAAAGTTATTAGCAAAACAAAAGAAACTGCTATTCCTGTGGAAACTAGGTCCTAACTATAACTACCTTCTGCATATCTATATATCTATGTGTCTATATATTCACTGAAAAAAACAAAAGATTAAAGGGATGTAATATGTGAGGTCATAACCAGTGCATTGTGGGGGCATAAGCTATAGTTAGGTCAGGTAACTACAACTGTTGAATTTCTGTAGTTTTGTGCACGTACAATCTGAACCTAACTAAAATATCCCTGTAACCTTTGTTTTTTTCGGTCAATTTCTAAGGGTTTTTAATGTTATTTCATAACTATAATGTCCCTGTAATTCTTGGGGTGTGTTTAGTGAATTTTTAAGAGTTTTTAATTTTTTATTTTGGTAACTGTAACCTGTAACCTTAGACGATGGGTGTGTGAGTGGCTGTATGTGTCACTGAGTGAGTGTGTGTGGCTATATGAGTGTTTAAGTGGCTGTGTGATTGGCTGTATCGTTCCATGAGTGGTTCTGTTGCTGAGTGTAAATGGGCATGCGACTCACTGTGTGGGTCTGAGAGTGGGTGTCTGAGTGATCTCTTGGGTGTAATAGTGGGTGTGTGAGTGTGAATGTCTTGATGGGTCTGGGAGTAGGTGTGTGAGTCAGTGGGTATGTGAGTGTCTGAGTGGGTCTGTGAGTGGGTGTATGAGTGTCTGAGTGGGTCTGTGAGTGGGTGAATGAATGTCTGAGTGGGTCTGTTAGTGGATACAAGAGTGTCTGAGTGGGTCGGTGTGTGTGAATGTCTGAGTGGGTCTGTGAGTGGGTGTGTGAGTATCTGAGTGGGTCTGGGAGTGGGTATGCAAGTCTCTGAGTGGGTCTGTGAGTAGGTGTGAGTGTCTGGGTGGGTCTGTGTGTGTGTGGGTGTTTGAATGTCTGAGTGAGTCTGTGAAGGTCTGAGTGGGCCTGTGAGTGGGTCTATGAGTCTCTGAGTGGGTCTGTGAGAAGGTATGTGAGTGTCAGTGTGTGTGTGTGAGTATCTGAGTAGATCTGTGAGTAGGTGTGAGAGTATCAGAGTAGATCTGTGAGTAGATTTATGTGTAAAAATATTACTGCAAGTACATATAAATACTTGTTTAATTTTACAGCTGAATTAGCGGATCTGCCGTAACTTTACACAGGGGGGTCACGCTGAGTGTCTTGGCGGATCTGCAAATCCTCGCACGTCGAAAACATTTAATTTGGGGCATTTTCTTGCCAATAGGGGGCCTTCACAGACCCCTGTATTGCAACCATAAGGTCAGGGTACAGTACCCTGACCCCTTATTTTACATTTGATTTTAATTTTCTCAGCCCGGTACCATTCCCCAATATTTAAAATGGTGGTTCAACTTTCGACTCAGATTCCGACCACCCAATCATAGCATTGCTGTTGGTGTGAGGATTTATGGAGCGCTTCGTGTCACTAGATATATACATTTGTTTTTCCTTTAATATCTCAAAAAGTACTGAACAGATTTACACCCAATCACAAAAAACACTATTTCTAAACATCCAAAATCAAGCTTTCTGCCAAATCTTGGTGTAATTCTGTTCAGCAGCTCAGGCTCTAATCATGTCTAAAATCATTATGGGAAATAAGAGTGGAAACACACATTTTTCAACCCCTCCCCTCTTTTCTCAGCCCTGCTTGATGGATCACCCCAAAACTTTCCATGCACAACTAGAAACAGGTAACCCTGAGTGGTGAATTCTGGTCCGCTCGCAGAGTTTGCGAGGTTGCCTGCACTTCGCTTTACGTGGAGAGCATGGGGTTCCGAAAAACTCTGCTTCACGTTGCGTAGCGTAGTTTTTTTTCTTGCTCGCATCCGTCAACGTCAAGTTAGTGACCGTGAGCGAGGAAAATCAATCTCCCAGCGATATTTTTCCTCGTTTGCAATCTTCAACATCATGTTGGAGAGCGCGAGTGTGGAAAATCGACATCCCAGCGAGATTTCTCAACGTGGGGGGGACAGGTTTCTTATTGCGAGTGGTCGCGTATGCTCGTGACAGCTCGCGTTGAGAAACTGCCTGTTTGAGTTGAGAAAGCTGCCAATCAAGTAAAAATCTACTTGAGCGGGAGAAAAGGAACGCAGGGATGACTTGCACTGTGCATGGTGCCGTTTGCAATGATTGCACAGAGCGGACAAGCATCCAGCATTGTGCAATCACCGCGAACGGCATTTTTCTATCGTACTCCGCCGCTCTGCGTAGTGCTGCCACAAACATGTTCCCATGAGGCACAGGGTCAAGACTGATTTGCATATGGCCATGTCTAAACTGGGGTGGTGTAGTAGGCAAAAGAACGATGGATTTAACCCAGATCTCTTGACTGGGGGAGAATGTCTGCATTGTCAGCATTCCGTCCATCAATTGTTTGTTGTAACGCTTTTCGCCCTAAGTGGGATGGGTATTCCCAGACGTGGGACCCGTGCTCACTACGCCACTGGAGTCAAGCTATCCTGGCTGATGACGGCTGATAGCCAGAAACCGGTCCTAGGATGCTTGATTCCGGTCCAGGGAAGACATGGCTTGGCAGTTCGGGCTGGACTGTTCCCATGAGGCACAGGGTCAAGACTGATTTGCATATGGCCATGTCTAAACTGGGGTGGTGTAGTGGGCAAAAGAACGATGGATTTAACCCAGATCTCTTGACTGGGGGAGAATGTCTGCATTGTCAGCATTCCGTCCATCAATTGTTTGTTGTAACACAAACAAATGATGGCCGGAATGCTGACAATGCAAACATTCTCCCCCAGTCAAAAGATCTGGGTTAAATCCATCGTTCTTTTGCCCACTACGCCACCTCAGTTTGCGTAGTGTGGCAGAGTTTTTTTTGCACTTCGCATAGTGCCACGTAGTGCATCTCCGCAAACTCCGCCCAGGGTTAGAAACAGGAGCTCACTTTTTTTGGAACATTTCGTGTAGATTTGTCAAGTGGCGCCAAAGTTATAAGCAAACCAAAAAACAATTCTCCTATGGAAACTTGGCCCTAACTATACCTACCTACTGGCAAGCACCAGTAGGTAATATATGTGTATATTGTATTTATAGATTGGTAGATAGATAGATAGATAGATAGATAGATAGATAGATAGATAGATAGATAGATAGATAGATAGATAGATAGATAGATAGATAGATAGATAGATAGATAGATAGATAGATAGATAGATAGATAGATAGATAGATAGATAGATAGATAGATAGATAGATAGATAGATAGATAGATAGATTCACTGAAAAAACAAAGCTTAAAATAAAGCTATATTAAGGTGAAAATGTCAGTTAAAATTTCGAGTTAGCTTAGTAAACTATCACTGATTAATTTCACAGTTTTTTCAGTTTAAAATGTTATACTTCAACTGAAATTTTTACCTAATTATAACTCCACTTTGACCTTTATTCATTTCAGTGAATTATTAGGGATTTTTAACAAAGTAAGATTTTACTACCATACTCAACCCCCCACTGGCAATCAACCCTCCACTGCGTACAGTCTATGGCTATGCACCTACTCCCTGCAGGCATCATACAGCCCATAGGCACCCACCCCTTATTTTTTTGTAATTCATTATCCTCTGAACTCCCTCGGAAGTCCCTCACGAGCCTCTTGGGAATCCTGCAGGATTGCCGTGACCCCCACCCCAAATTGATTTTAAGTCAAGGTACTCATAAACTGACCCCTTATATGGTACTTTTTAAAAACATTTTTGGTACAGGGGAACAAGTTCTCAAGTCCTGTCATGGCCAGGACAATATTTCTTTTCATGTTAGAGTTAGCCAATCAGAGCACTTACTCAAAAAAAGCCCCCTCAGACAATCAGTAGGCTTGAATGTTTGAATTTCAGCCCAAATGACAATATATTTAGAAATGTTGTACCTTAATTTCTCCAAAACTACTGAATAGATTTACACCAAATTACAAAAAAGCATGCTTGCTGGGTAAAGATCTAGCTTTCAGCCAATTTGATGTGATTCCAGTCAGCCGTTTTGGCTATAGTGCCATCTAAAGTTCCCTACAGAAATTGCATGGGGAAACTGTGTTTTGGGACCCCCTTTTTCTCGATCCTGCTTGAAGGATCACTACAAAACTTTACAGGAAGGAGCTGAGTGGGATTATGTTTTTTATTGAAAGAGTTGAGAAGATTTGTCAAATAGCCCAAAAGTTATTAGAAAAAAAAATATTTCTATTGCACAGTGCAGTTGGCACTGTGTAGTTATAGTTAGGTCAAAGTTACCAAAGGAAGAGCGTTTTTTGTTTCACTCAAAACTTTGGTGCCAATTAATGAATCTTCCAAAAACACTTCAGCACATTCCATGGAAAGTTTCAGGGTGATCAGTCAAGCTGGATCCAGGAAAAAGAGGATCCCAAAACGTTTTTTTCTATGTCAATTGCCTTAGGAATTTTAGAAGGTAATACAGAAAAAAAGCTGAACAGAATGACACTAGATTTGGAACAATGTTATATCTTTATTCAGACAGAGTCTACAGGCCCCCCAGCCCCTGCCTGCCCTTCACCCACACCATTGTAGACCTCATTGTACCCCAGGCTTTCACATCCACTGATTACATCCTGCACGGAGACCTCAACTTCCACCTGGAGAACCCCAGTGACCAGAACACTGCCTCTCTACTGGAGAACCTTGCCAACATCGCACTCAAGCAGCTAGTCACTGCACCGACCCACACAGATGGATAAATGCTCGCCCCCCTTCTTCTCCACCAGTGGGACCATCACCTACAGCCACACCACCGAACCCCTCTGGACTGACCACCACTGTGTGCACTTCACCTTTGCAACTACCACCATTCACCACTGCCCTAACCGCCCCTTGTCTTCGCTGGAACTAGGCCACCAAAGAACTTCTCATTGACTTCCTCGGCATAAACACCAGTCTTTTTCATCATTTGATGTAAATTTGGTCAACCGTTTTTTAGATATTAGGGTTTAGAATAAAGTGGAATCTGGATGGTTGGTCGTGCAGGAGTACTGCAGTACTTCTACAGTTCTTCAAACTTAAAAAATATTGTTTTCTGATAGGCCAAAAGCATTTTAGATGGGTTCCCCAGGATTGAGCAATCTGATTGGCTGGACGTGACAAGAAGATAAATGTTGTGGCCACCATTGCAGGTCCCCTTATTCTAGAAAAAATTGCATGAGGGGAAGGGTATGGGTAACCTGACCCCCTGGTACTTTACCCCCTGGTACTTTACCCAGAGGTGAGGAACTTCGATTTTCGATCGTGATCGAATCGACCCGCCATCTTGTGCTCCGCCGCCATTTTGTGTTGCCATCACTCAGGCAGCACGGCGAACAAAGTCTATTCTGCTTTTTCTGCAGCTTCGTGTTAAAATGGTCTTTCTGCCTCTATTTGCAAAGCTGGTGTTAGGTTAAGCCGAGTACACTAATCCCTGTCTGGTTTTCCTAATCCCCGGCTTAACTATCTGTTGGTTCACACTATTCTTTTCTGACTTTATCCTATCGTCTGGCCTTCACTGTCCTCTGCTAGCTTTCTCTCGTTTCACAACTGTCCTCCAACACACACAAACGTATCTCGCCACCTGCAAGTTTGTTACAAATCCGTTAATAAATTAGTTTGAGGGAGGGGTGACAAACACAGTTGGAGGAGAGGTTTCTTCGAGTCATCTGACACTTTTGTTTTCAAACCTCTCTTATTGGTTCTGTCTTGTTTTCCAACTTTCCTTATTGGCTCTTTCTTGTATGTACTGGGTGTATACCTAGTTAATGTATATGTTACCTATATGGTATAAAAGTTTGTGCGCCACAGAGTGAAGCAGCAGTCTCCTGAGAACCTACCTTGTGTACTTCTGGGACAACTGTACTAGCTGCAGCTAATAAATCTGATCTTCTAAAGCCAAACAGAGTGTCCCATGTCTCTGTGTAGCTAAGCAGGAGAAACCCAGGAGATTCAGGAGTACCCTGCGCCACCAGGTCCAAAAGGTTCTGGTTCTTCAACTGGCGCCCAACGTGGGGTGGCTTCAGTGGTACCGGTTCTGCCTGAAGGTCGTGAGGAACCCCGCAAGAAAATTCCGGAGGGTTCGCGAGCCACCTCAAGCGACCCCTGTATGTCGAAAGTGGTCCGAAGGTCTTTTGCAGCGCGGTTACTCCTTCCTGACGGCTACTAACGACCACTGCCCTGACTGCTGCCCTGCCTTGGCCCTTTCTTTGATGATGTATGGTAAGGCGAGACGATAGACGGGCCTCTGTTGGTGTGAGAAGACGTCCTTAGTTAAGTATCTTCGTGGGTCGCGCCCACAAATTTTGTCCTTTGTTTTCTTAGTATTCGTAGTCCTTAGTCTTCGACTATTGCAATAATCGAAACCAAGGGTAAGTGCATTTGTGCTGCGTAAACTGAGTTTTACTCCCTTGAAGTTTGTGAACAGTCAGGTAAAATCGCGAGATGCCTGGTCTGACTAAGTTTGGAAAATTTGGTTGCTTGGGTTGTAATAGGGATTCCCGACTTGAGGACTCTTGTCCGATTCCTTCAGTTGGAACTCCCACATATGAGCTCTACTCGAAACATGGTATTGGCCCCATTGCCTTTAACGAGGCATGGACCCGATACACAAAGAAAGATGGTGTTTTAAAATGGCCAGAAAATGGTAGTTTCGATTCTAATGTGCTAGATAATTTGGAAGCAGTCCTATTCAAAAGAAAAGCCCGGCCGGCAATGTTTGACTATTTCCTCCTTTGGCGTAAGGAAGTCAAACAGAAAGAAATTAAGCAAGCAAAACGAGATAGGAAAGCACAGGGTATGACGATTATACAGGCTGCTCAACAATTCAAAGTTGATGAAATTGATAATGCGACTGAAATTTCAGAAAGACAGCATCGAATGGCGATAGATAAATGCTATCCGGTGTTGCCTGTTTCCCCTTCTGAAAACAAGAAAGATATAGAAGAAGATCCCCTAATGTCCCATTTATTGAGGTTGGCTCCGCCCTATGCACAAAGTGCCAATGCACCCCAATTGTTACAGCCTGTTCAGCCGCCAGCGGTACCTCCGCCTGTTCCGGCTCTTCCGCATTTGCCTCCTCCAGTATTACTGCCTCCGCCAGTTTTACCATGAACTTCAACTTCTTTGCCCTCATCTCCTGACCTTAGATCTCCTTCTGCTCCTCCTGCAATTATCGTTTCTCCTCCTGTCAGTTCTCCTAATACTTTGTCTCCAATTCTTATGTCTAATTCTCCGTCTGTGCGTAAACGTCTCACAGACACTGTCACTGGTATTCTATCTCCTTTTTTGGAGCTTTAAGTGTGTCTCCGGCCTTTGCTCGAAGACAGTCTCGTAGTCAGTTCCCAGATTTTGAAGAACGAGAAAGGCTAGACTCTCTCGCATGTAAATGGATCAAGAAGGGTCCTCAATACAGTGTGTCCGATATTATGCCTACCTTCTCATAATGGAGTGCGCCTACGCAGAGATATGTTTTTAATATAATGTGCGATACTCTCATTAAAGAATGGGAAGATGTGGATTCGAGCCCGATCCCACAAGATCTGTTAAATGTCCAGACTGATTTTGATAAAGGACTTGTTGTGGGTTCCAAGGTTGAGAAAGCTGTAAGGACACTCATTTCTTATAGGTCCTTATTGTTCTCCCAGGCTTTTCTTGATTCTGATCCGTCGGTTAGACCAACACAGAAAAGCTATCCCTTCAGTATGGAAGGAAGCGGTTGCAGCAGTAGGTGCTAATGCAGCTGTTCCTGCTCACTTTCAACGTATATGGGTACATGTTCCATGGAAATGATCTGAAGTCTTGGCCCTTAAGCAGACTCTACCAGATCCCCGTAAGAACCCTGCAGGTTATTACAAAGAATTATCACAGACAGTAGATGCTTGCATCATGAATTTAGCTGATATCGGCATGTTGATGAGAAATGTGGTCCCACAGACAATATGGGCTAAAATTCGTAAGGAGGATCATGCACAAGAATTAGGTGCTACTTGGGATGTTATAACTACCACAGATAGAGACCAAGTGGGTGGTGCAAAGCCTGAAGCTCTGATTTCGGAACTCCCTGGTAGGATTATTACATTAATGAAAACTATGATGCCTGCATTGAGAGTTAACGGGGATAAATTAGCAGCATGCAAACAGAAGAAAGACGAGAGTGTCTCTGATTTCTTTACTCGTTTTGAGGAGACATTTATCGATCACAGTGGTCAAGATATGGCTACAGAGGGTGGACAGCGATTATTTGTGGACAAATTCGTATTTAATTTGCTTCCCGAGCTGTCACACAAATTAAAAGATTCTGAAAGTTCATGGGCTGTTTCTTCTTCTGCCCAGATATTGGCTACTGCACAATATTATGAGAATAGAGATAAAGAAGAGAAAGAAAAGCAAGAGAAAAAGACGAAAGAATTAAAAACGAAGGTTCTCTTGCAACAAGCTTATCCTCCTCGTTATGTTCAGCCTCAGTTTCAACAACCTCCGCAGTCTCAGAGGTTGTATCAAAAACCTGACCCATATATTTTGCGACCTTTTTTAGGACCTAATCAATGTGCCTATTGTAGAGAAGAAGGTCATTTTAAGAATAGTTGTCCGGTCTTATTGCAACGCAATGGAGCATTATCTGCTCCACGAGGTCGTGCTGGCCTTCAGTCAGCAAACAGAGGTAGAGGTCGAGGTGTGTTGACTCAAGAACAGCGTGCTCTTCCTTCTCCCAATTCCGTGAACTATTTTGATCAGCAAAATGTTAGGTCTACTCAATATTATAATGAAGATCATTATATTGAAAATGGAAATGAAAATCCTCATGCTAACTAGGACAGCCATGGACAAAGTAAGGGAGTTATGTCGATTCCAGTAGATCAGAATGGACCTTATGTTAACGTCACTACAATGGGTATTTCAAAGCCATTTCTTCTAGATACTGGGGCGATGAGAAGTTCTATCATTAATTCCAAATTCCCTGGGACACCTTTGTCTGGCTTAACGAATGTTTCTGTAGGATTCTCTGGCGCCCCTGTTCGTAACCCAGTTTCTTGTCCTTTGCCTATTACAATTGGCCCATATGACTTGGAAGCTCCACTTCTCTTGACGTATGGTTGCGGTGAGAATCTGTTGGGTTTAGATCTATTGAAAAGAATGCATGCTACGATATATTGTTCTCCTTCTGGTGTACATCTTAATTTAGGACAAAAACTGACTTCTCCAATGTATTTATCCAAAGATCAGTTTCCACCTAAATTGCTTTCTCTTCCAGCAACACTTTGGGCCACGGGTCCGAACGATGTGGGTTGTCTTGAGATTCCACCTTATGTTGTCACTCTCAAGCCTAATGTTGAATTGCCATGCATTCCGCAGTATAAGATTTCCACTGAAGGTGAAAAAGCGCTTTTGGAAATCATTCATGACTTGATTCAGAAGGGTGTGGTTGAGGAAACGAGAGGTAACATATGCAAAAGTCCTATTCTTCCTGTTCTTAAACGCACTGATCCTTCTCAGCCACCCGTTTATCGTTTTGTGATTGATCTCCGGGAGGTAAACAAAATTGTTATACCACAGTTTCCCGTAGTATCAGATATCACTGCTTTGTTGACAATGATACATTCTACAGCGACTTGGTTTTCTGTTTTCGATCTAAAGAATGCCTTCTTTAGTATTCCTATTGCAGAAGAGAGTAGGGACATTTTTGGCTTCTCTCTTGGAGGCCGAAGCTTCCGGTTTAAGCACGCACCTCAAGGCTATTGTGAAAGTCCCTCTATTTACAGCCAAGCTTTAAAAAGTCATCTTGATACTTTTCATTGCCGTCTGGCGCTGCTCTTATCCAATATATGGATGACTTGTTAATAGCTGCTGATTCAGAGGAGATCTGCAAAAATGTCACTGTTGCATTGTTACGCCATTTGTTTGATCTGAATCATAAGGGTTCACCCTCCAAACTACAATACGTTCGTAGAGAGGTTACCTACTTGGGTCATCTCCTATCAAAGGAGGGACGACGATTAACACCAGAACGAATTCAGGCGATTACGCAAATGTCTGTGCCATCCACACAAAGGGAGGTACGTGCCTTTCTGGGTATCACCTCTCATTGTAGGCAATGGATCCCTAACTTCTCTCTGATAGCCAAACCTCTGTTGGCCCTCACTTTGAAAGATACACCTCACCCCCTTCCATGGACTGATGAGTGCCAAAAGAGTTTTTCTGATTTACGTACTGCTCTGTGTTCCGCTCCTGTATTGGGTACCCCTGATTACAGTAAGCCTTTTACGCTCTATGTTCACGAAAGAGAAGGTTGTGCGTTGTCAGTTTTAACACAGCGATTTGGAGACAAACAGCGGCCATGTGCCTATTTCTCAGCTACGTTAGACCCAGTAGCTAAAGCATTGCCCAGTTGCCTCAAAGCGACACCAGCAGCAGCAATTTCTATTCGGCAGTCTGCTGGAATAGTGTTAGATAACACTCTTATTGTCATGGTACCACATGCAGTGGATACCTTACTGAATAGAACGAAAACGCAGCATCTTATGCGCGCTCGTCTAACTGGATAGGAGCTGACACTGTTGGCTAGTCACGTACACATCAAACGATGTAATACCCTAAATCCAGCCACTCTGTTGCCCCTTCCAGATGAGAAAAGTGTTGAGGAGCAACATGATTGTTTCTTTCGTACTGAAGAAGAGACAAAAGGAAGAATTGATTTGAAAGATACACCGCTAGAGAATCCAGATGGAACTCTATGGGTAGATGGTTCTTGTTTCAAAATGCCTAATGGAGATACAGTTTCAGCCTATGCTGTAACTACTTTGCATACAGTTGTGGAAACAGTACGTATTAGGCATAATTCAGCTCAAGCAGCAGAATTGATAGCTTTAACAAGAGCATGTGTGTTGTCGAAAGGGAAGAGAGTGAACGTGTACACCGACAGCCAGTATGCTTTTGGTGTAGTGTTCAGCTTTGGGCGTCTTTGGAAGGAAAGGGGATTCCTTACTTCCCATGGCACTAAAATACAACATGGTCAGTTAGTGACTGATCTCCTTGACTCACTTGCCTTACCTACCCAAATAGCGATTGTGAAGTGTAGTGCACACAAGAAGATTACAGATGACGTTGGTCGAGGTAATGCATTCGCAGACGAGGTAGCGAAAAAGACAGCGAGAGATGCAACAAGTCGAATGTATGTGGCGGGTCTGCAAATTGGGTTAGAGAGAGAGGAACGTATGAGGATACAGTGGAAAGTGTACGAGCGAATCAGAACGAGGCTTCAGAGAAAGAGTTGAGCAAGTGGAGAGAAAGTACAGGAATGTTAGATGAGATGGGTTGTAGGGTGGAATTATCTGAACACCAACGTTGGCTGTTACCAGATGCCTATGTGCTCCCAGTGGTCACTATGGCATATGGTCCAGCCCACTTAAGTTTTAGAGGTATATGCAAACTTCTAGCTCCAGTCTGGCGAAATGAACAAATCCCAAAATGTGCAGACAATATAGTGAAACATTGTATTGTTTGTTTAATGTACAATCCGGGAAAGTGAACCCCAACTCCAACAGGTCACTTTGCTCCTCCAACATATCCATTTGAGGTGTTGCAGATCGATTATATTCATTTGGAGCGATGCAACAACCTCAAATATGTTCTGGTGGTAGTATGCGCCTTTTCAAGATGGATAGAAGCATACCCTCTAAAAGACAACACAGCCTTATCCACAGCTAAAATTCTATTGAAAGAATTTTTCCCCAGGTTTGGTTTGCCGCGCATTGTCTGGAGTGACAATGGGAGCGAATTTGTTGGCCAAGTCATGCAGAAAGTTTGTGCTGGTCTTGGTATCAAACAAAAGTTTCATGCGGCAAATCATCCACAATCAGCGGGTTTAGTAGAATGCTACAACGGTACATTGAAGTTGAAATTAGCAAAGATTCAGGCTAGTACAGGACTCAATTGGCCCGATGCTTTACCATTAGCTCTACTATCCACCAGAACTGCAGTACACTCTCGTTTGGGACTTAGCCCTTACGAAGTGGTTTCTGGACGCCCGGCTAATGTATGGGGAGTCCCTCGCCCTAAGAAATACTCAGACTTGCCATATCCAATGTTGATTGACTACTTGCATGATCTTACGACTAAATTGCGTGTTCTCCATCAACAGGTTCAGAGTGCTTTACCAGAGGCTTCCACAGACCCAGGTTATTGCATCCGACCAGGTGACTGGGCCTGCGCCAAAAATTTCCAGAGGACGAGAAATTTGGAGCCCAGATGGAGGGAGCCTCCGTTGGTGTTACTGACCACGAGAACAGCAGTTAAAGTCGAAGGAAAGAAGAATTGGATTCACGGCGTGCATTGCAAGAAAGTGCCTTTGCCCTTACCTTACGATCAATGGGTGCGTAGGGGCATTGGTGACTCTGAGAGCGATTCGTACCCTTTAGTGATGCACGCCTGAATGGGACACTGTCTGAGAAAGAGGACGACGATATTTTACAGGAAGCAATACCATCGCATCGTCGATTAGATACAACCAATCCACGAACATCGTTTCAAAATCAGAACATTCCTGGAAAGGAACGATACAATCTTAGACCTAGACAAAAGAACACTTAAGACTTTTTCCTCTCTTGTGTAGTATTCTGTCCCGGTTGCAAGGTCACGGTAGGAGTCTTATTTGTGACCTGAGTAGTGGCAATAGGCCTGCAGGACTTGCAGTGTCATAGGACGGCAGACAATCATAATTGAGTGATTGAGGAAGATTGCCGTGAGCATCCATTAGAAAGATGGAAACTACACAAGACAAAAGAGAAAGAAAGCATGAAATGAAGAAAGAATCCTGTAAATCAATGTACAGTCATTTTAATATAACCTTATGTGTTATTATATTATTGTGTATTGTTTTGGCGTTTATAGGTTGGATTGCTTATGCTCTGCAGCAAAAAGTTGTCTCTCCTTCTTCCTCTTCATCTTCTTCAACTGTCTCGCCACATCTCTTACATACCCTTCCTCAACATGAACTCATTAGAAGAACTGAATATTACAACAATTCCTTCGTCCAGTTGTTGCATCAACACCAGTTAGTGGTCAATATGACTGACTGTTGGGTGTGTGGACTTATGCCACATACCACAGAGAAAGGAATGCCATATTCGGTTCTCCCGTTCTCTTATGAGGGTTCCGCTTGGGCTTATTTTGTCATTTTCTCCAATGCCTACAAAAGTAAGTTCAAACGCTCCATTAGTTCATATATTGGTGGTCCAGATTTTAGGCATAGCTCATTAATTAAGGGAATGGTAGCTATGGCTAAAATCATGGAAAATAGTAAGATTTCCATTGATGAAAGAAAAGCGTATACAAACTGGAACGTCACCCATTATGTCTCTAGTCTTAGTGATAAAATCAAACAAAGAAAATCTCCGCCCATTTGGACGATTCCTCATCAGGGAAATTTCTGTCTGCAAATTAATGATCGCTCTTCTGACACCATACAAAGAAATAACTGTTCCCACACGTACGTTTATTCCTCTCAGAACTCGCCTCCTCTAGTGCCGTCCCAAGGCACCTATTTCATTTGCTATAATAGAGCTTACACATGGTTACCCACAGGTTTTTCTGGCACCTGTTATATAGCTTTCCTTCTTCCCCCTACATACACCGCTTCTGCAAACTATCATCGAAATAGATATGGCAGAGGGATTATTGATCGAAAGACACAGCAGGACAAGAGGGAGGAGATTTCCTCAAAGGATTTCTTCCTTTTTGGGGTCCAATGGCCAACAGCAGAAATATAAGGCAACTGGTCCGTGTCGTAGAGACCACAATAGACATCACTGTAGGAGCCTTAAGTAACATCACGGCAGAACTACAGGCGGACCGTCTTATGACCTTACAAAATCGAGTTGCCTTAGACTTTGTTCTTGCAGATCGTGGTGGAGTGTGCAAATTGATCGGGTCAAGTTGCTGTATTTTCATACCTAATGACGCTCCGACAGTATACCAAGCTATCTCCAAGTTGCATATAATCTCTGAGTCAATTCACCAGGACGAAGGAGATTGGTCCTTTTCGGAGTGGTTTTGGGGACTACTGTCCAAATGGGGTTAGAAAGCATTGACATTTCTCGGAATAATTTTGACCATTATTTTCTCCTGTTGCCTTTGTATGCACTGTGGTACCGCCATCTGTGACCTATGGGCTACTATGTGCATCCCTAAGCCCAAACCACCCAGAACAGAAAATATAAGAATGATGTTACAGCAACAGCTCGATGACCTCATGGCTATCGACATTGACTCAGATTAACATGAGTCTACCTTGCCTGAGTTCTGGCAAAAGGAGGGTCTGAGGAACTTCGATTTTCGATCGTGATCGAATCGACCCGCCATCTTGTGCTCCGCCGCCATTTTGTGTTGCCATCACTCAGGCAGCACGGCGAACAAAGTCTATTCTGCTTTTTCTGCAGCTTCGTGTTAAAATGGTCTTTCTGCCTCTATTGGGAAAGCTGGTGTTAAGTTTAGCCGAGTACACTAATCCCTGTCTGGTTTTTCTAATCCCCGTCTCAACTATTTGTTGGTTCACACTATTCTTTTCTGACTTTATCTTATCGTCTGGCCTTCACTGTCCTCTGCTAGCATTCTCTCATTTCACAACTGTCCTCCAACACACACAAACGTATCTCGCCACCAGCAAGTTTGTTACAAATCCGTTAATAAATTAGTTTGAGGGAGGGGTGACAAACACAGTTGGAGGAGAGGTTTCTTCGAGTCATCTGACACTTTTGTTTTCAAACCTCTCTTATTGGTTCAGTCTTGTTTTCCAACTTTCCTTATTGGCTCTTTCTTGTATGTACTGGGTGTATACCTAGTTAATGTATATGTTACCTATATGGTATAAAAGTTTGTGCGCCACAGAGTGAAGCAGCAGTCTCCTGAGAACCTACCTTGTGTACTTCTGGGACAACTGTACTAGCTGCAGCTAATAAATCTGATCTTCTAACGCCTAACAGAGTGTCCCGTGTCTCTGTGTAGCTGATCAGGAGAAACCCAGGAGATTATGGCGTACCCTGCGCTGCCAGGTCCAAAAGGTTCTGGTTCTTCAGAGGGATGGCTGCAATGGCCCAAATGAAAACAAATTTTCTGCCCACTGGTACCACAGTACTTGGGACTCAGTGCGGCCCCCGTATAGTAATGCTGCCTTTGCCATGTGCCAAACCCTTCATGGACAGCAAACCCCGGTGAGTAACTAACCACACACAGGTGTGAAAACCCCTGTTGCAACCCCTCATGGTAAGCTACCTTGGTGTAGATACCCAAGACCCCTACACAGATGTAATAGAGAGTAATTAGATCAAAGAGCTTGTTCCAATCATTGCTCAAGGTGACTGTAATGCCAGGAGGTGCAGCGTGACCAGGTTGCATACTTGTATGCAAAGTACTAGATGTGGATGCTCTTTCATCATCCTGCCTCTTCCTTATTGCAGCATAGAGTTGCCTGGTGTGCCACACCTTAAGCGATTCGACATGACAGAGGTACTAAAAGAACACTTCTTCCCATTACCTCTGGAGAACTCCTTGATGCAGAAGCCGCAGGTTCTTAATTTTGCAGACACTTCTTTTCATCTAGAGGAATGATGAAGAACTCTAAAATGATGTATTGGGAGGTGCTGCGTGAGTCTTCTTGCTGCTGCTCTTTTTCATTGCTTTTGTTCTTATAATCACAATGCCATTGTTGGTGGCTCAATTTTGTTGAAATGTAAAACATTTTAATACAAAACATCCGTGGCAGGACAAGGTGTGTGTACTGAGAAGTGCTTCTTCCTGATAAGAGTAAGAGAATGGGAACTTCCTGTCTATACATGAAACTAATGATACCAGTGTGGAAATATGGATTTTTCTGGTCAGTTATGTCCCCTATCTTGGACCCCAACGGTTCCATGTGCATGTCACAAGTACATGTATGTTCCCTCCAGTTCCAGTTATGAAGACGCAAATACATGTGCGTCCACCGTCAACATGTCCTTTGACAGATCCGCCATGTATAGGCCGGATATCCCCTTCCTAAATATGAAAGGCCATCGGCTTTATATGGTTCACTTATGCCACTTTTCAGTCCAGGCAAGTAGGCCCTGATTCTGTCATCAAAACTCCTCTTGCCTTCTGCCTCTGAAAGCTCCAGCCCGAGCCTGCATCTGTGACCATGAACTTTGTCTCATTCTCTGCGCGGCTCACGAAGCCTGACATCAGCTTACTCTCTGCCAAGAACTGTATTTCACCTTCGAATTATCTGCCTCCCCCTCAGCCGATGCATTCCTGCCTAGTAGTTTAAGTAAACATTCTTCCAGTTACCAAGCAAAAAGGCCCATCTTCTCTGTCCTCATGCAAGTAATTCATAGCCCTGTTACCATGGAATATTCCTACCCCCTCGCATTCAGTGTAGACACTTAGACGCTTGTACACGCACGCACAGTCAGTATAGAATAGATTCTGTTCGAGAGTCCCTCTTTTATGGATAACATAGTTCTTTAAACATAGGATGTTAGATATGATTTGGGATTAGGTTGACTTGACCCCCCAGACTTCTCGTCTCCACATATAGAGCTAAATGTCAAGTCCCCGTCACCCCCTAGTTACACGTCAATTACACGTCATACTGCTGCGCGCGCATCAATGCCAAGTATTATCTTATAGATCCACCTATGTATTACATCATAACCAATCATGTTCCTTTTTACTCATTATTACACCCATTTTCGGTTACGCAGACCAAACGTCAATGTCCTTATCAATTGTTACGCCTACTGTATTCACTTCATTATAATGTATGTACTATAAAAGTTACTTCTTGTCAATAAAATATGTACTTCACTTCCTGAACCCCCGTGGTGATGGAACTTGAAGCATCCGATTATAATCGATTATTGGAATAAAGCCCATTCCGAAACTCTAATATCACGGATTCTGCCTCTCATTTTACTGAGCTATTTTATAATGTTTCTGTATCAAATTCAGTCCCGGTAAAGGAATTTTTATTTACCACATGATGGCGCCCGAACAGGGACACTTTCTCATCTCACGCGCCGGCGGTGCGTTGCAGGCCCGGTCTCCTGCCACAGCTGGACGGACAATAACGCGTACCAGCAGGATTTCCTGTATCTCCCTCCGGTCAAGCGGGGGCGACTGAGACTGCGATCAACACCCAGACGAGGCGGTGAGAAGTGCGAAGTATCCCGACCAGAGCCTAGCTGAGAGAGCAAGATCCGAGGTATACAGAGACCCACCAGTCCGAAGTCAAGCCCAGTGTCCGACGAGTCGAGTCGAGTCGAGTCCAGTCCGGTTCAAGTTCAAGTTACTGAGGCCTTCCGTTTCCGAAGCTACCCGGTGAGTACCATTGCTGGGGAGGCATTTCTGACGTGCACATAGGTTGTGCCGGTCAAGACGGGTTTGGGTACACAAATCCGGTCTGCACTGTTTTAGCAGTGTATCTGTACTGTTTAGCAGTATATCAAGTATTCCGAAGTATTCCGAAGTATCTAGTTATTGTCTAGTTATTGTCGAGAATTAAGCTTGGTGATTAGTTATGCAGACGATCATCATTGTTGTTTCAGTTAAAGGTTTAATGTTAAATGTTTAAAGTGTTTAAGTATGTTCTGTATATCGTGGTATGAATGACTGTTCATTATCGTGTTTATTGTATTAAGTCTGTTCAAATTCAAGTATCAGGTCAAAATCAAGTATAAGGTCAGTTCTCAATATGCCGCTCTTTTCGAAATTAAGACAGATCACCACCAGAAAAGGGGTTCTCGAAGAAGCCGTCCCTATTCCTCCTAGGGACACTCCAGGGCACTTTATGTATCACAAACATGGCTTAGACGCTATATTATTTCTTGATTTATGGGTAGACTATACCAAGGGATTACCAGAAAGTCAGAGGTGGCCCACAGCGGGGACCTGGGATGCAGAGTGCATCATGAAAGTCGAGGAAGAGTTATGGAAAAGAAAAGTCAGACAGTCACAGAAAGACGCCGTTGAATTATGGCGTAAAGAATCACATAGACGAACAGAAAAAGCACGTAGACAGGAAGAGAAGAGTAAAGAGAATTCCAATAAAATTCGAGAGAATCTATTAATTGAGGAAGGTATCCGAGTGAAATCAGAACAAGTAGACAGACAAAGAAATGCCCTTATGAATGGTATGTATCCCCTTCTGGCCGAAGGATTACCTAAGGCTACTCCAGAGATACCGAAAGACTTGCCACCCCCATTATTCCCAATCAAGGTACATCCTAAGGGGCATCCTAGAACCGCAGAAGATGTTTTTCTTTCCTCATATTTAGATGACGCAGCTTCCGAGTATGCTAATTCCGCCCCACGTAGACCGCATACCAGGGAGGTCCAACGCCAAGATCCAGCACCCGGATCCCTGCAGCAACAAATCGAGTCACAAGTTCCGGCAAGCACATCTGTTTCTGCATCTGTTCCTACAAATACTTCTATAGCTGAGTCCACACCTATAGTTGCTGTGTCACGTTCGACGAATCCTTTCACACCCGACGCCCCAGACGGGGCCACGGGAGGTGCTACCAATATTTTTTCTACGCCACCTAGAATAAATAAACTTATTTTCCAAGAGTCAGCGCATTCACGTACACCCAAATTCGTAAGTGATCGTACGCTTAAGGAACTTCTTATAGATTGTAGATATGACCCGGTGCTCGGTAAAGAGGACGAAATGATCCTGGCATCATTACGTATCAGACGAGCCGCAGGGTATTTAGCGAAGCTACCAGGAATGACTGCGCATCTAGATAAAATATATCATTTTGTTCAAACAGGGCGAGATCCAGAATGTATTAACAGAGCTATGGAATACCAGAAAGTAGAGATACAGGGGGAACTGTTGCGTTTCCTCATAAACTGTGTGATCAGAAATCAAGACCGACCGGGGGTAGATCCGGAAGCAATGAAAATTCTTACAAAATGGAGCCAGAATATATCAGAAGGGAGACACGATAAGCAAAATTGTATAATAGCCATGTGCCGAAAGATCCGTAAAGAAATAGAACGCCTACACGAAGAGAGATTAGAGACAGACGAGTTCGAGCAAAGCGAGGAAGAAGGGTCAGGACTGCCCGCCGGACAGTCAGACACCATAGCCTATGTAGGTAGAGGAAGATCTTGTAATAGGAATCAGACTAGATGTCATACTGACCCAATACGTCCAATATGTCCAGATAATGACAGGAATTTCCAAATACCTATAATTAACATAAGGCCTAACGAGCATTCGTTCCAAACCGCCGACAAACTACTCCGAGAACGAAGGGGTTATCATTTTCTCGATTCTATGGATGAACAAGACTTAGCGAGGGCAGCTGTTCATTGGGTGGACAGTCCCGGAAAATATAGTGATGAGACAGTAGTACGCACATTTTTGAATCTCACCCCAGATGAGCAGAGGTTAGCTGGGATTTATATGATTCAACAACTCATTATACTATATCAGAGTCAGCATTCGGACCCTGGTCCCTTACCTGACATATTGACTGAATTGCTTATGAATAAATGGAGAGGTCCAGGTACCAAATTAATTAAAGAAATTCTAGTATCTAGAAAGCAGTATATTCTTTTTGTATGCTCAGAGCATGTCTCATTGCCTGTCAAGGAAAGAACGACGTATCACCTGGATAGACAGAATCCCTTACGAGAAGTACACCCAATAAAAGGCGAGGACAATCAGTTTAAACGTGTATTTGTATATACGCCTATATCGAAAATAGAATTGTTAGAAATGAAGAAAGTAGTACCCAGTCATGACAAGGACCCAGCGGGTTTTCACCGAGAAATTAAAGACATGTTACTCATGGGAGAGTATACCTACCCCGACATTATGACAATATTAAAGGTGTTGATGCCTGCTGGCATTTATGAGAAACTCAAGGAAAAAGAGTGGGAGGTAGGTGATCAAAAGATAGAATGGTCAGCATTAGAAGCAGAAGAAAGGGCCCGAGGTCCAGGTTCGGGGCTTGGGGACAAAACTAAAGCACTACCAGGTCTACTAGTACAGGTACTGCCACGTTTATTAACTACGAAAAAGGAAGATTGGGGTACAATTTCAGCCTGTAAACAGAAGCAAGATGAAGACACTAGCGATTACTATGCCCGATTCGAGAAATGTTTTGGTATAAATAGTGGCATAAAAGCAAGTAGCGAATCATACCCGCATCTGTTTGTAACAAAATTAGTGGAAAATGCCCTGCCCCCAGTAAAGAATAGAGTATTAAAATTCGAGAGTACCTGGCAAGGTAACACTCCAACACAAATGTTACAAATGTTACAGTACCACCACAATAGAATTAAAGAGGAACAAGAACATGAACACAGACGCATGAAAGACACGAAAATGAAAATGCTAGTTTCCCAGACAGTTCCAGCTGAAGGACATAAAAAGGGTATGACACATTCCGATTCAGCAGGACCTGTAAAAGGGACATGCAATTATTGTAAAAAGCCAGGTCATTACGTACACGATTGTCCAGTGCTAAAACATAATATCGCCATAGGTAAAACACAAGAAAGATCACGGCCACTAAGACAAGATCAGAATGAACAAGGAGCTACGCAGCATGCCCAGGCCATGCCAGCCGCACAACAGCCAATACAGTTTGTGCCAGCTGCACCACCGTTGCCTGTTGCTGCCACACAGACAACAACACGACAAATGTATCAGACTGCACAGTATGAATATCCGGAGTATCAACGTTACGCATGAACTAGCCTAGAGAGGGAAGTTGACTTACCCCTTATCGAGATTCCTGTAGATCAAGAAGGACCTTATGTACATAGTGAATTATTAGGTCAAGATAGAAAGTTTTTACTCGATACAGGGGCAAGTCGAACAACTATAAAACGAAGTGAAGTCCCAGGGGCACCCCTCTCAGGCTCACAGAATATTTCCCTTGGTTTTTCAGGAAAACCTATTGTTAATGAAGTGTCACAGCCTCTTCCACTTACGATAGGACCTCTGACCCGAACTACAGATTTATTGCTTACTAAATCATGTCCAGAAAACTTGTTAGGAATAAAAACGTTGAAAGCCCTAGGAGCCATAATATGTTGTTCTCCGGAAGGAGTAAGGTTGTTTTTACGTGATTTTAAAGGTCACTATGTATCTAGAGACATGGATCCCCGACTGCAGACTTTACCTACACATCTATGGGCACAAGGCCCTACTGATGTTGGTTGCATGAATATTACACCATATCGAGTCACACTAAAGGCAGGAGTGGTGCTACCACGAATGCGACAATACAAGTTACCACCAGATGCTGTAACGGCTTTACTACAAATCATTGACGAGCTTATTGCCCAAGGAGTAGTTGTAGAAACAGACTCCAATGTATGTAATTCACCGATAATTCCGATTCTTAAACGAACAGATCCTACAGCTCCGCCAGTATATCGATTGGTTATTGATCTGCGCGAGTTAAACAAATGTATTGTGCCACAATTTCCTGTGGTCCCAGATATCTCGTCATTATTGACAGCTATTGATTCCGAAGCAACATTGTTTACTGTAATTGATCTCAAAAATGCCTTTTTCAGCGTCCCAATAGATCCGGAAAGCCAATATTTGTTCGGATTTAGTTTAAATGGGCGTAGCTTTAAATTCACCCGCGCACCTCAAGGATTTACAGAAAGCCCCAGCATCTATAGCCAAGCACTGAAACGAGAACTTGACAGTATCCACATGCCGGTTAACACTGCCCTGCTTCAATATGTCGATGATCTGTTGATCACCGCTAGAAGCGAACCCGAATGTGAGAAAGCATCACTGACAGTTTTACAATTTCTAGCCGAAAAGGGGCACAAGGTGTCCCCTTCTAAGCTGCAATTCTGTGTCCAGCGAGTAATTTATCTTGGTCACTCGCTGTCCAAGGAGGGAAGGCAGCTTACACCCGACCGCATTCAGTTAATTGCTAACATGTCAATACCCAAGACACAGAAGGAGGTGCGGGCTTTCATAGGCCTCACTTCATATTGTAGACAGTGGATCCCTCAGTATGCATTTCTAGCAAAACCACTCATTCAATTGACAACACAGGAGGCAGCCACACCGACTGTTCTCCCTTGGACTCAGGAACACACACAAGCTTTTGAAAGCTTAAAGAAAGCTTTATGTCAAGCACCCGTTTTAGCAACGCCATGTTACAGAAAACAGTTTACACTCTTTGTTACAGAACGCGAAGGTACGGCCTTGTCAGTACTCACACAGGAACAAGCAGGAGCACACAAACCATGTGCTTATTTTTCTAGTACATTAGATCCCGTAGCTCAGGCTTTGCCTGCATGCCTAAAATCAGTAGCAGCAACAGCTTTAGCAATCAGACAAAGCGATGCCATAGTGTTAGGACATCCATTGACAGTTCAAGTACCACATGCAGTAGAGGTTCTTGTAAATAGAACGCAAACACAACACTTGACTGTAGCGCGACTTACAGGATACGAGCTTACATTGTTTCAGCCACATATAGAAATCAGACGCTGTAACACATTGAATCCTGCCACACTTTTACCAGTAGTCGGAACAGACCCACTAGCCCATGACTGTATTGAAGTTATTACAATAACAACAAAACCCAGACAAGACTTAACCGATGTCCCATTGTCAGATCCAGACCTGACCTTGTATGTAGATGGTTCATGCATGAGAACAAGTACAGGAGAGTTAGTAGCCGCCTACGCAGTCACAACAGATACTGAGGTCATTGAAACTAATCGTATAACTACTTTGTCAGCTCAAGCCGCAGAACTTATCGCTCTGACACAAGCCTGTATTCAAGCCATGAATAAAAAAGTCAACATATACACTGACTCACGTTATGCATTCGGAGTTATACATGACTTCGGCGTGCTGTGGCGAGAGAGAGGTTATTTAACTTCCCACGGTGCCCACATTCAGCACGGACCCCTCATTCATGCATTATTAGATGCAATACATCTACCCACTGAAATATCAATTATGAAATGTAAAGCTCATACGAAGGTTACTGATATCATTTCCCAAGGCAATGATCTAGCCGACAGAACAGCTAAACTGATTGCTCAAACTCAAACCCCCGATATGACAAAGACAATAGTCCCGACACCGACACATTGTATGACAGTTAAAGATCCTACTCTTGACGTAATTGACATACAGACACATGCTACACCAGACGAAATAAAGAAATGGACTGAATTAGGAGGGATCCAAACGGACCAAGGATGGATGATGAAGGAAAGGTCTGTATGGTTCCTTCCTGATTCAATGGTCCAAGTCATAATTAACACTATACATAGTCCAGCACATTTAGGAGAAAAAGCTATGCTAGACAGCATTCAACACATTTGGTTCAATAAACATTTACGAGCAGCAGCAAAACAAAAGGTCCGTACCTGTATGATCTGTTGTCAGTTCAACCCAGGAAAAAGCGTTCCCGTAGAACAGGGTGGATTTCATACCCCTAATCATCCTTTTGAAGTACTCCAGATGGATTATATCCAGATGGAACGATGCAGAGGATTCAAATATGTTCTCGTAGTTGTCTGCGCTCTGTCCCGTTGGACGGAGGCATACCCGGTTTCAGATTACACTGCCCCGACTACTGCCAAACAGTTGGTTCGAGAATTCTTCCCACGATACGGTTTACCACGTGCTGTTTACTCAGATAACGGCCAGCCGTTCTCATCCGAATTAATGAAACACGTTTCACTTCTGTTAGGATATCAGTGGAAATTCCACTGTGTCCGACATCCCGAGGCAGCAGGTCTCGTAGAAAGACATAACCAGATACTGAAAATTAGAATGTCCAAAATATGCAGAGAGAAAGGTGTCGACTGGGTAGTAGCGTTACCAGTTGCACTCTTTTACATGAGAATGGTAGCACACTCTCGAACAGGGCTATCCCCGTATGAGGTGATCTTCGGCAGACCACCAAATATGTGGGGGACGCCTATACCACGCAAAATAACTGATATTGACTGTAATATGCTGACAGATTACTTGGCTTCCTTGATGTCTGCACTACAATCTTCTCGTTCACAGGTAGCTGCAGCCTTTCCCGACAACACTGAGGTGAAACCCCATGACGTTGTTCCGGGTAATCTTGTCTTTGTGAGGAATTTCGACCGAAAGACTCAGCTGGAGCCCAGGTGGAAAGCACCCAAGTTGGTCCTGTTGACCACAAGAACAGCCGTGAAGATCGAGGGCCGCAAGGGCTGGATTCATTCAAGCCACATCAAGAAATTTCATGGACTATCTTCGGATATAGACACTGTGCCCTGCACTCCCTCACAGACTGATACAAAACTCCCTTTTGTTGAACCTAACAAATCTGAAAATTACAAACTAAAGCTTAGGCCCAACCAGTCGAGCAATTTGATTGTTTAAGTCCTCTCCAAGGTGAAGCGGTTGAATTGTCTCTGACATGTATCCCTTGGACCTGAGTAGAGAAAATACCCGAAAAATGTTGAAACGACAGGCGTATTGTAAATCACTGCGTAGCCACTGCATAGTGACATTATTAATTTTGTTTTTATTGAGTCTTTTAATAATTATTACAAGTATGTTGTTGCACATATATTACCCTATTTCTAGACATGTTTATAATGTTGCTGCTGAACATTCTTTTAGTGACTTACCTCCGCATGAATTGTCTTATAGACTTGCGCTGCGCAATAACACTTTCATTAGTATGTTACATCATTCCCATCAGACTAGTAATGCCACCAATTGTTGGGTGTGTGGCCGACTCCCTCCCTATCAGAATTATGAAGGAGTCCTGCCTTTCTTTCCACATCCATTTACACATAATGGCTCCTGTGGAGCATGGTTTAGCTTAATTAATTCCATAGACTCAGACACAGCAGTTTACCAAGATCATTGGGTATGGGGAAATCTGAACCTAGCTTTACTCAAGGTCTGTTACCCTGACAAGGAGGGTCGCCCCAAAAGAACAGGAACTGATCTAGAAAATGAAGTATATGGATTAGGTAATTTTACACCTAATCTCATGATTCTAAATGTCGTATCTGAAATTGAACTAGTCTTACCCACCATGTCAGTATTCCCAGCGAGGGGTGAATTATGTGTAAGAAAGGTTGGTTCCATACATATGGGCCATAGTAAATGCACTACTATGGTAGAATTCAGTGATCAAGGAAAATCTTCATTTAGAGCTTCTCGCCACTCCTACTTTATATGTGGTCAGACTGCATATATGCGTCTACCTCTAGATTGGGATGGTACCTGCTACATTGCATTCCTTTTGCCACCTGTTTTCCTAGCTCCTCCTGATTATTACAGAAATATTCATTTAGTACACAACAGAGAACGGAGAGATCTCCCCATTGTCGATTACACTGAGACGGCATGGGACAAGTATGTAGATTTTAATAAAGGCATCTTTCCCTATATGGGTACTGTTACTAATAGTAAGCTGATACGTAGATTAACTAGAACCCTTGAAGCAGTAGTGAATGAGACTATTTCCGCCTTAGGCAATTTAACGGAAGAGCAGTCTGCTATGCGGATTGTTGTGCTTCAAAATCGTCTTGTCCTTGACGTCATCCTGGCTGATAGGGGCGGAGCTTGTAGGGTCATCGGATCAAGCTGCTGCGTATTCATACCAGAAAATTCGCCATCTGTATATAAAGCCATCACTCGCCTTCATAAGATTGTAAGCCAGATACACCAGAACCCAGGCACTTGGACTTGGTCCAGTTGGTTTTGGAATGCGGTATCAGCCTGGGGATGGAGAGTTTTATCCTTCCTAGGTATTGGCCTTCTCATACTATTCAGTTGCTGTCTATGTCTACAATGTGGACCAGCAATTTGTGGTCTGTGTGCCACATCGTGCATTCCACATCAAGATTTTCATTCAAGATCCCGGAAGAAGAAAGAAGAACAAATGATGCTATATGAACAGATCAATGGATTGATGAAGATTGATATCTCTTGAAGGGCAAGTAGGGGACAAGGAGGGAATGTGGAAATATGGATTTTTCTGGTCAGTTATGTCCCCTATCTTGGACCCCAACGGTTCCATGTGCATGTCACAAGTACATGTATGTTCCCTCCAGTTCCAGTTATGAAGACGCAAATACATGTGCGTCCACCGTCAACATGTCCTTTGACAGATCCGCCATGTATAGGCCGGATATCCCCTTCCTAAATATGAAAGGCCATCGGCTTTATATGGTTCACTTATGCCACTTTTCAGTCCAGGCAAGTAGGCCCTGATTCTGTCATCAAAACTCCTCTTGCCTTCTGCCTCTGAAAGCTCCAGCCCGAGCCTGCATCTGTGACCATGAACTTTGTCTCATTCTCTGCGCGGCTCACGAAGCCTGACATCAGCTTACTCTCTGCCAAGAACTGTATTTCACCTTCGAATTATCTGCCTCCCCCTCAGCCGATGCATTCCTGCCTAGTAGTTTAAGTAAACATTCTTCCAGTTACCAAGCAAAAAGGCCCATCTTCTCTGTCCTCATGCAAGTAATTCATAGCCCTGTTACCATGGAATATTCCTACCCCCTCGCATTCAGTGTAGACACTTAGACGCTTGTACACGCACGCACAGTCAGTATAGAATAGATTCTGTCCGAGAGTCCCTCTTTTATGGATAACATAGTTCTTTAAACATAGGATGTTAGATATGATTTGGGATTAGGTTGACTTGACCCCCCAGACTTCTCGTCTCCACATATAGAGCTAAATGTCAAGTCCCCGTCACCCCCTAGTTACACGTCAATTACACGTCATACTGCTGCGCGCGCATCAATGCCAAGTATTATCTTATAGATCCACCTATGTATTACATCATAACCAATCATGTTCCTTTTTACTCATTATTACACCCATTTTCGGTTACGCAGACCAAACGTCAATGTCCTTATCAATTGTTACGCCTACTGTATTCACTTCATTATAATGTATGTACTATAAAAGTTACTTCTTGTCAATAAAATATGTACTTCACTTCCTGAACCCCCGTGGTGATGGAACTTGAAGCATCCGATTATAATCGATTATTGGAATAAAGCCCATTCCGAAACTCTAATATCACGGATTCTGCCTCTCATTTTACTGAGCTATTTTATAATGTTTCTGTATCAAATTCAGTCCCGGTAAAGGAATTTTTATTTACCACACCAGCCAATGAGATGTTGTACCACTGCCTATCACAGGTACAGTGGTACTGTGTTTTAGGTAATGCAATACCTAAAATGCTGTAATTCTACCAAAACCAGCAAGAAACCTTTCTTACTTGGGCCTGTTAGGTAATTTCTGGGATTGAAGTTGAAATAAATCTACCCCTTCATAGTGAACACAACTTTGCTTATTAGAAGTTCCAGGTCCTATGGCACCTCTTTGGGGCCCAGTACAGGAAGAAAAAACCATGTTGGGCTCCCTCTGGACTCTCTCATTGGTTCTATGAGTCCCATAGGAGTACTCCGGTGTTAGACCTGGCATCCTTGGTGTTGTTTGCCCTAACATTTTGCCTTTAGACATCCTGATTTTGCTCACTTCATTTTTGCTGGCCTTAAGATTCTGTGCACTTTACCACTGCTGACCAATGCACGCTTGTGCTCTTTCCCTAAAATGTGGTAACATTGGCTTACCCACAATTGGCATATTTAATTTGCTTGTAAGTTTCTAGTAAAGTGCAATACATGTGTCCAGGGCCTGTAATTTGAATGCTACTAATGGGTCTACGGAACTATTTGTGCTACCCACTTTAAACAGGTCTCAGGCCTGCCATTGCAGAGCCTGTATGTGCAGTTTTACACTGCTATGTCAACCTGGCAAGTAAAACCTCTTGCGGGCCAAATCCTTCCTTTTTATACATATAACACACTCCTATGGCATGCTCTGGACAGCCCGAGGGCAGGGTGCAGTGTATCTAAAAAGTAGGACATGTCCTCTTAAATTTTACATTACAGTTTTGCGGTTGTGAAAAACATTTAGAATCATTTTTCACAACTGCAAGGCCTATCTCTCCCATAGGATAACATTGGGATTACCTTATTACATATTATAAGTGTAATTGCCAACTGAGAAGAGATAGACTTTTCAAGTTTGGAGTCACTGGAATCACAATTTAAAATCCAAATTTCGGGTGGAGTCATATTTTAAATTGCAATTCCGAGAATGCCACTTTTAGAAAGTTGGCATTTTCTTGCTTTAGCTATTTGGTGCCTGCTGTCTGTCTGATCACATGTCTGTGGTGGGTGAAAGCTGGGCTTTATGTATTCTCCCTTGACAGACACACACAATGGGAGTTTAGGTATGAGCTGATGGGCCATCCTGGCAGGATGGGAGGGAGGATCTAAACCCAGCCTCACTTACACTTGAAGAGGCTGTGTCCTGGTCCCACACAAATGGCTGCATGCCCCCCTATAGTGAGCCAGGGGAGGGAGGGAGGGAATCTATACACATCAAAGGCATCTCTTTGAAGTCTCTCCACTTCAAAGACACCACTTGGTATAAGAACTGGAACTCAGACATCACCACTTCGGTACACTTCTGAACCTGTGGATACTCTGCCAGGAAGAAAGACATCTGTGCTTCTGAAAGGACAGTTACACTGCTGGGCTTGCTCTCTGCTGGACTCCTGCTTTGCTGTGCTAACCTGCTGCCTGCTGCCCTCTTGCCTTGGTGAGAAGGAATGGACCTGCATCACTTAAACCCAGAAACGAGAGGGAACCCAAGGGCTAGTTGGCCAGTCTCCTGATCTGAAGTCTCAGGGACGTAAATTACTTCCAACCACAATGCTTCTGCACCTGTACTCTGCCATCTGTGAGTCTGCCCTGCTAAGTGGTGCCACCCCCAGCCCTAAACCCTTGGAAGTGGGCCTAAGGGTACTTTAACTGCAGAACCAATGCATCCTCTGTCAAAATGACACATCACTATTGCGAGTATCAGAACTTGAGCATTGCCCTGGTTGTGTGGAACAGAACTGGCACATTGCCTCTGCTGAGTAGATTGACAAAGACGCATCACCACTGCTTCGTGGATCAGACAAGATGCAACAATGTCAGAACTACCACTGAGCAATGCTCTTTCTGGCACAGGGTTCTCACATCTCCATCAATGGTAGCCTCCCCGATGACAACGAACCTCTACATTGCAGCACCCCACTCATCATGAAATGGCACATCACCACTACTGTGCAGATCTGGACCAGCGCATCGCCACCATTGGATCTGTACCAGCGCATCACATCGTCTGCACCATGAATCTGTGTTGTCCAAGTAATCAGAATTAAGGAAGTGTTGTTCAGTGGACATCACTGGGAATCTGTGATTTTTGTCGTTTTCGTCTTGTTTTATTTATTAAAATATTCTATATGTTTCTAAACTGGTGTGCAATTTTTTTGTGTTGTGTTTTCACAGTTTTTAGTGTTTTAGGTGTTCCACAATTAATGTACAGATTCCCTCCAAACTAAGTCAGACTGCTCTGTGCCATGCTACCAAACTGTGAGCACACGTTAATTTGAGGGTTTATTTTAGTAACTGTGGAAAACTCCAATTAGTGGAAAATTATTTTATTAGAAAGCTTTTGATGGTCTCCAAGAGTTCACCAACATCTTTTTGCCACTCGGAACTGGGCCGTATCGTATTGGACATGCCCCTTTGTTATTATTTGTGAAAATCTGGCATAAACCGGAATTACATTTTTCAAGATCCTTTATTACGGATTGCCTTACCACAGCCAATACTGGGAGGATCACCTGGCATGAAATGTGCATTTAGTGAATTTGGTATAACAGAGTTCTTTAATGATCCCTGTAATATACCTCCTCAAGCAAAATCTAAAATCAAGTCTTTATATTATTAAAGTGCCAGCGTTCATCACCACCAGCAATTAAATCACCAAAGAGTCGTGAGCATGGGCAATGATAGTTTTTCTACCAATCAGATGCAATCCTACTTATATCTTCTTTTAGAGCTTCAACATAGATTTTATTTAACCACTTTCTGGTAGCCTTTCCTAATCAAGATGGTTCACACGATTACCTTCTGCCCTGCCCATGTAATAATGTTGCAAAACAATCTACTCTGCACTTCGTCTTGTTTTGCGCATTGTACAAAAATGTAAGATCCACATGTTTGCTTCTGATATTGAAGCTGTGCCACCCTTGTTCTTATAGAGAGGGTTTTACACACTTACATTCGCTCTACTGTTTTGATATTTGTGTTGATGTTTTTAATTTCATGAGAGGAGCCCTCATAATACAAAAACAATAGGGGTAATGGAGTTGTAGTAGTGTAAGGAGATGCGACATAAGGAAGTGGTATTGTGGTAACAAGATGTTTTAATTAGGGTCAAAGGAACAATCTGATTTCTGTCAAAGTCCCAATCCGGCTGAAGGCTCATGGTCCTGTCTGGGGGAACTTCTGAAACCGGTGTTGGGCCCTCTTCCCAGGAGTACTGGGGGCGTAACGTCACTCGGGCAAAGAATGGGGAAAAACAAACCAAAATAGGCTATTAAAAGGATATATTTTATAATGATCACCCGACCACAGTGCCAACTTCACCAGTCAGGATGTGTAGAAGCATTGGGTTAGTGAGGGAAAAATCACTTTGGTGCTACCGCATGCCTTCCTCCGTCACAAACCAGGATGTATATATGCACAAGGGTAGTGGGGGAGCAATCACTCCGGGGCTACTGCATGCTTGCCCCCAAACCAAGTCTTTAGGCTCTTGTGATGCCCCACCAAAAGGCTCACCCTGCGGGCACTTGCCTCTGGCCGCGACCCATATCCAGGGCAGTGGCATTGGTATCCATGGCATCCTTGTCACTCTCCTGGATGCCGGGGTTGATGGCTGTATACAGAAGGGTTGGCTTGTCCAGTTCTTCCTCTTTCTTCATTCTCGGGTTGCCGCCTGCTTCCCTCCTTCAGCCTGGTCCTGCGACGTGACTTCCAGGATAACCACCTGTCTCTTCACCTTCCCACCATCGCTGTTATTCCTCCCTCGACTCAGTCATCTGTTTCTCCCTTGTTGGCTCGTGCTTAACCCGGCTCCTCCTGCTAGTCTCATGTGCAGTGCCTAGGACATCGGCTGTGATGGATTCCCGCTCGACTCCTCGTTCTCTCTCACAGCAGTATATTTATTCGTAGAGCGACCTACATTGCTTTTTTTTTTGCATATGCACTTCATCTTTCTTGCAGGGTGGGAATGTTATATCTTTGGTGGTTATGATAGATTTGGCAAGAAATGTACACTAGAATAGATTTATCGTGTTGCCATTTCATTTCTTAACTTATTTGTCTGCATGTTTTATGTTTTTTATTGGATTTAGCATTCGTTTAATGATTTTGAGTATTTTACTTAAATTATGTATCTCTATTCCGTGACATACTTTATTGAATACATTGTTATTTATGTGCTTTTATGAAATGCTTGCCAAATAGAATAAAGTTTATGATTGATTGACATAAATGATGACATCACTGGTGACATTATAAACGGCATAATTGAATACATCACTGATCGCACAACTGATGTCATCCTCCAAGCTACTGCTTGCAAATACAAACAGTGTAGTGACAAGTCTCATTCAGTATGGTTGGTGCACACTTTAGCGACTAGTGAAACTTTAAGTGCAAAGAGCACTTAATGAAAGCAAGGTTGACAATGAGTGCAACTAGTGTGAGTTGCAGTTGTACATTTCAAATTTTAAACACAAAGACATCCTACTAAACATATGTGAGAAACAATAAAGCATCTCCTTACAGTACATACGTCACCTTTAGATATATGTGTACATGCTGATGTTAAAGATTTGTCATGTAGTGCCACAGACAATTTTCTTTAGAAACTAGAGATTTATAAAGGGCAGATATTTATTTCCAAACATTCAGTGAACATTTCTGAAACATACATTGTTGTAGAATTTAGAATGTATGGGTGACTCACAGATGGTTCAAATCACACTATGATTGTAAGCATTGTTAAAATGGTGTTCACCAGTGTATTCATTTCAGGAATATGTGTTAGGTATTTTTACATAGTACGGAGAGTACCTACTAGTTTATGGCTTATAATTGTCTAATACATAGAAGTGAAGTTGTTGACTTAAAATTCTATGTAAGTTGAACTTTTTACCAAAAACATGTCATTAAGGTAAATGAGAACCAAACACTGTCTTTCTTTGAACGTTATTGAAGGTGTAGTAAGTTGCTGATGTAATTAAGTTCTACATTTCTTATGCACACGAATACCCTTAAAAAATAAGAATGATATCTACTTAATGTGGATGGCTTCACAGATATGCTTCATGTTCTGCTTATTCTGTAAGGATATGCCCATTAGCACTACAGATGTTATGTAAAATTTGCTCTACAGGTACCATGCTGCATTCTGTCCAGCATGAAAAGCTGATAGTAAACTGTAATTTCCATTGGATGATGTCATATGTTATCAATGAGAAATCCGCATTCAGTCATAGTTAGGTGTTGAAACATGTTAAAAACTAGTGCTGAGAAGCCAAAAAAACAATGAAATTTGCCAGTTATAGTTCAGTGAGCAACCATAGATTGCACCCCTGCCATGCACTCTTTATGACCTCACAAATCACATCACTCATAACACGTTAAATGACATAACTGATGAAAACACTGATGACATCTCAAACTACATGATTGATAACATTACTGATGACATAATTGAAAAATGTGACAGTTTGCTATATGCCTTTTATAATGGAAGGTATCAGAGAGCTACACTTTGGCCCAATTTTTAACAACCTCCTTAGTGCTAATGGACATAACCGTTTGTATAAAACAGGACATAAAGCATTTCTGTGAAAGCATACACATTCATTAGAGATTATACCCTTTTTTACTGGCATTCAGGTGCATAAGAAACATAATGTCTCCTTAGACATTAATGCAATCAGAAATTTATTAAACCTTAAATACCCTTTAAAGGAGTATTTGGTCATTATTTACCTTAATGAGAAGTAATTGCTCAATACTTGTTAAATACCTAATCTGACATATAAGTCAACGGCTTCACATCTGTGCTTTAGCCACTGAGAATGCATGTTTGTAAAAATACCTCCTGCATATTCATGAAATGAGCAGATTGGTGTGTACCATTAGTCAAGTCGAGATTAACTTTATTCGGCATATTTGCCATAAAAGCATAACACATATCCCCCAAAAAATCTGAAAAGTAAAAATATTTATCTCACAAGGACAACATTACAACACTGCTTACAGTCATTCTGTGACATGAACCGTTTGTGAGTCACTATAGGTCACACCTTCAACAATGTATAATGTCTCAGAAGTTGAATTGAACTTCTGGAAATCTCATATTTATTTCAAATTTTCCGATAGCATTACATGACAACTCTTTAATGTCAGCATGTGCAAAGAAATCCACAGGTGAATAATGAATTGTACACATAAACTTTAGATTTTATCACATATTTTGGCAACAGGACTCTAATTTAAGCCACAACTTATCTATAACATATGTCTGCAACTCACACTAGTTGCGCTCAGTCTCTACCTTGTTTACATGAGTTATTGTTGCACTTAGAATTTTATTAGTAGCTAAAATTTGCACCATATAAATGTTACTATACTGAATTAGACGTGCCTCCAGGACTACACTCTTTATATTTCATAGATAGACACATGTAGATGCAGTCAATGTATGTTGTAAACGTCTGTGGAACCTTTACTAATTACTTTCTTTTCTACAATGACCGACAGTTTATAGAGTAATTTGTAGAACAGTAGCTTGGATGATTTCATCTGTGATGTCATCAATGATGTAATCAGTGATGTAATCAATGATTTCATTAAACATATCATAAGTAATGTATGTGTAAGAAGTGCATTTCCAGGTGCCCATTATAGTTAGCTTACTGACCTATAACTTGCAAATCTCAGTGATTTTTTTTTATTGTTTTGAAGTTGTAGTTTTTAACTCATTTCATCACCTAACTATAACTTTATTTCAACCTTTGTTTTTTTAGCAAATTTTTAGGGTTTTTTAACGTAAGCTAAGATCATGTTAGGAATGATCATATTACAATACCTGAATGTAAAGTCTATTTATCCTTGTTTTTTTCAGTGAACCTTTATTTTTTTTTAACATATTCAATCAACACCTCCCCTGGGCACAGTTTTAGGCCTTTTGCAACCAGGGGGCTGGCACAGCCCCACAACCTGCTGGAAGCCAACCGACCACAGCCTTCCCTCCAAGGCTATCTTGATGCCACTGCCTGTGCTTCCCTCCTACTTGACCCCCATTCTCCATCTGCTTGACCCTGCCCCAACTACTGCCCTCCATAGTCAGCCTTCTTCCTCTGCACTCCTCCTACTTGCCCTCTGTCTGTTCTCTTTTTATGTGCCTCAACCCCTCCTACCTGTCCTCTATGGTAAGTTTGCTGCTCCTGCTCCCTCTTGGGAGGATGGGATGTTGTTCTAGGTGGGTGTGGGAATGAAGAACTCTCTCACAATGGCGAAGAGATCCTTACTGTGGCATGAGCTGGCTGCAAAGCGGTCTTGCAGGGTGTTCTTTTTGTTTTTATCAGGAGGCAGTGGTATAGGTTGAGAGCGGTCCTTAAGACAGTGTGGACTTTGGTATTCTTGATTATGCGTCACTTCCTTTCTAGCTGCCTGCATTTGCTTTTGGTGCAGTTCCTCAATGAACGAGCCTGCTCTTTTAACAGGTCCTCTAACTTTGGCTGTCTTCTTGGGGAAATGGTGTGGGCGCATTTTGGAATGCACCGGAGAAGATCTCTGCTGCTTGCTTTGGGTCGTGTGTAGAGTCTGTGAGGTGGGAGCAGAATGTGTTGTTCAGCTGGTCTTATACCCTTTTCCAGTCTCTGCCTGTGGATCTGGGTGGTATGGTGCCGGAGTGGGTAAGTTGTTCAACGGTGAAGTAGACGCTGTAGTGGTCTGACCAGGTGAGTTGAGTGGCATTGTTGTATTTGATACTCTGGATGTGAATATGAGGTTGAGCATGCGTCTTGCGATGTACTTAGGGACGGTGACAAGCTGCTTGAGGCCGATGTTGCTCATGCTCTCCAGGAGGTCAGTGGTGTTGGTGCTGTGCTGGTGTCATAAAGGAGGAAATTGAGGTCCCCAAGGAATATGTAGTACTAAGAGTTGATAACTAGCGGGCCATGATGTCCGGAATAGGGTTGCAGAAGCTGGGGACCTGGCGGTCTGTAGGCAAGCGCGCCTCTGACGGTGTTTTTTTATCTCTGGGTGGAGTTGGAAGTTGAGCTGTTCCATTATTATTGGATCGTCTGGAGATGTTGTGCAGTGGATTTTGTTCTTATAGATGATGATGATCCCTCCCCCTTGTTTGTTGGTTCAGTCCTGGTGTGTTATCTTGTAACCTGAGGGGATGGCGGTGGTGATGTCTGGTGCAGAGGCGGGATTTACCGAGGTTTCTGTGAGGAAGATGATCTCCTGGGTGAGGGAAGAGATTGTGTCCCAGATCTCCATGTCATGCTTACCAAGTGATTGTGCGTTGGGTAGAATGCACTACAGTTGTGTCATGGTAGTCTCAGGCGACGTGGCGGTTGCTGCTGCATTTACAGTATCTCTGGTGTTGTTTATTGCTTTGGTGCTGAAGGTGAGGCGGCAGTGTCGGCAGGAGAATGGTCCTTTGGTGTACACAGGGAGGTGCAGTAGCAGTGGGTGTTGGTGCGTCCGGGGTCCAGGGCATCTGAGGTTTGCAGTGGTGTAGCTATGTGGGGTGAAAGACCTAGGGGTCCTGGTGTGGGCACAGTCCAGGTGTGGACGGGCACAGACAGGTTTGCCTTAGGCGCAGCCACACATTGGCCTCCTTAAGTAGTTCTGGGAGGTGCAATGGACCGGCAGGAGGGTGGGAGTGGGAAGCAGCAGAAAAGGCGGGAGAACAGGTAATAGCAATGTGCGACAAAACATATGAATAATTACAGTAGCTTACAATGAAAGTAAATGTTAAATAGTGAGGGAATTTTTTTTAGAACAAGGCAAATCGGGCAAATAAACTGAAGGTAAGCAAATAACACGGCAAAACAAATCAGAAATCAAATATCCACAGCGGGATCGAACCGGGGGCTAGTGGGACTGCAGTGTAGTACCTTAATCAGGTAGCCATGGCATATATGATCTGCAGTGGGGCAGCAATGAAACAAGACCATGAAGGTCAAGGGCTGCTCACAGGGGCCATTCAGCGACCTCCATAAGTAGTGCTGAGAGGTGGGAGGGGCCGGCAGGGTGGCGGGAGGGCAGGAGTTGGAAGCGGTAGAAAAGGCAGGAGAATCGGCATCCTCTTTGGCAATGTATGACCAAACAAATTACAGTAGTTTACAATTAAATTAAATGTTAAAAAGTGGGGGAACAATAATTTAGGACAAGGCAAATATACTGAAGGTATCCAAATAACAAAGCAAAACAAACCAAAATGAAATCCCCACAGCGGAACCGAACCTGGGGCTCAGGGGACTGCGGTGCAGTAGCCTAATCAGGTAGCCAAGACAGATATGATTGGTAGCAGTGGAGTGGCAAAACTAGACCTGGAAGGTCAAGGGCTGCTCACAGGGGCCACACAGCAGCCTCCATAAGAATTCCTGGGAGGTGGGAGGAGCCGTCAGGGAGGCTAAAAGGGCAGAATTGTAAAGACGCAAAAAAGGTAAGAGAATTGGCATACACAACAGCAATGTGCAACCAAACAAAGTAACAATTACAGTAGCTTACTTTGAAATTAAATGTTAAAAAGTGGGGTGGGAAATTTAGGGCAAGGCAAATCAGGCAAAAAAACTGAGCTGAGTGCTCTATGAGTAATTCAGAATAGTCAGGGGAATTGTTAATTGTGGGCCTAATACCCCTGGTTATTCCTTATTTACCTCACCAGACATTTTACCTAAAGACTCCAGCTGCTTTTAACAGGTGGACTCTTTGTACCAAAGACTGCTGCCATTCCCATGGGGCTAGTAATTCCCACAACCAATTCCATGAAAAGTACAAAGGCCTACATAATGAGACCATACAAGAAAAGCATATAGTCAGCAGCATAGCCTCCCTTCTTTGTGCAAGAATTTCTTTGTGAGACAGCTTCTTCATTGAACAATCTCTACAGTTACCAAAAAGTCAACATTCGGTTTGGTCCTGTAGTCCTAATCTGCACAGGAATACACTAATAGACTATCAAAATATTATTTTCCTTTTAAATGCTTTTCTAACACATATTATATGTATTTTATTTGACAATTTCTATCAGTCTCTGTCAATGAGGGCTAGTATTCTAATTTAGATTTGTAAAGTGCACAGCACTTCTGATTTCCCAGCCAAAATAAATAAAGAATTGCAAAGGTAATAGTTCTGGCTTTATTATAGTTGATGCATATTTGGCAGTGTACATACAACATTGCACTGTTCTTGTGGAGCTCATCTCACTTCAGTTATGTTATAATATCAGTATGTGTAAATTGAACTATCACCAGTGAGGGTGTCCTGACACTGAGCAGATGTTAGCCTTTCCATGCCAAGGGCAGGGGGTATTATTCGAAGAGCCAGTTATTCAGGTTCTTAAGGAACTCAGAAAGAGAGGAGGAGGCTCTGGTGTGTAGAGGGAGGGCTCTCTAAATGCACAGTGGGGAACCACACTCCACATCTGAAAGCCAAAGAAAACCACTTCAACCATATCCAGAGTTGAATCCCATTACCATTTCATTTGGCCAAGCTCGTCATTCACAAGTGCAGATGAAGCAAGAGTTCATAGGATGGTCAATTTTAAAGTATGGACCAAAAATTATGTGAGAGCAAAACACTATTTTAGAGCAATAAGCAAAATTCATATTCCCACTGTAGGACTTGGCCTTTTTGGCTAAAGTTCCCTAAACCTTTTTGCTTTCCCCCTGGACTGTTTTCCTGACATAGAGTTGCCAAGTTAGATGCTTTGGGTTTCAAAATACAAAGGGTTCCCTATGTAAATTATAATGGTAATTGGTTGGCCATGATTAGGATGTTTGCCTTACTAGTAAAGTCCCTAGTGATGTGCGCTGTGTGTGCCAGGGATAATATTGCAAGGGTGCGCGGAGAAGGGAACTCAGGCCTACAGTGTAGGGCCTGTGCGCAGTTTGCTAAGTTAGCATGTGTCCTGACAAGTGCAACAACTTGTCAGGCCTTACTTTCCCTTTTGCATACACAGAGGGCACCCCTGCGGTAGGTCTCAGGTAACCTCTGGGTAGGATGCAGTGTAAGTAAAAGGCAGGACATATACTGAGGTGTGTGTTATGTCCTGACAGCGAAAAACACTCCATTTCGTTTTTCACTGGTGAAAGGCCATTCTGCCCATAGGACAGAATGGAGAAGGCAGGGTATTGTGTTTGTTAGCCTAGTTTCCCATCAGATTAAAATGGAGAGGTGAAGTTTAGTAGGTATGAACTCGCAGTGTCATAACACATCTTTTTATGAAAGTGGTTTTGTCACTGTGTGTTCAGAAACCACTCTTTTAGAACGTGTCTGAGTTTTGTGCTTTAGGCATTTCTGTGTGTCTCTTCTGTATGTGGACTGACTGTGAGGGGTGACATGGTACAACGCTGACCTGCATCTGCGGGGGGTAGAAGAAACCCCGGGAGGTGAAGAGGCCTGAGTTACAGCTATAAAACAATTGATTCATCTCCAGCTGAGTGATTAAGGAGCCAGACCCCCAGTATCAAAGGGAGATAGGTGACACTGGGAGGGAGATAACCAGAACTTATTTAGGCAGGGGTCAGGGACCCCTGAGCATAATGAACTTCAAAGACATTTAGGGGTATAACTATGAGAGCTGAGGCCCCTGAACGTTGGAATAGAAATGGATTGAGACTGAAAAGGCTTGGACCTATTTTGTGGTCAAGAGGAACCTCTGCTAAGGAAGGAACAGCTCTTGGTTCGTGATCTGGGGCTGGTCTGCAGTTTGCTGTTTTAACCAAGGAAGAGGCTGTTGGGACTGTGCTTCGTGCACCTGGGTCCCCCTGCTTGAAGAAGACTGTGCTTTGTGCTGTGTCTTGTAACCCCAAGGGCCTGAGGTGAGCTGGCTCCCTGTTTGGAAACACAGGAACATAAAAGTTTCTGGAGACGTTTCAAACAATGTGGTGAGCACGTGTGGTGGCAGCTTGAGACCCTCAGAAGGTGTGCCCTGTGATCTTGGCACACGAAGGAGAAGTGAGTCATGGACGCGCAGGGTGCCTGTTGTGGTGCACCGCATGCGTTGATGAAGAGAGCCTAGTCAGCATGTGCATCAGAGGTGACGGGAGTCTCGGACGCTCAGGGTGCCTGTTGTGGTGCATCAGAGGCGTTGGTGAGGAGCACCTGATCGACGTGTGCATCAGAAGTGGAGTGAGTCTCGGACGCGCATGGTGCATGTAGGGGAGGTGCTGGTGAGGAGCGCCTGGTTGTCGAGTGCATCAGAGAAGAAATGAGGCTCGGACACGGCAAGCGTGTCGAGGTGCTTCCGAAGGCGTTGGTGAAGAGCGCCTGGAGATCGGGGCTCCAGGAGTTGGAGTTAGTTTCAGTGAAGCAGCCTGCATGCTTTGGTGCAACCTGGGACTGTGGAGGTGATCGGCTGATCATCGTGTGCACCTGTAGAACCTGAGTCTCTGCAGTGCGGTGTGCATGTCTTGGTGCCAACTGAGACTGCAAGAAGGAGTGCTTGGTGAGCGTGCACTCGGAGTCGACGGGAAGACTCATAAGCGTTGTGTGTGGCTTCGTGCCAGAGGAGAAGCAGAGGGTGCTGTGGTGAAGTGTGGCGATCTCAGACCTCAGAGACACGATGCACTGAACTCGGTGTACAGCAGATCTTTGAGCCATGGGCAGGTACTGCACCGATTTCGTCGGCTGCATGGCAGCTGTGCTTGGAACTTTCTCCCGCATGGTGGTGCTGCGTCGAAAAAACAGGTGCTGGAAGAGCGAAGCATTGATTTTGATGTCTTCAAGCAGTTTTTTGCAGCAGGAATGAACTCCAAGGGCCCAGAACTGGGTTTGGCACCAGAAGGCAGGGCAGAACTCCCAGTAGTGGGGTCCAGGGATGATGCAGGTGAAGTCTATGTGCCCCTGAGACTTTGTAAAAGGAAGCAAGCTCTACTTCAAGCCCTTTGAGAATCCTCTCAAGCAGGATACAGCAAACTAAAAGTCCAGTCCTTTGCACTGCCCATAGACAGAAGCAGCAACTGCAGGCCAAACCAGCAAAGCAACATACAGCAATGGGGCAGTACTTCTTCTGACGGCTCTTCAGCTCTTCTTCTTGGTAGGGTCATCTTGATCTAGACGTTTTCTACCAGTCTGGGGTTTTAGGTCCAATACTTTTACCCCTTTTGGCCTTTTAAGTCTTTGTATATATGTGATGTAATCACCTTTGCCTAGTGGCCAAGTGCCTAGTGGCACAGTGATTCATGTGGTCTATGTGGCTAAAGTGTTTTATGTACAATACAAAGGATATTTTAATATAATCTTGTGTGGAGTCTCTTTTTTTGGTGTGCCTAGTGTGTCACTGGTTGTGTGTGTTGTGCAAGCATTTTACACGTTGCCTCTGGGATAAGCCTGACTGCCCTGCCCAGCTTCCAAGGGGGTGAGCAGGGGTTATCTTGGGGGTGTAACTCTCTCACCCTGACTAGGGTGGTAGGTTCTGCCTGGCTTAGGTGCATACCCTAGCCAACCAGAAACCCAATTTCTAATGCAATATTCTATGAACATATGGGTATGAGCAACTGAATGTTTTTATGTATATGCATGGTATTTCGTTCTATAGAGACATTACATTCATATATACATATAGCAACATTTAGTTGTCCTTACACGTCCTGCAGCTTTCTATAGCCAAAACTAACAACTAGCTAAAAAAAAGTACTCAATTGTGACACTTGGATGCCAAAGTATACAGTTTAATTGAAAGGTTATATCTTTCCTGTCACATATTCTTGGCTTGCTTGATTTTATCAAGTACACATATTGTAAACCAAAGCTGCTCTGTATGATCTGATTCTGAAGTCTGTGGAATTTTCCGTTTCAGATGAGCATATTTAATAATTGAATTTAACAAACATAACCTTGCAATTCCAGAGTATTTTCCTGGGTGAAATGTCCATAGTTAAAGTTACATTTTATCATGGAATTGTATCTTTCACTTAAATATCACTTTAGACATCAAACCTCTAGAAACACATTTAATAAATTGTGTAAGTCAAAACATTGAAATCAAAATATGCATTAAAATACAGAACTTAGGGCTTGATTATCAGTGCTCCGAAATCCCCACCATACCGATGTGAAATGCTATAATTCCCAATTCCAATCGTCTCACTAGCTTCTTTTATCAGGCATATGAATTAATGGCCCTTTTGTAATTGACGACTACATCATGACCTTGGATGAAGGTCCCTCCCTCTTTATGACGTCCATTATTTTTTTAATAATAAACTCAGCGACAGGAGATAAACTCATTCTGTACATTATTCTTGTGCGATTTAGTTCCAGGAAAACAACCAACGTAAGGTAGAGTTTGTCATTCCTAGTTTCATAATAACAGGCTAATAAAGAAAGAGAATGCTTACTTGTTATTGGTTAGCTTGAACATATGGCTAATAAGAACGGATTAGGACTTTGAAGTGTACAGTCGGCATTGTCAAGTTTCACATAATGTCTTTCATAACTAAAAAATCCAAGAATCTGTTAAGCTTAACCAATTAATTTAACTGGTGACATTACCAGCAGAGTATGAGTAATCTCAGGTAAATGTACTTTGACAGTACTTTCTAAAAAACTTTTCTGCAAGATGACACATTACACCCCATTCCAGTTACATACAGAAATTAAAGCAACTCTGCAAATAGCTTCTGTGAGCATCAACATGTAGTCACTCTGTAATACCTACTCTGCTAGTTCTAGTTGTTTCTAGGACGTCCCTACTCATTTAATCTAGGACTTTAGTGATCTTAAGTGTTCAGCTTTTTTACATCATTATAGCTCCACATTATGCAAAACAAGGGACTATATTTCACAGTAAATTTCTGACTTTTTGTGGAGCCAAGTAATTTTTGGAATGTCTTGCAACTGCTACCAGTGTAACATCATGACCTCCTTCTCCTTCCTCCATCTAACAATCCTTGCTCATAAAAGAAATACTCAAGTACTATAACATATAGTCATGGCAACAAGACCAACAAAGTACACTGCTGCTAAGTGATGCCCTGCACATATCTCATTTGCAACAGTACAAAAAACTCTCAAGATCTTGCTAAACTGAACAGGGACATCTTAAGGATTTTGGGGGCCCTGGGCCAAATGTATTTTGGGGCCCCTGTTTGGAACAGCTTTGATTTTATAATCCAATTTCAGCTCTTTCAAGCCCCCTTTGGCAAAGCCACTGACAGTGCATAGGCACACTATTCCAAATTCTAAATGTGTTTACATCTAATATTCAGGAATAGTGACCTGTGTTTTCAATATTGCAACACAGCAGCAGTTCACTAATATCACTGCAAATAATTTCTGTGACCATCTCTCTTCTCTCATATTTGAGGTCCTCCCTTGATCTACAAGAACCTTTTTTTATGAATTTTGCATGAAGCATAAACACAACATTTATCTGCTATATGTCTGTAATAGACTCTCATACATCACCCACATTTAAAATAAATTAAAGAAAAACGGTATGTGAAACAATATAAGAGATATTCAAGATCACCAAGGCAAGACTCTGCAGAACAGAGCCGACTTCATCAGGGGGCCCCCTGAAAGGCAGGGGCCTTGGGCCAGAGAGCACTTTACCCATGCCTTAAAACGTCTCGGGAACTGAAAAACTAACAGTCTAACCTATCGGTGTTTAAATCATCCAACCACAGCTTACAGTCAGGGCCGGCAATAGGCTGGTGTGACTGCTGTCACCGCCCTGGGTGCTGACTTCGGGTGGGGGCGCTGTGTTTGGAAGTATAATATGGCTTTAAAACCACCTGCTGCTGTTGTGTTCCTAGCCTCCAGCAATTTTCAGGCAACAATAAAAATGTAAAGAGAACTCTAGTGATTTATGTTCTTCCTTGAGAGAGATCAGAGTAAGATAGCGCAGAGGTTTAATATACCTGCTGCAAATAACTGTGCACCATCCAGATCACAAAGTGCTTGTAATGTAAATAGGTCAGTGGGTTACTGATTTTGTCTGAGAGATCCTTTTGTTACTTGCAGTTTATAAGTTAAAATATAATCTAGAACAGTTATGTTATGTTATGTTATGTTATTGTGATTTATTGAGCGCACAGATACTCGGAAGTGTCCAGGCGCTAGCAACAGAAAAGGCAGCCATCCACCGATATCCATCAAAACAGCAGTGTCTTCAGGGATTTTCTAAACAGGTGCGGGTCACAGATAGCCCTCAGAGACAGGGGAAGAGCGTTCCAGGCAAGGCAGGCTCTACGGGCGAACGAGTTGCCCCCCAAACGAGCACGCTTAAATTTTGGGGTCTGCATGAGCAGCAATGAGGATGACCTCAACTGTTTCCTAGGAATATAAAAGGAGAATCTGTCCTGCAGATACTTAGGGCCCAGACCATGAAGGGCCTGTTGTACAATTGACAACATTTTAAATTTAAGACGTGACTCGACGGGAAGCCAATGAAGTGCCTGCAGTTGGTCCCGGGCACTTTGCCGGGAGGACAGGCCGCCCAGAAGTCTAGCTGCCGAATTCTGGACCACCTGCAATTTCCTTACAAGGTGTCCAGGGCTCCCTACCAAGAGGGCGTTAGCATAGTCTAGACGGGAGAGAAGCAGAGCACGCACCACCGTTTCTCTAACCCTGTCTGGGAGCAAGGGAAGAAACTTCTTAAGACTCCTCAGAAGCCCAAAGCATGTGCCAGCAAGTTTTTTTATATGCGAGGCAAAGTTCAGGTTTTCATCAAACCAAACGCCGAGGTTTTTGACGGCTCCATTGATCGCTGGGGGACATGGAAAGCCCGAGGGCCAAAGTCTTGTTCTAAACTCAGAGGAAAAAGAGCCTAACAGCAGGACTTCCGACTTTGCCTCATTGCATTTCAGCTGTGCATTGGCCAACCACTGAAAGACCGAGGACAGACACTGATGAGGTTTGACCACCGAGTCGTCTTCTTTGTTCCAAGTGAACAGCAGTTGGGTATCGTCTGCATAGGCCATCACTTTAGCCCCCAAGGACTCCGCCAGGAAAACCAGCGGAGTCACATAGATATTAAAAAGCAGAGGGCTAAGTGACGAGCCCTGCGGTACCCCCGTGGTAACTCTCAAGGGGACCAAAGCACACGGAGGGAGCCAGACCTTCTGCAGCCTTCCCTCCAAAAAGGACCTGATCCAAAGCAAAGCATTCCCAGACACTCCAATGTCCGAGAGGCGGTCAAGGAGCATGGCGTGGGGCACCGTGTCGAACGCCGCCGAGAGATCAAGCAATATAAGTGCCGCTTTCCCGCCGGCGTCCAGACACTCACGAATCGACTCCGAAACCTCCAACAGGGCGGATTCTGTGCTGTAGGAGGCGCGGAATCCAGACTGCGCAGGATGAAGAATGCCAGCCGCCTCAACATAATTAGTCAGTTGGAACGTGACTGCGTTCTCGCAAACTTTGGCCAGACTAGGCAAGAGTGAAATGGGTCGATAGTTCTCTGGGAGCAGAGGATCAAGGGAGGGCTTTTTGAGAAGTGGCAGAATTAGAGCATGTTTCCATGCCATGGGTACAAGTGCTTCCCTAAGTGATTGATTGACCAAATAGTTGACCTCAGAGTTGATGGTATCTGCCAGATCAGAAAGTAATCTGGCGGTGCACGGATCGTACGGCGAGCCAGACTTGAGGGCTTTAAGAATTTTAAGAGAGTCGAGTAAGTCAATCGGACAGAACTCAGAGAAGCAGGAGATTAAAGAGATCTTAGGCAGGGTGGGAACCAGCTCAGTGCTAGCCGACTTCATCAGAGGCCGAAATGTCTCCTGGATGCTGATAATCTTATCCTTGAAAAAAGATGCCAGAGTGTTGCACCAGGTGTCCGATGCGGGGGCCACAGCTACCTGAGCACTAGGGGCAAGGAAAGTCTGCACTATGGCAAAGATCTCTTTAGCGTTGTTATTAGCCTGTTCAATACGAGCAGCATAGTACAGGCCCTTTGCCTCCCCAATCGCTCTATAATAGCGTTTTTGCTTAGATCTAAGAAGCACTTTGTCGTTGAGCTGGTATCCACCGGAGCGCCAGGACCTTTCTGCAACTTTGCAGCTGTGCTTCAGACTCTGTAGCAAGGGGGTGAACCATGGTTTGGAGGGGGACTCTCTTCTCAACCTGGGCTGCCCAGCCGCCGACACCGAAGCAACAGCACCTGTAATCCACTCATTGAATTGGATAAGATTAGCCTCCAGAACTGAGCCAAAGACGGGTCGAGAGGCATCAAGCGCGAGGCTAAGCTGGGTAGAAACCAACTTCAATGAAAGAGGCGGGCGATAACTGTTGGGCGGTCTCCAAGCGTCTTGTAATGCCCAGGAGAAAAAGATGGGAAAATGATCTGACCATGACACAGGGCGCGGCTCCATGACAGAAGTAGGGAAATTAGTACAAATCATGTCAAGAGTGTGACCACCCTGATGAGTAGGAAACACGACCATTTGGGATAGGTTTGCAAGATGTAAAGAGTCAAGAAAAGCAACTGAATCTACCTCTTCACTGCAATCGAGGTGGATGTTGACATCCCCAAGGAGGATAAATTTCGAAAACCTCAAAGCTCGCTCAGCTAAAGCCTCACTGCAAAGAGCTAAGAAGTTCGCAGCTGAGCCAGGGGGGCGGTAAATCAAAGAGCCACCAAGAGTGAAATGGGCCGAAAGTTGCAAACTGAAATGCAAGGCCTCGCAGTTACCCCAAAGAGTAGAAGTTTCACTTCGAAAGGTCCAATTGTCCCTATACCAGATGGCCAAGCCACCACCTCTGCCAGTGCCGCGATCCAGTCGGTGAACTTTAAATCTTATGGGTGTGGCCATATTCACTAAGGGATTAGAAGCGGCATCAAGCCAAGTCTCAGTTACAAACAAGATATCCAGATTATTATCTATGATCAAGTCGAACACATCCAAATAGTGCTTTTTCACGGATCTTGCATTAATGAGGCAGGCGCTGATGGAGATGGAGCTGGAAAGAACAACACCTGAATCAGATGGTATAAGCTCTGGGGCAAAGCGAAACGCACAGCTACCACATACATAGTCTGAGGAGGGGAGGTTAGGGCAGATTTTATCAATAGGGCATCGAGAAGCCTGTAAGGATTTGAGCCACTCAGCCGAAGAAATAAGTGGGCTGGAGACCTCAGAGGTAGGAAGGGCAGAATGATATGCCCTATGCCCTGACAGTGCGCTGACGGGCGCAGACGGACTTGCCTTCGGCGCGCTGTCGGCGCGCCCGCTGCGCTCGTCCGCTGCGCTTCCTGTCAGCCATCCTACTTAAAGGGCGTGGCTGGGCCCGAGGAACAGCGTGCAACATCTAGAGTGCTGACCGCGAAAAACGCGCGTCGCACTCAAGATGGCCACTAAAATGCCAGAAAAACGTCTCCCAGACAAACACCCCGTGTACAAGGCACGTTCCAAGAAGGTAACTCAAGGCAAGTTCCCACAGCTTAAAACATTCAATTTGTCCCCCCTATAAATTCCCTCATTTGAACAGCGTGCAAACAGAAAACGAAGCAAAAAAATGCAATTTTAAAATGAATAATGGCAGAGTACAGCCTTACTGAAGCAGCGAGCCACAGGACTGGTCCGCTTAAAAAGGATTGCCTGGGCCCGGGGAACAGCGTGCAACATCTAGAGTGCTGAACGCGAAAAACGCGCGTCACACTCAAGATGGCCGCTAAAATGCCAGAAAAACGTCTCCCAGACGAACGCCCTGTGTACAAGGCACATTCCAAGAAGGTAACTCAAGGCAAGTTCCCACAGTTTAAAACATTCAATTTCTCCCCCCTATAAATTCCCTCATTTGAACAGCGTGCAAACAGAAAACGAAGCAAAAAAATGCAATTTTAAAATGAATAATGGCAGAGTACAGCCTTACTGAAGCAGCGCGCCACAGGACTGGTCCGCTTAAAAAGGATTGCCTGGGCCTGGGGAACAGCGTGCAACATCTAGAGTGCTGACCGCGAAAAACGCGCGTCGCACTCAAGATGGCCGCTAAAATGCCAGAAAAACGTCTCCCAGACGAACTCCCCGTGTAGAAGGCACGTTCCAAGAAGGTAACTCAAGGCAAGTTCCCACGGTTTAAAACATTCAATTTCTCCCCCCTATAAATTCCCTCATTTGAACAGCGTGCAAACAGAAAACGAAGCAAAAAAATGCAATTTTAAAATGAATAATGGCAGAGTACAGCCTTACTGAAGCAGCGCGCCACAGGACTGGTCCGCTTAAAAAGGATTGCCCGGGCCCGGGGAACAACGTGCAACATCTAGAGTGCTGACCGCGAGATACGCGCGTCGCACTCAAGATGGCCGCTAAAATGCCAGAAAAACGTCTCCCAGACGAACGCCCAGTGTACAAGGCACGTTCCAAGAAGGTAACTCAAGGCAAGTTCCCACAGTTTAAAACATTCAATTTCTCCCCCCTATAAATTCCCTCATTTGAACAGCGTGCAAACAGAAAACGAAGCAAAAAAATGCAATGAATACAGTGAGCTATTAACTGTCATAAAAGAAATGCATACAAACTACAAAGTATGAATTAGAGCGTTATGATTTTTTACCATCTTTCATTATCCTAATGATACAAAAAACGTTCATATTGGTTGAAATCAATTCTTATTGATAAAGAAACATCCCCAACCATGTTGTTACTCTGTAAATTATGAGTCTGTGCTTTTCCAGACCAAGTACTATTAAACTATACTGCCTACCAATAAGGATGACGTCACTCCTACACCTTGTATTCCTCTGGCTTGTAACATTTCCTTTATGCTGATTTACACACCTATGATTGAATGTGTCTGTGTAATGTGTGTGTGATGTAAAGTGCTCTGACACCCTACACTGGTATGAGTGGGCTATAAAACTAATTTCATGCATCTGAAAGAGAGTGGTTATGGATACATGAGGGGCAATGTTTAAGGGTGGTAGTGAGGGAATCATTAAATGAGGAGGTCACTTGGGGGGGGGGTCAAAAACATTACCACACAAGGCGCAACCAGGCCTAAAGCCAGCACTGCTTACAGTGATATTACAAAGGAATTTGGAGAAGTCCAAGTCACCATGGTGTAAAAATTAAGCTGAGTTACTTTCTGGCACTCGATGCAGGAAGTCAACATACCTCCTAGTGGAAACACCTTAGATTACCACCAGAGGCACGGCACCCTGTCTTTGCAAACAATGACAGATGGTGTGCCTAACCCCGCAGTTAGGGTCACCTATAAATATGTATTCCCTTGAAGGGCAGGTCTTCACATGATCAACAGTACATCTGTGAAACTCAAGGAGGAAGTCAATTCCAGATCTATCACATGGGAACAATCCCATTCCAGGGAAAGGAAAGCTTTAGGAACATAGATTGGAACAAACTAATGTGCTCTGGGTGTAACATCAGAGCCATTTTAGGATGAAAAGCATATCCAGGAAGCAGAATAGCCTTGTCTGGGATTTAAAAAAAAACATAAATGCAAATTCTAATTTTACAAAACAACACAATATGAACCAAGAAATAAACCTTGCAGACAGTGCTTAGTTTGTAAAATAAACAAAAAGTACAAGAGCCAAAATATTTTATATTGAGGCCACCACCCAGTTTCACCATAGCTATAACAAGTGCTTAATTTGAGCCGATGGGGACCACAGCACTTATTTTTGGGGACTGGCACTTATTTTTTCCACTTTAGACATTTACCGAGTTGAAAGAGGAAAAAACTCACAATTCAAAAAGCTAGGGGAAGAGAAAGATGGCAAAACTGTCACGAACAGAGGAAGTAGGACCTGTAAGAGTCAGATATAGGGGCAGGAACGATTTGGTAGTGGATTAAGGAGGCATGAGCTGGATTTTTGACTACCAGCCTTGGTATTCAGCATGCTAATGTTTAACTGCACAGGCCCTGGGTTTCTGAGCAGCAAGTATAGCCATTTAATTTAAGTAGGCAGCAAGACTAGTTACAGTGTGCTCCTCCTGAAAAATCATCACCTGCTCAGCATGATGGGGAGATCATGGTACACTGTCAGCAGATTTAGGCCCATGCCAAGCTGCAGTCCACCTTGTAGATACTCGTAGACACTGGGCCGGAGCTCATGGCTGTGGTTGTTGACGCACTCAGGAGCCATGAAGTTTCAACTCGCCACACATCTACAGCACCTGGATGGATCTGCTCAAGGCTGCTATGGTGAGTTCCGACAGGCAGGCAGAAACAAATGAACTCCCAAGTGTATGGCACACTCCATGACACTCTCTTAGTCCATCTCAGTGAAAGCAGAAGCCTATGAGAGGTGCAGCAGGGCAATGAACAAGTCTGTGCCCTGCTGCGTATCTCCCCATAAAGACTGCAAAGCAGCATGGGGAACTGTGGATTTTTTATGTGTTAGCCCACCAGGGGGGATCCTAGTAAAACAACATTTCCCAGAAATTGTCAGGCTGCCAGGCCTCTATGCTACTCTGTTCGACCAATGTACTGCAGGTCTGCTTGGGAGAGACATAAAAATAGACACCAGTACAGAAGGGTGTAGTGGTTGTGTTATTTTTCAGCGGACACCATGCGTCTGTATTAATGGAATGTGGAAAGGTAAGCAACAGAATCCAGTGATGTGGTTCTCTGAGACACAATGTTTTTAATCCCTGCCATGGGAAGAAATACAAAGGATCCCACTTTCCATAAGTAAGTGCAGGTGGTGCCTAGTGGCATCACCAAAATTAAATTAACCACTGCTGTGAGGACAAATAATTCAATCTGTAATACCTGAAAATCAGCTCCACTGTCACGCCTGATGGACCAAGAAAGATCACGGAAGATAAGGTAGTAATGGCATCTAGATCAATAAAGAGGGGTTCCTACAACAAAAGTGTTTCCACACTGCAATTCATATCTATTTCCCCACGCAAAAGCTGTCTTAAAATTAACATTGTGTATATTTCTATTTTCATAACAGGTTAATCAAACTTTATAACTTTGTCAAGTCAATATTATAGTAAATCTCTGTAGTTGATGGCTGTTTCATGTTAGGTTGTGCTACTTCTGTCCTGGTTTGTTTCAATACTTCATTAATTAATGTATGAAGAAATATGTGTAGTTTATTTTGTTTCAATCCTTTTGAAGGGTGAATATTTTTGCAAGGGATTATATAAGTGACAAAGACAGATATATTGGCAACTTTTGTTGAGCAGTACTGTTAGACCTGGCATCTTTGGCATAGTTTCCCATTTTTTTGCCTCTACCCCCTGTATTTTTTATGGTATGCTGGACTTCGTTTTTGCTGGTTTATGTAATCTGGGCACTTTAACACTGCTGATCAGTGCTGAAGTACAAGTGCTTCCTGTGTAAATTGTGATTATGATTATTTATCCATGATTGGCATATTTGATTTACTGGTAGGTCCCTACTAAAGTGTACTGTGTGTGGCCAGAGTCTGTAAATCAAAAAATGCTACTAGTGGGCTTGCAGCACTAGTTGTGCCACCCACATGAGTAGCCCCGTAAACCTGTCTCAGGCCAGTCATTGCAGTGCCATGTCGACCTGGCAAGTGCACTCACTTGACAGGCCCAAACATTCCCTTTTACCCCATATAAGGCACCCTTGAAGTAGGTCCCAGGTACCCCCATGAGCAGGGTGCAGTGTATGTGAAAGGTAGGACATGTACTGGGGTATTTTACATGTCCTGGTAATGAAATACTGCCAAATTAATTTTCCATAATTCTAAGGACTAGCTGTCCCATAGGTTATCATTGGGGCTGCCTTGTAACATTTTACAAGTGTAAGATTCAATTGGGAAAAGTTAGAAATTTGGATTTTGGGCTAACTGAGCTCAGAATTTAAAAACAAACCTTTTGAGAAAGGTGGTTTTTAGGTCTCGCCTGACCCAGCGCATGCGCTAGTCTGGCGAGACTTATTGAGAGGGCTCCAAAAAGTGCTACCAGGCCAGCCTAGAGCTACAGTGTATGTGCGTGGGCGCCCGCGCCACTTTAACCGCGATTACTTCACTTTCGCGGCCGCACAGCCACTTGGCATAGCCAATAGGTCTCGCTTTTGGGACCTTATAAGTGTTTAGTTATGCAACTGTTGCATTGCTAAACACTTATAAGGTCCCAAAGGCGAGACCTATTGGCTATGCCAATGCTTATTAAATTGTGCATTTGAAAATGCCACTTTTAGAAAGTGGGTATTTTCTTGCTTTACTATCCTGTGGCTGATGCGTCAAAATCCACAAGGAAAATCAGCTGCCTGTGCAATCGTCTTGTTTAAGCTGACAGCTGGGTTGTTTGTACAGTCACTCTAGACAGTCTCACAAAGGTAGCTGAGAAGCATCCTGCATATTCTGATTGCTCATCACCAGGCTGATGGACCTTACTGAGCTAGAGTGGTGGGAGGAGTTGTCACTGACAACTGAATAGGGCTGTTCATGGCCTCAAACAATGCTGTCTACACCCCCCCCCCCCCCCATGGAATGTGTCTGGAGCCAAGACAAGGCAAGGAAGAACTTGTGCACTACAAAGACTATCCTTTGAAGTAAGCCTACTTCAAAAGCTAAAAGGGGTAGAAGTATTTGACCTAAAACTCTAGACTTTAGAACACTTCTGGATTGAGGAATGAAAAAGAGCTGTCAGAAGGAGTACTGACCCTTTGCTGTGTGTTGCTGTGCTGGGTTGGCCTGCAGTTGCTGCTTCTGTCTGTGAGGAGTAAAAGAACTGGACTCTGCTAAGAGATCTCCAAGGGCTCGTGTGCACTAGCCTCCTGTTGGAAGTCCCAGGGCCAAAGACTTCACCTGCAGCATACATGAACTCCAGTGTTGGAAGTTCTGACCTGCCAAGTGGTTCCAAATCCAGTCCTGGGCCCTTGGAGGTGGTTCCTGCAGAACAAGACTGCAAAATTGACACATCGCCCTTCCAGAACCTGTTTTCCTGATGCAGCACCACCATTTGTGGGAGAAATTTCTATGCACCGTCGCCATGCAGCCCAAGAAACTGACACAGCACCTGTCCAGCGAGTCAAGTGCACTGTGTCTCCAAAGTCCAACACCACTGCACTGACTCTGATGCAGGCCCTGCTGTGCGACTGAAAAAATCTATGCCTCACTGGTCTGCGGGTAAAAGAATCGACACAACGCCTGTTTGTCACCATCACATCGACCTTCAGTGCATCTGGATTTCCCCATATCACACCTGTGCGCCAGGTTTTTCACAACATCACCTGAAGACCAGAACCGTCATCGGATTTCGATGCGTCACTTCCCCTTACAGTCCAGAACTGACGTAACACTTCTCCTGCAGGCAGCAGAACTGACGCATCACTTCCCCAGGGACTCAAGAACCGATGCATCTCTGTGTTTTCTAATGCTTCTTTCCTCTGCAGCTGATTTTCCTTGTAGATTTTGACGCATAAAATGTACTTTGTATAAAATCACTGCATCCATAATGTTCTATGGATAGAATTGCTTAAAACTTTTTTAAAGTGCTATTTTGAATTATGTATGTTGGATTTTTGTCGTTTTGGTCTTGTTTTGTTTAGTTAAAGATTGTTTATTTTGCCAAACTGGTGTGGTGTCCATTTGTAGTGTTTTCATTGTGTTACTGTGTGTGTTATGAGCACTTACTTCACACATTGCCTCTGAGATAAGCCTGACAGCTCAGGACAAGCTCCCAATGTGGTGAGCAGGGGTTATCATGGGTGTGTAACTCCCTTACCCTGACTAGAAGGAAGGGTCCCTACTTTGACAGGGTGCACACCACTGCCAACTAGAGACCCCCATTTCTAACAGTGGTGATATCAAAGGGCTCCACTTTAATGTCATGTACTGTACGTCCATATTATGTTAACCTTTATTGAAATGTTGTGCTTTTGAAATCACTGTCTTTTTTTAATTAACATCTTTTCTTGTATATGTATATTTTACTTTGCTGCTAGAGTTTACAGTAAGGGAGAATCAGACATAATTTTGCCTTCGTGTCTTCAATAGAATCCATACCTTCTGCCTTGATAGTGGGGGAGATTTTACAATTTATACCCTGACTGGACATTGTAAGAGTTAAAGGATTGGATTTACAAATAATCAATTGTATGATAATATTTCAGATATTGAGAGATATTTTGTAATAACACTCCACACTTGAAACGAAAACTGAGCATTCAAACAATATGTGTTTTAAAGAACCACCACTTTCTATTAGAAAGCCATCAAATTGGACTATTTATAAGTTTAGATTTAGAAGGTTTGCATGGTGTCTACAAACAATTGAATAGAATTTACGGATTTGTTTTTTTATATAAGGCAACGGTAAGCAAAACTGAAACACCAGATAATTACCAAATTTTCTAGCAAGTTTCCAGAGCCAGGGTTAAGGGGTACTCTTCATTTCAGGAGTAAAAAACTAAGGACAAATTTGTGTTTCTTGCATTATTAATTTTATGGTATCTTTTAGCGACCATATGACTAGATACCTTGAAAATATTTAAACATATTTCTAAATCAGAACTTTTTGCAATAGGTATGGTATTAGGAAACTATTCAAGAAGGAACTACGTAATATTTTATATTTCTAGTAGTTTGATTTGGATAATAAAAATGTTGTTGTAGTTCCAAAATGCCAGAAATAGATTACATTTATAAATATTAGATAAATAAATTATTTCAGCCTCAATCCATGATTTCCAACATTTTCTATGCTTCTCCAATATATTTTAAGGATTATACCATAAAGAAATCTTTTTAGAAGCTAAAGTAGTAAGGTAAAAAAAGAAACAAAATAATTAGGCATTAATTTAGTTGAGCCAAGATATTGATGAGGATTTAGTGAGTACATATATAAAGCTGGCAGTGGAAACAGATATACTAGATATTGTTAAATTTGAAACGCCTTTAGGAGAATATAATCAATTCACTCTTTGAAACTATAATTAACCTTGTTTTACAATAAATGTGTTGTGATAATTATAATAGTCATACAAACCTATCCCACCCATAGCTTTGAGAGTATCATAATCTATCCTAGGGGGTTTGTTGTTTCATATACACTTGGAAATAACCCTACCCATGTTTTTAAAATGAAAGAGTTGGTTGTGAAGGAAGCATTGATAACATATACAATATTTGTAGAGCAATAACCTTTTTAATAGAGTTAATTTCCCCACACCAAGTCATTTGGGTGGATGATGGTTTATCAATGTTCTCATTCATTTTTTAAACTATATGTTCATAAATAATGTTAGTAGTTTTTATAAAGACATTTTTTAAATAACCATATTTATTTTTGTCTTTTTGCCAATTAATATTCTTTTTTTTTATTAATCTTGAGTACATTATTGATTTAAAGGAAAAACCTCTGTTTTTCTAATATTCAGAGTATAGCCCAAAATTAAACATATTCATTTATTGTGTGGAATAACGTGTATTATAATATCCGGATTACTAATATATAAGAGAACATAATCAGGAATAGCATGTTTTTAAGAATATTATGATTCATTGTTGAACCTGTATTCTCATCTGACATTTTAATCAAAAAAAGGAAAGGTTCTATGAATAACACAAAAAAGAACAGCACATAACAGGCATCATTGTCGAGTTCCCTTGAAAAGTTTAAAAGAAGTTGAGAAATAACCATTCATAAAGAATTTAGCAGATGGTTAGTGATATAGAGCGGGAACAATTTCAATAAAGATATCACCAAAATTTAATTTGACATAACTCTTTACAAAATCTGCCACTTCACTTTATCAACAGCCTTCCCAGCAGCTAGTGCCAGGAGACCAGAAGATGATTGAAACGAGGGAATGGCTCCTATTACATGAAATAAAAGTATAGTGTTAGTATTAGAAATCTCTACCTTTCATAAAACCAATTTCATCAGTATGAATCACTATACTTTATATTTTCATTAGCCTAGTGGCTATAATTGCTGCATAAAGTTCACAATATTGTTTTGTTAATTAAATTAGATGCTAGTTAGATACTATATATACTGTATGGTCTTTGTCGGATTTAGTTAGGACAATTTAGAATGCTTTTGTAGATTACTAGTATTACTGAATTCAGTAAAAAGTGTGTATAAATATGGTATAAGGTGAGTGGAAAAGATTGTTAGAACTTTTAACAGGGATGCCATAGGGATGAGGATTTCTTTGGCTTCAGAGATTTAATGACACAAATAATTTAATCGAATTAGTACTAGATTTACCACATTTTGAAATCATGAGAAGGTTATAAGAATTCAGGAAAGAATCTATAATATTAGCGCCAATTATATATGGTTTGCTGTATAAAGAGGAATAAAATCTGGGAAGTCTTTGATAATATTTGTAATAAAAAAGATATTGCCCCCCACCTTTCACAAGCATAGCATGAATTTTTGATGCGAATAAAATGAACTAATACTTTGCCAGCTCTATTTGAATTAAAAAATAGAATTTTGCTTTGTCACATGAGAGTCATAATCCTGCTCTTTTGCTAAGGAGTGAATTATATTCATAGCTGAGTTTCTGTAATTTAAATGTATGAATACTGCCATTAGAGGAGATAAGAAAAACACTAACATTTAGAAAACTCCTTCTCAAAATTAGACATTTTAAAATGAAACTGCACATTTTCATGAGCCATCATTAAAATCGCAATACCTCAATATATGTTTAACGGCATACCAAGATATCATATTTGATGTTAAGTCTTCTTTATTAAAAGGAAAATAATTTTTAATGCTCATCTTATTATCATCTCTAAGTGCAATATCATCATTCATAGGCCATTGAGAGTTAGAAACAGAACAATAATCTAATTGTAAGTACATAGAAATGAAAGCATGGTCAAAATATAAATATTTCCAATTAAAAGTTTAGAAATTGAATGACATACGTGTCTTGATGGAAATAAATGATAAATCCAAAAATGAGAATTGTGGTTACCTCCAGAAAGTCTCACAAAATGGGTTTGCTGAGAGGTTTTCTCCACAACTCTGCAAATGCGGCCCCTGTGTAGATATATATATATATATATATCCATCAAATTGCTGCATGAGCACTCCCCAGGCCTGCGACATTGGTGCTGTTAGTGGCAGCAGCAGCCACTTCAATACGATTCAAATCCCTTTATTCGTGGCAATTCAGTGAATAAGAGGACAGCACACCAGGAAACCGCACAAAAGTTTATTGTGCACTAGCTTTAGAAGGACGACGCGTTTCGGCGTTGGCCTTTGTCAAGTTACTTCCTGCATGCCAATCGACCATAGAAATACATGTGCATGGTTCACAGACATAGAGAAAATACTTCCGTATCGTACTCTGAGGCTAGCGACATATAAGCTAAACTTCAAAATATACTCGATAATAATAGATAAATTAAATGAAGTGGCAGCAATCATGAGAATTTATCCATTGCAGCAAAGGCATAATAATCATATTAGATACTGCATCCCCGTATTCGATGATCGTCATACAACAATTGTCAGGGAACAATAAAGATAAAAAAATAAAAATAAAAAATATACTGTGAGCAAAAAACAGGTAGCTTATATTTGTGCATATCCTGATTGTGCAATATTATGCGTGAGTGCGCCATCCACTAATAATTAGGTTCTATAAAGGCTAAAATAGCCCTGCGTTTCAAGCTACTATCTATCGTGCCAAAATACACGAATTAAATAAAGTAGCAACAATTGCGAAAAAACAACATAATACTTTGCAGTAGGAGGCACAGTTATCGCAATAAATATTACATCCTCGTATTTGATGATCGTCATACATTCACAGTCAAGGAACAGTAGAATTAAACAATAAGATATGTGCAAAAAACAGGTAGTTTATAATTATGCATATCCTAATTATGCAATATTATGCGCAAGTGCGCCATCCAGTATTAGTTCAAGTTTATATAGGCTGAATAGCCCTGTATTCCAACATAATGTCCATATATGGGACCCTAAGATCATTATTTCAAATCGGACATTATAAGATGGGACAGGTTAGTTGGGAATGGCTCCTGCTATACGTTTACAGAATTCAAATTTATGAAAAAACAAGACTGTTCCTTTTTGATGGCATAGTATGATGGCATGAATAGGAAGTATCCATTACTAAGTGCTAGGTGTTAGAGAAGTGATGGGAAATAATGAGTGTGACAAATAATATGATAAAATGTGTGAAAGAGGAAGGGTTTCAGGGAATGATCAGGATAAGGATTAGGTAACCCTGAGGGGTTCCAACGAAAGCATCCACAATTGCGGTAAGTGCTCATATAATATCCCAATTGGGAAATACTGTTTATATCCTGTCTGACCCTGTTTCCCTATCTTAATAAAAGTGAATGTATAAAAAATGAATTGGCAATCGTAAAATCCCAACTATTGGTTGAGAGTGATCATATTCATCATGAGACCATGTCATTGTTAATTATGAGCCTATGTGAGTTGCAAGTTCCTCCCCACTGTTTAATCCTTTGGGTATTTTGCAGTCCAGATCTAAAATAAATCTGGACTCAAGGATCCTTAGATGTTTTTCTCAGTCCCCTCCTCGTATATGTTTGGGAATTCTTTCTACTCCAAAAAACCGTAAACTACTGTTGTCGCAGTTGTGAAATTCGGAATAGTGACGTGCTACCGGATAATTATGATCACAGTTAGTGATTGCACGTAAATGTTGCAAAATTCGTAATTTAAGTGGTAACTTAGTGCTGCCTACATACCTGAGGCCACAAGGGCACTCAAGAATGTAGACAGTAAAATCACTATTGCAATTGATTAGATGTTTAATTCGGCATTTTTGTTTGGTGCCTGTAGTGTATTCTTTGCAGTTTATGCCATTGCGATCTGCCTTGCACATCCCACATGTGGTAAAGCCAATAGGCATTTTTAACCAATGTGGTTGAGTTGTCTCTTCACGAAAGCTATGGACCAATTTGTCCTTAAGTGATCTCGCTTTTTTATATGTTATTTGCGGTCTGGTTCCTATGCATGGACCAATGATGGGGTCTGCTGTTAGTAAATTCCATTGTTTTTTCATGATTTTTTGTGCGGTTTTCTGGTGTGCTGTCCTCTTATTCACTGAATTGCCATGAATAAAGGGATTTGAATCATATATATATATATATATATATATATATATATATATATATATATATATATATATATATATATATATATATATTATTAAGGTATATTGACTCTCTCCACTTCCCGGTCGGCGAAGAGTAGTTTTGTGGCAAATCAGGTCTTTATTTTGCAAAGCTTTATGACGCGTTTCGGGCAACTAAGTGCCCTTGTTCACATACAGAAACGCAGTCCGTTCTTTGTTTTTATACTTTTGTTTTTTTTGCTTTTCTCATAGTGCCATGTGATCAAGTAAACATAAACAACATACTCTGGTGTTTAATAACTTCACCGAGTCTGTTTTTCATACTTCATGCTATGTTCATTTTTGCGCTTTGCCAGTATATTCTTATTATTAATTGAAGCATATCTTTGGTTGTTGTTTGTTATATACATGAAGTGCAAATGCTTAATCATATCTGCATAAATGCAAAAAATACATTTGATCTATACGTTACGATGCGGTGTATCCAAAAATATTTTAAAATGTTCCAGTTTCAAATGGAGAAAAAGTGCGAGTGTTTTGATATTGGGGCATAAGTGCGGACAATTCCATATACACAATATAGTTCGCCATTGTATAGCAGCCTTATCATTTTACAAAAAATAAATATAAAAAAATTAACACATGTATATTTAAATACTATGTTATTCTGTACATGATAAAAACGTATATATACAAAAGGCCGGAACAGTATATAATTCTATTTACATTAAAACCATATTTTTGGATTCTATTTTGACCTCATAGATTTGTGCAAAGTTCGCTTTTTATAAACACATTAGAGTACCATTATATTTATGCTTATAGACGCAATAATCGTTCCCTATTGCCCCCTCTGTGGGGGTTAGGGACAGCCACTATTACAAAATACTTCAGGCATTTCAAATCATTGCCGTGTTCCAGCCTGAAATGCCTGGCAACCGGGTACGCAGTGTCGTTGTTCACGATTGCTCGCAGATGTTGTAGTATTCTGACATGCACCTGCAGCTTTGTGCTTCCCACGTAGCGTAAACCACAGGTGCATGTCAGAACATACACTGCGTACTCGGTTTTGCAGTTGTAGCTACCCTTGATTTTGGTTTCAATAGGACTGAATGGGGTCATGTATTTGGTGGTATTTTCCCCAAATCTGCACGCTCGGCATGAGGAGCATTTGTAGAACACATGTCGTGGTTGTAGCCATGTTTTCTTTTTCATGTGGATTTCGGGACAGCTCTTCACAATTTGGGATCTCATTAAGATTCCCTTTCTGAATGTAATAGTGGGGCTGTTGGAAAGATCCGGAGCTAAGACCTTATCTGTGAGAACAATTGGCCAATTATGTTTAATAATTGTCCTTAATTGTCTCTCTTGTTTGTTGTAAGTAAGCATGAGTCTGGGCAAATTGGTTTCTTGTATTTGGTCTGTACCACTGTTTTTTGGTTCTAGCAAGGATTCTCTCTGTTTAAGAGCCACTTTGGCTTCTGCCTCGTTGAGGATAGATGTGCTGTATCCTCTCTGTCTGTCAGAAGCCCTTTTTCTTGCGCAGGAACAGAGATGCCTTTTCCCAACACCACCTCCAAGAACCACCAATGCAGCACTATGAAAAGATGCGTTAATGCCTTCTCCAGAGGGGGTAGGGGGATTGGATAAAATAACAAAAGAGAAGAGAAGAGAAGAGACTGCCACTGGTTGACTGCTTCCTGTTTGGTCTTCTTTCTGCTATATTGACTTCTGGTTGGATCGTTCAGGAGGCTGAATAAACATTAGACTTATTAGTTCTATTTAATCTCCTTCCACCTTGTATCTTTTAGTCTTGTATTATTAGCCCCTTCTACATACCAGCTTGTAAACCCAGTGTTGCTTCTCTTCTATTTGGACAGCTATTTTTCTGCTCCGTTTCTCTCTTCTAATAGTTCCTAATGTTAACACAATAGTTAGTGGTCTTTTCTTATACCTCACAACAATCTATTTAATTCCCAGGAGCTACATCATACCTATCTTTCACTCTTAGGAATGTTTCTATTTCTAATGTTCTTTTTCTTTTTTCACAGGAACAGTTCGTAGAAGGAAGAACTAGGGTAAGTACTACAACACTATTCCTTATTTACATTATAACATTTACACGGTGTGACTTTTAGACTCAAGACTTAGCTCTGGTGCTTCTCGTGGAACTTCGAACTCTTCACTGACTCTCCAGTCGAATGTCTCTCAACAATGGAACAGACGCGCCTCACTGACACGTGGCTCTCAGACTATGGTTCTCCTCCTTCAGACAGGTGGCGGGTTGTACTTTTTTCAGTTGCGGAACTCTTAGACTCCTTCTTGTACTGCGCATGAGCTCCAGCCGAACACTACCTCAGGAACGGTAGGCTCGAGGTGAAACTTAACACGCAGACTCGAATTCCGAAACTGCTACGGTTCAGGGAAGACGTTTTCGGAATTTCTTCCTGTCAGGTAACTACGGGAAATGCCCTCACTAAAACTAACTCGGACTCAAGGTTACTGCTAGGGTGACGGGTTCAGGTGAAGTGCGCCAACGTTCTAAGTTGCGCGCTTCACATAGAGTTCTGAACAGTGAGATAGACTAGAACGTTAACTCTCCCAGAGCGTCGGCCATCTTAAGGTTCCATACTTCCCAGGCCTTGCTCCAAGTCAGAGTTCTTAGGATCTTTTTATTTCTCATTGGTTGATGGGCACTGATAGTGCAGATAGAAGGCTTCTTGTCGGTAATGGTTCTGACAGTACCCCCTCGCAACGGAGGTCCCTCCAATCTTGGCTTCCGAGGAAATTTTAGATGAAAGGATCGTATCAAACGGGGGGCATGGACATCAGAGCATTTCTCCCAAGATCGTTCCTCAGGACCATAACCTTTCCAGTCCACTAAATAGTAAACTGTTCCTTTAGATCTCTTAGAGTCTAGAATTCTTTTTATCTCAAACTCAACTCCTGATTCTAAGTGCACAGGTTTTGGAGGGAGGTTCATTCTTACATCTGAGGATATTTTTTTTAGTAAGGAAACATGAAACACAGGATGAATTTTCATTTCAGGTGGTAAGGTCAAACGGTAAGTCACTGGATTGATTACTTTCTCTATGGGGTAAGGACCTACAAATCTTGGTTGGAATTTTCTATCTCCCTTGAGTCTGAGATTTTTAGCGTTTAGCCAAACCCTGTCTCCTACTTGCAGTTTAGGACCTTCTTTTCTTTTCCTGTCAGCATATTTCTTGTATGTCTGCTTGGCTTGTATTAAGTTACTAGTGGCAGTCTGATGGACTTGAGCTAAATTTTGTACTATTTCCTGCACAGCTGGGACTGAGATTTCTTTACCAATTACAGAAGCATTTGGATGCCTACCATAATTTAGATAGAAAGGTGAAAAACCCGTAGAAACATTTTTAGCATTATTGTGTGCGAACTCTGCAGCCCACAAATACTCTGGCCACTCCCCTTCTTGATCTAACAAAAACATCCTTAAATACTGTTCTAGTTCCTGGTTGACTCTCTCTGTTTGCCCATCTGTCTCCGGGTGATAGCTAGTGGAAAATTTGGTTTCTATTCCCAAACTGTCCATGAAGGCCTTCCAGAAGCGAGATAGGAACTGTGAACCCCGATCTGAGATAATCACTCGGGGAACACCATGGGCTCGCACTATGTGTATGCCAAAATAGTGAGCCAGTTCTCTAGCTGTCGGAAGTCCCTTTAATGCCACAAAATGCGCCATCTTGGTGAATGCATCTACAAATACTAATATGGTGTTAAAACCCTGACTGGAAGACAAGTCCACTATCAAATCTACAGTAACCGTGTGCCAGGGATGTGGGGGTGTGGGCATAGGTTGGAGATACCCCCTAGGTGACTGTCTCTCCGACTTTCCTCGCGCACAGACCCCGCAGGCCTTCACCTGAGAGTGAATGTCTTTAGTCATTTGTGGCCACCAATAGTTTCTTTTAATCAGGTCTTCAGTCTTTTGTATGCCCTTATGTCCGGCTAATTTGCTCTCATGATTGTTCTCCAAAACTAATTGCTGAAGCTCGAGAGTAGGCAGATACAGTTTTTCTTCATGCCAAGGTAGTCCATGTTGAATCTTTCGGAAAGGTTCTTGCTCTGCCCAATCATGCATTTCTTTCTGTGACATTGCTCCTGCTACCTTTTCCTCGAAAGTTTCTTGACTCACTGCCCCAAGTATTTGGTGTTCGGGAATGATCGTCTTTGATTCTTGATAGTTTTCAAGCTTTTCCATATTTAATCTTGACAGGGCATCAGCCTTTCCATTCTTAGTTCCTGGTCGGAAAGTGATCACGAAGTCAAAATCCGCGAAATACAGCGACCATCTTAGCTGTCTCGGGGTAAGGGTTTTTGCAGATTTCAGGAATTTTAAGTTCCTATGGTCCGTGAACACGGTCACGGTATGTCTCGCTCCCAATAGATAGTGTCTCCACTCCTGGAAAGCGTCCTTGATCGCCAGTAGCTCTTTTTCTGTGATGGTGTAGTTAACTTCAGCTGGTGTTAATTTCCTTGATCTGTAAGCCACTGGGTGGAGTTGTCCTGTTTTCTTGTGTCGTTGAGAGAGGACCCCATCTATTGCTAGATCCGAAGCATCCGTCTCCAAATAGAAGGGTTCACTGGGGTCTGGGTGTAATAGAATTGGTGCGGAGGTAAACTCTTTTTTAAGAGACCTAAAGGCTTCTTCTGCCTCCTCGGACCACTCAAAAGGAACTCCTTTCTTGAGCAATCGAGTAAGGGGAACTAACTTGTGCGAAAATTCATTCACAAACCTCCGGTAAAAATTGGCAAAACCAATGAAGCTTTGCAATTCTTTCACACAACTTGGAGACTTCCATTCTAGAACTGCCTTAACCTTCTTAATGTCCATCGTGATTCCAGACGGCGTGAGCACGAATCCAAGAAATTCCACCTCTTTTACACTAAATGCACACTTTTCCAATTTAACATACAAGTGGTTCTCCTTCAATTTTTGTAGAATTTTCTTCACCTGGCCTGGATGTTCTTGTTCTGTTCTGGAGTAAATCAATATATCGTCGATATATACTATGACGCATTGATCGATATACTCACTCAAGACACTATTTATAAAATGTTGGAAGGCTGCTGGTGCGTTGCATAAGCCGTAAGGCATGACCTGGTACTCGTACAAACCTAGCTTCGTTCGAAACGCCGTTTTCCACTCGTCCCCTTCTCGAACCCGGATCAAGTGGTATGCCCCTCGCAGGTCTAGTTTCGTGTAAATCTGTGCCTCCTTTACCTGGTCTAACAGCACAGAGATGAGAGGAAGAGGGTACCGATTCTTGATGGTAACTTTGTTAATGGCTCGATAGTCAATACAGGTTCTTAACTCGCCTTCTTTTTTGGGCACAAAGAATAAAGGGGAGGAGACCGGAGACTGAGATGGACGGATAAATCCGTTGGCCAAGTATTTCCCAATGTATTCCTTCAGGTGTTCATTCTCTTTCTCTGTCAAGGCATACACTCGGCTACAAGGTAATTGAGCGCCTGGCTCCAGATCTATCCTACAGTCAAATGGCCGATGTGGCGGTAACTTCTCTGCCTCAATCTCGTTGAACACTTCCTCGAATTCCTTATATTCAGATGGTATTTCACCAGTGTGGATCACACACACAGAAATTTCTTGTTCACTCAAAGAGGTTGCTGGTCCTGATTCCTTAGTTTCCACGAGATGGTCAAAACAGTTGCCTTTACAGAAATCAGAATTCATCCTCACAGTTCTCGCTCCCCAATCGATACTTGGATTGTGTTCCGTTAACCACGGCAGGCCCAATATAATCTGGAACTGAGGAGCATCGATCAAATTGAACTGGATGAGTTTGCGATGTTCCTCTTGAAAGGTTAATTCTACTTGTTCCGTGTGACTAGTGATTGGTCCGGAGGAAAGATTAGTTTCAATTACCACTCTTACTGGTTCACTTCTTGACTTCAAGATTGGTCTTAGTCCGATGCTAGCTGCATATTTGATATCGCAGAAGTTTCCTGTTGCCCCTGAATCAATCATAACTGACACCTCAGTTAAAATGACATTCCTGAACTTTATCTTCATTGAAATTACAAGGTGTGGAGATGAAGACTGTAAAGTGTTCGCGATATGATGTTCTCCCGGAGTTGCCTTATCCTCAGCACCTACCAACCCAACTCCTCTTATTGGTGGTGCGTGAAGTTTTCCTTCTCCTTTGAGAACATTTTTGGCTTTTTGGGACAAATTCTGACGAAGTGTCCACTTCCTCCACAATACAGGCACAAATTATTCTGCCGTCTTCTCTCCTTCTCCTCCTTGGTCAGAGGACCTCGAACTACTCCAATCTGCATAGGCTCGGTTCCAGATTGACTGTCAGGTACCTTCGTTGAGTCATTCTTAGTTCTGTCGAATCTCGGTGTACTAAATTTGAAATCCTTTCGCCTTTCACCCCTCCTCTCACTTTGACGAAAATCGATTTCCAAAACCAAATCGATTAAGGCTGAAACATCGGTAGGTCGATTTGGAATTTGGGCCAAAACATCCTTCAGTTCGTCATTTAATCCACGATAGAGATAGAAGACTGCTGCTCTTTTACATTCCGGCCAGTCCGTTTCTACCACCAATTTATTGAATTGAGCTAGATATGCTACCAGATCCTTGTTCCCCTGCTTTAATTCTAAAAGTTCATTGTCTGTGGCTTGAGAAATCTTTCGGCGATCAAATATCCTCAAAAATTCCTTTTTGAAATCTTCAAAGTGATAAAGAAGAGCATCGTCTCTGGTGACTAAGGGCATGGACCAACTAGCGGCATCTCCGCCAAGGTATGACAAAATAAAGGCCACACGGGACTGTGCGTCTGGAAAAATCGAAGGACGACACATGAAGTGCAGGGAGCATTGCGTCAAAAAGATTTGAGCCTTCTGAGGATCACCACTGAATCTTTCTGGGGGGGCTAGAGGAATAACAGGGGATAGAGAATGAACTACATGTGTGGCTACACTAGAAGTGGAGTGTTCCCCTTCTGTGTCTGGGAATTTCAAACTGGATGTCGGATTAAAACTGGAAATCTTAGCTGCCAGCTCGACTGTTTCCCTCCTTGTGTCCATTACCTCCTGTCTCAAACCCCTGTTTTCATCCCTAACTGCAGTTAATTCTTTTTGTATTATGTGTAAGACCTCTCCTAATTTTTGCAACTCCAAACCTTCAGCCATTCTGTTCGGGCGCAATCAATACGTGGGCACTTCACTCTGTCAGAAGCCCTTTTTCTTGCGCAGGAACAGAGATGCCTTTTCCCAACACCACCTCCAAGAACCACCAACGCAGCACTATGAAAAGATGCGTTAATGCCTTCTCCAGAGGGGGTAGGGGGATTGGATAAAATAACAAAAGAGAAGAGAAGAGAAGAGACTGCCACTGGTTGACTGCTTCCTGTTTGGTCTTCTTTCTGCTATATTGACTTCTGGTTGGATCGTTCAGGAGGCTGAATAAACATTAGACTTATTAGTTCTATTTAATCTCCTTCCACCTTGTATCTTTTAGTCTTGTATTATTAGCCCCTTCTACATACCAGCTTGTAAACCCAGTGTTGCTTCTCTTCTATTTGGACAGCTATTTTTCTGCTCCGTTTCTCTCTTCTAATAGTTCCTAATGTTAACACAATAGTTAGTGGTCTTTTCTTATACCTCACAACAATCTATTTAATTCCCAGGAGCTACATCATACCTATCTTTCACTCTTAGGAATGTTTCTATTTCTAATGTTCTTTTTCTTTTTTCACAGGAACAGTTCGTAGAAGGAAGAACTAGGGTAAGTACTACAACACTATTCCTTATTTACATTATAACATTTACACGGTGTGACTTTTAGACTCAAGACTTAGCTCTGGTGCTTCTCGTGGAACTTCGAACTCTTCACTGACTCTCCAGTCGAATGTCTCTCAACAATGGAACAGACGCGCCTCACTGACGCGTGGTTCTCAGACTATGGTTCTCCTCCTTCAGACAGGTGGCGGGTTGTACTTTTTTCAGTTGCGGAACTCTTAGACTCCTTCTTGTACTGCGCATGAGCTCCAGCCGAACACTACCTCAGGAACGGTAGGCTTGAGGTGAAACTTAACACGCAGACTCGAATTCCGAAACTGCTACGGTTCAGGGAAGACGTTTTTGGAATTTCTTCCTGTCAGGTAACTACGGGAAATGCCCTCACTAAAACTAACTCGGACTCAAGGTTACTGCTAGGGTGACGGGTTCAGGTGAAGTGCGCCAACGTTCTAAGTTGCGCGCTTCACATAGAGTTCTGAACAGTGAGATAGACTAGAACGTTAACTCTCCCAGAGCGTCGGCCATCTTAAGGTTCCATACTTCCCAGGCCTTGCTCCAAGTCAGAGTTCTTAAGATCTTTTTATTTCTCATTGGTTGATGGGCACTGATAGTGCAGATAGAAGGCTTCTTGTCGGTAATGGTTCTGACACTGTCTAAACCTCATTAATGCCTCTTGTATGCGTCAAGTTTCCAGCCGTGGTTTTTCTATGTAGAGTGGTCATGATTTGTTTCTCCTTGATGTATATTCTAACATCTAGAAACTCGACACTATCTTTGCCCGTATGTGAGGTAAATTTTAGGTTGGCCATGTTGTTGTTAATGTTGTGTACAAAGAGATTGGCACTTTCTTCACTGCCTTGCCATACAATGAAAACATTGTCTATATACCGAAGCCAATGCTTCACATGTCTGGTATATAGTTCTGCGTGTGTGGATTTGAGCACCCGCTCCTCCCACCAGCCTACCATTAAACAGGCATAGCTGGGGGAGAAGCAGGAGCCCATCGCCACGCCCCTGAGCTGTTTGTACATATCATTACCAAACAAGAAATTGTTGTTGTTGAGGCACCATGTTATACATTGTTTTGTTGTGTTCATAGTACTCTAGAGGTCTTGAGTCAAGGAAGTGTTTGATTGCCGTGAGCCCAGTCTGATGGTCTATACATGTATACAATGACTCTATGTCTAGAGTTATGAACCTCATGTTCTCTTCCCATTGTATACTTGTGATCTTATTCAAAAAGTCTCCTGTGTCCTTTACGTATGTTGGGAGGTCTTTGACTAGGTTTTGTAAAAAGTAGTCCACATATTGAGATATGTGTTCCCCCATACTATTGATGGCTGAGATTATGGGTCGTCCTGGGATAGGACTGATGTTTTTGTGAACTTTTGGCACAAAGTAAATTGTTGGAATTACCAGATATATATATATATGCTAAAATGTAGGTAACGGAGCCAGTCAATAAGAAACACATTAAAATTCTGATGTTCCCTGTGTTTCCATAGAGAGGGTTGTGCTGATCAAAATAAGCTCTGAGATTTGCAGGACAACAGAATGCATTAGATTTCAACATATTTCCAAATAATCATGGTTTAATTGTCAAAACGGACATATTCAGAACTGGAATCTTTCAGTCTAGGCCTCAAAGCCGTAAATTAATTGTAAATGGCCACTGTTTCTTTTGGAAAGTTGTGATGTATGAAGATTCTGTTAATGTTTATCATTAGGGAAGGAATTTCTCTTGCAGCTTTTCTTATCATTTCTTAATGATTGTGGTGAAAAACTGGCTATAATGTGTTAAGGCTTTGGCTAACTTCCTTCACAATGTGAAGGAATGTGATGAACTTCATCAATCTCAAATTTCTCTGTGAAATTCATTTTTTAAGTATTTTATGGAGGATTTTCTCCAAATATACAATTCAATTTGTACCTTTTATACTTTCTAGTAGGTTGACAATTTTTAAGTTATATTCAAGCCAGGGCGGGTAACTCCGCTCCGCCAGCGGAGTTTACAGAGTTTTACCTACTCCGCGCTCCATTGGGAACACAGAGTTTAGGCAAAACTCCTACTCCGTGGTTAAGCGGAGTTAGCCGGCCCCTCCATCCTCACTAATTAATTATATTTTTTTTAAAAAGGCACTTACCCGCTGTGGCTGCCTCCACCTTGACATGGCTGCTCTCCTTACTTGTCCTCGCCGTCCTTCTTCTTTGGAAATCCCTACTTTGTACTTCAACGTAGGGGTTTCCAAAGAACAAGTATGGCGAGGATGAGGAAGGAGAGCGGCCATGGTGAGGAGGAGGGAGCCATGGCAGGTAAGTGCCTTTTTTGTCATTATAATTAATTAGGGAGGGGGAGGGAGCCGAGCGGAGTTACACAGAGTTTTTTTCCTACTCCGTGTAACAACGCGTAGAGGCACTATGCCAGCTCCGCCAGGGTTAGTTACATTGTCTATTTCGATCCTATAAGTCTAGAAGTATTTTGTTCACAGAAAGAATTTAGCACTGACAGAACGTAAAGGCTCTAACATGGCTTTATTGTCTCTGATTTTAATTTTGTTGAGAGAAACTTTCATTGACAAGCCAGGCAAATCACTATGAATATTTCACATCTCTAAACTAATATTATTAGTATTAGAAAGTACAATGTGAATTTCCTCCAGAAATGTATTAAGAGATGGCTCAACAGACTCAACTACTTTGGATTTAATAGGGGTGAGAAACTTACTTGTATGTCTATTTTTATTTTTATATTGATAATAATGTTAAAAGAGAAGTTTGTTTTTTGTGTGGTAAATATATTGGAATGTTTACATATATAAGCACTGTACATTGCCCCCCCAAAAAATGGCAAAATAAAGTTTAAAAGTCAAGTATTTGATATCATTTAGACAGTAGCCACAAAAACACCCAATATATTGGCCCATATCGGACCAACAATAGCATTAAGCAATGAAATTGTGAAAAGTGGTCCAACTGGGGGAATTTTGATGGTGCAGAAGCTGAAACCAACAAAGAGGGGTCCAGGGCAAAGACCGCACTTCTTTCCTCAGTGAACTTCACCCTTCCCTACAGGAGAGTCAGAAACATAGTAGAAGTTTAATCTGGTCAAGATAGTGTCAACAAAATCATCAGAAGGTGAGGAGTGGGGAACAAACAAACCACAGCGCTGAAGGTTAAGGCCAGATGCGAGTCGGAAACACCATTAATTATTTTTCTAAGATATCTTAGTTCATTAACACCAGTTATTATTTATGAGAGCAAGCAGAACTCAGCGTGTACCTGTAATCTTGGTTTACACGCTTGCGCATCTCCTAACAGCTATAGATTGCTATTAGGTTCATTCAAAACCTATGGATTGATTCATAAAGGGAAAAGATGGTAAAAAGGAGCAATGGGAAATCCATGGACTACAGTTTAGTTCAAGTTATTTCACAATTTGCTATACAGATCTGGAGGGGAGGAGATTTCTTAGTTCCCACTGGCCCGATTTGGTCAAATTGTCAGCTGAATTGTAACTTCTTTTGTGTGCAAATGGGAATGATCCCTCCAAGTAGCAAACTGTGCATCATCTACTATAAAACTTCTATAGAGGGCATATTACACCCCCAAAACTATGCAGGGGTTTCGCCTGCGGGAGGAGTTGAACTGTGCCAGTTATAGACAGTTGGGTGCTGAATTCCTACATTCCACGGGATTGTGAAGAGGTCTTGGGAGGCCAACGCCACCCCTTTCTCGACCACTCTGCAAACGTGTCTCCTGGCGCACTATTAGTTGGGAGGTGAAGACCACTTTACTCCAGAGAGACCTTGGGGGCCAAGAAGACCTCCTGGTAGCTCCTGTAAGTCCTACACAGCAAAATTCCTGAGAGCTGGTTGTAGGCCCAGCCTCATTTCTCCACCGCTCTGCAATCTGACTGCTAGTTAAAAAAACCTTAGAAATTTACTGAAAAAAACCAAAGGTTACAGGTACGTTATAGCTAGGAATTAGCATTTAAAAAGCCTTAGAAATTCACTGAAAATAACACAAGTTTCAGGGATGTTATAGTTAGGAATTAGTATTTTAAAAACCTTAGAAATACTCTAAAAAAACAAATGTTATTGGGACCTTATAGTTAGGAATTAGTGTGTAAAAAACCTTAGAAATTCACAGAAAAAACATGTTACAAGAACGTTATAGTTAGGCTGACATTTCACTTATACAAAACCTGTAAAATTCAGCCGTTATAGTTAGCTGAGCTAACTATAATTCGCGCCCCCACAATGCATTGCTGATGACGTTACATATTACATCACTGATGACATCTCAAATGACATCACTGATGACATTATCCACATAATTTCTGATGCACCTACTCACACCCCAATATAACCTTTCATACACCCACTCCAAATTTCAGACTACTATTCTCAAAACCATAGACACACCAATACCAGTAAGTCCATACCCACTCACTGATTCATAGGTCTACACACACATCGGCTCACTCACCCATCCTGCCACTCATACACCCAGTCACTCACCAATACATCCTCTGATATATACACTCATACACCAATACAGACACTCACACACTGCCACTCACCTTTAGAGCGACTCACACACCTAGTCACTCACCCAAAGAGTCAATCACACTGCCACTTACTCACATATACAGTTATACTCACACCACCTCACTTATTCATACAGATATTAACACATATGTACTCTCTTATTCAATCACTGATGCAAGTACACGCTCATCCATACAGCCACTCTCACAATCACTCACTAACAAATAGTCACTTATATACTCCAACCCTTATATATATACTGCCTTTCACATATGCAGTTACTCACCCATATACCACTGAGACATCCATTCACTCACGGACACAGCCATGTGCACACTCACTCACCCATACAGCCCCTCGCAGACAAACTCATGAACCCATACACCCAGTGAATCACCCACTCACACATCCATGCAGGGAGTTACACACCACCTCACCAACCCACACAGACACTCAGGCACCCATACAGGTACTCAGACAACCAATCAATAACTCATATAGACACTCCTGTCATGTAGGTACTCACCAACCCAAGCAGCTACTTACACACCAGCGGACAGATTGATACAGTCACACAGATTAGTCACTCACCCACACATTCACTGAGACACGTATAATCACTCACTTATACAGTCAGTTATGCACCCGCTGAATCATCCATACAGACACTCATACACCCATTCATTCTTCAATACACCTTGGGAAATATATATATAACGTTCTTACACTTTTTAGAAACAGTCACAATCACTGGATGATGTCATCAGGTTTTGTACAAGTGAAATGTCAGCCTATTATGTTCCTGTAACCTGTGTTTTTTTCCCGTGAATGTATATATATATATAAAGTGTAAGTTACCCATATTTGCTTTTTTTGTTACAATTGTTTATGTTTCAGAATAACTAAAAATATTAAACATTGCCAGCTGAAAAGTAAAAACAATATTATAACACTTCTGCAGAACACTTATTCCAAATCGAGACAAATAAATGCATTATCCAACGAACGTGTGTGCCGGAAACGTGCCTTACTGAAAGATTTTCAAGCATTTTATTTATTGAGAAGAAAAAAGAAAAAAGTGAACAAACCAAATTGTTCCTACTTCACATAAACATTTTCAGTGAATTGAATACTCAACTATCGATACTAAGCTTTACGATTATAAAGCAAACATCTCAAGCTGTCTCAAGTTAGGTGCATGCAGTGTTTTTGATTTTCTGCACTCATACTTGTAATTTGCCTTTTACCATTATACATGCAGAACTACAAGTACCAGAATGTAATTAATACATTTGAACTTGATGAACTATTCCACCTGAAGCTGCACAACGTGAGGTCTAATCTGGTAGTTTGGGGGCACAAGTAGGGCACTTGATCCTTCTCTTTCATTGTTTCCCTATGCCTATTTCATATTATGCAAAGGTTGGTCGCACACTGCTCGTCACACCAGCAAGTTGCCCCAAGGGACTGTGGTAGATGTAGTGGCGACGGCGGGTACGCCTATGCCACGATGTATAAAGAACAGTATGTGTTGCGTTAGCCATCCCTGGACATGTGTTTCGAGGTAGTTGCCTCTCGTCAGCAGGGAGCAGGTCAGTGTAAACGGGTGCCGCGTGGACTGCCAAAATGGAATTAAAACAGGTCAAGTACCTCTCATGGCGCGCAGGTGCAGATCCAAGGCTCGTCAGCCCGTTGGCTCAAGGGAGCCGTAATAAATTATGCAAAGGTTGGTCGCACACTGCTCGTCACACCAGCAAGTTGCCCCAAGGGACTGTGGTAGATGTAGTGGCGGCGGCGGGTTCGCCTATGCCACGATGTATAAAGAACAGTATGTGTTGCGTTAGCCATCCCTGGACACGTGTTTCGAGGTAGTTGCCTCTCGTCAGCAGGGAGCAGGTCAGTGTAAAGGGGTGCCGCGTGGACTGCCAAAATGTAATTAAAACAGGTCAAGTACCTCTCATGGCGCGCAGGTGCAGATCCAAGGCTCGTCAGCCCGTTGGCTCAAGGGAGCCGTAATAAATTATGCAAAGGTTGGTCGCACACTGCTCGTCACACCAGCAAGTTGCCCCAAGGGACTGTGGTAGATGTAGTGGCGACGGCGGGTACGCCTATGCCACGATGTATAAAGAACAGTATGTGTTGCGTTAGCCATCCCTGGACACGTGTTTTGAGGTAGTTGCCTCTCGTCAGCAGGGAGTAGGTCAGTGTAAAGGGGTGCCGCGTGGACTGCCAAAATGTAATTAAAACAGGTCAAGTACCTCTCATGGCGCGCAGGTGCAGATCCAAGGCTCGTCAGCCCGTTGGCTCAAGGGAGCCATAATAAATTATGCAAAGGTTGGTCGCACACTGCTCGTCACACCAGCAAGTTGCCCCAAGGGACTGTGATAGATGTAGTGGCGACGGCGGGTACGCCTATGCCACGATGTATAAAGAACAGTATGTGTTGCGTTAGCCATCCCTGGACACGTGTTTTGAGGTAGTTGCCTCTCGTCAGCAGGGAGCAGGTCAGTGTAAAGGGGTGCCGCGTGGACTGCCAAAATGTAATTAAAACAGGTCAAGTACCTCTCATGGCGCGCAGGTGCAGATCCAAGGCTCGTCAGCCCGTTGGCTCAAGGGAGCCATAATAAATTATGCAAAGGTTGGTCGCACACTGCTCGTCACACCAGCAAGTTGCCCCAAGGGACTGTGATAGATGTAGTGGCGACGGCGGGTACGCCTATGCCACGATGTATAAAGAACAGTATGTGTTGCGTTGAGAGGTACTTGACCTGTTTTAATTACATTTTGGCAGTCCACGCGGCACCCCTTTACACTGACCTGCTCCCTGCTGACGAGAGGCAACTACCTCGAAACACGTGTCCAGGGATGGCTAACGCAACACATACTGTTCTTTATACATCGTGGCATAGGCGTACCCGCCGTCGCCACTACATCTACCACAGTCCCTTGGGGCAACTTGCTGGTGTGACGAGCAGTATGCGACCAACCTTTGCATAATTTATTACGGCTCCCTTGAGCCAACGGGCTGACGAGCCTTGGATCTGCACCTGCGCGCCATGAGAGGTACTTGACCTGTTTTAATTACATTTTGGCAGTCCACGCGGCACCCCTTTACACTGACCTGCTCCCTGCTGACGAGAGGCAACTACCTCGAAACACGTGTCCAGGAATGGCTAACGCAACACATACTGTTCTTTATACATCGTGGCATAGGCGTACCCGCCGTCGCCACTACATCTACCACAGTCCCTTGGGGCAACTTGCTGGTGTGACGAGCAGTGTGCGACCAACCTTTGCATAGCCTATTTCATATTAATCGTTTCTTGAAGAAGGAATATACAGAAACATTTGTTTTTTATTTTTTAGGTTTCCCAAACAGAACTATTCCTTCATGTAGGGCAATGCAGTCAGTGATGTCAAAGCAATGTAGGGTTTCATATCCTGTGAGGAAGGAAAATGTTCACTTATATTTATTGGGCAGATAGTCAGCGCTGCTAAGTTTCCTAGTCACAAGCGGGTAATGATGCACCAGGTTTTTTTCTTTGAATTCTGTTACTTGTGGTCTTGTTTATTGATTATAAAACGAGACTACAAGCCCCAAAATTCAAAGAAAACAACCTGGACTGGAGCAGCACTTCACGCATGGGCCTCGGAAACTTGGCAGCTAACTGGTGAACGGCGGCAGGCAGGGAATTGTTGCTTGCAGGGGACTCCTAAACCCTTGGGAGGCATCAATGTTATCAATTTGTGCTGCTAACAGGCCCTTGATTATGCTCAAGTTCCCCAGCTCCATGGGCGAAAAGTTCAGTCAGTCATGATTTTGACTTTGCATAGTGACCACACCGTCATCCGCTTCAGTCAACACGCATACACGGACATCACCCAAAGATTACACTGACACTTTATTTGTGGGTGAAGAACTGCTGCAGGTTTATTTCATACAACACAGTATGATAATAAAATTGGGTTATCTTACGGGCGATCCAGGGCAGGCAGCCCCTTGCTGCCCGCCCGCCTGGTGAGCCAGCACACACGGTGGGTCGTTGCCCGGCAGTGTGGCACATAAATATCTGCAGATCATCCACTGGGTCACGTGATCTGCCTCCTACTCCCGCCCCTTCCGACAGGGGCGGAGCGTGTTGTGGCCACCCCCGGTTGGTCAGGCCCCCCAACCGCCCGAAGGACTAACGGGGCGCCGTCGCGGTCTTCCCAGAACCCCCTTCGGCTCCTGGACCTTGGCTCGGGCACCCTTACTGTGCCGGACAGGGGTACCCTTACTGTACCGCCTGTCGCAGAGGTACCCTTACTGTACCAGTCTGCATCCAGATCGCCCTGTAACTCCGCCTGCAACGCAAAAGAAAAAATTAAACATTCCAATAACGCGCTGTGCCTGACACGTGGGGTAAGAGGAAAGGGTGGGTGAACGCGTGTCCAGGCTGGTGCGGCGCGCAGGAGACAGAGGAGGAACTGGGCGAGAGAGCCCACTAAGTAGGGGGGTAAGCCGCGCCCCCCGCCCCCCCATGGCCCGCCTCCAGCTCCACACGATAGGGGATCTTACTCAAGTGGGCGTAGGCCTCGCGCGCGAGGCAGCAAGGGGGGAAGGCTCCGACGGGCGGCCACTAGAATGCTGCCCTGCTGATGTCCCACTGCTTGGGACGAGGGCAGCGGCATTCTGGGACTCGTAGTCCTGATTCTGGAATGGTTGAGCAATTTACGCGTGGAGACAGGAGCCCTGAGAGCTCAGCTACTGGAGAACTACATTTGTCAGCTAAGGACAGTACAAAGTTTATGATAAAGTGTCACTGAAGGTGCTCAAGAGACTTGAAATGGCACACATTGCCGCACTGAAAATATGCAAATGTGGTACACAAGCAGCCTGAACACTCGCCAGCCCTGGTGCCTTCAAACAAGGAAGGGCACAGGAGCAGCTCTAAGAAACTCTAATCAGCAATTTAATCTGCAAATAAAACGCACACAAACCCGTTCGAGAAGCAAAATCAGTTCTGGCGTCTGCTGCTTCTGCCTGCTCACGGAGGGGAGGAGTGCAGCGCTCCCGGAGAGGAGGAGTTCCTTTTCCGAAGACAGCCGAGGAGCCGGGGATACAGACATTCCATGGGAGGCGAAATATTGCACAACACCGGCACCTGCAGGAAGCACTGCCCATCCGCCCGGCTGGTTTGCGCTGCTCCGCTTTCCGCGGGTTGGGAGGCACTGACTGTTGCAGAATCCACGCCAGGACCTCAGTGACGGGAATTAAGGAATCGCAAAGCGGACTTGTTGACCTGTCCTCTATCCCGGAGACGCGCTGCTCCCAGAATTGAGTACCTGAAGTTGCCCGCGCTTCCATTTTGGTGCATCTTTCAGAATTGTGTGAGTACCGTATGTTGGGGTCGTGCCTCTGCTGCATTCTGGCTGGCTGACTGCTGTGCGCTAGAGAAGGGCGCAGGCGGACGCATGGCTATTACTATTCACGCTGCAGTGCTCGCTTTAAGGTTTTCTGAATGAAAGAGTGGAAAACGACCTCTCGTAGGTGTAATTATCCTCATGCTAGCGCTATTAGCACATCTGTCATTTCTCTTTGCTATGACATGCTCTCAGGGTAAATGGGTACACGGTACAGATGCAGGCAGATGTGAATGGTGTGCTCAGAATTATCACCAGGAGTGCGTGGCATACGTCACTTGATGACAGCACTGGAGAGTGAATAAGTATGCATTTTGCGTGAGATTGCAACGTCCGCGTGCAGCTGGCTGGCTGCTGTCCTGGGATTACGTGCGCTGCAGTCTTCCCTAGGCTGGAAGCTGTTCAGGTGTATTGCACTGCACGAGAAAGACGCCGCACTTTCATTTCAGGTCTATAACTTGGGTAGGCTAGTCTTACCTCTCCAACTCTTTGATGAAGCGAATATGAGCACAGTGAATGATTGGGACCCCGCGAATACCCCATAGAGAGACAGACATTCACGGCATCGATGTCTGAACCCCGTTACGTGCGCCCGAAAGGTCAACGCTTCACCAGCCTGCGCCCTGGTGCCTTGATTCTATCTTGTACTGCACGTACAGCCAGCCTTTCGTTTGGGGCGTTTTTCTGTCTGAATGAATGAACACGTCTTGCTTGACGTTAGACAAGTGTGTTGGAGACGGGCACGTCATTTGTAGCGAGTACTACCTCCTCGTTTTCGGTATAAATACAGTGCCAATGTTGCACCGTGCCACTGGGTCTGTGGCCTGGCACAGGTTTGAGGGTTCACAGCACACCCTGCTCTGTAGAATGCAGTATGTTCTATAGGCCACCCTACATACTAGGACTGGCTCTAAGTGTTTTCAATTGAGGACATCATACATGCCAACCTCCTGCTTGCCTAAACAATGCGGGTGAAGTTCGACTTTTTAGAGGGTGACCCCATTAGTCAATGGGCATGAACCCCTTTTTGGAGAGTGATATCGTTGTGTAAAGCAGGTGTCTCCGTTAAAGTCTTTGCAGGCATGTTGTGTGCCAAGTGAAGAATACAAGTACAAAAAGCCAAATGCGGCGGAGATGACAGGCATAGGACATTAGGACAATTCCTTTATTTTGAAATTCACCTGCCTTTTCAGGTAATCTCTTTCCTGAACATGATTTTTGCATTTGTTTTAATATTTGGTTCGTTTGTCTTAAGTATGTTTTAAATAATAGTAATTATTCTTGTGGTCTGCCATAATGAAACCGATAATATTTAAATGTATTTCGTGAATTATACTTTCCTACATGGGTGGGGACATAACCTATAAGCATGAATATAGTTTATGGGTTTGTTCCTCTGCATACAGTGAATATAAATAAGTTAGACTAAATCTGTGCCAGAGAGTGCGTGTTACACCAGATAGGGTTCCATGCCTGACCACTGCAGTTAAGTGAAGGCTTAAGCCTTAAGGGGTAGTGGAAGCCAACCTTCACTCTAAAAATTGGTATTAAAAGTCTACTAGGAAATCATCTTGCTCTGGCTAAAAAATACCTTAATAAAATATTCACACCAGAAGGGTCTATGTGCTTGACAGCCCTGCGTGTCTTTTCGCTCTACCCCAAAACTTAATTCTTATACATATGTCCTCAAAGTGATCATATTGTAATGATATACCAGAAAAGCAGTGGTGTAGTTTTGAACAGAATGTGTCGGGAACACGTTCTCAGTGGAGTCTGGCTGTGTTGCTAGACATGTCTTCACATTTCCTCCTGTAAGTGATTAAACTGAGTGTTATATTCTGAAGAAATCTATGGATGAGCAGAAAGAGTTTTAGGAACGTCCATGTGGCTCTCTGTAGCCAAAATGAGTTACAACTAACCATCAGATGCTGATATAATGATGAAAGTATCAATAAAAAATCGATTTTAATTCATAATAGAAAGACGCTTTGCTGAGTGTTCGTGGAATAATTTGCCAAATCAAATTAAAAGTGTGTATATATATATAAATATATATATTTATATATATATAAATGCATAGCATATTTGGAAGATATTGTGTTGTTTTAAACCCCCATATTATAAACAGTATCAGAAGTATACAACGATAAAAAATAAAACAAGAAAGACAGTTTGACTGCCATGAACAAATTACTGAAAAACGCGCATACAGATCTAAAAAGCGTAAGGCTAGGTCTTATTTGAGCAGGTAGCAAATCCAAAAGATTGTGTGTAACTATCAATTGTGTGAGATCTAGATGTAAGTGTGGTTTATTCATGTGCATAACACTATTGTGTAACGTCATATCTGTTCTTATATTTGAGTCTTTTCATGGCTGTATGGGTAGGCGCTGTTTTAAGGGATCATCATGGTAGAATCCTTTATATTCTAAACATACATTTGTGAATTGTACAAGTCCTAATAGGCTGCTGGGAATGTGTAAAAGGAGCATGCCAAAGGAATGTCTCAAACGCTTAGCAAGAGGAATTATTTTAATTAATGCATACAATCGTTTTGCTGACATGTCACAATTGCAATTAAACTGGCTAATAACCAGTTCAAGGAATTCCGTACTTTTCATAAAGCACTCACTGTAATTAGAAAGAGCAGATTGTTGGATGGATATTCTTGTTCTTTTGTCATTTTGTCTTCGGTTAAACTTCTCGGTTAGGTTTGTAGCCAGCACTGTGTGCTGAAATGCACGTATACTACCTCAACTGGCCTGACTTTACCATTAGGTCCAGGCTTTGATTAAAGAGCCTTAAAATGCAATATAATAATCCATATTTGTAAAGCACGAACGTATCACCCCTTAAGGTTTCAAGCCGCTGGGGGCCATTGGGGTGATTAAGTGAGCTATTACCCAGAGTCACATTGTGCTGAGCTGGCGCCGGGGATCGAACCATGAGCCCTTTGTTCCGGAGTCAGCCACTCTGGCCACTGTGCCACACCTCTCCCTGTATGTATTGTCCACCTTGTTAGTGCAGTGGAGACCAGGCCTTAATGCCTTGTAGTTTTGTGAGGGACAACATTGCACCTTCACCCACCGTGGCGGTAATGTCCAGGCCGTCTACAAGGGAACGAAGTCCAGTGCTTTTAGCAGGGTCTAAATAAGCTCTAATTGAGGGTTACAGCAGCATATTACTGTTGGATTACTCTTTGCCCTAGTAAGTATTATAAAGCGAGGGATAGGAATACAAGTGGCCTTTGAGTCGCAGTAGGCAGATGCTACTTCACACTGGTTGAGGTCTGAGATTCTGCTCATCTTTGTAACAGGAACATTATTTTGACTCTCAAGAGTCCGCTTCAATATTCCCCTCAGGATGCTAATGATGTGAAGGGGTCATGTATTGCTTCCAGATGTTGCCCCTTGCAAAGTTCAGAAAGGATCTTTTAAATACATAGAGAAAATAGAATTGTAAAAAGTAAGAATTAAAATGGGTAAAAGAAAAATCGAGAACAAATATGAACCAACTTTTGAAAAAGCCATTTGATCTCTTATGTTTGAAGTCATACACTTTAGTTAATGACATTACTTAAAACAAATTTCAACAGTTTCTAAGATTTGCATGCGAAGTTGGACTGCTAATACTGTGATATGTGTTTCCTAATTAAGGTTATTAAGTTTGATATTTGTAACGGGCCTGTCTGTTGACTGTATCAGGTAGTCCCTTTGTTTAGGGGTCTATCCCATGAGGTGTTGGTCCCTGCTCTTTCCTTTCAGGGGCCTATGAAGCGAAGTGGCATTTCTCTCAATTTCTTTTAAATACATTGAATGGTTTAGTGTCATTCCATTTTTCTGTCTGCAAATGCATGAAAGTGATTTCCTATTATTTATATGTTCTTTGAAAGACTTGCTCAGTGATTCGATTTTTCCAAGGGTCTGTTAATTAAAGTACAACTTCTTGCATCTTTCTTCAATATAGAGTAATTTATTAAGATTAAATTTGAAGTGACGCTCCAGTATCGCTGTTCTATAGAGGGCCTATTGAGGTAACCACTGGTCTCCTGTATGTTCTTAATGGAGAAAGCTTGCACTGCTGCTACTAGTGTGGAGAGAAGTTGGGCTGCAACTGTCCATGTTGAACTTGTCACTTCCATCCTCTTATGAGCGTTTTGGGTGAATTTTGAAAGCAAAACAGAAAATTTGTGATTTCTCCCCCAAACTTTAATTAGACGGATTGTGCAAGGAATGATGTGGGGGAGAGATGGTGCACACATCCAAACAATGACTTTGTCTTTGAGGGATATAAATGTACAGGCCCACCCTTCAGAATTGGACTGCAGCAATAAGCCCTACTTCATTTAAATTACAATGGTGGTTACTATCTTTAATATAAATTCAAATCGTTCTCCACATATCCATGCTACTTCAATAGCCATGCCATTTCAGAGTTGTATACTCTTTGATCAGACAAAAAAACCTTATTGCATTTAAAAAAAAGTGTTTCTACAAAAGTTGTCCATGGGAGCCACCTAACTTTCAGGCACTGTATTGATCTTCTTTGCCCTTCCTACAGAAACGGTTGATTAGGAGGAAAGTCACACTCTTGCTGTGGTACGTTGGAACATTACATTTAATAGAAACACTGGTTCCCCTTTGTGGGTGTAACCTTCTGTACATTAAAATGTAGCCATGTACGAACCACAGTTTCCAGCTGGATAAGTGAACAAGGAGCACAAAATATGTGCTTGAAAACATGTATAGACGTTCCAATATTATACAAAGACTAATTAACTGGTCATAGTGCCAGACATTTGTGTGATGTAGCAGTATCAAATAAGCCAGGATCACACAGTGTGATTATCATTCTTTATTGATGTAACTAATTATCTCAGAAAGCTACCAAAACCTTCTATAGTGCACAGATTCCAAGACAGCAAGTCGTGAAAGCTGATGCAAACAGAGAAGAATGGTGATTGTTAATTTACCTGTGCAGGCTAATGTTGTTGTGTAACAAAGAGTGAGCTGAATACCATTGTAGGGATGGTTTTTTTAAAGTATGGTTCCAAATTCTCACATTTAAGGGTTCAAAAAGGTGGGTCCACAAAACAAAGTATCCCTCAATCCCCCCCCACTTCCCCTTTGTTCATTCTGGCTAATTGCGGCACCCACTTTGAGTACCACTTAATTATTCCACCCCTACTATAGATCGATCAGCAAGGGGTTGTGTTACCAGAGCCAGCAACAGAGATCATTCATCTACCGTCTTTTGCCACTCCTCTTCTAAGATCTTACTCATATTAGATACTAAGTTATCTGGGAAGCATTGATGCACAAAATAAATGGATGTGTCCATAAATGCCATGGATTTATGATCCCAAATCAGAAAGCATGGAACCAGATAATACATACTGGCACTGCAAGTTTTTCAGGATCCATTCAGAAGTGATATTGATAATAGATTTTACCATGTAGAAGACACAATAGAAATACTCAAGAGTGACCAAAGTGAAGTGTCCCAACAGTGGCATTAACTGAAATTGCTTACTGGGCAGAACAATCACTACCCCACAGCAATGCGGTCTCTTTATACACACTTTAGGACTGACACTTAACGGTCAGCTCACAAAGGTGACTCTGGTGTAGCATGGTAGACAGAGTCTATCTGAAGTGTTCATTGATACAAATTACTGATGGTCACAAGATCACCATCATCTTCATAGAATATGTAGCACAACATTTCCCAGCCTCCTCTTATTCTGACGTCTCTCGAAGCAGGCTATCTATCACACATTCAATAGAAAACACACCTGAGGAAACCTGGTATGACAAACCTATCCCTCTTGATGAAACCAATCTAGTGAAAGTCCTCCTTGAAGAATCTTGCATTTCTTATGTAGTTGGGCTTTTTTTGTTGCTTTTTAACCCCTTGACCTCTCTACTTGTTTTCTTTTAAAGGAGGTGTTCCTTCTTAATTCCTCCTTAATCCCACCTCATAGTCCCACAACCGTGATCCTTTTTAACTCCCCCTAATATTATAGCACCTTGCACTTGACCACTTCTTTCCCACCCTAGAGGGTTTCTTTTGCCATGTCCCACAAATAACTCCCACCACATCAACACTACCCACCCACAAGTCCAACCACTTTTCCAAGCTCACCTTAGTTTTGCTGTCATTTTATTCCCCACTTGTCTTCTTCTTCCTATTGGGTTCCATTATTTTTGTGGAAAAGGTATTTCGCATGTTGACATTTCTTCAAAATGATATTTCATTAGCCTGTATTTGTCATGCTGAATTTCTCCATTTCATTTTTTTTTTCTCACATTGACAGATCCACTTTCACACAGCTAGCCTGGGATAAGGCTGATCTAGGCTAAAATCAGACTATTATTTCAGTGACACAACTAAAGATTTTCCCCGTCAATGAGACTACCTTCTCAGAGAAAATATGAAGAGTTAACGCGTTAATAAACAATGAATGCCTGAAGGGATGCTGCTGAGTCAGGAAGTAAGGGATATTACGTTCTCAGACAAAACAATAAATACCTGATTTAAGGTAGTTCAAACGGACTTTTTTATTGTTCCCATTCGTGTATTTTGTGCAACACTTTTTGGGCTAACTGCATGAAAAATAAAATGTAAACAGTCCGCCAGCCTCCTATTTCATGCTGTCACATATTATTTTTGATGGCCTATTGCCGGCTGCTGCAGGAGTTGGTACCAGTTTGTTTAAGCTTTTCAACACAGTTAGTGTTGATTACTGCAGGAAGATTGTGTATGGAGTTAGTCTCTCTCAAATAGGTCTTTACTTCCCACTTTTCCTGCCAGTTATACTCCTGTATATTTGAGAAGTGTAATGGCTGAAACAAATGTTGATGGATTGACCAGACTGTTTTAACCTATAAAATATGTGTGGCACATGTTTCTGTACTGGTCTCGCTCGGTGGACACAAACTACTGTTGTTGCTTTTATTACATTTAATGCTGTGACCATGAATTTATACTTGGATAAACCCATTAATATGTTGCATTTTTTTTATAATGGCTGGTTGAGAGAGCTCCTTAATCAGACATAAAACTGTCCCACTAAAAGGCAAGGAAAGGGGGGGAGTAACGAGCAACTTTTTCGAGATCGGGAACTCTTCCCTGTTCCACCCCCATCTTGCTTATTCACTCGCACTTTTATTGATTGGTTACTTGAGAGATGCATGCTCAATACAGACAAGTTCAAGCTTTTCTTCTTTTCACTTCACCATAGATCCCACAGTTAGAAGGCCAGTGCATATCCTCCAGGACAGGTAACGATGCAGGCCACATGATTTGCCCACGACTACATATTCATTTTCATTGGGTGACCATGGACGTCAATTCACTGATAAAGGGTAACAGAAATGACATCACACGCTCTTTTACTTCTACTTTCACACACACATGCACAAACACACAAAATCACACATATTGACTCTCTTACGCATAAACACAATCTCACCCGCAAGCATGCACACAACATACATTTTAAGGGATTTTTTACTTGCCTCAGTTACAAGGGAAGGGCATATTCCAGTTTATTTTACTCCATTTGTATTACACTATTAGTGAATTATATATTTTAGAGAGTGGAGCCCCAGCTGCCCCTGTGTTCCTGGCACTGCATTTGCCTCCTCTGAGGCTAGGGGTCGCAAAGGCAGTTCTAGGGGTAGCAAAGGGCAAGCCAGGGGTCGAAGCTGCGACCCTTGGTTACCCCTAAATGACATCCATGGAATGGCCGCCCCTTTCTCTACACTTTAATATGTTTTTACAGGACCAAATACCTCTTCAAGAAGGCAAAATCTGATCTAATCTGACTGATGGATTGGGGGAGGGAGGGATCAAATACTGTATCTTCATTTGATTTTTCAGACTTTTTAATAACCCAGAATTTCCAAACCTCCTAAGCTCTCTCGAGTCTTTTATTGCCTTACCCTTTTTTTATTTGTGCAAATCACTTGCACTTTGCTGACTACTCAATTGAGAGACGAAACGACTAACTTAGGCAAGTCCAAGCTTATTTGCTTCTATCCTCCCAAAACACGTGCACCTCACAAGGTTGGTTTATATCCATTTGTTCTGTCCAACTCCCACGCCCTTCTAAGCCTTGTGTGTTTTTTTTTTTTTTGAAACATTTTTTTATTGTTTTCATAGCATCAACTCAGTACAAACCCCGCTACCTCCCCCGTCAAAGAAGGTACTTCACATATATTGTTACCAGCCAATATCTGGGAGAATGAACTTTCAGCCCATGCGGGCCCCCCCCCCTCCCTCCCCACCCCATGTCAGTGTGCCCCCTTCCTTCCTCCTCTCTCCTGATGTGCCCCTTCCCTGCTATAAATCAGGCATGGGTGCTCAACCTCCTCTAGGGAACCAAGGCTTTCCCTCATGCCTAGCCACACCCTTGCTTCCAGCGCTCGCTACTACTCCCCTTCTACTCCCCGTTCAACGCCTCCTCCTGCCTGTCAGAGGTGTCCCCCTCTCTCCCGGTGTCAGACATCAGCCCCTGAAGTTCCACCACCAGCGCCTCCCACGCTCGGGCCGTCGCCAGCGCCTTCTCGTCATCCCTCCGAAGAGCTAATTGCAACCGGAGCGTACCCTCTGCCCCCGCCCATCGTGCAAACGCCGCCCTCCACCGCAAGAAGCTAGGCCCCGCCCTGGACTTCCAGTGCATAGTCAGTTCCCTCTTGGCCATTATCAACCCTAAGTCGTAAAACTTGCTAGTAACCTTCGTCCGGCGGGTGTGTGGGAACCAAAGTAGTAAGCAGGCCCCCAGTTCCGGGTCAATAACGCGATCCGTCACCTGATTCAGGCAATCCATGACCTCTGCCCAATAGTCACCCAACTGAACAGAACGCAGGACCAAAACATGGGACGAAAATCAGCACCCTCTCCCCCGCACCGCGGGCATTGAGAGTGCGCACCCCCAAAATATTGCAATATCTTAACCGGCGTCAAATACGCCCTGTGCAACGTAAACAAATTGAACCAACTGTAATCGGGCATTGCGCGTTCCCTTCCAGGCCCGCCGCACCAACGTGGTCCATGTGGGATCGGTTTCTCAAGGTCCAATTCCCACTTGCCCCTCAAGGCGGCAAGGGGCAGCAGGCCTTCCGACGACAGTCTGCGGTAGAGACAAGTAATGGCCTTGGACGTCCCCGCCGCCCTTCTAAGCCTTGTATTGCACAAAACATCTGTATTTTGCAACGGACTAGATAGTTGAGAGCTGAAATGAGTAGCACAGCCAAGCACAAGTCTATCTGTTTTTATGCCAACTAAACAACTGCATTGCCAAGGCCAAGTGCACATGCAGGAAGGAATCTCCAAACGCAGGCCTTTGATGAAAAGAACAAATCGGTGAATATCTGAGCTTAGTAGTTGACAACCGCATTTTTACTGTTAGGTTTTGTCGCTTTGGGCTTAGGTGGATAAATACTCTATCAGAAAAATGCACTCATTCCCAATTCATGATAAAATAAGTCATTCCTATCGATTGTTTTCCTTTCGTATGATTTTACTCTATGATCTCAGCACATGCAATGTATTTTTATGATTTTTATTGTGGAATTTTTGTATTTGTTTTGGCAAAATTAGGAAAAAATAGAAAACAAAAAATATAAAAACAATAATATATTTGCTATCTGAATTTAAATGCAAGGTTTAATAAGAATGTGTATGAAATGGTCTTTGCAAGGCTGTGTCATGAGGGCAAGACTTTTGGTGGATTAGAAAATTATTATTAAGAATTTGAAGTTACTTTGATTTTGCATTAAGAACCTAGGTGTAAACTATAACGGATGTCAAGCTTGCTGGTGTTTAAGTAATGGAGCAATGTTTGTGCTGGCTGGTGAAATCGAGGTGATATTGGGAATAAAATTAACGATTAACAAAGTTGGGGTCATAGTGATTCAGAATAGTTGCATCATACTGTCTTAAGTGGATTCCCAGAAAAAAATGTAGATAATTTGGGTGATGCGGATATGAAGGACGTCGCTGAATGGATGAGGAACAGCCGACTGAAGCTGAACTCGGACAAGACGGAGGTCCTCATCCTCGGATCCACCCCTTCGGCCTGGGACGACTCCTGGTGGTCAACCGCACTGGGAACCGCTCCAACACCAACCGACCACGCACGCAACCTAGGGGCCATCCTCGACTCCACCCTCTCCATGACTAAACAGGTCAACGCCGTCTCCTCCTCCTGCTTCAACACCCTCCGCATGCTCCGCAGGATCTACAAGTGGATCCCCACTGAAACGAGAAGAACGGTCACCCAGGCCCTCGTCAGCAGCAGGTTGGACTATGGAAACTCCCTCTACGCAGGAGCCTCGGCCAAACTCCTGAGACGGCTCCAACGCATCCAGAACGCCTCTGCACGCCTGATCCTCAATGTTCCTCGCCGCAGCCTCATCACACCCCACCTGAGAGACGTGCACTGGCTCCCCGTCAACAAGAGGATAACCTTCAAGCTCCTCACCCACGCACACAAGGCACTCCACAACACCGGACGAACGTACCTCAACAGTCGACTCAGCTTCCACATCCCGCACCCGCCAGCTCTGCTCCGCCGACCTTGCCCTCGCCACAGTCCCCCGCTTCTGAAGAGCGACCTCCAGGGGCAGATCAATCTCCCACCTCACCGCCAAGACCTGTAACATCCTCCCCATCCACCTACGGTAGACCCAAGACCTGCTGACCTTCAGAGACTCCTCAAGACCTGGCTTTTCGAGCAGTAGCAGCATTCCCCACCCCCAGCGCATTGAGACCCTCGCGGGTAAGTAGTGCGCTTTACAAATGATATGATTGATTAATTGATTGCTTGATAAGAGTAAATATATTGGTTTGTCTGATTTGAGCATCATGCAGAACATGCTCCCCCACTCTCAAGCACAGACATCAGTGATGCAGGCCTGAATGTGGAGGGTGAAGGAATAGAATAAACAGAGATTGTGGGTGCTGCCACCAAAGAGGTAGTATGAGAAGCCAAATGAAGAACTAGTACATAAAGGATTACTATTGTAACAATAGTAGAGTGTCCTTCGATCAACTGCAAATTCCCTTGCATCAAAAACCTTCAGCATATGGACCTTCTTTCTAGGGCTGCTATATTCATTTTGAATTTAATTAAAATTGATTCTTCAATATCCTTTCATATGTGTGATTCAAAATCATACCTTTTTATTTTCATTGAAACATAACCAGTTCTATATGTAACTCGAAACCATGCCAGTCATTAACCACCACTTTTGTGTTGCCAAATATGCTACAGTAAAATAAAAATAATACATTGGCTGTCGCGGGTGAAGAGATTTTTTTAGCAAAAGAGTCCTTAATTTCACACATTCCTTTAGTTGTTGCCATCAAATTCTGCTCATTCAAAAATATATCCCTGTGAATACCCTCATAAAGTGTCAGTGCAGTTCATCCTCCTGATTGGGACTACATTTTTATGCAGGTCTTCCTCAGCAGATGTGTTCGAGGGACTTTATTGAGTAATAACCCAATATTGCAGTTGTATTGTTAGTTCAGGGCACATGTTCAGATTGTATCTTCCCAATATGTGACAACATATTCTTTCCACTGGTTGTTCAGTCTGTTCCGTTTGTCTCATTCATTGAAGACTAAGGATTCTCAATTGTGGCATGTGATTGTTAGTTTTAAAAAAAAGAAAAAGGATTGAAATCTCCCTTAAAATATATGGGTGGTAGTAGAGTACCATGATTTTATTAGGACCAGTAAAAGATTTAGCTTGAGAGCCACTTGAGAAAAAACTAAGCGAAAGTTGTTTTCAAGAATGCATTGTAATTGTCAGTCGGATGCACTATTTCAGTAATATTATGGTTCAAAATACACTTTTAACTACTACTATTTAAATTAGACAAACCAGAGGACCAGGGAGATGCAAAGGTCGAGGAGCAAAATCACAAGAATATGCAAATACATTCCATAAGCTAGAAAGATATGCTTCCTAGTGGAAACAATACCATGAGTATTTGAAAACTGTACCACACCATGGCAGCCTTCTAGTCAGATGTGATTAGTAAATATATTTGCGTTTAATAAGGGTCAGTTAAAAGAAGTTCATGAAATCTCTGCATTGACGTGACAGATATTTAAGGTGGATCTAATTTACAAAGAATTTTTCTTGGCTTTAGACAGTCCTAATATGTCTGAAGCTAGGAAAGACGCCCTTATTATTGTCTCAAGACAGGAGACAAATCTTGTAATCAGGTGCATAGTCTTTTTCGCTTCACAATGCCACTGACTTAGATATTTGGTTTTGCTTGTTGCCAGGATTACAGTAAATCTTGATGCTTACTTTGGACAATGGGCTGTACTGTTCCTGCTACTTGCTATTGTGAGTAAAGTTACTGTGACATTTTGTGAAATGTTTGCATGCTGTCTGCCCAGAAAAATATTATTATATATTCTGATACTCGCAGATGCTCTCATGGATGAAGTGTAATGTCACAGTCACCCTCAGTTCTTCTATTGCCTTTTGAAAAATGGGTATTGTGAACAAAAACGTATGCAGAAAAAGTGGTGTTGTTTCCAATATGTTCTATTTTTAAATGACTGTACATGTGAGAAAAGGAAAAACTAATGTTTTCTAACATTGTTCATGTACATTAATTGTAGTGCATGAAGATGACATCCTAACTTTTATTTTCCTTGTAAGTCTGATAGATATTTATACAGCTATGTCTGCCCTTTTTCAACTTTTAGACACAGTGTGCATTTCTTTGCTTGAGAGACCTATGCAGGATGTTTTTTCCCACGAGGCAAACACAAGGAGATGATGGACGAACTGCTAAGCCATCCCTGGACCGGAAACAAGCATCCTGGGACCGGTTTCGGGCTGACATCCCTCATCAGCCAGGCTAGCTTGAATCCACTGGCAAAGTGAACAAGGGACCCACGTCTGGGCAAACCCTGCCAATTTAGGGCAAACAAAGCAAACACAAGGAGATGATGCACGGAGTGCTGAAACTTTTCAAACACTCACCCCCAGTCACAGATCTGGGTTGAATCCAACATCATTCTTTAGCTCACTTTGCCTCCCCAGTTCAGACACAGCTATATGCAAATCAGTCTTGACCCTGTGCCTCATGGGAACAGTCCAGCCCGAACTTCCAAGCCATGTCTTCCCTGGACCGGAAACAAGCATCCTGGGACCGATTTTGGGCCAACAGCCCTCGTTGGCCAGGCCTGCCAGGAGGGCACATAGGTCTATACAATCCTGAGCCAAGGTGTGTCTTGGGGTCATCAACACCTCACTCAAAATTATTGTGACCTCCTTAGGTTCTGGCAGTGGAGGTCGACAGATAAATATTGTTTATCCATCTCTGCTGCTGCTGAAGCAATTCTGTTTTTCTTTTCATTCATAAGGGGTTCGTAGGATCAAAAGACAGGACAACACTATCTATGGGTGATAAACCATGAGCAGGATTTGAAAGGAATGGCAAGGAGTACAAGAGCTTTTTGTGTTTGAAAATGACTTGAAAATGTTCCTCTATTGTTACTACTGCAGTGTGTATGGAAGAAAAGATAAGAGGCAAGGCAGTAAACTGTGGTTTTTACAAGGTACTGCCAAATCATCAAAATATTCTGTGTCTTGTTGGAACTGTGTGGCCTATTACACACAGGTAATGCTCTCTTTGTGAGTAAAGGAATGGTGCTTGTACTGTTACAAGACGATTGTTGTAAATTGAAAAAAGAAAATAAACTAATAAACAAATGTGAAAAATGTCTAAGCTTTTGTAAATTGTGACGAGCGTTATTAACATTAATAACAGCTAATAAAGCAGAAGAACGATTATAATTTTCTCGACAATTGTGTGGCTTTTAGTAATATTTTCTCTCATTTTGTGAAGAGCTTGCTATTCCATCAAAGCTTTTTTACATTCCATTTAAAGAGGTGCAGTAATATATATATTTTATATCTGGCATAATGAGCACATGATTTTACTACTTTTGAAAATGCTTCATGTTATTTTTTTTCATACAGCCTTGACATCATGAATTATAGTGTCACCCTGAATGACAGTCATTGTATGGATTTAGAAAGTATAACGAGGCAGAGTTGTCCTTTTGTGTTAACATTGGACACAGATGGCTGCCAACCAGAACTTTGAGGTGTTGTACTTCGTGTTTATCACTATGTAATGATTTAAAACTCCCTTTACAAGTCAGACAGTTTCACATCCTATATATGACAGGGATAAACTGTTGGAGTAAATTGCACAATTTAAGCATCATTAATAGGAGACCCGTAGTACTCATTGTGCGCCTCGGCAGACTATAGTCTCTACTGCTGGTTCCCCCTAATGCTTTAAATGACTTGTATCCATAAGAGGGAGAGACCGCGATACCAGTGAACATTTGTCCCTATTGGTGCACACGCATGACTTTGTTCTCTGCCATTAAACACAAATAAATATTCAAATGTATACTAAATATTTTCTAGGTTTGCGGTGTTCTCTCTCAGATCAGAGTTAGTGTGCTATATTAGAGACATTATAAGATTCCATAGCAGGCAGCATTTACCATTATAAGTAAGCCTTGGTAAAGCACTACGATATGCTTGCGTAGTTTGCGAAGTTTGCTCTACTTCGCACTACGCAAATTGCATGTAGCACAGTGCAAACACGCGTAACATAGTGCAGCGGTCATTTTTTGCTTGCTCGCGGTCCTCAACGTCAAGTTGGTGACCGCGAGCAAGCAAAATGACATCCCGGTGAGACTTTTTCCTCGTTCGCGATCAGCAACATCAAGTTGCCGATCGCGAGCGTGGAAAATAAACCTCCCGGCGAGCTTCTCAATGCGGGAAGGTCAGGTTTCTCATTGCGAGTGGTCGCGTATGCTCGCGAGCGCTCGCGATGAGAAATTACCAGTCCGCATTGAGAAAGCTGCCGCTCGAGTAGAACTCTACTCAAGCGGGGGAAAACGACGCTTGCACTGTGCAAGATGCAGTTTGCACTGATTGCACAGTGCGGGCAAGCATCCGGCACTGTGCAATCAGTGCAAACAGCATCTTGCACAGTGCACTACGCAGTTTGTGAAGCTAAGCGTAGCACGCGTAGTGCGAAGTGCACTTTGCAAACTACACCCAGGGTTAATTATAAGCCTGTAATAGCCTATGCCTTCTTCTAAAAGCCTCCTGGCATGCAAACGATTTACACTTCTAGATGGCAGTACGTTATTTATGGATTGCAATTGTCTACTTTGATCTGAGAGAGACTCCACAATGGAATGTGTTTTCTCAATGCCTCTGCTGTGGGTGTTTACTCTACAGCCAAAAGACCTCATCTCCCAGTCAGGGCAAGAAGTAATGATAAACATCGCAGACTCCATCCTTTTTCTGTGAGTCATAGAACCTCAGTAAACACATGAACATTTGCTTTATAACATAAGTGCTTGAAACCACCTCTCAAATATGTGTAACATGGCAAATTACATTCTCAGTATCCATCTGTGGAAGGAGAACAGGGGGGTGGACTTCTATGACACACCGTATTTGGATATCGGTCAGAGAAGTGAGACCTTGGAAGGACTTTTTATTAATTTTAATTAAATTAGTAATGTTATTGAATTCCTCTAGAAGATCCATTTAAATTAGGCAACTGTATCACGGAGATAACAAAAATACTTTTTTCTTGGTCCAGCGTTATTATTGGCCATGAAGTTAGGATTATATGGCCGTTGGAAAGCCGTTCACAACAGAGAAGGCATGTTCTGTTACTCTCTTGCTATTTGCAGCCCGTTCACAACATTGCAATTTCTTTAGAGTTGGACACACAGCTATAAATTGTCAGGAATTTTTCATAATAACAAACATGCAAATAATAACCAATTAGATATATTCTGTGGAAAGTCGCATCATACATATTAAGTGTGGAGATTCTGAAACCGGAATCAAACCAAATTTATATAAAATGCTTAGTTAGTAAAATCCATTGCTTAAAATACAGTTTAAAAATATGTTGAAAAGGTTGAGAAACCATAACATTGAATCCATCATATGAATATGCATTTGCAATGCAGAGGGCAGAAAGTGCATGATTGCTTATAGAATTCGCTCACAGAGAAGTCAGTTTAGCACTGTTAAACTCTTCTGGGTGGATTATTTCCTTCGACTGACTATTTTACTAATCAGTGTCCTGACAGACCAGCCATACATCTCATTGCCATCTTTTGGAGAAGATAGAGAATACAGATATGTGTGTGTGTGTGTGTTATGTGCTACAAGGACTCTTGCTCTCATTCAATTCTATTTAGTCTTTGTGTAGACACCCTTACGGTATCAATGGCTTATATATGTCTTAACTTTTCACCATAACCACCCTGAGCGCCAGTTGATCTTTATATCTACACTGGCCCTACGCCTAGAGAATTTCACATAAACAGAACCCGTATAACTGCTTGTTTATTTTCTCTGGTGAAAAATTGGACCCACCAGGCATCTGTTCTGATGGCTAAAGATTTTTGAGGAGTGTCAAAACCTTCACAATGTTGGTACAGAGGATTACACAATAGTAGAGAGCCTGTCCCCATTCACAAAGAAGCTCACCTCCACCTTAAGAGCAGGCACAATTTCACCAATCTTTTTCTAATCAGTTTGCTGAGGGATATTTTGGAAATATTCCAGAAAGGCACTAAAGGGTTTATGATCCTTGGAAAAAAAGCATTGCTGCATCACACACATATATAATATGTGAAATAATAAATGAGCAATTTATAGAGCAAACTGCTATGCAAAGGTGGTATCCTGGTGTTAAGAATATTGACAAGTCAGAGAAAGCGGAACAGAGAGACTAATTAGAAAATATATGCTTTATGATATTATTTCCTACATTTCCGACAGGGAGTGGTAAGAAGGAATACCAGTTAAAGCTTATACCATGGAGAGGCTGTGAAAAATGTAAAAGAATGTCCATAGGCAAGGAAGTTCTTTATTTAAGCGATGGACTCGGATAAGGTTGGCTGGTCAAGCTCTAAGAGAGTGCGAAAGAACATAAGGAAGAAACCAACTCCATATTTATATTTGTGGGTTCTTGCTTTCTAGTGGCTTCATAGCAGAAGCATAAGGCTTTGAGAGAGAGAGACGTATTACATTGAGCCACCCTTAACACTATTCAGAGCCATTACAGTGCCAAAAAATCTCAAACTTCAGCATGGTCTCATGTTTAGTAAGTAAAGCAATCATCTAGTACTTGAGTAGTCAATTAAAAGATCAGTTTGTGGGTTAATTTGAGAAGGTGAGGAATACTTTAGGGGGTGCAATAGACCGTGGCGTATATATGGAACAAATGGACATTTCTTAATAAGATTCTTAATGCCATTAACCCCTGCGTTACCATCCTCCAATGTTGGTATAGATATTTTATCTGAATACCGCAATCACTACTATGTAGAATAACACTTGCCCCGTTTTCTGATTAAATATTGATATATAGCAATTAAGGAAATATTGATAGTAGGTTTGACTCTTTTTGTCATGTCCAAATATGTTATTTTCCTACTTATAGCCATGTAAGGGCCATGCTTTAAAATTTCCAAGTATTATGGTTTTAGTGACGTAATCCATAGAAGCCTGTATAGTTATTGGCAACTAACTTATTTTTTACTGGGACATTATTAGAACATTAGGAACCTTCCGCCATAGGGCGGAGGGTTCTACTAGTCCTATAGCTTACTGTAGTGAGCTATACCATCCATTAAACTCCCTCACCCTTGTTATAATGCTGGTGTGGGCCTTCAAAAGTCAATGCTGCCTGTAGAGGCAGGCTATAGTACATTCTACTTCTGTCTTGTCTTCTTAGATATATTGTTGATCGCGTTTTGTAGTAGTCACCCCTCTTTTGACACACAAAATAGCGCAAATGATAGTCTTTTATTCTGCCTTCTATGAGTCTATCAAAAATGTACTTCAGTAGCTATTACCATGTATTTCTCTTTTGTTTCTTTTTTGAAAAAGTTTTAGATTGTAACATCAGTGGAGTCATATTCTTTATGTTGAGGTTCACTTTGCTGTATGACTACACTGCTAGCGCATTACGTTTTAAGAGAATACACAGATCAACACATCTTGCAGATGAAGCATGACTACTTTTCCGTGTACCTTTCGTTGGCCGGCATCTTAAAATCATTCTCTTAACACAGTCCCCAGAGGTTTGCCTCCTGGCCCACTTGGAATTGGTGCTTAATTTGAGCTGGTGGTTTCCAGTGCTTGGCAGCGGATCTTAGTTGTGAACACCGGTACTTATGACAATCTGCTACATGGCTGCACTGTTTGTCTAATTTAGAGATCAGCACAAAAGTTGTATATTATTTTAATATACGTTAAAAATAACTACTATCTGGCACTCAGGCCATTCTGATAGCGTTGGGGGCCATGAATATACTAAATTGTCACATTTGTAGATTTATGATGCTTAGTAGCTCTGTTGGGACTGTCACTGGCCGCTCTGGCAGGGGTAATTGGTGATGCAATCTGCTGTGGCTTTCTAAGATGTCCCTGGTACTTATTGTTTTACAAAATAAGTACTGCTTAGAATGCTGATTGAATCCCCTCTCACTACTGGTCATAGTTCAAGATTTCAGGCTGCAGGTCACAGTACATGTTCTGGATCAGTGGGACTACATGAAACCCGCTGAGCTAGGGCACATACTTGTATCTTTAAAAATTTGGAGGGATGAAAAGCAGGTACAGTCAAAACAGTAGTTCGGTCTCCTCTGCTATGCTTAAAAGTTTTGAACTGCTCAGATTAAAGAGATGCCAGTATTTCGCAGAGTCCATGCCCTCTGATAGGTGGCTACCTGGATTTAAAAATATTTTGATTTATTCTGGTTTGTTGGGCTTGCGTAAAGCTCCTGTCTCTAGAGGCTTTAGCAGAAGCGAGCAACAACTATTCTCTGAAAAGAAGATGCAAACAACCGTGTTTTTTGCTATTTCGGTGTTGAGATAACATCATGGAACAAAAAGATCAGCACGGCTTGAAAGGAAGTGATGAGTTTGTTTTTTTCTGATATGTTAGCAAGATAGAGCTTGCTTAGGTTTGTAATACAAGTCCGTTTTTGCAAAAGGTTTTTTTTAGTGTGCACATAACTGTTGCTTCAGGAAGGGACAGTATGATGGGCAGGAGGTGTCACTGGATTCTCTGGTCAAGGCTCATACAAATGTAGTCTCTGATAGCAGAATCAATTCTTTCCTTCCAGTTGTGGAGCTATGAGAAACCTGTAGTTGTTCCTGGTGCAACTCGCATATAATGTGCTCGTGTTGAGACACCATGCTTCAAGAGAATAATTAACTTTACAGTGGAACTGCAATCCCAACTTATGTTGTTAAAAACGTAAGGCTGGAAATGATCTCTGTGTTATCACCCAAGTACGAGCTTATTGTTCTCTGGTCTGAGGAGATTACAGAACCGCCAGAAAAATGCGTCGCTGTAAGCACTGTGATTTATTAAAGGCCGACTTTTCTTTGTTTAAACATTTTTAGAGGAACATATGAATTCTGATTCAAGTGCTTGGAAACAGTGGGCAGCTTCAGAGGGAAGGCAGATTGAAACTGCTGTACCCAAGGATCCATTAAAGAAGCGGCGGCTCCTCTGCTTTGGCGGAGGAGCGTCGCCCCACTGCTTTAAGAGCAGTGCAGGTAAAAAATAAAATGATAATAGAACATTATTATCTTTTTATTTTAGTATTGCACTTGCAGGTTAGGTTGGGGCGGGACTGGGCTCCCACGGCCCAGAGTGATTGCTGCTGCACCGTAAGTGCGCATGGAGGTTTGGCCAGCTGTCTTGGGCCGGTCAAGCATCATGCATACTTTACATGTTCTCCAGCGGCTGTATTGTACAGCCTGGATGGAGAACATGCACAGCTTCCCACTCCCTCTCTGAGTACCAACCACGGGGCTGTGATAGGCTAGGGGAGTCTGGGAGACTGTGTGCTTCCTAATCCTGGTTCCCGCGTCAGAGGAGAGGTGGAGGACGGCGACCGCTACCAGCAGGTACGTTTGGTTTTTCTTTATTTTTTTCTACCCCCCTCACCTTCCCTGCCACGTTCCCTACCAGCCGCCACTGCATTAAAGATTTATTTATATATTAAGGTCTGCTTCATGTGTCTGTTATGTCCTTAAGTTACATCTTCAAAAGATGTGAGTTTCTGATGAACATTTTATTTCACCTTTAATAATACATCATTAAAGGGGAAATAAAGGGGTGGGACTGGAAACCCAACAGTACCTTAAGTACATTATTTTAAAGAAAGAACCATCCTGAATGGTCATTAACATTCAACGGACTATGGAAACTTCACCTTTGGTTTCCTCACCTTGTGCTGATGTACGATTTAAAACACGTACCACCAAGTGTAACCAAACCAGGGTCCAACTCTGAAAGTTCACATAAATGCTATCAGGGCAGGATTGGGAATAAAAAGCAGCCTGGCAAAAATGTTCAAAGATGGCACTCTTGTTTTGATCCATTTCACTGAGGAGAGAAGAAAACAAGGAACGCAGTGTAGATGAAAGGAGGTATGATTATTCCGCAAACTCCCCAGTGCAGCCAGCCCAGGAGTAGGCCACATTCAGATGCCTCGTTCCATTTTATTCATACCTACAACCAGCAGATGACCTGTGATATTCTAATGTTGATGTGTACAGCATTCTATGAAATATGTAAGAACACTACACCTGTCCCGTCCTCCTCTCTCATTTCTTCCTCTTCTTGTTTTCCTCTTCTTGTTTTCCTCTTCTTGTTTTCCTCTCTCTCTCTAGCATCACTCTATATACTCTTTCACCTAAAGCACCCTTTGTGCCTGCTGCAATTATCTGGGGGAGCTGGAGAAAGCGGCAGAGGTTTCCTCAGTGGCCCTTTGCCTTCAAAAACCGACCTCCAGTCCCTGAGGAAATGCCCGGAGGAATACATGGAAAGTCGGGCCCTGAATACCAATGTAAGCAAGTCCTGCTTTTAAAGATAGTGGTGTCCAAGGCCTATTGCCCAACATTTTAAAACCTAATTCACTCTGTCCTACTTCCTAAATACAAAACAATTATGCAGAAATTGCCAACACATATAGCACTACCAGAAGGATTTATGAAAGAAGAGACATTCTTATTAAAGCGTGGTCTTCCCAAAATAAGCAATATGTCCTACTCCCTAAAATATGAGGCAATAAAAGGGTTCACAGGGGCTCGAGTAGACCTTCCAAGGTGTTTAATCCAGCTTTTAGTTCCAGTGCTGGTTGGTATCTTTGGAATTTTTACTCTGTGTTGCAACATAGACTATAGTCTACCAACAACATCAAATGCAATTCACAGAATGTAAAACAAAATATGAAAAAACTGATTTGGAAAGTTTGAAATCCCTGGCAACACTTAATTTAATTTGTTTTATTATGGCAAAACAGATACATTATGAGTGGAACCGATTTTGTTTATTTCATAGTGTTCATCGTATTTCGACATCTGTTGAGCACCCAAACCGATTGAGAAATATTTGCAAATCTGTTATTCCTACCGAACAAATTAAGGAAAATAAAATTCTGTGACCAGCTTCCTCACTAACAAGCTCCCTTTTTGAAGGATGCAGTGCGGAAATACTAGTATTTTGGAAATGTCTAGCAAAATCTGAAAATAATTCAGCAATGTCTCCTTGAAAGCCAGTTAGGAACATAGAGAAACACCTACAGATGTATTTTTCAGGATTAGGTTTTGCATATTTGGAAAATATGTATCTGATTCTGCTTAATTTGGCATTTGTCCCTGGGTTTGATACCGATCATCAAAGATGTGCTTTTTCGTCCATAGAGTCCACGAACACACTTGTGTGGCATCGCCACACTTAGCTCAACAAAATACTTTTTTGTATTTGAGCCTACCTTCTCTATGTACGTTTTTGGTGGAGAGCAGCAGAATGGGTAACTATGTCCAATTTGGAAATGTCATGCTAAAGTAGATAAAACAATTCTGAGAAAGGTTTTCTGGATTAGCCACGATGGGGAATTTTGGTCTATTGTTTAAGATGTGCATTTCCAAATAGTATGTGGTTTTGCTCAGTTTGATATTGTCCGGTAAATGAATCTGTCACAAATAGTATGTCCAGAAAAGCAGAACGTAAATTCATAGGAAAACAAATCAATAAAAACCCATTTTCATGAAAAAATATTGTGAATGCTATTTAGTGGGAAATAAATTAAAAGAAATACATTTGTCAAAAATAAGTAAAAACTCAGATCATCCAATGCAGTCCCCAAAAAATTAATGTTAATTTATATTAATAAAAATAGCAGGGACAGGGCTGTCTAGTGGCCAAGATTACGGGTGTTCCAGCACATCTTGTGAGGAAAATCCCAGTATACTGCTGGCCGTCGTGCTACCTACAAGCTTTTGGACATGAAAGTACTTCAAGCAGGGGCTGGGCATTGATGGCCCTGGATGGATGGTAAGGAGCAGAGACTCCGGCTTCTGCAACAGCTGAGCTCTTCTTACTGCACATGGCCTCTCTTAGCAGCAAAGGGAGATGGGCCTCCAATTGTGATTAAATAAGACTGCTGGTGGTGATAGCACGGTTTGGTTTGATCAGGTGTGAAAGTCTTGTTTGCCAGGCTTTCACTGGCTTTGAAGCTGTGGCTGGGCAAGGCCCGAGGAGCGAGACTGATGGCCAGAGAGCCTGTGACTTAAGTGTGGCTGTTGATAAAGTAGACACACCAGGAGCAGATGAGATATTTTTGGGGAGGAGAAACTAGCATCCTATTAGATCCTGGTTTGGTGCCCGTGGAGAATTTGTAAGTGGTTTAAGAATGGCACTGGATTATGTGTGAACCCTGTGTGGACTGCAAGGGCAGTCATGCTGTCACTGGCCCTGGGTTTTGGAGAGTGTTGCTACAGATGTTTCTTTATCGGTGGTGAATTCCAGCTGCATGTTGTCAGATGAATATGGCAGTGAAACAGAAATGCAAGGATTTTTATTTAGACCCAAAACAGCAGCACAAGTAGGGCCAAATACAAGTACTATGCCATGACATGCCATGTCATGTCAAGTCATGTTATGCTATGCCATGCTATGCCAAATCTAGGGCCTAGTGGGACTACATGAAAAGCCAGATCTCCAGCTTCTTGCAGAATTTCAGAAGTGAGGAGAAGGCTCTTAAGTATAGCGGCAGGCTGTTTCACATGTTAGGAACAATGTCCGAGAAGGCTTTACCACCCTATATGATTTTCGTAATGTGTGGAATGTGTGAAAGTAGGAGGGCAGATGAGCGGAGGTGAAAGCAGATAAGATTGTTGATGTATGCTGAGCCACTGTTATGTAGTGTCTTGAAAGTGTGGGTAAGGAGTTTGAGTTGAGCTATTTTATGTATGGGCAGTCAGTGGAGCTCCTTCAGGTGCAGTGTGATGTGATTGCGGTGTGGGAGGTTGAGAGTAATTTTAGCCTCCAAGTACTCAATGGTCTGCATCTTTCAGGTAAATGTTTTGTATGAATGTATTAAGGAGGACTGAAGGGCCAAAGCTCACCCAAGGTGAGGAATTACTTTTACAGACCACTAATGCCAGAGTGCTGAGGGGGGGAGATAATAAATATTGAGAGGGCAGTCTAGTTGGTGGAAAACAAGATGGAGGGCTTGATGAACAGTGTGATGACAGTGGAAAAAGAGCAGCATTCCACAAAGAAGAGGCTACTAACCTATGAGATAGCTGTAGGTTTTTAGAACAAATGTGGTTGAAGGAGTAGCAATATTGGAGGACTGAGTGCTCTCAACCATCTTCACAGATGGACACAGAAGAGAGTGCTCAGAGCCCCATCATAGAGACAGACTGGCACCTTGAAGGAAAACATATGTGCTGTACTGTCTGAGTTGTGGTAGATGGAGGCACTATGTCATCTAGTTTGGGGAGTGTATATGCTCCCCTAGAAAATTCAGAGAAACGAAGTGGCTACTGGAGGAACTTTTATGGTAAACCTTATATCTGCTGACTTGAGAGACCAAGTGATAATGGGGTCACACCCAGCTCCTTTACATACCTGGTTTAAGCCCAGATAAACTTGCCTGCAAAAAACTCTTGAAAGTGAAGAGAAGTCTCAAGGTGAAGGGTATTGTTGCTTCATTTGTATATCCAATAAAACTTAATGTAAATATGGAGGGAAGAAGTATGTAGTCCTCCAGTTTGACTCCGCAAAAGTTTGTAAGAGAACTATCTTTCAGATCACACAGAATAACATTAATGTATCATTTGGAAGCATACGCTTAGGAAGAGGTTGTGTTTAAAGGTTTGGGAATCCACTCTTGGGAGGGGATTGTGGGGGTGATGAATGACTAGGAAGGTCCAATTCAAGATGTTATCACCCAATTTGCCATCCTAGCACTAATCACAAAATATGCAAACACAACCTGTTCCATCTACAGAACTGGGTCATAGAAGAAAACATGCTTGCTCATGTACAGGGAGGATTCAGAAAAGGCCTGTCTGCTGTTGGCAAAGTTCTGAGATTGCTTCACTGTAATATAAAAAAGGGATGCCACTGTATATGGTCTCCATTCACCACAGCAGAGCATTTGATATAATCATACCTAAACCTCCGTGGCAAAAATATGGGAAAGGTCCAGTGTGGAGAGAAAATCTGAATATATAATGGATAAATATATGCATATTCATATAGATAAACATGTACACCCACACATATATTACCCAGTGGTGGTTGCCATTGGGTAGTTATAGTTAGGTCAGCGTTGGCATGGGAAATTCTTTTTTTGTGTTATTAATAACTTTGGTCCCATTTCCGAATTTTACCTAAACTTTCCCAAAAAGTTGCTTGTTTGTGCATAGAAAGTTTCGGGCAGATCATCAAGCGTGACCAAGAAAATCAGGGGTGCCCAAAATACAAAATCCCCATGCATTTACCATAGACTTTGTTTAGAGCGCTCCACCATAAAAAGTGCTGAATGGAATTGCACCAAACGTGGCATGAAGCTAGATCTTGCTCTAGAGAGCGCACTTTTCATGTTTTGGTTTAAATCCATTCTGTAGTTTTTGAGAAACTAAGGTTAAAATGATTTTTATATCTGGACAGTTGGCCTCCAGGGCCTCTTGCTAGAGTGCCTCAAACCCAATTTCCCAAATTAAATTGTTCTGATTGGCCCACAGAGCTTTATTTTGCATGGGCCATCTGGCTTCCATTGGAGTCCGACTCCTGCATGAGCAAGCGCTCTGATCGTCTGCCAGCAGCATGAGAAAAATGTTGCTGCAGCTATTACAGGATCTTGGTTACTTAGTCCCCTGTCCTTAAGTAAAAAAATAATATATAAGGGCCAGGGTAGGGATACCATTCCTCTTTGAACTAGAGGGAACCCCTGGGGCCAAAATAAAAAACAAATTGGTGTTTTTTGTCACAATCTCACGGGCCTCCTGCAGGATCATGTTAAAGAAAAATGACAGCTGCAATTTTATTATTAGTAAAAGGGGAAAGAGGAGTCAGTTGGTTCCCCCCACCTCATTTGGGCCCTCGGGGCCCCCGTCCACCGGCCAGGTATATTTAGGTGGAGGAGGGCTCACCTTCGCCGTCCAAAGCTATTTTTGGCCCCTTGGGATAAGGCAAGGGAGAGTGTGTGCAGTCTCCCTCTGTGAGCCTTTAATGGCCCCGGGAACCCCATTCCCCGGGTCGACTCATTTGCTGTGTCCTGTGGATCCCACCCCTGGAAGACAGTAGTTTGCCTGTCCGCGCCAGTGCGGGCAGTGAAACGTATTTGCTCCAGTCTGGTGGGAGCATTTTCAAATCTCCTGACAAATGGGAACAAACACAAAGTCTACTCCCAGCAGGTGGGAGCTTTAAAAATGTGCCAGCCAGCTGGGACCAGACTTGAGATCCATTTCCCTACCCACACTGATGCGGACAGGGAACCAAAGCGACACATTGCTCCAATCTGGAGAGAGCAGCCCCTCCAGATGGGGACAATTGGGGTTGTGCTTGGTGAATGCCTTGGGTGGGTACCGGAGCACCCACCTATTCTAAGGAAGGGGCCCGGCATTTTATATATCCATCTATCCCTGGGGAATGGGTCTTTAGGGCCTAAAGAGGCACCCCCTACCCTTTTTAAGAAAATACAGCCCTGGGGGTTGGGGTCTCGGTTTCCTATGATGGTTTGGGGAGGGATGTTGCATGGCTCCCTTCCCCTTTGAAAACACACACAGCCCTGAGGAATGGGGTCACCAGGGCCTAATGAAGCTCGGGATGGGAACCGCGCAGCCCCTTCCCCTTTTTTAATAAAATACGGCCCCATGGGATGGGGTCCTGGGGCCTAACGAAGCTGGGGGGGGGGGGGGGGGGGTTTGAAGCCCCCAACCTTTTGTTAAGTGGAATTGGCCCTGGGGAACAGGGTTTCCGGGGCCTAAGGAGGCTCGGGGAGGGAGGCCAACAATTCCTCCTCCTCTATTTTAATTGAATTTGGCCGCAAGGGATAGGGTCCCTGGAGCCTAATGAGACTTGGCAAGAGTGGTCACATGGCCCCCTTCTCTTTTTGTTTTAATTTTGCCCTGGCAATGGGGTCCCTGGGTCCTTTTAAGACTTGGGGAGCGGGTCTCCACACCCCTGCCCTTAATATTTATGTTTTGGCCTGGGGGTTGTTTGCCTCTGGGTGGATTGGCCACAGGGCCGAGCCACAGGCCCTGTGGACAATGCCTGCTTTGCCGTTTGGCCATGCTGAGCTTGGGATTGAGACCCTGCGGCCAACCTCTAGCCATGCCTGGTGACAAGCAGTCCACACTGTGGGGTTGACTGCCTGCGGGGTGTTGGATGCAGGACCCTCACCAACCACCTGCCATGACTGGCCATAGGCTGTGTGCAGCAGGGGGTTGGCTTTACGTATGGTAATAAAATATTACTTTAAGTTAAAACATAGGATCATGGCCCTCAAAGTTTTCTACCTCAAACCCACCCATTGTATTACCAGTGATCTCTCTAGAACCTGTTCCTCCAGGATATTTCCCCCCGCTACATCAGATATCAATGATAGCTTGTTGTCATTGAGTTTCCTGTCCACCGAGAATGTTGTAAAGGTTGTCCAGTATTACATTTTTCTGAACATTTTTTTTATTATAAGAAAGGTTTTGGGATGATCATTTGGTCAGAAGGGTTTGATAGATGGGGATATTGCGAAGTGGCTCGGGTTATAACAGTTTAAATGAATGCTTCGACCTAGTTCCGGGCTCCTTTTACTTAATCTGGGATTGGAAAGCAACTTGTTTTGGGGTTGATCGATTGCAGAGGACTCGTAGCCTTGATAAAGGCAAGATTCTCTCTGCCCTGATAATGTTGATGGCTCTGTTTAATTTTACAGAACTGTGACGGATCAAAACCTTCTGACTCTAATATTCAGTTAATCAAAATTGAATAGAAAATCTATTCTTTCAACCATGAAAAACAAGTTTAATTACTACACTCTTTAGATGTCCCAATCTATGAACAGAAAAATCAAAATGTATAGAGTCCAAAAAATTTTTCAAGAAAATTTGATCTCTTAGGAAATTTGTGGATGCCCTTTAACCTAAACTGATATTATGAACATGTACAGAAGCTAGTGGTGCGAAAGAAATATTCACCAACTGACTTACAGATTTTCTCCTCTTCACTTTGCAACAAATGCAGAAATCACTATGAAATGTGAAGATAGTGCTGCACTACTGCAAGGTCAAGCCAACCTCTGCCATCCACTCTCCCAGTAATGTCTGCAAATGTTAACAACAGCTAAATGCTGCCAGAGTAAAGAGGAAGAAATGATGTCAATATTCCGCTAAATGAACAGGCATCCTTTAAAAAAAGGCAGTAATGGCTGTTGGTAATGCTGTTCCGCTGCAGCCATTACCGTCATATTTACTTACCCACTGGGCCCCATATAACTCGCAGTGTAGAAATTTAATAGACATGCGTATTGAGGATATAGCAAACAGTTGGTGAATACGGCGGGCCTCAGCGATGGTTGTTAAAAGAATGAGGCAATACACTGGTCAGTAGACTGAGGCAAAGCTAAGTTTTTCTGATGATTTTCGACCAGCGTTAAGTGCTATAATATATATGTAGTTCACTGTACTGAACGCATTATTTAATGACACTACACACAAGCAGAGTCCTTCTGAGTCACAACAGACAATAATAAGATGCACATGACTTTTTAATTTCCTTCCTGTAATTAAAAATACATTATTTCAACATGACATATAGTTTTTCCATTGCATGCAAGTCTTAAAGAGTTTCACATTTAGGCAGTTAAGCATTACACTCTCTCTTATTGTTGTTATCAGTGCAGCCGTGAGCAGATGAGCTGCTTTTAAAATGCTCAAATGGGATGTTTTTTTTTTTTTTTGCTTTGCATAATTTTTTCATTACTTCATACTTCCCCTCATGATGCTGTGATCCATTACAGCATAGACAAAAGTATGTTTTAATGAACCCAATCTATATTCATTTCCATTTGTGATTTTAAAAAGATTTTTCCGTGTCATTTTTCACAAGTTATGTCAAAATGTATATTGAATATAATATGCATGTGTATATTTGAGTGTGCATTCATTTGATCTATATGGTTGAGCATTAAAAGATAGTGGGATCATTGTCAGAGCAATATTATCCAGAATATGAAGATATTCTATAATTAAATTAGAAAATGAAATTCAATGAGCATCTCTGCTTGATTTTCACCGTGGGCAGGCCACAATAATGTATCGCATTACTTCAATACAAAATAATTCGACTGGATTGGAGAGACTGCTGGGAGGGTGGGTGTTATTTTTAGACCGCAAGTTTGTTGCAAATCAATTCCTTTCCTTGGTATTCTCAACTAGAATAACAATGTATTATTTGTCCCTTCTAAATGTTGATCTTCCTGGTAGAATTTCTGTTTATGACGGCTTAACCTTTTTACAAAGCATTTTTTCTGAACAAGCTCTTTATTTGAATGATTTAAAAGTAATACTGGATGTGGTCTGCTCGGGAGCAATATACACTTTCACCTTTAATTAGAATTTGTATTCACTATCACCTATCTCTTTCCTTTAGTCACAAACTGAAGTCTAGGGAAAAAAAAGTCCCAAACATCCACTAGAGAATGTAACTGCAGTGGAATGCATTTCTGATAAATTCTATTGTTGAAGTCTCCCATTTATAGATGTGGGTAAGTTTAGAAAGGGGGTAGATGAAAGTGTCTGAAATTTGCTCCGATAGGAATGCTTCTACATAAATCTACGACTTCTAAAACACTTCTAGCAGTGGAAAATAGTTTTCCTAGTAAAGAGTACCAATATAGCATGCAGCCAAATTTAGCTCTGGCAGGCCCCCTCAATGGATGCACTTGGCGCAGATATGTAATCTACCGGATTTTTAAAAACACACGGAGAAGGGGACCTTGGTGTCCTCTGTCCTCCTGCACAGTTCATTCCCCAAGGTTTTTTTCTGTCCATGTGCCTGGAACTAGAACATGTTACTGCAAGTGTTTGTAGTCCTATCCACATGCAAATGAGTGCATTTCCACTGCACGTTATATGTCTGAAAAATGTGCACAAACAATATTTGTATTAATCTTTGAGCAATTGCTGATCATCCATTTCTAGATCACCAGCATGCAGGAGTGGAAACCCTGGCCTATCACAATTAGGTAGCAGCAGGATTTGGATGTTGTCTGCAAGCCCAGTGTTCAAATGGAAATATAGAGGTCCTGGTACTCGCTACTCAGAGTACCTGTTTGCGCCTGAAAATTGCTGGTACCCTCCCAATAAAGGTAATGCAGCAGTGCTGGTACTCTCCATTTCAAATTGAAGAACTGCATGTACGCACTATTGGACAGTTCCTGCCCATTTAAAGTACTGCACATACATAAAAAGTATAAGTTGAATGAGTGGGTGAGGTAAGCGAAAAAGGTTCCATGGAAATATGAAATGGACAGAGGAGAACAAGGGACCAGGACAAAATCCCACCAGTTGTGAGGAGAAAAGAATGCAGGACACCAACCTAAGAAATTAGCAAACTCATGCGCAGTATCTGTATTTCCAAAAACCTTAAATTGGCTAAGAATAATGACTCCGTCAACAGGCCCACATGCCACTGAGAGTTCCAGAAGGATCAGTGCACTTATATTACTAACATCTGTGGCTGGAGAAGGCCATAGAGGACTGCCTATAAGGCTGCCTTGTTGCTATATTTATTGGGGAAACCTACCTGAAATCCATTGAGCATGTAAGTACTTTCCAAACCCATCTGAGAGTGTAATCCAACTGTCAGCAGCTAGAATTAGAACTAGGAGTAGGGAGGAAGCTGGTATGATAGAGCTGAGAACAGGGCAAAGGTTGTGATTAGGGTGAATGACCAGATTAGGGTGAGGGTTAGGTATAAAATGATGGATTCGGTAAAATTACGGTTCCATTCACTATAAAACATGTGTGCTCCACAGATTAATATGGTCTCCTATTAGGCCTATTTGCTACATGGAGTTAATCTGAAAGAATAAATGGCTAACTTTAAGCGAGGTTTAAAAAATTCATTTGGCAAATTTCTACTTTTAGAAGAATTCATGTAAAAACCTGTGGCGTAATAAATGATTCTTACAGCAGTCTGATTAAAATCAATTTTGCCACTTAGCACAATTTTGCTACTTCTGCCTTACTATTATGTTTGTTTTAGTCTTCATTTTTATAACCTTGTATAGTGCCCAACTCTTGTATTTAGCACTTCCAAGCACAGCAGGGGGCAGATTGTACTTTCATAAATGAATAAACACTGAACTGAATTTTAATATAGCAAGCAAACAAATTCAGATCACCTGAAAACCGATATTAGTAAACATACTTGACAACTTGTAAATACCCAATAAAAAGGCAATTTCTTCTCATATAACCATAGCTCATTCACATTTTATGTCCTTGTAAGCAGAACGTCCATGTAGGTAAACTAACCTCCATGCAGACATTTTGATTCACAAATTATGGGTCAGTCAACATATTCACTCACAGATCAGTGGGGCAGGACAGTCATTTCAGAGAGGGTGCTGTTGTATAGCATTGTGAACATCTACAAATTAGTACATTCAGAGTTATTCCCAAACAGTTTGCAGATGGGCTCCCATCATAGAAAAGCACACAACTTTGTTCCCAAAAATGGAGGCATAAATGCCTTTTCTTGGTGGCAGTTGCATAGGGGAAGGGACATCTCTCTCCATGGAGAAAGGTTCTTATGCTGTGGATCAAGAAACTGAAAAGATAAATAATCCAAATAGGTGTTTTTCGTGGGCAGTGAGTACATTTGGAAAACTGCAATGAATCATAGGTTGAAATCTGTGTCTTGTGGATTTACACAGTGTTAGTGAGTCAGTGTCTCTGTAATTAAAGTAATCTTAGAGTATCAAAAAAGAAGTGGCCCCTAGTGTTAATTGGAATACCTCTGGTGTAAACAATACGATTAAAAAAAAATACATGTATTGGGTCCCTATTCACAACAGCAAACTCAGTTTTAAATGTAAGCTTTCCAATTGAAAATTCCTTTAACGGTTGATAGGATTTTTTTAACACCTGATAGGAATCCACAAGGTGATTTCTTCTGGGCGTAAATGCATTTTCTGCAGTCGATAATCTCTGCCACTAGTGCACAGTAATCTGGAGTAGTAATTCCCACCCATGGGCATTCAAAAATGCCCACAAATATTAATGGTTGAGGGCATTTCCAAATTCTATGTTAGGACCGGAGGCTTCGGATTATGCTTCTTATCTCTCTTCGCTTTATTGCTACAAAACTCATAGCAGCCAGAAAGATTTTCAAAGAAATCAATAAACAATGAAAAAAACTACAACTCCCTACATCCAGGGAGGAATCCAAATACGTAGTCCTTCAACTGTTTCCATTGCCACGATACATAGCCACATGTCTGTCTCCTCCCTTCCTCTTTCTTCGCTGCCTCGCAGCCAGTTAAGTTGTCTTCCCTATTTCTTGCTTGAATGCTCATCGATTGTTGTTTGATTGCAGGCGCTTCTTTGACCGTTGTTTAATTGCAGGCGCTGTGTGTTTTGTTCCCTGTGGGCACGTTACCGCCTTTGCGGGCGCAGTCTGTTTTGCTTTTCAGATTCCCAAGCCGGCCCAGGGAACGTTCTCCACTCCTTACGTGACAGGCCCCCCTGCTGGTGCGGTGCCGTCTGCGGCCGCTAGAGGGACTCGCCCATCTCGTTGCTCTCGCGCCGCTGTCCCTCAGATGAGGAGCTGCGCCGCGAGAGGTAGGAGTAGCGAGCCTTGTCCCCATCTGCCTCACCTTGACGTCCGTTTATAAACTGATTGTATTCCCACATTGTTTCTTGAAATTGAACGCCCCGGCGGGGGGCCATATTGCGGGTTTTACCCACGGTGAACGCGCATATTATCGTTGTATGTTGCAGCTCTTCAAATCAGGTATTTACACACGGTAAGCACGAGCGCACGCATTTGTGGGCAAACAAACAGTTCTTTCCTACGCTCAGGGAGGCGGTAACCCGGTCAGGCTTTTCCTGAGGGTGTTTGCGTGTTTATGGGTTGGTGCAAGCCTGTCTGTGGCCATTGGGGCTACCCAAATTGGGGCAGCCTCCGGCCTGCCCCTAATTACCTTTGTGTGTTTCCTGTGCACTGCATGCTCTGCAAGTTCAGACAAGTGGGGTGTTTTACTTACCTTTCTAATTACCTACCTTGGCAGTATGAATGATCAGACAGAGTACTATGAAGAGGAGGTCCAGGAGTACATGCCTTATGATGATGATTTTTTTGATGCAGTGGACTCCTCCATTTACAGGGTGGTTAACAAGGTAGTTGGCCCTATGGAGCAGCGCCTCTCTGACAGTATAGTGCAGGAGTGCAATAAGTTGGCCGCGGTGTGCGCAGGTATCACGGCGCCCTGGCGAGTGTCCTGGGGAGGGCCCCCCACCACCCAAGAAACAGCATCCAAGAGGAGTGGACGTGGATGCCTTTGCTCGTCTTAAGACGGCGTTTCTAGCTAAGGCGTCAACGGTCACCCCCGCACCCCCACCGGCGGAAGCTCCTCAAGATATTCCGGACCCTCCGTCCCCCACAATGGATAATGATGACACCCAAGGGGATACCGACGAGGAGGCTGGGTCCTCTCATCCCTGGCGTCCAGCAACTACCCCCACTTCTGTGGCACCAGAGGAGGATTCTGATATGCTTAACCCCGACAATATCATGCACCCCCGGTCTTCGGCCTGGGTTCCGGGCGATAAGGTGGCCCGGTCTGTCGCAGGCCGGCTCTGCAAGGCTCTCAAGAAGGAGGCTCGAGAACCTCCCTATCCAACAAAATTGCTTTCATGCCGGAGTTGGACCCTAAAATGGCCAAATGTTTTGCAAAATACGTGGAGGACCCTAGGAAGCGTATATATAGATCCTGGCGGTCCTGCCAGGACAAGCTCCTCAACGCTATCGGTCCAATGACGAAGATCTTAGACATGGCAGAGGAGGCCAAGGTGTCCAGTTCGCCCATTTCTCCAGAAGTCCTGTCAAACTGGGCCCAGCGGGCCATTATTTTCATGGGCAACGCTAATTGTGCCCTTTCAACCGAGCGTCGCCGCTCGCTGTTGATCAAACTTGACCCTAAGCTTAGTGATCTGGCCTCCTTAGAGGCAGGAGCAGTGGCCCAGGGGGGCCTGTTAGGTGAGCCTTTTATTAAGGAATTAGGAAAATTTGTCTCTACGTTTACCTCGCTGGACAGGGCCCAGTCCAATATCAAAAGGGTTTTTACCCAGTGGGTTTTCCGTGGGGCCGGTCGAGGCAGGGGCCGCTCATCCGGCTGCGGATTCCAGCAAAATTCCTCAAGGGGACAAGGCTCTGGTCGCGTGCAGTATAATTCAATCCGCGAATTACACAAACTTCTATCCAACACGAGTTTCAGAGGCCGTGGAGGTTTCAAGTCCAAATCTGGTCGTGGAAATCCTAGCGGTAAGTGTCCTTCCAGCAGTGCAGGTTCGCATAGGGGGGCGACTAGCGTCCTTTCGAAGCGTTTGGGCAACCATAACTTCCGATGCGTGGGTACTTCAGACCGTTCAGGGCTTTTATGTAGAATATTATGGCAACCCTCAACAAGAGATGCGGCCTCGCAGCTGGCTTTCAATTCCCAGGAAGTACAGTTGATCAACGAGGAGGTCCCCGAATTGCTCCACAAAGGAGCCATTTATCGATCAACTTCGCACCCTCACGGTTTTCTCAGCAATATTTTTGTGGTAGACAAAGCCAACGGAGGTCGTCGGCCGGTTATCAACCTCAAAGAATTAAACGGTTGGTTGGTATACCGCCATTTCAAGATGGAGGGAATCCATCTGCTACGCGATGTCCTTCTGCCTTCTGATTGGATGGCACGATTGGACTTGAAAGATGCCTACCTGGTGATTCCCATCCACCCACCCCATCGACTGTTCCTACAGTTTTGTTGGAGGGATCTGGTGTACGAATTCACCGCCCTTCCATTTGGACTTTCCTCGGCTCCGCGGTGCTTAACCAAGGTGTTGCATCCCGCAGTGGAGTTCCTTCGAGCGCAGGGCATTCGCATGATCGTCTATTTAGACGATCTTCTTCTTATGGCCCAATGTCTCCAGACTCTGTCGCGACATCTCCAGCAGACAGTGATTCTTTTGCAGGATTTGGGGTTCATCATCAACGAGGCCAAGTCGATTCTCAAACCTTCTCAGTCAGTGATGTTTCTCGGGTTTGTGATGGACTCCGTCCAAGCGACCTTGAGTCTCCTGTTGCGGAAGATTGCGAAAATTCACTACGAATTACGTCAAACTGTTTCCACGCCTGTCACCTCTTTACAACACTTGGCCAGACTGGTGAGTCTTCTGTCTTCATCGATCTAAGCAATCTTTCCAGGGCCCTTACATTACCGGGCCCTCCAGCGTCTCAAGGCGTATCATCTCAGGAGAGGTCGATCGTACGATCATGTGGTTGCTCTCTTGGCGGAGGCCAGGGAAGAGATTGCATGGTGGTTGTCCGATATGGAGGCGTGGAACGGACGTGCGATATTCGGCTCAGTTCCGGATTTGGTCATAGAATCTGACGCCAGCAGGTCAGGCTGGGGTGCTCGGTGCGGAGATTTTTCCACTGGAGGGGTTTGGTCTCTGGACGAACAGGACCTTCATATCAATTGTTTGGAACTTCTAGTGGGTTCCTTCGTGGTGCCATGTTGGACCAAGAACAGAGTGCAATCATGCGTCCTTTTAAAAATGGACAACAACTCCACCGTTCGGCGTGTCAGTCAGTTGGGAGGTCCCCGATCCCAGGCGTTGGCAAATCTGGTGAAAGACTTTTGGGGTTTCTGCCTGGATCACCATATCTCAGTTACGGCAGAGTATCTTCCGGGCCAGAACAATCCGGTTGCGGACTGGCACTCGAGACATCTCTACGACTGCAGCCTTTGGAAGCTGGACCCTCAGATCTTCCAGTGGTTGAACAATCTTTGGGGACTTTTTTCCGCGGACCTCTTTGCCTCTCGTCTGGACCACCAGGTCCCGAGGTTCTTCAGTTGGAGGCCGAATCCGATGGCTCTTGCCACGGATGCCTTCCTTCAGGATTGGAGCGCGGAACGAGGCTATGCGTTTCCACCCTTTTCAATGATAACGAGGACGGTGGCGCAGATCCGCCGGCAGGTGCAGAAGTAACCTTGGTAACACTCTTTTGGAGGTCTCAAGTTTGGTTTCCAGTTCTTCTGGAACTTTCCTGGGATTTTCCAATTCTAGTCCCCCTGTATCCTCACCTGCTTCTGAACCTGGACGGAGATCCTCATCATCTAGTCTCACAGGGGAAGGCTCCGCCTCATGGTGTGGCAGCTTTCAGGCGATGGTGGATGTTGCTGCGCCTTTCAGGACAGGCTGAGACCCTCTTTTCATAAGCTTAGGCAGATAGCACCACAAAACGTTACCGGTCCGCTTGGACGAGATGGGTTTGTTGGTGTCTTCGAGGGAACCTGGATCCCGTGGTCGCAGGAGTCGTTCCCATCCTGAACTTCTTAGCAAGCTTAGCGTAGGAAGGATTGGCGTATCGTTCCATCAACGCGATCAGATCCGCAATTTCGGAGGGTCATGTTACACTGGACGGATCTCCGATTGGAGAACATCCGTTGGTTTGCAGACTTCTGCGTGGTATACGATTGTCATTGCCTCCGGAACCTCGCTATTCCGTCCTGTGGGACGTCAATCTTGTTTTGAACCTGTTTCTTTCTTGGCAACCCAATAAATATCTTTCTTTGAAGGAATTATCCTCCAAACTCGCCATGCTTCTGTGCTTTGTCTCCTGCAGGAGAGTTTCAGACGTTCGTGCTTTAGACATCTCGGCACGGACCTTTTCCCCGGAAGGGGTCGTTTTCACGGTATGTCGACGTACTAAATCTCATACCCGATCGGTTTCGTACTCGGCTTTTCGGGACACTCCGAAAGTATGTGTGGTCGATTGTCTGAAGGCGTATGAAGACTTGACGCAAGAACTCCGCCCTCCGGGCGAACAACAACTCTTGATAGCTCTCAAGAAGCAACACAAAGCTGTCTCTTCCCCCACCGTAGCTAGGTGGGTGCGCTGGGTCATGCAAGAGGCTGGTATTGATACGAAACAGTTTGGTGCTCACTCAGCAAGGGGCGCTATGGCCTCAAAGGCTTTCGCACTGGGTGTGCGTCTGGAGGATCTAATGCGTGCAGCCGACTGGTCTTCGGACTCTACTTTCAAAAGGTTTTATTTTAAACCGGTACTGAATGTGGCGCAGTTAGTGGTAAGTAAGCTTTGAACTAGCATAATCCGAAGCCTCCGGTCATGACATAGATTCGGAATTTGCGAGCATCGTGACGGTTAAGTTCCAATTCTTTTAAGGACACGGAGACAAGGATTATCCCACCCAGGGCACAATGGTACGAACCCAACCGTATGGTAGTAAGTAATCAGTTTATTCTTCCTTTGCGGTGATGCTAAAGTGTTTAACTTACTTTATGATGTATTTCTTGTATAATGTTCCGCATTGTGTATCACATGTAGTCTTGCGGTTTTTTCCAAGACCTTACGTTGTCTTGTTCTTTTCAGGAAACGATGGGTCTAAACAGGATCAGTGATGGAGTGGCGTGACTTGCGCGAAGAAAGAGGAAGGGAGGAGACAGACATGGGACTATGTATCGGTGGCAATGGAAACAGTTGAAGGATTACGTATTTGGATTCCTCCCTGGTTGTAGGGAGTTGTAGTTTTTTGCATTGTTTATTGATTTCTTTGAAGATCTTTCTGGCTGCTATGAGTTTTGTAGTAATAAAGCGAAGAGAGATAAGAAGCATAATCATCGCCTCCGTGTCCTTAATAGAATTGGAACTTACAGTCACGATGCTAGGCAAGTTCCGATTCCTCTCCAACCTTCTCCCAGCCTGGAAATTGTCAGATTTACTTCAGCCAAGAGACAGAATAGTCCTTTTTTATCAGGGTGAGAAGGAGAAAGGATCACACAGAGATGTGCTACAAGGAAGAGCGTTCTCAAAAAATAATTAACTCACAAATATTTTTCCATGGAGAAAAATTCTGCTTTTGCACAGGATGATTTATTGCCCCTGTGTAGAGTTTCCTGCTGCATAGAAGTCAGTAAAGGGGGAATTGTCAAAGAGCATTGCCAGTACAATGCCTGGAAATCTGTATCTGGCACAGCATTCCAGGCATTCTTTTGGGAATGTTTTGATTGCATAAAAAAATGTAACAGTACATTTAGGTGGAACTGAGCATAGAAGGGAAAGCTGTGGTTGCATAGGTAACAGTAATTGAGGAATTTCATTAATGAACAATAATTACTCAGCGTTTAAGACCGAGGATTTATTTTCTTTTAGAAGGATAAGAAGTATGAAAAGAGTTTATTATTATTATTATTATTATTGACTTTATTTCGGATATATTTCAATCCACAAAAGTACACAAAAATTAGCAATACATATTAAAACATAACAAGATCACAATTAATTACAAAGTCAATCACAAATACATACAACACATAAAATTTCTAAAAGAGTGCATATTCAAAATCAATACAGAAAAAGTGCGTTAATGCATTGGGCTGCGGATGCTACATAGTAATTTACAATCACTCATCTAAACATTTTCTTAGTCTCATAGCCAGTTTTAGGAATTCTAGCACCTGGAGAACACTATCCGGGTGCAACAGCTGTAGATACATAAGGGCAGGTCTAATTTGTTTAAAATTAAATTTCTTTAAAAGTGTAACAAGATAACGCCTGCGGGGATATTCATAAAAATTACATAAAAACATCAAATGCAGCAGATCCTGTGGAGACTTCCCGTCGCAGCCACAGGGTGCTGCAGGTTTCTTAAAAATGTCCGACTTAGGTCTAATTAAAAGATGATGGAGGATGTTAAACCTAAAACGGGTCCACAAAAATTTCTCATGAGAGGTAAAGGAGCATGTTAGATACTTTTCCATGGTATCACAAGTACTCAACATGATATACTTTCTAACAGTAGGTTTCAAAAGCTCGACTTCATCTCTAAGAGCATTACAATCCAAAATAAAAGCTCTCTTAATTGCTGTAACATCACCTTTAACTATATCCCTAGGATTCACAAACAGATTCAGGCGACCCAGCCTCTGAAATTGGGACTTTAAATATTTAAGCCAAGGTACACACATTGCATGATCAAGTGATACGAGGTCTTCCACTATCAAATGTGTTAAGGGAATCTCATCGTTTGACCATAATTTTAACCAGCATAACAATGGTTTCAGTCCAACAGTGTCGGATAGATACGGGCAGCCAAGTTCTTCATGTACAATTAGATTCGGTGTGCTACCTGGGACACATAACAGACGCTTTAAAAAGTTATTTTCAACAATTTGTAGTTGTTCGCCATTTATGTAGCCCCATATCTCGCTGCCATATGCTGCAGTGGCAATGGTTTTGGCATTATATAATTTCATCAAGGCCACATTTGGCTTTTTCCCCAATTTAGAGGCGAAATTGAAAATGGAGGCATTAACTCTAATCATTTCCCCCTTTTTCTTAGCCAAGTGTGGGACCCAGCTGAGCTTCGTGTCAAATAGGACACCCAGATAAGAGAATGTCTGGGTGATGGGGATCAAAACATCATTTAGTTTAAAAATGAACTTCTTTATAGGTTGACGGCCAACATGCATTATGTAAGATTTCGAATTATTGACCGTGAGGTCCCTATCAGACATGAATTTGTTAAAAGCGTTCAAAAGTGCCTGTAGACCTAATTCTGTACGTGAAATTAAAACCGCATCGTCGGCATATAAAAGTACAGGAATACCCCTTACACCAGCTCTAGGGCAATCTGATTTTACCTCTAGTAAATCAGCCTCTAAATCATTTATATAAAAGTTAAAAAGAAAGGGGGCCAAAATACATCTCTGTCGCACTCCTTTGTTGATACCAAAATTTCCTGTAGTTTCCCCGTTCGATGAAAACCTCACATTTGCTCTTGTATCATTATGCAAATCCGCTAGGAACTCCACAATCCCCCCATCAATGCCTTTATCCTTCATGGTCCGCCACAGCTTCCCTCTGTTAACACAGTCAAAGGCTGAGGACAGATCCATGAAGGCAAGGTGAATTGTTCCCTTCTGAACAACAGTATATTTATTCAGAATAAGAAACAAATTGAGGCACTGGGTTATAGTGGAGCGCCCTTCGCAGAAACCGTATTGGGAGGTAGACATAATGTTATTTTCATTCGTCCAACTTGTTAGGCGTTGAAGTATAACTCTCCCCATGATCTTAACCATCGAGTCGATGAGGGAAATTGGTCGATAACAAAGGGCACTTCCCCTATCTCCCTTCTTAAAGACAGGAACTATAGTTGACATGCCCCATGTTCCGGGACAACCCACTACGGCCGCTGCGTTAAAAACCGCAGCCAAGATGGGAGCCCAGAAGTCTGGATCAGATTTATAAAGGTCCGGTGGGATCCCATCAGGACCCGGCGCTTTATTTGCAGTAAGACCCCTTATAGCAGCCAGGACCTCCCTTGAGTCACAGATAATGGCAGTACTATCCCTATCATGGGAAACTGTGACCATAATTCCATCAGCCACGGAATAGTACAGGCTTTTAAAATGACTTTCCCATTCCTCTTTGGTTATACAACAAACAAGTCCGTCTCCGGGATCCTCTGTGAGAAAGGGTTTCTTCACCAGAGTCCAAAATTTGGTAATACTATTCAGGGTGGAGGGCTCAAGCAGTTCCTCCCAAGCCTCTTTCCTCAAAAACTCCTTACGTGCAGCAATAATAGCCTTATATTCCTTTCTACAGAGTTTTATCACCTCCCTATGCCTCGGAGTTGCTGACAAGGCAACCCTCAATTTGCGTGCAGCTAAGGTGCAATCGTGACTGAACCATCTTGGGGCAATATTAGCCCGAGTTTTATTAGGGACCGATAACAACACTGAGACCTTCTCCGTGATATTTTGATAAGCCTCTAAGACCAGCCTAGGTTCATACCCATCATTAATACAGACTTTTATGTCCTCTGCACAACCTGTGGAGATATTCTTATAAAGAGTATCCGCAGAGACCATGGACCATTTTAACCGCCTCCTTCCATCAGTTGTGCCCAGTCTACCTTGATGGATGATCTTATTACCTTTTTTAAACCATGGACATTTTAAACAGATTGTAAGAGGGTTATGGTCACTAAATTCACTGGAAACAATACAAAAACAGTCTACAAAAATTTGCAGCGTACGTGAAACAAGAATATGATCTATGAAGGTACCCCTCACATGCCCCTTAAAAGTAGGGGTATCAAAGCGAAATAACGGGTCCTTTAATGACATAGCCAAAGAGAGGTCATGGTCATTCAGTAAGTCATTACACATTTCCCCTTCCTTTGTGTGCTCCATATGAAGACAGTCAGCACGATCACAAATCATTTCTGGGAGACACTTGTTCAATGGGTCTGTACAAAGATGCAGATTAAAATCCCCCATAATCATGAGGTTATGGCCCACATTTCCCATAAAATTAGAAACAAACGAATTTAAAAAATAAATATGATTCCTGCCAGTACTATCATAAACAGCATTATAAAAGTTCACCAAGCCAGCAGAGACATTACCTCCTTTTAGAATTAGGCCCATTACACCTGTATGGTGAGCTTCAATTCTTCGAATTTCACAAGATATTAATATGGAAACGAAAATTACGAGGCCCCCCTTGGGCCTGCCCCGCAAAGATGGCAAGGCTGGCACAAAGAAGGCCTTATACCCTTCTAAGAAGAGGTTACAACCCAGTTCCCAAGTCTCTTGTAGACAAACAATCGAGAATTGCTTAATGAAGGTCACCCAGTTTTCATCAGCCATTTTGGCGGCAAGACCCGCAATATTCCAGGAGACAACAAAGCATCCTGGCGTTTTAGCCACCTGGTTATCTGAGTTTATAGATTCACCTATAGCCCTAGTGTCCTGAGCTGCAGGTGCTCCCTGTCAATCACACAACTCAAGTCCAGATAACACCTCATACCTGTTCTGTAGGTTTAAATTCAACCCATATTAATAGTGTCCTGTACTGGCGCCCCTATTATGGGTACCAATGGGACCACCTAAGCCACAGGAATTAATGATGTTATGAAGTTGTTGGGGCTCTTGCACGGGTGTATAAGGTTCGGGCCCCCGCCTGGTTAAGCTCTGTTGCGATGGTGGTTTACACAGGTGCGCATAAAAGTATCCCAGAGGGTGTACGCAAATACTGTTCGTATTATATACAAGTGTGGAGGCTCTCAGAAGAACAGTTGCCACATGCTGGGGATATTTAAAATTTACAACTATGCAAAAAATGAAAAGAGTTTGACTCAGCAGGGTGATAAACATTGATGACCACATGGTTGTAAACCGATGGACAGAACGCATTATACAATAAGCAGGTGGAGTCCATGTAGAATCCCTTACTGGCTTCGTAGATTTTACCATGTATAACATTTTTATTGTTTAGTAAATTCGAATTAATGTATATTAGCTTTTGTAAACAAAACCAAATTAATCAGATCCCCGGGATTATTCTATCAAATTTACATTATTTTATCTGATGACTAGAAAAGCAGATATTACAAAAAAAATGTGAACTAAATCTACCCACAGGAATTCCTCAGGTTTTTTTTAACAGATTGTTAATTCAACCTTTTTTTTTATCACAAATAGATTTCATATGAGTTGATTATTAGATGGCCTTACACTGAGGATTTTAAAAGTATGGGAAGGTAAAGCTGTCCTTGCAGATATATGCTCATCACATTCACCCTCCCAACACTCTTCTCTTGTTTCATAGCTTCAGTTCTGTGATTGAGTTTATGGAGATTGTGTAATTATTAAGAAGACTGGTCCTGATTTACAGTGTGATTTGTGAACCAGAATTGAATACGTGCACAAATAAATAAAGCTGGGAGGGCAATATCCTAAGCAGAAAAGGTGGGATTTGCAAATGAGAAAATTTCCACACATTTGGTGGCATTTCTCTGGTTGTAAGCATTCCATGATTTTCCTAACTGCAAAGTAGGAAGGGCCCCCTACAAACTTTAATTTTAGAGAGTGTTCACATTAACTTTCCAAATTGTTTTCCAATATAGAAAAAATTGCAAAAATTACTTCTATCAAGCACTGGATAAAGTGGGCTTCCAAGATGGGAATGGGGAGTGAAACTCTCCATATTCAGTGAAAATATTTTCAAGAGATTTCTTTATGGAGAAAAAATATATATCCTAGTAAAGAATTTAGGAAACTAGTTAAGTGTGCAAATGCACACTGACATAATTTTTCTTTATTCAGAATTTGCCAAATAGCAGAAATTCTGAGCTGTTTGCACTGCTGCATTTCAGAAGGGCTTGAAGATGTATGTATCTCTGTAAATGCAATTCATTTCGGTGTGTTCTCTGGGAACAACTTTCTCTAGTTCTTTGTGAGGAGTGCTGAGTCTCGTTGAGATTATTCTGGGGTTGTCTTATTTTAAGTATTCAATTAATGTCTTAAATACATAAAAGGTGGAAGTCTAATTTGCACACGTTTTTATCTTTTTCATTTCCATATCTCTGTAATAGATAAGTAGATTTAGTAAGGGCTTGTCCAAATAGTACAACTTGTATGCAGTTTGCCTTACCGAATTACGGATATATCTTACCTGAAGGAACGCCTGTTTCTTGTGGACTGTTTTTCTGATAAAAGCTAATCACTTGGACATGGAATGGCGTATATCTAATGTTTTGTTTTACAGTGTATGAAATTTGGATATTGTATTCCAATTCTATTAGTGAGCACATGGCATGGGATAGTTTGAGGGCATAGACGCCCACTACATCTATGATGGCCTTCAGTGGATGATAAGTTCAAAGCAGCTAAAACATCATCGTATGGAGTTTTTGTGGAATCTTAAATCCTGTAACTTGTTTATGCCTTATATTCTTTTGTCTTTTTGGAACAAAAATAGTGTGTATAATTGTCACAATTGTTATGAGAGTTTGCCAGTTTCTGCAAATTAATTTCTGCACGTTTCCTGCATGTCTACTAAAAGGCATTGTATATACAAGTGGGTTATCTCTTTCCTTCTGTGTGGGAATTTTAATTGTTTCCTTGGGTAAACCATACCTTTTCCCGTTTTCTTTGGTTTGTTTAATGCTTTAGTGTAGGCTCTCTAATTGAGCTTTTGAACCAACAATCTGCAATGGCCACGTTTTCCTATTTCTTCAGAAATTGTCTCCCATACGTTCAATTGAGTTAAATTGTAGTTTTTCAACTAAACTGAGTGAGTAGTTACAGTTCAAGTGAAGCCACATATTTTTGTCTGTTGGAATAGAGTTATTTCCATGCCTAATCATCAAGTCCAGAACATTGATTTGGGTACGTTTATGTACATAGGAGGCAAGAGAATTCAAACTAAAAGGTATTTTTAGGCAAATAATGCAAAGGAAATGATGGAGATAATGCAGTATTTTGCTTTCTCTCAGGAACGTTTTATGTACTTGAATGCAGATCTAGCAAGTGATCACCTTTTTCAGTTGTGGGGGTTGTTACACTGATGAAAATTAAAGTTACGATATGTATTTGTTTATTAGCATATTTCTGGCCATATACAGTAATTTTGTAATGGAGTAAGACAAAATGCTACTTTTTCACACTATGAGCCAGATTTAAATCTCAATAAAAGGATGCAATGCCAGTTATTGCATTGCTTAATGGCCAACATGGCAGTCTTTTAGACCAAATATGTCACTGCTGTTATTTGGCTAAGGAAAGGGATGGGTCCTACCTGTCAGCACCGTAATTAGTAATATCATCAGGATAGAAAAGAGATATCTTCTAGTGGTATGGTGGTGGTAAAATAATATGCAGCCTAATGGCAACATATGTGTATTCTGGCTGTTCTGAACATACCATTGTTCACAGGATCATCACCTTCAAAATTGATTGGTATAAATCAGGTCCAAGTTCTTGATTTTATTATTTATAGTTTAACAGTTGTTGTTATTGAGTGTTAGAAATGGGTGTTAGATGTTTTTCATCCAAGTCAATCCAACCTAAGAAGACTTCAGACTCCAAAATGCTTACCGGGAGCAGAAGGATCTCAACTTTTTTCCTAGGGTATGGTCAAAGTTCTTTGTTCACTGTTACGCTCTTTCGGGATGCTGGATTATTATACGGTGCTCAGTCTTATAAGGCATTTGCCACCGACACACACTACTACATCTGTAGTACAAAATATCTGTGGCTCTCAGCTTCTTTTTCCCCAATTATTTCAATACTATTTATTTTTCAAAATTATGTTCGCTTAAATTGAGCCCTTTGCTTCTGATTTCTATAAACTTTACCTTTAAATTGAAGATTTCAGTCAAAATCTTAAATTCTTGTCCCATGTTGATTTTCATAACCACTTGAAAACACAGGAACACAATTACAGTAATGGGGTCAGTATGTGATGAACATAGAATGAATCAGCAAGGTACTAATAAGAATGTATTCTGAAATCAACATGTTAATGTAGGCTGTTTCACTGCGAGCAGCAAAAAAAAAAAATAGCTGGGCTCTGAAATGTTTAAATGTAGTGCTAAATTTACACATTCACAACTAAAATCGTGAACAAACAGCATATCTGTTATCATTTTCTTTGTATTGAGGAAGAGTGTTAGAACAGTCTACCCCTCGTAGGTTTGTTTGCTGTACGATACTGCATTACAATTTAAAATGAATGTTTGTACATTGTCCTCTTCAGACTTTATCGGCTAAGCAAATGCAGTCTCAGCTAATTCAAACACTATGAAGAGGCAATGCTGCTACCATTCAGCCTACTAGAAAATGTAATTGCCCGGATGTAAATCTATGAGTGATAGAACAACTGAAAGTATTGTGTTGTGTGCTTAAATAGGCAGTGTATAAACCACCAAGTAAGCTTTTCATCCCGAAGTAAAGAAATTCCAAAGAAATATATGAAATATGGGGGCCAATGATGCAGTTTCCGGCTCCTATCTTCCAAAAATTGGCTAAGAAATGAATCGTTTTTTAGGCATTTGAAAAAGTCTGACATGAAATTTGAAATGGCTTTTAAAAAGTATGTGTTGGCTTTTCTCACGTCTTGCGTTCACAGCCTTTTATTTTAACTTTGACCAGTTTAAGTAGATTCACAATCATAAATAAGGATTGCAAAGTAATTTAAATGGGACAGGGTAGAAAATTAAATGGTTGTATAAACCTCATTCTCAGCAGACTATCCAAGGAGTCGGAGAGATCTCACTCGCAAAAACGAATAGGGTTCTGTGGATTCCTTGGGTTTACCATCAGCTTGGGTTGTGTAAAAAAATATGGAATAGAAAAGACAAATTTTAAATTAACATTAAAAGGAAACTTTTAAATAGGAAGAAAATCAAGCATGCCTGAAAATGTCCTGCGCTGACTATTCTGGAGAAATTGCTGTGGGATAGCAACTATTCTTTGGGGCTTTTGGTAATTTTATAGTTATAGGACTATCTAGTTCTATTGTGTTTGTGTTTTCGTTTCGTGTTGTTATCGAGCTACTTCTCTGGTAATGATAGAAAGATAATGCAGAAATGGGTGGAGAGAGTACACTGTCAGCATACATTTTTCCCAGAGGCATTGTGGTGAATGTAGTGCATTATAACACTCACTGTGCCTAAAATGACAAGTCTTTCCAGTATACACCACTATTCACTTGCTATATTTCACTGTAGATTGCTACCGTCTCTGAAGCTTTTGCTAGACACGCACTCTTTATAATATCTTTGTTCTTGCAAGAATATTGACTTTACTACTGTTATTTGACAATCTAGGAAGCATTCGTTGCTTCAAAAATCTATCCACCATATTCTGAAGTCTATAAACTCTCATACAATTTTTGGAAACTATTTGCTAATTCAGTCTGAACAGTTATCATTTTAACTTCATTGTTTCCATCACACTCTCTGGCTGCCAATCATGAACGGGTTAGTGCGGTTCGTGAAGGAAAACATGGACTAATGTAACCTCCATGCTCATACCAAGCATATCTAGATTTCTCACCTTTATTCTGCCTGCTCCTTAATACCTATTGCTATGATTTGGGTTCTAACTACATGTATCTCTCCCTAAATTGCTGTATGCTGAGTATCTACCACCAATTGCATATGCAGCTGCTTGGCTACAAGTCAGCCTTTCCTTCAGCTGACCTTTCACCTTTAGTTGGGTCTTTCACAAATGGATTAGGTACTTGTGTGTAAAACTGTGTATTTCTCCCTTCTTTCTGTTCCACAGTATCCTAATATCCACTCATTCCAGGATTATTTTATTAATATTTATGTATAAATTCTTTAACAAAATTGCTAAGTTATAGCAGATACTTTTTGTTCTGTGGAACATGTCTTCCTACATTTTCCAGAATCACTAACTCTGTTGCTTAGGATGAGTGATCTGGTACCTAGACAGAATTACATTTAACATTAATGCTTTGCACTTACTAATTGGATAACAATCAATCCTAGAATATTGTTGACATACCACAAAGAAGATGGTACATGCCCTCTTCTTGGAATTTTGCAGTCTCCAAGGATCAGCAAGATCCAGGCAATGTGCTAATAATGAAATAGCTTTTGTAACCTTTGGCAACCCAGCTCACCCAGTAGTGGTTATATGCTTCATTAAAGAAGACTTTTTTTAGTTCTTTATTTTTGCAGTCTCCAAAAGTAGAATTAAAGAATAAAACTTCCATGCCCTACAATCTCATCACATAAATTTGCTTCCCCCGTCCCCTCCTGTTTCTCACACAGTACATGAATAGTTTGTGGAATGTCAAAGAATGCAACAGGGCCTAAATACTCTTTTCATGTCATATGGTTATGACGAGCAGCAGTACACCTCGGAATGTTAAAACAGACTCAGTATCTGCAGGCTGTGTAGCACCGATCAGCACTGCAAATGATTCGTTAAAGATTGAATGCAGTTGAAGACGCTAGTCACTGCTTAGTACATTGGTAACTGCAAGAGTGCTTCCATAAGTTCCATAGTCGAATCGTTCTCGTTAGTCTCATATAGAGAGCATGTATATAGTGGTGGGTATGGGTTTAAAACCAATTATTATCCACCTCTCCTGGATCAGCTTGAATATATGTGATCTGGAGCTTGCACTACATGAGGCTCACAGTGCCTGTCCCAGAGGCCCTAGTAGAGGGTCGTACATTTCTCCAGCACCCAAGCTCTTAAAAAAGGCTATATCTTTTCTTGAAATTCTATGCTCTTGCAAATAGATAATGTCCAGTTTTAAACTAGCTAGCTCTTATCTTACCCGTTTCTGCTATAATTTAGCCCCTTAACGTCCAGCATACTGATCATATTATCATATCATCTGGTAACCAGTTACTCTTAGGGCATTATTACAAGTACGGTAATCTTCAGGACCACTGTACTCACGGTAACACTGGGCGTAGCAGGCGTAGTGGAACTACACGGAGGTCCACGGTCCGCCACCCGCCTCCACCACCCCTATTAACAATTAATTAGACATTAATGAAAACTAAAACAAAAAACACTTGCCTGTACTGCGACTTCCCCTGGCTGCCCCCCTCCTCTTCCACGCCGTCTCTAGGTGATCCATGTGAAACCTGCGCATGCGCGCGCGCCCACGCATGCACATTTCTTGCAAGAAATGCGCATGCGCAGTTTTCGAAAGGATCACCCAGAGACGGTGAAGAAGAGGAGGAGCGCAGCCTGGGGATGCAGCAGTACAGGTAAGTGTTTTTGTTTTATTTTTCATTAATGTCTAATTAATTGTTAATAGGGGGGGTGGAAGTGAGGGCTGGCCACCTCCGCTCCACTGTGGAGTGTGCAGAGATTTTCCTACTCCGCGTTCTCTGCGGAACACGGAGTAGGCAAATCTCTGCACACTCCACGGGCGGAGCGGAGTTCTCCACCCGTGCCTAACTCACAGTGGCGGTCCGACCACCACCACTGTGGGTCAACCCACAGTATTCTGAGTGTCACAGTCAGACTGCCATTAAACCTTTGCCTCCACTAGGATCCAGAATCCCACAGCGCCAGCGGTCTGCAACTGGCCACAATATGCTGCAGGTGCCGATGCCAGCACCACCAAGCATATCACGAGTTGGCTTTACGCCACCCATTTCATGTGGTGAGCCAGCCATGAAAAGGGTGGTGGAGAGGCATCGGCCAGCTGCTATTTGTGGGACTGGGGTGCATGCAGGGCGGCACACGTTGAACCTCCCTAGAATTGCACCCTCATTTCTGCACAGTGTGACATGCATGCCACACCTTGCAGGAACATGCCGCAGGCGCTGTTATGATGGCAGTCTGCTGTTCAGGCTGTCCTTTGAGCCAAACAGAGCTGCAGCCTCAAGACTGCCACATCACCGCTCGCTGGCCCTAGATTACACTTGTTATCTCGCGGGTGCCCTACAGGCTTGGCAGTCCTCGTTTTGGCGCAGCGGTGAAAGGCCGACAGGAGGACAGCCAAACTCATATTAAGGCCCTTTGTCTTAGACTATAATCTTCTGCCATTTATTTCATACCCCTCCTCTGTTACTTGCGCCCCTCCTATCCCATCCCCTTCCTGTCTCTATTCCTTTTCTGAATGACAGGGTTTGCATCCAGAAACATAGTCCCTTTTCATACCATCCTTCACCTTTGCTTTCTCTTTTTGGTAAGCTAACAGCATTCTTTAGCCCATTAGTTTAATTATTTTCTTACAATTTCTCTTCAATACATATTGGTGTACCTCTTTTGGATCTGACAAGTTTTAAAATGCTTCTTGCCAGTTAATTCTTGAATTAGCTCCTCTGATTGCTACAGGAATCAACAACATCTTGGATTCTGGAATCAGGGCCTTCAGTGTTCTTTGTCTTTTAACTCTCTTCTAAGCCAGAACCAGGGAAAGAGGAGCCTTGAAGAGAGACAATTTGCCTTTTCTGTTTGGCGATGATCAGTGCTAGTTATTCTATTTTATAATCCTGCAAGCAGACAATATTGGTTCTTGGTTTGGCTCAAATTTTCAGTGGTGCAAGGTGCATCCATGTAGCCAGTCTCTACTCTTTCTGATACTCCTATGATGCTAAGATTAGAGAACCTAGATATATTCTTTCTCACACTTTTGAGATAACTTGTTAAGCTGCTAACTATATTTAGTTGTAGTTTTATCTTGTTCCTCCATGCTAGACACTCAGGTGGTCAGCTTATGTTGGCTTTCCACTCACACTCTCAGTCCCTCCAGAGCACCTCTTTTTTTGTTCTTTTATTCTGCTCAACCTTTTTAATGGCTCCAATATCCTTCAATACATTCTTAAATATAGATTTTGTCAAATAGGATGAGGTGTGAGTAGCTTGAGAGCTCTGCGGCTCTTTAGAATCTTCGGACTCGATGCTCATCATTCCATTATGTAGGAAAGGGTATCTCTATTGGAGAATGTTAGCTATATGTTTTGACTATAACTTGCCAGTGCTGCTTTGATTGGAGCAGTAGCCGAATAGACTAGTTGTTAAGCTCTGCAGAATTTGATCTGTCTGGACTCCCCAGCTGCTCCAGTTATTCTCGCTATTGCTCCTGGTCCTCTTGGTGGAGGAGGGTGGCTGATGCTGGCTTACCCTGCCTCCAGCCTTCTTACAGAATATGCTTTCAGCCACTGGTATTGGCCCGACCCTTAATGGTTACCTACTTTCTAGATCTGGCCACCATTTTGAAGGCTTGTGTACATGAAAGAGCTTTAATCCTTTGACAAGCAGTAGTAGTGATAGGCGTCTTGGACATCTGTAGCTTGTCGGCTAGATATTGACCCAATACAGTGTGATTATTAAAATCCCATTTCAGTGCTGCTAGTCAAAGTCTTTGCTTTCTACTGCTGAGTGAGACCTTTAATCCACCAGGTATTTCATATAAACTGCTATTTTGTATCTGTACCTAAATTCTGGCACCTAGCAAGCATGCATGAAACATTGTATCATAAATACAGTAGATGAAAAAAGAAATCATACAAACGTACTTCAATAAGATGTTGAGTCAGGCTAGCTGTGTGTCTTTTACTGGCTTCTTTAGAAACTGTCAGCATGAACACATAGGGGGTGCTCTTAAAGATCTGCTCCCCTGCCAGCCACACATTTTCTGCACCAGACTCCTACTGACAGTAATGAGTGCCAGTACTTTCTAAAATCCTTCCTTTTGTCAGGATTCAGGCGACCTCTGGCAGCAAGTCTCCTCCTGGCCTTGTTCGTGTAATGTGTGAATGACTACTATATTTCATACAATTCTATATTGGTTTACCTTTAGGTTTTTTCATTCTCTGCCAAAGAGAGAACTTGAACATTAAACAGCAGGGCCCTGATCACACTAACATATTAATTATTGCTGTGTAGGTGAGTGATAAGCAAGTTGCCCCCTTTGTTGCTGAGTCATGTCCTATGAATTATATTACTGAATATATGGAAACTGTAAAAGCATCTGCATATTAAAAATGGGGACATTCTTGATGTGTTAACATGCCCCATGCAAAAGGTATGATTCCACCTCTGCTCCGAAGGTCCTCCCTTTTGGGAAAAGGCACTGTGCAAAGCTGTAACTCGAAGGTGGCTGAAATATACATCCGAGAGAGGCCAGTTTACCTGCTATGATGCTAGGTTATATCCTGCATGTGTATGGGCTACAGTCCCACCAGCATGCTGGTTACACTCAGATGTCTTATTCCATGGCATTGTTGAGACAGGCTTTAATACAATGACAAATTGCTTGAACTAAGTGGCCACTTCAATAAAAAAAATATTTCAAAGCACAACCTTACTAAAGACAATGTTATTGGATGGTGTTATTGTAAAGGTTCTGGCAGCTGACTGAAACTGGGTCAAGTAGAGGTTAGGGTGCCATTGTTCAATTCTGAGCCTCCACAGCTCGTGGGAAGGTTGAACTACCTCAGGGTATATTCTTTTGCTGTACTCTGTACAAGCCTGACTGCAACAATTTTTTTTTTTCAGCAGAGATATTGTTTTACTTCAGCAGGGGACATTAACTTCTAGGCGCATATGTTTACCATATCCAGATTCTAGAAATGCCCTGTTCTATTCTCTAAATTCCCACTGTGTTAGAAGACATGATTAAAAAAGCAGCCACCCCACAGCTGAGACTTGTCACTCATCTGAGTTTATAAACCTAACTATGTGCAATGTGCTGTCATTTCTTGTCTTCTCTAGTAGAGGAAGGCATTATCTGCCTTTGATGCTCCCAGAACTCTAAAATCTTGTATGGTTATTAAAAGTTGGATCCTCTGGATGTGGCTGCCTAAGACGTTCTGATTTAGACCTATAAATTTACACTTGAAAACAGAGTATTAAGCATATTCTTGAGTGCATTGCAAGTGTTGTATCTTGCAAACACTCACTCTAAGATGCCTGAAGAGTTTCATGCTCTTTCATTTCTGCTGCGTAGCCTGTTTGTCGCTTAATTTAATATGTTAATTTAAAACATATGTTCCCTTTAAAACTAAATTAAAGTGGATATATGGTTATGGAGAGAATGCAAAACCTCTGAAATTTGCTAGTTATTGTTAGATACAAGAACCATAACTTGTGATCAATACAATATATTATGTGTTTTACGGGTCCTTGTGAATTATTGATTTTTATACAAATGTAGTTTTGTTTTTGCAATAAAAATACCTAGGCATGTAAAGCAAATTAATGGCATACCTTTACACTATATTTTCTGAAAATTGGAACATACACTATAACATCAATGACAACCTCAATCAGTAATGCTAATCAGGACATCCATTTAGCGATGTGTGTTATAAAAAAAATCATATTATAATTAGTAGACTAGTCACAACAGAGTTAAATATAGAGCTGTAGGTATGCAAATTCATGAGGAGTTAGGTAATGAGGTGTAATGTAGCTTACATTAGTGGCTTGCTGTTGCTTTCTTCTGATTCTGTTTGCTTTTTGTAAATGAAGCATTGAGTTTTCTTCGAACCCTTTCAAAAGCGATAACACCCCCTCTGCCCCTTTAACCCTTCATTGACCTAGACCTTGAACCACTTCTTAGAGAAACTCTTGCTCTCCCATTCTCTCTCAAAAAATCGCCTTTGTTTTGCTCCCTTACTTCTTTCCCTTTCTCCCTATTTCTTCCCCCTTATTTTACATTCTGAAGATTAGTTGGTTTAGATTAATTAAGATAGCAGTAAAGAATAGGAGAATCAAGAGGTTGTGTGGTATACATTTGCATTGTTCAGGTTGTGTTTGCTAGCCGTTTGTATTTTTGTCTATGATATTGAGACAGCAATCATGTTCTCAACAAATACTATGGGCCGTTTTGCAAGTTTGGCGAACTGACCGCCCAAACATCATGGCTGCCGGAGACCACAGTGCCAATGGTCTTCAGAGCACCATATTACAAATTTACCGCAGTGGTCCCCTTAATGGAGGCGGAGATTTTACAGCAGTGATGATTACTTTTCCATATGTATTGATGCCTGTGTGAGCATTTAGACTGCATATGTGGTGGATGCAGACATATGCATAATATATGTGGAAAAATACCACATACCCATTGCCGGAGTCTGGCACATATGTGGACAGTCAAGGCAAAACGGATATGGTACAAAAAGGACTCGCCTGTATATCTCCGCAAACAAGGTTGTATTCCATTGGGTTAAGATGCTGCTGTGAACGGGGGACCTGAAGAAAAGGATCTAGGTTGCACTCTGCCTGGAAGAACAAGAAAGGGGTAAGTACACACCCCAAATCCTTAGTTTCTGCCAGCTTGAAGTTCGATGAAAAGCCAACTTGTAATACACAAGTGGTGAAACTCTCCTTTATCGCCTTCTGGTGGTTGCTTTTCTTTGACCGTGAACCCGGCGGTGTCCTGGCAGTGTCAACGGTTCAGCCACGGTCTTTCCAAATGCATTCTGCACAATTCTTATTACAACGGTTGGACTGCCGAGCTCGCTGCGTTTTACCCTTAACTGTGGGTCAAAAGCAGCGAGTAATGTAATATAATGTTGTCATAGTTTGCTGTTTCTGTGTAAACAAATCGCTAAAGAAAATAAGAATAAAGGAATCCCAATTGCGATTTTGCCAGTTTTCTCAACATGTTGCATTGCGTTATTCAAAACAACATTGCTACTTATGTCTGTGGTAGATATGTGCTGGCAAGCGCAGTTCTATATTGCAATTAGTAGCAAATCGAAAAATGTTTTCCGAATGGCAAATGCCCCCATCTGGATAGGGATATTCCAGGAATTCAGAACCAGATGTACTAAGCCATTTTGTAATTGCATGCCTGCAATTCATACAATTTCAGGGTTTGAGACCAGAAAAGTGTGTTGGACAATCCTTTTGCGAGGCAGAAAGGTATTTTCTGCTTGCAAAAGGGGTTTTGCAGATCATTACTAATCGCTGTTAGGAGTGGGTGTGAAATGTGCTTCACCTTCTAATTGAGATTTGTAGTGGATCTATCAATGGTTTAAGACAGCAGTTGTAGTTGCACAGCATTAAAAATTAAAATCACATCAAAAAGGGTAGAAACTGATTCACAGAGGTGAAACAGAATCCAGGACAGCTTCCTCTTTAGGAACTGTTTAGGCATTTCAGTGGAGACAGGTGATTAATCCCCCATTGTGTTCTTAACCAGGAGACATTTCCTTAAGAGCAGCACATGTCCCTTTAATATACACGGTCTGCTCAATGGACACAATGAGATAGCTGACCATTGGGTGAATAGTGCCTAACGTGCCACCTATGACTAAAACCATTTATGGAAAATGGAGCGATATCTGTATAAAACAACTGCATCAAAATCTATATTTTTTATATGTTTCAGGAATGTTATTTTGTGAAAGGGTAAACATTCTCTGCTCTCTCCCAGTGCTTGTTTCTTGACTAAGGCTGTGATCCTTTTCCAAATGATGATGAATGTTTCTGGAATTCTATATGACGGATGCTTCAGCAGTCTGGACAAATACGGTAATCTGGTGCTAATTAATCTAGGTATCAAAAGACCTTGGTTGTCAAGGAAACAAGAAATGTTGCTCTGGTACCAAGCACAGTGGATGTACCTTCCCATTCCTTTAATTGATTGTTAGTGGAACTTTCGATTGACGTAAGGCCTGTGGACTGAGAAAGTAAAAATCAAAGGCAAAACTACAGGGTGGCTTCTATCCTTGAAGGGGCCAATTCACAAATATTGCTGCATGTAAGTTGGAGATAGGTGCTTCTAATACTCTTTCCAGATATAAGTTACTCAACATAAGACACAGAATCAGTTTTATGCGACTTTGTTTGTGAAGTACATATTTTGGATGTCTCTGGAGACGGCTTCAGCTGTGCGCCAAAATATATGTCACCCACTTTAAAAACAAGCTGAAAGAGTTGCGTTTGGTCACCCCTTCAGCTATTGGTTAGCATTGGTAAGCCTATTTCAGGTTGTAATTGAAGAAAGCATCATTTATATTATATTTTGGATCAACTCCAAGAGAAGTTTCACTTTTACAATTATGGGGCCAATGACGATCTCGTCCGTAAAGCATTCCTACCGAATCGTTCCCAGAATGCTCTCTGAACGACTCAAATCGGGGGAGTCAGACTGAGCGATTTGGAAGCATCCGGATGCTTTGGATTCAATTTGTCAGACTCCCATTGACTTCAATGGAAGCCTATGTGCCAAATGAATACACAGACTCCCATTCAAAAAAGGGATCGTTGGGGAAAATCGTGCACCCTGTGGCGGGCACCCCTTGGTGCCTGCCACATTGTGCATGGATGAAAAAGGGGGTCCCTTGGGTACCCCCACGGGCCCGATTCGGAAGGCCCCGGGTGAAGCGGGCCTGCTACTGGCCCCCAAAGACAGATTCCATCAGACGATTCATTCCGGAGGAACCAATTCAGAACAGTTGCCCGAATCGGTCATCGTAATCTCTCGCTTGGAAACTGAGTCCATGGAGCTGTATGATTCAACTCCAAAAGACGAGACCTGTCCGAATGCCTTTAGGAACCGATTCTGACAGCCCTAACAGTTTACGGGCATCGTAATCAGTTGTTGAACTGTGTGCAAACCCAAATCGGATTCGGAGCCCTTCCATACGGCATTGTAATCGACCCCCATGTATTGGCTACTTTTCATGTGGCTTTACCTTATAGTATGAACTTTTATGCTTTTACGAGAAAACCAATTACAAATAATATTGATTAATTGATACCAGGTGCTGTAGTCCACCTGTCTAAAGAGTGCTTTCCATTTAGGTACATTGTTTGTTAAGCGAAGCATCCAAGCGCTGCAATGAAAGTAAATTTCCACTTCTAAAAGTGTTTCCACCTTCGTGTTAATCTTGCTGCGGTTGTGATTTTGTACCTCAATGTCATTTTGCATGTACATATCTTTTTGTTCCTAAATCTGATTTGGGCTCCAAAAGTGTTTTCATACTCCTACAGATGTAACACTAAGATTACATTTGCACCGCAATGTTATTTTACCCCTACACGTCAATCCCCATTCCTGCTCACTTTGACCCAAGGGTGATTTTGCACCTAAAGGTTTGCCTCAACACATTCATTCGAATTTTGCATCAGTGGCCATATTGCACCTCAGTGTGCCATCAACAAAATGTTACGTCATTCACGTGTATACCTTTTAACCTGAAGAGGCATTTTACTACCATATTTTATCTCTTTATTGAATGTGTTTGCACCTTTATGTGATGGAGCTCTTGCTGACTTTGCATTAAACATAATTTTGCGCCTCAATATGTCTGCGCAGCTAAAGTTAATTTTTGCCTTTTAAATAGCATTTGCACCTCGCAATCCCCCAATCCTGCCAATATTGCACCAAGGGTGATTTTGTACCAGAAGTTGTTTATAATTTTTGCTTCTAAATGTGCTTTTATTCCTAAATATTATTGTGTTCTCAAAAGAGCTTCCACACTCCTGATGATATTACATTATAGTGATTTTACCTGACACGATGATTTTGCTCCTAAAAGTGGTACCATTTTGCTGCTTACTTTGCTCCAATGGCAGTTTTGCACCTAAAAGTGATTTTACATCTACATGTTATTTATGCTGCTAAACACTCTTGTTGGTAATGCAGCAAATGTGAATTTGCACCTAAATGTTTTTCTGCATAAATGTGATTTTGTTTTACTCCTAGAAGACTTTCTTGCACTGAAACCTCAAACTATTTCTATACTCCTGCTGATGTTGCACCAATGGTGATATTTCTTCAGAATGTGTTTTTGCCCTGACACGATTTTTGTGATTTTTTACAATTGTTTTCACAATCATGTTCATGTTGCACCAAGGTTGGATTTTCACCTAAATGTCATTTGTCCACCTACGATTTTTCCACACCATACTCATGCTGATGCTGCTCCAAAGGTGGTTTTTGCACCTTACTTTTCGGTGTGCTGCTATCCATATGTGATGTTCTACAAATCCAAATATTTTACACCTGATGTGACATATCATCGGCAAATTTTCTCCCTGTACTGGATGATTTTACCCATAATTATGATAAGATATTCCTAAAGAATTTTTGGTGAATTGTCACGAAAATGGGAGTTTTCTCTTAAAAGACCCTTTCACCTAAACGTACTCTCAGTCTTCTTTTGATGTTGCACCAGTGGTGATTTGGCCCCTAAAAGTGTTTTGGTACCTAAAACGTTCCTCTATCCTACTGATAATGCACAAAGGGAGATTTTTCACCTGAAAGTAATTCTGTATCTGTAAGAAATTGGGTTACTGGTTGATGGGGGGTGAAGGCCTACTCAAGCAGACACAACAATCATGGTCAGGGTGAAGTACAAGCAAAGCCGAAGTTGACCTATGCTCAACCTCCTGGTAGCTTGGCACAGGGTGGCCTGGCTAAATTTAGAGTCAATGTATGCATTAATGCAGCATTTTAAACAGCAATAAAGCAAAAACACAAAACAAGAGAAATCCCACACCAATTTAGAAAAATAGAGTAAATTTCAATAAATAAATCCAGACAAAAATGACAAAAATCCAATCTGTAGAAATTGAGTTATGCGATTTAAAAAAAATTGAGGAAATATAGTGCTTAAAAACACAAAGTGTCAACTGTGGATATCTGGTTGGCATCGGACCTGAACAAAGCCACAAGTTCAGACTGACTGCATTGGAGCGTGGGCCGCCTAAATGGACCTAGTCAGGCCTGCTGAACAAGTGGACCTTAAATCGTGGTTGCAGAGCTTTGTGAAGTCCCGCGTCAAGGATGTGATACTCAGCTAAGGCGGCAGCGGTTCTGAGGAGCTGCAAAGTGAGGTCCTGCATTGTCATCGAGGCTCTCATCGATGTAGGCTTGGGATGCGAACTTTAGTGTCAACGATGCTTTGGGCAGTCAAGGCGATTCGTCAGTTCTGAAAAGATGTGAGGCTGCGATGCTAGAACTTGTGTCATTGTGGAGGCTGCCGTGATGGTGATGCGAGGACTTGTGTCGGGAAGCCGTCCTGCAGCGGCGGTTCCAATATGGGTCCGGATGTCAATGCTGAGTCATTGCACTGGGAGAATCGTCACAGCAGAGGTGACGCATCAGTTCTGCTCAGAGATGTACCACGCAGCAGACCTGATGCGTCAGTTCTTCTGTGTCCACAGACGGACTGGTAAAGCACATTGTTGGATTTGGCCCTTCTTGCAGGGTCATCCCTGAACTTTTTGCCTTCCTCCTAGCCTTTTTTGCTGACATGGTGTTGGTGGGTTTAGGACTCTGGGCACTTTAGCACTGGTTAGCAGTGCAAAGTGTGTGCGGTCTCTGCCCTCCATAGGCTAACCTTGGGAACTCCCCCCTTATGGGATAACTCCTAAATAAAACAAAATAAGTATGGCATGATTGGTATGTGTGGAATGGAAATGATAAATGCTGCGCAATGGTGTGCGCAGATGTACTTTTACTATTTTAGGAATGTCACTTTTAGAAGTTGGCATTTCTGTGTACTGTGTGCCTGCCTGCATGTCTGTTTCTGGGGCTGGTGAGGAGTGGGTGGCTCCGCGGAGGCAGGGTCAGGCTGAGTGGGAGGTCTGCAACTGGAGTAGTGGGCGGAGAAATCCCCTGTCCCTGACTAGGTCAGTGCCTGCCCTGTACAAGGCTAGCTCTGCCCCCTGTTAACACCCCTCCCAGTGCCAGTTGGGACTGAAATTTCCAAGACCCTTCCAGAAAACCCTAGACCCTTCCAGAAGCTTCTACCTCCTTCCAGACGCAGGGCAAGGAGGTGTATAAATACAGGGGATGTGACCCCATGGTGTGTGCTGTGCTGATTAGGAGGGGACACTCTGCCAGAGGGAACCACAGTGGGACCCTGCGTGCTGGCCCCTGTGCCCAATTTTTCCTCTCTGCCCTTCTACTGGACCTGGAAGAGACTTTTGCTGGAGTTAAGACTGCTGCACCAGGAGGATTGCCACCTGCCTGAGTTTGACTGCTCCTAGGAACTGCTACTCTGTTCTGGCTGAGCTACCCTACTGCCTGCTGATCCTTGCCCAGCCTAAGCCCTTGACCTGTGCTCCAGGAGAAGAGGAGCACTAACTTTTCATCCCTAGAGCTCTGGAGCCCTAGCACCTCGTGAGCGCTACAACTGGATTCTGCATCCCCCACTTCTGCGCTATAGTCTAGCTGCCCAGGAGGTGAGGAACGTCTGTCTCTTGCAGCGCTGTGCTGCATGGTGTTCCCTGGAGGAAACCCCCGGCATGGGGATTCCCTCATGTGCTACAAGGAGCGGGTGCACACCCCGCGTTTCCTGCATATGTACGAGTGGGTGCCCACCCCGCTTTTTCTGCGCTTTGTATGCCTTTTACAACAGCGGGAGCCCACCCCGCGTGCTGCCAGGGAGAGTTGCTGATTTAAAAAATACCGCGGGAGCCCACCCCGCGTCTTGCCGATTTCTGTGGGTGCCCACCCCGCCTAGTTTTATCTTTAAGTGGTGGATGCCCACCCCACAATTGTTCGTATATGTAAGCAGGTGCCCACACCGCACTTTAAAACTGCAGAGGAATTGCAGAATTCACCGCCGCCGGCCCGGGAGTCCAGTAGCACCATGCGGGCTTCCCCCGTGACATCAGGGAAGCCGCGCTGGGATTGGTGCCAGCGGGAGAGTTGCCCCAGCAGCGGGAGCGTCGTCTGGTGGAAGCCAGGCGGAAGTAAGGAGACACGGCCGGGAGCGGGAGGGTCTGCCTCGCTCCTCACCCGTGCCGCGAAGTGAGGAGAGGCCTGGAGGCGGCCTGTTGGGGTGCGGGGATCCCGTGAGCGTGGGACAGCCCCACGTGTCTGGCCGCAAAGATGAGAGCCCTGGAGCAGCGCAAGGAGACTGCCGGTGAGTGGGGGCTCTGGGGAGGACCACGGGTGCCGGAAGTGGCACCAGAAGTGCCCGTGTGGATCTCTGCGCACAGCAGCGCCGCAGAGGTGTGCCTATGCAACATTGGACCAGTTTTGAGTGTGTCAGAGCCCCCGAGCGGGGCTCCAACGTGCACAGTGGTGCCAATGACTATTTTCTTACCTTGTGGGCCTTATTCTTCTCCGCTACACCGCAGAAGCGGGCAGCTGCGACGTTGTGGCAATCCCCCTGAGAGTCCCTAAAAGGGGGGGCTCCATCTTCCACCATTGCTGCCAGTGTTCTCTCGGCTACCCAGAGTCCCAGAGTAGGGGCTCACATGGAACACAGCTGCAACGTAGGGGGCAATTATTTTAGGTATCCCGATGTATGCACTACTGACTACGTTTTATGCCCACTGCTAAGATGACTTATGGTTAACTCATTTCTGCCTCATGGTGATGCTTAACGCATATGAATATGTCTAATGCAGGATGTGATTTATGTTCAGGGTTTTTGCCCCATCCGAAGATGAGAATACATATTGTTTTTATGCCTAATGAGATGCTAAGATGTGTTAGCTTATGTCTGATCTAATGTGGTTACGCCTAGTGAGAAGCATGCTTTTATGCCTAATGTCATGCTAGGATGTTTTAGGGTGATGCCTCATGCATATGTGATTTATGCCTGATGCTAATGTGATGTTGCCAAGGTCATGATGCTTGTCACTACTGGCGGTTATACATTTATGACTGGTGGTTTTGCATTTATTGTTTTCTGATGGTTCTGGCAGTGACCCGATTGGTGCAGCCTTGTATATAGTCCCCTGTAAATTGTGACCTGGTGCAGGTTGGCACTGTGTGTGTGTGTGTGTGTGTGTCTGTGTGTGTGTGTGTGTGTGTGTGTGTGTGTGTATATATATATATATATATATATATATATATATATATATATATATATATATATATATATATATATACACATATCTGTGATTGTGATTCTAATGTGTTTTTATAATACAAAGGCTATTTTTATATAACCTTGTGTGGAGTCTCTTTTATAGTGTGCCTAGTGTGATGCCGTTGTGTGTGTTGCACAAACGCTTTACACATTGCCTCTGGGATAGGCCTGACTGCTCGTGCCAAGCTACCAAGGGGGTGAGCAAGGGTTATCCTCAGGTTGTACTTCCCTCGCCCTGACTATACCGGGGGTTTCTGTCTAGCTTTGGCACGTGCCCTAGCCTACTGGAAATCCCAGTTTCTAACACATATTTAACCCCATTTCCAAGGGTCAAGGACTGGGGTGGCACCCCTTGGCAGGGTAGAACTAACGGGATGTCAGAATCCAGGTGCTGGGGTCAAGGTTGTTGGCGCCTTCTGCCCCTGAGGCTCTAGTCAGGAGGCCAGACAATTAGCCCTTGGAGTTACTCTGGGCTTCTGGGTTCAATAGATGCAGGTCCAGTCCTTTTCACCCAGGCAAGATGGCAGCAGAAGCATGGCAGAAGTTTGGCAGAGTGCCAGTCATTTCAGCAGCACAGCAGTCTTTCTTTCTGGCAGAGTTTCCACAGGTACAGAAGTGTACTGAAGAGATTGTGTCTGGGGTCCCGAATTTTTACCTGGGCCTTCATTTGAAGTGGAAGAAGCTTCTTGAGGTTTCCCTTTGAAGTTCTCGGGCATCCTGTCTTACTTGGCCTAGCTCCAGACTAAATACAGGGGTACGCAGCCCTTCAGCCTATTCAAGTCTAAGTAGGGCTGTGCCAAGGTCCGCCTTCCATCTTGCCAGTAAGTACCCTTCCAGGCACACCTAAGCCCTCTATTGTGTGTGGCTGTCTAGGAGGAATACACAACGCTCAACTGTCAGCTCTACCCAGTCATGTGACCCTGAGACAGGCTGCAGGCACTAAATACTCTAGGTAGAAAAATGTCAACTTTCTAAAAAGTGGCATTTTCAAAATTGTAATTTTAAATCTGACTTCCCTGTGAGATGATTTTCATTACCATTCCACAGATGCCAAACATGAACTGCTTCCCTACTCCCATTTGGAATTTATCACTTATGAAATGTAGTAAGGTAACTCCAATGTTTGCCTATGTGAGAGGTAGGCCATACAGTTGTGAAAAACAAATTGAAGTGTTTTTAAGTTCCAAAAACATGTAAAATTAAAACCTACATGTCCAGCATTTTAAATACACTGCACCATGCACTCTGGGTTGTCGAGGACCTACCATAGTAGGGATTTTGTTGTATTAAAATTAGCACTTTAGCATTGGTTCGCAACGGTTAAGTGCACAAAGTCCTATAGCCAGCAAAACTAAAGTCAGCAAAACAGGAGTGTTGAAAGCAAAAGGTTAGCGGGAAACCCACCCCAATGATGTTCGGTCTAACAGAATCTAATCCTGTTTTTGTTTGTTCTTGTAAAGGTTTTCACACTCCTGATGATATTCCCACCAAGGGTGAATTTTGTATCTTAGACACTAAATAAAAAACTGGGGTGATTTTGATCATAACTGTGAAACCATATTACTGCTTTCTTTGCTTCAAGGGTGATATTATTTTTTTAATTTATTGTGTACTCAATTGTGATTTGTGGAACGTAACAGCAACAGAGAACCATGCTTACCATTTCTACTAATTATGACACCACTAGCTCATCCACTTCCCCGTCCCCTCATTATCTCATACACACATCAAAAAACAAACATGAACAGTGTAAGTCAACAAAGCTGGGGTCATATGGTGGATCAAAGCTAGAACAAAGCTATTCCTGCGCTGACAGAGTAAAATATTGTCTAGGATCCAAAGACAAGTCCTCCCAGTATCTAACACTGCCCCACAATTCAGCTTCCTTCAGTCAGCTAATCTCTTACTCCAGTCCAGAAGCATTAGAACAACAGCACACAAAATAACTGTCAACAAAAGGAATTGACAACGAATAGACAGGATAGAAGTGAGAAATGTGAGTACTTGCCTCTTACTTCACCACAGCCACTTGCTTTTGATTGGAGTGCTAACTTCTTATATAATAACCATTGACTTCACATTGAAGCTGGATCTCCTGCATGAGATGTTAAAACGTCTGCAAATTTCTCTGTCCACATCTCTCTCCCAAAAGCAGCCTTTTCCCAGGGTCTGCTGTCCTGGCAACCAAACTTCCTACCCCAAACCCAACACACCATCAACCAATCTCAATGCTTTGTGAAATACTTCACACACCTCCCCCTCAAATGTACCCCTCACACCCGAAAAAACTCCTCAATCACAACTCCCATATTATATCTTTATTAAAGGTGGGTGCAAAATTCTGCTTCACCGGCGGTGTTTGCAAAGTTTTGCCCACTCTATGCTGCGCTTGGTATCTCACGCTGTTTGCCAGAAATCAAAGATGGGCTCCAAATGGTTTTAGTAAAGACAGTCCCAATTCAAGGCTTTATCATTTCAGGAACATGGTCCATAATGTATGAGCACATTTCCTTATAGACACAAAATGGGTAAAACCTTTTGATACATCAGGCCCATGGTCTTTTTTTTCTGTCGGCTGGGAGAGCACTAATATTGAATTATGTATCCTTAGATGTAACTTCGTGGTTATTGTTTTGCAGATGCTCATAGAAAATATTTTGTGTACAAGTCTAGGTTTTGCTTGGCCTGTGTTAGCCGTTTTTATAAACTCATCTGTAAAACTATGAAACACCATCTCAGCATGTCCTTCTCTATCTATCCAGCTTTCTACTTACTTCATCGGCCATAGACCTAAAGGTATCCCTTTAAAAAATATTTTTCTCCCTTAATGGCCTATTTCTATTATATGGACAACTCTTGCATGTGGTTGGGATAGCATTGCTTATTTTGGAGACTCTGTATTCTCTAGTTAATTTTTTTATATCTTTGTAACTTATTTTGATGGAAATCACGCTCTATTTCTCTTGCACTGTTTACATGTTGTATGATATGTATAATTTGAAAATGTCCTCGCCCCTTACATGGACTGGGATTTGAGATTTGCAAAACCACCAAATATTTGCAAGGGGAATCTTTGGCATGGTTCGGTTGATTTACATCTGAACCTTCCCGAGTTAAGTTTCAATAGGAGCTTGCTAAAATGATTTACAATAATGGTCTGTCTGGTCCCTACCTGGCCAATGACTTACTCACATGTGCCCTTGATTATGTTTATCGTATTTGATGAGTTGTAAATCATGTTGTGATCATTGTTGACTGGTGTTATTCCCACATATTTCTTTTTTCCAATTCAGAATACATCTTGTTGAGCAAATCATTTTTGTACCCATGCAGTTAATTGTAGCTTCTAACAATGCAGTGTATGTATTTACAGTTACTTTTATTTGGTTAATTAGATCATTCTTGTTTAAATTAGAAAAAGTACATTTAACATCTGAAAGATAACTTGCCATTCTTTTCCTAGTATCTACATCTTCCAAATATAATGGTCGCCCATGCACATATGAAAAGTCAGACATTGATAGAACGCTGAGCTCAATTTGAAAACAGGGTTTAAACAAAATAATTAGAACTGTTTCTTCCTAATCTTTATTTGAATTAATGTGAACACAGTGCTAACCATTCATCAGAATTGTACCTTTTTAATGAATCTTGTATGATCTTTCTACAACAAGACTAATTGTGTTTTACTGCTGAATATTGTAACTATAAGTATACAGGCATTTTTGGCATTCTTGATTGAGGAACCTCCCCTTCAAATTTGATCAACTCTGGTTACAATCAGCCCATTACTAGTGTAATTTGCTACTCTCAAAGCTGTCTGTGTTTCCACATGCAGCAATTGTAATGTATGCATGTCTGTGAACAAGACAGATTAATTGTACTTCAATCTAAAAATCAAGTGTAAGATCAACTACTTCACCATTTGCAATACCAACTTTTCTGTATTATGTGAACTTAAGACTGGACGTCAGGAACATGTTTAAGTTACCAAAACATGGACAAAAGATATCCTGTTGTCAATCCATTGCACAGAGAATCACAAAAATGAAATTTGTAGCATACATTTCCTTGAAATTCAGCTCGCCAAATGTAATATTAGAGAAGAAAAGTGAGAACAATCATTGACAAATGGTAAAGAATTGTGGATCAGAAGTCTTCGTGCAGTGGAGTTACTGACTTCAGACTGCACTACGTTTTTGAATAATCACTTTTAGACATTGCATATGAGTAGACATGGAGATCTGTATTAAACACTTACTGCTGCAGAGCCAGATAACGTTATTTGATTTGACAGAGCAAATCACAAAAAAGTACAATAAAACAGGTTAATAAAATTGCCATTTATAATCATAAATCAGCACACATTGGAAATCTCAAAAAACTGCAAATGCAATAGGACTTCCTTAGCTTGCTTAAAATTCAAAGGCAAAAGAAGAGGGTGAAAGTGTTTGTGTCGTAAACTCGCCCACCTAGGACAAATAAGAATATGTTAAGTGTCTTGTGCAGCAATCATGTCCCAACCTATGAACAGTTATTACATGAAACTATGCTGCAATTTCATGCTTAAACAGTTCATGTTTGGCATCTTTGTAAACAGCTACCTACTCCGCATCACTTTGGTTGTCAGAATCCTCTCCTCCCAAACATAGGTTGGGAGTCATGCAGTAACTGTTAGGAATCACTGGTCACACATCGCGTTCATAAATCTAAAATAGGTAAGTGTGAGTTATGCAAGCTTGCCACTTGCCCTAAGTATGGGGAAAACTATATTCTCATACTTTATGACTTGTAGCTGATTGATTGTTAGATAGTACCTAATCATGCGACCAAGAATTCCCTGTCCAAATATAAAAGATTTTATATATATATTTTTATATATATTCAGACTTGCACAATGAAAACCGGAACACCAGCAGTGACGCCAGACGCGTTTCGGGTAAAAGTCTCCCTTCTTCAATGGTGTTTTGTCACAGTGAGACAGTCTTTTTTTCTCTTTATAAGATACTTCATCGCCTCTGTGGGCGTGGCCCGCTTTGCCTTATGGTTCATGTAGTTCAGCAGTTGGTGTTGCTCTGTGAGCATGTCTCATTTATCTGCATACACTCAATAAAATGACCACAGTGGGTCGATGTTCGGGCTCACATCACCAAGACTGCTTATCTTTTGCTGACAAGTACGAAATATATATTCACAGAAAAAAACATAGGTTTCAGGGGTATTATAGTAAGCTGGCCATTTCACTCGTACAAAACCATAGAAATTTCTCCCTTATAGTTAGTTCTGCTAACTATAACTCGCGCGCCCGCAATGCACTGCTGATGATGTCACATATTGCATCATTCATGTCATGGTCAGTGACATTACTGATGACATTACTGATGACATCACTGATGACATTACTGATGACATCATCCACGTGACAATCTGATACACCTCATCATACACTAGTATAACCTTTCATCACTCACTGTAATATACATTGTACCATATTTGAAACCATTGACACGCCAATACCAGTTACTACATACCGACTCACTGATTCCTAAATCTACACACACAACTACCCATTAAACAACAGAATCATTTATACATGCAGTCACTAATTAATAGAACACTATCAAATGCACTTATAAACACATATAGACATTGACACATCAGCAGTCATCTTAGTCGGTTATGCAGTCATCCTACTCACTCATGAAAAAAACCACACTTACATTTACTAACTTACACAATTATCCAACAACACCTCATTTATTCAAACACATAGTAACTCATAGTTAATATGTTAAAAAATCACCATTACAGTTATACACTCATTCGTATAGTTACTCTCACAATCACTGACTCTTACACATACTTATTTATATACACCAACTCTCGTATACAATGCCTTTTATTTTTTTTACTTTGTTGAAGATGTACAACTAAAACATATATTCTCTCACCAACACACAAATAAATACACTCATTCACCCAAACAACTGTTTCCACATGCACTCTTAAACCTATACACCTAGTCAATCCACCATTCACTCATCTATGCTTAGAGTTACACACACACCATCCAACCACACAAACTCAGTATCTCATACAAATACTCACCCAACTAATCAATAACTAATATACACACTCATGTAGTTAGTGACTAACTGATGCAGCTTGTTACAACAACAGAGACAGTGATGCACACATTCACATAGTTTAGTTACTAATCCATGTATTAAGTGAGACACTTTTAATTACTCACTTAAACAGACAGTCAGACAGCTACTAAATCCTCCATCCAGACAGTTCTATATCCACTCAATCTTCAATACAGTTTGGTATATATATATATATACCAAATACATATTTAAATTTCAAACTAAACCACATTCACTGGATGATGTCATCAGTGATGTCACTGACCTTGTCGTGAATGATGCAATATGTGACATCATCAGCAGTGCATTGCGGGCGCGCGAGTTATAGTTAGCAGAACTAACTATAACGGAGGAATTTCTATGGTTTTGCATGAGTGAAATCGCCAGCTAACTATAATACCCCTGAAATCTATGGTTTTTTCCTGTGAATTTCTATGGTTTTTTAAATGCTAATTTCTAACTATAACGTCTCTGAAACCTATGTTTTTTTCAGTGAATATATATATATATATATATATATATATATATATATATATATATAATATAAAATCTGCATATCTATATAAATACAAATATAAATGCGTGCATACATATATGCATACATATGCATGTTATGTACCTGAAAGTTTGAAAAACACTAATACAAGCAAAGCTAAAAAGCCACCTAATTACAAACAGAATTGCTTTAACTTAAACGAGGGCGAGACCTATTGCATTTTCAATGCTTGTTTACTTTGGTTCCATCAAGAAGGCATTCAGATGTGTCACACATTTGCCATGAATTCTGAATGGTAGCACTCTAGTTGCTCATTAGATCACTGTAGTAAAGTTACTGCTCACCAGGGAAGTCTGCTGCTGGTATTCAAAGTGCATGTTGCAGTCTGCATGTCAGAATTTTTTAATGAAATAGAAGAGGATTTGAGAAGTCTAAATGTGCCCTAATTTTTCTTTCTGCAGCACTAATCATAATTTCTATGGCAAAATGTACCCCCTCATTTTGTTCATTGCAAATGAAATGTTTTAAGTGTTACCACTTTATTCCAATCAAGATGGCTTCAGGTGTGCCATACTTTTGTCATAAGTAAGACTGTTAGCGCTCTAGTTGTTCAATAGAACACTCTGGGCCATTCTGTCATTGGGCTATACTTGGGCTACATCTGGGTGATATTTGTGCTACATTTGGGCTCTTTTGTCTCTGGTGACCATCTTGGGAGACTTATTTGTTATGAAGTTTCCTAATTTCCTCATTTACTACAGTCTCCTCAGTAGGAATACTTTCATTTTTTTTATTTGATTCCATCAAGAAGGCATTCAGATGTGTCTCACATTTGCCATAAATTCAGAATGTAAGCACTCTAGTTGCTCATTAGATCACTGTAGTAAATGTATTGCTCAACAGGGAAGTCTGCTGCTGGTATTGAAAGTGCATGTTTCAGTCTACATGTCAGAATTTTTTAATGAAATAGAAGAGGATTTGAGAAGTCACTCAAAATGTGCCCTAATTTTTCTCTCTGCCGCACTAATCATACTTTCTATGGCTAAATGAACCCCCTCATTTTGTTCCTTTTTAAATGAAATGTTTTAAGAGTTACCACTTTATTCCAATCAAGATGGCTTCAGGTGTGCCATACGTTTATCATAAGTAGGACTGTTAGCACTCTAGTTGTTCTTTGGAACACTCTGGGAAGCTGCAGTAGAACACAAAGGAATCAACTGACGGTCTCTGCCCTTGTTGGATGTACATGTTTTACTGAGAATGTCAGACTTCATTCTCACATGACTGAGAAAGATAATGTGAATTTACAGAAAATATGCTCTCAGTTTAGCTTATAGATCACCTTCCAGACCTCTGTGTGAAAAGCATGAGAAAATAGTTTTCTCTCAAACATGATTCATGACATCCCAGCACAAGGCTTTTTCACATGGTAAAATCAAACTAAAGTCTTAAAACCTCTATTAACTGGAATGCTTTTTAATGAGGTGCTATCATGTAAATTGGTCCCAAGAAGGCTGCCAACACTTCTTGGATGAAGTGCTGATAGCCAATCAGATCTCATGATGAGATGTGTGGTTAGGCTCCGCCCAGATATATATGTCATTTTACTTTTGATTTTCTCAGGAACTACTGAACGGATTTACACCATTTAAGCAAAAGGCACGAGTCTGAACTGAGGACTACCTTTCTGCCAAATTTGGTGTAATTCCGTTCAGCAGTTCGGGCTGTAGCTGCGGCTAAAGGTCCTATAGGAAATTGCATGGGGAAAACACGTTTTGGGACCCCCCTTTTTTCTCGAGCCCCCGCTACACGAATCATCCCAAGACTTTCAGGATAGGAGCGGACATGAGCTGGCCAAAAGTTTTGAACATTTCGCGAAGATTCGTCATTCGGCGCCAAAGTTATTGGGAATAGAATGTTGCGGATTTCCTATGGAAAATAGGTCCTAACTATAACTACATACTGGCGACCGCCAGTAGGTTATATATATTCCTGCCCCCTTGTTAACTTTCCCACCTGCCACTGTCCAGATATTTGAAAGAACAACAATAGCTGACATCCTGCCACCTTTCCTCCCACTAGCCTCTGGGCCTTTTTGCCCTCCCCTTCTGAAAGCTGTGTTTGCTACTCTAAGGCCAATAAAAGGAAGCTAATATTTTCTCACAGCAGCTTGACTGTGATGTGTGTCTGCACAAACCCTCAAGTGACAGAGGTAGAATAGTTGGTGGCACAAGAGGGTCACCTGAAATCCTGGTTCCTAGAGACCTGGAAGAGGTGAATGGAAGGTTGCAGAGGTGGCAGACACTCTAGCACCATTCTAACTACTTTGTCATTCCACTAGAGATGTAGGGTAGGCAGCAGATCAGCGTCTCTCATAGAACCACCTCCAGAGTCCTGTTTTGTACTGCTTGCGCTTCAGAATGAATATCTGGGTTCTGAGGTGCCATCATGCATAGGGGCTCTCAAAGAAAGGTACACACTGCCTCTCCATTATTGATACTTAACCATTTACAAACTATCTAGTTTCAACTAGTTAACAGGATCATACTTTACTCTGTCCTCGACTTTAAACGATTTGTGGTTTGCTGTTATATATGCCCATTTTCTTCAGTCTGTATTACAAACACGAAGGAGTATCAGCCAAGACCCAGCAGAATATCATATTTTTTATTTTTTTTAATGATTTTTAAACATTTTATGGCGCTAATTGATATAGCCAGTGTATGCTTTCCCTGCATAGTGAATAGCTCTCTACTGTGAGTTGAGTTACTAGTAATTCTAGTAAAAGCTATTATATGCGTGCTTAATGATCCAAAGAGATTTTTCTGACATGAAATGTGGATTTAAGTTGAATAGTTTTTCAGCAGCTTCCTCTCTCCAACAATTATGTAAAGATGAAAACAGTGCTCGCACTCTGTGAAATTGAAAGACATGCTCCTCACCATCATCCAAGATTTACATTTTTAGAATGAATACGTTTCTTCCCCCTTGGTTGATTTGAATGTTGTCCATAAAACTGTGTTTGTGTCGAGCACACTCCTATTTTATTTTTCATAAAACCATTTCCACACAAAAAAATGAGTTAAAAAGGTAGGTGCTGTATGAAAGAGTTTAGGTAACAAATCAAAACATAGGATCAGAGAGTCTAGACTGGATAAGCAAATAGAGTATAAAAACAAAACCACTATGAAATATACAAACGAGGTCATCAATAATCTTTAGTCCCATTGCAGGCAGTGCCAAATTCGTTCTGTTCTAAACTGAGAGCGGAGACCCCTGGCCTTAGCCAGGGCAATCTCTAATTCATATACCCCTCTTAACAACTGCCAAAACTCCACAAACGTTGGAGGTTTAGGCTCAATCCAGACCCTCGCAATGCATAATCGACAACAAGCCATAATGATAGAAAATAAAGCTGCTGATATTAAACCTGGCTCGTCTATAAGCCCCAACAGTTTCTCTTTCTCCGAAATAACAATATTAGTTCCTGAAAGGTTTCATAACTCCTTAGCAATCCTTGACCAAAAAGCAGATAGTGAGGGACAAGTAATGAACATATGTCGAATATCAGCAGCATACAATGTACATTTAGGGCAGAAGGTTTTAGGTGCCATATTGGACGTAGCCCATTTTGAAATGATTTCAGGCGTATAGTATAGGAGGAATAACATCCGATGCTGCTGGAGTTTTAAGTTAATAGACGTAACAGAGGTGTTGATGATCAATAATGACCTATATAGAATAGTTGTAGTAATGCTAGTACCAAAATAACAATTTAGTTTCTCAACTGCCTGAGCAATCTGCTTGGTTGCTTTTCTCTTTTGGCTAAATAAAAAATATATAAAAAAAAAAAAGAGAGTTTAGATAAAGGTACTAACAATTATAATTGCTAGAAATACCAATTTTACAATTTAGCATAGCAGGACTTTTTGTATACTTCAGGACTGGCTCTGTCAAGCACCGGGCATTTCCCCAGGAGGGCGAAAGGAGTGAGCTGCTTTTAGTTCCCTAGCGAGTATTGCAGTCACCAGCAGCAGCTGGTCTTTTCTCTCGCCAGTCTGGTCGTCTGCCAAGATGGGTCTTTCGAGATGAACGGGAGATCACGAAGGCTTGTTTTGATAGGACCTAAGTGCTCTCAGTCCCCCTTTGGAATGCAGTAGGGTGTGGGGCTGTGGCCAAAGTTGTGGCTCTTAATAAACGATCAGTATTAAAAACATGATCAACAGCAAGGCTCAGAGGCGCCGAGGACAGTGAGATGTAGATGGACCTTTAGTTTAATCATGGCAGAGGCTACTCTGTCTCCACCGTGATTAAACCCCTCTGATGAATATGTACAGTATGGGCCATCAGAGGCAGACCTCTAAGTATGTCAACCCAATGTAGATGGGTGGAATTAGCGGTAAGTTTTCACTGTCTGGCGGTGTGGGCCAGTGAAACCTGCTAAATGCTACCATTGCAATGGGAGGACTCGCATTTTATTTTTTATTTTGAAAAAAAGACAATCCTGCTTTGGGATTATTTTGGGGAAAATTAAAATAAAAAAGTTTAGTGCAGGGCTCCATCATGTTGACGGAGACCTGTACCAAACTGCAAAAACCATTGTCAGGAACCATTGAAGTATTAGATGTGAGTTTAAATACAGACTGTCAAATATCCCCGTGTTGCTGACCAACTGCCCATATGTCGGCAACCAATTTTCATACATTTTTTTTATTTAAGTTAATAATATCAGAATGAGGCAGAGGTAAAAAAAGGGAATGTTGGAATCTTGTCTTGAACCAAGTGCTCTGTCGAAAAAATAAGTTAATACTAAATGATGGCTGGTTGTGCTTCCACGGAAATCCCTTTCTTACCTTTTAACTTTTTAATTGGTATGCACAGTAGAGTGAAATATGCAAAGGGCAGAGAATAATCTTTTGAAATGATGGCTAGATGAGAGTAAAGGAAAGGAGTGAAAGTAAGAGCCCAGTGACAAAGGAGAGTAGAGAAAATAGAAGAAATGGATTTGAGGAGAGAAAGCATGGTAAACTGCATGCAGTTAAGATAAACAGAGGTGAGAAAAGTGAGGCTGGAACAGTAAACATTTGTGAGAGAAGAGTCTAAGAGTAGAGAAAGAGATAGATATAAGAAATACTAAAGAGAGAAATTAAAATATTAGGCACTTTAGAAATCTCTGCAAGAGAATTAGAAGCCATCTTTCAATAATCTGTTAAAATCAGATCTTAAGCACAGGTAAGAAATGACTAAAAAAAGAGTTTTGACCTAATCACAAATCTGTGAGCAAAGATCAATATAGATGGGTACTCAGTGCACCAAATAATAGAGAGAGGTGTGTGAGAGCATGAGACAAGCTTACAAGCAAAATAGATACACATGTATGAACAAGAACATGGGAAGGTGTAGTAAAATCTACATCAGAGAGAAATTGGGGGGGTGGGTTGATAGATCATCAGTTAGCAAACATGATGTCACCACTTCTGGGGGAAATTCAGACAGTTCTGCAGGTTACTTGAATCCCTCTATCGGAAAAAACTGTGGAACAAAAAGAATCTGGAGAACTCTGTTGTGCCAGATAGCGGAAATTTAGATTTTAAGATTTCAGCATGGTACACATAGAATGGAGGAATCGAGTTTGATTGAGAGAGTTCACTTCATCTCTTCATTAACACATACTGAGGCACAGTAGAATGACGACAGACTAAATATTTTACATTATTTTGTAGCAGTAGCAGCTAAGCAAGTTTTACACATGTATTATTATTGAGAAGATTTCTGTACAAATATTTGTAAACTGATTGCAGGTGCGTCCATGTTGATAAATAGAATTTAGCTCATGTGACTTCACGTCACTTTCTTTTGTGATCCTCAGTAGTTTCAGACATTGGAGGCATCTCTGCCTTTGCCTACTTATAGTTCCCTGACTAATAATTGGTGAAAAATGTGCCTACGATATTCAGGTCTGGCTTAATACTACAGCTGCCTCCAATGCATATTGTTTTTAATTGTTTAAAAAATACAACATGGGCCTTGACCTCACCCAGAGGAGTGCCACTCTTGCACTTCATGCTTTTGGCTACTTAGTGAATCATTACATGTTCCAGAAAGTGCTTCTATTGGAATGCATGAGGAACTACTTTACATCTGAAAAGCACACTCAATTATCATGCAATTTGTCACATTAATTTATATCCTATATGCATTATATACAGAAAGTAGTCAATTCATCCTGTAACTTGCTCTTGCTAGTATCAATTAATCAATCTGATGTTCTGTACAGCATGACTATTCACCCCTAAGGGTCTCAAGGTGCTGGGGCTGGTGGCGGTAGCTGCTGGTCCAACGAGGCACTGTGGTTCTTTCGAAGAGCCAGGTCTTGAGGTCTTTCCTGAAGTGAGCCAGTGATGGTGATTGCCTGAGATGTTGAGGTAGTGTATTCCAGGTCTTTGCTGTGAGGTAGGAGAAGGAGCTTCCTCCAACTGTGTTCTTTCGAATACGTGGGATAGTTGCCAGAGCCAGTTGGGTGGAGCGGAGGTCTCTGGTGGGTGCATGGAATGCGAGGCGGTGGTTGAGGTGCACAGGTTCCGCATCATGTAGTGCTTTGTAGGCATGTGTGAGGAGCTTGATGGTGATTCTTTTGTTGACTGTGAGCCAGTGGAGGTCGCTCAGGTGGGCGGTGATGTGGCTGCAATGGGGGATGTTAAGGCAGCAGAAAATCAGATGAACTGGCTCAGTTGTTAAAAAAACAAATTAAAAAAATTGTAACGTCTGTCCCTCCCCTTTTAGTGATCATTCTATCACCGTTCCTCTTGCTTGCATACTTCCAGTTTCACCTATGCCAGGTACAACCCAGCTAATGACCTATACTAAAAATAGGGGGCACATAGAAAATGTCAAAATGTTGAATGCAGTAAAAGTTTCACAGAAGTGTTGAGCAATAATTATGCGGAAATTCTAAACTGCTTGGGAGAAAATTATGAGCTAGCAAGTGTATGTGAAAATTTCTCTAGGATTTGCAAATCAATTTTTGATTTATTACTGATTAAGAATCCACAGATGGTGCATCCTGTTTATACATGGTTTAACTCGGAATGCACAAATACTTGAAAAGTGTAAAAAAAATGTAACGCACAAAATCCCACGGGATGCAGTAGTGGTGAGAGTAGCTCGAAGGAGCTATAGATGAGCCATTGAAAAAAGAAAGTAAGAACAAAGGCCTGGGACAATCTAAAACGAGCAGCAGCCTTCTGGGAACAAGTGAACAGGCCCTTCTTTACTAAAACGCCAAAGTCAGGATTAGATTTTCACACAATGGAGCACGAATGGGATTCTCATTTTGCAAAAGTGTTAAACCCAGGAATGCCTTATAAAATGGTTAAGACTCCCTGCTGTTCCTGATGCAACCACTGTGTACCTGGTTGTATTTAGCAAAATCATCTCAGTGGGGGAAGTACGTGCAGTTATACTCCGTTCAGCATCTGTCAAGGCAGCAGAACCATATAGAGGGCCAATAGAGATTTTTAAACATAATTTAGAATTCTGGGCCCATATTCTTACATATGTTTTTAGGTCTATTATCATTCGGGGGACGATTGAGTTGTGGAGGCAGTCAGTCACAGTCCCTATATATAAAAATGGAGACAAGAATGTGACCCACAATTATTGGCCAATTGCACTGCATGACTTTGGTAAGGTCATTTTTGGGGAAGTGAGAAGCCTGGGCGACTAAAAAATCTTTTTTCACTTAAGTACACTATGGGTTCCGTCCAGGACTTAGCACTATTGTGCAAGCTATAAATGTTTTCTTAATCTTGGGTAGATATCTCAAAGCCAGGAGAGGTGCCATACATATGGCTTTCATGGACCTCTCCTGTGCCTTTGATTTAGTGGGCAGAAGTAAACTATGGGACATAATGGGACACGCGGAAATTTATTCAACTTTATTGAATGTGCTAAAAAATCTCCATTAAGACATGAATATGAGAGTTCGTTATTCCCAGACAGACGAACAGACACCCACTATCCTAGTCATGTGGGGTGAGACAACGCTGAATCTTGCCACCTTTTTTTAAATTTCTTTTCTATATCAATGCCCTTGATTAATTTTTAACCAACCATACTTCTCACCTCCCGAAAGTTGTTTGGAGTTTAGTTCCTTTGTTACTATATGCGGGTGATGCTGTTCTTTTTACCTGCTCTGCTAATGGTCTACAAGCACTTTTAGATGGGTTTTATAGTTTTATGCAGGGGCTGAATCTTAAGGTAAACAATGACAAATCCTATATTTGAACATGTTGGCCAAAGACCACCAGCTCGAATACGTTTTTTAGCGGACATTCACCCATAATGAAAACAATTAATTTTAGTTACTTAGGCCTTTTATTTAGTGCTAATTTAAGATGGGACTGTTTAATCCCACAAAAGTGCCATTCAATAGAGGTGGGATGTGAATCTCTGTTCAGATTTGCAAACAATTTGAGACATAAACCTCCCAAACAACTGACCATGCTATATAGAAGTAAATGTCTGCCTGTGGGCACTTATGGTGCTGGAGTGTGGGGGCATATGTCTGTAAAGACACTTAAGGCTGCAGAAAACAAGTTTTTAAACAGGTGTTTAGGACTACCCTGATCCACATCAGGTTTTATCACTCACAACAAAATGGGTCTAGATTTCTTAGAAGATACAGTGGGTTTGGCGCTCATCCTGCTGTGGGTTAAAATGTGGTCTACCCCAGAATTTAGTTTTACTCGGGGAATAGTGGGCGATTGCCTGAAACAGACTAACATGTAACTATTCCATGGATTAAGTCTATAAAAAAAACTCTTCAAGGCCTAGGATTTTCTAGTCTCTTTGATAATACTAGTGAGATTAGTTGACACATGAAGGCCTTGCTAATAGACACATATTATGACCTCAGAGACAAGATGAAGATGGGGAGAGGAGTCGGCCTAATGGCTAGGGCGCTCGACCTCAGACCTGGGGAACTGGGTTCGAGACTCGGTAATGACGCTGAACATCCTGTGATTCTGGCCAAATCACTTAATCTCCCCGTGCCTAACAAAAAATGAATGTGTGTCCTCATGTAACGTAACTGGTGCTATGTAAAGCACTCTGATACCCGATTGGATTCGGGTCAAGTTCGCGCTATATAAAACTCTGCAAAAAAAAAAAGATTTAGATATCGTTATTGTCCAGTCATATATTCCATGTCCAATCTGTGAAGGCATGAAGCCTTCTCTGTAATGGATAAAGGCACCAAAATATAGATTCTATTTAACCTGCATGCCAGCAAACTTGATCATTTTTAGGGCTTTCTCCCTTTCTAAGACTTTCTTTTCCTCATTACCCTGTAATCCATGTGGCAGAGTGTCCATACAGTCCACAAAGTACTTTATGTTACGATGCACTTTATACTCTGTTTTTAGAACTTGGTTTTTATGTTCAATATTATCAGGAAAATGTTTTACAACACATCAAGAAGGTTTATTGTTTCTACAACATCTTGAGTCACAAACAATCTGTGACGCAGTGTTAAGTTTTACCACTCAGGCGATGAGTTTAAGGAAAAAGTATGCTACATGATCCAGCTTATGATGATACAAAAGGTTATGATGTGCATTTTAGTAACTGATACTGATTTGTGTGATCTGTTCAAACTTGTTTTTAACATTTGGTTTTATGGTCATGCTGCTGACCAAATAAAGATTTGAACTTGGGCTTGCTTTTTCTGCTTTCAACTCAGCTCATTCAAAATGATTGCCCCATCACATTTTAAATTTAGGACCTCACCTTGTTATTTTCTCCAGCACAACAGATAGTTTAAAATGTTTCTGCCTCTGTTTTTACCTCATATTTTATATTCCTATCTTCAAAGCATCGTACCACTCAGTTAACTTTTTATGCTATTTGTTTTTATTAACATTACTTCCTTCTTTTGTTTGCGTTGATTTTTTTTCTCACTATTCTCTTTAATGTACTGTCTGCTTGAAAATACTTTTCATGTATATATGGCAAACAAAGCTGATAAGGCAAAACCTACAGTCTAAATAGAATTATTTCAAATCCCTGGACTCTGCCCGAAATGAAGTAATCCTGTTCAAAAACACTCATTGGCCTATATGAGAGAAAAAGTTGTCCCACTAACTATTTCTCAACACTAAACGGAAAATTCTGCTAGCAAACATTTCAAAATCTACAAACTTGGTGGCCACTCAAAGCATTGCTGCATCGTCAGAAAACCTACCTGAGAATATCATGTCTTCTTTCTATTACACATCTGATGTTCTTTGCACCGCCATCCCAACCACATGGAGTTCACACTGGAGTTCCAGGTATTAAAAATCATAAATATCGTCTCAAACTTCTAGAACTTCTTGCCTTAATGCCCAGGTTATTATTAGAACAGACACCATTTGGTGGTTGTCCCGAAACCTTTTTGCCTTTATTCCTCCTTTTTTGCTGAACTCGTTTTTGTTGGCTTTTTGGACTCTGCAGAATTTACCACTGCTAACCAGTACGAACGTGCCTGTGCTCTCTCCTTGAAGCATGGAAAGCTTTGCTTACACTGAATTGGCACATTTAATTTACTTATAAGTCCCTATTGAAATGGTACTACATCTACACAAGGCCTGTACATTAAATGCTACTGGTGGGCCTGCAGCATCTGTTGTGCCATCCACTTAAGTAGCCTTTTAAAAGATGCCTCATCCTGGCCATTGAAGCCTCTGTGTGCAGTTTCAAACTGCCATGTCTACCTGGCAAAATAAACCTTTAGTCAGGCCTAAACCTTCCTTTTGGATACAGATGGCACCCCTAGGATAGGCCCTAAACAGCCCAAAGAGCAACATACATTATTTTTAAAAAGTTGGACATTTACTTTTGAGTTTTACATGTCCTGATAGTGAAAAATTCTTACATTCATTTTTCACAGCTGCAAGGCTAGCATTGGGTTACATTATTACATTAAATAAATGATAACTGTTGTTTGAGAGCAGCTAGAAATGTCATTTTGGTGTCTCAGAAATTGTAACTTAAAACTCTGGTAAAGTCAGATTTTAACTCAGAATTCTGAAAATGCCACTTTTAAAAAGTTGGCATTTTCTAATCCTAACCATTTGGTGCCTGCAGCCTGTTTCCCGGGTCTCTTGACTAGGTGAGGTTGGCAGTTGACCTTTGTGTTTTCCTCCCAGACATCCACGCAATAGAAGGTCTGTTTGTTGGCAGGAAGGGGCATCCTAACTTGACGACAGGGAGAAATTGTCACCTGTTAAACTTGCACTTCAAAGAGACTGCTTCACCTCACACAAGAGGGACATCACACTAGCCTATTGGGCCTGCAGACAGACTGGGACTAGGGCAAAGAGGCAGGACATTCTAGATACTTCTGTAGGGGGAAGACTTCAGAATGTATTCCACTTGAAAGTGGGTACCATCCATAAAAAAGGGACCCTCTGAACCACTCTTCAGTACACTCCTGGACTTGTGAATTCCACATGTCCAGATGACCTGTTGCACTGGAGCCGCTGTCTGAGAAGAAAGACTTGACCTACACCCTTCATCCCAGGCTGAAGTGACTTCAACTGTCAGATGACTGACCTCCTGCTCTGTGCTACAGGGACACAACAAGCTCCAGAAGTCTCCCTGTCACTGGCCTGCTGACCTGCTGCACTGGACCTGTAACTAGACCTGCTTGCGCCCTACTGGTCTCTGGCGCAGTGAGTTCCTGATCCTCAAGAAGTGCATTTCAGCTCCTGAACCCTTGGTGTAGTATTATTTAGCTCCTCTTAAATGAAAAGGAGAAATCCTTACGGTTTGAGCTCTTCAAACCAAGACCTTGCTGCCTGCGCTTCCTGCCAACGTGAAGCTCCTGAGATTCAATGACCGGCAAAACCAGATATGCACTTTGTGCGACAGCGTCGATAGCCCTCGGTGACCACCAGCACGTACCTCCAGCAACGACTGTCACTAGCACCCAACACAGTTTTCGCACTACAGTGCCAACCATCTGTGACACCTGGCCTGCTTTTCACACTACAGAGACAACCATACACATTGCTTTCCCTGCTCCTTGCGGCTTCCTCCTCCGCAAACGTAACTCTTTTCGTTCTGCTTTAGAAAGTAACTTTTTCAGCAAGACTAGCATGATCCCTGTGTCCAGCCCATACTCCATAATGGTTAGCCTGAACTTGTCACTTTCAACTGGGGTTCACAACCAGATAACTGCGACTGGCGCTTTATGCTTTTAGGTGCTATACTCACCTTAAATCTTATAAATTGCATATTTCCGGTTCAACTGATTGGATTTATGTCGTTTTGGTATCAAATATTTTATTACATTTTACTCTGTTTCTGGGTTGGTTTGGGACATTTCTTGTGTAGTATTTTAACTTTATCAGTGGAAGAGGTGTGGCACAGCAGCCAGAGTTGCTGATTCAAGAGCGCAGGGGCTCATGGTTCGATTGCCGGCGGCAGCTCAGCTCAGAATCATGTGACTCTGGACAATAGCTCACTTAATCTCCCATATGGGCCCCAGTGCCTGGATACCCTTAGGGGTGCTAAGTTTGCACTTTACAAATCTGGAATTATTATTATTGTTTATGGGCTGATTAAATACTTTAAACATTGCCTCTAGGTTAAGCCTGACAGCTTTTGCGCATAGCTACCAGACCATTCGGCACAGGTTAATTTAGTGACTTTTGCGGTTCACCCTGACAAGGATTGTGGCTGTTACTTGAGAAGGGCTCACATCCCCCTCTCAACTAACAAACCAATTTCACACAGTTATCAATTTATGATTTCCAGCCTAAATCACCACTAGTATCTCTTAGCAAATGGAAGGCATTCCTAGGAAGCTTAAGCTAGTAATTGTCATGTCCCTATGAAAATGGCAAACATCAACCTAGACATCCTATCCAACTATAAAATCGATGTTGAGCTTTTTATGAAGTGATACAGCTGTGGTAAATGATTCATGACTCCCACTTCTGCACACCAGGAGAATTGTGATTTATCTATTACATTTTTTGTGTATGCATATAGATGGCCAACTGTACCACGTCTCTATGCTCTTGCTGCAAAATATTAAATGATCGCACCTATTTTTTGAGAGTCACAAATGGCACATGTCTCTCTAAAACTGCCATTATCATTTGCTGTGAGCTTCTTTTTCTGCAATCTTTTTAAATAATTTAATATGCCCTTAACCACATATATAATAACCTCAGTCTACAGCTGACATAATTGTCAAAGCCAACTGAGCCTTTAGGAATGAAACTGGGGATTCAAATCTAGTGCTGTTGTATTTGAGACTATCTAGCACTGGTAGCAACATAACTATTTCTCTCTCAATATGTCAAAGATATAAATCATGTTGATATGTCAAGATAATCCAACACCTCGCCCTGGACATGCATAAATCTTCAGAGGACAGAACTGTGCCACTTGTATCCTCATCGGCCTAGAAAGCTCTGATTATATGTAATCTGCTCTGGGCTACCTGCTTTGACTGTTGATCAAAGAAAGATAACCAAACATATGTTATTTCATGACTGCACTGTAGGCTGCCTATTGACTGTCTGTGAATCTGCCAAAAAAGCTTTCAGTATATTTTTCCATCCTCACTATCTAATGAAGTAGGTATGGTGGAGATTACAGACCTATACAAGGATCAAACCCATTATCTGGAAATATCACACATGTATTCACTTAAAATAGTCTAAGATTTGAGGATAGGGAAAGCTTCCCTCTAGTGCATCACCTGTTAGTCTGATGTGCCATAAAATCCATGTTGCGCTAACCTACATTTAAATCATGTCCAACCTCACACAACCTGGCCACATGCACTCGTACTAATATCTTGCCTTTGTTTCTTGTTCCTCTTTTTCTGTGCCTCACAATGTACGTTCTGTGCTCCTCAAAAAGAGTTTTTCAATAAATCAAGACGTTTTTCCTTGTATCCATCATAGATTTTATATTCCTTAAACATGCTTCTGTCTAACACAATAAAGCATATGCTCCCAAGCCGGTGCACTTTACCTGAACCATGATGTGAACAGTTTCCCAAATATAATTATCCAGGAAGGAATGGCACGGACACAATAAGTGAGAAATGGAATATGATTGGAGTGTTATATTCTAGTCATTGATTGCAACATTAGACATTTTTGCACATCATTTCTAGTTGCAGCTTAAAAACAAATATCCACATTGTGTGAATGGACACTTCTTTGCGTCATGCTCTCAGCTTTGCCTAGTTACATCAGTATATGCTGCAAGGCATTGGCATTGTGTAAAGTTGCCTGAATAATGGATAAATTAGCTATAAATTACTTACCACTAGGTCATCCTGTGAAGTTGGGAAATTATTGAAAAAGTCAACTGGGTACACAGTTCAACAATGCATTTGAAACGTAGAAATCAAACAGGGTTTGTAGAATGATTTTGCCTCCCTTCCTGTGACTGTTAAGGATGTATGTCGGAACCACGCATTCCAATGGACCAAGGGGACCCTCTGGAGCCAAGGGGACTTCAATCCCCAAATATTAGAGCACCAGGAGGTGCATTTGCAGAGGGGTGGAGAAAGGAGGCGTGGCCATTAAAGACCTCTAAGCAACCATGCTTTGTGGGACTTACTGGAGGTAACAGTAGGAAACGTTTGCCCCCAAGGATGTCCTTGGGGGCACATTACTCCTCCTGCTGTAAGTCCCGCAATGTGGGATTGCAGAGAATTTTTTGTAGCCCTGCCCCCTTTATCTACCACTCTGCAAAAACTCCTCCTGGTGCACTACTAGTTGGGGGATGAAGTCCCCTTGGTTGCTGAAGGTCCTTGGGGGTGAACAACCCCTACAATTACCTCCAATAATTCCCACAGAGCAATATTGCTAAGCGGTCTTTGGAGTCCACGACCCCTTTCTCCACCACTCTGCAAACGCGTCTCCTGGTGTACTACTGGTTGGAAATTAAGTCCTCTTGGATGCTGAGGTATCTTGAGGCCATGAAACCCTGCTGGCACTTTTTGTAAGTTCTACACAGCGGGATGTCGGAGAGCTGGTCCGAGGCCCGCCCCCTTTCTCCACCACTCTGCAAACGCCATTACTACATTAAAAAAAACTATAGACATTCCCTGAAAAAAACAAAGGTTACAGGGATGTTATGGTTAGAAAATGGAATTTAAAAAACATAGAAATTCACTGAAAACAACTAAAGGTGACAGGGGCGTTCTAGTTAGGTTCAGGTTTTACTCGTACAAAGCCAGTGAAATTCAGTATTCATAGTTAGCTATAATTTGCGCCCCCACAATGCACTGCTTATGACCTCCTATGTTACATCACTCATGACATTGTCTGTGACATCACTGATGACATCTCAAATGAAATTATATTTCAAGCAGATAGTCATTAATTCAAGTATATACTCTGTGGGGACCTCATGTGGTCTTTCTGTCTTGTTCAGAAAATATTCCATGACCTCCAGAGCACTTTCTTGTGGTATATTCTCTTATAGACTTACAATGTCAAGTGTGACAAATGTGTCCTCAGTTTCATTCAAGCCCATCCCGTCAAGATGATTGATGACTTCCATAGTGTCCTTTAAATAGTTTGGCATCTATGCAATGAGTGCTTTGAAAAAAACATACTTGGCTAGGGGTTCAAGTTTTGAATTCACTCCTGAGTTTATGGGGCAGCCTGGTGGATTCTGAGTATTATTATTAATTTTGGAAGTATGGTTTGGTACGAGCATGTTTAATAAGTAGGTACCCTTTCTCTTTCCTAGTCCTTGTCAATCTTGTTTAAAAGTCCTTTGGCATCTTCAATAGCAGTATTTCTTTTAAAAAAACATCCTCTAATTCTTTTATGAGTCAAATTCTTTTTCACTAAGTCTCTCTGCAATTTTTATGGACAAAAGCATCCAATCCCTTGAGCATTAGTTCCAAAGTGGCTAAGCTGACTGATGTATTCTAGATCTTCAACAAAAATAACAGGGACGTTCTTCATTTGTAATCCCAGAGGGACTGTGCCAGCTCTTAAATGTTCTAAAAGAACTTCACCATGTTAAGAAGTTCTAATTTGTTTTTCATCTTTAAACATGTAATTTTCCCCACCTCAGACTGCTGTACCGTTTTGTGTGTACTAGCATAAAAGTTCAATTTGGAAGGTCTTTTAAGCAATTCCTCAATCTCTTCCTCTCTAAAACTAAAGGTTTTAGGCTCCAACATAGTGGCAAGCCTGGGCATGGAGCGCAACTGCCATCACCATTCGTCATATTTTGGATCGAAACACAGTCAATTAACTATACCGCAGACCCTCCTTTGAGTATATGATTTTTTTATGGAGGGCTTTGCTGTTCTTTTTATATTTATACACAAGATGATCACTTTGATCATATGCATGTATTGCTAATAAAAGGGCACCAAGCATGATGATCTGCACTGGAATTCGCTGCACCATTCTTGTTACTTCAATTGTCTGATTAAATGTGTCATTTGATTGCACATCATTTCTGTATATACTTATAACTAGGGACCACTGTTACGTGTTATACCGATTGTGCCAGGTCCCTGCCGTTTACTGGGTTTCCCTTGTGTTTAAAAAGTACCTTCACATTAGCAGGCAATGTTGATACTGGAGGGGCGCAAACAATCTGTTATTTAATTCATTTTATATAGGCAAAAATCCACATTCTTTGATTTTCACTAGTGATTGTTTGTTCTTCATGGACTTACAAACAAATGTGCAAAAATCAGTACACCCAGATGATGCCATTGCCACCTTTTATTTAACTTTTACTCCAGTGGAATGCATGTGAAACTGACTTAAATTGTAGTGAATGTCCACCAAGTAAATAAACGTAAATATATATACTCATGTATTTAGACAACGTGTTCTTGTTGCCCACAGCAGAGAGTAGCATGCATTTCCTCACTGGCATGGTTCTCAGTTTGTTCAAATTTAGCAATCTGTCCTTTTATACAGTCCTGTTTCAGAAATATATCTAGTCGAGCTTCATCACAGAAATACCCAGGGGTTTCCTGAAAAGCTCTGCGAGCCTGCAGCTTGTTTCCAAGGTGACTCATCTCAGCAGTGTGGCAAGTATAGTATTGAGCTGTATAGAATTTGCCAGGTTGCATTCCATTTAAACACACACAATCAAATTATACAATGCATACAAAAGAGGCCATGTTTTAAGTGTGGTGTTTAAAGATACTACTAGTATCTTTAAAACTGTGGAGACTCTGCACTTGTGGCAGAAACTCAAAGCATTAAAGTATAGGATATACACGTGTGGAGTCTCTGCAGTAGTTAACTTACCACTGCATGAGTAAACGTACTCCAAAAATGTGAATCAGCACCTTAGTTTTTGTGAATAGAGCAAACCCTGCCAAGCTATGACAAATGAATTGCCTCTTCATTCTTACAAGATTTAGCTTTCACAGTTCACTAGACTACTTTCATTGTGCTGCATAAAAGTACCAATTACCGCTATAGGTTCCATGAAACATTATTAGTAGTTGTATCTGCTTTCCAAATTCACTTTAAATCCAATTCTCAGAATGTTCATGAATCTTTCTCATTTTGCTCATGAAGAATCGATATTCATTTTCATATGGGACTCCTTTTTAAAATGTCAACTATCCATTGTGAGGATAAGTGTTCCCTTATTCATGGTGGCAGTCCCTTTAGCATCAATTTCTGATACAGATCTCAAAGGCATTAAATATGCCCAGTCACAAAACACTTTCTCTGTGTCGTAAAATCTAATTAATTAATTCTCGTACCTGAAATTTATACAACATGCTAATATTCTTTATAATAAAAATAATTTGTCATAAGCATTGAAAAAATTCAGTGTTGTACAAATCTGTGGTTGCCGTCTAATGTATTATTTAATTCACACTCATAAATACAAGTCTCCGACCACCAAAAAGATGTCAATAATGCACAATTCTGCCCCATGTAGTCTTTCACCAAGTTGTCAAATGCCCAGCACCATGTTGAAAACATTAAACCTACCTTTAAACATTGCACACAATCCATGGTATCCCTTCTCTGTTAATGAATATGCCAATTGTTATGCTGGCTTGGACATCTTGGATGAGTATATTGCCAAAACTCGGTGTTTGTTTAGATTTTCATTTTCTTGGAAAAGTTTATATTTTACATTCTGCACTAACATTTAAAACTGTCCTCTTTCTCTCCTGACAATAAAACCGGCATATTATTATGGTAGAAAAGTCACTTATTTACATAGCGAGTGACATATTTTAAAATTCTCATTAATGCTCAAAAAATCACTTGCAGCTCATATTTTCATTAATACCTCTTTGGTTCTTCACAATAGTTGCTTGTTCCATTCAGAAGGTTTCATTTTGATCAAGTACTTTAATGTGGTCATCCGCTCTCTTGAGTGGGGGAACACAATCCGTTATGTGACAGCTTGGTTGAGACATATTTTGCTTTGCTTCTTGAAAGTGACAAGCTACGGATGTTGTTATTGCGCCGTTTCTCACATTAGAATTATGCTCACTAAATTCCAACCAGTGACAGCAAGCACTGATCGGGGTGGTGAGGCTTGGGGCAAGGGGGGGATGGGAAAAAAAAAACCTTCCTTATCACTGCTGCATCTCTCCTCCGCGTCCGGACTCGGCAGAACAAGAACCAGGAAACACCCAGGCTCTCCCTTGACCAATCACAGTGCTGCAATGCAGCGTTGTGATTGGTCTGAGCTCTGTGGTTCGGGGCTCAGACGGGGACTGGGGGCTGGACATGTTCTCCATGCAGGCTGTAATTTAGCCTGCGTGGAGAACATGCAAAGTATGCATGACTGGTTGGCTGGCCCCAGAGGTCCGGCCAAACAGTCATTGCGCACTTGGAGTGGGCAAACTACTACTCCCCTGTCCTGCTCGCAAAGCAGCATAGAAACATAAAATGATAATAATTTGAGTTATTATTATTTTATGTTTCCTTTATTTACACTGCTTAAAACAGTGGGGACAACGCTCCTCCACCTTAGCAGAGGGGCCGCCACTGATTCCAATATCATGTGTCTTTATGTTTGACCCAAATAACTCCCATCTACATCTATAATTGTAAAGGGAAGATCTGGAATCACAAGTCAAATGCTGTTGAATGTAATATTTCGAAGGGATGACAACATGTGGAGGCTCTTACCAAACAAACACTTTGAACAATGGAAACATGGAAAAGTGCATTTCTTAATTGTTTGTCAAGGTAGATAGTGCCATACTCTTCTAAAGGATTCAAACTCTTGGAAATATATTAATTGGACAAAAATTATAAAATAGATACAGAAGATGCCATCTTCTATGTGTAGTGTGGCTAATTACCTAGAGCTAGGTCACATCCTAAATGCTAAATTACTAGCACTTTCATTCAAGTTCTTGGTAAACCTTTAAGAGGAATTTAAAAGTGGTGTGATGAGTAATGTAAAGTAATCTTATAAGAAATGGATTCATTTTTCCAGGTCATGGTGGCTAAGGTCTATTGTGATTTGGAGGTAACACTCTTAAAAAGACTTACATGAACCATTTCTGAAAAAGGCACAATTAACCAGCAAAATCAAACTTAGCAAAGCTTATGGGTATCTCTTTGAATGCACACAATAGATCTGAAAATCTATGAATAAAAGGATCTATTATAGATTTTTCATAATGGGAAAACAGCACTGGAATTAGTGGTGATTAATATTGATAACAAATGCCCTTCAATTCATCCACTCTAACAGGTTGCTTGGGACAAGTATGGTACAATGCTCTTTCAGTGCAATTTTACTGGTGGTAATAGCAATCATTAATCGCAGGGATTAGGCATGTCCCCATTTCATGGAACCTGCAACAGCCAGAGCACCCTCACATACATTGGGTATGGGATAGCCCGTAAAACAACAGAAGATGAACCCACCACTCCTCTATCTTCTTCAAAATATTTATTGATTAATCATATGGATTAGAGGCTCCAGCTTTAGTAATAAGTTTAATTAGTTTCTACTAATAGAATATTAACTTTGTCGCTGTCTGTCTGGTGCTGTCTGTCATCAAATTACAAAGTTTGGGGCCGAAATGTAAGTTTTGCATATAAAGAAAACTTGTATTTAGTCCAAGCTTTGCTTCTGAGTTCAAGAGAGCTAATGTTCAAGCACTCCAGCATGCCATTAGTACCTAATTTCCAGAGCAATCTTCTACTAGAAGAATGAAAAGAATGTAAAACATCTATCGCCATTTTCCTACCTGCCCATGTAATTTCTTAAATTTTTCTTTTGAGCAATGTCATATTGGCATTACCTGGTGCCGGGCACATTAATCTGGACTTATTTAATTAGTTCCTTAGATACCTACTTGCCAGCCTCACTTCTTGATTGTACTAATCATGACTGTTTTGCAGATTGTAAATTGCCCAGGAACTTTTACACTGTCCATGGCACTTGGATATATCATATTTTTAGGTCAAGCCTATAGTGGCAGCACGCACCCGTTGCTCGCTTTGCGAGGCATGCAGTATTCAGTATGGAGTGGAAGCTTGGTGGAAGCTCCGCCTAACTCTCTGCCCATCTTTTTCATTGGCTTGTGTCTTAAATGCTGCCTTCCGATTGGTTTTAGGCTTGTTAATCCCTCCTTATGATGGCCATGTTGTCATTTGTATCCTTCCATGACTACTGGCCCCTTTACTTCGAGTGTTGCACAGTATGTTTTTTTAGATTGCGAGCACTACTTTCTTCCTGTTCCTCCCCCACCGCAGTGCGTGTCTTCTCGCCTGCCCGCACTCCCATTTGCAATGCAATAGGTCTCACGTAAATGCGAGTCATATTGCATTGCAAATCCTTGTTTTATTTTTGGGCAGTCTAAATATATTACTGATTCTCCGTGTTTTGCATTGTCCCTGTCGATGTTCTCATTGTACTAAAGTCGTTGTTATGTGTAAACTGTAAGGTCGAGTGTGTCACCATCCCCAAGACTGATTTACTTTGTATCCTAACTTATAAGATGGACCTACCCAGTCACACAAAAACAGCGGCTTCCATTGACGGGACGCGCTTGCGCAACCTATTGATTCCTGTATCTGTAACGTCGACTATATGGACGGATCTCCTGCACCATTTCGCTTTCTCAATAGGTCGGTAAACCTTAAAACACAGGTTGCCCCCTCCTCCCCGCCTGGCAGAGACAAGACACACCTCAGACTGATAAACATTAACCGACCAGGGAGGAGTTCTGAAGGCTGCTCCAATCACTGTCCATCCCTGAGGATTCCCGTCAGTGCCCCTTTTCTCCCAGACTGGACTACGGTGCTCTCCGAGTACCCTTGTTGATTGCGCTGCGGTATGCTGCTGATGGTGTTCTGCCTGCGCCGGGCCCGCTCCGAACTCACCTTCTCACTGGATGTGGATCTGGACTTCAAACACCAGAGCTTCCGGGCTTTATGCGAGCTAGAGAGTGGTGTGCTGCACTGGGAAAGCACGCTGAGTCGGATTTAGAGAATTAGGGTCAGGACGGTAAATCAGATATTTGGGTCATCAAACGACCTCAATATTCTGTCGCATGAGAGGTAGGGAATCCGGTGCCTAATGTTTGTTGATTGCTTTTCATTGTAGTATTAAGTGTGTTACAGGTCCTAATGCAATCAAGGATATGTTGCTGCTTTGTTGTGTAGATAAAGGTAGTCGTCATTGTGGTGTAGTGGGGCCCTGTACACCTGGCACATATTGCCACTGATGATGGGTGCGCCCCTGTCAGCGTGCACAGATTTCCGGTGCTCTTGGAGTTGAAGCAAGGTATTGCGAGTTCTATTCAGAAGGCATCCTATTGACGGAATTGCTGTAGAACGGTGAGATTAGTTGACGGTAGCACGTCAGCAGCAGTAACTCCGAGCGCAGACCCTCTGTAACAGGAACTGGGGTGGTCTGTTATTGTCTAAATTGAGGTTATTGAATTGCTAAAGCTCGAAAAAGTTTGTTTGTCCTACATTTTCTTCATATTAATTGTGGGGCAGGCACTATTAACATCCAGGGGATTTCTTTGTTTTTACCAACAGAAACCATGTGAATAAATGCATCCGATGAAAAGTCCCTATTCAAACTTGTTTAACTTCTCAACACGTCATTGAAATGTATTTGTTTATCCAAAAAAAGAAAGCTTTGTTCATAAACCAATCCAAATATACACCAGAAAATGTGACCTGCTTCCGTAGGCCGCGTCCTACCCAATGAATATGTGTGGTTTACATCTCATGTTGGGGGTGTGCGATTGGCCTATTTACAAGTAAGGGCTCACCAACCCCAAATAGACTGGTGTTTGTGCACTCTTTTTAGGACTTGGTCACATAAAACCGGCGCTTTTAGATGGAGCCGTTTGTTATTGAGCGTTAATGCAGATTGTCAGTTGTTGACTGTTTAAAATGTGCCATAGTGTGCTGGCTTCTTTGGCTCGCCTGCTTAGAACTAGATAATTGGGGATGTTTGACTCTTCCTTCCCTCCCAGTGGCGGTTCAAACCGCAAATGCCAGGGGAACTTCTTGACTTATTGTGGGCGATGTGATCATGTGAACTGATTCAAGCCCTCTGTATACAGGCGTATAGTCCTCGGCTGAGAGTTTCACGTCTTTACTTCAGAGCTGATGTTCATCTTCTGCCATTTGTACCACTTATTGGATTATTTTGGCTTCTTGATGCATTTTTCATTAGAATTATCTAGAAAGCTGTAATCGAAGTCTAAGGTTAGAAATGAAAATTAACATTATTTTAGGAATGTCCTGTGCCACATTTTGAAATGTTAACATGACACTGGGAGAAGCTGATTTGCTTGCCTGCGGGCTGACATCGAATGCAATATTCAGATCTCTGTACTGGGGTGAATGTATGACATTGTTCTGCATTCTGTCCATCAACTGTTGTTTTTGCATTTGCCATATTTTCATAACAGGTATAACGTATTTTCTAGAACACAGTTTGTTGTTTTTACATTTTAATTTGGTGCATTCATAAATTGCGTTTAATGTCTAATTGCTGGCTTTTTACCTAGTCCTTTAATGACCAAATCAAGCAATATAAAATACCTGCAAGCATTCATTATTTCCACGTGTAAAATATGTTACTTCGCTTTTGAAGATGGCACATTATATATATATATATATATATATATATATATATATATATATATATATATATTATTTATTTAACATTTATCCCATAATATTATCATATAGTGGGATTTTAGTTATTCAAGCATGTTCCCTAGAAGGTCAAAGTAATGTTTTTTATTTCCCATTAAATAGAGCACATTTGCATTTTCAGTTTAAAGCTCAAGTGTAATGACCGTTTTTATTAGTGGAAACTTAGAAATAGCATGCTTTCATTTATTAGCATTTTTTAAGAGAAGGTGCCCCATCTGAAGGTCATTTTCCATTATTATCTACCCTCAGGGTATGAATATAAATGCCCTTGGTTTTGTAATAAAAGCGAATTTATAAAACATTGTAACATGATTGAGAAACATGGACACAAAATCGTGCATAACCATTTAGTTCAGTAAGTGTAATGATTTCAGGGTATGAATGCAAGGACATATTTACAATAATAATCAACTTTGGGATTTAAATCAGTAACTAAGGAGGAGACTTGATGCAGGACCAGGTAGGCATCAGTGGTTACTAGCTGACTCCGGGCAGGTGAGCACAGTTGTGTCATCTTTACATCACTGTAAAGTGTATGACTTTCAAGCAGCATCATCATGGACAAGAGGGAGTGCAGTGCAGAGATCAGGTGTTTGTAGTGAACCATAGAAGGAAGGAAGGGAACAAACCTCAAAGGACCCCATTCACAAGATAATGTAAAAATGTAGATTCAAACGCATAATCCTATGCTTGTGTTAAAATGTAGCAGTTTTGGAATGCACACACCTTCCCAGCAGTATGCCTGTAAAGCTATGCCAGATGTATTTTTCCTGCGACATGTCTCCAATACACAGTACAACTCATAATTAGAGAAAGGCAGCCCACTGTAGATGCATGTTTATCTCATTCTTTTTTTCTCTGTGGGGAATCTGTTTCTCCTCATGGAAAACCCCCATTCCATAGCCGCTAACTTCCCACCCAGCTCTTCGCCATCGTGTTGAAACAACCAGGGGGGGGTCTGTGAATCCCAACAATGTTACAAGTTTGTGGGTGTTCCCAGACTCTAAAGGTAAAACTCTCTTTGAACCTCTGTGTCCATTCCCTTGAGTAGGGTTCACTATCATAGTCGTACACCGAGTGGTGTGCTGTGCTACCCAGCATAAGGCACTTCAGTGGCTTGTCGGGCATAGTAAACAATATACAAATACAATTACAATACAATACGCTACAGTTTAGTGTACAGATATTCAGTAGTACTGCACATTTGCACCTACCAGGGGCCACATTATGGAGAGTGCACAGGGGCGCAACAGGCATTTGCGTCCGCTTTGCACATCACCAGGGCACTTTGGTATTACAGACGCTTGTGCAGCCCTTCCTGTAATACAGATAGAACTGGCTCACACATAGCATCAGCGCTATCATCAGAGAGTGATCCCTCATTTACAGGTGATGGTTAACTTTCCATGCCATGGATAGATTTTTGTTCCATATACTATGGCTTTATAGAAAATGTGACTCTGGCAGTTAAGAGGTAGCCAATTCTATCAGATTATATGGGGTCAGAACACATGGAGTATGTCTGTTTAGCAGTGTTACGTCACCAAAAGTAAAAAGTCTGCAGCATGAGAAAAGAACAATGTGGGTCCCCGAGCCAAAAAGGTTACTCTTTCCTCACGGTTTGCATGTCCTACTTTTCATGTGTATGAGTGAACTGTGTTAAATGATTTTAATCACCATAACCCTACTGGACGTATGCTTATGGGTAGGGTCAACTTAGAGAGGTTGGAGTTGTGGGCAAAAGAAAAGTTCATACTCTGAGTCACATTACAGGTCAAGGAGGGCTATAGGGCTGGTGGAACAGTGACCAAACATGAATCTTTTAATAGGAAACCATAGTAGGACCAAGGCAGGGCACCTAGATCTTTGTTTTATAAGCTTAAGCAGTGCCTTTGACCACCATAAACAGTTGCAAAAGATTAAATCGTTGGGCATACCAGAAGATATAGTATCATTTCCGGCCGGAATGAATGAGAAATTAAATGCCACAGTAAGCTGTGCACTTAAGGTGTAATGCAACCCTGGCCCCATTTGGTGTTACGAGAGGGGTAAGGCAGTGGTAGTATTTGCACCATTTATATTTTCTATAGATATTAACAATTGCTATAGCTGTAATTTCTTGAGCACAGACCTGTGTTTAAGCTCTTCAGGGAAAGCAGTACTTTAAAAGTTGCAATACTTTGTGTGTGCCTTTAATACTTTTATGCTTGTGTGCTCCGATCACAGTTCTTCCTGATGGCACGTTGGTCGGTTCCTGCAAGTCAGAGCAGGGCATCCATTTTTGTTTACGTGCTAGTTGATTTTCAGCCCGATAGGTTAAATGAGCACGCTGATGTGACCGCGCTCCGGATGGGCACACAGTGGGCGTGCTGATGGCACTCTGAATGCAAAAACAACAGTTGATGAACAGAATGCAGAACAATGTCATACATTCACCCCAGTACAGAGATCTGGGCCTAAATCCATTGCTTCTTTGCTTACCATGCCATTCCAGTTTGAACCTAGCCATATGCAAATTAGTCTTGACCCTGTACCTCATGGGAACAGTCCATCCCGAACTGCCAAGCCAGGTCCTCCCTGGCTTGGCAGTTCGGGCTGGACTGTTCCCATGAGGCACAGAGTCAAGACTGATTTGCATATGGCCAGGGCTAAACTGGTGTGGCATGGTGAGCAAAAGAATGATGGATTTAACCCAGATCTCTTGACTGGGGGTGAATGTTTAGATTTGTTCTGCATTCCGTTCATCAATTGTGTGTCTTTTGCTGGCACTCTGAAGGCGTGCCAAAGACAAGTTTGTCGCCGCACGTCCGTGGCTGGAATGTGCCGTGTGCCAGAATTCCTGCTCAAATTTCTTACTGGTCCTACTCAAGAGAGTCTTTATTGGACATCGGACTCTGAAGTGAGCAAATGAAATGTAAACCAATGGACTTTCAGATGGACATCATTGTATTATGCTGCCCCACTTGTAATTTTGCTACTTCCATTAATCATGATGGCACCCAAAAAAATCACGCTAGGCTCACAAGCTCTCTACTTGCTCACAACTGTGAGCCATAGGATTCCGTCCTTACATGTGTATTACTGAACACTAGGTCACTTCCCAAACATAAATATGAACTTGCAGACTTTATTGATCAGCACAACACTGACTTAATCTTCTTACTGAAACCTGGACCAACAGCTCCTCTGATCCAGATCTTAATACGGCCATACCTAAAGGGTACAAGCTCTTCAGAGTAGACAGTGAAGAGCAACGGGGAGAGGGGTTGCTATTGCCTATCGTACTAATATTAAGGTCACATTTGCAGCCATCCCTCAACTGGAGGAAGAAGCTATTATGTTTTTCCTCCAAGTTAACAACAAGGTAGCTTTTAATGGGGTCCTTATTTACCTGCCACATGGCACCAGGAATAGATTTACCTCCTCCAAACAGACCTTTTTGGGATCCTTCATGGAGTATCCCAATTTCACCTTGTTGGATAACTTTAATTTCCATTTGGAATCTACCGAATGCAGAGAAGTCCTCAATCTAACTGACTGTCTAAAGAGTTTTGACTTAAGCCGAATCGTTACTGAGCCAACTCACATAGGGAACCATACGCTCAATGGCATTTTCACCAACTACGCGCTGATTATTTTTAACAGAGCCCTACCCATTGCCTGGACAGATCATAGAGCTGTATTCTTTGGGTTAACCATCCCAGCAGAGACCCTCAAAGCACCTAACATCAGTAGTATGAGTACAACTCGCCCATGGCGTAAAATACATACACATGACTTAGACTTAGCCATACACTCCACCACTCCTTGTCTAAACATTGATTCCGACTCGGCCGCCCTCAATTTTGTTGGCTGGATTGATTCAGCGGTTGCCAAGCTCGCCCTGAAAAATATATAAGTAACCACAGGAAGCAACCATCAGCACCGTGATACATGCCTGAACTAAAGGAATTTAAGAAGCAGTGTAGGACCCAAGAACGAATATGGAGAAAAGAATATTCATTAGTGCAAAAAACCATTACAGAAAAAGTATTGGAAAGTACAAAGAGGCAATAATTTCAGCAAAGTCACACTTCTTTCATGAGAAAATTAGTTCCGCATAAAATGCAGCCAGAGATCTTTTTAAAACAGTCACTGCTTTATCAAAATTTGATGAATGTAAACCGTTCATACCCAACACAATCTTTTGTGATAAACTGGCAGATTTATTTTACAATAAAGTAAAAAACACATACACCGAGTTCTCAAGTCATCAAGCTGGGGAAAACCAAGATGCACTGGGACACCTGGATCATGGCGAGGTAACTATACAGGCTCGCCTGGAAAATTATAATCACCTATCACCCGAATGAGTGGAGAGGCTTATATTGTCAGCCAAATCTGGATCCCCAATGGACCCCTGTACGGCTATGGTCCTTCATATGGTCCCTAGTACCATTGCATGTCACCTTGCACCCCTCCTAAACAATATTCTGGTCGCAGGATCCTTTCCAAACATCTGAAAAAAATCACAAGACCCTACGGAGGTTAGAAATTATCGGCCAATCTCCTGTCTGCTCTTTCCATCCAAAATTCTTGAGAAAGCCCTAAACAAAGATCTGCTTATTGCAACCACCGAGCAGATCCGCATCCAGCCAGATGGAGAAGGGAAAGCAATATTAATTTTGCTAGACCTCTCGGCCGCATTTGATATGGTAAACCATCAAGTACTCATCCGGCGCTTATCTGAAATTAGGATCACAGACGGAGCCTCCAATATACTAAGATCATTTTTACGAACAGAGATCAAACTGTAGCGATGGGAGGACACAAATCACATCACTACTCCCTGCCATATGGGGTACCCCAGGGATCCTCACTATCCCCAACTCAGTTCAATGTCTACGATACCCCACTGGATAAACTCATCCGCTCTCACGGCTTTACTGCTATCTGCTACGTGGACGACACGCAAATAGTGGTGTCTTTATCAGGAAGCCGGATGGCAATGAAATTTAACAAATGTATGGTCCACATTATTAGATGGATGTGGGACAATTGTTGAAATCTGAAAACCGATAAAACTGAGGTGCTACTATGTGGTAAAAATACATCTTTCTGGAACACATCCTGGTGGCCAGAAGTAGCTGGACCTTGTCAATCCCCAGTAAAGAAGGTCAAAATTCTAGGAGTTAGTCTAGACGATCAGCTATCCATATTGGACCTGGTCAATCTTATTACATCGTCCTGCTTCTACACTTTGAAGATCCTAAAAAAAATCGTATCTTTTATTCCGATGGATCTAAGGAAAACAGTGATTGTAGCCTTGGTATTATCAAAGATTAATTACTGCATTGCCCTCTATCTGGGTGCAAAAAAGATTACCTTACGCAAGCTTCAATCACTTCAAAATACAGCAGCACGTCTACTGCTTAAAATCCCCAAATTCAGTCCGGTGTCCCTAAGTATTCGAGATCTTCATTGGCTGCCGGTCCAGGCGAGGGTCCAATTTATGTCTCTGTGGAATGCTCACAAGGCCCTCTGTGGTGCCGGACCTGCCTACTTCAGCAAATACATCAGATTGCACGTCCCACAACGCAATCTCAGGTCGTCGACTGCCTCTCTACTGGTCATCCCTAGGGTTTAAGATCGTACAGTGGGGTGACAGAAGCTTTTTTCATCTGGCCTCTAAACTCTGAAATTCTCTGCCTTTTACATTGAGAAGCCAAACTAACTGGCAGCTGTTTAGAAAAGCGCTAAAAACATGGCTGTTTGCACTCAAGTCTTAACCTTTGCTTGCTTCCTCAGATCAAGTTCTATGACAGCCCCAGCACTAAGAGGCCTCGGTATACATGCGCTTTATAAAACCTTCATTTAATTTAATTTCATTTCACAATATGGGTGCAAAGCTTAGTGCTACATGCAGATACTTCCAGAGTTTGTCCTCAGCAGTTCCCTATTCTACTATAGGCAGGTAATATTTGGTAATACTACTATTTTGAAAACGCAGCAAAATCTTTCTTATTCCAAATGCTTGCAGCCCCAATGGCAAAACCGGCATTTATTGCACACGATGAGTTAGGATTATCATATATTGAGGACTCCTTAAATGTAAAACCCCATCTTTCCATGACACTCAATTTGAAGTAAGACTGAAACAACGTTTACTAAGGCCATAATTAAGAATTTGTTTGACACTTGACTGTTCTTTCAAAATCTTCTGCTCTCATTAAAAATTCAGTCTATTATTTACTACTCTAGGAGTAAAATATAAATAATGTTTATTAATGAGAAACATAAACAGCAAGCGGACAGTGGACCTTTACAGAGTGCCACACCCACATCCTTATATCCCCAAAGAAAAGTATTTTACTCAAAATATATCACGTGGTGTGCTCTATTCTGTATGCACCCTCTGCCCAAAGGATGCTAACCCTTATCAAGGGAAATAGTTTAAACCATCTCAACCAAGGGTGCACCTCATTCAATATACTCATGATTATTAAAAAAAAATAGCAATTAGCCATGATGATTTTCATAAATCCAAAGAGTGTTTACCCTTTTATTCATGCTTCTTTTTAGCAGTGTAAAAGCCAACTTTAACATTAAAAACATACATCAATTTGCTTTTGTTCTTGAATGTTTACACAATAGTTAAAACCGAGGTTTGATACTAGTACAGAAGGTAACACATAGTGTGGGAAGCAAATATGAATGATGGAAGACATATCCTACAGTATATATGCATTTTCTAATAACTTCACAGCGAAGAACTTATTAAAGTATAAGATGTAGTTCATTATCAATGTAGTGATGGGTAAGTCACAGAGGCGTGAGTTCAAGTAAAGGGGGAAAAATGATATACCCACGTCATAATGCTTTATAATCTCACAAAAAGTGATGTAATTTTTCTTCAGTGTTGTGTCCCCTTTCAATGCAATGCAGGTGACATATCATTGCTTTTAAATCACTTCCAACACTGATATTTCTTGATTTAAATTTTCACTTTTTTGTCTTAAGAGGGTATTTTTTATTGTTTGTCTTTCCTTTTGCACATGAATCTCATGGTGATCTGAGTCTGAGCCTTGTACTGTATTCTATTGTATTTTGTCTCTGCTCACTACTGTGTTTTTGAACAGTTCTATAAATAGTATGTGCTGCTGTATGTAGTGTGTGTCTGTTGCTTAAAATTGTTGTATATACATGTTGCATATTCATGGAACTACAGCCCTGAAGAAGTCCAATCTCCTTGGACGAAACACGTAGGCTGACTTTTACACTGCTAAAAAGAAGCATGAATAAAGGATAAACACTCTTTAGATTTATGAAAATCATGGCTAATTGCTATTTTTTGGAACAATCATGAATATTTTGAACGTTTATTAATATTAGAGAGCGCATGAGAAGCTTGGTGGAACTAACTAAAACATCTGTTAGAAGCATGACCTACAGAGTATCAGTCTACAAATGTATCTACCCACTGTTACTAATGTACAACACTTTGAATCATTTAGATGCTCTTTTGTGTGAGCTTTGTGCTCATGATGGAGGCATTTCTGAATATGGGAAAATAAAGTGAGGTTAGATGATACTGCCTATTTGATGGAAAATCCAGACAAACCACATTGCACTCTGCACTTTTTTGTAAATTTCATTTATTATAAATCTTTATGTGGAAATAGGAATCGTAATGATTTTAGAGATGCTTTTTTATATATGTGCAAATTATAGGAGGTACAAGTTTGTTTTGCAGTAACGTCCTTTGTTTTGAAAATAGTGTGTGAAAGAAAATGTCTTACTCAACTTGAAAACTTGAACAATGAAGCTGTCATTAATTAATTGATTAGGGTTTTATAGTGTTCTGTCTCTTTAATTAATGTTTATATTGCTGTTTTTATTCTGTATATAGCGCTACACTTTTATAGTTTATTGTGAGTATAAACCAAATAAAGATTTGAGTTGAATTGATAATAATAATTTTCTGTTTAAAGCAAAATCATGGATTGGACAGGAATTTATTAACTGATGTTATTTGTAGATTGCGTTCTGAATCTCTACCTTCCACTACCTCCCTGAATAAGTCTTGAACTTCTTGACTTTGTTACCTGAGGGTCAAATGCTGAAGGGGGTACTTAGTGCTCAATTTTGGTTTCAATTGTGAGGTCAAGACCCCAGACAGCAGCAGTAAAAAGCATTCATTGTTACTGTTTGATCTCAGTAACCTCTGTTTACCCTGGGACTCGTAAATATTTCCAGCCGCTGTATTACATCCATCTTTGAGAATACAGTGTAACTCTGCTAATGCTGTCTCTTCTGTAAGAGCTTTTTATGTAATAATTATAATAATCATAATAATATAGTCTTTGTTGTTAAGGGAAAATACCTACAGGCAATTGAATTAATAAACCATTTCTTTCGTCTCCTACATGACTGGATTGTTTATATTTCATGAGATGAGTTATAAGAAACAAGTGTAAGCAATTTGCAACATAAAATACTATAAACTACTGATCAGTACGCAAAACAGTGTACTATATTTTTAACAGTACTAGTTTAGAATGTTATATACGCCTATAAACATTTTTCATAGTTCAAATATTCGAATAGCAAACAAAAATGGTATTGCATTCAACTTTATTTATCATATCTACTCATGCTATCTGCCTGCCTCACCTACCCTTTTATACCAACCTGATGCTCCTACCATACCTAACATCTGTCTATCCAATCATGGGAAACAACCTTAACAACGGGGGCATCACATCGCAATGCCATTACAACGCGGTTGTTACAACGACCGCATTGTTACCATGCAATGCCATTTCTACGCAAGTCGTTACATCGACTTACAATAGATGGCGTGCTAACATTAGAAATAGTATAGTTTACTATTCCAACACCTTCCCTACTGTTACGTAGGCTGGAGTTGGAATAGTAAATTATACATTTCTAATTTCATCGCGCCATCTACTGCAAGTCGATGTAATGACTTGCGTAGGAATGTCTTTGCATGGTAACAACCCAATCGTTGTAATGACTTGCGATGTAACAACTCATATTCTCCTATTATACCTACCTAACATACCTGTCTACCGTCATACCTACCTAACATACCGGTCTACCGTCATACCTACCTAGCATACCTGTCTACCATATTTAACCTACTTTACCTAAACTACTGCACCTACCATAACTAACGTGCTGTTCATTACACATCTATCATGCCTACCTATCATAGCTAACCTCTCTGACCTCACCCAGTATATCTACCTATGAATCATACCTACCAAATCTACCTGCCACACCTGCGTATGTACCATATCTACCAGCGATACCTAACCTGCCATGTCTACCTACCATACTTACCCTTCTTTACTTAACCTAGCATACCTACCATAGCTAACCTTCCACACCTTTCTATACCTACCATGCCTAATCTATCTACCATACTTATCTGTCATACTTACCTACCATGTGTTTCATACCTACCTACCATCCATACCTAACCTACCATACCTTTCACACCTATATATCATATCCACCACAACATCTTCTTTTTCATCCGTTGTCTTTAATTTATATTTGGTTTACCTAATGCAGCCTTGTGGCTTTGAACTGATTCTTTAAGTGGAATACATAGAGTTTGTATTAGAGTTTACAGGGGATGTAACCAATGCTGCCATGCGAATATACGCTTGTCTGTCAAAAGTGGAATGCTGATGAACAATAGTCATTTGAAACTTAAAGGGGACAAAACTGAAATTCTTTGTCCAGCAACACCATCAACTTTTTGTGGTCTTTGTTATTGGACCGCATCACTAGGCCCCATCCCTACTTTGCCCCATTGTTTAAGGAAAAAGGCATAAAGCTTGATTTTAGGTTAACTTTGGTCAACCAGAATAATTCAATATTGAAGTAATGTGTTTTATAGCTCAGTACTTTGAATCAGATTTTACATGTGTTTTATTTTTTTCATAGGATACAGATCTCATTCATATGCCTCAGTCGATCTAAAATTATACAGTTAGATTGGCATTAAAACTGAAGTCTAGGGATCATTTTCCTCCTGCTTTTTGCTGTTCCACCAGCTTTTTGTCAAACATTTATCAGATTCGTATCCTTGTACTTGCTGTAGAATACTGTTTTTTCCAGCCTTCAGTTTCTCCTCACTACTCAATTTAAATTCAAGCAGTCAACCTGGTTACTAAGACTGAAGTTTCTTCTAACTGTGCCTAGAATTTATTTGAAAACTGTTGGTGGATCTGTCCTCTGTGACACATACCCCGCCTTGCCATGTTTATCTTCCACAGGAAGGAGATGTTCTAAAATTAAGGAAAGCCTTAGAGACCAATCTGTTCTCATCTTGTTCTTTGGTCATCCCCTTTGTCCCATAGTAGCATTTAATTTTGCTGTGAATGATTTGCCTTTGTTCAGCAACAATGTGCCCCTTGGGCGTGATAGCATACGCTTCATAAAACAAAAAAATTAATAAAATTAAGACCTTACTTACCATAACCTCCCCCACCTAATATAACACACCTACATACCTGGCCTACAATATCTACTCTACAATAACAAGCCTACCTAATATTCCATACCTAACCTATCCTCCACCCCTGCAGTGCAGATATCATACAACTACACTGAACTGGTGATTTGTGAAAAAGAAGTAAATTATACTAATTGGTTCTCCAGTAATGGCTCAAGTTATATACTGCAGTTTGCTACAGACCATACCCTGAAGGACCTCTAGTAACTCTTTAAGTGCTGCAGCCTGCATTGGAAAAGTGACATTACAGCTTTTGGAAGGCATGCAAATGTGAATGCCATTCCTTCTTTAAAAATAGTGTGGCATGTTGACTTTGCCAATACCTGCTTATTTCTATTCCAAACATAGGTGCCAATTCCGATCCGGTAAAAAAATTCCCCGTCCGACTCGTATCCGGATTTTTTTCCGTCCGAATCGTCAAAGTAGCGTACAAACTGCCAAGTACGATTCGAACGGAAAAAAGTCCATACGAATCGCATTGGGAAGATTTCCCCACACGTCCTCGGGTCGGGAAAAGTCACCGACACGTCCCCGGGCGAGAAACCCACCGTGCGGAAAAATAAAGTCCGACTGCGCAAGTACGATCCCTCCCGTCCTCCCCATTTCACAACCGTACGCAAAAAACACCGTCCGAACCGAACTCCCATAGCAACCATGGAGACATGTGCCCGCATACGCGCCGAACACCCCACCACCCCCCGCCCGCGTATGTACGCCCCGAACCCCCACCCGTGTATGTACGCACCAAACACCCACCCGTGTATGTACGCCCCCGAACCCCCCCCAGCCGTGTATGTACGCACCGAACCACCAGCCGTGTATGTACGCCCCCGAACCCCCCCCAGCCGTGTATGTACGCACCGAACCACCAGCCGTGTATGTACGCACCAAACCCCCCCCCCAGCCCTGTATGTACGCACCGAACCACCAGCCGTGTATGTACGCCCCCGAACCCCCCCCAGCCGTGTATGTACGGACCGAACCACCAGCCGTGTATGTACGCACCAAACACCCACCCGTGTATGTACGCCCCCGAACCCCCCCCAGCCGTGTATGTACGCACCGAACCACCAGCCGTGTATGTACGCACCAAACCCCCACCCCAGCCGTGTATGTACGCACCGAACCACCAGCCGTGTATGTACGCACCAAACACCCACCCGTGTATGTACGCCCCCGAATCCCCCCCCCAGCCGTGTATGTACGCACCGAACCACCAGCCGTGTATGTACGCACCAAACACCCACCCGTGTATGTACGCCCCCGAACCCCCCCCAGCCGTGTATGTACGCACCGAACCACCAGCCGTGTATGTACGCCCCCGAACCCCCCCCAGCCGTGTATGTACGCACCGAACCACCAGCCGTGTATGTACGCACCAAACCCCCACCCCAGCCGTGTATGTACGCACCGAACCACCAGCCGTGTATGTACGCACCAAACACCCACCCATGTATGTACGCCCCCGAACCCCCCCCCCAGCCGTGTATGTACGCACCGAACCACCAGCCGTGTATGTACGCCCCCGAACCCCCCCCCAGCCGTGTATGTACGCACCGAACCACCAGCCGTGTATGTACGCACCAAACACCCACCCGTGTATGTACGCCCCCGAACCCCCCCCCAGCCGTGTATGTACGCACCGAACCACCAGCCGTGTATGTACGCCCCCGAACCCCCCCCAGCCGTGTATGTACGCACCGAACCACCAGCCGTGTATGTACGCACCAAACCCCCACCCCAGCCGTGTATGTACGCACCGAACCACCAGCCGTGTATGTACGCACCAAACACCCACCCGTGTATGTACGCCCCCGAACCCCCCCCCAGCCGTGTATGTACGCACCGAACCACCAGCCGTGTATGTACGCACCAAACACCCACCCGTGTATGTACGCCCCCGAACCCCCCCCCAGCCGTGTATGTACGCACCGAACCACCAGCCGTGTATGTACGCCCCCGAACCCCCCCCAGCCGTGTATGTACGCACCGAACCACCAGCCGTGTATGTACGCACCAAACCCCCACCCCAGCCGTGTATGTACGCACCTAACCACCACCCCACCAGGGAATGTACGGACCGCACCCCCACCAGTGCATGTACGGACCGTACTGACGCCAAAAAAACACGTACTGAACCCGGACAAACCATATTTACACAAGGAGAGTCAAGTAGAGTTTCCCCACACCACCAAACAGGCCCAACAACCCCACAAACATCACATACACTCACCTGCAACTGCCAAACTGCCAAACAGAGGCCCAAAACTCAATCACTCCTCATAACACACCCACACAAATTTCAAACACAGCCACACCCACAAATGGACCAATAAAAATGGACCACACACACAAACCATGAGCCTTTGCAACAGACCCACTGCTGCCAGAGCCCACAGACGACCCACACCACCATACTTGAACCTCACACTTGCATACCTTCACACAACCACCTACACAAACACCCCCTCATCACATTCACACACACACCTCCACTACCACACCCACACACCCACAGCCATCCACACCCACACCCCCACAACCACACCCCACGCCATGTCCACCACCAAGAATCCAAAGTTCACAAAGGAGGAGCTGGAGATCCTTGTCGACGAAATCCTCAGAGTCGAGCCACAGCTCTTTGGGACATTGGTCAGACAGACCAGCATATCCGAAAAAACCGCCATGTGGCAGAGGATCGTCGATTCTGTGAATGCTGTTGGGACAACCAGAAGGACCAGGCACGAGTGCCAATCCAGGTGGTACGATCTGCGGAGGACGGTCAAGAGGAAGATGACTGACAATCACAACCAGGGGAACATCACTGGAGGAGGGCCGCCCCCCAGACCGGTACAATACCATCCCTGGGAGGAGAAGGTGATGTCCACGCTGGCGGTGGAGGGACTACACGGACTGCCAGGACTCCCAGACCCTGGTGAGTACACAAACAACTCACCTCACATGGGGGGGATGCCATACACAATCAATCATGCATGCCACCCCCCCCAAGCCACCACCGGACACAACAACACTCCACAAACACACACATGCCACTGGCACCTCCATGCCCCATGCATCAATCAGGGCCATGCCAAGTCACAGGCCACACAAAACACCAACACAACACAGGATGTGGTCGATGCTGGGAGTGGGGGCAGCAAAACTAACATTGAGCAACTCACAAGCACACAACAATGCCCTCAGCCCATATGGCCCAGGGCACAGCCATACAAACTGTGTGTACCCACACAGTACTGTCTTGCCTGCAAATGATGGCTGCCATGCAGGATGCCATGGGTCTGAAGGCACAATTTGCACATAACAGCAGACAATGAAGATGCATCGCTCTGATAGAGTCTCAGCACACACCGCCACAGCAGCAGCCTACACTCAGACACACTGCCCAATGGGTGCCCGGAGAACAGGGACTAACTCACATGAACAAGCCAATGGCCATTCAAAGACCGGCTAACTGTGTGTGCCCAGGAAGCTGGCCTGAGGTGACAGAGAGTGACAAAGAGAGGGAGGGAGAGGGGGAATGAGAGGGAAGGAGACAGAGGGGGGACACAGGGAGACAGACAGAGGGAGGGAGTAGGGTGACAGAGGGAGACCGACAGAGGGAGGGAGGAGGGTGACAGAGGGAGGGAGGAAGGGAGACACAGGGAGACTAAATCACCCTTGGGTGGTGTGGCCATGTCCACTCGTCAGCCGGTGGACTGTGTGCATGCAGACCAGGTCTGGCAGTGCCTCAACCCCCCCTTCCGTAGATGAAGACCGGTCCATGTGTCAATCTGTGCACGAGTCCATCCGTGCTGCAGGCACAGACCTAACCACACACCCAGTATACCCACCCACCGTGTCGGTAAGAACCCTGTCACAAATGCTTCAGTCCCCTACCTGCAACATCAAATTGCCTTGCCAAAACACCATTTGGCCACGTACAGTGCAACACGTAAGGCGCCTCTGCATGGCTCGCTACGCCCGCACACCACACTGCTGACTGTGTACCCAAATAGATGCATCAACTAAGATTGTGTCTCACACATGCGTAAAGCCCTGACAGCTGTGGCCAAGGGACATAGCCATGCACAAGTGCACTGTGAGAGGAATGCAGGACAGATCCAACTACCCAGAGGAAGAGTGCCAAATCAGAAATGCATGCAACATGGATGCCACATGTGACACTGTTAACATTGTCTCTCTCACACACAGGTCAACGTCGACGAACACCCCCCAACACTGGGGGGGAAGTCACACAGGACCAGGCTCCGCGGGATGATGACCCCACCGCCAGCGATGACTCTCACCACTCCGTGGATGACCCAGACCAACCTGGCCCCTCTGGTGTCCAACCACCTGCAGCACCTGCGTCAGGTACAACTGTGCCAACCACCACCCCCATTCCTGCCACATCCCAGGAGACGTCCAGGAGCCCTGCCCGCACACGACCACCCAGCCAGTCTGCCCAGGAGGGACACGGTCCTCCGGGCACCCAGGAGGAGGCAGGCGGCAACGCAGATGCCATCCCTCAGGGGTCCCGGAGACCCGATGCACCCACAACGGCAGGCCAGGTGCACGTGGGCAGGGGTGGCGGGAGTGGAGGACGGCGGAGGCGCGAACCTGACCAGGCAGCTCAGGACCCGGTAGTGTCCCAGGTCAGCAACATCCTGGATACATACCGGCGTGACACCAGGGGCATGGACCAGATTGCGTCCACCCTCAATGACATCAAGGGGACCCTCCAGGAGATGAAGACCCTGCAGTCCCAGCAACATGCCTGTCAACTGCAACACCAAGGAAGGATGGAGGATAGACAGGCTGAGCTCGTGGCGGTGCAAACCCAAATGACCGGTGTACTCCGTCGGATTGCCGACAACATGGGCAACCCTCCCTGTGGCACCAGGCGAAGGCCATTACCAGACACAGGGAGGGATCAGGAGGAGGAGGATTCATCCGACGGAGCGTCACAGACATCGTCACGGACTGCTTCCGAGGGTCCCCGCAGGAAGGTGGGTCGTCCACGAAAAAGACTGTGAGAGTCAGCAGAACATCACCATCTCCCAGGTCACCTGGCCTGGCACCTGGCCCTCTGGCCCAATAGCAGCACATGACATTCTCTGCCACATGGACTTGCTGGTCACTGTCTGACCTATGTTGACGAAGACTGTGGCATGGACTCTGACATTTTGCTACGACAAGGATACCAACTCCCCCAGTGAACTTTGGATTCTACACTCCCGCTGTGCACCTCTTGTCATCCCCACAAACCCGTACCCCACCACAAATAAATTAATCACACTTACAAGATGATGCCGTGATTCTACATTATTACAATACATGTGTGTGTCGTACAGTCAAAGCATGCCTGATCTCAGAATTAACTCCAACCATCCAAACCGTGGGGTCGCAGTCTTGCCCCGGACACACATGGGTCCCAATGTCTCATCTGATACAGACATGGAGTACCAAACTCACCTGTGCTGGGCCCAACCAGCTGAGTGGTTCCCGCACAACTGTGGCTACAGACACATTCAGGGGAGCAACAGTCATGCGCAGAGGTCAGGGATCATGTGGAGTGACCTGGCTTGCCGCTCCCAGGTATGTCTAGACATGTGTCCCTACAATGTGCAGCATGCTTGCGTCAGGCGGATGTTGAGAATGGTGGCTAGGCCAAGGTTGGATGCATGGAGATGCCAGAATGCAGTTTAGGATCACTGTGCCACATGGTTGTGTTGGGGTTGTGGGCTGCATCATGAGTGTGGGCGTGGATCTAGAAGGTCATCCTGCAGCTGGCTGTGAAACATTCCCCCCATCCCGTTAGGACGTTGATGTGGCCTGGTTGCCCGACGCAGTAGCAGAGCTGTGCAGATGCACTCCGGATATGGACAAGTACCATGGGAGTCGTGAGGCACATGTCCGTAGACTGCAGGGTAGGATTCTACACAGATGTTGTAGTTTCCCTGGGGGATGGTCTCTCTTGCCTTGAGGTGGATGGAACTGTGCATCTTGTGCATAATACAGTTCCCACTCCCTGACAAACCCCTAGCATCTTGTCACTCTACACATAGACACATATGCACCACCTATGAAAACTATGCCAGACCTGCGGCACGCACAGTGGCAACAGGGCACCATTGACAGGGAAGAGGCACCTTGGAGACAGAGGGACAAATTTATTAGTCATGTGTGTTGGAATGACAATGATACTCTGTCAACACATACACAGGTCATGTGGATGTACATGTGGGAGCAACACTGGCACCCCCCATTGCAACACAGATGCTGGCATCCCATTGACCTGGCACACAAGTGACGGATAACAGCTAAACACCCCCTGCTGCCACGGAGAGGCCGCTATACACCATTGAGGCCCTGATGGGGCAATCACACACCATGTCAACCCGGTGCAACCTGTATGTTTCCGAGGCCAGTGTTACACACAATGATGGCCTCATCACAATCCCCAATCCCCTGCCACATGACAGTCACCAAGTCTGAGCATGGCTCCAGGTGAAGCCTGCCCCATGTCATGTTCCCCATGTAGGATCACCATGTATGCAAATGGAACACACATGAACCGGAGAAGTGCACACAGACTACAAACAATTCACACACCCAAAACGACGTGAGGCATCCCTTACCCTGAGGAGATTTCAACACTTGCCCGTGCATGTGACGCTGAATCAGCACATGTCGCTGTGTTCATGAGGAGTAGCAGGAGCACAACAATGCCACCAGCAGACAGCATGCACATGGACCTGTGGAAGAGAGACACACAAGGATTCAGCACAAAGGAGCACATCCGCAAGCATGTACTTAACACGTATCATGTTGTTAACATGACAGGTGACAATGATGACCCTCAGACAACATCCTTCCATTGCGCCATCACTTGAGTGACACTTCAATACACACCACTGACTCACTTGGCAGACATGCAGATGGACACACACATTGCAACACATGCCACACACGGCCCAATGCGTGCACACTCAGACACTGGAACTCACCACTAAGCAAAGAAGTTGCGTATGAGCCGACTCCGCATGTCCTCCACAGCCTCCTCCTCCTCCACATCACTTGCCCCGTCACCAAGCCCTTCATCCTCCACGGGTGGATGGTCCTGGTCATCTTGATCCAGTATGAGTGGAACAGCTTCCTCCACTGCCATGTTGTGCAGCATGCAGCAGACGATGATGATCTTGCACACCTTCACCGGGGCATATGGGAGTGCTCCGCCGGTCTTGTGGAGGCACCGGAATCGGCTCTTCAGAAGTCCAAACGTCCTCTCAATGACTCTCCTGGTCCGCCCATGTGCGTTGTTGTAGAGGTGCTCGGCAGCCGTGCTGGGGTTGCGGACAGGCGTCATCAGCCATGGCATGTTGGGATAGCCAGCGTCCCCTACAAGGAAACATCATGGACAGAAGTGTGTCAGCACAGGCAGTGAGATTGGAAGATGACGCCAAACACTGAACTGCCAGAGTCTACCCACCAACAATACATGCTCGCTCGTTCCGCAGCTGCAGCATCATTTCTGGCACCCTGCTACGCCTCATGATGAAGGCATCGTGTGCTGATCCTGGAAAGCGAACACAGACATGTGAAATCACCATGTTGGACAGACACACCACAAGGGCATTAATGGAGTGATAATGTTTGCGATTCCTATACACCACCTCCTGTGCCTGTGGTGGTACCAACGCAACATGTGTCCCATCTATGGACCCAATGACATGGGGCATCCCTCCCAGGGCATAGAACTCACGCTTGACATCTGTCAACTGCTCACGATTTGGGAATTTAATGTACTCATCCAGGTGAACCAACATGGCCTCTAAGAAATCATGCAGAACACGGCTGAACATCGTCTGGGACATGCCCCCGACATCAGCAATGGTATGTTGGAACGTACCCGTGGCAAGGAAATGTAGGGCTGCCATCACCTTCAACTTGGGTGTCAGTGCACTTGGATACCTGTGGCGCGGGAGGAGTTGTGCTTCCAGCCGGCCAGTCAACTCATCAATCAACCGTTGGCTGAATCTGTAGCGGCGTATACAGTCCCGTTCATGCAGGGCAGCAATGTCTGGCATACGTCGAGGGAGAGGCGGAGCCCTGCAGTGAAATGGAAGGAACACCTAAGAGTGAGCACTGTACAACAACATCGTCAATGCACTGAGCACATGTTACACAGCCAATACACATATGCCACGTTGTGAGTCAGGTCTGTGCCACAGTTCCTGGACACGAACGCCAGTCAGGTTACACTCCTACCAAGGGACAGCCACTAACGGAGGGGGGCAAGATCACGATGACATGGCATGAGACTAGCTGTGGGCCAGTGTAAGTGAACATGCACACGCATCACAGGATTCACAGACATCCACACATGTGCAGAGGTAGTATGCGTATGGTACAGACAGGTAGTTGGATGCGATATGCACTGGTCACATGTCATAGGAATAGGACAGGCCACACACATTGCCTTTGAGGAGTACATGTCGAGACAGAACATACATAGGGAGCATGTGGATATGTACTTGTGTTGATACTCCGTGTAGTTGGATACATACACACCTCATGGCAAATCACATATGTGGGCTGGTGTGCGGAACAGTGTGCCATGCCCATCGACACACAGACACATGTTGGCAGCAGCAACTGCTGACACATTGAATCACACACCTACAGCAAAATCATGGAAAGACATGCCACACACATGACATGGTTGCAGCATGCAACGCAGCCATACACGTGTCATATGTAATATTCCGTGTACCTGGCATCAGGGGACAGGTGCGGGTGTCCGTGACTGGGACATGCAAGTGACTCATGGCTCCACTAGTGTGTACGACATGCACACATGTCAAAGGAGTGCAGGGGATGTGTGGTACAATGCGCACCATCACACACGACATGTGTACACAGCTCATCGTACATGTGCTTTGCCCACACCTCAGGGGTAAAGTGCCACATCACATCCTGACACACCTGTGTCACACACAGGTGGTATTGCACAGACAATGCATTGGTGTCCACCCTTGGCAATACCTGTCCGCTCCATTCCTGTCTGTGTGCCGCCTGTCACCACTGACAGTTGTTATACGCACCGTACATACGCTCGGAGCGCGTGTATAGGGTCCCTGGGCCAATATTGCCGCTGGCGTATGCGTACGCCACAGTAGTACGGACTGTACACGCGCTTGTGCGGTCCGGATCACAATATGGGCGCTGGCGTATGCGTACGCCACAGTAGTACGGACTGTACACGCGCTTGTACGGTCCGGATCACAATATGGGCGCTGGCGTATGCGTACGCCACAGTAGTACGGACTGTACACGCGCTTGTACGGTCCGGATCACAATATGGGCGCTGGCGTATGCGTACGCCACAGTAGTACGGACTGTACACGCGCTTGTACGGTCCGGATCACAATATGGGCGCTGGCGTATGCGTACGCCACAGTAGTACGGACTGTACACGCGCTTGTACGGTCCGTACTACTGTGGCGTACGCATACGCCAGCGCCCATATTGTGATCCGGACCGTACAAGCGCGTGTACAGTCCGTACTACTGTGGCGTACGCATACGCCAGCGCCCATATTGTGATCCGGACCGTACAAGCGCGTGTACAGTCCGTACTACTGTGGCGTACGCATACGCCAGCGCCCATATTGTGATCCGGACCGTACAAGCGCATGTACGGTCGGTATCACTGCTTGTGGGGTGCCCTAGGGCGTGGAACGCACCGTACCTGTGTGTAAATGTATGAAAACACATAGGGGACACATGAGGGACAAGTATAAGGGCCTAAATGCCTGATGGTTGCCATGGAGACTGAGTTAAATTTTTGAATTTGAGCACCAGGTGCACAGCAGAAGTCAGTTTGAAAGAATCTACATTGTTGCAATGTGGATGTTGACTTGACATCATTATCAAAACTGAAACCATGCAAAGCCACACACTGGGGTAGGTTTGAAGGGATTGGATGAAACGTAGGATGCTAATGTGACTGACCAATCAATCTGTACTCCTATACATGAACAGGCCAGCCAGGCATATATAAGGCAGCCAGGTCCCATGAGAGAGCACTTGCCTGCACATCCATTCATCCATGACCACTGCTGCTGATAGTGATTCCTCTGGCACCATGTCCAGGACTGTGGAGAGGTCACAGCCATTCACCCAGGAGGAGAACCTTGCCCTGATAGATGTGATCCTCCCACAGTTCCAGAGCCTGTATGGTCGACCAGGGGTTCAGGTGAGTGCAGACTCCACTAGCTTAGACTGTGCCCCTTTTGTGTGACAGTGACTTCTGGCATTGTGTCCATGTGTGACAGACATGCACTGTTGTTTGGAGTGGGTCCCAGGGTGTGGAAGGCCTCATGTCACCCATGCAGAGCATGCTGTGTTTCCTGTGTGCACTCCTCACTTGCATAGTGCCTACTGTGACAATGAATGCAAGGTGCATGCCACATTCTGCCTGCATACTCCTCCTGGGGATGTTGTTTCCACAGTCCTGATGTGATCCTGTGTTCCCCCCAGTGTGACAGGTGTCAGTACCCATGGATGTGTGTTTGTTCAGTGTACCTGTGCTGTGAGTGTCCAAAGGCCGTGTTCGTCCCCTGCACATTGGTGTGTGTGTTAGTCCCCTGTCATGTGGGTGAGTGCATATGGGGAGTGTTGCACACAAGCAGCATGAGGGATGGATATGGCCTGGCCATCGGATGTGAGCAGGGAGCAGTGCTGTGTGCATGCCGTGCTGAGCCAGCCCCACACCTGTGACACCCCCGTCTACTGGCACATGGGCAGAGTGAGGTGTGTACCCGCAGTTGGCAATGCCATGTGATTGTCCTGTACCTGTGTGTGTCTGTGTACTCTGCTGAGGTAGCATCAGTGTGCTGGGGCAGGTGACTGCTGTGAGGTGCTGTACATAATCCTGGTGTAGCCTGTGAGGCACAGTGTGATCCCTGGTCAGTGAGTGTGTGGTACCCCTCATGCCACCCGTGTGCTTCCACTGGCACGTAGTGCATTTGGCCTTCCACAGTGGATAATGTCCCTATGACAAAGGTGCAATTAGTTGCATGCATACCATGGCCTGTTCATAATGAGGATTGTTCTATATGTGTGTCTCTGTGTCTTTGCTCATGTGGATTAATGTATTCTCTCTTTTGCATCCTCACAGGTAGGCGCCATTGCCAAGGGGGAGATCTGGAGGGAAGCCGTCAGTGCCGTGAGGGGTACAGAGGGTCGGAGGCGGAGCCTGTCTCAGGTGAGGAAACGCTGGCAGGACATCCGGTGCTGGACGAGGAGGATTGCACGGCTCCTGCTGGGGGACTCACCTGAGAGCCGTAAGAACCGTGGCCGCCGTCGTCTGACCCACATCCAGAAGCGTGTGCTGGCGGTGGTCTTCCCCGATATGGACAGGCGCCTACAGGAGAGGCAGCAGCAGGAAGGGGGTAGGTACATGTGTGTCAGTTGTGTGTCCCCAGCCAATGTAAGTGTGCAGTTGCATGGATACACTGCCAGGGTTTGATTGTGCAGTGCGTCAACTTCTCCACAAAGTAGCACAGTGCTGTTCTCACTCCCTCCCTTCCCCTCCTTGAAATGTGTTCCCTGGTCTGTCGCCACTCTTGCACAAGGTTATTTATGCAGGCAGTTCATGCAGGTGCCCTATGCTATCAGCATCATGTGTGGGGGTGATGTGCCACAGGTATGGGGACCTTGCGTGTGCCATGGCCAATTTCAGTCATTGTGGTGTCCATGTCACTTGGCACTGATTGTGAATCACGACATAGGGGTGTGTCTCCAAAATGTACAGCCTTCCAGCATGCATGTCCAATTGTGTGCCCTCTGACATGATGTGCCTGAGTGGGAGGCCTGCTAAGTGCAGGGACGGTTGCTTAATTTGCAGTCATGTCCATCCTGGACCATGGAGGAGTGTGGGCACTACTGTGCCCTGGGGCACCTCTTCCTAGGTATCATGTGCGTCATCCAACAATATGGCCATTCACTGTGTCTTTGCCATGGGTTGCGTAGGGTGGCATTGTACCCTGGGCTCAACTGTTAGGACCTACAGGTTGCTACATGTGTCCACTGTACAGGGGGACCCATTTTGCTTGTGCATACTCACAGTGGGCATTACCTGTGTGTGTTGTTGAGACAATCTGATGATGTTTGCCTGTCAATGATGTGTGGACATGGCCACCAGGGGCTGTGTGTTTACAGTCATGAATTAGTGGAGGCCATGTGTTTCCATCCCAGAGTAAGAGGTGTACATACTTTCTCCGTCTCAATGAGATTGTCTCAGGTGTGGGTGGTTTGTGCGTACAAGGCCTACATGTCAGAAGCTTCATCCTGCTTGCTGGGTTTAGCCTGTGTGTGATGTTTGACTGGACATACGCTCAAGGTGCAGTGACCCTGTCATGTGTGGCCTGGTTTCATGTATTGCCTTTGCAGCATGCGGCAAGAGTAAATGGATATGATTCATGCTCATCCCTTTTTGACGACGCAGTGTGGTGCAGGTGCTGTGCACATTTGTCCCCAGAGGCTGACTCCTCTCTAAAATTTCAGGTGCAGTGATTTGCTGTTGTGTCATGATCTCCATTGTGTCTCAGTGGCATGGTGGGTAGAAAAACTGTGTGTTCCATGGCCTACATGTGTACATTGTTTTGTAGGTGTTACTCCTGTTGCTTTTCAGGCTATGCAATGTGACCTATGTATATTTGACTCATGTGACATAAGTGTACAGGTGTCTGATTTTCTCCTGTCTCTTCACCTTGCCCACAGCATCGCCGGGGGACACGGAAGGAGACACTAGCACGGACCGGGAGGAGAGATTGAGCACCAGTACCAGCAGTGCTGTCCTGTCTGGCACATGGAGTGGCACGGAGGCCGAAGGGAGTGAGGCGGAGGACCTGTTGACTGCCAACACAGACTATGACGCAGACGGGTCCGAGGCTGAGCTCCCAGAGGTGGCGGAGTCTGCCCCCCCAGCTGATGGCAGCCCTCAACATCCCCCCGCCACCTCAGGTTCCATCACCGGCCTCCCACATGCTCGTGGCCCTTCCCTCCGTGCTCGGTCCCCACATGTCTCCTTCCTGCCAGGCACCGCACCCCCTGCCCCTGTCACCACTGCTGCGGTGAGTGCGGAGTCTGTGGACATCCTGAGGCAGTTGCAGGTTGGTCAGACTGCGATGCTAAATGTCCTCCATGCCCACACCCAGGTGCTGACCCAGATGGAGGCATACATGGAGGGCATGTCGGCTGCGCAGTCTGACCAACGGCAGTTGCTGAGGTCCATAGACTCCACACTGACTGCAGCACTGGATCTCCTGCAGCGCTGCGTAACACCCCCTACCCCTGCCCCATCCACAATTCCCACTCCCGTGCCTGTCCCACGCACATCCAGACGTCAGCGTGCACGCACCCCAACAGACACAGGCACCACACCACCAGGGAAGTCGAAGCGCACACCTCCTGTCACGCACACACAGGGTGAGGAAGGCACACCCACTGGGTCGGGGGGGAAACGTAGAACACGCAGCCACAGTGGGAGTCCGCATTCCACACAACCCACTCCCTCCAAATCCACTCCCCTTAGCTCTCCTGGCCAACAGTCAGTGACAGCATCATCCACTGCGAGTGTGCCCCCCAGCCCCAGGATGACACCACCCCGCAAGCGGTGGAGGCGGGACCCGGCCAGGGGAGTTGAGTCCCCCACCCTGTCCACACCCTCCCCCAGTGGCGCTGCGACCCATCCCTTTGCCCCCCCCCCCTCCTTGGGGCCTGTGGTTGGATTGGGTACGGGGGAGTCGCTGGGGGAACTTGCCGACGTGTGCAGCGCCATTCTGTCCTCCACCTTTGGCGCTGGCACCCCCCCTGTGGCAGATTCATCCCTCCCTGCACCCACAACACCTACCCTTTCCCCTCCTGTCCCTGCGGTGCCTGTTTCCACCCTCCCCCCTGATGCCCCCTCTTCTGTGGATGAAATGGACTTGTGAACTGTGCAGGCAAGCTAGGGGACACACGTCCCGATGTGTACCCCCCCCCCGGACATTGCTGCTGGGCTGGCCCATGGCCCTTGTACATAGTGGACATTTTCTCTGATATATTTTCCTGCTGAATAAAGCCTTTTCTTTTTGTTTTGCACACTGATGCTTTCCTGGACTTGCTGTTGGTGCTGGTGCTCCCTGCGTTGGGGTGGTGATAATGTGTTAGGGGTCTGTGAAATGTTGGAGTGTGCTGCTCATGGGGTGTACCCTGCCATCTGCGTGCCATCACAAAGGTCTCTGCAAATGGTATTTGGTCATGTTTGCTCTCACTGTATGGTGACATTGTCCCAAGGTGTGTTCCGTCCTCTGTGGCCCAGGCCATTTTTCCTGCAGGGTGTCTCCCAAATGCTGTGCTGTGCTGTGTCTACATTTCCTGGATGTGTGAGGGTTGCCTTTCAATATAGCCATGCTGGCTCAGCGATGGCTCCGCCTGCATCTGGGGTATCACCCTTGTAGGTCACTGAACTTGTTGATGGGGTATATTGTCCGATGTCTGGGCACTGCTGGGAGTGATAGGTACACACCCCTCCTGTGTCTGGGCACTGCTGGGAGTGATAGGCACACACCCCTCCTGTGTCTGGGCACTGCTGGGAGGACCCTGCACCCACCCCTCCTGTGTCTGGGCACTGCTGGGGGTGTTTTGCACACCCCATTCTTATAGCAGGTTCGGTGCGTACATGCACGGGTGGGGGTTTGGTGCGTACATACACGGGTGGGGGTTCGGTCCGTACATACACGGGTGGGGGTTCGGGGCGTACATACTCTGCTGGGGTGGGGGTTCGGTGCGTACATACACGGGTGGTGGTTCGGTGCGTACATACACGGCTGGGGTGGGGGTTTGGTGCGTACATACACGGCTGGTGTGGTGGTTTGGTGCGTACATACACGGGTGGGCGTTTGGTGCGTACATACACGGCTGGGGTGGTGGTTTGGTGCGTACATACACGGGTGGTGGTTTGGTGCGTACATACACGGCTGGGGTGGGGGTTCGGTCCGTACATACACGGGTGGGGGTTCGGGGCGTACATACTCTGCTGGGGTGGGGGTTCGGTCCGTACATACACGGGTGGTGGTTCGGTGCGTACATACACGGCTGGGGTGGGTGTTAGGTGCGTACATACACGGGTGGGGGTTTGGTGCGTACATACACGGCTGGGGGGGGTTCGGGGGCGTACATACACGGGTGGTGGTTCGGTGCGTACATACACGGGTGGTGGTTCGGTGCGTACATACACGGCTGGGGTGGGGGTTTGGTGCGTACATACACGGCTGGTGGTTCGGTGCGTACATACACGGCTGGGGTGGGGGTTTGGTGCGTACATACACGGCTGGTGGTTCGGTGCGTACATACACGGCTGGGGGGGGGTTCGGGGGCGTACATACACGGGTGGTGGTTTGGTGCGTACATACACGGCTGGGGTGGGGGTTCGGTCCGTACATACACGGGTGGGGGTTCGGGGCGTACATACTCTGCTGGGGTGGGGGTTCGGTCCGTACATACACGGGTGGGGGTTTGGTGCGTACATACACGGCTGGTGGTTCGGTGCGTACATACACGGCTGGGGGGGGTTAGGGGGCGTACATACACGGGTGGTGGTTTGGTGCGTACATACACGGCTGGGGTGGGGGTTCGGTCCGTACATACACGGGTGGGGGTTCGGGGCGTACATACTCTGCTGGGGTGGGGGTTCGGGGGCGTACATACACGGGTGGTGGTTCGGTGCGTACATACACGGGTGGTGGTTCGGTGCGTACATACACGGCTGGGGTGGGGGTTTGGTGCGTACATACACGGCTGGTGTGGTGGTTTGGTGCGTACATACACGGGTGGGGGTTTGGTGCGTACATACACGGCTGGGGGTTCGGGGCGTACATACCAGGGTGGGGTGGGGGTTCGGGGCGTACATGCACGGGTGGCGCTTGGGTGCGTACATACACGGGTGGGGGTTCGGGGCGTACATACCAGGGTGGGGTGGGGGTTCGGGGCGTACATACACGGGTGGCGCTTGGGTGCGTACATACACGGGTGGCGGTTCGGGGCGTACATACACGGGTGGGGGTTCGGGGCGTACATACACGAGTGGGGGTTCGGGGCGTACATGCACGGGTGGGGGTACGGGCCGTACTTCCACGGGTGGGGGTACGGTCCGTACATACCCCTGCCCACGCTCTGCGTGCCTGGGTACGGGCCGTACCCATGCCTTTGGTGTGTGGGTACGGTGCGTCCCACCATTGTTGCGGGCCGTGGGGTCCGCACCGTACACAGGCCTTGGGGGCGTGGCTACGGGTCGTACCACGCGTACCCCTACATGACCCCAGCAATGCTGGTACGAGCTGTACCAAGGCCTTTCTGACGTGGGTACGGGCCGTACCGCTATTGTTGGAGTGACGTAGGGGGACGCGTGGTACGTTCCGTACCCACGCTCTTGCGGCCTGGGTAGGGTACGTACCGGTTCGCGTGACCATCCACTTCCGTTGTGGCGGACGCTTGCGTTGCTGGCCTTGCCCCCACCCCCTGGAAGTGACCAGGCCCTGATGGTCAGGTATGTCCAGGCCATGTGTGATTTGGTACCATGTGTTGGTGTTGTGTGTCCTGCCCCTGCCCCCCCCTTTGCCCCTGGTTGTTGTGCTGACCTTCTGCGGCGTCTGCGTCGGTTCCTGTACGCCAGGTGGACTGCTAGGAGGGCAGGGATGGCACGTAGGTTCGGGTCCATGTCTGTTCGTCGCGTCCAGCTGCTCCTTGCGTGTGTCGTCCTGATTTCCCGGCAGTTTTTGGCAGCCGGTAAATATTTTCCGTGCGGGATGACGTCGGTTCGAATCGTACTTCCTGGTTCGTGAAACGTAGGCTGGATGCGTACCGACGTCACGTCGGCTCCTTTCAGGATCGGAATTGTGTTTAGTTTCTGTTCGGTCGGTGTTTTGTTCGAATCGTACGGAAATGGTGTTTCCGTATGAATCGTACTTGCATTTTCGGATGGATTTCGCACCGGGTACGAGTCGGACGGAGAAAAGGCTCCGTCCGACGGTTCGTACCCGGTTTTTACCGGATCGGAATTGGCACCATAGTGTGCACTCCAGAAAAGTATTACTTTTAGGAGCCGTTTGTTATTCCTACACAGTTTAATCAGCTTGAACATAATTGTCAATAAAGCTTAAGATAACATTTTCAGGCACACAAATGTTATGACTTTACTATACTCTGAAATAATGCAATACTCTATTAACAATGATAGATGCATTGTACAGCTTATTAAATCCAAATGAAATACACATTAATAATTTTAAAAATTGAGGCTGTAACCACTATCAAATTAAATTAAGTGCTATTACTTGTTAAGACAAGATGTATTTGTTACATGCAACAGCAAAACTGTTTCTAGCAGATTTCAGAAGGGGAACAGCCATTACAACGCGGTTTTTACCACGCAGTGCAGTTACATCGCATGCGTTACAACGCATGCGATGTTACAACGCTATGCCATTACAACGCAAGTCTGTACATCGACTTGCGCTAGATGGCGTGCTAACATTACAAATAGTGTAGTTTACTATCCCAACACCTTCCCTACTGTTAAGTGGACTGGAGTTGGAATAGTAAATTACACTTTTTTAATGTTAGCACGCCATCTAGCGCAAGTCGATGTAAAGACTTGCGTTGGAATGGCATAGCGTTGTAACATCGCATGCATTGTAACGCATTCGATGTCACTGCACGCGTGGTAAAAACCCGCGTTGTAATGTCATACATCCATTTCAGAAGGGCCTCATTTAGAGTATGGAGGGAAATGAAAATGCCCAATTTGTGCAATAAACTCAAATAGTAAAGTAGTAATCAGGAAGAGTAACGCCTGCTGGCGGAATTTCCTCCCTAATAATATCCAGATGGTGGAGTAAATTCAGCTGGTGGACAATATTCCATATTAAGAGTTTCTTCAAAAAACTGGAGGATTTTCAATTGCCCCAAACTCTTAGTACCCTTACTTTATGTCCGGTGTCCTTTTCAAGTGTAACATCAGTCACAATACTTGGTTAATCTATGAACTCATTATAGATGAATTCAATTTAAGTTCATGATCCTTTCAGTTTATGTGAATGCAACTCCTTTCAGTGTCTTGATTGAGTTAGCATTCACACATACTTATTCCTATCAATGTATCACTCTTGATGACCTCAGCAATGGATGTTAAGCTGTATGCATGTGAGCTGGTGTCACCAGGGATGCATTTCATAATCTGAAAATTAAATAGTGTGACTACAAGGCTTGGCAAAGTCCAACACTGCTATATGCTTCAAATGCATTCTTGTGGACATAAATTTGCACTTCGTAATGTGTGGTCTGACAATTCTTTAAATTCCTTTTTTTCCAATTTAAGATTTATTTCTAGCTTTCTCTTTTATTCCCCAACTATCCATTCAAAGGTCTCTCCATTCTTCCTTTATTCTAGTAATTTTCTTTTCACTCTTTAAATACAAGGCATTTCAACTTTCATGCCTCAGTCTGTGTTATATAAGTGCCCATGATTATTATATAATATTTTATCCATGATATCTGGAATATAAATTGTCCTGCCATGGCCCAGACAGTCTCTTTCATGCAACATTCCGCCATTGTCAGGATATTTATAGTAATCGGTCCTGCCTTCTAAGCCATTTTCACTTCTTCTGTAGTGTGTCTTACATTCACTCTGGTAACTAGACCAATTGGATTTTTCATTGGCCGGACCTCTTTGACGCTAATTTTAATATATATGACTGTTTTATAGAAAATGAGGTTAGAGATGATAAAAGGCAACAAAAATTATATTGAAGTGGCAGCTTTACTTTCTATTATACTAGTGCATAGTAAATTTCAGTAAATGCAGCACTTAAAAATTACAAAACTCAAAAGTATATTAGAGTCTAAGATCTAGAGCAGGATAATGAAACTAGTATATATCAATATTGGAAAACACTTTCCTGAACATAACTTTTTCGTTTGTGATTAGTGCATTATGCTATAAGTGTATCAGCAGATCCCAATTGCGATCCTCAAAACAGGTTAATGATGATGTCCTTTTTTTAAAATAATTGTTTCAAAACTCAGTGAGGACAAAATATATTTTACATCCATATTGTCTTGATGGGAAACTTACTCAACATTGTTGTTCATTTTTTTTTCTTCCTAACTTTAATTGCTAAAGTAAAAACACCCTTTTTCATAACATACCAGAGAATCAAACTTGGACTCAGTTTTTATAAATGTGCCTTGAAATATATTTTAGTTATTGTTTTTGAAATGATACAATTGCTATATTAATTATTTTATAACTGAATACTGCAGTTATTTATAACAATTGCATGTTATCCAGCTTCCCACTATTATGACCTTGACAATGTTACTAGTCATAGATTTGTATTCTCTTTACCTACTTGCTGCTAAACAATTCGACTTTCAGTTAAGAACAAATAGAACCTTAGAATCTAAAATTGGTTTAAACTTTGCTTTTTGTTATGCTTAAGGACAAATATTTTAGATTTTATTAGTAGTAAATAGCCTATGTGTTCGTAGCTGCATTGACTGGTAGTCAATTACAAAGTTGTTTATCCGGTCTTGCCATTTTAAAATCCCTTTAAAAGTATGTTCTACTTTGAAATGCAAGAGGATTGCAGAGAAAAATAATTCCTTTTTCAACAAGATTGTATTTTTTTAGGTCTGGCTTGAAAGCCCATTCTCCGGCAATGGCAAAACCTGTAAGGGCAGACTTTAAATGTGATACAAAGCATTTGTGTATGCAGTTTGTTTAAACAGCATTTGTGAATGTGTTTACGTAGTTTGGGCCTTATTATGAGCACGGCGGTCCTCGGTCTTCCGTACTTGCTGTCCGACCGCCACCACCCTGGTGATGGAACCGCCGTATTACAATAGTGGTGGTGGGACCATCACAAGACTGCCGCCTCCGCTGGGATCCAGAATCCTACTGTGGTGGCAGTCTGAAAAGGGGCTGAATATGCTGTCAGTGCTGATACCGGCACGCATATTTACAACCTGCATTTCTACTCCCCTTTTCATAGCTGGGCCACCGGGGGTGTATGCAGGGAGCACATGTTATGCCCCTGCAATTGGACCTTTGTTCTTGCACTGTGTGGCATGCATAACATGGTGCATGCGACGCCATGCACGTACGTTCTGCAGGCTCTCTCATGGCAGTGGTATTCTGTTTATACAACTGCACCGCCCACCTGCCCTGGATTTAACTAATAATCCATCTGGAGGGCTCACCACGGACTTGGTGGTATTCCTGGGACCGCCGCTGTGGCAGCTCCCGAGTAAGGCCGCCCAACTTGTAATAAGGTCCTTAGACATATTAAAGCTAGACCTGTTCTCTTGAAATCATCAATGTCCTAAAACCACGTTTTGTGTTAGAAATTAAGCCTAGCAAATTGTATGGATGAATAACGCAGTGTGTCTAGGATAGTTGATTTCTCTAAATACACCAGGCTTTCATTTGGTAAATTGGTGTATTCTAGCAGTTTTAGCGCCCTTCACTTGAACGTACATATCTAATGGTCGTAAGTTTGAAGATGGAAAGAATAGAACGTGATAATGTTGCTCAGTATACATGGACAATTCATGTGCAATTCTGCATTTAAGGAACTGCAGATACTAACTTTCGGTACTACATATGTATGATTATAGCTAAGAAATGAAGAATATAATGTGCTAGTAGTTTTAGTAGTGTCCACTGTACTGTTGTAGATGATCCTTTTAAAAAGAAGATTGAGTTGATGGACATGGGAATTACATGATCTAATCACTAAGCAGAAGTGATTTCCATAAGAGAGGCATAAGATAGCAGGGCCACAAAAATACAAATTATTAAGTGGTCATGAGGCCTGCATTAAACGTCACATATTGTGCAACCATCTATCTATGCCCCTTTGTGCTTCTTTCTGTGTGTCAACTGTGATGAGGTTATTTAGGCATGGGTGCCTTTCTTTGTGATGTCTGCGTGTGCATGGGTTCATGCAGCAATAGAATCTACTAGTCTGTTAATAAGGGGCCTTTAGGTGTGTTGGCCTTTAAGCATGGGTTCCTAAAGGTTGTGTGTGTGGCTACACTTATATTTGGTGTTTGCTTGCAGGGGCCTTGTATGTCTTTTGGCTTGATTTCATGGATGCCTTAAACTCTCTTGGTCTGTGGGTGAGAGTGTCTGTAGATCATTTGGTATGTGTGTATGTTTGTGCACTTATTTGTTATTTACCAGCATGTCTGTATTTATTTTGTTCTGTGTGCATGGATTATTCTATCTCTATGTTTGTAGGGGCCATCCAGACTGCGGATTAGTATTATAAAATGGCAAGGATTGGTCCAACATAACAATATAAGTATTCCCAGTGAAAGTGATCTTTCTTTCTTTTTTTAAACTAAACTTTGAATAGTCATTGGCCTTTCTATCCATTTTGCTCCCAGAATGTGAGTTCATCTGCAGAAGTAGCTAATATTTAGATGGGCAAGAAAACTTGCATTACATAGTACCAGTCATGTATCCATCAAATTGTCCAAACCTTGTCCATCTATCTTTGTCCAATTATCCAACCCACATTCTTGTACCTCAATCTCGTACGATTTTGTGATTATTACCACACGCACAGTTGGCAGGTATGTGTTAGTTAACAATAGAATACTATTGTGAGATTCCTTTTGAGCATTCTGTGGTTCTTGTGTGCTATAGCTTTTTCTTTTTCCATAGTGTTGTTTCTTTCTCCCTAGTGTTTGGAATTTGTCGAATCAAGATAGTAAGTGTCGTGAAAGTCGGGTATTAATTTTATTTCATTTAATTTAATCATCGTGGTGAGGGGAGCACGATGCATTCACATACCATACTAGTGTTCAACTCCATATCTGATCCCAGGTGTGCATCCTTTGAAATTGGTCTCCTTTTCTTCTTACAGAATACCCCTGACGAAGGGACCCAGCATCCCGAAATGCATTGGGTGTCGCAATAATCTTGTTTTGTACAGAGAATATGTACATTTGATAATCTCGGCTTGTTAATGGAAACAATTGAAAAGCACTAAATTGCATAAATATTCAAATTTATATTTTGTTTATATTTCATCGGAAATTATTTTGATTAAAAACTGAATTAAATGTATGAACGTTCATTTGCTGTGCAGGTTGCAGTCCTAGTCACCTAACAGGGTCTAAGCCACTCAGTTGGTTTCTGCATATATGCTTCGCAGGCATATTTGCAACACAGCACGCGTACTGTAACACACTGATTTAGGTTTCATATTAGTGTGCGCTCATCACCCACATTGTCACTTGGAATTACAACATACAAAAACTGCACATCATTATTGAATGGATCAGTGGGTCCAGCCTTCTATGGAGATAGTGGGTGTGGTGAAATGGTGGCTGTACTTCCAAGGTCTGCTGCTGTATTGTGTTTAATTTGCATAATTGTTGTCTTTATTCTCACAGGTGACACTGCACATTTGATTTCTTTTATGTAACATATTGTAGTAAGCAAGTGACTGGTCAATGATGTGACTGTACACAACTGGCTGGTAGTTTGTAATGTTTATTATTCTATGTAAAATGTCAATACATTTTTTTTTTAGGATGATAAAAAACAAAAAAAGGTTGGTGAAAATGGGTCCTAGAATGTGACCTACTCAGTGAGTAGCAGAGATGAGAGTGGTCTAGAGCAGTCGAAAGGCGAGCTATTATTCAGATAAGTGTTTAAGTCGCCAAGTATAGTGAAGTTGTCATCATGTAGAATTTAAAGGGACAATAAGTCCACAACTGAACTATTGAAGTTGGATTTAGGGCCAGAAGGTTGGCAAATAAGGACTGCTGGAAAAGAAGAGGTAGGGGTGAGCGGCAGGCTGTACAGGAGGTAAAGCGATACCAAAGGGGATGATGGACGGAGCATTTGAGCAAATCAAACACTCACCCCCAGTCAACTGATCTGGGTTTAATCCATCATCTTTCTTTAGCTCACTCCACCACCCCAGTTCAGACATGGCTATATGCAAATCAGTCTGACCCTGTGCCTCATGTGAACAGTCCAGCCGAACTGCCAATTCAGGTATTCAGCATGAAGAAAGTTTTGAATACTTGCAGGCACGAAGTTGCGACCGTGGCTCCAAAATATATTAGCGCTTGGTGAATTATAATGGTGCATCCCCCCCCCGTGCTACACTCTCCCACTGTGCACCCTCGAATATTATCCAAACTGTAGACGAGGAACCTCGTTGCTCCTTGCCAGTCCAAATTATTGTGCTTTCTCAATGTTTTATTCTTGAAAATGCAATCATTGCCTATATTTTGACTGTGCACTTGAATAGACCGGTGGTGGCAATGGTGTAAAGCAAAAGGTAAAGGGTATAGGCGTCATGCCAAATTTCAGAAGTCTAGCATGTTCAATATGAAACGTTATGTCAAAGGCTGTAGGCCTGACCTACTTAAAGCAACAAGCATGTGTTAAAGACTAAAGGTTTTTAAGGATGGATTGTGATTACTCTGTGCTGACGCCTGTACTCGGGCATTTTGGTACATGGAATCTCACAGAGTAACACAGTAGACAATGGTTAAGGTTTGACAGACTGAGGGGATGAAAGATGCGCACTACAATAATACATGTTAGGCTCTCTTAGGAGAGGCAGTATTTTGCTTTACCCACTGTAGTTCTGTAACGCAAACTTTTGACAGTATGCCTGATGGTTGCGTTGTGGAAAGCTTACACTCAGTACAGTAGGCTTGAGTTGAATATGGGGACAAGCGAATGATAACAGGCTAGAAGCCTGATTGTTTATAATAAAGTTGGGATAAAGGCCGTAGGTCTGCCATATTGATTGTGAAAAGCAAATGTTAAAGTTAATGGCATTTAAGTGTGGATTATTATTACTCTGAATTAAAGCCTATAGCTATGTTTCATGCATGGAATCTCACCGATTACCTAAAACACATTATTGGTGCTGGTTACTCCCTCTAACAAACCATGGGTATAGAACTGCAGTATCTTAATCCTCATTAAGCAGGCTTTATCGCTACTTAAAGTTTGTATACATGTGCAAATTTAAGCCTGATGGTTGCCTTGTGTGAAAAGCCTGCACACGGCACAGTAGGCCTGAGTTGGTTTTGGTAACAAGCTAATGAGAACAGATATAGGCTTACGTGACGTGGAGAGAAATGTTATGCCACATGCCATAGGTCTGATCTGTTTATCATGGAAGTTTATGACAAAGGCAGTAGGCCTGGATTATTTATTGTGAAAAAAATATGATAAAGACAATTGGCCTTCAACATTCAATTATCACATTGTGTTATAGGCTGTGGAAAGGTGTATGGTTACATGCAATCCCACAGATTACCATAGTAAGTAAGGGGTTTGCATCCACCCTGACAAACCCACAGAGTAGAATTTCACTGTGACTATTCTAAATAGGCCCTATTGAGAGGAGATTAGTATTGTTTTTCCAATTGAAAATGTGTTCATATTTATGATCTTATAGCTGTATTCCTTGATTGTTGCCAGTTCACGCACTTCAGTAGGCCTGTGTTGTATAAATTGTCAAGCCATTAGTAAACGCTAGAGGACTTATTAGGTCACAGGGAAATGTTATGTCAGATTCCTTAGCTGTGATCTGTTCTTAATGCCATTTTATACGAAACAAGTATACCTACTTATTTATTGTGAAATGCTTTTACACTGTGCTAAAGCCTATAGGCAGGTATGTGTTACATGGTATCTTGTAGATTACCTTAGCAGGCAAGGGTTTTTGTTTTGACTACCCTCCCGAGGAAACCATGGGAATAAATTATTTGCACTATGGTAGTCCTTATCAGGCTCTATTAGAAAGGCTTTTATATTGTTTTCACAACTGTTTCTATACATATCTGTAATTTATTACATTATGCCTGATGGTTGTCTTGTGGGCAGGCTTATTCTCAACACAGTAGGTCAACACAGCAGGTCTGAGTTGATCATGGTAACAAGCTATGATAAAGGTTATTGGCCTGATTGTTTATAATAAAAAGTTATGGTAAAGGCAGTAGGCTTATTAAACTGATTTTGAAAATCATATGTTAGTCAATGTGCTTTAAAGGATAGATTGGTATTACTCTGTATTAAAGCCTTCAGATAGGTATGTGTTTTGTATGGAATCTCTCGGATTACCATAGCAGGCAAATATTTTGGTGCTGGTTAACCCCTGTTAGAAATGGGGGTCTACATAGGGACCCTTGCTTCTAGTCAGGGTAAGGAGAATACACTTCTAAAATAACCCCTGCTCACCCCTTTGGTAGCTTGGCATGAGGAGACAGGCTTATCTCAGAGGCAGTATGTAAAGCATTTGTGAACACATACAGTAATGCAGTGAAAACACTACAAATGGACACCACACCAGTTTAGAAAAATAAGTAATCTTTATCTAAACCAAAACTAGGACAAAAAACCACAATACAATTATCAAGATATCCTCAAAAATAGGTTATTCACTCAATTAAAGTTTGTAGAAACAAGTAACTCCACCTGGAGTTATCACAACGTCGTGACAGATGAAAATCCAAAGAACGGCACCGACTGCGAAGTGCACGGCATCAGGCACGGAGTCAAGCAGACCCCCAAAGAACAGTACCTTGGAATTGATGAAAGCAAAGACATTGCACGGCGTCGGGGAGGTGATGCTTAGTTGGCGCCGGGCATCATCGTTTCCTTACAACCCCAGCGGAGGTGAAGCCTTAATTCCTTACTGCGGTGCAGAGGAGGTGAGACTTTGGTTCCTTACTGTGTCAGGGAGGTGACGTCACTGTGGTGGCAAGGCATCGGTTCCTTATCACGGTGCAGTGTCTATGGATTCAGGAGTCACCCACATCGAGTATCGGCTCCGTGTCGATGAAGCACCGGTGTCTGTGAAGTCGGGGCTGCGGTGCGACTCGGGACGGTGCGTTGTGGATGTTACGAACGGTGTCCTCAGCTCCGGTGCAGGCAGCGGCCTCAGTGATGGCTTCAGAGTCAATGCGGCGTGGCACCAGCAGGCATCGGGCTTACAGTGCAAGTCGGGGCGGTGCTTCATGCTCTTCACGAGTGGTGCCCACGGCTTCGGTGCAGGTTATGGCATCGCTCGTCGACGTCCGTGTTGCAATTTCCTTCCGTGGCAGCTGAAACAGCAGATCCAGATGCAGAGAGACAGAAGACATTAAGTCTCTGTGTCCCTGAGACTTTAGAACAGATGGCAAGCTCAAATCCAAGCCCTTTAGCAATCTTTACCTCAAGCATGTGACAAAGCAAACCACAAAGTCCCTTTCTCCTTTCCTTGGCAGCAAGTAGCCACTGCAGGCCAACCCCAGACAGCAAATAGCACAGGGGCAGTATTCCTCCTCAGTTTCTCAGGCTCTTCTCCTTGGCAAAGTTTCCTCTTGGTTCCCGAAAGTGATCTAAAAGTCTGGGTTCCTCTTTTTATACATGAAAATCCTTTGTTTTCTGAAAGCAGAGAGTTTCTGTACCCAGTCAAAACCAGTTCTGTCCTCACTGGTGCAGCTTCCTTTGCTGGAGTTGGAGACAACATTGTTGAAGGCGGACCAGGCCCATTCAGGTAAAAGGAAATCTCCTCCCCGTACTCTAAATGAGGCCCAAGACTATTCAGCCCAGCACTGACTCATCAGGCTCTCTGAAGCCACTGCCCCTCTCCAGCCCCGTCATCGAAAAGTCAGACATGCAATACACAAACCTAGCAGAGGCACACTGGATGTTTAAGCAAGAAAATACCTACTTTCTAAAAGTGGTATTTTCAAACACAGAATGTAAAAATCACCCTCACTAAAAGATGCATTTTAACATTCTGAGTTTTGGCATACTAAACTTTTAATTTTCCACCTTGTTCCCATGGGTAGTTATGTTTATAGGATGTTCTAAGCAAACCCCTCATTCTGTCCTATGGGGACAGGTAGTCATGTAATAGTGAAAAACAAATTTGGCAGTAATTCACTATCCAGACATGCCAAACACATCAGGTCATGTCCTACCTTTCACAGACACTGCATGCTGCCCACAGGGGTACCTTGGGCCTACCTAAGGGATGTCTGATATGTAAGAAAAAGTGAAGGTTAGGCCTGGCAATTGGGTGCATTTGCCAAGTCGACATGTCAGTATTAGACTGCACACAAGCTCTGCAATAGCAGGCCACAGTTGCATTTACCGGCTGCTTATGTGGGAGGCACAATCAAGCATTTGATTTACCGGCCCCGAGCACACACAGTGCACTGTACTAGGGACTGACTCGTAAATCAAATCAGCCAGTCATGGAAACACCAATTCATAATAACAATTTACATAGTTTACATAGGGAGCACTTGCAATTTGGCACTGAACAGCAGTGGCAAAGTGCCTAAAGCAAAACGGAGTCCAACACCCAGCAAAAACACAGGAGGCAAAGGCAAAGAATTTAGGGGATGCCCACGCAAATGGTGCCAGGTCCAACTCCCCCTCTGACAAACTGTGAATATAAAAGATTTGTACTGTCAGAATCCTTCTTATACACTCTTTGGAGAGAGAGAAGGTATTTTTTCTTGTTAACTGTAATTTTGTATACTTTGGCCTGATTCACAAAGGTACACTTAAAATTTTGTGTGTTTATTATTTTTGGATATTCACAAACAAACTACTTAATAGTAACTTTACAACAGTGGAGACTCTGCCGTCGGGGCTTGAACTCTGGTCATAAAAAATAGAACAGGTCTGTCTTTTTATGTGCCAAGTTCTCCGCCCCAACTGCGATGTCTCCACAGTCTTAAAGTTACTATTAAATTGTTTGTTAGTGAATACAGAAAAAGGGTAAACTTACACAAAAGTGTAAGTTCACCTTTGTTAATTATGCCCTAAGTAATGTTCTGGCTGTAAGCTTGATAGTTGTCTTGTGGGGAAGCTTAAGCGCAGTACGTGAGGCTTCCGTTGGATATTGTGACAAGCCAATGATAACAGCTAGGAGCCTTATTGGTTCAGTAGGAAACTATATTTCCAATGTCATAGGTCTGATCTATTTATTATAAAAACCTATGATATTGATTGTGAAAGCTATGTGCATTTAAGGGTGAATTATTTCTTCTCTGTATTAAATGCTACAGATGGGTAATTTGTTGCATGACGTGCCACAGATAATCTTTGCAGGAAAGCATTTTGATGTTGGTTAAAGCCTCTACTAAACCCTAGGGGTAGAAGATTTGCACTGTAATAATTCTTGCTTGAATTTCTTCTTAACTATCTGGCAGGATCTTGTAACAAGAAAATCATTCAATAATAACTACATCCATATATATAAATAGGTATCCATATGGATATGTAGAGGGCCTTTAGGTTAGCTCTGTTCTGCCATTGATCTGTTGCAGTATTATTTATACACTCCTTCCATTTATGAGAGAGGACAGCATTGGATAATTGTTCAGTCCAAGTCAGTCATTGGCTCTTGTCCTGTGAATGAAAGGATTTTATGATCATATGTGTATATCCACTCGATGGCAAAAACCAGAACCTACGGGGTAATAAAGCAGAAATTATTATAGGGAGCAGTTTATGGACAAGACTGCAGCAGTCTGCTTATGATAAAGAGGCAACTTGTAAGTGATGAAGCAATAAGATACTCAAGGCAACAGTGAGCTGCATGGAGACAAAGGAGCCATTAGACAGGAGAAGTACACTATATTTGACTTAAATGCAAATAACACTTGACAAAGCCAATAGTATGATTTTTGTATGCAATAGTTCATTAACACACAGAGAAAAAGATACCAAATGTGTAGCATTCATTTGAGCCCATTGAAAATGCCAGTATACACCGCAGCAGTCCAAGCTTCTCTGACATAAACAGAACAGCTACAGAACAAGTTACAGCAATGGAAACATCTCTCACACAGAGCGAGTGCAGTGTAGACAGCAGCTCTGTAAATGTTTTACATAACCAATTCTTGGTACAGCATGGACAAAAGCAGTGCAAGTTTTCACCACAGTCCATAGATGCAGTGCCGGGAGCAGCAACAATGCAGTGCTATCAGCAGGGTTGGATTAGGGACAGAAAATAAGCCCAGGCACTGTAATAATAGTGGCCCCATTAGTAGTTCAGTAGCTAAAAATTGGCCAATGTTTACAAGTTGGAGAAGTTATGAATTTGTTAATGTTTACTGTATAAGTCGTTTGCAAGGTATAGAACATGTCATTGATTTGCAATGTTTGTTTTAATATCAGGGAAATTAACAGTAAAAACCCGTGAAGCAGACTACAACTAGGCCCACAAACAGGCCAAAAAATGTCCCTCACACTTACCTGTCAGACAAGCCCATCGACCACTGCCTGATTTCCCTATAGGCAAGCTTGACCCTAATTGCAGAGTTCCCTCTACTAATTGTTAGAAATGGGGGTCTGTAGTTGGCAGTGGCTTGCAACCTGTTCAAGGAGGGACCATTCCTTGTAGTCAAGATAAAGGAGTTACACACCCAGATAATACCTGCTCACCCCCTTGATAGCTAGGCACGAATAGACAGCCTTATCTCAGAGGCAATGTGTAAAGTATCTGTGTATAGCACAGTAAAACAGTGAAAACACTACAAATGGGACTACACCAGTTTAGAAAAATAAAGTATCTTTATCTAAACCAGACAAGACCAAATCGACAAAAATCCAACATACACAACTCAAAACATGACTTTTGAAAGGTGTCCAGACGCGGTCGGTAGTAGAAGTAACTGCAGGGCGGTGATGTGGGGAGGGGGAGGGGCAGGGTGGGGGGTAGTAAACTATTGATCACGGAGTTTTACAGGTAAGTTAACATATAAATTAATAAAACAAATTTTGTTGCGTGCACAGCATCCCCAAATGCTAAGCTGTGCACGCAACGAAATTCATTTTATTAATTTATATGTTAACTTACCTGTAAAACTCTGTAATCCATAGTTTACTACCCCCCACCCTGCCCCTCCCCCTCCCCACGTCACCTCCCTGCAGTTTCTCCTAGTACCGACCGCGGCTGAAGGTGTCAAGCAATTCTGCCCATAGAAATCTATTGCTGCAGTGATTTTACACAAAGAAACTCAGATGCGTTAAAATCCACAAGGCAAAACAGCTACAGAGGGGGGAAGCATCATAAAGCACAATGATGCGTTGGTTCCCGAGTCCACAGGGAGGCAATGCAGGAGAAGTATTGTGTCTAATCTGGTCTGTAGGGGGTAGTGATACGTAGAAATCCAAGCTGTTTCTGGTTTGCTGGTGACATGTGGGGAAAACTTTGCACACAGGTGCAATGCATGGAAATCTGGATGCGCTTTAAGTCGATGTAACGGCAGCAAACAGGCCCTGCCTAAATTTCTTAAGCCGCGGTCTCACAATACGTTGATTCTTTCAGCCACACAGCAGGGCCTGCTTAAGAGTCAGTGCGGGGGTCTCTGACTTCGGAGACACAGTGCGCTGAATGCTGGCTGTGGTGGTTTCTTCGACCGCTGACAGGCGCTGCATCGATTTCTTTGGTGCATGGCGATGGTGCATGGAAATTTCTCCTGCACAGCAGTGCTGCATCGGAAAAACAGGTGCTGGAAGGGCGATGCGTCGATATTGATGGTTTCAAGCATCACTTCGCAGCAGGAACAGCTTCCAAAGGCCCAGAACTGGAATTGACACCACTTGGCAGATCAGAACTCCCAGCAGTGGAGATCATGGATACTATAGGTGAAGCCTTTGATGGCTATGAGACTTCCAAAAGGAGGCAAGCGTGCACAAGCCCTTGGAGAAACTTCACAAGCAGGATAAAAAGCAAAGTTTACTCCTTTTCCTCTCCAAAGCAGAATCAGCAATTGCAGGCCAACCCAACAAAGCAACACACAGCGAAGGGGTAGTACTCCTCCTCACAGCTCTTCTACTTGGCAGAAGTTCCTCTTGATCCAGAATTGTTCTAAAAGCCTGGGGTTTAAGGTCCAATACTTATACCCCTTTAGGCCTTTGAAGTAGGAATTCTTCAAAGGATTGTCTTTGAGGTGCAAAAGTTTTTGTTCTGTCTGGTCTTGGCTCCAGACACACTCCATGGGGATGGAGACAGCATTGTGAGAGGCCGGGCAAGCCCCATTCAAGTGCAGGTGACCGCTCCTCCCACCACTATAGCTCAGGAAGGCCCATCAGCCTGGTGAAGGGCCTTCAGTTTATGCTGGACACACCTCAACTCACTTTCTGCGACTGTCTAGAGTGAATGCACAAACAGGCCTCTGTCAGTCTAAACAAGACGTTGATTCCACAGGCAGGCAGAGGCACAAGCTGGTTAAGCAAGAAAATGCCCACTTTCTAAAAGTGGCATTTTCAAACACACAATTTAAGAAAACCACCTTCACTAAAATGTGTTTTTAAATCCTGAACTCAGAGAACCCAAACTCCAAATCTCTAGTTGTGCCCAATTGAAAGTTACACTTGTAAAAGGGTACAAGGCAGTTCCAATGAGAGAGCTAGTGCTTTCAATAGGGAAAAATGAAATTGGCAGTATTTCTCTATCAGGACATGTAAAAACCACTAGTACATATCTTACCTTTCACATACTGCATCCTGTCCGTGGGGGTACCTTGGGCCTACCTTAGGGGTGCCTTACATGTAGTAACTAGGAAGGTTAGGGCCTGGCAAGTGGGTTCACTTGCCAGGTCAACATGGCAGTTTAAAGAACTGTACTCACCGACACTTTTCAATGGCATGCCTAAGTCACGTTTACAGGGCTACTCATGTGGATGGCACAACCAGTGCTGCAGGCCCCCTTTTAGCATTTGATTTACAGACCCTGGGTCAACACAGTGCACTTGACTAGGAACTTATCTGTAAATCAAATATTCCAATCATGGAGAACCAACCGGAATCACAATTTACACAGAGAGCATATGCACTTTAGCACTGATTAGCAGTGATAAAGTGCCCAGAGTGGTAAAGACAACAAAAGCAGGGTCAGAATAATAGGAGGCAAAAAGTCAGGGGATAAACCTGCAAAAAGGGTCAGGTCCAACACAAATAGATACCACATAGACAGCAGCATCATCATTTTATCTCACATATTTTGCAGTGCCAATTCCTCCCCAGAAAACAAACAATATAGCAAGGCAGTCTCTAACCAAAATTCTGCAATCTTAAATTTTGAATGTGTTTTTGTTGCTGAACTGTGGTTGTTTGTCTGCCCTTCTGCATATCCAAATTTTCCACATTGCCTTACTCCTCATCTGAGCAAACTCTGTGGCCTTTTCTCTCCTTGAGCCGAATGTACAAAAGGATTTTGTGGTCACAGATCATGAGATTGACAAAATCACTGGGTTTGCGACCTGAAATACCTTTCTGTTACCTACAAAATTCTTGAAGTGACTGGAATTCCAGTGAGAAATCCCAAATTGAAAGGAGTGTGAAGGGTGAATTCCTTCCGATTACCATTCAGCATACTGTGTATCAATGATTTGTGACTGGAACTGCAGTCGCAAACCATTGGTCAGTTATCGACTTCTCAAAGGAGGTTGTAACTGATTTGCAATGGAGAAGGGATTCCTTTTTGAAACCCTTCGTCCTTGGGAATCAGGGTGGCAGCCTCATGGACCTGCCGACCCTGACGTATTCTAAAATGGAACTTTGATTACTTAATTTTTTAAGCCACACCTGGTTTCATTAAGGAGCACAGGCTGATTAATAAAAGTTTTATATTTTGGTATGCAATTACAGGGATGAGGAACAGCTGTCCCTTGCATGCCACCATCTTTATGATTATAGCCAATCACAGGGGTCGTATTATACACTTTAGTATATACTTATATGTGTATGTACTTTGTGGGCTATGGAGATCAGCCCTAAGACTTGTCTGCTTCCTCTTAGGGACTTTTTTCTATTTAACTGACTTGATAGAAAATGACCCACAGAGGTCAGTAAAATCCCAGAATCACTTTCTGCCGAGGGACTTTATTTTTTAATTTTTCTGGCAGCTGCCTCTATTTAACTTTCTTGATAGAAAACGACCAGGAGAGGTTAGTAAAATACCAGAATCACTTTAGCATTCTTTAGATTCCAGTCCATAGAAATTGTCTTCCACGAGCACCCATAGACAATAATATATGTTTGAAATCTTGTATTTTCAGTGTTATGACCACCAATGGCCCTGCTTTTATATTAAAAACAGAGCTTTGGATAATACAATTTCCCGCTGAAAGGCAATATTTCTTTCCATGTGTTCCCTTACCTGGCGTGTCACGTAGTTTGGTGCTTACTTTCTCTCCGTGTTAAAGAACAGTGGATGTTTCAGCACCCAGGCTAATGTGCTGCATAGCTAAATACATATACGGTCCCAAAGGCGAGACCGAATGCATTGCAAATGCTTGTTTTTAAATGAAATCCTCGTACATCAGGCAACCGTTTCGGTTTTCGGTTTCAGCAGAGTCCATTCCTGTTTTGTTAGGAATTCTGCTGCAGGGTGTGAATTTCCACACAACCCACTAATGGCGCTGCAAGAAGTGCTTACTATCGGCCTTTGTGCGAGGGACGAGCATTATTTAAATACAGACTGGGGCTGTTACAATTGATTTTCTGCATGCTTCAATATCACACACGCAGCAAGGCACACCTAAATAAAATGCGGTTTTACGAATAAATAGGGTGCCTTTCCGTGACTGTGGGCAAGCCATCTTTCTGGGTGAAATATGTAGATTTAGAAACGTGATGTAAAGCATACTTCCTCCGTGTGAAATCTGAAATAATTCAATCCTGGACACGTTCTGAGTGAAAGAATCTGTGTGACACACTTTGAATGTGAAAATGCCAGCGTTTTAATGGAAAATCTGCAGGTAGACTTTTAAGTGGCATGTCAAACCATGATGGTGCTTCGAAATTCTGTTTAATTATGTGTCCACGTGGCACTTTTACTGTTGCAGTTTGCTTCACCGGACCGATGAACAAAAGAATATAAACGCGTTCATTTTGATCTGGAATTTGCTTGCAGTAGACACTGCTGTTTATTTATGCAGGTTTTGTAGTGTGAACTCGACCAGAAGGCTCTGTAGCGCTTTGTATGGACACCGGTTGCATTACACAAGGTGATATAAAATTTTTGAAGCACAGAGAGATTGATTTGCCCAGAGTCATAGGATGTTGAGCCGGTGCCAACACTCGAACTTGGTTCCAGTGCCATCTTTAGGATATTTGGGGCCCGGCAAGACATTTTTTGGGGGCCCATTGTTCTGATTAATTCTGATTTTAATCAATCGTTTTTGCAAGCATAATGCAGAAAATAGTCAATTATGTTAAACTTTCATAAATTGAATCACACAAAACAAATGTCTTGACCTGGCGCTCAAAATAGCCTCAAGATTACGTCGGAGAATGGGAGGTGCTGAGGTAGGGAAATAGAGGCGATATATACTGAGATATCATCTTCTTGGGGGGCAGCTTTATAGCTGGGGACCATTGGCAATTTCCAACTTTGTCAATGCCTTTAAACGTCTCTGCCTGGTTCCCCGGTTTCAAAGGTGGCAGCTGAGGCCATCATGCCACATCCTCTCCTGCGAGGTAACCTTTTGAAGCGAAACCACAAACTTATAAATAAACTGATATTCCTGTGAGAAGACGTGCTGATCTCTGCTAGAAGAAACAGAACAACCTCTTGAAGCACTACTGTATACTACCAACCTGGACCTCAACGTGAGCCAGGGTAGCAGCTTCTGCCCTTCTGGGGCTGTTTGCAGCCCTTGGACCTCTTCTTGCCCCCTGGGCTATCATTCAATATTTCCCACTGCGGTTCTGAATATTTGAATTGTTGTGAAACTGGCATTAAGTAAACTGAAAACAGGCATATAGCATTTGGCAAGTGGACTTTAAACTAACCACAAGGCAACAAGAAACCTACTTTTATTAACTGCCAACAAACACACACTCGACTATTCACTGTTTTATATGTAAAATCAGGCAGCAGTTTTGGGGCTGGCCATTGGACTGAAACCCAGCACAACATGTGACCTATGAGTGCAAATATCAGTCACTTCTTATTTACCAGGTAGGCTTTGAGCAGCTAGCCTTTTGATTTCAGTGAGCTACCCCCGCACTCCGTGCTGCCTCATATCTACTGTAAGCCTCGCTATCAGCCCCTCAGGCTCCTTGGTACCTGGGTCTGCGTAAATCATTAGGCAGGGAGCATGTGGTTAGAGTTTTTCCGTCATATAGCCAGGGAGGGAGGAATTGTATTCATGTTCAAAGATTGCAACAGGGTTGGTGAGACAAGATTGCCATTTTATGGTAGAAAACCTCTATGTTGTTGGTGCATTTTCAATATTTGGGTATATCGATCTTAGTCGTTCCCTATGCTGGCCTACTCCTCCATTGCTGCAATGCGCTAGTCGTAGAATCTGGAGAAAAATGATGTTAGGCCATCCTAGCACATTTCCTGCCATTTTCTTAGATGGCGTCGGGAATGGCTGCTTTGAAGAAGACATTGTCCAGCTTTTCCAGTACGTCAAAAGAAGCCTCAATGGTCAGTAAAAGTAGAGGTGTTATCAGCCACCATCCTTGGAGCCAATGGTCGCCGCTGGTCCCTTAGTAAACAGTGACTCTGCCACCAGGGGCGTAACACAGGCCCCCGCATCCCCCGCAGTGCGGGGGGGCCTCCAAGCTCCAGGAGGCCCCCTTAGCACTGCACTTTGGCCGGAAAGCTCCTCATAGAGTCCAGAGGGGGCTCCTCCACGTACCTTGCAGGGGAGCCCCCTCAATTATCGTTACGCCACTGTCTGCCACCTGAACTACACATCCCCTTGATGGGCATTCTCGGTACAAGCTGCACTTGCCCCCAGTAACTTCATGGAGTATTTACATTGATTGACTCAGCAGGTGCTTCCAGTCACAGGAATGCATATTTCCTTAGGGAAGGGGGCTAAAATGGCACATATTAAGCTGTCAGAAAATAATTTAGGAAAAACCATAACTATGGCAATGTACATTGAAATATTTCACTATATTCTGTTTTAGCTAAACCATTTTACTATCTATAAAGAGGGAGCTACCTCTTCAGAGGTATTCAAGACGGAATTATTTTTTTAAGTAATTATTCCATGTAACGTGCTGGCAGATTTAACACAGTCAGTTTCTGGCACAGGTGTAGAGATTAAGAATTCTCTCCAGGCCCTACTAAAAAAGCTGTTCAGTGCCCGACAGAAATTAATTTTTTTCACTAGCGTCTGGGCCGCTTTAGACAGATGTGCATTACTCATAAAAAAAGGACCTATAAATATATTGACCTGTTCCTGGTTATGCTCATTTCTCTAGTGTGGCTGTACTGAACAAAGTGGGTAACTATCCTACCGAGGCAAAGATTAATGAAATCATAACTCGCATACATGGGCATTAATTAGTAGTAAGGCTTTATTCTTAAAAAGAGCATGCACTTAGAAAATATCCCTGTCAACACATACGTTGATCTGTAAAACTCGTTTGCCATGATATAAAATCGCATTTCACCTCACATTATGCATGAACCATCGAGGGGATTGCTCAGGTAGCTAAAATAACATTACATCTCTAAAATAAACACCCAATGGGACCATCTCTATTGCCGTTATTTGCAATTCCTCCTCAATTGCACAATCGAGCTGAAATATAAACAGCCCTTGGCTCTTACTCTCAATAGGTTTTTAGGTAATCCAGAATCTCTTCTGTTGCAGAGACTGCTCAGGATGTTGATATTGGATGAGACTTTGTTCTATGTCAACTCCATCGCGAAGAACCTGTCACTACCTTTATTATCAAATGTACCCAGAAAAAAAAACACTTGTCAATCAGCCCCCAGATGGTCTTTGCATGTCTGTCCTCCTGAAAGTTGGCTATTATTGGGGCATTTAAATCACCCATTTGGGAAATAGAAGGCTCATGCTTCTACTCATGAAAAAGATACTTGTCCTCAAAGTTATGGCAATTGCCATGTCTTGTTACCATCCCATCTACACTTGTTGAGGTTGTGAGTTTGTGTAAAAGGTGGTGATTAGCCTGCACCAAAGACACTTGGAGACCCATCACATTCTTAACCCCGTTTGGTTGGGCCTCTATCTAAAACAAGGGGTAGAGACAGCACAGAAGTGTGATATTGCATATTTCTTGGTTGATTTAATAAACCTCAAAATGGTCACTTATGCGCTGATGTTTGAAATTCAATCTTTGGGATTTTTTTGTTTGGTAAAACACTATCCTAGCTCAAAGAAACAGCAGAATTCCATTGATTTATATTTAATGCATCAGAAAGCCTCAGTTATGAGGTACTATAGAAAAGATAATGCGTTACAGTGTATATAAGCTGCAGAAACCAGGATTTATTAAGTAGGTGTCAACATGTAACTGGGGCAATGTTAGATAATACATGCACACAGTTTCTACATCATAGACATAAGTAACCAATCCACTGAATGAAATCAAAATATGTCCTCATCACCTTCAAAACTGAAACCATCCACACATTAAGCACTGGCTCTTATCACTGAATCTAGATAGCTTTACAATCCAGCTGATCAACAGTTCCACATGGGTTTGCTTCCACATCAACACTTCCTGAAAACTAAAGGCGCCCTCCGACTCAAAAGATGACAATCACATGGCAGCAACTGCACAGTCTCAGAAAGTAGTTTCCTTCCCTATAGAATCAACTTTCAGAACTGGTCTAGGAGGTCTAGGAGGTCTGTTCCTTTCAAACCTTGATGAAGGTGCAGGCAAGTTGGTTGGAATCCCACTTTGCGCCTCTAAAAGTGTCCTCTCGCAGCAGACTGTCTCATCATGGGTCTCCAGAAACTTAAAAGGATCACACCCACTCTCCCAGAACTCCACTGGCTCTTCTTCACCCCATCTTAACCTTCAAAAGAAACTGCAACATTTAAAAAGAACTCCACTTGAAAACTTTATGAATTTGGCCAGCATCTTCACCAGTAGTTTGGGTAAGAGGATTTGACCTTACTGGTATTGAAGGTGCTTACAATTTGGTTGAGTCTGATATTATCTCGCCATGCAGTGAGGAACTGGATAGGTGAAAGCGAATTTAAATTGGGAAGCTTTGTTGCAAAAATCATTAAGTAAGCATAACTTTCCTAACATTAGAAACCCTTTTCTATTTACCCAAATCAATTTACCACAAGTGACTTAACGCTCATCTCCTGTGATTTGTGCCTAAAAGTGCAGCATTAACATTGATTGCAATACATCAGAGACAGGCAGGTTCCTTGGGTAATGGAGTCGCAAATTCAAAACTGAAAACAATGTCACAGTAGATCCTATTTCATAACTTAGTGATTGAAAACAAACATATAAACGTGGATCCTTGCTACACTGTGGATCCACTGTGAAACATCTAGGACAGACGCTTCCTAAAGGCGTTTCATTCCATTTGGCAGCATCATTTCTTCAGCTAGTTTGCTCTAATTATTTAGTTAAGCTATCACCTGCTTTGCTTCATGTTTCAATTAGTAAGAATAAGAACATCGCTAATCAACCGTAACACAGCTTAAACAATATTTCAGCATCTACTGATTAATAATTCGTACTTTTAATGCCAGCATCACTAATCAACAGTGAATGGCAATTGAAGACTGTTATGAGTCAATTTTCAGTAAAATGATACATCGTGGACACAGGAACACTATCTCCGCTTACCTCACGTTTCTCCTATGATTGCTGTGGAGATACCACATCATTGTTGGATTTCTTATGCTTCCAGTGGCGTAGCATGGGGGCGGTCTGCCCCAGGTGCATGAGTTTTGGGGGTGGCAGGACTTTTACCCTCGTCATCTTTCTCCCCAACACCCCTTCCCCCTGTCACTCTTTGCTCTTACCTGCAGCCGTCGCGGGTCAACAAACATGCGCAGCAAAAGGTCTAGTTATGCCACTCTGTGCTCCAGATCACAAGCCATGACACAGTGGTGGGCATGGAGCTAAAATCAACCCCTGGAAATATATTCCTTCACCTTATATTGTACTGAGTGAGTGTAAAAAATGAGACAGGCCAGCTACAGGAATAATTGGGGGAAAATGATGTATGCGTGCAATAATCCTCAATTATTTAACCAAAAATCTAAACCCTGGGGTATTACTTTGTAGTAAGCTTTCATGACTTTTATTTGACCTACATCTTAGAATACTCTAAAGTCAAATAAGTAATGCATTTACTGTACAACACTCCCATTGAATTATTTATGCTTGATTTTCCCGAGAGTTTTAAGAAGATATTAGTATGGAATATGGGATAGACTGATGAAGGAAGTCAGAAATTTTCAGTTTTCTTGACACTCACAAAAATTTCCAGGAATATACCCGCGCAGTGGCAAAGGTTGAAGCTTTTCAGGAATAGTCACATATATGCATAATGATTTTGCCATTTGGAAATGATCCACGCATATATTTCTGTATACTTAAATGTAACACAACAGTGAATTTGGTGCTTTCTTACGTTTTTTGGTTGTTCATGGGGAAAACAAATATAGTGCATTTCAAAGAGGATAAGTTGTGTATTTATTGTTCATTCTGAAAAACAATAAATGCGTTTCTCTATGTATATATGTGTACATGAATATATATACTTATATCTATCTGTAATAATGTGTGTGCAACTATATATGTTTTTATATATATATATGTATGTATGTGAGTGTGTGTGTGTGTGTGTATATATATATATATATATATATATCTATCTTGTGATCAAGGTCGCAGGTCAGCGACTGTAACGCGTCATGTGGACCGTTCTTGGCTTGTAAATAAACTCTGGATTTGACCCACTGCTGTGGTCTGTGCCCGTGTGTTCCTTGCGAAAGGTTGAAGTCACTACAGGACTCTTTGTTGAGAGATGTGGATATATATATATATATATATATATATATATATATATATATATATATATATATATATATATATATATATATATATGTATATATATATATATATATGTTTCCAAAAGTTCGTTGTGAAATCACCGCTCTCCTCCCTCACGACGCTGGTGCCAGCAACGGTCACAACTCCGCCTCAAATGTTTAACCCAGGATAGAATCCGAGTATTTCTCCGAATAAATCCAGCGGCACACCAAGGACAACACAATATACCTTTATTGTGTCACAAAAACAGAACTACGCGTTTCGGCGAAGCCTTTGTCAAGTTACTGACCTGTGCCCAACTTTCCCTAGAAATACGGGTCAAGGTTCATAAACATAGAAGAAAAACTTTGAAGAAAAACTTTACGAGCGCTCTGTTCGAGACAAGAATTAATTGTCAAAAACATTCATAAATTGTGACGTTTCATCAATAAACAGTTGGAATCCCCACTATATGATAATGTGCAGATTCTTTACAGTTTAACATAGTAAACACAAATTATAATTGTTTCAAGGGCAAGTGCCTATGCCATACATTTTTTTAAAGAAACACAGAGCCGTTTCGTAATCCACTTAATTATAAGGAATAATTCGAGATGAACCTTGATACATGGCATCATCAAATTCATTTTAAGTACGGAACTACTCACGAAATAAATGATTATTTTATCAGTAATGGTAATGTACCCACAATATTGACTTTTGGTAGACCAATGTCTATATTAAATAACAGCCCATACTATACATATTGTAACAGGATTCCTGTGGGTAATGTACCCATTCAATTTTCAGACAATCAAAAACTCATTATGCGTCGGGCTATTAAAAGGTTCAAATATTGTGCCAAACTCCGATTAATAAAACGTTAGGACACGTACATAAGATTATGGTGCCAATCAAGCTCATATAACCTTCCAAGTCATATAGGGGGAATATACAGGTGGGCATATCGGTCAAATGCTGTTAGTGAAATGTGAAGGGCGACCCTAGTGAACCCAATGACCAATGAAAGAAACTAAGTGAAAAAATAATAATAGTAACAAGAATAAAATAAAATAGAGATAGGCACAGATGGTCTCTGTTACTATGCTAAGCCTAGCTAATAGTCTAGAGAGACTGACAATATTCAATTAATCAGGACACTATTCCCATGCCATCCTAAATCTGTTCACTCTATAATGTAAAATAAAATATAGTGATGTTTAAAAAGAACACTCAGTATGGTAATACAGAGAGAAATGGAATAGCACCATGCTAAATCAATCAACCTATGTGGGTTGCTAATTCTTCCCCAAAATTCATCCCATTGGGAATTTTAGCATTAAGTTCGATGATGTACTTTGATTCGGTAATCCTCAAGAGTTTTTCCCGGTCCCCTCCTCTAGGAAGGGGTAGGATTCTATCAATGCCAAAGAATTTGATCAAGTCAGCGTTGCTCTGATTAATTGAATATTGTCAGTCTCTCTAGACTATTAGCTAGGCTTAGCATAGTAACAGAGACCATCTATCTCTATTTTATTTTATTCTTGTTACTATTATTATTTTTTCACTTAGTTTCACTTAGTTTCTTTATTTAATATAGACATTGGTCTACCAAAAGTCAATATTGTGGGTACATTACCATTACTGATAAAATAATCATTTATTTCGTGAGTAGTTCCGTACTTAAAATGAATTTGATGATGCCATGTATCAAGGTTCATCTCGAATTATTCCTTATAATTAAGTGGATTACGAAACGGCTCTGTGTTTCTTTAAAAAAATGTATGGCATAGGCACTTGCCCTTGAAACAATTATAATTTGTGTTTACTATGTTAAACTGTAAAGAATCTGCACATTATCATATAGTGGGGATTCCAACTGTTTATTGATGAAACGTCACAATTTATGAATGTTTTTGACAATTAATTCTTGTCTCGAACAGAGCGCTCGTAAAGTTTTTCTTCAAAGTTTTTCTTCTATGTTTATGAACCTTGACCCGTATTTCTAGGGAAAGTTGGGCACAGGTCAGTAACTTGACAAAGGCTTCGCCGAAACGCGTAGTTCTGTTTTTGTGACACAATAAAGGTATATTGTGTTGTCCTTGGTGTGCCGCTGGATTTATTCGGAGAAATACTCGGATTCTATCCTGGGTTAAACATATATATATATATATATAAATTTAATTTGTAAGTGATGACAATAATATGCCATGCACAGAGTGTTTTTTTTTTTTTATTAAAATTTTTAGCGTAAGCGCACCGTACGCGTACGGTAAGCGTAATCGGCGAAATTTTCAAAAAATAAAAATTTACCGTTTTTGGCCTTGGGGGATCTTTGAGGACTCAACTAACATGGCTATGTGCATGGGCGCTGTCTAAACAGCCCCTTTATATGTTTTTTGCCTTTGTTTACAGCCCCCCCCTCAGAGTGCGAGAGAGAAAATGGCGGCCGCCGCTTCCTGGTTTCGACCGATTCGAATGTTTACTTAGATGTAACAGCCAATCAGAATCGCGCTCGCGCATGCCACCGTACGCGTACGGTAAGCTTACGGTAAGCGTACCGTAAGCTGGCTCAGATATATATATTGATTTAAAGGCTATTTTCTCAGAATCTACTGAACAGATTTACACCAAACCTACAAAAGGCACTTCCTTGACCTGAGGACTACCTCTCTGCCAAATTTCTAGTAATTCTGTTCAGCCGTTCGGGCTGTAGCCCTGTCTAAAGGTCCTATGGAAAAATGCATGGGAAAAACGCGTTTTGGGACCCCCCTTTTATCTCAGCCCCCGCTTGACTAATCCCCCCGAGACTTTCAGGGTAGGAGCGGAGCGTAGCGCCCCACCTATTTTGAGAAATTCGTGAGGATTCGTCGACCGGCGCCAAAGTTATTCAAAATAGAATGTTGCGGATTTCCTATGGAAACAGGGTCCTAACTATAACTACCTACTGGCGACCGCCAGTAGGTAATATATATATATATATATATATGGCACTACATTTGTAAGGAAGGGAAATACATCAGGAGGGCAGTCGTATGTAGTAAGGCAACTCCAGCCTCGAGGGTCTAGAGTCAGACAAATCAAGGTCCAGTGTGCTGAAGTAATACTGACCGTATATCTATGACCTTGTGCAGTCCTAAGTCTGACCCCGGGTCTAGTCAAGTCAAGTCAAGTCATGGGTATTTATATTGCGCACATATCACTCTTACGAGTCTCATGGCGCTTGCAGACTGCTGAGAGCAGATAGAAAAGGGACCCACGGCTCTTCTCCAAACAGCCAGGTCTTCAGTCTTTTACGGAAACAGTTGTCTGGTATGCTGCGAAGTTCAAATGGCATTTTATTCCAGGAAGCAGGGGCCAGGAATGAGAAAGCACGCCCACCCTGTCTAGCAGTGTGGATCTTGAGAGGGGTGAGCAGGGCAGAGTCACTTGAACGCAGTGCCCTGGATGGTTTATACCATGGTATTTTTTGCACCCATTATTTAGGACCCTTATCATACATTTGTTTGTGTGTAAGACACAAGGTCTTAAAAAGGGTGTGTTTTCTCACTGGAAGCCAGTGGAGAGTTTTAAGACAGGGTGCCGACGGCGATCTATAAGGGCGGTCGAGGACCAGCCTCGCAGCGGTGTGTTGGAGAACCTGAAGTCTGTCTAGGAGATCAGAGTTGATGGATAACAGAAGAGCGTTGCCGTAGTCCATTCTGTTGATTATAAGACCTTGTATTAGGGGTCTACTGGCCTCGAGGGGGAGCCATTTGAAGACTTTCCGAAGGCTCCGCATAACACCGAAGCAGGTACCAATAATATGATTCACATGCCCCCTCATGGACAAACAATTGTCCAAGTGGACTCCTAGGTTCCGGACTAAGTTCTTGTGGGGAGGGCATGGGCGAAGCCTGGATGGCCACCAGTCCTGCGTCCAGTGGTTGGACGCTTTACCAAAAAGCATGATCTCAGACTTGGTCCCATTTAACTGAAGATGATTTGATGTAATCCATTTGTCCACATGGGTCAAACATTCTTTAAAACGCATTTTAGTATCGTTGGAATCCGGGCCCAGCGTGACCAGAATCTGGGTATCATCTGCATAGGACAGAACATCGAAGCCATAGGTTCTGATCACAGCAGCTAGGGGGGCCATGTAAATATTAAAAAGAGTAGGGCTCAAAATGGAACCCTGGGGCACACCCATGGTTACAGTTCGTTCATTAGAGGTGATGTTACCCATCTGGACAATAGTTTTGCGGTCCTTCAAGTAACTGATGAACCATTTCAAGGCCTTCCCCCTGACACCAATCTCCCAGAGACGTCGTTCGAGGATACGATGGGAGATGGTGTCGAAGGCAGCCGACAGGTCAAGCAGTACGAGGATCGCTGACTGGTGTTTGTCCAAAGCTAATCTGATGTTGTCGGTAACCTCTACCAGAGCGGTCTCAGTGCTGTGAGCTGCTCGGAAACCCGATTGCGAGGGACCCAAGAGTCCGTGGCTTTCGAGGTGGCACACCAACTGTTTATTAACCAAGGACTCCAATATTTTTCCGAAATAGGGTAAAAGAGAGATTGGCCGGTAGTTCAAAAGTGTCTCTGGATCTGCCGAAGGCTTCTTCAGGATTGGTCTGATTCTGGCTGTCTTCCAACATAAAGGAAACTCAGATTCAGCCAAGGATTTGTTAAATAGACTGTGGGAGCCATCATTGGAAAATGTTTTGAAGGGAAAGGGTCCGCGGGGAAGCCAGATTTAATTTTGTTCATGACCATGGTGACAGATTTAAGGTCACACTCTGTAAAATTGGTCAGGAGGTTACATTGGTCAAGTAAAGGGCACAGAGATTCAGTTAACCCGTGTACGGGAGTGGTGGGGAAAGTTTTGTGAATCTTCATAATTTTTTCCTCGAAGAATTCTGATAACGAATCTACCCAGTTTTGAGAGACGGGACCAGTATGTTCATCAACGGCAGTGGTAAATTCTTTAAATATGTGGTATAGTTCCCTGGAGGAATTTTCTGCATTAGTTATCCGACTTACAAGGTGAGGTTTTTTTGCTCGTTTAATTTCGCGCATGTAACTATGGTGAAGTTTTGTTTTGTTTTGTTTTCCGCCACAGTTTTTCTGCGGCGCGACACAATTTTTTTTGAGGCTTTTAAATGGACAGTGAACCAGAAGGAGGTTCGGTTCTTGGACCTGATAATTTGTGTCGGGACAATGAGATCCAGTGTAGTTAGAATTGCGTTTTTAGTTGCATAGCATCGTCATTAACACTCTAGGTCTAGGGCCAGCAATACAGTACCCTTTCCCGAAACGGACTCTTGCCACCCAGCCTTGTACCATAAACTTCAAACCATGTAGTCTTCTTGCCCGCTCCCACTTTCTCAGCTCGAATGTCCTAGTACATATACAAGTGGTGGAGAAGCAGGCTTCCAATTCATTGCTATTGCATGCTTTGCAAGCAGAAAGACTAAATCAATGAATTTTCTACTTTCTGTGTCTGTTTTAGAGTGAGGCAGGGATCCGAGGAGGCACGTTTTCGGTGTCCTAATGTGTCACTTGCCTTTTATATGTGCAACCACCTCTCACACCTCTTTCCAAAAAGGTTGGAGTGTAGTGCACTGCCACTTCATGTGGAAGAAATGTGTCTGATCCTAGCTACATCTAGGGCACCTGTGGGAGGTGGTAATAAATATCTGGTTTAGTTTAGCCGGGGTCAGATGCACGGAATGGACACAATTAATCTGCAGCAATTTCAGGCGAGCGTTTCTGGAAAATGTAGGTATGCAACTAAGGATTATGGACCAGTGACCATCCAAGAATTCAATCTGATGATCCTCACTCCATTGGTACCTAGGGAACGATAGATGCACCACCTGTTTCTGCTGGATCACCCCTTATACGTTTGTGATGCTATAGTGTCTAGGACTCCATATCAACAATGTGTGCAGCACAGTGTCTGTTGCCGGATCAGCATCCGGTTCTCCCCAGGTACTGCTGATCACCCCACGATGTGCTGCATGCATCAAGAATTACGCCACCAGAAGCTCATAGGACTCACGCAAACATGCAAATGTTTTGTAGTAACGAGCTTGAATAACTGCCCACATTCACAATGGAGGTGTGTGTCCCTGTTTGATTTATTAGCTGTCAACTCTTCCTTTGCGAAGTGGGCCGAGCACCAGAGCAGGCGATTCAGTGAGTTCACATTTATATGCCGTAATTGGAGGAGTTACCGGAACGTGTAGTACTGGGCCAGTCGAACAAGAAGAGGTGTGTCCACAGCTCGGAATTTGTCACTCAGGATACACCCGAGATTGGCCATTCTAGCTATGTGGTGGCAGAGCCAATCCATCTCAGGGAGCGCAGCGGAGGCAACCCAAGTCGTGATTTATTGGAGCTGTGCCACCAGGTAGTACCACTCATAGTCCAGTGTGTCCACACAGAACACCCTTATTAAATCCAATTTGAATAGTCTGAGCCTGACATGCCTCTACAAACTCAGGATCCTAATTTAAAGAGATGTAGTTGGAAAGTTAACTGTCAGCCTGCTTGTGACCTTGGTCACAGGAAACAGTTTGTTTCATAGGTAACTGAAATAGCTGTCCTCTCCACTAAACCTCAAAACTGGACAAAGTAGTAATTGGACAATAACAGGCTTATGTAGCCTTATTCTGTGGCAGTATGCTTACAGTGTTTGTGTTAATTATTTGGGACCTTGAGCTGTCATCTCTCTAGCCTGTCCTATCTTAGGTGAGTCCACTGTAGTGGGGTTAGCAGAAAAAAGTAAATTTTTAGCAGCACACATGGGCTTCGAGCATGTTTATATATGTGTTCCGAAGACACAGCAGAGGTAAAAAATCCAGGCCCAGAATTCAACAAGAATCAGTAAAGCAGATTAAATTCATTACACCAACACCAAAACTCAGCCTTCCTATTTATTTACTAATCTCACTCAACAATATATTGTTCTCTCTTCAACGAGTAAATGACACAAGTTCCAAAGTGATTGGATATCACAGTGATTGTTTGAAGTACCAAAGAAGTGCATCTAATTAAGCTACATTTGTTGTCATTAGTGGCACCTAATGAAGTTCTTCTGAATTTGCACCTCTATTCTTATTAAACGAAGCAATTCACTTTAGCTTTATGAAATGACATGGACCGATCAGTGTTGTCCGCGATTTCCAGCTTTTTTTGCTTTGTTAATTTATGAACCACAAAGTCAGTTAGGCCTATGCCACAACCACCATACAGAAACGGTAAACTGTGTGGTTCCTAAAATGGATTTATAGCTGCCTAGGGGCCCCATGTTCGATGTAACATGGCCAGATATTTCTGACCTTTGCCTTATAGGCAACAGCAAGTTGCATATTGGAGTATTTATGTCCATCACTATAAAGGTAAAAGTGAAACTACTTGGTAAGCAACAAGCTGTTGGTCAAAATGGCAGAATTATTTAGCCATGTCCCATGCAAGGAACACCATTAAGCAGGTTTGGATCCGTTTTCGGGATAAAGCAGAATACTGGTTGTACATTAGAACAGGTTTTGGCAATGCTAATAGGTCTGTGTGGGACTTGGCCTTTATGACTAAAGTTCCCTAATCTTTTTGTATTCCCCCTACACCGTTTTCCTAACATAGAATTGCCAATTTAGATGCTTTGGGTACTTTGACACTGATCAGCAGTGGCAAAGTACAAGTGGTCCCCAAGTAAAGTGTAATGGTAATTGGTTGGCCATGATTGGTATGTTTGCCTTACTAGTAAAGTCACTAGTGCTGTGCACTGTGTGTGCCAGAGCTAGTAATGCAAAGGCGCGCGGAGAAGGGAACTCAGGCTTGCAGTGTAGAGCCTGCGTGCAGGTTGCTAAGTTAGCATGTGGTCCTGACAAGTGCAACACTTGTCAGGCCTTACTTTCCATTTTGCATAAACAGTGGGCACCCCTGTGGTAGGTCCCGGGTAATCCCTAGGCGGGGTGCAGTGTAAGTAAAAGGCAGGACATATACTGAGGTGTGTGTTATATCCTGACAGTGAAAAACACTCCATTTCGTTTTTCCCTGGTGAAAGGCCATCCAGCCTATAGGACAGAATGGTATTGTGTTTTGTTTGCCTAGTTACCCATAAGTTTAAAATGGCGAGGTGACGTTTAGTATGTATGAACTTACAGTGTCATAACACATCTTACTATGAAAGTGGTTTTGTCACTGTGTGTTCAGAAACCACTCTTTTAGAAAGTGGCTGAGTTTTGTGCTTTGAGCATTTCTGTTTGTCTCTGCTGAATGTGGATTGACTGTCTGGATCTGAGAGGTGAGAGGAGCTGGGGAGGTCTTGGCTCAAGGGAGGGGTTGAGATGGCACCAGGCTGACCTGCATCTGGAGAGTAGGCGAGTAGAAGCCCTGGGAGGTGAAGAGGCCTGGGTTGCTGCTATAAAACAATTGACCAGTCTCCTGCTGAGTGATTAAGGATCCAGACCCCCAGAATCAAAGGGAGAAAGGTGATACTGGGAGGGAGACACCCAGAGCTGATTTAGGCAGGGGTCAAGGTCCCCTGAGCACAACAAACTTCAAAGACATTTAGGGGTATAACTATGAGAGCTGAGACCCCTGAACGTTGGAATGGAACAGAAATGGATTGAGACTGAAAAGGCTTGGACCCATTTTGTGGTCAAGAGGAACCTCTGCTAAGGAAGGAACAACTGAAGAGACTGCTGGGGAAAGACCAACCCTTGCTTCGTGATCTGGGGGTGGTCTGCAGTTTGTTGTTTTAATCAAGTAAGAAGCTGTTGGGACTGTGCTTGGTGCACTGGGTCCCCCTGCTTGATGAAGACTGTTCTTTGTGCTGTCTTGTTACCCCAAGGGCCCGAGGTGAGCTGGCTCCCTGTTTGGAAACACAGGAACATAAAAGTTTCCAGAGAAGTTTCAAGCGACATGGTGGGCACGTGTTGTGGCAGCTTGAGACCCTCGGAAGGTGTGCCCTGTGATCTTGGACACACAGAAGAGAAGTGAGACTCGGACACACTGGGTGCGTGTCGTGGTGCACAGGAGGTGCAGGTGAAGAGCGCCTGGCCAACATGTGCATCGAAGGTGAAGTGAGTCTCGGACGCACTGGGTGCGTGTCGGGGTGCACCGCAGGCGTTGGTGAAGAGCGCACCTGGTCAGCACATGCACTGAAGCTGAAGTGAGACTCTGACGCTCTGGGTGCGTGTCGTGGTGCACCGCAGGTGCTGGTGAAGAGCGCCTGGTCTGAGTGTGCATCGGAGGTGGAGTGAGTCTCGGACGCGCTGGGTGTGTGTCGGGGTGCACATGAGGCATTGGTGAGGAGTACCTGATCAACATGTGCATCGAAGTGGAGTGAGTCTCGGACACGCAGGGTGCGTGTCGGGGTGCACCGGAGGCGTTGGTGAAGAGCGCCTGGTCATCGAGTGCACCGCAGGAAAAGTGAGGCTTGGACATGGTGAGCATGTCGTGGTACGGCCGAAGACGTTGGTGAAGAGAGCCTGGATATCGGGGCACCGGATTTGGAGTACGTCTCAGTGAAGCAGTGTGCAGGCTTTGGTACAACCTGGGACTATGGAGGTGATTGGCTGATCATCGTGTGCACCGGAAGAAAGTGAGTCTCTGCAGCGCAGTGTGCGTGTCTTGGTGCCAAATGAGACTGCAGGAAGGAGTGGCTGGTGAGCGTGCACTCCGAGTCGACATGGAGTCCCATCAGCGTTGTGTGCGTGGCTTAGTGCCAGAAGAGACCCGGAGGGTGCTGGTGTGAACATGTACCCAGAGTAAAGTAATCTCAGGGGCGTGGGGTACGTGTGCCCTGCGGCCGCCTGAGACCTTCCTAACAGTTGCAGTCCGGACCAGCAGCCCCGGAGGAGCTGAGCTGCCAGGTCAAACCGCTGAGGCCCATTGAGAAAGTTCTGCACGGAAGGCCCAGTTCACTGAAGGAGGAGAGGAGAGTGGGGTCGGGCCCCCAGGTAACGTGGATCACTACCTGGGCGGGGTGCGGGTGCGGAGGGACACTCTCTTGGCCTCTCAGTCCTTGCTTCGGCTCAGATTGGGGTCCGTACTGACGAAAGGAGTGGCAGTACTGGGGCCAGAGTAAGAAGCTGTACTTTGTGTCATCGTTAAGTGTGGGGGGCAAATGTAATCGAAGAGGCTGATTGTCGTAACACACATTGCCAATATTGCTGCTAACGAACTGCCGGACTGTCTTATGATGCCTGTCATTATTTCTGCATAACGAAGTACACGATTGTAGCGCTACGTATTGCATTATTTCTCCATTGCAAAGTACAGGATCGTAGCAGCCCTCATTGCATTATTTCTGCATTGCAAAGTACATGATTGTAGTTACGATTGCATTATTTCTTAATTGCAAAGTACGTGATTGGGGTGTGACGCATTGCATTATTGTTTCATTGTGCAGTACATGATTGTAGCGGTACGCATTGCATTATTTCTCCCATTGCAAGGTACTGGGCTGTATCGTTACGCATTGTATTATTTCTCCTTTGCCCAGCACAGGATTGTATCGCTACGCAATGCACTATTGTTTGTTCATTGCAACGTGTGTGATTCTACCATTGCGACCAGAATAGCATTTTGAAAGCGGTGGTTGGGATTTGAACCTACCAGCCAGCCGGAATGAATATTACCCTTTATTATATTTTGGCTTTTGTATAGTGTGGTCTGATCGTATATCTTTTTATATAAAGTTTATACTCGTTTTCATCAAACTCGTGTGGAGTCCATTTGTGGTGTCACCAGGGGCTTGCTGTGGGTGTGGTTGCACATACTGTACACTTGTGCCTTGGAGATAGGCTTGGCTGCTCATGCCAAGCTACTAAGGGGGTGAGCAGGGCTATCTCAAACGGTGTCCTTACTTGGCCTAACGTTGAGGGAGGAGTCCCTGGTCTCGCATTTGGTGACAGTGGTGCGGGACGGGAACTCCGGTTTCCAACAGTCAGGCTTTAAAATAATGTTGCATGGTAATGTGAAGTATTACAAGTAGATGACATGGGAATTGATAAATATTTGTGTGGAAGCAAAGAACTTTGAATTATTATTGGTGTGGGTTAAAAGTTCAGGTGACAGTTGCACTGTCAACACAGACCTAAAACATTAATGTAGAGTAATGACTGCCCTCCTCTCATCTGTGCTGCTGCCAGAGGAAACCTCATAGACAAGTTATCGAAGACTCTTTAATAGCATTACAATAACATGTGTGTGCCCCTGACAGTTAAGCCTCAAGCAGCTGTATAAAAAAACAAAATCATCACAGCTGTTTGTCGGGCAAGCACCGATTTTGTGGAAGCACACAACTTCTGCCCAATCAAAACATGTTATCCTTGCTCCCAACATGTAGACGGAGCCAAAGCCCTTCTCCAGTGATGCTCACAGAAATGTCTGGCGACAGCTGCACTGTTATGCCAGACCATATAAAGTAAACCTGTTTCACGGTCTGTATTACTTTCTGTTCTTTAAAGCCTTATGTTCTTTAAAGTCTAATATTTGTTAAATGGCAATATTTAGCCAGATTTGATATGCAGAATGAATAGATTGCAACAATGGCCATCACAGTCAATTTAAACCTCTAAAATGTGCCTGCTTTTGGGCCTGAGCCACAAAGGTAAATGTACACTTGCAAATATACACATGCATATTTACTAGTGTAAGTGCCACTCTCTGCTTTTTTTGCTATTTGCCATTACCCGGTGGAGAGTTGCACCTAAGTGTAGATTTGCATATCTCTGCCCTCTTCAAAGAGGTGGTGGTGGCTCCTACAGCAGAAAGTGCAGGAGGCATCTACAGAGTGTAATGTAATGTAATGTAATGTAAGGAGATTTCTAGAGCGCATGGCTGCCCTTGAGCGTCCCAGCGCTAGAAGACACGACAGCGAGTTCAACCGATAGCGAAGCAGATGGTTATGGGAACAGCCATGTCTTTAGTGACTTTCGAAAGGGAAGCAGATTGTGTTGGGCCCGGAGGTCAGGCGGAAGGGAATTCCAAAGCTTGGACGCATGAAAGGAAAAACGTCGACCTCCTGAACGAGCTTTCCTTATCTTGGGAATTTGAATCAGATGGGCGTGCGAGGATCGGAGGATTCTGGTAGTGGTATATGGAACCACAAGGTCCTTTAATATGGACGGCGCTTTTCCCTGGACGATTTTGTGGATTAGGCACATAGCCTTAAAATGTACCCTTTGCTCAACGGGCAACCAGTGCAAAGCTCTAATCGCTGGTTTGGCAGAGCAGCGGGTCTTAGTGTTTGTGAGAATCTGGGCAGCGGCGTTTTGCACCACCTGTAGTCTGGCAATTTTTTTTTTTGGAGCCCCGAGGTAAAGAGCATTACCATAATCCAATCTTGAAAGGATAAGACCCTGTAAGAGGAGTTTCCTTGATTGGAATGGGAGCAAGGGAAGAATCTTACGGGTGGTGCGTAGGAGACCAAGGCATATTCCAGCCGTTTTTCTTGCCTGGGTGCTAAAGGTGAGATTTTGATCAAGCCAGATCCCCAAGCTTTTAATTTCAGCTTTGGGGATTGGAGGAGCGCCCATGCATGGGGGCCATAGAGACTCCGGCCGGAAATGGGATTGGTTGCCTATCACCATAATCTCCGTTTTGTCGCCATTGAGTTTTAGATGGGATAGGTTCATCCAGCTGACTATGTCCCTCAGGCAGGAGTGCAGATCTATTTCGGGGTTATCCTGCCGGCTGAGGGAGACAACCAGCTGGGTGTCATCCGCGTAGGTCAGAAGTTTAATACCATACGGGACGACAATACCTTCTAATGGCGACATATACACGTTGAAGAGCGTAGGGCTTAAAGATGAGCCCTGAGGTACTCCGCAGTGTATAGGTGTCTCCCTGGAGAGGAAATCACCCTCCGCCACCTGGAAAGATCGATTGTCAAGAAATGACTTTATCCACATCAGGGCCGAGCCAGAGATACCAAGGTCATGGAGTCTCTGGGCCAGGATACTGTGGTTGACGGTGTCGAAGGCCGCACTGAGGTCCAGAAGGATCACTGCCACTGATCCTCCTGTGTCGATGATTTTTCTCGCCTCTTCGACAACCGCCACCATCGCTGTTTCCGTACCCTGGCCGGGGCGGAATCCTGTCTGTGTAGATTTTAGCAATTTGTTGCTTTCCAGGAAATTTGATAGCTGACTGTTGATGAACTTTTCAGCTATCTTACTCACGCATGGGAGCAGGGAAATAGGTCTGAAGTTGGCAAAGTTATTCGGGTCAAGATTAGGCTTTTTTAGTAAGGCCTTGACAATCGCTTTCTTCCAGCTTGGTGGGACACAGCCGCTTTCAATGGATGCGTTTATCAAACTCACCATGGGCGCCAGAATGGTGGGGGTGACTTGTTTGAGATGTCTGACTGGTGCTGGATCAAGCGGGGAGCCGCTTTTAAGGGATTGGAGGATGGGCCGCAAGGTTTCCTCACAAATGGGAAGGAACATATCAAGTTCTATGGGTGAATTCCAAGTCTGCTCTGAATGAGTGGATGCCGGATCGTTGGGAGGAAGTGGGGGAAGATGAAGGAGGATGTTTTGAATCTTTTGGTCAAAAAACGCGGCTAACTCGTTGCAGTGGTTATCCGGGAAATTGAATGTTAGAGGTGGCTCTGGAATTTTTAGAAGTTTTTTCATGATTTGAAAGGTTTCTCTAGACGAACAGGATGCCTTGCTAATTTTATCATTGAAAAAAACTGTTTGCGCGTTTTTGAGGGCTTTTTTGTAGATAAGAATAGCTCCTTTGTATTCCCTTTTGCTGTTAGGATCAAAGTCTTTCCTCCATATTCTTTCTGCTCTCTTGCAGGATTTTTTCAGGAGGCGGATCTCATGGGAGAACCACGGAGAAGAGGCTTTTTTCCTAGGTTTTAAATACGGTTTTTTAGGCAAAACGGCATCGAGGGAATTTCCAATCCAGGACCTAAACTGTATGTCCGCAGAGTGCGGATTACTATCGGGCCGTGGCCTGGTGCATTCAAGTACATGCATCCATTTATCCCGGTCAAGTTTCGGCCAAGGGCGAGAAAGTCTGCCCGGTGCTTGATTGGGCGGAGAATAGGTCTTAATCTGCAGGCTGAAAGGAATAAGTCGGTGATCGGTCCAGGGCACTGGTATCGGTATTCCCACCCTAAGATCAGGGAAATTGCAGAAGATAGGATCCAGCAGGTGTCCCAAATTATGCGTGGGAAAATGTAGATGGTTTAATAGATAAAATTGATGGGCAGCAAGATCTGAAATCAAGTCAGCGGCCGTGGCGTCCTTAGTGTTATCAAACTGAACATTAAGGTCCCCTAAAATTAGGAAATTGGGTCGAGTGCTAGCCAGGGCCACGGAGCATTCCAAGAGTGAATTATGGAACTGTCCCATGGATCCTGGTGGACGATAAATAAGGACTCCTGAAAGGGAGTTACAAGGGGAAATTTGAATAGTGAAATGGATGTTTTCACAATCCGTCATTGGGCTATCGAGAAATCTGCACGAGAAGAGGTCTTTAAAAATGACGGCTATTCCCCCTCCCCTGCCCTTCGGGCGGTTCAGATGTTGTATGGAAAAACCTTGGGGCAATGCCTGCACGATATCCGCATCTGAATCGGGGGCGAGCCATGTTTCAGTAAGAAACAGAATCTCTAGATGATGTTCTTCAATAAGCAGATGAATTTCGTGGGCATGTTTGGGGAGTGATCTGCAATTCAGCAGAGCCATATTTATAGTCGTCTGAGGGTTGTTCTCGTTTATCGAGGGGGTAAAGTTAAAGGGACAGTGGGGGCAGTTAGTACAGTGAGAATCTGGTCTCAATAAGTGTGAACCTGAGTGTATAAGAGGCTGGTTGAGATGATGTAGGTGGTCTCTGGAGTATGTAAGCCTTGAATTCTCGCCAGTGCCTTGCTCCTGGCTCGGTGTGGTGCGGACGGGCGCAGACGGGCTTACCTCTGGCGCACCTCCGGAGCGCCACCGGCGCGCCCGCTGCGCTCGTCCGCTGCGCTGCCGGAAGAGGCACATGATTTATAGTTACGGATGTAGGAGGAAGAGGGCGTGGCCTCACTGCACGCCTGAATGGCGTCGGCGCTCGACTCCTCTGCACAGCCTGACCAGGTGAGCCTAATGCCCAGGATCAAAGTGCCAGGAGGGGGGGGGGAATGTGAGGATAAGCACAGAAAATACGTGACTCTCAAAGTTTTTTTTAAAAAAGTAGCACAACACACACGTTCCCGGCTTTCCGCCTCAGGAAAACTCGCAACCATCAACCGGCGCTTGTGGTCGGTACCTTAAGTATGTTAGGTGGTGGGCGTGGCCTAAACAGGGGCGTCGCCTCCAGAAAGGGGCGTGGCCTCACTGCACGCCGGAATGGCATCGGCGCTCGACTCCTCTGCACAGCCTGACCAGGTGAGCCTAATGCCCAGGATCAAAGTGCCAGGAGGGGGGGGGGGGGGGGAATGTGAGGATAAGCACAGAAAATACGTGACTCTCAAAGTTTTTTTTTAAAAAGTAGCACAACACACACGTTCCCGGCTTTCCGCCTCAGGAAAACTCGCAGAGTGTAAGGTAACTACCAGTTAATTTTCACCTGTTAGTGGGGATCACCACCACTGAGGTACAGATCTCTGTGTGGAAAGGTATAGAGAAAATTACTAAACGTAATTACTTCTTAAAAAAGATAATACAAATATGTTAGTCTAAATTTTAATGCAAATGGGTTTAAAGTATTTACCATTAGCCTGTACCTGATAAAATAATTTTACAGCACATTAAACTCATCTAATTAAATGTGCATTAAATAATAACATAGTTTAATTATATTAATTTTAATTATAAATGTGAATTTTTAAACAATTTTCAAAAATGACTCCTTTTCACTAAGATACTCATTTTAATGTAATATTTAGTCAGTGGTTAAACGTATATTAAATTAATTTATACATTATTTTATTCATGTTTTGTTTGTAAAGTTTACATGTTTAACCCTTTCGATGCGCATGACGGAGCGGTTCCGTCATGCGCATCGGTCGCGCTGTGCGTATGACGGAACCGCTCCGTCACGGCCCCGCCCGCGCAGCGAACCTTCAGCACGGCACGGTAATCTGCGCCGCGCTGAAGGGGTTAATTTACTTTTTAAAATTGAGTAATGTTACATAAAAAATAATTCATAATTATATGTAATTTTTTATCACTTAATATATAGATATGTGTGTGTGTGTACATGTGTAACTCTATATACTTAGTTGTGCAGAGATCTCCATCACTCCACACAGAACAAATAGGAGAGGTGGAGGTCTTTGGTCATATGTTTGAGAACTATTTTAGAACTACTTTATGTACTACAAAATGCAGTTTGGGATCAGGCCCCATGTCTGCATTACATCAATAGATCCTTAGTATTGTGTGAGTGTAGAGTATGTATATATGCAGAAAAGGAAGCAGGGAACTCTGGGTAGTTCCGAAATTTAGGCAGAGAGCAGCTCCTAAATAGAGCACCCTCCAAAAACCAGTAACACTCTGAATCGGTCACCAGAGTTCCCTGCTTCCTTTTTTTACATAATGTCACTCAAAGCCTGAAAGGGTATAGTTTTGACACATATGTATGTATGTGAGTGTATAAATATGTGTATATGTATAGCAAGAGCGAGATAGTAGTTGTAACACAGCTGATCAGAATGAGACCAAATTTGGCAGAAAGCTAGATCTTTACTCAGAAGGCATTTCTTTTGTAATTTGGTCCCAAGGTACAGAAAATTAAATATAGTGTTTTGATTGGTCATTAGGCCTTTTTCCCATCATCATCGCAGTAGTGCAGGACACAGCAGTTCTGTCATACCGAGGAATCTGATTGGCTAGTGGCAACATGAAGAAAGCTTTTGCTGCCACCATTACAGGACATGGGGACTCAGTCCATAGGTTCTGAAAAAATAAATTAAAGACCGTATAGGTGAGCATAGTAGGGGTTTCTCTGGGCCCCCATTTTTTTCATGGCATGTGTGTCCCACAACACTCTTGTGGGAGCCTTTGATAGCTCCCACAGGAGTGCCACAGGACCCAGTTGCACCTATGTTTGATCCCCCTGGAGCTAGTGTGATCAAAAAAGATGAAAAGCAAAACTTGGGGTAGGCATCTGTAGCCAGGATGCCGCTCATGGGGGTTTGGATGCCATGATGAGGGAGTGGAGTTAGGTTCAAGGCCCAGATGAAGGCGGTGGGTTGGCTGTAGGCTTATGGTTATAAGATCTTATTTTACAAAAAAATAGAAATTCACAGAAAAAACTAAGCTTAAAGAGGAGTTAAATATAAATAGGGTACTAAGAGTTAAACTACGTTATAAAAACCTTAGAAATTCATTGAAACAAATTAAAGTTAATGTGACGTTATATGTAGGTCTTCTAATGAGAAGAAAACTAACATTTAAAAATAAAAATAAAATAAAATTCACCAGTTATGCATAACCAACCTAAGTATAACTTGCACTTCTATGATCTCATGTATTATATCACTCATGGCATCTGAAATCTACGGAAGTGCAAGTTATAGTTAGGTCAGTCACGTATAATTGGTGAATTTCAATGTTTTTTTGGCTTTTCACAGCACAATGGGAAATCGTTCTTAATGCAGTCTGAAATGAATAGCCAGTGGTTCTACTGAGTAAGTCCTTTTCAACTCTTCTATACACAAACACCCCCTCTTAAAATGTCTGACTTGTACGGGGGTGGTTATAGACTGTGCCTTAGGTTAAATGTATGTTGACTCACTCTTTGCACTAGAAATGCCTGATGTATGTTAGTTGTTGTCAATACTACAGACAATTTACAACTGTTTAACCTGAGCCTGTATTGCAATACAATTATAAAGGCAGCCGCCTGCTTCTTTCTGAACGGAAGTGTGGGCAGGAAGCTGCATTGGCCTTGTCGCGTGCCGTCATGGATACCATCACGTGCAGTTTGATTTGAGCTGTGCACAGATTACAGTGTGTCTCGCGTGCCATGGTGGGTGGTGACACAGTATGATCCAAGGTTTTTGTCCTTGTGCTGGTCCCTTGTGGTCCTTGAGCCGAGGCTGTGCGTATTTTCGGCGAGTGAGCCTAGGGCCTTGGGAGTGGACACAAAGGGAGTCAGTTGTGAGATCTGGACAGTCTGAACTACACATGAAGACAAGTAATGTTTTATGCTTGATGACGGTTTCTGGGTGCGTTTTTCTTGTTATCGTTGCACCCACGGGGACAATGTGAACGCGTTTTAGTTTAGTCTGTTTCCTTACAACCTCACTGTCTGTCCTAATGTAGACAAGAATCTACCCTGTGATGGAGCCGGCGGGGTTCTCTACCGATGTAGGGACCAATCGCATCTCGTGCTCTCCAGTCTCATCCTTCTTCTAGCCGGATATCATTTCATCCTTATGTTCTGTCTGTTCACACTTGTAAGTGGCTGCTCTTAGAAATTGTGTACACTTTTTGCTCCTCATTCAATACACCGTAAATGTATTGGGATCCCCTCAGCTTTCACAGCGTTTAACGAAAAATAAAAAGCTGTTCTCTGAGCCATAATATTCAAAGAACGGCCGCCTAAATGCATTGCATGGCACCTAATGATTCAGAGCGCCTGAGACCTAAAGCAGCCTTACTAGGTGTCTTTATATTATTTTCGATTTAACTTTAAGTTCAGTGGCCGATGAAGGAGCCAATCCGGCTACTTTTGATTTCTAGACTTTCACTGATGGCTCTGAGGAGAACGCCTCGCCCTCATATTATAAATGTGCATATAAGCAGCCCGTTTCTATTTCCTGGCTACACGTTTTTAAGGTCTGTCTACCATTTTCTCTCGCATGTAAAACCCAGCCCGAAAGTGGAATATTCGGCACATTTAATCATGTTTCATTAGCAGAACTACAATTGAATTTCGCTTTTTTATCTTTGCTCTTAGTCAAATAATTCAGGTTATTGCCTGGTTAATCGTCAAAGTACTTCCAGTAGCATATTGCTGTAACTGAGCCAACGTGTATTGTAATACCCCAGCAGTTTGACGATTTTAAGCCCTATACATATGCAAGTGTGGACATTACTTCTACAAAATAGATCCCAAATGACATGGGGCTGACAGACACCATTTCAGGTCACTGTTGTTATTGGTGGTCCATGTTATATGAACTGAGGGTTCGGACCTTGGGACTATGAAAACCACCTCTGCTTTAGCGTTGGCATTGTGGCTTTCTGAATGTGAGCATGGTGCTTCTGGGGAGAGTTCTTGGCCAGAGCATCTTTTAAGGTGCGGTGACTAGAGTGTAAAGCAGTAGTGCCCTCAAAGAGGTAGTCAGGAAAGCCGTTTTTTTTGTTTTTCATAGACTATTTGGACCTCATGGACTGATCCTAAAAGGGTGATGAAGTGCTTGTGTAATACATGGTAGCGGTGGTGAGTGATCTTCTCTAGCATTATTAAGCTTGTGAGCTCTTGGGTATCGTAGTATATTTCAGTGGAGAAGGCAGTCACTACTGTAAGGGGGTTAATGATGTGATGTGCAGGGTTGGGTGTGGAGTTGGAGACAGAATGGCTTTACAAACAACCATTGACATAGCTAATAGGTCTCGCCTTTGGGACCTTATAAGTGTTTAGCCATGCAACAGTTGTATAACTAAATACTTATAAGGTCCCAAAAGCGAGACCTATTGGCTATGCAAAGCGGCCGCGAAAGTGAAAGTAATCGCGGTAAAGCGCGGCGCACATGCACTGTAGCTCTAGGCTGGCCTGGTAGCACTTTTTGGAGCCCTCTCAATAAGTCTCGCCAGGCCAGCGCATGCACTGGGTCAGGCGAGACCTAAAAACAGTGTTACAGAATCAAAACCAACATATCAATGGTTACTGGACCCATATACATTTGTGCAAGCCCCCGTCCCCTTGCACTAATCACTGTCTGTGCTAACATTAAATTGCACACTGAGGTAAAGCCAGTAGTAAGGTAAATCCAATGTTTAATTTATTTCCTAAGTTACTCTATGTAGAGTCCTTGAACTATGCGAGTGATGCCCGTGTCCTCTAGATGGCGAGCTTCCACGGTGTTTGCAAAACAAAAGTGGGATTAACCGCAACTCAGAATCCAAATACTAAACATTACTTCTATATAGTAGCTGCACAAAGAAAATAAATATCCATTTACGATAAAGAGGTGAACTTTAGAGTCTACTGCGGATGAGCTGAGATGTTCCCAAAAGCATCACTCGGTGACACACTCTTCACTTACCGCACCCTTGAACTGGCTTATTGGCTGCAGCCTCACTTCGTGCAAGGCCAGTCGCTTGTAGCTGTTGGTATTCTAAAAAAATGGCTACAGTTGGCTTCCTGGAACACATGTGCTGCTGTTTATTTGTAACTCAAATTGTTTCTTGTGCCACTTTGTTGCCATGGTTCTATACCTGCTAATTCTCGAGCTCTTGGTTGCCATTATTCCATACTATTCTGAAACAGTTTATTCTGTAGCTGTTTTTTGATACTGTTCTACCTCCAGTTATAGAAAAGTGAAGAGTAGCTCAAGTGTTCTAGGGTCATGGCCACCACTCTCTCTCTCTCTCTGGTATTTTCGCCTGTTTTATAGCATTTGTCTCATCCCACTGCAGCTGTTTCACACATTAATTCAGCCATTATAGTTTCCAGTCTCACTGCAGCAAATGCAGTTTCTGAGAGCAACTCAACTGCTGTCACATTTGAAGGTCTAAATGAGTGACAACTTATAGGAATTAAGTTCTACTTTATTTCTGAGGTTATGTGTGTTACTACTTGTATCTTGACTGTTAATAGATGCTCTGACTTTTGCTATTATTTTCATAGTTCAGGTTCTATTAATTTAGCTCTAAATATAAAATTGTCCTTATTTTATAATTGTACTTGATAATCTTTGAAGTTTAATATTATACAGATATCTAGAAGAATTATGCAATATCGCAGAATTATAGACTGGCAACACTGACTAACGGGAATGAAATAACCCAGAGATGAAAAACCTCAGTTATTCGCATTTTACCCATGTATAATCTTATGTGATGTATGACCCCCAAAATCAGATGCCTCTGCTTTCAACCGCGGTGCAGGGGCAGAGGAGTGATGGAGGGGCATATAAAACGTGACTTCTCCGCCCTGTTCAAATGTAAAGAAATATTGCTGGCCTCCAGCTTCCTAACTCGCCATCCTCTGCCATCTGCCCCCCTCCCCTCCAGAGTCTGTATCTTCCTCTTTTCATCAGAGCACAGTGAGCCAGCACTTTAATTTGAGGCTTTCAGAGAAACCTGTCAGCGCAGCCTGGAATTCCCCATGACCTAGCAACAGTGGGTAACAACCTTTGTTACCCACTGTTGCTGTATCATGTCGGAGAATAACCAGTTTTAGACTCTGGTGTACACGCTAGTGGTGCTAAATGGTAGCCACACAAAATGAAGCAATATTAGAATTTGAGCGAAAATCTTTGCACTGCAGCATTCTGCCCTGCCCCCGCACCCTTTCCACTGCTCACAGTTCCACAAAGCTTTTGTTGCATGTTGACTTCTGATCACATTCTAGTTTTACAGTAGATATTTCTCATTTGCAAACTCAGCTATTACATTCTCTTCATTTTCTGGCTCCACCGTCGCTCTTCTATTATTTATTCACATGTGTCCATGGCATGCATGCGTCATGCCTCTTTCTGTTTTTAGCCCTACCTGAGAGCAGGGACTTAGTACTAATACACTTACACAGCGGCCGTTTTAGGGAATGTTTTTGGGACAGCTTTTTTCTTTGGTTAACAGAGCTTTTCACAAGCACTCGAATTTACATTTGCTTTAAACCTTTCTCTAAACATCCTGTACATCTTGTTTCTTTCTTAACAGCCCTTTAGTGATTTTCTAAACAGGCATGTAAATCTTGTTCTTGTATCATCACATTGCTGTGCATTTCTGTATTGCTTGTCCATCACCCAACCCCCTCCTGATTCGCAGGTTGACCCGTTCCCCACACCACCTCCCTCGTCGCTGCATGCTTTGTGCACGGGCGCTCGTGACAAATGTTTCCCACGTTTCATTTTCTAGAACCTATAATGGGCGATGGTAAAGCTAGTCAATCAGAATACATTATTTTACAAATGGTTTAATAAAAGGGGCACCCTTATCTCGATGGCTGACATGCCCCCTGCATGCACCTTCATTTACTTTGCAGAAATGGCGTCTTTGAAGGTAGCCAATCAACAAGAAGGGGACTGGAGGGCTTTTTATAGAGGTCCAGCATACATGCCCTATCATACAATAAGAAAAGAAGGTATTCAGTTCCTCAAGTGATCAGACAAGGGGGAGCAGAGTCTGAAAGCCAATCAATCAATCAATCAGTACATTTGCAAAGTGCACTACTCACCCGTGAGGGTCTCAAGGTGCTGGGGGGAGGGGTGCTGCTACTGCTCGAATAGCCAGGTCTTGAGGAGCCTCCTGTAGGTTAGTAGGTGCTGGGTCTGCCGTAGGAAGATGGGGAGGGTGTTCCAGGTCTTGGCGGCGAGGTGGGAGAATGATCTGCCACCGGGCTAGCGGGGGAAAAAAAGGGCAGAGCGAACGCAGGAGCAGCAGCCTCGAACCTACAACAAGCGGCAGCAGCGATACGGACTATGTGCTTCGTCAAGGCAACGGGGAAAGGGAGGAAAGAAATTCCTCCTGTTGGAACTAGGGCCCTCACACGCCCAGCCAGCTACGTGTCCTGCTTCATAATATGGACCTGATCCTCATCAGATTGGCGCTACAATACCCGACGGGCACCCATAAAGGGGCTCTTTAGGGAGATCTTCTGTTCCTTGCCGTTTGATGCAGTGGATGTAAGGGGCCTAGGTAGTGTAGATGGGGTACAAAAAGTGATTGAAACAGGTCTGATGGTCCAAAGGACTTTTATTCAGACTGGCAATCCACCTAATTAAAAGCAGAAAAAAGAGAGTGGCAGCTATCTGACGTGATGGTTCAGTTTAGCTATGCTCAACTCTACAGGTCTTTGAAGGTAGCGCCACATACAGAAAGCTGTGCATCAAAATAACTAACATTCAGAAATGTGTGGACTGATCTATTTTCTAAGCCTTTTGAATTATGCAAAACAGTAAGCAAAGAGAAGGCTAATGGATTTTGGATGGTGGAATGCACGCAGGATTAGCACGCGGTCACTAACTCTTGGGATATTAGCTATGCATGCTGTAAAACAAACTCTTCCGGTGCTAGGGATTTTCCTGCAGTGGGTGCACTAGAATGATGCCTGTAAAACAAAAGTGAACCGCTCAATGTCAAACTTAAAATTAGCTGGGTCATGCACATGGAAGAAAGGGTTGTGAAAACAACTAGAGTGCAGACTTTATACTAATAACACTGACAAACACTATGCGATGCACAGTGGTGACTTAGTAGCCAACACCAGCTATGGGACCATTCTTTGGCTGAGAACCCGTATATCCATAATAATACCAGTGCCAGCGCCGTACACAAATGCATTAAGATTTCCAAAGCCTATAACTCTCGGATTACCGAGTCGTAATGGGTCTGCCAATGCTTGTTAAAGACAGTGTTGAATAACTGGCCATGCGCATATGTAAAAAATTGGGTTATTGGTTGAGGGGGGGGGGGGGGGTGGAAGCACCACTCAGGCAACAATCACAATCCTTGTCAGGGTGAAAGACAAACGTCATTAACCTGTGGTGAACCCTCTGATAGCTTGGAACAAAGCAGCCAGGCTCCACTTAGCGGCACTGACAAAGTATTTATGCAGCACTCAAACAATAACAAATTGAAAACAAAATCCATGAAAAATTCCAAACCAATTGAGATACATATGACTCGTGGTCAGCTGGTCGTGCTAGACCATGCAACATCACAAGTTCAATAACGACTGTGATGGAGCAATGGCCAGAATCAGGGACCAGGTTAGTCAAGCTGAAAAAGCTACCTTATCAAAATCCAGCATGAGGAGGTTCATTTACGATGGTGGAAGCAGCGGGGAACATTGACAACGGCGCAGATGGACATTGCTGTAATGCAAAGAGCCTGTCAGGCTTCATCGTTAGTCGTTCCTGGAGCTTTGCATTGGTGTTCACAACTGGCTGTCGTTGCCTGTCATTGCTGTAGCGAAGAGTTAGGTTCACCAGAACTTTGCATTGGTGGTCATCGTGGGTGTTGGAGTCTTGACTCAAACGGGCTTGTTCACGGTTCCAATGGACCTAAAACTGCAGAATTTCATCTTTTCTCGTAGAGGAGTGCACTCCTACTAGTCAAGGGACCAGGACCTGGGCGGCACCTCTTGGGTATCAGGGACGTACTCTTGAAGGGCTCTGGCAGGTCCAGTTGCACATCTAAGCAGGTCCAGTAAAGCAGATTAGCTGGGTAGTTGCAGAGAGGTCTCTGGAGCATGTTGTGTCCTTGTAGCTCAAAACAGGATTCAAATGACCCGTGGAGTCACTCAGGTAGCCTTAGATGAAGGGAGCAGATCCAGTCTTCCTTCTCAGAGATCAGGGCAGGCTTCAAGCAGCAGGTTAGTCCTCTGGAGGACAAGGCAGCCCTTCCTCTTGTAAAGTCTGCAGGTCCAGTGTACTGAAGAGTGGCTTACAAGGTCCAATATTTATACCTGGTACCAGCCTTTGTGTGTGTGTGTGGGGGGGGGTGAGTCCCTATACTTTTGGGTAAGAAAATGCTGCCTTTTTAAATACAAAGCACCCTGCCCTATGAGCATTTGTGGTTCACCTTCGGGATGATGGATACGTTTTAAAAAGGAAGGTTTAAACCTGGCAAAATATTTATTTTGCCAGGTTAAAATGTATGTTCAAAATTGTACTACAGGCTGTCATGCCAGGCCTGAATATGTTTTAAAAGGCTACTTGAGTGCTGCAGGCCTACTAGTAGCATTTCATTTACAGGCCCTGGAAAACCATAGTACCATGTACTAGTGACTTACAAGTTAATTAAATGTACCAATCAGGTGTAGGCCAATTTTAGCAGGTTTCAGGGAGAGAGCACATCAGCCTTAGCAATGGTTAGCAGTGCTAAAGTGCACAACATTCTAAAAACCAACACAAACCGGTTCATCAAAGTAAGGGTGTGAGAGTTAAAAAAATAAAAACTCAGGGAACCATGCAGAGTAGGCCAGTTCGAACACCCTAGTTTCTAATTGTCGTCCAATCAGTATTGCTCAGTAAACTGGCATTCCAATACTTCTGCTGTGGTGCTCTAACCTTCCAGGAAACTCTAACGTAACCTAGCTCAGTCAGGTCCATAGTGTGTGTGGGACGTGCTCTCAAGCAAGCAGCCCTACTTTGGACACCCCTAACAGCACTTGTTTGCTTAGTACTGTTGTGTACATATAACTAAAGAGTTTTGCATTTGTTATCTTTTGCTCTTATGTAAATAAAGTTACCATGGTATGTATTTCATATACATATTACTATTTTCAGGTACACAAGCAGCAAGAAACACCTAAAAGTAAAGACAAAGGTTTACATCCTCTCTAATTGCAAGCAGTCTCACATATTTCCATAAGAATGTACAATGCAAGATGCTTTTCAGATGGTTTTGATATTTATGTTTGGTGCATTGTAATTAATAATGCAAGTTAGCCTCACATTGTGGTTAGAAATGATACTCATCACTGCGTAGAAAATTGACATCGATCTTACATTCTTCTTCTTCTCTGACTACTCTGTGAAATCTCCAGACTGAATTGTACAAGCATCGGTATGTGGATGTCCAGTCTCCTCTTTGGCTTGTCGCACCAACTGTAAATTCGTGGCTGAAGGTTTTGCGACATCATAGGACAATTGGGGAATATCACTTGCTTTTTTTTTCTGTCCCCTTTACCATCTTGTCTAAAGGCCTCCATGCAATGCCTATTTTGTGCCTGGACCAAGGTGTAATTTTCATCATCAGACTTTGACCCAAAACAAGTGAGTGAGAGGCAGTAAAGGTAGGCAGAAGGAGGAAAGAAGGAAGAATGAAAGAAGGCAAGAAAGAAAGAAAGAAATTATGAAAGAAATAAGATAGAAAGAAAACAGTAAAACACGTTTAACAATACAGAACAGTTTCAGATGGACACAATCTCATCTGGTATGTTGTGAAAGAGCAGCAGTCAGAAAAGAAAAACACTCCAAAAGTAATTTACAACAGCATTGGCAGTAGACCTGTCAGATAAAGATGGAATGTGCATCTGAAGCCTGCTATCACATCAGGCTTTTAACACAAAGGCACCACTAAAGTAATTATAAAGCAAAAACACTGGCACTGAAGGGAACTAGCTTTTGTGTGGATGAGCTCCTTGTGAGCACAAAATGTAGTCACTCAAAGTGAATTTTAACAGTGGCATAAATAGGCTGACCCACTAACCCATGCTATATGTGGAAGTGGGTGGAAGCAAAATGTGAATGCCACATTAATAGACTAATGGATGAAGAGAGGTGGTTAGAAGCCCCTATATGTAAGCATATAATAAATATATTATTAAAATCAAAAGGTTTTGTCTAATCCCAGATCTAAAATAACCTTTAAGAGTGAAGTAAGGAGGCAGGAAATGTAGGGTGGTGAAGTCATAAGGTGAAATCAATGCAAGGAAACCATTGCATTCAGCAACCCTGCCATTCCTCAGCACCAGTGGAGGATTTTTGCACTTTTTTTGTGCAAACTAAGCACCGCCTCCAGGCCAAATACCCTAGTCGATACCATGATGGCTGTTTTGTAAGGGTTCTCCATGAGTCTGCCCCTCTCCCATTCAAGCTTTGGCAGCCATGCAGCCACTGGCTCATTTAAGCTTGATGAAATGAAGCAATTTTTCTCTCATGCTATGCTTTGCAAATGCCAGAGGTTACCAAAAACTGTATGAGAACAAACCACATACCAAAGATTATTGAAGGAGTTAAGTATCATTTTAACAACCTGCTTCCCCCTAAACAAAATGGTTTTGCAGTCGCTGCAGATGGTAAGACGACCCCTAAAAGCCAAACTCAGGAGTATATTATCGATGGTCCATGATAAATTTCTGAGACTAGCATTTTGTACTAATGTTGGTGACAAGCACTATAACAAACCAGCATTGGCATAGCCAATAGGTCTCGCCTTTGGGACCTTATAAGTATTTAGTTATGCAACAGGTCCCAAAGGTGAGACCTATTGGCTATGCCAATGCTTGTTTTTATTATGGGTTGGATCTTTTATCTGCTTTTTTTCTGGATGCTAAGAACCCGGAGAGGAGTCACATATTGACCTCATGAAAATTGTGGATCGGGCTGGTTAAAATGAATATGTCTAGTTTAGCGTACTCTGTAATATTTGTCAAGAACTGTAACTTGTTGGTGAAGTAACTGTTTGTCAGTCAATAATTTTCGCGTTTTGGAAAGAATGTTGTTAATAAATACGCCGAGAGATGTTTATCTCGAACAAAAGAATTCTGCCTCAGGTCAGTTCTTGTGTTGGCTGGTTGTTACTTGAGGCTCCACACGGCACTTCCGGGGTCCCGTCCCTTTCTTATGTTACAGTGCTTCAAAATTATGAAATCCGTATGGCGGCTCAGCTATAGAGTGCATTTCTTCAGTGTAATGTGACCTAAAGCCCACGATTTCGAACAGCTGCAAGTCCATAGTGGCCTATCATCCTTCCAAGGCCGAAAAACGTAGTATTACCTAGCTAGATTTAATAACTTTTTAAGAGACGGTAAATGAAGGGCAGAATTCAAAGAAATTAGCCCCCTCCCACACACACACACACATAGGTGCTGCTTGGGTGATGACAATAATACAAAATTCAGGGTAGACCCTGAAAGTACAATGAGTGAGCTATACGAGGCAACGCGCATTTCAAAGAAGTAAACACACGTGTTTGTACGCATGTAATAAAGCTGTATGTGGACTCCAGCCACCAGGCAGGTGGATGACAAACTGGCATCTGTAAGAGTGGCCCCTCTGCTATGACAGCTCGGCAAAGTGTGAGACTTGCCTCCCTCATCAGATAAACAGAGATTAGCAACCTTTTTGGGATTTCCTCTTCAAAGCCCGGGGGGCAGAGGGACCAGGGGCGGTCAGCTGCAGCCTTGATAGACATGCAGCAGCACCGGCCCACTTCAGTCCCAACCCTCTTAATCTCCTTACTTCCGAGTGAGACTGACCTTCCCCCAGCCCTACCCGCCTATTTCCACCAGATTCCGTTGTTGGCATATGGGTGTTTGGCTATACTGATAGCTGAGATAAAAGCTTCTGTGACTGACAGGTAGGCCCGTCTTTGCACGTGTGATGCACTAGATTAAAGAGACATAAAGTGGAATCAAGACTACGCCATCTGGTATTCGCCACCCCACCCTATATTCGATGCAAGTTTCTAAACAAAACGTTTGGCTCCGGCACCTATTGTTGAACAAATTCAGCACGGTGTACTGCGCGACATCCAGCCAGTCCATACAGACAATGGCAAATGTGAAACTGAAAGACCCTGAAAGTAAATCGATATTAGCTAAAATGCCAAGGTAGGTTTTTCGAAGTAAGAAATGCAAAAGGCCAACTGACCGCTCTGAATTGCTGCTAGATCTAGCTGTATCGTATCTTGCAACTTTTAGGGGGAGAGAGATGGTCTAGGATGAACACTGCAGCGCAAAGGATCCTGAGAATTGCAGTGGGCATATGTGAGGACTCAGCACTGCATGTGTGAGGAACGAGCACTACACAGGGCGAACACTACATCAGAGTGATATATGTGAGGGCTGAGGACTGCGAGCTGAAGGGGTCTTGTGTGCGCGCTGCTAACTCAAGGGCAGAAAGGTCTCGCGGGAGGTCTCATCAATATACAGAGGTCGAGTGCGATGGTTCAGCGTGGTAGGCACGCGTGTGAGGGAAGAACAATGCAGGTACAAGAGCCGGATGTTAAGACTCTATGGTCACTGGTTGCTGAGAGGTTGCTGGTTGCTGAGAGGGTGCACTCAGGCAGGCAACTAGAGCCCAATTTCGGGGGGGCTGAAAAAGATTTCGGGGGGGGGGGCTAATTCTTCCAGCCATAGGCAGAGTGGCTCTAAGAAGGGGTGAATACACAACAAAAGCCTCATTAACAAGTAAATGGTCATTTAAATACCTGTGAAGTACTCGGGTGCGGCTGCTGTTAGACTGTCGCCAGCCCGTGAAGCTGTCTCAGCCCGGGCTGACACACACGACGGGGTGGGGGGGGCTGAAGCCCGGTGAGCCCACTGGGTGTTGCACGACTGTTTCACTGCATTTTAATGTCCTGTGTTGGGAAATGCTATGTTATGATGTAATGAGTTGAGCGGCCTATAGTGCGGTCTGGGTCATGCAATGGCACTGCATGAGAACATGTGTTCCCTGGCGTCCATTGGAGATCCTTCTATTCCTTGGTCTGAAAGAAGACTGCCAGTCTGTGAATTTATCAAAGGATTAATGGGTATTTCTTAGTTGTAAGGCAAGTCGTTTTCCTTCATTGTGGGTGTGCAGTGGCTCGAGAACTACAAATTGGACAGTAGGTGGTAGAATGGCATCTCAAGTTGCATGATTTTATTATCAGAGCGAGGGAATGAGAAGGTATGTGGATGCTGACAAGCCCGCAAATAAAACGTGATTATGCGTTATGGCCCCAAGTGAGATAGAGACACACCCCCTTCCCCGAGTGTGCGGTTCTGTTGTTTCCAAGAAAGTATGTGCACTCCCCCACCCCCAGTAAGGGAGGAGATCCAAGGGTGCATTCGTCCTTAAGTGTGTGCTCCCCCCGCAGTGTGTTTGTTCCTATAGAGTATGCTTTTTTTCGGTTTCCACTGCTGCTCAAGTCTATTCTGGTTGCCACTTGCTGATTTGATGCATGAATCCCTAAAGTTCCCGGACCCCACTACCCCTACCCCTAGTCCTCAAAAAAACTAGTTTTAGTTGCTAATGCACATGTCACAATCCCATTAGAATGAGGCATGATGTCCTCATTTTCGCTGCCCTTTTGTTACTACTTCAGAGCTTCGCTTTTGCTCATGGTGGCAAGTTCCCTTTGTCCCTCAATTAAGCAGGAGTCACAGATGTGTGAAAAGTAGTAAGCGGGTTTAAGGGTGCATGCCCCCTAATAGCGCAAATTGAAAGTGACAGACACCTTGCTCTGCCACTAATTTGCCTTCGTTAAAAAGGCCTCTGGAGTGCCTAATTGGTTTGAAACAATTTCAGCCTGGCTCCGTCTCCTGGGACTGTTGGAGTTATTTGTGGAGGAAATGGTTAATTGCAGCCCATCAAAGCACGGAGAGACACCCCCCCCGCCCCGTTCGAGAATAGCGCCAGGCTGACAGAGGTCACAGGGGTCAAAATATCAGCAAACAAATTTTAAGCAAAAGCACATGAGTGCAGAATGTTTGTTTAAAATTATACGTAGACCACATAAGGTAGCAGGCACAGATCAAAAAGTATTACTGGTAAACAAGTGGGAGGAGTGGGGGGAGTGCGGCAGAGAGCACACACAGCGTTTGTCTTGCGGGAGCGAGCCTTGGGCACCATCTGTTTGGAAGTAAATTACGAACAGATGTTGCCAAACCTCGCTCCCGCAAGGGAATCGCCAAACGTGCACGTGTTGCCATTGACAGCAATGCAATACGTGCACATTTTTGGGCAAAAAAGCAGATTGATTCCAAGAGGTCTCCTCCTAAGCAGTGCATGCTCGCTACTTAGGCGAGACCTAAAAAGTGCACTCTACAACAATGCATTTGTTGTGCCCTTAATAATGCAATGGACTTACTTTTCCTGTAACTGATTTTGAGCTGATTGTTTTAATGAATAATGCTTGGAAGTGACTGTAAATACGGAGAAGGGCAAAACTCCTTCTGATTTCAAATGTCTATTGCACTCTTTCTTTCTGATGTTTTGTAATTTTGTGGCTTTCCTCTGAAACAATTGTTTTCTAGCTAAGCATGTGACAGTGTCAATTCCATAATTTATGTGGGACATATGTAGAATTATATGTGGTAACAGTAAATGATGGGGATACGTCTAGGAGATATCACGTTGGCATCAAGAGTGAAGCTTGAGTTGTCTAAGATTTTGCTCTGAATCCTGAGGTGAAACGTATTCCCATTATTACCATTTTGCCCATCTATATTTCTGGGTCATGTATGGCTCAGCCAAATAGTATTTGCCTGCTTGCAGCAGCTGGCAGGGGCAGAAAACTAATGAGGGTGTCAAACACAACAGGACCCCCTCCCAAATATAAAAAATACCAGGCCTACCAGACAGAATAAAAAATAACCAGGGGTTCTGCCACATATTCACGCCACCTTCCCTTCAAGCCAAGCAATTAGGAAACCACAATTCCTGATGTAAGGAAACTCACATCTTTCAAATATAGATTTGTGGTGGGTCACAAATCGACCTACCTCATGAATATTACTGAGGTAGGTTGCAGCTTATTACCAATTCGGAATGATAGGCATTACAGGGATGGTGGCCTACCATGTCTTTGATTGCTTTTTAATCATTTTTTCTTAAAGGAAAATGGGATGCATTAAAAAAAAAAAACAAGGACATTTTACTTAAGTTTTATTTTTTAAGAGTAGGCAGCCTAATGGATGGCAAATAGGCCTGGGCTAAAATTCCGTTCCGCTCGCGGAAATTGTGATAATTTGACATTTTCGCGTACCGCGGAGAGCGCGAAAATGTCAAAATTTCCGCAATCCGCATCCTACCGGAATTTATTCTCTTGCTCGCGCTGTAAAAAAATACATTCTCGCGTGCGCTCGATCACCTTACCTGAATTCCCACGTTCGCCGACAAGTTTTCCCAATCCGGTCGCGTTCTCCACCAGATGTTGGATTGTTGGTAGCCATTTGCACTGTCACGCGACAGTTCGCGCCCGCATTAACGTCATTTGCCGCGCGATCACGTCTTTCTTCTCGCGATCATGCACTGCGAGAGTATGAGATGATTGAGATCTCGCGCCCGTGAGCAACCGCATGGGTAAATTGGCGAGCCGCGATCATGCAGCAAATACCGCGAATGGGCGGGAAAAAAACTTCTGCTTCTTCGTGATATTTCTGCGTGTTTGCGGAGATTTTTAACATTTTCACGATAGTTTGCGAAAGTGAATTTCGCAAATTCCGCCCACCCCTAATGGCAATCACAAATTGCAATTCGGTAATGTGTTACAGAATCGTTATTTGTGCTTTCAACATGTCTAAAAATGTTGCCTTTGTATGTATGTCCCAGAGTTTTTTCCTTCAGAATAGCTCATTGGTCTCACTTTTCTGTCTTAAATAGGAAGGCGTTTGATAGTGTCATATGACAGGAAGGCATAAATCATGGCCACAACGCATATATAACTCTGGTCATTTAACACACATTCCTGGTTCAAGGGGCATTAGATGGTGGGGGCACTGTGCCATACCTTTGAGAAACCTCTTAGAAAGTGATGTGTACGTTTTAAGTTGTATTATGATTTTAAAAGTCAAATAGAGAAATAATCTGACATGGAGAGGAACTATCTGCTACTTTCTGGGTATCTCTAGAGGTGCCCATTAGGGCATTTATTCTGATTGCTCAGGGTCTTTTAATCCGCATTTTCGATTATGCGAATGAATGGCATTCATTAATTCCTTAAAATATTTACAACTGAATGTTGATTTGCTCTGATAACATTGGATCTTAATTATTTATTATAATATCAGCCTTTGTAGTTCTGAAATAAATTTGAAGTGAGTATGATGTGAAACTCAAATGGGCAACCAGCTTTTTTGTCTCGGATCACAAATTGCGTCAGCTGAATAGTACACACAACTCAATCAACATTACACTCCATCACATTTGCGTGGTCACAAAATGGATTTCATACCCTGCTGACACACCACTGTTTCATTCTGTTAGAGTTGGGTTGTAGGTTAACTGGGGTATCAGCCCCAGTCAAGCGGCAATCGCAATTTTAGTCTGGGTAAGAAGCAGGCAAACCCAAAATTAACCTTTTTTCTTAACCTCTGGAGCAGTTAGGCTTAACTTTGAGGCAAAGTGAAAAGTATTTGCGCAACACTTCTAAAGGTAAAAATAGTGAAAACACCACACCAGTTTAGAAAAATTGATTATATTATAACCAATAAAACAAAGCCAAACAAAAAAAAACAATAAATAGACCCCAGGTTGTTGATTTTTAAAAGAATAAGTGAAACTTGCGCCAAAAAGCACTAAGCACCAACAGGGGACGTCTGGTTGCGCTGGACTGGGACAAAGTCAAAAGTTCAGGCAGACCACAATGGAGTGCGGGCCAGCGGCTGGAACCAGATTGGGCCTGTTGAGCAAAAGCACCTTGCTATGGGCTGTATCGATGTGTACGATCCTGTTGACGAAGGCGCTGTGGAGTGCGGGGGGGCGAGATGCACAATGTCTATCCATCCATTCACAGCGATACGCTGCTCCTACCAGTGCAACAGCGACGATACGTCGGCTACACTGCGATGCAGAGTTTTAACTGCTACACCAATGGTGATGCAATGACTTTACTTTAAGAGTGTAGTGCAGTGGAGGTTCCGAAGGCAGAGTGGAGGCTCTGAGCCACACAGATGCAGAGATGCATCGGTTCAGGTCCATGCAAACAGGGGTGATATGCTGGTTCCAATCCACGCAGTGTTGTAGATGCATTGGGGCTGACCAAGCAAAAGCAGCAATGTGCTGGTCCCATCCCCGCAGTGGTGATGGGTTGAACAAGCACCATAGGCTCACCTCCAAGGATCCAGGAGTGTGGTGGCAGCTCTTGGCAGAACAGACTCGCATATGGCAGAGTCTAGGTGTAGAAGCAGGATAGTTGGAAGGTTTTATGTCCCAGAGACGTCAGATCAGGAGACAAGCCAACTAGCCCTTGGAGTCACTCTGAGTTCTGGGGGTTCAAGTGATGCAGGTCCAATCCTCACCCAGAACTGAAGAGCAGCAGTCCAACAGAGCAGCCGCCCTTCTTTCTGGCAGAATGTTTACAGGTCCAGACGTGTGTTAAACTGTTAGGGTCTGCAGTCCACATTCTTATGCATAGTGGTACCTCTGAAGTGGAGGAGCCTGGTTCCAGACTCCCTACGGTCTGCCCTGGTTCCAGACTCCCTACGGGGGCGGGGGTAAACAGCCCTTTGTGTGAGGACAGTACATAGTCTTTTCTGGTGTAAGTATGAGATCTCCCATCCTCCAGAGATGGCCTATCAAGTCACACCTAAGCTACCTTTGTGTGTGACTGTCTAGGGCTAGTACACAAAGTCCAGCTGTCACCCTCCTCAGACTTGTATCAGAGACAGGCTGCTGGCAACCAGGGCTAACAGGAGAAAAGTGGCATTTTAAAAATTGTAATGATAAATTTGACTTTGCCATTACAGAGGATTTATCATTATAATTCCAAAGGTACTAAACATGACGTATCTACCTCTTTCTAATTGGGAATTACAGCCTGTTAGAAATGGGATTCCTGGTCAGCCGAGGTATGCAGCCAGGCCAGGCAGGAACCTCCACTCTAGTCAGGGTAAGCTAGATACACACTAAAAGATAATGTGTGCTCAACCTCTGGTAGCTTGGCACAGAGCAGTTAGGCTTAACTAAAGAGGCAATTTGTAAAGTATTTGTGCAACACACACACACAGTAACACAATGAATCCACCACAAAAAGACTACACACAGGTTTAGAAAAATAGGTACTATTTATCTGAGTAATATAACACCAAAATCACAAACATCCAATCAGTAAAATTCGAGATATACATTTTTAAAGATAAAATTCAAAAGTGGTACTTAGAAGTCACTAGCGGTCAGAAGATTACTGGAGGTGGCGGGGACCAGTGCAAACCAAAGTTCAGGCTGACCACAATAGAGGACAGGCTGGCTACAAGACCCATGCAGGTCTCGCTGAGAAAGTACCTTGGATGGAGCAAAGCATTGACGCTAAGGGCTCGATACATCGATCTTTTCCACACAGTCTTGTTGCTGCATAGTCGTTCAGCTTCGCTGAAGTGAAGACAATGCATCGCTGAGCAGAGCGTTATCGGGCCGTGAAGGTTGTAAAACCGCTGTTGTCAAAAAGGCCTCTGCATCTACGTCGAAGGGTGACGCATTTGTTCCGATCATCAGTGCAGTGGTGTCAATGCATCGGTTTTGATGAAAGCAGCTGCTGAACCCACTTCTGAGGCCCAAAACTTGGAGGGGGCACTTAAGACAAGGGTAGGGCTCACAGAAGGCAGAGTCCAGCAGCACTAGCAGAATTGCAGGAAGTCCTTTATATCCCTGAGACTTCAGAACACAGGAGACAAGGCAGCACATCCTTGGCGATTACTTGGAGGGAAGGCAGAGTCCAGCTCTCTTTTAGAAGCAGGGCAACAAAGCAGAAAAACAGTCCTTCCAGAAAAGCAGTCCAGTTGAGTCCTTTAAGCAGCACAGGAGTCCTTCTGACAGAGGTTCAGTTCAAGATCCAGAGGTGTCTGATTTTAGGGGTCAGAGACCCAGTTCTTATAACCAAAAGTGCCTTTGATGTAGGGGGGGGCTTCAAAGCAGCTCTCTGACGTGCGCAAGGATCCCTTTCAACTCAGTTATGTCTGCCAGGCTATCTGTGGGGGATAAATCAGTGCTTTGTGTGTGGACAGGACACTACTTATTGAAGTGCAAGGGTCACCCCCAATCCTCCCTGCCCAGGATGACCCATCAGAATGAAGAGGAATGCAGCCAACCCAGACTTGTATTGGAGACGTGCTACAAGACACACAGAGCAAAGTTAAGAGCATAGAAATGTCCACTTTCTAAAAGTGTCATTTCTAAAATGATAATGCCAAATCCAACTTTCCCATTAAAGAGGATTTATACTCTAGATCGACAGTCAATGCAATAAGGCAACTCACCTTTCAGTTCCTTTTAGGTCCTTGGTTGCCATCTTGGGAGGTGCCTGGCTCCCACAAGTTTTAATCTCTCTGCCCTGCAGGTATTTTTGGCAATTTTACTTCATTTATGTTTTAATGTACACACTGTTAGTTTGATTAATATTTAGGTTGCCAATGTTCTTGCACTACAGGGGAGCCTGTGATGCTCAAAGGGGGTTACTGGACCTCAGGTAGACTTTATCATTTGCCCTTTCATTTTTAAATAGGAGCTTGGCCCCATCTACAGCCACGGCTCCTCAACCACAGCCCTTTTAAGGGACCGGTAAGCACTTCTACACTGGGTCTAGATCAACACTCGCTACACTAAGGTGACGCACCTTTTAGTTCCTTGTAGGTCCTTGGTGGCCAACTTGGCAGGTGCCTGGCTCCCACAAGTTTCAATCTTGCTGCCCTATGGTTATTTTTTTCTGTTTTACTATGTTTCTGTTTTAATGTACACATTGTTATTTTGATTAAACTTTTTGTTGCCAGGATTCTTGCACCACAGGTGAGCCTGTGCTGCTCGAAGGAATTGGCAGACCCCAGCTAGACTTTATAATTATCCTAATCATTTTTTTAATCTGAGCTTGGCCCCATCTACAGCCATGCCCCCTCAACCATGGCCCTCTTGAGGGATCAGGAAGGAAATCCACCCTGATGGTGCACCAAAGGCATGCCAAAGGCAAGCCGATCTGTGCCTGTGTGAGGCCGGACAGCGCCAAGTGCCAGCACCCCTGGTCCTCCGACCACCCAAAGCTACTTCAGGGTACTTCTCATAGTGATTGTTAATAAAGGTATGCCTATTCATGCTCTTCTTTTAACTGTAACGCTTTGATTGTCCAGTACTCCTACCAAAACTGCAGCTTTACCCTATAGCCATGGCATGGCATTCAAGCCAACCACTTTCCAAGCCGCCCCCAAATTACAGTCAGGCAAACTGTCCTGTCTGCTCCTTAATACAAGGTCACTAATAAAAAACAAAAATATGAATTTGCTGACCCTTATGGAGCTAGGAAGTCCTGATGTCTTTTTTTATTTTTTAACGGAGACATGGGCAGATTCTGAATCTGACCCTGATTTTCAAAACTGATATTCCAAAAGGCTAAGACCTAACTAGGGTTGATAGACTACATAAGCGAGGAGGTGGAACAGCAATCATTTATCACAACCACCTAAAAGATACTTGTAAGCCCCTCATGCATCTTAACTATGAAGCTCACATGTTTAATAAAACAATTCATGATACCTATGTGTTAACAGGTATTTCATTTATCAGCCCCAGATCCCAGGGAAACCTTCAGCCAATCACTGCTAGGTTTTTTGGAATCCTGTGTTAAATACCCCTATTTTACCATTCTAGGGGATTTTAATTGTTTCTATTTAAAATGTATACATGATAAGGATACAGAGCATTTGATGGATAATCTACAGAGCTTTGAGCTGCTCTAACAAATGGTGACATCTCCAACCCTTGAAGCCAAACTGACGCTTGAGGGCATTTTTACAAAACATCCTGACCTAATGGTTAAGAAAGTAGTGCCACTGGCCTGGACAGACCATAGAGCCATATTGTCTAAATCAAGTAATCACATTATAAAGTCCTCCACTTCCAAGGTATTTGCAGCAATAAAATTCCACCCCAGGAAGAAAATTGACAATTTGAAACTGAATAACCTGCTGTGTGCCTCCAAACCCATTATTAATTTGGACACTGATACTGAGCAAGCATTCGCCTACTTTGCTGATTGGATTCATACAGCAGTTACTCAATTAGCTCCTCTAAAAATTAGATCAAACCATAGGTATTCGGTACCTTGGTATTCTCAGGGGCTCAAATAACTGAAACAAAAATGTAGGTGATGGTAGCAGCTCTGGAGGTTGAACTATAGTCCATATAAAAAAATAAAATGCGAACTGCTGATAAAAGAATATAAAAGCTGTATAGATGTAAATAAAAAAAAGATTATGGAGAAAATTAAAGCAGTCAGCAATTCCAATAAGGAGCTCTTTAACACAGTGAAGTCACTATCTAGCTTCTGCAATAAACACACTGTCACCCCAGATCAACAACATTGCGACAAAATAGCACACTTTTCAAGACTAAAGTAAATAATATTTTGGGGAAAGGTATAGAAATTTTGAAAAATTCAAAACATCTGCTTAATACTGAGGTAAATGGGGAAACCATCTCTGGTGAGACTAGTATAGGTACCTCCATTCTGACCACCTTTACTCCACTTACTGTAGAGAGAGTAGGTATCCTCATTGAAACCTCAAAATCAAGTGCTCCCTCAGACCCCTGCCCCATCAGGTACTCCACCTGGTATCAAAGACCATTTCAGTGAATCTCACTGTAGTAGTAGTAGTAGTAGTAGTAGTAGTAAATGAACTTTATTCGGTAACCAAGTTCCATCGAAGTGCACATGTGCAAAAACATTACAAGAGACATATCACTGTACTCTTTAATAAGATCCTTAAGTCCAGCTGTTTTCCAGCCCGGTGGAAAAAGGCATCCATCCTACCTCTTCTAAAAGAAATCCTCCCTGGACCCACTTGATGTAAAGAATTACAGGACACTTTTGCACCTCCCCCTACCAGCCAAGATTCTAGAAAAGGGCATGAACCAGGAGATCATGATCTTTCTTGAAATTTCCAACATTCTTGACCCCTCACAACACAGGTTCAAACCTAATCATTGTATGGAATTTGCCCAATTGGGAGCCATGGAGAAAATCAGACCTATCGTAGATGGAGGGGGCAAGGTGGTCTTGATCCTATTGGATCTTTTGGCTGCATTCAATACGGTTGACCATTCCCTGCTGATCAACCGTCTCAAGAGTATTGGTATTAAGGGTACTGCCTTAAAACTGATTAGCTCTTTCTTGTCCAATAGAGAGCAAGTGGTCGACCTGGATAACCTTAATTCTGACCCGTTCACTCTTCCATGTGGGGTCCCCCAAGTAATCTTCCTTGAGTCCCACCCTTTTTAATGCCTATATCACCCCTTTGATCAAACTCATCCAATCATGCAGCTTCTCAGTTTTTCCCTATGCCAACGACACCCAAATTGTGATGTCTGTATCCTCTGAACTAGAAACAATGGCTAGCAATTTAACATCTACATGAGTAGTATTGTGGAGTGGATGCAAAAAAGGTGTCTAAAATTGAACTCTGACAAAATGGAGGTGTTGCTTTTTGGCCACGATGCCTCCTACTGGATCTCTACATGGTGGCCCTCCAACCTTAGGCCCCTCCCCATGCCTGTCCAGAAAGCAAGAAACGTAGGTGTCATTTTTAACACCCAGCTTGCATTCATGGACCATACACATCCGGTAATGTCCTCCTGTTTCCTCACTTTCCCCTTCTCTCATTCGAGTTAAGAAAATCTGTCATTATAGCTCTAGTAGTCTTCAACATAGACTGCTGTAAATGTCTTGTATGTAGGCTCTCAATCTCGAATACAAAAATTGCAGACACTTCAAAACACTGCAGGCTGGGTTCTGTTGAACCTTCCACAATTCTGCTCAATCACTCAAACCATTAAGGAACTACATTGGCTACCAATCAGGGCATAAATTAAGCTCAAAGCCTTATGTTGGGCACATAAGGCTCTGCACCAGGTTGGTCTACTATTTTTCCAAAATGTTTTTAGATGGTATGCACCTACACGCACTATGCGGTCTTACGCAGCAAGACAGGTAATCATTCCCAAAATTGGAAATTTTAAATGGTGTTACTCCATGGCAGACCATCTAAGAGCACAACCGAATCATCTGAAATTTAGGAAAGTAAAAACTAGGCTCTTTGGCTCAACCGTTTAAATGCTTTACTTGCCTGTTCAATGACAGTTGATCTGACATTTGTGCCAAGAACCTTTTTGGTTTTCATGTGCTCTACAAAATTATTAACGTAACATATAATCAATACCATTCCAAAGCTATGAAACCTGCTTTAGCTACTCCTTTCTGATCGGGAATTACAACTTAAAAGTGTATAAAGGAATTCCCAGTGGTGGCCTATGAGGGGGGGTATGTCACAGCAGTGAAAAACAAAATATGCTGTTTGTCATTACCAGGACGTGCAAAACATAAAAGTACATGTCCTACCTTCTACTTACATGGCACCCTGTCCTTAGGGTTATTTAGGGCGTACCTTAGAGGTGACTTATATGTAATAAAAGGGGGTTCAAGGCGTGACAAGTAGTTTTAAATGCCAAATCCAGGTGGCAATAAACTGCACACGCACACAGTGACAGGCCTGAGACAGGTTTGGAAGGCTACTTCGGTGGGTGTCACATTCAGTGCTGCAGCCCCTTAGTAGCAATTGAAGTACAAGCCCTGCGTATATGGTATACCACTTTCAAAGTGATTTACCAGTACAACAATATGCCAATCAGGTATACACCAATGTCATCATGTTTTAGAGGTGAAGCACATGCGCTTTAGCACTAGTTAGCAGTGGTAAAGTGCTCTGAGTCCTGAGGCTAACATAAAGAATCAGAAAAATGAGAGGCAAAGGCAAAAAAGACGGTGAAAGGAAGGCCATCCTCAGGATTACTGGTCTAACAAAGCTTATTAGATGTAACAAGGAATCCCCAATATGAACCTATTGAAAGGGTAGGCCTCTCAGTAGAGAAAAACACATTTGGGAGTTTTTCACTACATGTTCTGCTGTACAGCACCCTGCCCTAATGGATGCAGAGGACCTACCTTAGGGTCTTCTTATATGTAATAAATGGGGAGGTTAAGACTTGGCAAATCATTTTAAATGCCAAGTCCACATGGCAGTAAAACTGCACCCACAGGCTCTGGAGTGGCAGGCCTGAGACAAAGAGCTACTTAAGTGGGTGGTTCAATCAGTGCTCCAGACCCACTAGTTGTATTTAGTTTGCAGGCCCTGGACACCTGTAGCACACATTACTAAGGACTTGTAGGTAAATTAAATATGCCCGTTGGGTAAATATCAATCAAACCATGTTTAGGGGCGTGAGCACAAACAGTTTGGCACTGGTTAGTGGTTAACCTAAGGCCAGCAATAACAATTCAGCAAAATCGGAGGCAAGCGGGCAAAACATTTGGGGGAAGACCACCCGAAGGTTGACAGGTCTAACACATGTATGTATATATACACACACACACTTATTGTTTAATAATCATTAAAAATATTGCAAAGCACTAGGTCACATCATTCCCCCAAAAGTCATCAGATGTTTTTTAGCAGGTAAATCAAACAAGATTCACCATTTAAATCATGGCGCATTCCATTAAATACTTTTGATTGATCGAGAGATTACATAAACGTGAATCTGCCCCTCTTTATTAACACAGCGACCAGTCATAACTTCTAGTTATACCCCTGCAGCACCCTTTACACTGTTTGTCTCCAAATTCAATGTGGAAATTTTAAATTAAATAAAGTGGGCAAAATCAGGTTATTCTTATTCACGATAAAGAGATTCAGGCATGTAAACTATTCATGTGCAAAGTAAAATGCTAAGTGAACATTGGCAACACCAATGAGTTTGGCTTGTGCTTTCACTTATAAGTCAGGCTTTGCCATGGTCAGACTGGGAAAGAAAATAGGCCCAGACACCTAAAAAAGTGGCCCCCATTTGTGAAGTAGACAGCTAAAAAAGTGCCTCTTGTTTGCAAATTGGGACAGCTTTGAGTTTGCCCTGTATAAGTGTTTTGCATGGTATTGAAGGCTGCCTTGATTTGAGCTTTCTGAAGCAATATGTGTTTTAATGTCAGGGAAATCAACAGTATAAACTGGTCCAATGAACCCTAAGACAGGCCCACAAACAGCCATAAAAGTGGCACCACACACACATCTGTCAGACCAGCCCATGAGGCACAGGCTGATTGCCCTGTAGGCCAGTCCTACCCTGGGCTTCCTCAAAGCCGCATCTGAATGTCCTTGCTAGGAACGGCAGAAGCTCAATGTGCTAATAGAAGTCTTTGGAGGACTGGACCTTTGATGTCACTAGAAAGTAATTTATATTGCCATAATGTAAAACCGTTCACAGTCAATACAATGTGACCTCTCGTCATTTAGTACCCGTTGATGGTGCATTGAGCACTATATGGAGAGGGATACTCTGCTTTGCTCTAAGAATCCTCCCAAAAAGTATTGTGTGCGTTTTTTAAGGTATACTAGGATTCTAAAAGTCAAATAGAGAAAATGAGCTGACATAAGGGGGAACTATCTGCCACATTCGAAGTATCTCTAGAGGGGCCTATAAAAGGCCATTAAATCCGCTTGTTCAGGATCGTTTAGTTTGCATTTTTAATTGTAAGAATGAATGGTATTCATTAATCACTTAAAATATTTATCACTTGATGATTTGCTCCGGTAACATAGAATCTTAATTAACAACCTTTATAGTTTGTAATACATTTGAAGTAAAAGTAGTATTAAATTCAAATGGGCAACCAGATTTCCTGTCTCAGATCACTCATGATGTCAGCGATGGGCTTAAAACTTAATCAAATAAGATTCAGTATTCCAAGCATGACACTTTCCATTACATACATTTGATTGGTGACATAAACCAGCCTATGCTTCTCTTTTTAAACGACCATTGGCAACGCCAGTGCATTTGACGTGTATTTCCACTTATAAGTCGGACCTATTGGTTTTACCCAAGCTGTGGAACATACTGAACTTGTATTTCAGTAGCTTGCTGGGCCACAGGAGATGAGGAGCTACTTGGCGGCATCTGAATGCGTATGCTAGGTATGCCAGAGGGCATTCCGCTAAAAGAAACCTATGGGGGAATGGTGCCACAGTAATGAATTAATTTTGACATTATGCAAACAATTGTGTCTTGCAATGAAGAAAAATGAGAGAAAGGGTTGCTTTTTCTATATGATGCATGTTTGAGATTAAAAATGAATATAAGAAAAGGAGCGATTGAGTGTACTTTTCAGATATATAACAGTCTCTCGTGCATTGCAATGACAACACTTCTAGGAAACAAAAGGATACAAGCATTTAAACAGCCAGTGGCATGATGATGAGACTAAAATGCGGCTTCACCAGACCTAGACAGTAAAAGCCTTCTTGGACTGAGTGCTTCTATATTGTAAGTCGTTGTAGCAAGTTTGCTTTTTCTTTCACGTGGGTGCCAATGGCATAATGTAAAATGGCGCCGCCCCGCCTCCCTACAGAATGTGAAGAGGGGCTCCAGACTCTCCAATAGTTCTCAAATATTTGGTGTCTGTGGCGGAATGGGGTCCCTCTGAAGGGTATGGGGCCCCTGAAAGGTTGGAGCCTACCTACGTTGCAGGGGCCTATCTTACACCTTTGGTGGTGGCTTGGCACTCTCATGATGACTAAAAGATGCATGACATTTAATAACAACCTTCATCATTGGCCCTTGGTATGCGTCTGGAATTCCCCTTGGGGCACATGTATGGGCCCTAGGTGCCAATATTTTAGGGTGACTCGGACTTTCAAAGTTGGTCCCAACAATAATGGGGTTGCTTTCCTTCGGTTCTGTTGGTAGGGCATGCTTCTGGACTCTTGTGCTCTCTGCTTGGGAAGGGATGTGTTTGCTTCAGTAGTAGCATGGTCTGTTCTCAACACTCCTTTGGATGACACTTTCCTCTCACTAAAGGTCCTGGCTATTGCGACCATGCCTTGGCTATGGCTGTGGTTCTGCCCAGCTCCGTTGCATGTCAAGGTTTGCATGATGCAATGGGCCAATTTGTGTTCAGAGTGGTGCGAGCTGGTTGATGTTCTTCTGTTTACCTATGTTTTGGCCTGCTGATTTCTGTGTTTTTTTCCCTACTATGCAAGACGTTTCTGCTGCTTTATTATCCAGTCCCAGGCCTTCTGACATTGATTCCAATAAGTTTCCCTGGCTTTCCCAGAGGATGAGGAGGCTAGACCCTTGTGTGTCTGGTTGTCTATTCTTGTTATGTCTGGCGGCTACATGATGGGTAAGATTCTTTCTTGTCCTCCAGTTGCTCTTTCGTTGCGGTTGCTGAGGTCAGGTGGGTACCTACGCAATTTTCTTGTAGAGTTTCCTGGTGTCCACCCAATGCTGGGTCTTGAGTAGATCCAGATTGATGGATGTTTCTCAGTCAGCCTGTGTCGTAGGTTCATTTGGGGTGGTCAGCATGCCACTCTGTTTTTTCTTTTACTGGATACGTTGGTGACGGTTGTATGATTTAGATTTCAGTCCAGATGTTTTTTTCATCAGTTGCTTTTTGGGGTTTGCATGGCATTGCAGTCAGGCTCTTGGGTTGTTTCTTGGGACTTTCCTCTTTTCAATTTCTTATTTACTTTGTGAGCCAGATTCAGCATTGGGATGTTTTTCCTGCTACTATGTATATTTGCTGGTCTTCCTCTTTTGAGGGACTTGGTTCAGTGTAAGTTGCTAGTACTGCTGGTTTGTCCTCAGTGCAGGTTTATGGGGTGAGCAGTTGCCTTTTTGGCCTGCTTAGGCTGCGTGTGTATCTTCCCGTCTGTGGCCTCTTTTTGTTTTTTTTGGGTTGCAGACCTAGGTTGATGCATTGTGCTACCTATTACTAAGATATCTGGGGTTGTAGGACTTGGCCCTTTTTGCCTGAAGTCCCTAAACTTTTTGCTTTCCCCCTAGACCTTTTTTCCGAAATGGTGTTGCCAACGTAGATGCTTTGGACACTTTGCCACTGCTAAACAGTGTCAAAGTGCAAGTGTTCCCTGTATAAAGTAATGGTAATTGGTTTTCCATGACTGGTATGTCTGCCTTACTAGTCAAGTTCCTAGTAAAATGCACTATGTGTAACAGGGCTCGTAATGCAAATGCTACTAGTGGGCCTGCAGCACTAATTGTGCCACCTACACAAGTAGCCTTAAAGAGAGAACTCAGGCCTGCCATTGCAGGGCCTGCGAGCAGTTTGTTAAACTGCCATGCTGTTCTGACAAGTGCACTCACTTGCCAGACCTTATCCTTCCCTTTCTTTGCACATCGGACACCCCTATGGTAGGTCAAGGGTACCCCTGGACAGGGTGCAGTGCATGTGAAAGGTAGGACATGTACTAAGGTGTGTGTCATGTCCTGACAGTGAAATAATCTTCATTTCGTTTTTCACTGTTGAAAAGCCATCTTGCCGATAGAGCAGAATGTGAAGGCTGTGTAGTATGTTTTCCAGCCTATCTTCCCAAATACTTAAGATGGAAAAGTGAAGTTTAGTATGCCTGAACTCACAATGTAATACCACATATTTTTATGAAGGTGGTTTTTGCATTGTGTGTTTGGAAGCCACTCTTTTAGAAGTGGCTGAGTTGTTGTGCTCTGACATTTGTGTGTCTCTGCCTGGTTGTGGATTGACTATCTGGATTTCAAAGCAATAGGATCTGGGGAATGTCTTGACCCAGGGGAGGAGGTGAGACGGCAACAGGCTGACCTGCATCTGGAGTGTAGGGGGAGGAGAAGACCCTAAAGGTGAAGAGGCCTGGGTTGCTGCTATAAAACAATTGTCCCATCTCCTGCTGCGTAATTGAGAATCCAGACCCCCACTACTCAAAGGAAGAAAGGTGCCACTGGCAGGAAGGCACCCAGAACTGGTTTGAACAGGGGCAGGGCCCCCTGAAACACAAAGACTTCAAAGCCATTGAGGGGTAGAACTACGAGAGCTGAAGCCCCTGAACTTTGGTGAATGGCTTGATCAAGTGTGAACAAGACTGGAGCTACTTCGTGGTCAAGAGGATCTTTGCCAAGGAAGAAACAACTAAAGAGACTGAAGGATAGGACTGACCCTTGCTGTGTGTTCTGGGGCTGGCCTGCAGTTAGCTGTTTCAACCAAGGAAAGGCTAAAGGGACTATGCTGTGTGCTGTGTCCCCCTGCTTGAAGGACTTTGCTGTGTCCTGAAGTAGCTTATCCCCAAGGGCCTGAGGTGAGCTGGCTCCCTGTTTTGGAAACACAGGAACACAAAAGTTTCCATGAGAGTCTCAGTGGCGCTGTGTGTGCGTGCTTGTTGCAGCCTGAGACCCTCGTAAGGCATGCCCTGTGATCGTGGGCACCTGGAGTCCAAGCAAGGATCAGCAACACAGTGTGCGTGTGCTTTGTGCAGCCTGAAACCCCTTTGTGAGGATTTTCCAGTGATCGTGTGCACCGGAATGCAAGTGAGTCTCATCAACACTGTGTGTGTGTGCGTTGTGCACCGTGAGACCTTCGTGAGGATTTGCCTTCTTATGGTGTGCATCGGAACCCAAGTGAGTCTCATCGAAGTTGTGTGCGTGTGCGTTGTGCACCGTGAGACCTTCGTGAGGATTTGCCTTGTTATTGTGTGCACCGGAGTTAAAGTGAGTCTCAGCAACGCTGTGCACGTGATCTTCATGCAGCATGAGACCTGTGTGTGGAGTAACCCTGGGCGTAGTTCGCGAAGTAGCACTTCGCGAAGCTACGCAAAGTGCAGTTTGCACTACGCGAGCTACGCGTAGCACTTTGCGAACTGCGTAGTACCTTGTTCGCACTGTGCCAGATGTCGTTTTCAATGGTTGCACAGTGCGGACAAGCAACCGGCACTGTGCAATCATTGAAAATGGCATCTTGCACAGTGCGAGCTGTAGTTTTCTGCTGCTCGAGTAGATTTTTACTCGAGCGGCAGCTTTCTCAACGCGAACTGGTAGTTTCCCATCGCGAGCGGTCGTGAGCATACGCGACCACTCGCAATGAGAAACCTGACCTCCTTGCGTTGGGAATCTCGCCGGGAGGTTTATTTTCCATGCTCGCGATCGCCAACTTGATGTTGCTGATCGCGAACAAGGAAAAAGTCTCGCCGGGATGTCATTTTGCTGGCTCGCGGTCGCTAACTTGAAGTTGAGGACCGCGAGCAAGCAAAAAATTACCGCAGCACTACGCAACACTACGCTACGCGTGTTCGCACTGTGCTACGTGCAGTTCGCGTAGTGCGAAGTAGCACGAACTTCGCAAACTACGCGAGCGTAGCGTAGTGCTTTGCTCAGGCTTAGTGTGGAGTGCCCAGTGATCATGCACCCGAAGCTTAAGGAACACTCAGCGGCGCTGTGTGCATGTGCTATGTGGCAGCCTGAGATCTTCGTAACTGTAGCGGCCCAGATCGGCTGTCCCGGAGGAGCTGAGTTGCCGGCCCGAGCCCGCTGTTGCCAATTCACAAAGTTGCATTGGAGGCCCAGTGCTGGACGAGGAGAGGAGAGTGAGTTCGCGCCCCCCAGGTAACGTGTGTCGACTCCTGGGCCGGGGCGCGGGCTCGGAGGGACACGCTCTCGGCCTCTCTCTCGTGTCAGCAGCGTGAGCCTCTGCTTCGGCTCGTATCACGGCCCGTATTGCCAAGGGAGTAGCAGTACAGGGGCCGGACTGCGGAGCTGCACTTTTGATTACATCGTACCCGTGTTGGGGGCAACTGTTGAGAGGCTGACTGCAAGTCAGAAGGAGAGGCGGAGAGACCGCCTGAGGCACAGTGCTTGAGTGTATTACGCATTATTCCATTTCTTCATAACCGAGTACCTCACTGTCGTATTACACATTGCATCATTTCTGCATAATGAACTACCTGATTAGTGTATGACGCATTGCATTTTATCTGCATAACGAACTACCTGATTGTCGTATGACGCATTGCCTTGTTTCTGCATAACGAATTACCTGATTAGCATATTGCGCATTGCATTATTCCTGCATAACGAATTACCTGATTAGTGTAGTAAGCACTGCCTTATTTCTGCATACCGACATACCTGGTGGTTGTATTATGCATTGCATTATATTTACCTTGCAAATTGCCTAATTGCTGCGTTACGCAATGTATTCTTTTTACATTGCAGAGTATCTGATTGCTGCGTTAAGCCTTACAGTATTTTTACATTGTAAAAGTGCCTGATTCTACCATTACGAACTGTATAACATGATATTAGGATTACAGGAGAATGTTTAGAAGTGCTCATTAATAACACCAGAACTTACAAGGGCTGGCTGGCCTAACAACCGGCCAGAAGAAATATTACACAACCTCATTATGTTGGTTTTATATTGTGTGGTCTTATCGTATATCTTTTTATATAAAGTTTTTATAAAACTCGTGTGGAGTCTATTTGTGGTGTCATCATTGGGTTGTTGTGAGCGTGGTTGCAAATACTTTACACATTTGCCTTGAAGATAAGCCTGGCTGCTCGTGCCAAGCTACCGAGGGGGTGAGTGGGGCTATCTAAGAAGGTGACCTTCCTTCCCCTGACGTTGGAACGTGGGTCCCTACTTGGCCTAAGGTACCTTACCTCAGCCAACCAGGGATCTCGGGTCTAACAGGGGTGAGTTACACCTGGTTGGTGGTTTTGGCAGCTCTATGAACTGTGGGGTGTGGCACTGTTTCCTTATGCAGCACCTCTTGTAACTAGGGTAGTCTCACTCAGGTTTCAAAAGATTCTGCATATTTTCACCCATCACTGTGAGCCTGATGATGGCAGTCTGTCAATGGTCTGGTGTGCAGGGTAGACAAGCTTGTTTTCCCATACTCCTTGTTCCACTGTCTGACAGTGGTTATTTTAGTCATTGTTCACAGATTGTGGGCGTCCAGGGATCTTGCTTTTGCTTCTTGTTCCTTTTCCACTATGCCAGCATGTGCATTCCCCCTGGGTTCTTTGTTCTTCTATGTACAGTTGCCGAACTGTGGTAGTCCCTGCACCCAGTCTTTTTTATGTGTGTAGTAGTCAGAGTGGTTTGCTCTGGGGTATAGGCTGCAATTTGTATGTTTTGTTGGTTGCATGTTGTGCCGTTTTGCATACAAGTCATTTCACAAGACATTTTGCTCTGTTATGGGCCCTTATGTCACTTTTGGGGGTTCGTGCTTTCTTGCATCTAGGGGTTGACTCTTGCAGAGCATTATTGGCTGGTTGGTGCCAAATTTTCATTAGTGGTGGTTGCCGGCATCCTTAGTCTGTTTACTGGATTGTCATTATTTCCTTTTGCAATGGTCTCTGTGTCCCATCTGATGTTTTCTCCTTTTGCACTGCTGTTCTACTCATGTTGGACTGCTACCTATTACCGATGCTGGGTTTGTCAGTTTTGTTTCAGTTTTTTGCATTCTGCTTGCCTGCTCTCAGACAGGGGGCATGGTGTACTTCTGTGCTGGAGGTTGTTGTGCTGTTTTTGGTGGTGCCTTCACAGCATCTTCCAGTTTTCACTTCAGGATCAAAGGTGATGGGGTTGGCCTTGTTTTCCTTTACTTTGGTTGGCAGTATACATTATGTGGGGATGTGGCCTAATGGGCTAGTGCGGTCGATCTAAAATCTGGGGAACCGGGTTGTAGTCTCGGCAATGACCCTCAACATCCTGTGATTCTGCGCATTCACATAATATCCCCGTGCCTAACAAAAAAAAAATTGTCCTTGTGTAACGTAACTGGTGCTCATGTAAAGTGCTCTGATACCTTCGGATGAAGTTCGCACTATATAAAACTAAAAAAAAAAACTGTCATGCATACTTTGCATTGGTTCATTCAGGCCGGAGCTTCTGGAATGGCTGGTTGTGGGTGCACTGGTCGGCCCTTTCAGTTTTGTTTGCTTTGGTGTTACTCCACTTGGAATGGAATTGGACAAAGAGGTAATGTTTACATTGCTTATGTGTCGTTCCATTACTCGGAGTTCGTGATTTCCGATTCCAGTCTTTATCACCCTTCTTCCTTTCCTCCCATTTGTTTTACTGACTCGGAGCTGTCGGGGGTATTGGTGATGATACTGGATGTCTTCTTTTTAGGTAACCTCTATGTTTGTGGTGTACCGGCAAATGTGGGTGGAGTATTATTTTTTCTTAAGGTATATTTTTTATTGGAGTCCCCATTTAGGCAAGTGAAGTCCCTTAACCTTTAATGACTGAAGTGAGTATGAATGGTCTCAAAGTAATGGGTTTACCAACAAAATAAGTTATATATTATAAACCTTATGTCTAACACATTAACTAGGAGCATTATTTCGCCACGGTAGAAGATTAGTCTCATGTCGGTACGTAAAATGCGTCCTGACAACACCTCCCTGGAAGAAAGGATGTGTAGAAAAGTAGATGGAAGGTGATGGTGGAAGGATGACCAATAAGAAACAGGATTGTGACTGAGTGAAGAGGGTTTGCAGGAAATGGAACTAGGTAATAGTAAGGAATAGATGGAAGGATCATGCAGGAGAGATGGAGAAAGATGATGAAGGAGAAAAGACTGCTTGAAAGGTGCATCAAGTGAGATGACTAAAATAGTTGGAAAAGAGGTAAAAAGGAGATGAATCTCAAATTGCAGGAATGTATAAATAAATTGCGTAAAAGGTTTTCAAAACAGTTGAGAGTGAGAGAAGAGTTTCCGGAAGGAGAAGGATGGTAACATGTGATATGAATAAGGAAAAGATAATTCATTCTGTAGATAGATGGGGAATAAATGGCTTGCATCATAATTGAGGTGCCATGGGTTCAGGGAAGCCACCTCACACCATGCTATCACAGACATCATTTCCAGTCTTGGGGCCTTATACCGAACCTTGCGGTCTATAGACAACCATAATTGTATGGGCATGAAGGTGGTGGTCTTCCTACCGTCCTATTACAACCAGTGTGTTGTAGGGCCTCCTTGGGACCAATGCAACCACTTGGGGGTTGTGCAGCAGTCAATATGCAATGGCCCCACGAAGCATATTACGAGTTTCCACACACCACACTTTCCAAGGTGGTGTGACCACCATTAAAAGTATGGTGGTCAGGAAACAAAGCGGGTCATACAGAGCCCCCTTGTGCCGCTGCACCATGGGGTGCATGCCGTGCAGGAACTGCCTTTGATGCTACCATAGCGACGCCTTTTTTAAAGGCACTGCCATGGGACCACCAAAGAACTGCCCACCAGACAGGAGAAAACTCCTAATCTGGCGGGAAGTTCAACAATGGCTTTGGCAGTGCAGAAGTAGGACAGTCCCACTCCAGTAACACCAAACTTTTAAAAAGGCCCTTTGAAATTTGCTTTGCAAATCATGGCTATCACTTTCATTGGATTAGTGAGTTCAGTGGAAGCAAACCAAAGCTATTGAACCCAGAATACATTAGGTTGTCACATGAAAGCCTAGTACTGGAAATAGTGCACACAAAAAATGAAGAATGAAATATGAACAGATTGGAAATAAGGATGTAAGAAGAGAAGATGGAAAGGTTTTGTTCAACTCTGTTTAGGGCACAGTTCACCAATTTTTAACCTCTTGGTGCTGTTTGTATTCTCAAGGTGCAGGCTATCTTCTGCGCAGTTTGGGAGAAATAGCAATGCTCTGAGGAACCTGACATCCTCTGCTGTTGTGTATATAAAAGGGATGTTAGAACAACCAGTGCCTACCTTTCAGAGTACCTGACAGCCAGGAAGGGCCTGAAACCCTGCTGATCCCACTGCTGGAAACGGTAACTATTAGGCAGGGTGGAATACTGGAAGGTGTGGGCAAGCCTCCTGTTGTCTCTGTTCCTTATCAGAACCTCCCTATTCCTCCATTTTTTTCTCCACACATTTCTTGTTGAACCAACAACACAAAATGCAATATTTTCACAGGACGTGTCCTGCAGGTCTGCTGGAGAGGTGGCACAGCTTATCTCACACATGCAAAACTATATATGATCACATTAACCCTATTCTTGATTGTAGGCAGTAGAGATATGTGTGTGTTCTCAACACTGCAAGCTCCATTTCTAAAAAATACCTCACTAGCCATGACTGGTGTGTGTCATTGTGCCTTGTGGCTTCTGCGGGCTGCTGTTTTGCGAACTCCTTCCATGGAGAATAATGCAGCCTCCAGTTGGACATACTGCTGTTGGCTTAAGCCGCATCATGAAAAGAAACTGCCTCAGGAATAGCATTATTTTATAATGAAAATGTTCCCTTTTCAAGTAATTTCATCCTTACGTTGTAGCAAAATAACCTTATTAGGTATGGGGAAACCCCTCAACAGCCAATAAGAGGCAACACCCTCCCTATGTGGAAGCACAGAACGTTCACCCAATTAAATGCTGTACTTAAGGTAATTTGAATGTACAAGTTGTCAAAGCCCCTCTCCCAATAGTGCTTCTGTAGCTCTTTTCCTGTTAAGTACATAAAATATGGCAATAGCTGTGCTGTCTGGTCAGACCTAAAAATGTGGATTCTCTCTAAGGTTTACCAGTCACTTACACTATGTTAAAGTCATTAGACTAAATATGAGGTGAGCGCACAAATCCTAACAAATTAGCAAATTGCTAGTATACTATGAGTACTTCCACTGTATGTTGTCATTTTTTTAAAACAATTCTTGCATTGTGGCTTTAAAAACTCGCACATGTCATAACATGGAGGGATTGCATCTGATCATGTACCATTCGTATTGCTTGCAGGTGACCTGGAGACATGGGGAGGAAACTTGATCTGTCTGGTTTGACTGAAGATGAGGCTGAGCATGTTCTTCAAGTAGTCCAGAGGGATTTTAGCCTACGCAAAAAAGAGGAGGAAAGACTAAGGTAAAGAGACCTTTTTATGTTTGGTGTGTGACAAGTACTTTAATAAAAATTCACAAAGACTGTGGACTGGAAAAACCTTTCAGATGGTGGAGCACATTGTTTTTTGGTAGATATCTCTCTGGCACGTGCAATGATAGTAATTGGTTCTTCTCTAGGTTGCCAGTGAGACATACTATTTTTCTTTGTTTGGGAGACCACAGAGACCATGTTATTGCCACACCATATCATCAACATATTTTAGCCTGAATTGCGCAGCCCCAACATACAAGAATAGACCTGAATTTTACATGATGCCAGGAGCCCTATTTTTTGCAGATCATAAAAAGCAGCCAATTCTAATTTGGCCGTTGCAGTTTGGTATTCAAGAAATAAATGCCAAGTGCAGCCACACATGAGAATTTCATCATTTGTATAAGTTCAACTCGCATATGCTGAGTGACCCTGCAAATGTCTCAATATAGCACATTCACCAGGGTGCCTGTTCCTTCTAGAAGAGGTGTACATGCTTCAGCCCACATTGAATATTCTACATCATTTGCACCCATTCACCAAAGACTTTTGGTAGAAGATTTAGAGAATCAAAATGTATGCCCCTTCTTGGAACATGTTCCACTGCCAAGGAGAATGGGGTTGTGGTAGTGCAATCATGCCCCAGGGTTTTGAGAGGTGGTCTCACCTACTTTACACCTGCAATATAATTTTCGAGACATCTAGTAATGGAGCTATGAATCCCGAAGTTTCTCCTAACCTAATCCTTGTTAAGCAGTCACTGATCAAAACTGCGTCATGGAATGTAGAAGGGGTAACCAAGTTGCTATCAGAGATAGAATGAGGTCAATTTATTCATTCTCATGACATCTGCCACTTTCTGGAGACATGGTGCCTCTCTCCCTTACACAGGAGTGGGTTTACATGTTTTTGTCCAAACACAGTCCAGGTCGGGAGGGGAAGGCCCTCGTTGGGGGGTGGGGGGTTATAGCAATTGGGGGCTCCAGTGCCAAATCAAAATCGTTTCTATCGTCATTATGGCAGCAAACAACAAAAAAGCTTTGACAGACACAATTGGTGGCACCTCACTCTTCAAATGCCGCCTTGTTAGGCCGTTAATGCACAAAAACTCCAGCACCCGTCACCTAATGGTGCCTCTGTGAACAGATTCAAGCAATTCTTTTCAAAATGGAGGTGCACTAAATGTGAGACACAAGAGCCCAAAGTATTTCTTTTCTTTTTTTCACTTTTATTTCATAGTTGTACACAACGACAGCCAACGTGTTTCGTTCCTGTATAAATAATTAACGGAACTTCTTCAGTGCTTCACTTTTTGTAGAGCAGTTTCAAATTTCCAATTAATATTTCTTAGATGTAGTATGGATGTCATCAGGTACCAATATGTAGATTAATCTGACTCGAATAATAAATAGATAGACCGTATCGCTATTCAAAGAAGATCTTTCCATGAAAAGGAGATATCTTTTCTCACCATATAATTCAACAAGCAGATTATTTATGATAAAAATTCTATATATATGATATAGTATGGACCTCAATTTTTTCTTTTGAAATTATATTCACAACTTTTTCAGGTCATACCAATCCTATGCACTGTATTGGTACCATCGGTTTAGTTGCACTGATGTATCAGGATAGAGTGGTTTCAAATGGGTCATCACCCCAGATTGTGGGCACTTTTTGTATCACTTGGCCGCCTTAATAAGCAGTTTCCGTCTGCCTCGATAAGCGGTTCCGTCTACCTCGATAAATTGCCAATTTATCGAGGTACACGGAACCGCTTATCGAGGCAGACGGAAATGAGGCATGAGGCACCAGTCAAGACTGATTTGCATATAGCTGGGTCTGACCTGAGGTGGCGAAGTGAGCTAAAGAATTATGATGGATTCAACCCAGATCTGTGACTGGTGGTGTCAAAAGTTTCATCGCTCCGCCCATCATCTCCTTGTGTTTCCTTTGTTCACCCTACGTTGGCAGAGTATGCCCAGACGTGGGTCCCTTGCTCACTTTGCCATTGGACTCAAGCTAGCCTGGTTGATGAAGGGTATTACCCAGAAACCGGTCCCAGGATGCTTGTTTCAGGTTCAGGGAAGACCTGGCTTGGCAGTTCGGGCTGGACTGTTTCCATGAGACTGAGATTGTGTTAATCCCTGCACCCCATGGCAGGCACCTCAAGATGCCTGCCACAAGGTGTAGGTATCAACCGGAGACCTCAAAAATGCTTTCTGACAGGCTTCCCATGTCGGAAGGCACGGCATGGAAAGCCTGTCAGAAACCCTGCATTGTAATCCGGACGGCGTAAAACGCCATCCATATGGATTATGAGCTGGCTTCTGACTGGCTCAAGGAGCCGTCAGAATTCAGCTGTAATGACCAGCCGGTTTCAACTCCTTGTATTGTAATCAGGCAGTCCGAATTAAAAATGACGATGTGGGTCGGAAAGGCTCTGACCAGTGGTCGGAGGCTTTCCCACTGATATTGTAATCAGCCCCCTAGTCTATAATGGTCCTCAGTCGGCCTACACATCTAGTATAGTGCCTCATAAAAAGTTTATCTGCTGCTTTTCTGCTACTCATGTCTTCAACAGATACTTGCCTATGACTAGAGCCTATGCCAGGATGTACTTAATAACTAACTTCATGGACTTGCGCGGTCATGATCATCAGGGGTGTTTCTTTTATGTCCCAAATTAGTCTATGTTCCAATAAATTTCCTCAAACTATTGTTGATATTTTTTTATAATATTACCACTTGATTAATGCAGTTAGACATATTTTACTGTAGTGAACTGTGAAATATGGCGAAAAGTAAAGAGAATGGCTTTTAGGAAATCTAAAGTAAAGTCCTCTTACAAAGATTAATATTACAAAAAGTGTTTCCTGTCCAAATCCATCTTGCAGATCATCACATAAATCTTCACACAATTGTGCATCTCACATGTTTTATGAAATGTAGCAACTATTGGTCAAAGATTCCAAGGGTCATATAGAAATAAAACAGTAAATTAATATAGAAGTAACTATTTATTTAACTTAGTAGTACTCAGTTGATGCCTAGTCTGTTTATTGTGTTCCTTTGTTTGTTCTCATAAAACCTACTTTCATTTTCCTTAAATATGCTCCAAGGTGTATGATTGTGTTGACCTTTGCACTACTATTGCCACATTCTTGTTACCAATGAGTTTCCTTATTAAAATGATGTACTTACCATATAATGATGGTGAGAAATCCTAAATTGGCTTTTCTGCATTAGAAGGCCTTACCCACTCTGTTTTATCTGGGAAGAAAAATTTCTTCAGGCCTTTGGTGACCCTGCTGGCCCCTTTCTGTTTCTAAAGATTTTAATCATTTAATTATAGATTTGTTGCGAAATTACTCTAATGTTACCAGCTGGCTTGATGTCACCCCATTCACCATGTTCCAGTACTACGCCTTCTTTTGCCAAATCATTATTTTCAGGTGTGTTATTCCAGTAGATTTAGTCAACATAAATGAATACTGCAACTCTCAGTGTGAAAGAGATTGCTAAAGAAAATCCAAGGGTCGATAAATTGTGTCCCTGTTGATATGAAGTCATCTGGTGACCTTAAATTACTGTTTCACACAGAAGACCTATGATGACCACTCATAGTGGATACAATGTGCTGTGATACCTAGAACACCACTTACCTGAGCTCATAATCGATTATAAGGACGCAAGACACTATTGGTGATTTTGTGTGCTGGGCAGAATACTGTTATTGAATTGAGTTGCGTTGATTGGGGTACGTTTTGATGATGGTTCAGTGTTATCTGTACATTTCTGTACACTTCTTACTCTAGCCAGAATTGTATATTAACTGCTTGTGCCTATTTCTTTTACTAGTCAATTAAGGTTAGGAGGATGTACTTTCAATAAATAATATACTTTATAAATAAAAACACCATATCCAGTGAATAATTATTTTATAGAGAATATAGAGACACTATCTAAACATAGTAGTAGAAGTCACCAGATAGAAAGTACAAATAGTTGGTAGAATATGTTTTCATTACACCTGATCATATTTCAATTCAAAAAGGTAATTATTAGTCACAATTAGGCGTAAAAATAAATAATGAATCTTCTTGACTGGTTGAAATTTAACTATAAAGAAACTTTTCTAGTAAACTCTTTCTGCCTTTAAAATACTTTACCTGAACTCATATACACCGGTGTAACCACATTTCTGGTTATAGATGCTGAAATCTATGAATAAGATCTTCAAAACAGTTTAAGCATGTGCAGCTAAATCTTTAGCATCAATGGTAAGGATATATTTATGCACTGTAGTGATTTCCAAAAATACTTTTCCATATGGTTAATATATTGAGGGATCCGATATTTTGATACCACTTACAGGTTTACAAAAAAACAACACTTGCAACTATGCTATATTATTGTGCACTTTGTTTTGGAGAAGGTATGTTTGGATCCTTGATGATGATCTTTCAAATACAAATCTATATAAATGTTTTTTCAGTGTTTTCCTTTGTGTGTTCTAAGACATGCAGACGTTGCATCAACTCAGCAAGTAATGACCATAATGTGTGAGCCATCAATGTGTTTTACTCCATTTTTCATAGTTTTGTGTAGGCCTATAGACTTCTATTGTGAATAATTGCAAGGAGTTACCAGTTAGGAGGACCTGATATGATAGTTTTTCTATATTTCTATGGAATATGTCATTTTGTCATGTTTAACTTGGTTTGACTAATTGAATTAATAACATGTTTGACAGCTTTATAGCGGGGAGGTTTTTATTTCAGGCCTACAACAGGCTATCGGGAGTCATTGTAGTGTTGCCTGCAAAGCACCACAATGCTATGTTGTCTTAAATATTTTTACAATGTCTATCCAAATAGTGATGGATGTGCAAGGGGTTGTGATCCCACATACATGATAATATCAGAAAATGCTCACAGATTATTATGAATGCCATTGCCTTTTGTAGTTGAAGGAAAGCAACATATGTTCTAAAGCTTAATGTAAAATGAACCTAAGTTTTACTGTCTTAACATGCATGGGAAACCATTGATTCATAAAATGTCAATTGAATACCTTGATGAATTCTTCCCATGTTATTGGGGCTGCAAGAATTTCATATTGGTCCTTTGTGACCTCAATCGTCTCTAAATCTTCAAAAAACACTTCAGAAGTTTGTGCCGCTGGCGAGGCCTCTCCCTTAGTATAAAGCTGTTTATAGTAGTCTTTAAATGCATTCAGTACTCCTGCCAGGGTATCCTGAACCTGATCTAAATGATCTTTAATTTTACAAATTTGATTAGTCACTTCCCGCTGTTGCAGCCGTTTTGCCAAGACCCGTTCAGCATTTTCTCCAAGTTCATATAGCTCAGACCTATGTTGCAAGTATTTGGCTTCCACCTCCGCTCCAAAATATTGATGGATTTTAGATTTGGTGATTGCGATTAACTGTTGGCAATCTTCTATATTCTACCCCCCCCCTCTCACTTTTCTCATGAGTTCAAACTCAGCTGTCCTTAATTGTTCGACCCATTTTCGAATTTCCTCCTTTAATGCTTTCTGTCGGGATATGGAAAAGCTCAAGGTCTCGCCTCGGCCTCCTGCTTTGAAAGCATCCCAGACAGTGACTTCAGAGGATGTGTTTCTATTGATGTCAAAGAATTCCACAATCCACTTGGCCATATGCTCACAATATCGTTGATCGTGCAAAATTCTCCTTTCAAAGCTCCAGGGCCTTCGAGTTCTCGTAACGCCACTCAATGGGATTTCAGTTACTAGAGGATTGTGGTCTGAGATAATCCTCAGAAAGCTCTCAATTTTGACTATTTCAGCCAATTGGCTAGAAATGAAAAAAGTGTCCAATCGGACGAATTCGTTATGAGGGGCCAAATAAAAGGTAAACCCTAAATCAACTGCTCTATGCTTACACCAAATATCATCCAGCCCTAGTTCCCTCACCAATCCTTAAAGGGCTTTGAAAACTCTGACTTTCCTTTGCTGATATGGCAAATCAGCATTCATATTGAAATTGCTATCTAGGTGAATATTAAGTATCAAAAGGTGTGGCCATAAGACCAATTCTACACTTAGGTGATTTATTATATCAGGATCATCTAAGTTGGATCCGTAAACAGAACAAATTGAAATAGAGGTGTTATTTACTGCGAAGTTATTTTCTGCAATGACCCAGCGTCCCAGCTTATTTTCTTTGACTCGTTTATAAGTACCCAGGCCATGTTTTGCTAAAATCACCACCCCTCTAGTTGTTGTCCCTTGCCGAGTATAGGCTATCAAATCAAAGCCTCGATCCCTCATCCACCATCGTTTGTTCCAGGGTATGTGGGCCTCCTGAAGGTATACTAGATCGATCTGCATTAATCGAAGATTCTTAGCCAACATACCCCTTTTTTTCCTGTCATTGAGGCCACAGATATTTAATGATCCAATACGAATTTTACACATCATCCTTGTATTTGATATTCTTAATGTCAAAACTTTCCATATGGTATACTTGATTATGAACAAACATAGAAATCATTTCATTCCTCCTTAAATACATTAAAGTGCCATGACACATACAACAAAGAAAATCAGCACACAAGTACTTAGCCCTCCTCCTCCTTTCCTCCCCCAACCTACACCCTGACTCCACCCCCTCCCCTGCCCATACCACCCTTCACAAGCGACTAGACCTTCCAGGTCTGGTAATGAAGTGGTAGCCCTCCCGCATTCCCGCTCCGTCTGCAATTCTACCGTTGGCTCTCAAAAAGAAAGAAAAGAGAAGAAAGGGGGGGGGGGGAATTTTACAGCTAGAGAAAAAGAGAGAGGGAAAAAAGAGCTGCACCACAATTATTATTAATCCCCCCTGCATAAATGGAGTTTAGTCAAGAGATTGCAAAAACTCTTTAGCTTGAATTTCTGGGCCCCTTTATTTTGAAAGGTTTGGATCAGCTGGTGAATTTGCCAGTGCCTTTCCACTGTGGAATGACAATAATCGGGCCTGCCAAAACCAAGTATGAAAGATCACTGTCGATCTGGACGGGATAGATTGTAAATTGCCTGATGCAAAAGGAAATTCCCTATATAAATTAAAATAGCCCGGGGTTTGCTCCCAGCTGTCGATGAGGACCTTTACTGCTTAAATGGAAACCTGTGTTTTCGCGCTGCACCTCTTGAGCCCAATCCCAGTTTCCTAACTCAGGGAGAGCCCCCTTAAGGTGATTGACCATGAATTTTAAAATGTTACCCCCCTCCGTCCCTTCCCAAGACCCTAAGTTATTCCGTCTCATTTTATTTTTGAAAACCTCAAGTTTCCATCGAGTGTCTGACATTTGGTTTTCCAATGACACTGTCATTTCTCTATGAGATGAAGCTTAGTTTTCCAGGGTATTCACTCTTCTCTCCACCTCATTCATTCTTTCCAAAAACTCAGAGCAAGTCTTTGCAATCTTTCGAATGGTTCCCTGCATTTTCCTACAGGCTGTCTGGACTCTCTGGTTTTCAATAGGTGTTTCTTCACTATGGGCCATGATGCAGTGGTATATAGATTCCAGAGAGGCAGGCTAGGTTGTTTATAAAGTATTATCTGGTACTGATGTATTCCCTTCTAGAGCTAGGGAGATGGAGTAATCCCAGAGAAGCCCACCAGCATTTATTTCATTTATTTTACTGCTTCTATCATGACTGTGGCAGTATTAGTCAAAGCCTTATCTTGCCCCCCCATCTGAGTCACTAGAGTCTGACGCATGGCCCTGGCCCTCTGAATCAGGCCAATCCAAAATGTCTGAGAGGGAACAGAACTTATCTCCTCCTTCAATCCTATGCTCCCTGCTGGTAGCAGGTTTTACACCTGACCCCTCCACATCCACCATGTTAATGGGACCAGGCGCCTGGCACATGTTGGATCCCCCTGCTGAGGATAGATGATCCTTTTTCTGCTGTAGGCATACTCCCCCTCCCACCCCAGACCCAACTGGAGTCTGTATTGCCCCCTGTCCCACTGCAGCTTCAAGGTTTAAAGGCTGGCTCACCTTTGTATCCGTGGGGGTCAGCTGCAAATTTGTTTTTGTAGAGCGTGCCATTCATCAAGTGTAGATTGCCAGATCCATTATCCAAGTCCTGTAAAACTACATTTGCCAGGATTATGGGGGAAGGGGCATCAGATGCTAAAGATGTCTTTTTGATAGGCAGTTTCCCTGTTTCCCTCACAGTAGTACATGGGGGTTGCTTGAAAAAGCCATGCTAAGTTCCTTCCAGTTCAGGTGCTGATGCCCGAGTCTGTCTTCATAGGGAGGTCCTTTACAACTGGAGCAGCCGCTGAGTGATTTTGATCAACTTTAGCAGCCTTGGCTGGAGACATTGTCGGGATGCCGGACAGAAATGCCCCTTTTCCAGCATCAACAGTCTCACTCGAGAGGGAGACCAACCGATAGACAAAACTGCTCCAAAAACGGCAGACTTGAGCTGCCCGAGCCGAAAGCCAGCCAAAGATTTTCCCTCTGCGGTCTGCTCACTCCATACAGGCACTGGCTGTCTTCTGTGGCATGCTATACGGCGGGAGGGATGCAAAACGTGATTACGGGACGAGTCAGATGGGAGACCTACCAGAGGCCGCAACTACACCACCGCCATCTTGCCGCTACCTGCAAAGAAATTTCTGAGTGCTAGTCGAAAGCCCAGCCCCCTTTTTCTCATAATCTCTCTAGCCCAGGGCAAAGCCACTGGTCCTGATGGCATTCCCCTGGAGTTCTATAGGGCATTCCTGCAGCCTTTGCGGCAAGATATAACTCAACTATTTCAGTTTGCCTAAAAGGGATATATCCCCTATTCATGACAGAGGACAACTACAGTCATGTTAAAAAAAAATTTAAAAAAAGGGAAGCCGGAGTTAATTCCATCATCATATAGGCCTATATCACTTATAAATTGTGATAAGATATACTCAAAAGTACTTGCAACCATGCTGGGTAAGGTCATCACTCCTTTAGTCTCAATCCTTCAACATGGGTTCATCCCCGATAGGACAGATCATGTACGCCATGTTATAGCCCTTCTTGACTGGGCTCAGGTCACGGATTCACCACTGGGGGGTTGCCCTGTTGGATGCCGAGAAAGCATTTGGCTGGGTTTCCTGGCGGTTTCTGTGGTCTGTCCTGCAATGGAAGGGGACATGTGGGGAATTCATTCAGGCTGTCAAGGCATTGTACCTTTCACCGAAGGCTGTAATCCACATTTCAGGGTGGGACTCAATCCCATTGATATTATATTGACCCTTTTCTTAAAAAACTAGAGCTGAATCTTAACATCAAGCCAGTGAGGGTCAGTGATGTCGATTTTAGAGCATTGGCATACACGGATGACATCGCGATACTCACTACTGATGTCGCTCCTGCACTTATAGAGGTGAAGGCTTTAGCTGAACAGTGTGGCACCCTTTCAGGTTATAAACTGAATATGGATAAAACTCAGATTCTCTGTTCAGGGAATATTCGCCCCGTAGGGTGTTCAAGAAGCAACTTATTTGGGGCTCAAAATTTCAGCTCTGGTAGACAAAATTCCTGAGCTGAATATTGGCCCAATAATAGAACATTGTAATAAAACATTGGAGAGGGTAGAACACCTGCACCTTTCTCTATATGGGCAAAGTAATGTGATTAAATGCCGGTCCTCCCCACATTTGTATATATTTTTTGAATTATCCCTCTAGAATTTTCCTCATCTTGTTTAGCACGGATAGAGAAGATATGTTATAGATTGTAATGGGGGTATCGCAAACCAAGGAGAGGGCGGCTAAATGGATGACCCTTCCAAGACAGAGCGGGGGATGGGCTATGCCCAATTTTCTCCTTTACTACTGGCCATCTATTTTACAGCATATTGGTATTCTGTTAGTAGGGGACAAGGCTGAAATTCCGGTGGAGGCCATACCGACCATATATGAACTAGGGTTGGGGAACAAAGTCAAGGGCTGTCTGGTCAGGATATTGGAACCCAGCTATTATAAAAAGACCAAATTTAAAATATTAAAAGCTGGCTATAAGGTATGGAGACTGGTGCGGCGGAAACTGAAGATCCCAAATTTGAATGTGTATATCCAACTCTTTGCACCACCCTCCCTCCGATTTTCCAGGAACAGGTCATCTTTAGATGGAGGAGAAATGGAATTAATCTTCTGGGTAATTTTTATTGGAAAGTTCAATCCTTATCGTTGACGAATCTACAGGATGACTTTGGGGTGGGAAAGAGTTTTTTAAAAAGTATTTGCAGATACAAAGTTTTTTTGGGGCTAATGTGAACAGGCCGTCTCTGAATTTAGAAAAGATCCCTATGGTGGAGATTATATGGAGGAAGCCCCGGACTGGGAAGATTTATCATAATCTGCTTCAAGCTTCCCCAGATGATATTGAAGCTCAGAACGCATAATGGGAGAATAGGCTTGGAGCAGCAGCTATTAATATTGAGGTCTCATTGGAACTGGCAAATCAGATTCAGCTAACTGGGAGTCTTATGAGGCAACACTTTGTCTGTTTTTGACCCCGGCAAAGACAGCGAAATGGGGGGGAACAAGGGGAGGGAAATGCAACAGATGTGGCTTACAGGCAGCTGATACTATACACATGATTTTCTCTTGCCCTAGAATGGATGTCTTGAAGGATATCGAGGTCTTCTTACTTATAGTTTTAGGGGTCTCTGTGTCAATTAAACCTGCACTTTCAATCCTGTGATTATTGAATAACACAGAGACAAATAAGGGGACTAGATCAGAGATAGGGTTTTTGTTCATTGCAGTGGCCATTGCCTGCTGGAGTATCACCTCCCAATGGGTAAGCAGTGACCCCCCAACTTTCTCAAGCTGGCAGGCAAGGATGCTTGCTATTTAGAGAGCGAAGGAAAAGAGTTGGGGCAGAGAATCTGGGCACCTATCGCTGGATTGGTGAATCAATAATAGTTGACCACAGTGAACTCGGTATAGGCAGTCTTTATAGAATCTTCAGGAGGAATGGTAGTAAGGGATCAGCAGGCACAGACAGGTAGGGACAACGTAACTCTGTTCTAAACCTGCAATGCCTGCCTGCTGATTATGTTAATCATGGAATTAGTGAATTTCATACCAGATTATTCTATTTACTGCACTGGCACTTTCTTTCTTATGCAAATTAACAATGGATGGAATGATATGAACTGTTTTGTCCTTGTATATACTGTATGAATTGAATGGTTTTAACTTGCAGGTTTGTTTTTATCTCTTCCTCTTTTCTCTATTCACGTTATTTAATGTGCAATTTAGTATGTGAAGAAATGCCATGACATGTATTACTGAATTTTTTTGCAAGTGGAAAAAAATCAATTAAAAAAAACATTTTTTTAGATGAATACCTTGATGAAAATTCGTTACACTATTTAGAAAAAAAAAATAAGGTAGTTTGACATTACTTGCCAGTTTACCTCATACAGAATCATGACTTTGATTTAAGTGAATAACCTATTGCCTTGGATCTATTTAGTGAACGGTTTCCACAAGAGAAGGGCTTAAGACCCTGTAGGAGGAGAATGTTGTGACACGTTGTCAGAAAAAGATTTTGAAGAACATTTTGAGTGATAATTCATTTGATTAATCATAAGTGTTAACCCAATACTATTGATCATGCATAGCAGTACAGCATACTCTTCGGTGTGGACGCTTTTAGTAATCCCTGGGTGGGTTTGGGATTTTCATTCTTCATTTTAATAGGGCAGGAAACTTCACTGAATTTTGGGTCCCTGTTTTTCACTGCTTAGAACAAATATTGACATATGTTTTGGATCCAATTTCATTATATGCAGATATTGTGGCTGTGTGTGACTCCACACAGCAGCACCTACAGAATATATCAACATGATTGGCCCACTAACACAAACTAAGCATATTGCAGCTAGTGTTTTAATACCTAAATAACAAAAATCATGCTACTTAAATACTGGCAGGATAGTGTTTCACTAGAACGACTGCCTCCTATAATTATCTTAAATCAGGGATGCATAAAAATATGCCAAGCTCATAAAGTGAAGTCCGCCAATGCTGTTTTTATTATTCACCCACCTATATGGTAATTGTTCTTTGGACACCTTCCTCAAAGCTTAGAATGTTATGATTATTTCTCTTATTAAAGTCTATTCTCTATTTTATGGTTGTATGTCACCACATTTTCAGAATAGGTAGAAGCGGACTTTACTTTGTTAATAGTGGGCATTGTGAATGGCGCACCACTTCCATAATTATTCTAATGTTTGGGAGAACGGTCATCCAGTCCCAAACGTATTTTACATTATGTCCCTTTAACCTAGTTTGGGATAGCTTGATGAGAAATTCAAAGACCAAACATCCAAAATGAGTTAAGGGTGAGATTGTGTGGTGGCTTTGAGTGTTGAGAAGTCAAGTATAGAACAGTTTTACATTGTTGGGAGAAATAATCAGACATGCTTAATGAGTTAATGAATGCTGAAGTGAGCTGTGATCATTTTTGAAATATTTTCAAATGTCAGGTTGGAGCTATAAACCACAAATCCATGACTGCTAAAATACACAAGTTATATTCACAAAGTTGTTCTATAATGTCACAATTTCAATAGTAGTGTATGTCCCATTACAGTAGTAAAAGGAGCACAAAGAAGAATCCGTTTTCATAGGGTTTTAAATCAGACTTGTATTCAGCTGACTGCTGTATGTCTAAATTAGTACATGCTGAGATTATTAAACATAGGATGCAAGCGATATACAATAGATTTCAAACATATACTCTGATACCTTATCTTCAGTCTGTAAGTAGAGTAGCCAAAAAGTGATATTTTGTATTAATCTTTACTGACCAATAGATTATATATATGCTTCAGAGGAAATTTAATAAAATGATAAATATTTGCAATGTACAGGGACAACACAACTGCTTGAATAGTTTATAATTTGCATAAGTCCTATTAGAAGGCTAAAGACAAAAGCATTTTACTTTGACATTTATGCTATGCCTCTGTTACAAAGAAATGTGTCAATAAGACTTCAGAAATTAGGTATTTAGTCAAAACTATCTCCTGGGTGAAGGGATGTTAGACCAGTTTGGGTTTGTTTTGGAGTTGGGTTCCCCAAAGGCACTAAACATCAGTATCGCAGAATAAAAGATATGGCGGGCTCTTTCTTTGATGGGTGAAATCAACTCTCCAAAAGTAATTAAACTTAAAAAACACTGTTCTGTTTCTAGAAATGCTAATGAATCCTTAACGGGATTAAAGCTACTCCTACTCATTATGTATATTTCTCCATAAATCCTATGGTAGAGCTATTAATATGTTTCCACATTGAACCTGTGAATGCAAAAGTATATTTCTTAAAGATATTTGATGCGTATGTGCTCTAATGGAAAAACTAGCCTAGGCATGTCGGGGCTAAAAAGAGCTAAAGGAGAGGGAAAGTCCTGGAATATGAGGTATGCAGCCTGAAATCACCCACTCCGTACTTTATTTTGAGAAAGATAATGTAGGCATGCTTGTTCTGGTTCATATTTTGTTTCTCAATATATTGCAGTGCCTGAAGGCCCTACTGGATCTTAATGCTATGAAAAGTATGTGATGACAAGACTTGCCTATGTTTTTATTGGTTTTCTTGTGTGTATCTCTAAACTTGAAAATTTAATAAACCCAGTTTGACTGAAATGTTGAAGTCTGCAAGGCACAGTGAATTCATAAACGGGTGGCATACCGTCTTTGTCCCTGATTGGATATCCTAGGGTTTTCCTATGTTATCTTGGGGCTCTTACTATAAATTGGTATTTTCTTGCACCAACTTTTAAAAGCTGAATGTTCTGGTCTGCATTTCCTTCCTTCCTACATCTTTGGTTGTGTGAATTTGTGTGTTTATGTTAAGAACACAGACAGAACTGCTTGCAGAAAGGTACACAGACATCACTGGTGTATCTTAGTGGGTTTATGTGTATCATTTTTCATTGTTGGAGAGAATTGGGCATGTATGTGAATGCCAAAATACCATGCCAGAAGAGGAGAGCACTCTCAACGTCTTTGCTAAGTTCAGCCAGGGGCCAAATCCTTTCCTTATTCACAGGGCCCCCTCTTGCCATCCCTCAAATGCAAAGGTAGGCTGCTTCATATTCCAAACGCTGCTGAGAAAATCATTGTGTTCTACAGTTTATCTACCAAGCAAGCTTGACTGTTGGTATAAATGTGTGTTTTAGCTTCTTGAAGGTCTATTATTTGTTTTTGAGTGATTTAGCCATAGGCATATAAAAGAAAAGTTGATGTTTGTTATTCAACACCATCCTATTGAATTAGGTGTGACAAATATTGGCCTGCTAGTCACCGGTGTTGTGTAATATCTGGTATCCCCTTGGGATCATGTATCCCCTGCTCTTCGGATGTCTTTGGAGAATTAACTCAGCCCCTGCAAAATCAGACAGAAGCAGTCGATCTCTGCTCGGGCTGTGAGCAGGGCTACACGATTTAGTGGGATTGAGATACCAAACCGAGCTCACGCTATAAATTATATGACTTTCTCTAATGTTACCAAATATTACACAACACCGGTAGTCCAGTACACAGAGATAAACAGATTTTTTGAATCGTTATCTTTGCTCATTTTCAGGAGCCGGCATGATTTATGTTGTGTTCCCCGTGCGCAGCAGTGCCAGATAATTAATGCCGGGATCTGCGGGCATCTGGAGCCGGGGATCCCGTGTCCCAGTTAAATAAGACATGGACCCCATAGTGGTGATAACGGAGCTCCAGCGTGTGTAGTCACTGAAATCACCTCTGCCTTTGCTCATCTTTATTATACCCGTCAGGTGAGGAACTGGATGGGAACATTCAATCACAGTAGAGGGGGCTTAACAGTAACGCCACTCTGACATGCCGCACTGGTGGTCTGTTCCATGCCGCACCCGTTACATCACCGGTGTAACACTAAATTCCTCCCCAAAACAGATTACACTAACATGCAAGTCACTCTGAATAACCACATCAACAACTACCACGTTCCAACAGTCCCAAGGTGGCAAATGCATAAAATTGCACACATATACATATCACATATGAAATAGAACAGTTTTACATGAAATTGTCCTTCAGTCTACAGGATGGCTCAGGGTTTCTTATCAGGTTATACCAGGTGCCTCCAAGACGCCCGGGCACACTCTCAGGAGGCGCCACTGGGGAATCTTCTGAAGCACCGGACCTGTTTGCGACCCTTTTTACTTCTGGGGTGAGCATCTTCAATTCATTCTTGCCAGTCTGCCACTTACCATGCTTCATGATTCAGATGACTCGCTGGATGCATTAATCCCAGCACGTCTCCTCCCCTAGCACCTCCATAGACAACGGGATGGGGCAGGACCTTGCAGTTACACATCGAACATATTCCACGGTGTCCTCAGCATCAGCCTCCTCCTGGGGGTAGCTGCCCTGGGGTGACACAAGATGTAGTCTGCCGGATTCAAAGCCCGGGATGGTATTCCACTTGACAATTGTACTCCTGCAATTGGAGCATCAATTTTTCAATTCGAGGAGGCGGTTTGGAGGCTGTACCAGCGAACCGGGGAAGAAGAGGCTTTTGGTCCATTGCTACGACAAACGGATGGCCATATACATATTGGTGGAAGTGGCAACATCCCCAATCAATAGCTATTGCCTCCTTTTCAATTTGGGAATATCTCTGCTCCATGTCTGTTGAGTGACTTGCGAATGCCACAGGGGCCCAATCTTCCTCGGCCAGGCTCCGCTGTAGCAGGACCGCTCCCAGTCCTTGAGGACCAGCATCGACGGCAGCCAGCGTCAGTTTGTGTGGTTCAAAGAAGGCCAATGTCGTGCTGGAGCACAGGGCATCTTTGATTGCCTGGAATGACGTGTGCTGTTCTGGACCCCAAGTCCAGGGGATAGACCCCTTGGTTAGCTCCCTGAGTGGCTGAGTGAGGGTAGTGAGATCTCAGATAAACCGGTCACAATAGTTAACCATGCCGAGGAAGCTCCTGACTTCGGTGACATGGGTGGGAGCAGGTGCCATTTTTATGTCTCGTACCTTGTCAGGATCCGGGGTGACAACCGAGGCCGAGTAGACGTACCCAAAGAACTGTAGCTGCTGTTTAAGGAACTTGCACTTGTTGCGATGAAGGGTTAGGCCAGATTCTTGGATTTGCTGCAGCACCTGAGTCAGCCTGGTGTTTTGCTCCGCAATGGTTTTGGCATATATAAGAATGTCATCACTGACGTTCAACACTCCCGGAAGGTCCATCAGCAGTTCGTGGATTACATTCTGAAACTATTCGGCCGCGCTTGACACTCAAACTCAGACAGGTGTATCTTCTCAGGCCCACATGGGTGGAAAAAGTGGCAATGTACCTCGATTCTTCATCCAGCACTAACTGATGGTACCCAGACCAGAGGTCTAATTTTGAGAATCAGCACGCTCCGCCCAGTTCCTCTATCAGATAGTCTATAGTGGGAGTGATGTCTTTTCTTCTTAATGGCAGCTTTGAGCAGTCTCATATCTACACAGATCCGCACCTCTCCAGGCTGTTTCGGCTTGCGTGTGATGACAATAGGTGACACCACGGTGTGGGCCCGGTCACCTTTTCGATGATTCCGGCCGATTCCAACTTTGCCAGTTCCTTCTTGACCAGCGGCCTTAGATGGAAGGCGATGCGTCAGTGGCGTAAAGCCACGGGCTGTACTATGGGATCTATATGCAGATGTATTTCTTTCCCTTTTAGTTGTCTAATCCTCTCAAAGACTGCTGGAAACTCAGCTAGGATGTTCTGAACTGTCTCCTGGTGGATTCGGAAGGCATAGGTCATGACACCTAGGTCTTCCGCTGCCCGATATCCTAGCAGCATGCCATGCACATCTTCCGCAACGTATATTTGTGAGTTTATGGAGTGAGAGCCATACGAGATGGTCGTCTTGAATTTTCCCCTCATTGCCAGTGGCTTATCTTGCCCATACGTGAAGACATTGATAGCTGTGGGCCTCAGAGATGGTGTTTGCTTCAGCGCCTCGTATGCTTCCGCCGACATAATATTGCTAGTCACCCCCATGTCTACGACATCCATGATGTCTTGATCACCGACTCGCACCTGACATTGTGGGAGATGACGTGATGTCAGAGTGGCTGTGCCTATCATGTATGCTGTGTGAACAATGTGTTCTTCTCCTTCATCATCATTCATATCACTGTTTCCGCCTTGTGTTTCGGAGATGAGGTTGATAGTGGGCCTGGGCGCTCGGATCTTCTGAGATCGGCACACCCTCTCAAAGTGGTTAATCTTCCCGCATCCCGTGCACCTCTTTCCATGCGGTGGACATTCAGTCGACCCATGAGGGTTTCCTCCTCAGTACCCACATCTCCGACTGTTTACGTACTCCTTCCTGCCTGACTTGTTTGGGTCACAACCGCATTGACCGATTCCACTTTTATTGGGGTCTGTAGAGCCGCATCCACCTGTGCTGCCCTGGCCTGTGACCGTTCTTTGGTCCGCTCTAGGGTTAGGCTGTCGGCCAGCGGTATTCCGGACTACTCTAGTATTCTTTCACTGAATTTGGCAGAAGCGCATCCTTGTATGATTTGACCCCTTATGTCTTCTGCTTCATCATGGAATCGGCACGTGCTTGCTAACTTCTTCAGGTGTGCATGGAACGTGTTATTGGATTCATCTGCTTGTTGGTGAGCCTGGCAGAAAATGTGAGACCCCCCTGATGGCTAGGAGTCCTGCCACTCTCCTGCCCTAATGCAACACCCAAGGCTAGGCCACGCTGAGGGTACTGTGCCCCGTGATGCACCAATGCTGCCTCGGAGATGTGTATCAGGGCTGTGCTGATTACGGACTTCTGGGCTGATCACTGATTTCTATGCCCCGGGTGCACTCCGTGTCTCGAGCACTGAGTGCATGTGGATCGCACTCGTGGCCACCACAAAGCAAGCAAGGTGGTGATCATCACACACACACCCTCATCGCCAATGTTGTGTTCCCCGTGCGCAGCAGCACCAGATAATTAATGCTGGGATCCGCGGGCTTCTGGAGTCGGGGATCCCGTGTCGCAGTTAAATAAGACGCAGACCCCCGTAGTGGTGATAACCGAGGTCCGGCTTGTGTCGTCACTGACGTCACCTCCGCTTATCTTTTTTATCCCAGTCACGTGGGGAACTGGACGGGCACACTTGAAATCACAGTAGAGGGGGCTTAACAGTAATGCCCCTCTGACATCCCGCACTGGTGGTCCGTTCCATGTCGCACCCATTACATCACCAGTGCAACACTACAATTTATAGACAAAACCTCAGAGAAAGCGAATGTATGCACAATGCATTACAAACCAACCATTAGGACAACTTGATAAGAAATAAAGAACACATAACATTCAAACTAGTTTAGGTGAAACAATTATAACCAAATGAGAAAACTAGACCCGAAATAGGATTCACAGATAAGGAGTCCAAGGTGCCACAGAAACGAAATTGCTAAAAAGGGAGCAAAATCTGGAATGGGGAAATATTAAGCCACAAGAAAATAGTTCTTAACATCCCTTAATCTTCCCATCTTCAATAGAGGTAAACCAAAAGCAAGTAAGGTCTTATATAAAAAGAGTACTTAAAGTTAAAAGGCGAAGGTTAATGGCAGGAAGCATTCGGTGCCAAACAATATAAAAGTACTCTGCTGCAAAGTGACAGCTTTCTGCATGACTTGCTCGGTTACATAGATGTTTCTGATAAGTGGATAGTAAAAGTATTCTTCCGAACCATTCTATGTTCATGCATGTTGACAGAACAAACATCATATACTCACACAGTTAGCATGCAAAAGTAGGGCGGCATTGCACATAAAGGGCATACCATTAATACAAATCACACAGTGGCTGATCATGGTCAGAATCCCTGAGTCTATAACAAAGGCTACATTGAAGGGGTCCAAAATAGAAAGTGGATTTATAATCTGTGCATTTGTAATACAGTTTGGATTTCTAAACAAGTAGATTTATTCTCTCGTAGGCATGTGCAGAAATAATTGCTGCAGTAATGCAGAACATCCATGGCAAACTTCTAAAGAGGGTCCCTTAATTTGTTTCCTTCTGTATATATTCGAGAATGAATTGTGGGACTCAATAGATATATTTTAAAGCGTTCCAAGATTCCTAATGTTTATATTTCCTTCTTTTCTCTCAGCATTCTGAAAAACAGTGGCTTTTTTCCTTTACTTGAACAATGAAAATATTTTTATTAGATTTCCAATGGTGGCAGAAACTTTTATATTACTGGACAAATGCTTTTCTCCTTTTATCGTCAGTTTGGCTGAATGTGCACAGACTGTACTTTTTCTAATTAAAGCAGTCTTGGTAATTGGAGTTGCCATGCTAGCACAGCTGCTGCTGAGGTAATGACCTCAGCCATAATTAAAGTATGGCTGCATTATGCTTATGAGACCATTATAGTTAATGCTATGCACAAAACAGATAAACCAATTAATAGATGCCTTGGCAGATTCTTGTTTGTGAATTTAGTGGACATTTATGTGAGCTATGCTGAATTCGAGTTATTTCAAATAAAACATGGATTACTCATCTGTATGAAAAGATAGCAGTGAAGACTGTTTCTTCCTCTCTGTACAAGAAATAGATGGCCTCATTGGAAACGCTAACCATTTCATGGTCACTAGTAATTAGGTTACTTCAATTAACCATGTCAATGCCATTTATTGTAATTATAACTAATGTACTGTAATTAGTTGAATTATACAGTTAATGTGACGAAGCAGCTAATCAGCAGCTTCCAAACATGAACTTTATTTCATTTTGTTGCTTTGGGACATTTAAATGTCATAACCAGTAGCATCTACCAAAGCATTTTAAACCTCACTTCAAAACTCTAGTTCCTGTCACAGAAACCACTTCTGGTATCATAGATTGACAGTTATTATTCAAATTGGTTTCCGCAACAACATTGGAACGCTAACCGTTTACTTGCATTGAAGTTCTAGGAAAAAGACCATTGCCTTTTTGAAATACTCAGAGCATCAAGCCAGAGCCCGTGTATAAACTGTACTCATGAGCTGGTAATTATAAATGTCAGTCACCTCCCTGCACATCCAGTTTCCTTAATTATTCACAGAAAGCTTAATTAAAATTGGAAACTTTACTTTTGTATATCTTGCCCGTGTGAAGCTCATCACTTACCGCCAGGTGGATTCAGGTATCACATTAGAAGTGTAAATTCTTCACCTCGTCGGTTGTGCTGATCATTAAATGTAGACTCATTGATCTAATTAGTCTAAACAGCAGCGGCGTCTCTAGAAGTGAATTTTGGGGAGGGTTCATGACAAATGGAGCTGGGGCATATTCCCCGTTCTAGAGCCTTTACTGCTAAACAGAATGTCATGAGGCAGCAGACTTTTGTAGATTCCCCATGTCTCCACCCTAAGTCTGTGAGAGGTACATGATTTTGCAGCCTTCTCCCCCGGTAATGGAGGGTTTGGCCCCTGCCAAAAACTGTCCCAATGAGCAAATGCACCGAGCCCGTCAGTACAGCTGCTGGTATGCTGATAATATTTGCCTGGGCTTTTCTTACCGTATAAATCAAGTGTACAGTTTTGAAAAGGAATCTTAAAGGATCCTACTTGAGCCTCAGGATTCTGCTTCTCCTACAGCACAGTGGTGTTTGTATGTTGGACACTGAGTTACTGCTTGGGTGGGGGGAGGTGAAACCCTACTCCAGTTGAAACCACAATATCTGTCAGGGTGAAACACAAACAAACCCCAAATTAACTTGTGTTTATCCCTCTGTTTTCTTGACACAAAGCAGCCAGCCTTAACTTGGAAGAAATATGTATTGTGTATATGCATTACTTCAAACAGTGATATAAGTAGAAACACAAAACAAGAAAAATCCCACACCAGTTTAGAAAAATAGAGTAAGATTTATTAAAATATTTGACACTCAAAATAGCAAAACTACAGTTAGTATAACCGCAAATATGCCATTGTAAAGATTTAATTGAAAATAGTGCCTAAAAGCGCAAAGCGGCAACTGTGGTTATCTGGCCGCGGTACGGGACAAAGTTACAAATTCATGCCGACCATGGTGGAGCATGAGCTGGATAGAGGGACCAAGTTAAGTCTGCTGAACATGAGTACCTTAAATCATAGTTGCGGTGCATTGTAAGATCCTGCATCGAGGTTGTGTCACACAGCCAAGGCAATGCAAGGTCCTGGTATAAAGGTGTGTTGCACAGCGAGGGTTCTGGGAAGCTGTGAGGCTGGAATGTGAAGTCTTTCATCGAGGTAGAGGATGCAGCCGCTGTATCGGTTTTTCTAGGACCAAAGCTGGGCTGGCAGAGAACCTTCAGCCCACTTCCAATGATCCAAGATTTGGGTGGCACCACGTGGGAGGGAAGGACTCACAGCTAGCAGAGTCCTGGTGCAGAGTGTACAATGGTGTTGGAGCCTGTTCTGCCCCTGAGGCTCTGGTCAGGACGCCAGACAATTGACCCTTGGAGGCACTATGGTGGTCCTGGGTTCAAGATTCAAGTCCAGTCCTTAACTCAGCCTGCAGGGAAACAGAGTGGGTTAGTTGCACAGCAGTCCTTCTGAGCCTTCCACATGTACAGAGAGGTACTGGAGAGTTGAGACTGAGGGGCCAATATTAATAATTGGTGCCAGCTTTGAAGTTGGAGAAGGTTCAGGAGGTTTCCACCGCCAGAGGTATTTGGAATTTCTGTCTCTCCACCCTAGTTGCAGCTTTTCTGGGGGCACAATAAACTGGTGTCAAAATCTTTGTGAGTGTGCTGTGCAGGAGACTTCTCTGCCCCTCTGAAGCCCTTGAAGCTTCCTTCCTCCCCTAGCTCCAAGCTGGCTGCATGAACAATGTAGGGGTGACAAGTACTTTGTGTGAAGCCAGAGTACAGCTTATTCAGTGGCAAGTGGGGCTGTACACAGCTCCGCCCCCATCCTGCCAATTGATGGTCCGTCCAGGCACACCTAATTCCCCTATTGTGTGGCTGTCTGGGAGGAATAAGCAAAGTCTAACTACCCAGTCATATGACCCAGGAATAGTCCGCAGGCATCAAATAGTTAGGGCAGGAAAATGAGAACTTGCTGAAAATGCCATTTTAGAAAATTGCAACTTAAAATCTGATTTTACCAGTAAAAAGGATTTTAATTGCAATTTCTCAGACAAAAAACATGATATTTCCACCAGCTCCCAATTGAAGGTTTTCAATTATTAAATGTAATAAGGTGACTCCGTGTTATCCTATTGCAGTGATAGTCCTTGCAGTAGTGAAAAACGAGTTTTTCACAACCAGGAACTGTAAAAGTTAAAAGTACATGTCCAACTTTTTAAATGCACTGCACCCTGCTCTATGGGCTGTCCAGGGCCTACCCTATGTGTGACATATGTATTAAAAAAGAAGGTTTAGGCCTGGCATAAGGTTTATTTTCTCATGTTGAAATAGCAGTTTACAACTGCATACACCTGCTGCAATGGCAGGCCTGAGACATGTTTAATGAGGAACATAAGTGTGTGGCGCAATGAGTGCTGCAGGCCCACTAGTAGCATTAATTCGCAGGCCCTAGGTACATGTAGTAAAGCTTTACTAGGGACTTACAAGTAAATTAAATATGCCAATTGGGTGTAAGCAAATGTTACCATTCTTAAAGGACAGAGCACAATCACTTTAGCACTGGTCAGTAGTGATAAAGTGCCCAGAGTCCTGAAAGCCAGCAAAAATGGGTTCAGAAAACAGAAGTATAAAGGCAAAAAGTTTGGAGATGACCCAACAAACAGGCCAAGTCCAACAAAGACCATATGCCTATGCTGACAGAGGGACAGGTTTATTCACTTCACACTTCTTTATAATTATGTTACTTAATTGTGTTCAACTCACATGCATAAAAGAGTGTGAGCTTCCTGATAGAAAACTGCACTCTTTTTTTATTATTTTATAATGAGGTGTATTGTGAAAGTATGCCCGATCATGCTCCTCTACACACCAGTGTTTTTGAAGATATATTGTAATATGACTCACTGCAGATTATGATGTATTAATTTGTCAGCTGCTTAAAACTGGAATCGTACATTTGTTGCCAGATTTTTATTTTATCAACTCCGTGTAAATGTATGCAGTGTGGTACCACACTCATGATCAATCTGGCAGAACATAAGAAACTGTGTGCACTGTTTATTTTCTATACCTTTAGTTGAAGAAAAAAATCAAGTGTTTTAATGCCCTCTGTAGAACCAATTGAAGGAAATGTGTTCACCCACCAATACAGGTGAAGGTCTGGGGCCTCTGGACATCAGCAGCCACTTACATGGCTCTTGAGAACTAATGCCTACGAATGCAGCAAGTGTGTACCTGACACAATTTTATGCATGGAGACCTGTAGTGCACTGCCTTTGTGCTTCATTTCCCGAATGAATATTGTATGTGTGTGTTATCACCATATAGACCTGCGTCTGCAATGCACAATCTGCACATGGCTGATGTGCGATTATTGGTTTGTGAATTTGGCTTTGATGCTTTGATAGTTTTATTACTTTTGACCCACTCTAATAAACCAACATCCACAGACCTGGACATTCAGATTATGTTTTTGCCAATATCAGATTGTGGTTTGCCCTTTCACTAAGTGCCTGATTTAGACTTGAATAATAGTGGAAAAACATTTTATTTCTTGTAAATATACTAAATCTGTAAGAAAATCCTCTACTGGATTTCCAGCTCACTGGACTTTCCATTAACATCCAAATGTATATCAGAATTTAAGCAGAAGAGAACATAAACAAGGAAGGGTGATGTTCTTAGGGAGGGTATAAATTACATCTAACAAAGAAGACTAAGGCTAATTTTTGTAATTGCATTTATATAGCGCTTACTACCCCTGACGAGGTGTTAAAGCGCATTTTTGGCGAGTAGCACGCTACTCCGGAACCCATAAAAGATTAGTGTTGAATTAGTATAGTGAAATATAGTAATTTGAGTAGTGGATGTGTTAGTCAGTTTTTGGGATTGAGAAGGGTAGGGGAGGGATAGAAGAGGGAAAAAGGTTTGCATTTAGAAGAGGGAAAAAGGTTTGCATTTATATAACACTTATTACCACTGATGGGGGTGTTCAAGTGCTTTTTGGGTGAGTAGCACACTACTCCGGAACCCATAAAGGATTAGTGTTGAATTAGTATAGTGAAATATGAAAATAATTTGAGTGGTGGATATGTTACTCAGTTATTTGGATAGAGAAGGGTAGCGGAGGGATAGAAGAGGGGAAAAAAGGTTTGCATTTATATAGTGCATGCTACCCCTGATGAGGTGTTGAAGCACTTTTTAGGCGAGTAGCATGCTACTCTGGAACCCATAAAGAATTAGTATAGTGAAATACGAAATTTGAGAAGTGGACATGTTAGTATGTTATTTTGATTGAAAAGGATAGTGGAGGGATTAAAAAGTGAAGGATTTAGACTTTCGTTTTGGAGGGCATAGCAGTAGGAGGAGGCTTGGGATGAGTAAAGAGGTATGTGAAGTGGAAGAGTCAGATTGAAGAGTTTAGAAAGGCTTGTTTTGGGGGATCAGTATAGTAAAAGAGGTGTCAGATTATGCAAAGGGGGAGTAGAATGGGAGAGAGTCTAGAAAGGGGTATTTTGGGGGTCATAGTAGTGGTATGGGGTTTGGGATGAATGAGAGAGTGGCTGTAGATGATATATTGATAGAGGTATAAGGTGAGAAATAGGGTAGTGCATTGGAAAGAGTAGTAGAAAGAGGTTTGAAATGAGTCGGAGAGTTGGGGTAGAAGATATATTGAGAGAGGCATAGAGTGAGAAATAGGGTGGTGCATTGGATATGCTGAAGTAGAAGAAAGTAATAAATATATAGATCCATAAGTACATGAAATGTATATAGATGCATAAAGGAAGTAAGTATATGTACATTAAAGATATTGATAGAGGTATAGGGTGAGAAATAGGGTAGTTCATTGAATATGCTTTTTTAGGAGAAAAGTAATAAATATGTGGATCTAAGTCAAGTCAGAAGTACTTGTATCGCGCGCAAATCACACTTCCGAGTCTCATGGCGCTTGCAGACGGCTCTGAAAAATGAACGGAACCAAAGACTAGTTTCCAAAAAGCCAGGTCTTAAGCTTCTTGCGGAAACAGCTGTCGTCTGACGTGTTGCGGAGGTGGTAAGGCATTTTGTTCCAAGATGCTGGGGCCAGATACGAAAAGGCACGGCACCCCTGTCTTACAGTGTGAATTTTAAGGGGGGTGAGCAGAGCAGAGTCACTAGAGCGCAGAGCCCTGGAGGGTTGGTACCATCGGAGCTTTGGCAACCAATTTTTTGGACAGCTACCATAAATTTGCTTATGAGTTAAACATAAAGTCTTGAAGAGTGTTCGTTTTCTCACTGGGAGCCAGTGAAGAGTACTTAAGCAGGATGATGACGGGGTTCTGTATGGGCGGTCAAGAACCAGCCTGGCGGCCGTGTTCTGAAGAACCTGGAGTCTATTTAAAAGATCAGAATTAATAGATAGCAGAAGAGCGTTGCCATAGTCCATTCTATTGATAATTACACCTTGTATTAAGGGTCTGCGGGCCTCAAAGGGAAGCCATTTAAAAACCTTGCGAAGGCTCCTCATGACACCGAAGCAGGTGCCAATGACATGATTCACATGCCCCCTCATGGACAAGTTGTTGTCGATGTAGAAACCTAAGTTTCGGACCACATTCTTATGGGGAGGACACGGGCCGAGCCTAGACAGCCACCAGTCCTGCGTCCAATGGTGAATCGCTTTACCAAAGAGCATAATCTCAGATTTGGTCCCCTTTAACTGGAGATGGTTGGATATCATCCATTTATCCACGTGGATCAGACAGTCTTTAAAACGTTGCTTAGTTTCACAAGGATCAGGGCCAAGAGTGACCAGAATCTGTGTGTCATCAGCGTAGGATATGACATCAAAGCCATATTGTCTGATCACTGCAGCTAGAGGGGTCTTATAAAGAATTAAAAGGGTGGGGCTCAAAATGGAGCCCTGGGGAACACCCATCTTCACTGGACGTTCCCTGGAGGTGATGTTTCCCATCTGGACGATAGTTTTGCGATCCCTCAGGTAACTGCTGAACCATTTCAAGGCCCGCCCCCTGACACCGACCTCCCAAAGTCGTTGTTCCAGAAAATGATGGGAGATGGTGTCGAAGGCCGCCGACAGGTCGAGCAGAACGAGGATAACAGACTGATGTTTGTCTAGAGCTAATCTGATATTGTCAGTGACCTCAATCAGAACAGTCTCCGTGCTGTGTGCTGCTCTGAAACCAGATTGAGGGGGATCTAAGTACATGGAAGTTGTATAGATGCATGAAGGAAGTAAGCATATGTAGATTAAAGATACATTAGATGAACTCTGGTTTTCAAGTGTTGTTGTACTTAATTATTTTTTTTAAATATCATTATTCGACATGTTTATACAAAGCAATACACATATATAGGTACATATCTATAGAACAAATAAATGCTTATATACACAGGGATATGTTGTATATTTATGTTTGTGTATGGTGATTATGTGGGGGAAGAACCAATTCTTGAGTAGTTTTCTGAAGATAAGGTGGTTGTCCATGGATCTTATGCTGGGGGCAAAGAGTTCCATAGTTTGGCTGCTTGAACAGAGAAGGGTGTGCTACCCATGTTTTTTTTCTTGTATCTTGGGATTTTGAGACGAGGTGCTACTCTAGAGTGGATGATCCTTTGTTGAATGAGTTTGCTGATTTTATTCCTGATCAAGAGCGGTCCCATTTCATGTATAGCTTTGTGGGTGATACTGGTATTTTCATAACAGTGGTAGTTGGCATCTGTAAAATGGCTATTAGTTTTAGAATCCATAAAACATTAAACTCCACAATTTGAATTTCTTTTATCTTTGAATCCACTACACTTCGGCCAGAACAGGAAATAGGACAACCTTATTGCTCTTATAAACAAGCATTTGCAATGCAATAGGTCTCGCATTGTTAAAGTCTGAGCTATTGGTGTTGCATTATTTAGCAATGCCAATAGCTCAACCTTTAATAATGCGAGACCTATTGCATTGCAAAATGCATGTTTTAAGAGTGTCCGGGGCCTAATTGTGATCCCAATCTGACCCTGCAGGGACGCTCAGTATCCTGTGATTCTGGGCAGATCACTGAATCTCCATGTGCCTAACAAAAATAAATTGTGTCCATCTGTAACGAAACTGGTGCTCATGGAAAGCGCCCTGATACCTTTGGGTCAGTACGTGCTACATGAAACTCTCCCCCAAAAATATACATACAAATGTGGTCATTTAAAAAGGTGAGGTGATGAAAGGCAGTGTTGGGCCATGGGTTTCACCCGACGTCGAGGGTATACGTAGTGCCCGCATCGAGAGTGAAAGCCAAGCGGCTGCATGGATGGCATGAGGAGCTATACAAAACCTCACGACAGTGGGGCGAATACAACACTACTACACATTAGCTTGTTACGCGGCACCTCGTCCTAACGGCTTCCCATTGCGCCAGATCATGTTTTTTCAAGAGTCATGAACGGTTCCCAGTTTTATTAATTTATCACAACATTTTCATGCATCGCTTTCACCGAAGCGCCTTACAAACAAAACGGTACGTAACGCAGAGACAAAAATGGTTATGAGGAGCGATTTAAATCAAACTGACTGAGAATTTCCAGGAACAGTAGCAGATCAGTACACCACGGAAGTAAAACTAGCGCCAGGAGAAGGATGCACAAAATTCCGTGACTTCGAGGCACTGGACAACAGGACCTGGTGCAAGAGGGTCTGGTGGACGAGGAGGTGGTACCAGACAGGAGAATCTGGGAGGACGAGTTGGGATATACAGACAGTTACCACACGACCCGCTCAGTAATTTCATTTCAAGGTCACAAGGGACACGTGCCAATTTTAGAAAACTTGTTCACATTATTCGAAGGTCAAGACCTTGCATTTTAATTATTCTGGTGTGTTTTTTGGGACTCCTAGCAATATTTATAACAATTCAATTATCACCCCACAAATAGATCACGATGAATATGTTGTTTAACACGAGTAGAAGAGCCAGCTCACCATTCCTCTGTCGTATATTCATCTTTGGGGCCACAGTCTGTAGCATTCTGAACAGTTGGATTTTTAAGGGTGACCCTGAAATTGTGACAGTCTGCAGCTACTTCAATTTTCGCACAGTTGCAGACTTTCCGCATTTGCCACATAATTCACAATTTGCAGCCAGATCTGATCATTTCATCAATATAGTTGTGTTTTTTGTTCACCCTTGTTAAATATCCCCTCACATGCTTGATGGGAATGCAGATTCTACACACACCCACCTTACCAACCCCTTTTCACTTTTTATCTCCTACATTCAAACCTTTATCTAAAGGAAAACTCTTTAGGAAAAAAAAAGTAAATACGTTTACAACTTTTGGGGAAAAGATTCGTTCTCTTTATTAGAGTAGTTTTTTGTCAAACATTCCAGGGGGGATTCCGTGGCGAATCCTGGATTTCCCAGAAAGACAGAAAAATCTTCTAAATGTCAACATCAAAATGGCGTTTCTACCTCTCAATGCAACATAGACTATTTATTGGTGCCCTATCACATTCTATTTTGTATCAGTTGAATATCATATACGCCCAGAATTTTTTTTTGGACTATGCGGGTCTTTTCAATAAAAATAAAACAGTTTAAAACATAAAATAAACCAATGTTCTTCTTAAAACATTGGAATTTCTTTTATGTCACTAAGTATGTAAAAATGTGATACTAGTTGGGAAACAATGCCACAGAAGAACATGACTCTCCAATTGCCTCTGATTAAAAAGCTAAATGATCAACAACTGTCCATATAATTTAGATGATCAAACCACATATTTGGCTTATTCCTTGTTGCATAATTCCAGTGGCCCAGCCGAGAGGCCACGGAGGCCGGGTATTGGGCTGCAAGCTATGAAGTGTTTTCTAGACAAAAGAAACAAGCATTAGTAAAATCTACATGCCTGGCTTTAATTCTCCAAGGCATTAAAACACAGACATTCACAAAAACAGTGTACACATGCTGCACACACAAATTCTGTTTATCACATTAAAGCCCGCCTCGCTGGCATTACAAATGCAGGGGGGCGGGAGGGAAAGTCGCAAACAGTATTTCTTTCTCTGTGGAATACATAGATTAAATAAAGAATGGAATGTGAGAAATGTTGTGATGATTGACTGCACTTTTCAGGTGTAAAAGGCTTTCTTGTGCGTTGCAATGGAAGCACTTTCTGGAAGGCGACATGATACATTGAAAAGTCAGTACCATGAGGTGAGAGAATGACACACCTCCGCTGAAGCCAATGCCAACATATTTTAAAGAACGTGTGATACATGTCAAGCACTAAGCTTTACTGACAAGCCAGGCCTAAAAGAGAAATATAAGCGAACTATACAAGGGGACTAACGGGAGAGGAAGGTTGACAGCAATGAAGACAAACGAGAACTAGACACCCACTAAGATGAGAGGTAGGGTAATTGAGACACCTTGTAGGGAAGGTGAAGGAAAACAAGAAACACATTTGGATAACAGAGGGAGCAAATGTAAGGGAGAAACAAGTTATACACATTGGTGGGTGGGCATAAGGTAGCAAACGGGTTCTTCCGCACCATAAGGGACTAACTATAGAGACGGCAGAAAGATGACGCTTTAAAGACGTGTCAACATGTACATGTGTTCAGCATTTAACACTGCACTCTACAATCAATGCAGCAAGGCCATAACCTTTGTCAAAGACAGTTACATTTAAGAAACAAGCTTAGTTATATAATGTTGTATTTAGAAAAAATGCATCTCTACTGTGTGTACACAATACTCACAATGTTAAAATAAGTAACTTGAAAAAAAATGTGTCTCTTCTAATCCCTGTCACTGTTCACGCAGCGACATTCAACGTTTCTGCCTTGAGCAGGATTATTAATGTAATCACTTATTTTCATTGAATTTACATTTGAACGAGTCCTCTACCTATCCCTGCAGAACACCTCTGACGATCAGCCACATCCCATGCGTGTCATAATAAGAGCCCCACAGCAGCACGCAGGCACAGAGGCAGTGGTGTGATGTAAAATGAAACAGCCCAAAGGCGTAAAGCAATGCTAGCTTCTGTAACCCTTGCGGCGCCAGGGGGCCAACCTGCTATATTCCCCCTAAAACATCCATTCGGCCCAAGGGAGATGCATTTCTGCAAGACAAGGGCGACTAAGGGGCCCCTGTTCACATTCTGCCTGTTCACATTCTGCGGGGGGGCATCAGTTTGAGTTACGCCACTGAAGAAGCTCCAGTTGAATGTGGCGAAGAGCCCCCGGAGTCTTCCAAATCTCCGATATTCATTGACTTTAGGCTCAATTGAGGGGGTAGGGGTTGGATGTTAGGGTCTGCTGCCCCGCAAGGACCTGTGGGTTACGTCCCCCACACAACGGGTCTGCTTCCCCTCGAACCTGTACACTGTTTACATGGGCCATATATTATGCCTCCTTTGACAGGTATAGTAGATGTTTGACTAAATATAAGCAAATGACACGATAAACAGTGAGGAACGTTTGCTTATTGCAGCAAGCTTGTCCGGTTAGAAATGTTTTTTTCTGTGTGTACGAACCAAGAAACTTGCATTGGGGAACAGCATGAAACAAACTGTTAAAATAAGCCTTCAGCTTGGGGAATTAAATTCACTTGGAATGCACATACTTAGCGTTTGCAACAGAGGGCGCTAAAGAGCTGTATTTCGAAAAAATAAGCTTACTCACTTTCTGCAGTCACAGAAATCCATGTCATTTAAAACCTAATGTTTTTCAAAATCTGCTAAAATTATTTGAAAACTATTCCAAAGGCAGTGTTTCCAAAGAGAACAGCGTTTTCATCCAATGACTCGGAACAGAAAGGCTCAACAACATACCCTCATATCATTCATACAAACGTGCTCCCCTATCCGTGCTATTTTGATATAAAGTGATGAGCATAATATGGACAGGCACTTGAAAATCCACGCGCAGGCGGTAAATAAGCGTGCGATCTGTTTTCAATGATCGCGCCCGTGTCTGAGCACGATAATTGAAAACAGATGTCGGTGTGCGGGTAACAGACACCAATAGGCCATGGGCGGAGCAACACGACCGCCTTTGGCCTATTGCGTGCTGTCTCTCTAAAAAAGACGACCGCAAATGCCAATACCGTTGCCCAAAAGGAATCGCACACGCACCAGCGTGTGCGATTCCAGGGGCCGTTTTTGAACCCTCCACAAAAGGGCTCTCGCCTGCACGAGCAGTGCTGCGCACTGCATCGCTGCTAGGCGCGAGCCCTGAAAATATATAAATTCAGTTTTAGGCAGAGAAATGACTTCATAGGCACAAAAGTAAAGGACAGCCTGGAAAAGAAGTGATTGAAAAACAACTTCTGGAAATAGTCAACAGACAACACTTACAAAACATAATATAGCCAGCTTCATCCTCATCCCCATCTTTAGTTTCCGCATCATCATCATAACACCCTGCCCTCTGTCTCCTTTTTCTCCTCATCATCAGCATCATAATCATGAACATCATCATAATCCTTCTCATTGCCCTCCCACTCCTCACTAACGTCCTACTCACGGTCACATTACAATCATAATGGTCATTACCACATTTATTATCCTTATGGGCACTGTTAGAAATGGGATTTCTGGTTGGCTAGGGCATGCACCTAAGCTAGGCAGAAACCACCACTCTAGTCAGGGCAAGGGAGTTACACGCTGAAGATAACCCCTGCTCACCCCCTTGGTGGCATGGCACGAGCAGTCAGGCTTATCCCAGAGGCAATGTGTAAAGCGTTTGCGCAAGACACGCACAGTAGCCACACACTAGGCACACTACAAAAGAAACTCCACACAAGGTTATATAAAAAATAGCCTTTGTATTATCATAAACACATTAGATCATAATCACACAATATAAACTGTGCCAACTGGCACCAGGTAGCAATTCACAGGGGATTATATACACGACTGGGCCAATCGGGCCACGGTCAGAACCATTAGAAAGCACCAGTAGCAAATTTAAAACAACCAGTAACTACTGGGAGAATACTGTACTCCGCATCATCACAAGCAACATAAACACATTATGTCTGCATCACTTTAGGCTTAAAACACATTATGCATCACATTAGGCATAGATCCTAAACCAGTAGTGAACCTCAGTGGCACTTAGCAAAAACACATTATGCATCCTCGTAGGCCTTGCGCCCTACCAGAACATCAGAACACCAAATGACCCCAGGCCAACTGGCCTTCTCTGGGGCCCAAATGCCCTTTATCCCAAAAGTCAGGGCTCTAACTGGGGCCCTCCAACTGGCCCTCCAGCTGCCTTGGCAGCGAAAACAATGTGCAGGATGTACTGGGGCGCGGGGTGCGTCTCACCCCCTCTTACTCAATAAACAAAAGAAATGACCCGTCGTTGCAGCAGCCCGCACTCTCGTGGTGCAACTGGAGGAATCACCCTTGGCATCGCAGTACATCTGGAGCACCCCCTCCGGGACTCTAAAAACAAAATTGACCCTACGTTGCAGCTGCCCGTGCTCCTGCGGTGCAGCTGTGAAGAACAACAAGCACTGACACCAACTGTGCCCAATTTGAGCACCAACACCGCTCAATGGGAGCCCCACTCACCTGGGCTCTCTTTCTTCACTGACACTCATGAAGATAGGGCGCATGCGAGTGGAAGCCCGCGAGGCGCCATCTGACTCATGGCTGTAGGTGGTGCTCTCCTCAGCCTTACGGAAGCCCCCCCTTGAACCAGGCAACCTCTGCCTGCCATCTTCTTCGTTAGGGCCCTGGGTGCCCTCAGGTGCGTGATAGGCTTCCGCCCACCACCAGACACTGCTTTTGCCTGGGGGCCTTGTTGGGAGCACACACAGAGTGGAGCCTCTGACGACCCTTGGCTCCCTTCCTGTTTCAGCGGCATGGCTCTAGAGGCCGGCACCTCTCTTCCGGCCTCGCCCACAACCAGGCAAGATGCCTGAATTCCTGGCCGGCCATGCTTCTCCACCTGGGCACAGAAAACGCAGGGTAGGCTCCCGCTTCTTCTGGGAAACAATGAGCAGCGCTCACGATGCGCTTCAAGTGGGCCAGACAACCCCCCTTCCTCAGGGCATCAGGGGTCACAATTGTGAAGTGCCCATGAAGCGCTTTGGGCAGGCAGGAGACCCATTCCTTAGGGGCGCTGGAATGCAGCAAAATACTCCTCACTCGTCCTGGAATAAAGATATAGCACTCACGAGGCGCTAAACCCCAAGAGTTCAGGGGTGCAAAGCTGGGCCCAGGCAGGCCAGCTCACAGGGCCCTCAAGCAGAGGGGCAGTCCCTCATGGCGTTTCATCCTGGGGCCCAGCAAGCGGCAAGCACCCCAAAGCAGCACACCTTTCATGGGGTCACAACCCCAGTATATATACTACATTTTCCTGTGTTCTGCCCTGGCACAGGGCTTGAGGAACCAGTCTCAACTGGTTCTGGGGGGTAGTGGAGCACTTTGTGTATAGAGCTTCTACTCCCCTTTGTCAGGTGGGGGCTCCGTCATCAGACACACCACAGGGGGGTGGAGCCAGCATTCACCTAGGCAGGCACAGACCTATTCGGGGTCAGGGACTACTCCTCCCACTACTCCAAATGCAGATCAGCCCACTCAGGCTAGCGCTGGCTCACCCTGCCCTCCCTGGAGCCACACACCTCACCAGTCCCTGTCACTCCAGAGCCAGACATGCAATATACATCAGGCAGGCCGACACATAGCACACAGAAATTCCAACTTCTAAAAGTGGCATTTCTAAAACAGTGATCATAAATCTGCCCACACCATTGCACAGCATTTATTATTACTATTCCAAACATACCAAACTTGGCCACGCTGCTCCTCTCATATCAGGAATTACCACTGAAACCTTATCAGGGAATCCCCAATGCATTCCTATGGGAGGGCAGCCTCACAGCAGTGAGAATCCAAAATGGCTGTTTGTGACTACTAGGACATGTCATACACTTAAGGTACATGTCCTACCTTTCACCTACAATGCACCCTGCCCATAGGGCTAGCTAGGGCCTACCTTAGGGGTGACTGACATGCAGGAAAAAGGGGGGGTCACAGACGTGGCACACACTTTAAGTGTCACGTCACTGCAGAAGTAACACTGCGCGTACAGGCCCTGCAATGACAGAGGCCTGAGACCGGTTTGAAAGGCTACTTTGGTGGATGGCACAATCAGCGCTGCAAGCCCACCAGTAGCATTTAATTTACTGGCCCCGGGTATATGAAATACCACATTCCTGGGGACTGACAGGTAAATTAAATATCCCAAACAGGTGTAGACCACTCCTAGCATGTTTACCACAGAGAGCACATGCACTTTACACTGGACAGCAGTGCTAAAGTGCCCAGATATCTAAAACTACCAATACCAGGTCAGAAAAAAGACTAGGAGGAAGGCCAAAAGTTCAGGGATGACCCTGCAAAAAGGGCCAAGTCCAGCAAACACCCTACTAGTTATTACCAAAATCTGTCTTCTCTTTTTCCTCATCTTTTTTTATTTCATCATTCCTCACAGTTTAAGCTTGGGTTGTTGCTGAGATATAATGCAAAATTAGTTTTACATAATAAGGCATGCTAGTTGTATGATTTTATCTACTAGCAGAAAGTGACACTGTAAGATAACCTCGGTGTGGGTGAATATTGAGCTGCCAAATAAACTACCGTGGCCTTGGTGTTTGTTTGAAGCCTTTATAACTTTGGTAGTTATTATTGCCTTTTTAAAGTATTTGTATTAAATGTGCTGCTCTTAATATTAAAATAATAGAAAGTGTACAATAAGGATAAAATCTTTTTTTCTGTTTGCTTTCATTGGAAGTCAGCTGACAGAGGTGGTAAGACATAAATTGTCCATTTTTATTATTTCTAGAAGCAGAATTTAGGAGTTTTTTTAGCAACTGAAAATGGGTCATTAGACGGGTGGCCTGCACAAATAATGGGTCCACATTTGTCCTACACTGGGAACCAAACACCCCATTCTGGTACTTCACTCTCTCAACGTAGCAAAGCAAAGCAGTCTAAGGCCTACTCAAGGGAGGTGGTGTGGGCTAGTAATCGTCATTCACAGGTACACAATATTAACACTCAATAAATGATTGTGTCTGTGCTTTTTCTTTTGAAAAAGGAAAGAGTATATTACACACACACAATGTTCAAAATTATGTAGTAATTTACAAATATATATGAGCTGATGGGAATACTTCTTGTTGACATTGGATAATCACTCCTGCCCCTTCTAAAGAAGCTCTAGTTCAACAAATCACATGCCAAGACAGTCACTTGTACTTAAAGCAATGATTAAAAACTACTTTCATTTACCACCCTTAATACTGCCAATAAAGCATGCAAACTTTGATCACGAGAGGCTGTCAGCATCATTATCACCAAAAAACAGTTGAAAGAAAAATGTATAGGCATGTCAGAATGATTAGTTAACTCATAATAACTTCTAGCATGAAATACACAATTAAAACATAGGGCATTACATTTATAATCACAACACACGCCTTTCGCCTCCTTGAAAGTGTTTGTGCAGCATGAAAACTCATGTTGAACACGTTCAGGCCACAGAGACTGCAGCCATAGACTTTACCCCTAGAGGGCGCAGCACCCCCAGCTGTAGAGCACATGCCCCAGTCTGGGGAGTGCTTGCAAACACCCAACTTAGGGTGGGAACTCCTATAATCCTTTTGGGGTGTGGTGCGACTGCCCTGCTCCTGCAGCTCCCCTATACTTATGGATCCTTTTGGTTGTGACCCACCACCAAAAGGATCCTGGGGCCACCACAAAGGAATGAACAAGGCTAAACAAGGCCAAAGCAAGCAAGCCCCACAGGGCATTTATGCTCGCTCCTCGGAGGCTCGTGAATAAAAAATGGGCGGCTCTCCCATTGCTTCGGGGAGAGCCACTGCTGCTGCCATTCTGTGATTTGTGTGGCCTCAACCCATGCTTGTGACTTTGGGATACCTAGTCCTACTCAGGCACCCTGCGTGCAGGTTCTCTCACTGGGGGACAGCCAGGTATCCCACGCCCGCAGTTTCTGATGGCTCCCTATGTGCTAGCACTCCAGTATGCTGCCACGGGTGCTGGCAGCACTCTTCTTTCCTGCCCCCTACAGTGGGCAAGAGTTTTGGTTTTGGCTGCCCTCCTGCTTGCCCAGTCACGGGGAGTTGGGCAGGCTGGCCATGTGGGAGGACTAGACATCGGGGCCCAGAGTTTGGGTCTTGGACCCCACCCTGCTATCGCAGGAGAACTCTACGATGCTCATTCGCCCTCCTCCTCTTCGGTGCCCAGGGATTGGGTTATGTGCCCCTTGCCACTTTGATGGGGGAGCGCAATGGCACCCCTGCATTTTTCCTCCTTACAGGATCAAGGGATGGGCTTATGGGCCCCTTCACGTTACCGTGGGGGAGGTCGATGGCACTTCCCCGCCATTTCTTCCTTTTGGGGGCAGCATCCGGCCCTAGTCTACTCTGATGGCCAACTGGAAATGGCGGCAGAGCCCCACATGCTTCTTTGCTGGTAAAAAACAAAAGTGGGTCAGAGCTCACCAAATTTCAACCAGCCATAACTTGGGCCCTGTGGAGCTGTTTGCGATGCACTTGGCCTTGTTTCACTCCTGGTGGTGAGCCCTAGCTCCCTGTGATGCTTTCATCAGGCCTTCAGACCTCAAAGGGGACATACCTTGCAGTGAACTGGTTTCACTGACTCTCATGACTCCCTTGCTCTTTTCTTTTTTTCTGAGCTTCTGTCCTACTTGGTTCAGAAGCCCAGTCTTTCCTCCTACTAATCGTCAGGGGGTGTAATGGGACCAGCTTCTCTGGTACTGGGGGAGTGCCTCACTGGTCCTGGGTTCAGTTAGAGTCAGAGTCCTTAGTCCAGATGGCAGTAAGGGGGTTCTTCCTTCCAATTGTCCGTGACGGCTGCCTCCAGTTCCAGTGTCCAGCAACAAAACACATCCAAGAGATTGCTCTCCCCACCTATGCAGGAACTTTTAAGTGGGGGCGGGAGGTTCCAGCAGGGATGCACCTCGGGCCTATCCTGATGTCCCTTATCATCCCATCCGCCCTTGTCCCAACCTCCCTACACAGCCTGCTGGGATATTTCAAAATGACGTCACCCTGGAATCACATTTGCTCTGTGGGTCTCAACTCTACCCCTCACTGACATCCCTACCAGGGACTTCCCCAGCAAAACCTCATACGAGGCCCCCTCCTGGTTTGGATCCGGAGGCCTGGGCTCCCTCTTTTTGTAGTGAGCTTTGCCAGGCTCTCTTCTTGGCACAGGGTGACTGCTGGCTGATTGATGCAGAACAGTCCACCCCACCCCTTCCTCCTCAGGAGCTTACTTAAGCACTGATAATTGCTCCCTTTGTGGGGGAGGCCTGTGTTCCTACTGCTGAAGAGAGACATAATTAACCCAGCCCAGCCGATCCTGAGCTGAGCCAGAGAAATATGACATTCCTGGATGACCCAAAAACTGTACAGATATGTCTTTTTACTTTGCAGAATTGATCTTTTCCCACAGGTTATGCTGTAAACCAGTACGTGTCTTGTGTTTGTGGGACAAGGCAAAGCACATTGCACTCTAAGTCAGCCCTTCTTATAAGTGTGCAATGGACTGTCATTGTAGACAAGATAGTAAACCACACTGACCTTCCCTATGGCTGTACACTAGTATTATGAGGCCTAATCCAGATCAGTACCCAATCCTGCAGAGCCCCTTCTGCACCAGGCCCAGTTCCTGGGCTGCACACGTCAGGAATTTATGAAGTGCAGCCCTCACATGTGTACAAGTGTCACCAGCCAAGTGCCCCTTACCCCTGCTGTGTCATAGCAGCCTTTTCTTAAAAGGAGGACACTGGCGGTAAACACACTAAGTCCATTTACCAGGAGTTTACCGTGGGCGAGTCACAGGTTATGAGGCTCCCCCACAGTAAAAGGTCAAAAACCAGGTAATCATAAAGTGATTAGATGGCCACCTTCTCACAGCACCCAATTAGCACAGCATTTGAATATAACTGTTATGATTATTACATTATTATGGTTCGTAAAGTGGCTATTTTCTTGTCTCCTACTTGCTGGGTAAATCTGTTTTCTCTCTTGCCTTACCCATGTTTTTTTATGGCCAGGAATGGAACTATGATGGTGGTTGATAAACCTATTGATAGCTGTAGGATGGATTTCTGTGAGTAAGTTTTGGTCAAGAAGCAGAGGTCAGTTTTCTGCATATACCTTGATTTTAGTTAATTTAAAACCTTCATCTGATTTCAGTTTCAGAATTATTAATGAAAACGAGCATAGGCACAACCAATACGTTTGGATTTTGTTTAGTGGATGCATATACAGACATGTAAAATACAGGCACATATTTACATGAACACACACTCAGTACACTATCAGTCACAGGGTGCTAACCATACAACTACCAATACTAAAGCACATACACACGCATAAACCCAAGCATCCAGGTACAGAGACCAACAGGCATATTGCCACACATGTTTATGCAGGCAAACTAAGAACATTAGATCCAAAAATATTCATGCACACAAATAACCCACATGTAGGCATCTAGACGTGCTCATGCAGACACATGGACTGTTCCAAACATCTCAAAATGCTGGCAGAGGTGCATAATAGGATGCATGAATGGTAATTGAATACTTGAGGAATGGAAGGCTGTAGGTGATTATGGGAGGCGATGGATGAATGGTTATTAGAATGCTTGGGCATGAGTTATTGTAAGGATCGATGAAGGGGTGGTTGAATGTGGATGGATACATTTGCATGGATTGGTGTGCTTGGATGTGTTTATAGACAGATTGATGACAGAGTAGATGGATGAAAGAAAAGTGTGGGAAGGTATAGCGTGGCTGTCTAGATGGATTGAGAGAAGGATGGGTAGATCAATAAATAGCAGTACGCAGATGAATGAATACATAGATGGATTGATGATTAGAATGAGTGTTTAAGTTCTGTACTCAAAACATGGAGGCTGATTCACTGAAGAATTTGAGTAGGCAAAATAATACTAAAGAAGTACTCTTTTACTTATTCTTACATGCCTTCATGAATCTTCCCAGCAACATCCAACTCCCTATTAGTAAAATTGCAAAAAGGGCTCAGTCCTTCCAGTTTGTACTAAAATTGTATATGAGTATGTCAGCTTTATTCCCATTTTATTCTCAATTTAGATGTTTTGGGGCCAATTCACAAAGCCATATAAGAGTATTACCGGAATACTATTTTCAGTGCTCCTATGTGCGACTTTGAATTGACCTCTTTGGATTTAGATTATAAACTTGTCTTAATCAGCACAACTGTGCTCATGCTACTATTAGAGAGCAAAATAACTACATATTAGATTTTCTTGACAAAGCAAAGCTTCAGGGTGGGCATTATGTACCATTCTAAAGCCACAAAGCATTTTTCTATTTCAAACAGTCACTTTACGATGACACATGAATTAGATATCAGTGAGTAAATTAGGCATTTGATATATTAAGAAAATAATTCAAAAACAAACTACCCCTTCTTTCTTTTAGGCACTGTAAGGAGGAAAGTCTGTGCCTATTTGTGCAACTGCTCCTTCCCTGAATTTTCCTGTGATTTATTTCTTTGTTCTAAGGTTTCCCCTTCTTTTTGGCAGAATTGTGTGACTCCTAATCCAGAGGGACCCTCAAACTGCAGATATGGTTCTAATCAGGGGCACCCGTTAGTGTACCCTGAGTGGGGGTGTACATATATTGCTCTCTTGATGTCTTTAAGTGTCCCCTCTTGCCCCCCAAAAACCTGTTCAAACCCCTGCAGGCAGAAGCATTTGCAAGTTTTTTAGGCTACAGTACCTGACTCCAGTAGGGATCCCTACTGTTTGCCCTCTGTAAATTATGACCCATGGACTGGGGCACTCAGGCAGACTTGTTTTTTTTCGCTTTGTGCATGTTTGTGGACATTACATAATTGGTTTTGCAATAGTGATCCTACACAATGAAATCCATGCTCACAGGACAGAGTTGGGTATCACTAGTTGTTTGTCTGTCATAAGGGTTACCCTTGGCCAATTGTGAACATTTTTATATTTATGAGCATGACGTTTGTCGAGAGGACAACTGATGCTGCCCACAGAAGACAATAGGAACAGTCTCATCTTCTACATCTTCCTCTACTCTTTATTTAGCCCTTGTACCTTGTACGCATTAGCTCTCTCCAGGATAGGCACCTAAGGTTGATCCTGGACAGTTACACATAGGTGGCGGCTCAAGAATGTATTCTGAGAAGAGGGCGAAGGGTACCCTTCCCATCCAGTGGTATAACGAAAGCTCAGGGGGCCCCCCTGCAAGGTACATGGAGGGGCCCCACTCCGGATTTAATCCGGAGCACTGAGGCCTTAGCACTGGGCTGAGGGAGACCCTGCAGCTCAGGGCCATCCCCTGGACCGTGTGGGATGCGGGGGCCTGTGTTGCACCCCATCCACCCCTCTCAGATGGGAAACACAGCTCCAACCTTCTTGGCTGGATGTTCCAACCTTAAAGGATGCAATAACAGTGATTAGCAGAGGACTGATGTCAGACTACCAGGACTTTCGCTGGAACTTCCCTCCATCACATTGAACACCTCTGTGTACACAGACCTGTATGGATCTTGCTGCTGCTGTGCTTCCAGGAAGTGGAGAAGAAGTCTACCCTTATACTTCTAGCTGGGGGCAATCCTGAGGACCCTCCTGAAACTCTGCTCTTCTTCTTGTGTTAAAGCCACCAGAGCCCAGGAGGTCCAGGGATGAAAACTCAGCATATTGAAGCTTTTGTTGACCAGACAAAGAGGAGGTTGTCTCAAGAAAATACACATGTAAGTGCAAGTCAGTTGTAAACCCATGCACCATTTTTTATTTAGTAGTAAAGTTCTTATTGGTGTTTAATTAAAAGCATTACAATACATTGGAAAGACAATTACAATTAATCCTCTTCCATTAAAGGTCAGCAAGTTGGCATCCGTACACTCATTATTGAAATTTGGTTTGTTTCTATAAGGCTGCCATACGCCACACAGAGTAAAAAATAAAAACATTTGATTAGACCCCCAAAATAGATTTTTATATGAAGTAGGATATGCCCAAGTGCCATGGAACCCCCACACCCATTTACATAAGTTATACGCGTATATCAATGAGTTTCAAGGGGCCACTATATGACAGAAATTGAGAAACATATTACTCAGACCACCAGAATCTAAATATATACAATGATTTAGTAAAATATTCCTCAACAATGGACTTGGTGGTTAATATATACAAATAGTGATGTAAATCATCCTAGTCTAATTAATAAAAGACTTATATATGTAGTCAATTTTCCAATAACAAGCTAGTTAATTTCAGACACACCCAGTTGTAAAGCTTCCTTAATCAAATACCGGACTTGCGAATAAATTGTTTCAGAAGTCAAATTCTCCTGTAATTTTGGGGCAAGTGCTTAACAGATGAAGTGCTCCTCAACATAGACATGTATGTCCAGTATCTTCCGTCTGACAATTCTAATATCAGCTGTAGGGAGCACCTGAATTCGAAACTGCATTAACCTGTGTTTCAGTGCAACTTTAAGATAATCTACTAAGTAAAACTGTCTACTTTAAAGACTTGATGTGCCCATTTCAAAATGTGCTTATCTCAGGGCTTTGAACCTTTGAAAGTCACTTCAAAATGGCAAGTGACCAATAGTCTCCTTCGTGCGCGTTAAGAAGTATACGTTGTCAGAGAGTACCATTCTGCAACTATTTGAAATGGTTCTGCAAAACATTTTTATACGCTCTGGTGTCTGTTGAGATGATCGAACGCAACCAGACACTTATATCCACAGCCTGGTCTTACAGGATTCTCCCGCAGCACTCTAAACGTGATAGCAATATTTTATAAGTAAATAATCCAACTTGGTTTTCATGTGGTCGCGGGCCAGCTCTAATCTAAATTGGCTTACTGAACATACCTTTTGTAAACCAAATATACATTTTAGACAGTTATTAAATACATTTCCCCAGGGCATCAAACAATCCCTTTCCAAAGGTCATATCCCTATATAAGAGCAACAGTACTGGTTTAGCTGTACTCACTTCGAGATTAAATGATATTGTAAGACTGTGTAATTACTAATGCCCGTTATGGCAGCTGGCTTATAGGGCAGCAACAAATCTTGCTGCTGTTTCGTTAACAAATGCTCCATTCATTTTTTATGGGACAAGATTGTTAGCCGCTTGCTCAGTCCCCACCCTGCAAGACCAGGTGGTCACATTTCGTCTGGTCTCTACCCTTGAACTGTCTGGCTTGAAAGGTCCCCCCAGCAGAGGTCTCCATGTCACTGAGACAGGCAAGCCCCTCAACCACTTCAAGGTGGTGATACTCTAAGGTGTTGTTCTGTGTCCATTTAGATAAAATTTTCTAAGCACATACTTCCTATAAAAGAATTTAGATTTTCGAACCTGCAGGTGCATTTTGGCCTTGCTCTGCTTCCCTGCCGGACCCCGCAACAGTTGTCCACCTAGTCTAGTTTCCGTGTCTCCAGCCACCAAACAAATAACATTCTTGACTGATTCTAAGCAATTATGTTCTTTTCCTTCCTTTTTCACTTGCAAATCATTAAGAACACTTGAGGATGGCATTAAGTGCCCTATTCGAACCACATGGGGATGTGTCCAAATAACAATATCTGTTGCACACAGAAGTAGGGCAATGCGTCCCGCTTGGGTGGGACGTGCCTTACAACCTTCAGGCACCGTTCCATGACTACAGTATATAGATAAAAAAATCATGGCGACAACACACACTCCCTACTTCAATCCCTTAATTTCCATTACCCTGGATTTCACCCACAATCTTCTCTTAAGCCTAGGTTTAGCAATAACATAATTTAGTTGTTCTGAACAGGGGTTGAGGATACACCATTTTCAGGGGTTGTTTCCATAAAGTGGCCGAATTAATCAAAAGCTGATGAATAGTCCGGAAAAATGGCAAACACCTTTCCTCCCAGGGGCATTGCATTTTTCTTTGCCAAGATATTCAGCACCTATAGGAAATTGAGATACTGGTTGAGGGAGGTGAAACCCACTCAACCAGCAACCACAATTCCTGTCAGGGCGAAGTCACAAGTAAACCCCACATTAAGCTGTGCTCAACCCTCCGGTAGTTTGGCACAAAGCAGTTAGGCTTAACTTAGAGGCAATGTCTTTATGCAGCTCTTCAAACAGTAATCAAGTGAAAACACTCCAGAAGCAAAATTCGACCCCAATAAAAAAAAATGGACTAAAATCTAATACATTTTTTAAACTAAAATATGATAAATCTAATTATTTGATTTTAAAGATTTAAGTGAAAAGTGCTAAGAAGCACAAAGCGCCAACTGTGGGGATCTGGTCGCGCCGGACTGGGACAAAGTCACAAGTTCAGGTCGACCACAAAGGAGCATGGGATGGATACTGGGACCTAGTTATGTCTGCTGAACAATGTACCTTAAATCCTGGTGCGCTGTCTGTGTGGCGTCGATTTGCGAGGGTTGTATTGTCCGGCATCGGAGCCCAGGAGATGCGAGGTCTGTGATGCCAGGTCCTGCTCTGGGTTGGGCCAGTTCTGTTGCAGCTGTAAGGCGAGGCTTTGTGAGGCTTCATGTTGAGTCGTGTCAGTTCCGATGGACCGGCAGCCGCATAGTGAGGTTTGGCGAGGCTTTGTGTCACTCTGTGTCTATTCCGTGAGGCTGGTGGCTGTGCAGTGAGGTTCTGGGAGGCTCTGTGTCGCTCGGTGTCGGTTCTGATCAAGCTTGTAGTTGTGCAGGCAGGTCGCTTTGCACTGGATTTGGTGAAAACCACAGCTGGGCTGGCAGAGCATGTCCAGGACTGAGGTGGCACCCCTTTGGGGGCAAGACTCACAGCAGACAGAGCCCAAGTTCAGGGATCAAGGTGGTTGGAACCTTTTCTGTCCCTGAGGCTCTGGTCAGTAGTAAGAGTGAGTGAGTAGAATTGGCAGAGTTTGATTCTACAGAATTCCGCTGAATTGCACTAAAATTCCATGAGATTCCATGGAATTCTGCGACAGGGCAGAGTGAGCATTTGGTGCTATTTTCAAAATGCACCCTCATGTCCAAAAAATGCCAAATACCACTTGCCACCCTTACATGCTCTGCTGTGATTATACTGCAGAGTATGTAAGGGCGCTGCCGCTGAGTGGCATGCAGTAGTTTCTAAACTTTAGAAACCATTGGATATCACTCTGCAGTGCACACCCATTGGCGCCCTTACTTCCTCTGCAGTAATTACTGCAGAGTGTGTAAGGGCGCAGAGGGGTATGCACTGCTGTGGTATGGTTTCTAAACAGGGCCGCACACGTTTAGAAATCACTGCAGATTAAACTTTAATCTGCAGTGATTTCTAAACATAGAGGCACTGCTCCTATTGTTCAACCCTATTTTAGAAACAACAACCAATACAGATTACTTCTTCTAGCGTGGTGGCAAAATGTATCAATCATTCTTTGTTAAAAGAGTAACGCATAATTGCCAATTTCCCCTGAATCCTCCAGATGAATAAAAAATCCGACCAATTCCATTCATTCATAATCAGGAGGCCAGCCAAATAGCCCTGGGAGTTACTCTGGTGGTCCGGGGTTCAAGATGGTGGTCCAGTCCCTTTCACTCCGGCAGCAGTGCAGCAGAGTAGCAGTCTTGCTTTCAGAGCAGTGAAACAGTACTTTCGAGTCTTCCACAGGTCCAGAGGTGTGCTGAAGGGTTGGGTTTTAAGAGTTCATTATTAATACCTAGTACCCCTTTAAAGTAGGAGAGGGTTCTGTAGGTTTCCACTTCCTGAGGTGTTTGGAATTTCCTGCCTCCCTGCCCTTTGGTAGGTCACGGCTCCTCCCCCTATCCAGTCAGAGATGGCCTATCTTACCAAAATCAAATCCTCCTTGTCTCACACTCAGGGAGTAATACACAACGACCAACTGTCAGCCACACCTAGTCATGTGACCCAGGCTGCAGGCAAAAATGGTTAGGACAAGAAATTGCCAACTTTTTAAAAGTGGCATTTTTTAGGATTGTAACTTCAACTCTGACATTGTCATTAAAGAAGGTTTTAAATTACAATTCTTCAGTCACGAAACTTGATATTCCTACTTGCTCTCACTTGAAAGATATCACATAATAAATGTAACAACGTAACCCAATGTTATTCTATGGGAGAGGTAGGCCGTCCAGTTGTTAAAAACAAATGTAGGAGCTGTTCACTACCAGGACATGTAAAAACTTAAAAGTGCATGTCCAACTTTTTAAATACACTTGCCTCTACCCTCTGGGATGTGTAGCGATTTCCATAGGGGTGACTTATATGTATTAAAGAAGAAGGATTAGGCATGGCAAAAGGTTTGTTTTGCCAGGTCAACATGGCTGCTAAAAAATGCGCGCTCAAGCTGCTGTGGCAGGCCTCAGACATGTTTGACAGGCTACTTAAGTGGGTCGCACAAGTAGTGCTGCAGGTCCACTACTAGAATTTAATTTACAGGCCCCGGGCACATGTAGTGCCACCTTACTGCGCACTTCTAAGTAAATTCAGGGTTCCAGTTGGGTGTAAGCCAATTTTACCATGTTTAAAGGAGAGAGCACAAGCATTTTAGCACTGTTTACCATAGACAAAGTGCGCAGAGTCCTAAAAGCCAACAACAACTGGTGCAGAAAACCGGAGGGTGAAAGCAAAAGAATTGGGGATGACTTTGCAGAAAAGTCCAAGTTGAATAGCACCAATATGTTATTCCACAGCCCTTGCGAAACCCAGCCTGGTACTGTGGCAAGAGATTTCTATTTTCCACTCATCCCTCAAACCTTTTTCCTAGGATTTTTATTTAAAAAAATTCCCAAACTCTAGCAACACTTTTGTATGATAATTTGGTTGTTTATTTATCTCTTCTATTTCACATATTGGAGGATGAGCAATCAATCCCAGCCAACAATCAGAGAGATCAATTTTAATTTGAGGGTAGCTAGATAGAGAGGTTGCACCCAATTCAAAAGATCAGTAATGTTAGATGTATAATATAATGACTTAACAGGAGCTACTCAAGGTTCCACCTGAATATTATTAATTCTGTGATTATTTGATCCATTTTTCAACTTTGACACCAGTTCCCAAAATGTAATTAAATCCTGATCCTAAGCCCAATTTAAAATGTCAGGCCACTCCTTTGCAAAAAAAAGGCCTATCTCAAGGCCCATAGTTCTTCATTGAAAATTTTTCTAAGAGCCGTCATCTCTCTGGCCACTGTAGAAGATATATGCGATAAGCTCTTCATTTTACAAAAGTTTTTAAGCAACGATCATTTCTGTTTTAATAATGTTGTAAACCACCCGTCCATATTCCCACCTTCATAATCCCTCCATTATGTTATGTTTTTCTTAGAATTTTTAGCTGATAAAATAGTAAAATCTAATGCACTCAACACCACGAGTCCCCATAAAGCAAAGATATCCAACCCCTGTTTATTGCATGTCTCAATACACATCCAAAGATTGATACTAAACCTGACCTTTCAATCAGCTATTATTGTTTATTATGTTATTGTCCATTTCAGGTGTGCCTCCTCCTCTATCAGGCAAACCCATGTATTTAAGTACAAAGTTATTGTTTTATCATTAGATCAAAAGTAATAATCTGGCCATAGGAATAATATTATTTGTAAAGCAGTTATCAGTCTAAAAGGGATGCTGAGATTAATATGTGATCTAAAATGACAGTTTTTTTTAATGAATAAGGTAATTTTTAAGCAGTATATCCGGATTTATTATGCCATTTACCCTTCTAATGGATAATGCATTAAACGCTCACCAGAATGTAACTAAATCTGAGGATCTACTGTTAGATGAGGAATTCATCCTTGGGGAAATATCTACTTTATCAGACTCATCAGAAAGTAAGTAGGAAGGATCACATACATTATTGAAATCACTAGTGATAAAAATAAGAATACATGCAAGTGACTGCAAATGGCTCAGAATAATGTCTTTTTATACCAAACGAATTCCTAAAGAGGATATATGTAGACATTAAAAAGAGTCAGTTTAAGACGCTGTATTCCTGTTCTAATGCCTCTTATTGTAATGTAATGTTCATTTGACCCTGCTTTGTTGCAAGCGTCCATCTCCCGATTTGCCTGTGGGCTGGTGTGATCAAAATAGGTGAGCATGGTTCAATGTGAAACCTGGGAGTGGTCACACTGAGACCACTGTCATAATCAAGGTTGGATGCCTCTTGAGTGAGGAGACACAGACCTGGTCCCTCTGGAGTCATGAGCTACCCCCATTTGAAGGGCCTTACACTATCTAGCCCTAAACTGCCTTATCTTCCCGACTGTCTATACCCCCTCCAATAACTTCCCGACATTTGTGTCTGCTTCTCAGGGTTATTATAACATTACTGTTTGATCAGTGGCGGCTGGTGGATTTTCAAAGTGGTGAGACGAAAAGTTTTGTACCCGAGTAGAAAGAGCGAGCGAGCGTAGTGAATTAGCCCGAAGTACAAAAGGAGGGTGCGGGGGAGTTTTCACCCACAAGAAAATTTTGAAACATACTAGATTGAAATGGTGGCTTTTACGCCACATTTTTGAAAAAAGGGATCCAAATGTAGCATTTTAAAGCAAAAGTGTGAGGAAACATAGTTTAGTGACATAAAATATTTGCATAAGATAACACAATTTACACAGGGAAGCAGTGATTTATCCAAGTTTTCTTGTTTCACTTTGCATAAATCAGCCAATAAATTGGCATCTTTGTCTTTCCTAATGTTAAGGCTTCGTACTTATCTTTAAGTGCATGTTTCTGCAGTTTTTAAACATAGCATGTAGCCGACCTGAAGGCAGAGCAGTTCACATGAGCACAGTTTAGATCACATAAGATCACACTCACACACATTGTTTGTAGGTATGGGGAGATTAAGTGATTTGCCCCGAATCACAGTATTTTGAGCCGAGACTCAAACCTAGTTCCCTAGACAGCAGCTCTGACCATAAAGCCAGATCCTGGGTGGAGGAAGGCAGACGGGCAGAAGCCACATGAAAGCAGCAGGTGTTTTTATACCTATAATACACTTGCACACACAGTGCCCCCCGAAATCAGCACCCGGTGCCCTGGCACTGGTCACAGTTGGTTGCATGCATGCCTACTCTCTCTCTACCTGTGACATTTTTGTGCTGTTCCTTAATTGAGTGGCTTGAGGCACCTTCAATATCTCTGCAGTGTGTCTGTTAGCTGCCTGCTCTGTAGCTGTTTGTGGTCGTGCCAGTGATATGCTACGATGTGCTTGTTGTATCTGCCAGCTGCAGGGTTGAGTAGTGCCTGTTACCTGCCTGCTCAGCGGACCGTCTTTCTGTTCAGTGCCTGTAGCGGTCTGTTCTGTGTGATCCTTCTGCCTGTGTTGTGCCGGTTATCTGCCTGAGAGAAAGTTGTGAATGGAGGAGCCAGGGAGTGTCTGGTGGCAGTCGAGATGTGGACGATGGTAATATGGAAAGTGTAGAGGTTCGGGGTGTTAGAGAAGTGGGCCATTTAGAAAGTTTGGGCGCGGGAAACGTTGTCCTAATAACATAGCTCTTTTATAGGGCTTGCCATTGCACTTTCACATTGCTATCAATAAAATGCATTTGAATTAGTAAACTTGGAATACTCAATTTATTTTAGGAAGGATGAAAGGCTGAGCCAGCCTGCTTTAGGAGCTGGCTTTAAGGGGGTGGGTGGCGGGGCGAGCCTGTTAACTTGAAGTTTCACATGGACTCGGCAACAAATGCCTATTTCACAGTGCACTGGCTGGAAAACGTGGAGAATTATGTCCCCTGTTCACATTCGTTTCTTTCTGCCCTTTCTCTCGCCCCTTGATCCCTCGGGCCTCTCCTCACCTAAACTAGTATTGCGCCCCATTTCCCTTCTCAGGCATTGTTCCTCGCTCCCGGAAATCAACTCTTAGGCCCTTTCGAATCCTCTCACACTTCAGCATCTGTCCGCCCTAGAGCCAGCCATGCTTGCCTCACTGGTTAATTTGGGGCCGTTTTGATTCTGGCATGTCGATGTCTCTAGAGTCTATATTATTATTTCCAAAGCATCAACAAGGGTGGTGCGGGCAGAACCGAAACAGTGGATACAGCTAGGGAAGCAACACAGAAACGCAATTGGTTTTTAATGATGTAGTTTTAGCTCACCAACAGAACGTTCTCGGCTCGCGCCGGGCTCCTTATGATTTGGACTGCAGACAGTGACGCGTGGAACGTGCCTAAGACTGGAACTGGAAACTGCTGGATTTCGATTCCTCCCCCAAACCCCAGCCCACCAATCATTTTACAAATAAACTGTTGCTCCTTAGGTCTCAGCCGGACTGCCATGCCCCCAGCCATTGAAATTAATGGAGGGCTTCCGACTCCTCCCTAGGCCATGCGATTAACGCCAAAACTCAAACACGATTCCTGCAGTGATACACAGACTGCGCCCATCAGTTTGTCCTCACTGCCCTGCTTTCTTGCACTGGGTCGAAGAAATCTTCGCCCGGCCTGGAGGCATGCGCAGAGCTAATGTACATTCTCCCCACCCCCTCAAAGCAAAACACAGATTTACACATGGTTGTTCACCGAGCAGTCAACACAATATATTGCTAGTTGCTCGGTGTTCCACCTCGCATATTTTTAAACCCCCGCAGGGTGGCAGGGTGATGCCCATCTCGCCCCTATACACCAGCCGCCCCTGTGTTTGATTTGCCAGTGTGCTGCTGCCATGTTTATCAGTGTTACGGATCACCAGGGTTACATACCATCAGAGATTGTAAACTATAACAAAGCATGGGTGACATCCGACAACTCAGTGCATTGTTTGCAATCACACAGCAATGACTTCTATTACATTTTTGTGAACATTATATGAATCATTCCTCCAGGTTTGGGTGGTAGCCAGCATTTAAAAACACTATATAAAGTGATCAGTTGCATAACATTAATTAAGGGGGGGGCCTGCAAATTGCATGTAGGCCCACCAACCCACGCCTAGTTATGAGCTGTCAGGCCATGGGCTTGGGACCCCTCCGCACCACACGGGCTGCGAGGGCTAATGGTACACCACTGATAGTGATCCTAGACTGGGGTACAGGTTTTTATCACTGTATTGTCGTGGGTTGCATTGTGCATTATATGCTTTTTATAATTTATCCTCCATTTATACTGCAAGCACATTGGGAAGGATAAACTCTCAAGACTTGTTGAACGTCATTTTCCTTTTTATTGCTTCTGTGATTTAATGTCCTAAATTCAACCATACCCCAACTCATTTGCTCTAGGTGTTTATTGCTCATCCACGTCTACGTTGAGTGTCGGGGAGCTTTGGAAGGTCAACTTCCTGTTGTGGACCAAGTGCCCTCTAACCTTGTTAGTGTGCCTCACCAACACTTTCTCCTTGTGCTTCTTTGCCCCTGTGACTGATGTATGAGGGAAAAAGCATGGCAGGCATTGCTCTGGGCAATCAGATAATGTTGAGCTGATCATAACATTACCATTGTGATGATGGGATTCTTTAAAATAACACACCAAACACCTCATAAAATGTCAGAGCGTTTCAGATGGTGGAGCCTTGTTAGTCCAGTGTTCTTTTATTAAACTGTTTTAGTTTTGTTGTGAACCATGTTGGGAGGCTGACCTTAGGCTTCTAGTTGGAGAGTGCAGAGTAGAAAGTTTAGTAAAATCACTTGACATTGTGGTTTGCAGGGCTTTTCAGACTAGCAAAGGTTTTTAAATTCAACCCTAGCTTATTGGGTTAAACGCTCTATCGGTTTACCCCTCAACAAGAATCTAGACCTTCAAGATCCGCACATTAATGCTACAACAAGAAGTGCTAAACTTCACCTGAGGATGCTTTGAAATTTCAAAGCGTCATTACCTTCGGTACAATCAGATGTGGTACAATCCCTTGTCATATATCAACTAGACTACGGAAATAAACTGATCACAGGTTGCTCCAAACCCTACCTGGCCCAGTGCTTAAATTGAGCCTCTGGTTTCCGGTACTCAGCACCTGAGCTTAATTGTCTACGCCGCCACTTAAGACAGCCTGCCACATGGTGGCACTATTTGTTTAATTTGGAGACTAGAACAACACGAGTAGGTTATTATTTCAATATACATTAACAACAACTAATACTTACTGCCCAATCCCTTCTTTTAGCTTTGTGGACCTGGAATAGTCTGAATTGGCACAGGTGTAGGACAGCGATGGTCAATAGTTGTGGTGTTACAGGCACTGGTGGGGACAGTGGGTGAAGCAAGCTGCAGTGGCCTCCTGATGAGGGCCCTGGCACCTTTTTTTGTTGTTGTTGTTTCACAAATTAGGCACTAACCTGACCTCTAAGACTGCAGCCCTCAACACTGCAACAAGGCTGATCTCATGAATGAAATGTGCAGACCTACCTGTGTTACAGGCTGTGCATCTGACACTGTAGCTTCTTCTAATTTTAGGAGTTCCTAACAAAAACAATAAAAAAAACACATTAGTTTCCACGTGCCTCGAGTACAGTGAAATGGTCCAAAATAGAAAATCTCATTTAGAGAGGGGTAGACGCAAAACATTCACCATCACCCAACCTGCAACCACCGGCCCCTCACTATTTATACCCCTGCTTTACTTAGTGTTGACTACTAGGTCTGCCTGCTATACAATTTCGAAAAGTTTGTCCTACTTCACACGGACATTACATGAGATATTGTTCATACATGAAAACTGCAGGAAAATGCTGCGAAAATGTCAAGTGCATTGCTTTTCAGAAATAAGATAACTCTTTGGATATAGATATAGTATAGTATCAGCCTTGCATTCACAACCGGCACTGCAGGGCGGGCTCGCCACCCAGCCGAATTGCTGAGCACCTGCAGATATCCAAATGACCCCCTTGAAGTTTTAATTGCTAGCTGATGATTTCTATCTTAACCCCATTTTCAGGATTTTGATTACAATCTTATATAATAATTCCCTTTTTCAAATAATTACCATTGGATAGCCTTCATTTCCCCCTTTCAAAATGCATTGTATCGACTGTTCAGAGTTCTTGTTTTTTCACCTTCTAGCACCCTTTTTTATTTCCTGTGGCTTTCATGGCTGCTGATATGCACATTGCAACAAGAATGTTGACTAAATTAGCTTCCCCTAAAATGGGTTTAATACAGAAATATAGGACTGAACACGCCAAAGTCTTTGGTGGAAAGAGTTGTTGTGTGGTCAGTATTTCTGAAGGCGCTGTAGGGGAATATAAAGTGCAATAGGGATTCTGCTAAGATCCCTTGTTTCCAGGAAACCAGCAGAGTCTCGACTCAAGGGTGTTCTGTGGGTAGAACTTTAGTTAAGTATGCTGCAATGCCACTAAACCTGACCTCTGCTTATGCCACAATTCCCCCAATAGCATGGCATGATTCCCCTCCCCCCTGGCATACCCTTCAGTCCTTTGCTTGTCTAAAACAAGCAACAACAAGCACACTGTAATATCTAAACCCAAATCAAAGATTGCAATTTTAATGAGTGTATTAAAAAAGATCTATAACTTACAACAAACAGAAAGACTCGGCAGCTCATAATATGCAATCGATAGGAGTGTACTTGCATAATGTGGGCTTGTTCTTTGGAGTCAGTTCAAAAGAAAGTGTTCAAACAAGTGGAGCTAATGAGAACATGGAAGCAGCTAATCCGCAGCATTGTAAAGTTATTTCAAAGGCTGATGTACACTTTAAATGTTGCCATCTTCACTGCCGATGGCTCCTTTTGAGATACAAAGGGAAGGGATCACACATTCCCTCCATTGTGTCTGGGAGTAGACTTCATGCCGAGGTCATTAATAACATTACCTACAATGTGTAAGCTCTCACTACACCCTTTCCAGGGGGCAGTTTGCCTTCTTCCTTGACGAGATGGCGTTTCCCCTATTTATTCACAGCGTTGCCCTCTTGGCATTTAACTCCTAATGTATCCGGTCTTTTCACACAAGGTGAAGAATACATTTCAATACTGTACAAAGGTTAATTGAGGAGACCGGAATATGATTTATAAGCATACAAGTAGAGTGTGATCTTTTAAATGTGGTGGTCCCATTGTTTGGGAATATCTTTCTAAGAAATTGAATACATCCTACTCTTTGTATTGGCAACATGGTCGACACCACAGAGTAGCGCATATTTGTCTAATGCTCTGGGCCCTTCACTCACTGTTGTGATGCTGTCAGCGATTTAATGACATCAACATACACAAGTTCTGCAAAGAATCAAGATACACTTAGGCAAGAATAACATGTCTAGCTTTTATTAAATCAGAACGCAGACACTTTTAAATGCATTCTAGAGTTTGTGATGTATATCTCACCTTCAAGTCACTTCTCATTTTTCATTTATATAAATCAGACAGTGGATCGGAGTCTGTTCTGGAATCAAGTATGAAGAATAGTAGATGACCTGAAGTTGGCAGTAGACCTATCATCATGTGCATTTTAACATTGAACACAAAATGTTTGTGCACCAGAACATTTTGCACATAGTCTACATTACACCACAAAGTATGTCCATGGCAGCTCTGGATCAGACAGCCCATTTCATTTCACCGAGTGGCCACTCTGTATCATTATGTCTGCAAGAGAGTTAAAGACCAGGGATGACAGATTGCCTTCTTCCCCGGCCATTCCTTCCGGCAAGGGCAGGGCCTCGTGATGCTCCACCAGCCCCCACATCGACCAGGAATAAGCCCATAAAGGGAGTAATCCAAGCACTGTATGCTTTGTCACCTTAGTATATTAATAATAATCCACATTTGTAAAGCGTGAACAATCACCCGTAAGGGTCTCTAGGCGCTGGGGGCCGTCGGGAAGATTAAGCAAGCTATTGCCCAGAGTCACAAGGTGCTGGGCTAATCTGCTGCTGTCGCTGGGTTCGAATCGTGATCCCCAGATTCCGGAGTCAGTCGCCCTGGCCTCGGCGCCACACCTCTTCCTGAGTTAACATTAGTTTGACCCCTATCATTTTACCTGGGGCTGTGCTATTCTGCAAAGTTTTTCTGGAGCATTAACCATGAAAGTCAGCCTACTAGATTGAAACTCAGAGCTTGCCAGGCAGCTTCCCAGTCTGGTTTTGGGCTCAGTCTCTAAAGCCACTGTAGATTTGTGTAGAATGAGATGTCTAGAGGACTGTCTCAATATATTGGACATTGAAAGAAAGAAGCCATGCTGCATTTTAGTTCCTAGTGTTTCAACCTAAAGGTAACGTTTCACAACTTGTGTGTGTATATATATATATATATATATATATATATCACTGAAATAATGGCGTTAAAAAAATCAGCCAAACTACTAATTAACCAATTCGTTTTTGCCCTACATTTATTCTTCAGATTCTTATTGCTAAATAACTTAGATGTGAGTTCGTTTTTTCCATCATGCCAAGATACATAATTGTTATTCAATCTCGCAAGAATTCAAACCTGTCAGCCACAAATAACGCAGTGTCTAGGAGAACCTCAGTTTAATTAAGCACACAAATTAATTAGATGTCACGAATTGACGTCACGTTTTAGATGTCACGAATTGACTACTGCTTTACATTCAGAGTGTGTAAGGTGACTGCTTGTCCAACTATAGCACGGCAAGTGCACATTCTGTTCTTCACTGACTAAAATGCCTTTATTCTCCTGAACCCGCAGGATTTTCATATTTATGCACATATCAATGGGCTGTCCTAAGGGTGGAGATAAATGCCTACGAATATGTCTGGATATGTTTTCATCAACCTAATGTCTTTCTATTAGTGTTCCTGACCTCTTACCTCAACCTACATACCAAATATGTTTAAGTGAGGGAGATTTTAATGTTGCAGTCAGCATGGAGGTACCAAGAGGTGGTAAAATCAGCTGCCAAAAGTGAAATTAAACAGACAGACAAGAGGCTGAAAGTAAAACTGGCACAAAAGCAAGAACATGTGTAAGCTCTGGGTCTACGCTCTTTACTCGCAGCTCTTCTATAGTTTCTTTTCAAGCATGAGTCATTTGGTCAAATTCTCACGACTTGTTTGCCTTCCGTGACAAGCTCTCCCATGATTGAGTGAGTTTTCAAACTGGCAGAACGCCAAATCGGATATGAAAGCTAGTAAACCCTGGTGAGTCACAAGCACTTAGAAACACTTACAATTCGTTCTCCAGAATATTGCCACCCTTATTGAACCAATGGACTGATGTGCATCAGATTGGTGAATTGTTTGGTTGAAAGATACATCACATCAAAGATTTCTGAATTGTTTACTGAGTATGTTTCTACACCGTTATCCCCACATGTTTTTGCCTTTAACCTATTTTTCTTTCTCCTATTTTTCTGATCTTTTTGTTGGCTTTAGGACTTTGGGCACTTTACCACTGCTTATCAGTGCTAAAGTGTAAGTGCTCTCTCCCCTAATACTTGGTTTGATTGGCTTACGCCTGTCTGGCATATTTAATTTACTTGTAAATCCCTTGTACAATGGTATCCCATATACCCAAGGCATGTAAATGTAATGCTACTAGTGGGCCTGCAGCGCTGCTTGTGCCAACTATAGAGGTAGCCTTTCAAATCTGCCTCAGGCCTACCACTGCTGGGCCTGCGTGTGCAGTTTGCTGCCACTTTGACTTGGCATTTAAAACTTCTTGCCAAGCCCTAAACTTCCCTTTCACTACATATAGGCCGCCCCTAAGGTAGGCCCTAGGTAGCCCTGCCCAATGGGTAGTGTGCTGTGTAAGTAAAATGTAGGGCATGTCTGTGCTATTGTGTGGCATGTCCTGGTAGTGATAAACAGCCTATTCTGTTACTCACTACTCTGAGGCCTACTCCTCTCATAGACTAGCATTGGGAATTCCCTTCTATATGTGTACATGGTAATTCCTGATCTGAAAGGAGTAGCGTTGCTATGTTTGGTATGGTTAGATGGGTAGTGAGAAATCCTGCTTACAGGAGTAATTGGATTTTACATTACTATAATAGAAATGCCACTTTTAGAAATTAGGCATGTCTTTGTGTTTATAACTCTAGTGTTTTGCAGCCTGATTCCAATCCATGTCTAAAGAAGAGTCGCGGGCAGAGTGCCGACTACACTTGGTGCATACTTTCCAGACAGCCACAACACAGGAGGGGCTAGGTGTGATAGGAGAGTCATCTGCATACTGATAGTCTTCCTGGGCTGGGGGAGGAAGAGGTTGTTCACACCTTACATGTCAATAGGTTGTGTCCTGTCCCTGAAACAAAGAGCTGATCTACCCCCTACTGATGTCTGGAGCCAGAGATGGGTTGAAAGGGGCTATAATTAGAAAAGAGGGTATGCAGTTCCTCTTGATGGTTAAACGAAGGAGGGAGGTATGTCGGGAAGCCAAACCAGGGTGTGTACTTATCCTTGATAGGTCAAAAGGAGGGGTATTCCTCCTGTCAGAACTAGAGCCCTCACACACCCAGCCAGCTAGGTGTCATGCTTCATCATATGGGCCTGCTCTTCGTCGGGTCGGCGCTGCAATACCCGAGGGGCACCCATAGAGGGGCTCTTTGGCAGGCATCTTTTGTTCCTTGCCGTTTGGTGCAGTGGGGGTAAGGGGCCTAGGAAGTGTAGATGTAGTGAGAAGTGATTAAAACAGGTTGGGTAGTCCAAAGACAGTTTTATTCAAACTGGCTCTCCACCTGATTAAAAATGGGGGAAGAGTGGCGGCTATCTGAAGTAATTATTCAGGTTAACTACGGATTACTCTTTGGGTCAACATGGGTTTGGATCTTTATGGTGTTATTTTGTGGCCCATATATTCACAGTGGCAATTTATTTATGATTTGTGTGCAATTCGTGTGCAATCAAGTCACCTCAGCATGTTATTTTACATTAAAAAATTTACGGAAGATTCTACCATTTTTTCCTATAGAGTTAAGGAAGACTGTGGTGGTTGCTCTTGTATTGTCTCGCATTGACTATTGTAATGCCCTTTATTTAGGTGTTGACAAACGGCAGCTTACTTAGCTGCAATCCCTTCAGAATACGGATGCTCGTACATTACTTAACATACCTAAATTCATCCATATGTCCGGGGCCATTACAAGTCTTCATTGTCTCCCGGTTAAGCAGTGCATTGAATTTAAGGCTCTTTGATTAGTCCACAAAACCTTGAATGGTGGCGGTCCTATGGCGTACCGCAGTTTATTTCAATGGTATTGTCCTGGACGTTTATTACGGTCTGCGAATCAGGCCTTCGTTAAAATCCCGAAATGGATGAAGGCCAGATGGGGTGGGAGATGCCGCTCATACTTGGCTCCCAAACTCTGGAATACCCTGCCTTTGGATATCAGATCTCAACCAGTTCTTTCCAAATTTTGTGGCCTATTAAAAACCTGGCTTTTCCATGTATAGCAGTGGATCGTGTACCCGAGGACTTACCTTCCCTTCTATGTTTCTCCAGCGCCAAGAAGCCTTGGCAATCGAGCGCTATATAAAACCCCTACTTACTTACGTACTTACTCACTTCTAACGGTGCCACCTGTGAATTACTGATGATGTATGTCTCGCATACTGAATATGCATAATTCATGCCGAATGCACTAAACATTTATGATTCATGTGCTTCTTATTACTGCATTTTATGCTCTAATATTATGATATGTCATTTTTGATTCCACCTCAGTATTCACCTAATACACATAGTTTTCAGGATTATGTTGTTTTAGTCTATGTTCTTTTTTTTTTTTATTTTTTATTATTTCAATCAGGAAAACCAACACAAAAAGAGAAAAAAAAAGACCGAATCTATAGCGTGAAATAATCACTACAAATTCCGCAAATTACTAATGACGACTATATATCCCATAGGAAAGGGTAGAAAACAAGGAGAATTACAGCTTCTACTTTAAATCTCATCAGTTTCCCATATCGGACCCCAAACCCGAAGACCTCTTTTTTTAGCTCTTTCCCTTTACATTTATAGAGTGCCTTCTCTAAGTTAAAAACATGATGAAATCTTGCATACCATTTCTGAAAAGAGGGTCGTTCAGCATCCTTCCAATGAGTTGCAATAATTAATCGAAAAATGGCAGAAGCCATAAAACAAAAATATATTTGGGAGGAGTGCATCTCTAAGCTATCATCAATCCCAAATAAAATCAAAGTAGGAGTTAATCGTACTAAGCCACCTGTGACTTGATTGAGAAAATTCTCTATTTTTAGTTTCAAAGTATCAAGCTGATTACAACCACTAAACATGTGAATCATATCTGCAGGGCCCTGATCACATCTAGGACATCGATCGGATTCCCTTTTCCCCCGTCTAAACAATTTGGCAGGGGTATAATAAAGCCTAAACAGAGTTTTAAAGTGTTGAGCTTTAAGATTAGCTGCCATAAAAAAAAAAAATTGACAAATAAAGGGACCTACAAATGTCCACGTCTGGATCCCCCAGCATCCCTGCCCAAACACTTTCTGAGCTGGCAATATCATCTTGGTTGGCATTCAACATAATTAAATATAGATCTTTTACCCGTGGCTGCCTATGCCCCAGCCAGTCAAGTATCGGAATATTATCCAGTTCAGTTATTTGGGCCATTGCTAATTTAATTATCTCCCTGAGTTGTAAATATTTAAAAAAGGTCTTGGTTTCTACACCAAATTGGGTTTGAAGCTCTTCAAAAGATTTTAACTCAGATTGCTCAAATAAATCCCCTACTACATTAATTCCTGCCTGCTCCCAAGTTTTCCCTAGTTTATCGTAAAATATTGATGGGAACATGGACGAGCGCCATATAAAATGATACCTATGCACCTTAGGGATTCTCAGAAGTTTACTTGTTTTATTCCATACATTCCAAGCGGTTCTAACAATTTTGAACCGCGTCTTTTTATAATAATTCCCCTCAAGTTGCCTTAATAAGACACCTGAAGCGAGATCCCCTAGAGCCAGCTCATAAATAGAGGGAGGTAACTCCCTACTATGGACCGCCGATATTGTACCTGTACCAGTTTTAGGCCGAAAAAGACTAATCATTTGCTGCAAAGTTACAGCCCAAAAATAATATTGCATATGGGGGTTTGCCAAACCCCCACGTTTTTGTGGCAAAGTCATCAACTTTATTGATCTTCTGGTCTTTTTATAGCCCCAAATAAACTGTGAAAATATTCCTTCAATTTTTATAAAAAACTCTTTGGAGGGTTCGATCGGGATACATCTAAATAAGTAAAAAAAATTAGGGAACATAGTCATTTTTATGACATTAGCTCGTCCTATAATGGAAATATATAATTTGTCCATTCGCTTTAGGTCAATGCTAATCTTATTTATCAACTGTGCCAAGTTAATGTCCCAAATAGTTCCTACCGCCGCATTCATATTTATCCCTAAGTATATAGCCTCAGAGGACCTCCGAACATCATAGAACTGGGTATTATTGGAGCAGACAATCTTGGTTTTTCCTGTATTCAGCCTATAGCCAGATTGACTACCGAATTCTGATGCCAAAACCTCAATTTGGTCCAAAGCTGCCTGAGGGTCAGGGGTAACTATAGCGATGTCATCTGCATAAGCTAAAACTTTGGTGTTATATCCCCTAACCACTATGGGTTTAATAGCCTGATCGTTGAGCATCGCTCTAATTAATGGGTCTATATACAGAGCAAAAAGAATCGGGGCGCATGGGCATCCCTGGCTAGTACCACGTGCAATCTTAATTCTCCCGGATTCCATCCCCATCAGTTATATTTTTGCGTAGGGTTGTATGTACATGGCCTTTATAGCTGTCTGAATACGGGGACCAAAACCATTAGTACTTAAGATCTGCCATAAAAAAGCCCACTCAACCTGATCAAAAGCTTTCTGAGCATCCAATAAGATCAGGGACATTTGACCCCCAGTCTGTTCGATGATATCAAATAAAGAGATCACCCGGCGAACGTGATCAGTTGTTCCCCGAGCAGGAATAAATCCATGCTGCCATGGACTAACCAGGGAGGCTATTATTTTAGCAAGTCTATGGGCTATAATTTTAGAATATAGTTTCTCGTCCGCATTTATCAGGGAGATTGGTCTATACGAAGCGGGGTCTTCGGGTGATTTTGCCTTTTTTCAAAAAAATAATTATATTAGTGTCCTTCCAAGACTGAGGTGGGCTGCCATGATACTGTACTGCTAAAAACAAGTCCAGTAACATATGAGCTAGCTCAGGCTGCAAGGCTTTGTAGACTTCCATCGGAATTCCATCTAGGCCAGCCGCCTTGCCGGATGCCATGATCTGTAGTGCCTCAATAACTTCAACTAGTGATATATCTTTTTCCAATTCCTGTATAATTGAAGGGGGGATAATTAAACCCAACCCAGCTACTGTTTGAGGATCAGTCTCAGATTTGTAAACATCACCATAAAATTCAGCAAAAACTTGAAGGATGTCCTGAGGATTAGTTACCATATTCCCATCCCGCCGCTTAACCTTCAAGATATTGTTTGCTGCCGTCCTCTGTTTCAATTCTAATGCGAGGTGTCTCCCGGTCATCTCCCCATATTCGTAATTATCCCTAGCCCGTGTTTGATATAATTTAGCATTCCTGTTATATATTCCGTTTATTTTAGCTTTAACACTTATCACTTTTAATTCAATTAGACTCGATGCATCCGTCTGTTTATTTTCAATAGTTCGCAAATGTAATTCCTCGTTCTTAGAGAGTTCAGCCATAAGTTGTTGCAAAGCCACCCTCTGCTCTTTCCTAAGATGCCCAGCAAAACTAATAATCTCCCCCCTTAGGCAAGCTTTAAATGTATCCCAAACAATTTCCCTTGATGCACTATACCGGTTTGCCTCAAAAAATTGCTTGGTCCAACTCCGGAGATGGTCCATAAATCCATCGGTTACCAAAAGTTTCCTATCGAAGGACCATTTTAACGGACGATTCAGATGTTCCTGAAGCTCTATCTCCAGTATCAATGGGTTATGATCTGATAACAACTTGGGCAGTTTCCGTATGTTAGCTCGCTCTATAAGGGAAGCAGATATGAATAAATAATCAAGCCTAACATATTTCCGATGGGGACAGGAAAAGTAAGTATACCCAGCATCTCCAACTTCTTTTCGAGTCCACACATCGACTAATCCATGACTCCCTACTAAAGCTTTAAGGGCCTTAAAAACTCGTGGATTCCTCCCCTCATACTTTCCCACAGAGATATCCGATGTACCTAGGTGGATATTGAAATCTCCACAGATTATAAGTGGAGAAGGCCAGGCTGCTAACTCAAGCTCTAAATTGGCCCATAAATCAGAGTCATCCAGATTGGAGCCATAAATTGTGCATAGAGTTATCCTACAAGGTAATAAGGCTATTGCCCATCTCCCCCATTTATCCGCTAAGATTCGCTCAGCCACAGGCAACCGATTGGAAGTGTGAATAGCCACACCTCTTGTAGTGGTAGTCTGCCGTGAACAGATCGCCTGCATATACCCGGGAATAATATTTATCCCTCTCTTCTGGAAAGGTATATGGGTCTCTTGTTGGCAGATAACATCAGCCCCCCATGATCGAATAGCTTCTGCAGATCTATATCGTTTACCAGCATCGTTCAACCCCCCTATATTCAACGAACAAATTCTCAACCTACCCATCCCAACAATTTTTAATCCAATGCAGTGACTTAAAGCATTCCGACATCTCAATGTCAAACAGATTTTGCCTCACTTCTGGTTTCCCTGAAATTTTTACTCCCCGCCCTTCCCTACCCACCCCACTCCCTACCCCTCCCCTCCCCAGACACCCCCCCCATTCCCCCTACCCTGTAAATGAAAGCAACAGACCTGGCAGGTCTGTAGTGGATGAATAATGTGCTCTCCTGAAAGTGAAACATAAGCTTAACTTAACTAACACCCCCTATTTATCCAAAATAACGCCTCCCATGGCCAGATAGCCCTACCTATCTCCATTCTAACCACCCTGAAGAGAGGAAAGAAAAAGGAAGGAGGAGGGAAAAAACTAAATATAACAATAGTTTAATTACACCTAAGATTTAACTTTCCCTCCTGCTTCCAAAAACTCCTTTGCCTTTATCTCAGACGTGAAAAAACTTGTAGTATCCTTCCAAATTACTTTTAATCGAGCGGGGTTTAAAAGGAAGGCCTGAGCTCCCTTTTCTTGAAAGAGCTTGATCATCTGACGTAGACGCCACCGGCGCTCTACAGTGACATGACAGAAGTCAGGTCTAGTAAAAAAAGAAAACCCCTCAGCTTTTAATTGGGCATCTGGTCTTACTCTTTCGAAAACATTCTGTCTCAGCAGAAAATTTCCAAAATAGACCAGCAACGCCCTAGGCTTGGCATCAGGTCGAGCGGGTTGACGAATGGTGAAAGGGACCCGGTGTGCCCTTTGTACCTCCTTATGCCAGTCCCATCTGACCAAATCTGGCAGGGAGGCCTGTAATAATTGAGCCATATAGGTACGTGGATCGGACCCTTCCCTTCTCTCCGGAATACCCAAAAATCTCAGGTTATTCCTTCGCTGGTAATTCTCCCCCTCCTCCAGCTTCCACTGAATGTCCACAATTCGTGCCTCATGAGCGTCCACTTGACCTTTAGAGCCGGCGATCTCTAATTCCAGGACTTCTGTCCGAGACTCAATATCGGTCATTCGATCACTTATGTCCTTACAAGTCCTTGCGACTTTCCTGATTGCCCCTTGAAGTTTACGATAGGCATTCTGTGACCTCTTACTTTCCATCCGGGATTCCTCACAGTGTGCAACCACGCACTGCATAATTGACTCTAAAGTTGGAGGAGCCGGAATAAGCCCAGCTTCGGATCCATTAATGGAATTAGGTTTAGTAGCACCCATCAGTTGGTCCCCGAATGCATAATCCCATTTCAGGGTCGCCTGTTTTTGGCCCTCAAGTCTCTTAGAACAGAGATTCAGAGATCGACCCGTTGTCGCAGAGCCTGAGGCGGAGGCTGGCTTATCTTTATGTTGTGATGCCTGCTCGTCGCTGGACATGGTTTCCCCGCCTGAGTCTGAGCCAAGTCCTGACCAAGTTGTGTCTGATAACGAAAAAAAGTCATTAGCTTCCGAGTCTAAATCTTTATCCCAATCCCGATGTGGGGTCCGACGACCCCTAGAGCTCCCTTTATATTTTAACCCAACGTCAGACAACTGAGGAGGAGTACTCTGAGCCTTATCCAAAATTATTTCGGTCTGGCCCCCCTGGAGCCCTGTTTTCCGATCAGAGGGTATAAAATTGAGATTTTCCCCAGCTTCTGACGAATCAACCAGATACCTCCGACTGATTTCCTGAACCTGGTCGGGACAAAAATTCTTCTTTGCCAGACACTGAAACATGTTCATGTTCTGGACTATCCCCAGGGGGGATTACCCTGCTCCGAGAGTCTAAAGGTGAAATTTCTTCCAGTAGGCTGTTCCTTCCAACAGAGAGCAAAGGTACTTCATTAACATGAACATCCGTACCTAAAGCCGTATGCAACAACATATTGGACGCCGGCTCATTCCGCCCCTCTTTTCCCTGCTCCGCTCCTTACCCGGCAATTCTAGGGCACCACCACCTCCGTCTACACCGTTGCTCTTTCCGTTAGATGGTCCCTCCAGGGCACCGGGAGCGCCAGCAGCCTGACCTCTGAGTAACTCGATAACCGACACAGAGGGCCGGTGTGGCTGGGGCTGAGCGCCCCCACCCCTCCCCTTCCTGTCGGCCGAGATCTCTGTGTGAGCGCTGGGCTTCAGCCTGCGCCCACGAGCCGGGGGGGGCGATCTCAGTCTCCGGGGGTGGTACTGGTGGGACAAGACGTTCCGATGTGCTTCTGTTTTTTGCGGTGGATTTTGGCCCCATGGCACAGGCAGAGGTTGAAGCTGCAGCTGGCAAGAGGAAAGCACAGAGCCTCTCGACGCGCTCAACACGGAAAAACAACTGTTCCGTATATCGGGCTAACGCTGAAGCCCAATTGAGTAAGTTACATATATCGCTGCTGAATTCTGCTACCGCACAACCGTTATTTATCCAATAGAGTTCAGAGGGATTCCACATCCTTGGGTTAACGGTATCAGCATTTCTCAAAGTACGGCTACATCGCTTCGGGAGAGCACAAACGGCTGTCGCTCCTCACTCCTCCACCATCTTTGCTTTCCGTGACCATAACACATAGTCTATGTTCTTATGTACAATATAGAATCTATATTTTCATATAATCCTGTGTAGAGTCGCTTTGTGGTGCATTTATTGGGTCACTGGTGTGGGTGTTGCTCACATGTTTACATATTGCCCCTGTGGATAAGCCTGCATGCTTTGTGCCAAGTATCAAGAGGCTGAGCACAGGTTATCTTTGGTGTGTAACTTACTTGCCCTGACTTGAGTGGTGGTCTCTGCCTGGTTTAGATGGCTATCCTAACCAATCAGAAACCCCCTTTCTAACAGTGTAACACCAACCAATAACAATTATGGCTAGTTCAAAATATCAGCATAGAGGATCCACTGTGCCTGATTTCTCTCAGTCATCCTCACTAAAAGCAATCCAGCTTTAGATTTTATGTAATTCTAGCTGTATCCAGGCCAGGTTTTCAGGATGCCATTTGCTATGTATCCCATTCCCCTTTAGATGAAGTGCATGCAAATGTACCTCAAGGGAATATTCTGAAAATCTGACGAATTAGACCCTTTCTTGGAAAAGACAACAGTTGGCAACTCTAAAGTCACTAACTGCAACTGTGCAATTTCCACACTGATTCATGTGCAGATAAGCAACTCCATGCCTATTTTTTTTTTTTTTTTTGCGACTGCTTGGTTTTGAGCTTGTTAAAAAGATGCACATTGCACTAAAGATCTTGTTTTCCTTGGGAAAATATGGTAACCAATCAAAAGCGTTGAAAATCAGTATCTGTAAAACTAAATGTTTTTAAGAGATATAAACATATTTGTGGATAGAGATCAAGTTAAGGGGTAACACTATTGGCATATTTATATCTCTTCATCCATGCAGTGGCTTATGGAGATTTAATTCTTAAATACGCAGGTGAGAAATGAAAATGGAGCATTAAATAAATTCAACAATACGCATACCCATGGTGGAACCTGTGAAGGCAACAAAGGCCTGATTATACAGAATGTGGGCCCAGTAAGGGCATTATCCAAGGGCAAGACATTGAAAAATTGAACTAATGCTTGCATGTAAGTGTTAACACATTTATGCATATCAGCACCTAAAGCACACTGGTAAGATTGGTGATTGGAGTAACTTTGTCCTAATAAAGCAAGAGAACATATTTTGATGCTATATTTTAAAAATAAGTTGCACATAAATTGCATAAGATAGTATATTGTTCCATCATACCACATTAATAAGGGGATTGGACTTTAATGCTGGCATTTTACCATAGTATTGCTAAAATCAATGCATAATCGGAGCCGGTGGTTACCAGCGCTCAGCACTGGTACTTAATTGTCAACAACTTCTCCTATGACAATCTGCCACATGGTTGTGCTGTCTGTTTGAATTTAAAGATGAGCACAACAACAGTTGTTTATTCAATATTCATTCAAAATGATTTATTGCGGCCACCCAAGCCATTCTTATAGCTTTTAGGACCTGGAATAGTCTGAATTGTCACACTTGTAGGAGTGTGATGGTTAGTAGTTGTGTCGGTACTGTCATGGGCAGCTCTGGCAGTAGCAATGGTTGGTGCAGTCTGCAGTGGCCTCCTGACAAGGGCCCTGTTTTTTTTTATTTTCTTTTTACAAATGAAGCACGGCATAAAATAGGACATAAACATCCAGTATAGTAGCAGGGAGATGACAAGGGTCAACCTCAGTGGCCAGTGTGCTACAACCATATCAGGGTAATGTCTGTAAAACCTCTTTTTAGCACAGGGATGTGGTAGCATGGCCCAGCTGTCTGTCCAGAGGTTTCTAGTTACAAGACAGCGCAGATTTTCTGTTATACGGATGGTTGTTTTTCAAAGTTTTACTGTGCTGAATTGTGCTGGTGGTACCCTCCACCCAAGTCCAACCTAGCTAGATCGCTGTAAAAAACAGGTAGTGAGAGGACAGTTGAGGCTGGCAAATTTATGTTCAAAGCTACTCACATTGAGGGATTTCCTAAGAGAGGTGGTGAGGGATTACTTTCTCCCTACCCGGTCTGCAGGCCCCACTTGAAAATAAGAGGGTCCCAGACGTGCATGCAGCTTTGAAGCGATGGCATCTCCATGTTCTAAGAGGCAAGCCCACAGAACTCCCAGGCAGAACAGGGGTGCCAGGATGGGCATCCCCACACTGCCATTCTCTTGCAATGGCCCAACTGCAGCCGGTTGTGTAGTGGTTTAGGCATAGTGAAGGCAAGCCTCTGTCGATGTCTAAACAAAAGCCTACACATTGAAATGTAATCTCTGTCACAAGGTAGACAATGGCACGGTACAGATAAGTGCCGTTTGAGTCGGAGATATAATTAACAACTACACAATCTACAAACTAGGCGAGGGTTTAACAATTTTTGATGGAACAGCTGCGATTACCTGTATGAGGTGCTAGACCAAACTTCTACACAACAAAGGATTTGTTGTTTGTGTGGCCCAGTGCCAAATTGAATGGCATTCCTATCACTTAGCCGAACGGTTGTTAAGCGTCAATGGTGGCCAAAACGAAAGTAGAACCACTAGAGATGCCTTTGTGTTAGCAGCAAAACAAATGTAATATGGTTTCTTTGGCTATATTTTTCATTTAAAATGGTGTAGTCAGTTCGAGTGTGTTTTGATTTTTATGTGTATTACATTTTGTAGAGAACCATTTTAAACTATTTTAATAAACTATGAAAATGTTTTTGTTAGCCACAAACTGCATCGTTCTGATTAAATTCTCAAAGAGAACCCAGATCCTGGACGGGCGAAAATAAGGCTCTCCTTGAATCAAACACTTTTTTCTGTAAATGAAATCAGTCTTTGGTAACTTTAAAACTGCTGGGATTGATTTTTTTTTTTGATTTTTTTTTGCTGTTTCATACCTATATCTTCTAGGCCTTAGTTCTGACAAGCAATGATATATTCAGCCGCGACCAAAAGTTCAAAACGTTATTTACTGAAGTATTCCAGCACAAGGAGTTCCATTTGTGAGTTTGCTATGAGCACATAGGCAGGCTCCTCATTCAGCTGTTAACTCTGAAATCGTACCTGGTCTTTCTTTGCTGTTTTAGACCGACCAGCTCATCCTGGAACTTCCTGTTGGTATGACTGGTCTTACTGTAAATGATGATGATTAGTTTTTATCATTGTTTGCCAAAATTTCAACAACTGTAGGGGGTGAGTCGTAGTGCCTGACTCACCTCACTTATGATCTAGCATGAAGCGTTTTATTGTGAAAAATTAGCTTGCGCCCGCGTCATGCAACATGGGGTGGTTCTCCTTCACCTCCTCCAAGGAAGCGCCTGGTAAGGGAAGTCATTTTTTGTGGTACAAAACTAAGAAAACACATAACATCTGCAGAGGTACTTGTCCGTAAGTATGCCTTCATCCTAGTAGGGACTCATAGTGAATTTACTATTCAAATATAAGCACTGGTTAGTTATTGTTCAATATATAATGTTGTTGCACATGGCTGCTATTCTTAGGCGGTGCTATGTTTTCTTTTTTTCTTTTTATGTTTGTGGCATAAGCTTGCAATTAAAATAAATTGCACCTACTTGCCAAGGCCACACCAATGTGCTTTTCCAGTGCTTGTTATTCATTAGTGTTTGGCAGTGGTGCTGTATATTTTCTTTCAGGTAAATATCTAAGCATTTGCATTGAGATCAACTCCTTCACAATGCGAGCTATTCAACCTCCGTAAACAGGGCAAGCCACGCGTAATCGGGCTCTAGAGGTTCAACAACATCTGTTTCAGATGTCAACTGAAGGTCAGCATGTCAGATCAACTGGATGATTTCTCAATAAAGACTCTGACAGGACAACTGTAAACAAGATGGAAGACAATTCAATTAATGACCATAATGGTTTACCTAGAATTCTGCAGTCATCTGATGTCTGCCAAACAACAAGAGCTTGCATTCCAAATATTAGACATGAAGAACTCACTGATGATTTATTTATTTATCTATTTATTAATTTATAAAGCGCGACATTCATCGCACTGGATATCACAGCGCTATGGTAGCGAGGTTTCCCCAACGTTTATTGGATTATGTACTGCAGAGGCAAGCAGTGGCCTTGGGGTCAGCGTAACGTGAGTGGTAATCTTGATTACCATTAGTTACAGAGCGTGATCACCATAAGATACAAGGCATGCCTCTTGCCTCCGTCGCATCTCATGCTGAGGGTCTGGAGCGACACACACATCCCATCTTTTTGGGACCAGGTTACCCATGTGATATTGAATGTACTGAAACACACAAACTTCCGCAAAACTGAAACGCGTGTATTAGGACTCCTACCACATAGACATGAGAAGAGGGATTTCTTATATATTTTTTTGCAACTGGCGCTATTACCACTGAAACAGAGATTCCCTGAAAATGAGGCGCTGTGTATTTTATGAGTACAAATGAACTCTGTGCAAGAAAAAGTATGTATTTGCCTTTCAGAGACCAACAATGAACGTCCACAGGCTAACGTGGGAGACAATAGAACATGACTCGACCAGATACATAAATGGCAAAACTCCCTGAGCCCTCTGCTGGACTGCTAGAGTGCTGGATCCGAAATGGAGGTACATATGTCACAGAATTAAACACAACTCTCTATTGGGCAACTGAACAGCATTGCACTATGAAGATAACCTGGATCCATAGTATACTCCACTTTGTGGCAGAGATGAGACCTGTGGAAGTGCCCCTGTATTTGGCCAGAAATACAAGTACTCCTGGTTGTAAGTAGTAATTATGGAGGGACTACAGACTTAGAATGTCAGGAGGGTAATATTGGGATGGGAAACATGGTTAGCCTTGGCTCGGGTTTTATCTGGTTATTTCAACTACATGTATGTTCTTTTGTCCTGAAGATGATCACAGGACTCCCAATAGGCATACTAAAGCTATGAAAACATTCATGGTTAAATATCTTGAGGAGTGTTGTCTACATACGCAAAGGACTGTGAGGGAGGTGAATCTTCAGTGTCAGAGTTCACGTCATTCATACCAAGTGAGCCATAACAATTATGTTGTGGTGTCCTTGCACCCTGCATGTCAAATCAACTCCTTGCTCACACGAGACCCATTCAAGAAGACACCGGGCTGCTGCCAGGTCTGTCTATATAAGCAGCAGTCAATCATGGGAAGAGATGCTGGAGAATACAAAATGTAAATGGTGTCACTAGGAGCAAGGTGAAAGGTTAGGTATGCTGGAAGGAGTCCATCTGCCTTGTCAGACATTCTGAAAACTTTTGCTTTTATAGGACTTTTATTTTTATTTTTTCAACTGTGCTAAGATCCAAGACGTATATATATATATATATACGCCTTGGATCTTAGCACAGTTGAAAAAATAAAAATAAAAGTATATATATATATATATATATATATATGTGTGTGTATATATATATATATATATATATATATATATATATATATATATATATATAATTCACTGAAAAAAACATAGGTTTCACACAAGTTATAGTTAGCTGTATATTTCACTCGTAAAAAACCAATGAAATTCCACGTTATAGTTAGTGCAGGCAACTATAACTCACGCGACCGCAATCCTCTGCTGATGCTAATACTGTATTTAGACACTTATTTGCCCATGTCTTCTTCCATTAAATTTTAGCTATACATATATTACAAATATTTTTTTTTCATAAAGACACATATGTCATTAGCAGAGGATTGCGGTCGCGTGAGTTATAGTTGCCTGCACTAACTATAACGTGGAATTTCATTGGTTTTTTACGAGTGAAATGTACAGCTAACTATAACTTGTGTGAAACCTATGGTTTTTTCTGTGAATTTGCAAGGTTTTTTAAATGCTAATTCCTAACTATAACGTGTGTGAAACCTATGGTTTTTTCAGTGAATTTGTACGGTTTTTTAAATGCTAAGTTACTTTACGCCGTTCGTGCCGTGCGCGCCCTCTTCACGCAGTTCGTTCCGTGCGCGCACGGTGCGCTTCGCGCACCGTGCGTGCACAGTGAGCACGCGGTGCGCTTCGCACACCGCGCGCCCACTTAACGCAGTTAGTGCCGTGCACGCACCGCGTGCCCACGTTAGGCTGGATGGGCCATGTACGCACGATGCCCTTCGCGCACCGTCCGCACACGGAGGACATATTATGCGCTTCGTTCGGAAAGGTTTTCGATTACATGTTCACTGAGGGGTTATATGCCAAGCACAAAAGGTGCCCTACGGGCTCCTTTTGCACACGGGGGGGGGGGGGAATATGGATTTTGTTTTTTGCGTATTCGGCGATTTTTCAAAAAAAAAATTTTTTTATTTTTTGGCCTTGGATGGCCTTCTGGCACACCATAACCAAGCCTAGGTGGTTAGGAGCTGTCTAGCCTGCCCCCTTTTTATGATATCCAACTTTGTTTTTCCTCCACCCCTCCGAGTGCGAGAGAGAAAATGGCGGCCGACACTTCCTGGTTTCGACCGATTCGAATGTTTACTAAGATCTAACAGCCAATCAGAATCGCGCTCGCGCACGGCACCGTACGCGTACGGTAAGCTTACGGTGCGCGCTCGGAGCGCGCTTACAGATATATATATTGATTTAAATGCTATTTTCTCAGGAACTACTGAACAGATTTACACCAGACCTACAAAAGGCACTTCCTTGACCTGAGGACTACCTCTCTGCCAAATTACAAGTAATTCTGTTCAGCCGTTCGGGCTGTAGCTGTGTCTAAAGGTCCTACGGAAAAATGCATGGGGAAAACGCGTTTTGGGACCCCCCTTTTTTCTCAGCCCCCGCTTGACGAATTCCCCCGAGACTTTCAGGGTAGGAGCGGAGCGTAGCGCCCCATTCGTTTTGAAAATTTCGCGAGGATTCGTCGACCGGCGCCAAAGTTATTCCAAATAGAATGTTGCGGATTTCCTATGGAAACAGGGTCCTAACTATAACTACCTACTGGCGACCGCCAGTAGGTAATATATATATATATATATGTGTATATATATATATATAATGGCCTTTGATGCAGGGTCACTCCAAAACATTTTGCCTTCCTCCTCCCCTTTTTGCTAAATTCACTTTGATTAGCTTTAGGACTCTGTGCACTTTACCATTGCTAAACAGTGCTAAAGACCGTGTGCTCACCCCTTAAAACATGAGAACATTGCCTTAGCCACAATTGGCGTATTTAATTTACTTATAAGTCCCTAGTACTATGCACTACATGTGCCCAGGTCCTGTTAACTAAATGCCACTAGTGGGCCTGCAGCACTGAGTGTGCCACCCACTTAAGTAGCCCTTTAAACATGTCTCAGGCCTGCCACTACAGAGCCTGTGTGTGCAGTTTACACTTCCATGTCAACTTCCCATTTAAAATCCTTTGGCCCCTAAGGTAGGCCAAAGGTAGCCCATATGACAGGGTATACCTTTTAAGTTTTACATGTCCTGGTAGTGAAAAACTCCTGAATTCATTTTTCACTACTGTGAGGCCTAACCCTCTCATAGGTTAACATTGGGGATTCCATATTACATCTAATAAGCTGTAATTCCTAATAGAGAAGGGATGGACCTGTCATGTTTGGTACCTATGGAATTGTAATGATTATTCCTCTTTAATTGCAAAGGTGAATTTATCATTACAATTTTTAAATTTCCACTTTTAGAGAGTTGATAGTTTTCTGCTCTAAGCTCTGTGTCCCAGCAGTCTGTCTCCAATACATGTCTGGGGTGGGTGACAGCTGGGCTTTGAGTATTCATTATAGGCAGCCACGCACAAAGGGAGCTTAGGTGTGATTTGATGGGCCATCCACATTCTGATCCTGGGCAGGATGGGAGGGAGGAGCTGGACACAGGTTAACACTTACACCTGAATAGGCTGTGTCCTGTCCCCACACAAAGGACTGCTTAACCCCCTGTCAGGGAAGGAAGGAAGGACCTCTGTGCACTTAAAAGTCCCTCTTTGAAGCCTCACCCACTTTAAAGGCACCACTGTTAAGATCTGGACTTCTGACCCTACCAACTAAGTATACTTCTAGACTTGCTGATACTCTGCAGGGAAGGACTACTGTGCTGCTGAAGAACTACCACTCTGCTGGACTGCTGCTTTGGAAGAACTGCCTTCTTGTTTTGCTGACCTGCTGCCCTTCTTGCCTGGGTGAGAAGGACTGCACCCACATCACTTGTACCCAGAACCAGAGTGACTCAAAGGGCTTGCTTCCTGATTGAAATTTCAGGGACATAAAAGACTTCCAGCTCATCTGCTACAGCACCTGGACTCTGCCATATGTTAGTTTGCCTTGCTAAATGTTGCTAACATGGTCCTGGACCCTTGGAAGTTGGTTAGAAGTACTACTTCAGCTGAATTCACTCATTGCTGTCAATGCAATGAACCAGTTCATCTCCTCCACTCTGGACACATCCCCGTTCTTGTAGGGATCGTCTCTGACGCATCGCTGACTGCATGGTGCATCAACTCCATTTTCGTTGAACCATTGCTGTTGTGCGGTTTGGAACCAATGCATCTCCTTCCTTTGTGGACCGATGACGATGCATCACTTCACCTGCATCCTTGCATCCTGCATCGCGTCTTCAACGTTGACGCATCCAAGGTACTTTGCAGCGGGCCAAGGCTGGTCCCTATATACGACCCGAGTTCTATCATGGTCAGCCTGAACGTTTGGATATGACCCAGTCTAGTGCGACCAGATAACTCCAGTTGGGACTTTATGCATTTAAGCGCTACATTTTGGTCTATTCTTTACAAATTCATAACTCATGTTCTACTTTTTGGATTTTTGTCATTTTGGTCTTATTTTGTTCTCTAAACTTAGCTCTATTTTGCTAACCTGGTATGGGATCTTTTTGTGTAGTGTTTTCACTGTTTTACTTTTAAAGTTTTGCACAAATACTTTTCACATTGCCTCTTAAGTTAAGCCTGACTGCTCTGTGCCAAGCTACCAGGGGGTGAGCACAGGTTATTTTAGGGTGTGTTTGTGACTTACTTGGACTTGGATTGTGGTTCTTGCTTGGATAGTGTGCATAACTCTGCTAACCAGAAACCCAAATTCTAACAGTGAGCATCAGCTGTCATACTTTTCTTCAAATCGTGACATTACAAGGATAGTGCAGGCAGTAGTATGCTGGGTGTTGAATGGATGAATGGGCTTAAAGATCCCAATATCAAAGAAAAATCAGAATGGCAAATAGACCTGGGTCATATTGGGTCCTATTTGGATAGCTTAGGTTTGTTGGATAGTGCTGACAAAAGATTGCATGTGTTCATTGGTTATGAGGGCAAATACTCCGGCTGTGGCCGTCCTGTTGGGTTACTCAGTAGGCCAACATTACTAAGAATTGGTCAAGGTTCTATTCGGTTTCTTTGTTAGAGGGAGGCATGGTGCCATGAATTATGCAATGACAACACTGACTAGTTAATGTAGAGAATGTTTCAAGTGATAGTGAAATAGTTGAGAACTGAGTCCAGGAGAAAATGTGATGCCACGAGGATGCTGTTTCCCTGTGACTTTGGCTCTAAACATTTTTATTCAGGTGTACTCTACCTTAGGGATGTGTCCCCACCAATTTGGCTCTCCTTATTTTAGAGAAAAATAGTTGATTGTAGGCCATTTATAATATATTATGTGGTGTATTGTTGCAGTGGGGAGGCCTGGCGGAGTGTTTTCCCTCTCCCACCTCCCTGCTTGATACCTGTAGTCACTTGGCACTGGGCAACAGTGAGACTTAGCATAGGTGGGCACTGTGCATGGGGACAGGGCTGCCATAAGGAATGACTTGGGGACAATCCCGCATTCTGTACGTGACATGACAGTTGTATGCCAGCTGACCCAATTTCAAGGGGAATTTGTTTATTTCAGAGTCTTTCTGTTCAAGTGACAGCTGTAGTTGGAAGCATAGCATAAACCATATGTACATCAACTTCCCTTGGTAAGAGTCATAGTTCAGCACTAGTGCAGATTTTAAAGCAACCTGAGCTTGTAAGTGAAAATACAAATAAGCCATCTGATTGTACCAGCAGCACTGGGAACTGGATTAGGTTTGGTTTAGAGTCACTGAGTTGCAAAGACCTAGGACATGCACCAGACTGCTGGGTGGAATGGTATCTAGGAAGTTTGAAATTGATTTAGGGTCCCAATGATCGCCCTAAGGTTTCTTTCACCTTGGAGGCAAGTACTTTCTGGTAAACCTTGACTATTGCACTTTACCATAACCATTATTTTGTTTCTTGAATTTGGAAAAATAAAGGGGAAGCTATGGTTAAAATCTAATTTATGACGCTTGAGTCTTTCTGTATGTGGATTACTTTTTTGCCTCAAATAATCAAGTTCAGGTAAGGCTGGTTGAAGTTTTTGGAACATGGCCTAGTGTCATGCCTCACGTGAGGGGCGGCGCCACCATCTTGGCATTAAACAAAACCACAAGTCTTCCGGTATGCAGAGCTGGAAGATGGACTGAACACGCATCTCAGCTGTCTGTGTTGGTGCGAACTATGGTCTGTACTCGACCCCAGAACACATTCAGTTATTTCAGCCGTTCTAGCTCTTGAAAGAAAAGGAAGAGAAGGGCAGGACACAGACCTGTCCTCCGTTGCATGGAAACTGATGCAGACAAACAGGCAGTATTTATTGCAGTGATAGAGCATAAATCTAAGCGTGTATCACCAGACTTGCCAACTTTAGCCACCACGCCTCTACCCACCGAAAAACAATGATTCCCACCTTAACAAAAATCTGAACAATGTGCTTGGCGTTATTCAGAAAAAATCAGATTAGTGTGTAGCTGTTAGTGTAAGATTTGTACATTTAAATATAAACTGTGTTTTTTGGTTTTGGTGACCTTGATTATTTTAGATGCTGCTCCATTTGTGTCTATGGTTTACCGCTGATGCACTATTTTAATTTGGATCTGAAATGAGACTTTCAGCCATGCAACAGTTTGTTTTGTCGACCTGTTAACGTGAGGAATCTGTACCTCCTACCGCCACCCCACCCGTGCAGTCACCTTTAGATTTAGCATATCCTCATTAAATTGGAGGATTTTCCAGTAGATCCCACCTCTCTATGAACTGAAAGTTTTGTGTTGTTCAGCTTGAATGTCAGGAAAACTTTACTGGACGTGATTGATACCAGATGACACAATTTCACCAATTATGCAGATCTCTATGCTGGGTTTTTGCATAACAACGTAACACACTCTGGGTGTTGTGGTTCAGATTCACTTCTGCTGAACCAATGACTGCAGCATACCTGAAACCATGTAAAAGAGCCCTCTGGTGGCTTGTTAACAGGGACACTTGTGGTAAACGTGCTTTGAATCTGTATTTTTTTCACCTTGCTCGTCGAATAATGTTTTTCTTTTCTAATTGCCTTATATTTGTTTCATATAATTGTAATCGGTGCCATTTCTGGTACATAAAAAAGAATAGCACGTGCACTAATTAACTTGTCTGCACATTTACCACTTTTCCAAGGAAGGCTATATGAAAGGTTGCCGTGTAATTACGTACATGCCTACATACATACACACACACATACTCTACATATTGAATTATATGATTACCACTCACTTGGATCTCGGAAGTCAAGTGCTGTGAGGTGACATTTGCACCACGCTGTTCTTTACAAATCGGATAAGTGTATATTCGCTACAAGGCCATTATAACTGACCACCCACATGCAGATGATTTGCGCTTCACTTGCCTCTCAGCTTTTTGGACCGCTGATTTGACTGTATTTTGGGTGGTTAATTATACACCACCATATACAGTTCTTGGTAACATTAATCATGAATTAAATACTTTAGCTACTTCATAATACATGTGTTTTTTTAATGAAAGATGGTATTATTGAATTTTTGTCCTGCTAAAGGCCCTGGTAAATTGAGCACTTTTAAGGGTTGAAACATCAATAAACAAAACATCTTTGGACTATTGGATTTCTACCCGGAGAATATTTTGTTGAAAGCTCATACACTTTTTCACTTGCTCACCGGTCACTTGCACTGGGCCATCACATAATATATGTAGCATATGTTTTTAGAACAATGCTTATTACCGTCTGTACATCTATGTCATGAGTAGAATTATGATCACACAAATTCATAAATATCACATTGTTTGTTAACATCATATAATTGTCCATGCATCTTGATTATTTAGGATGTATTTATTACACTGTATGCATATGGATACAGCTACACCCAAATAAGCTGGTATAAAGTGATTTCTTGGTGACAGACTACTCGATTGCTATTGCCAATATAGATGAATGAATTCTGTTCCTGGTTGATTTTGCAAGTGGTTAGGGCAGGAGTTTTGAGTGACTGTGACCTGAAGGCCTCTTTCATACCAACATTACACTTCATTACTGAAAGTGATATCATTGTTATTAGGTCTCTGCATTGTGATACATGTCTTGTTTGAATGGGTGCACTTGGATTTTCTTTTAATTGTTGGTGTACGGAAAAGCAAATAGAAACTCCGCAGAACGAGATAAGATGGAAGACTCAAGTGAACTGAGAATAAAGAAGTGCCAGCCTCCCAACACCTGCTTCTTTTCTTCTAATGTAATATGAATTACAGACTGTTGGCACGTCCATAATACAAGGTAACCCATCAGTGCTTAATTTGAGTTGGTGGTTTCCGGTGCTCAGCACGGCACTAAATTGTCAACACCTGGGCTTGTAACAATCTGCGACATGAAATGAGATTTAATGAGGTATTTATAAACCTCTGACTGCCACTCCGAAAGTAGCATCATGGCGCTGGTGGCGCGGTCTGTCTAACTTAAATATAGCACAGCAACAGTTGTTTTAAATTCGATATACACTCAAAATTGGCAGCACTGGGAGGAGCAATGTATGGCGCAAACTGCCATGACCTCCTGACGAGAGACCTGGCACTTATTTTTTTTAAATTATTTTACAAATTAAGCACTGTAACCCAGTGATGATGCCAAATGATTGCAAAAGTCCTGAAAATAGCTTGTTCTTACTGATAATTGGATTGATGTTGGGTGAAGTTTTGAAAATCCTCTTACTATTCTATTCCTTCTTAAAGTCATGCCAACTTGGTAGTCACCCACTCTTAGATCTTTCTTCTGCTGGGAGGTTAGTTGGGTAGTTTTCCATAGATATATGTATAAGAAGTTTGCAAATTGCTGTAGAAAAAGTGTTCGGTTCCTGCTGCTTTGCGAACACTGCTTCTTCTGCACCAAAGGTTTTTTGACGTGGATAGACAGCGTGAAATTTGATTTGCTGCAAATGACATTTTGGAGGCACACACCATGCTGTCATTGCATGACCTATATGAGTGATATTGAATTAGAATTGTGTAAAGTCAATCGGAGATTCGGCTACAGTACATTTGCCTGTGGGTCTTCTTTAATTGCTTTAACCCTTCTGTTTCCCACAAACTGTGAAATGTGACTTTCTGGCACCTTGAGGAGACGTGACTCACGCCGGCTCTTTCTTTTAGGAGCCAGAATACACTCGGCGGATAACATAACGGGCGCATGGCCACTTTTAAATTACAGCTTGCAGAAAACAAATGATTTAATGGAGATTCCATTTATCTAACGAGTTACCACCATCGTTTTTGTCACTGTTACTTTAGTTAGCCATCAGTGACTGCATTGAACGTACTTTAGGTCGCGGTTCTAACGTGTGTGGTTTGACTTACAAACCATCGCTTCTTTCAGGATTTTCACTCTTGGGATTTTCCGTCATATCTCCACCAACCTACATTTTTTAACGCTTTTGCTGGGCTTTACTGTACATTGGTGCTGTACAAATTGATGTCCACGAGTTTTACATTTGAGGTGTACCCCAGCAGTACTGTAGGTCAGATTTCTTTGCCTTTGGTATATTTACACTTTGTGGGCATGTAGAAGTTGTATTTCTGATGAGATGTACGGGATGCAATCTACTATTTTTGTTAACATGAAGTTGTGCCCCTCCTGGGATTTTCAGAAATATTAGCTTGTATTTCATTGTTATACGTGCTTTTGTCTTTGAAAATGTCCTAGTTGTTGACAGGAATTAAAAGCTTCTCTGTTTTTTGGTTTGTAGCTTAAAATAATGCCATCCTTTATTTTATGAAATACCGCCCGGTGACAACAAAGAATTGACTATTTGAATCTCATGGGCAGCACAATTAGCCATCAAATAAAATGTTGAGGATATATGGTGCAAAGGCACCCATTTCAAATTGTATGCATGGTCTATTTCACAATCTATCAGGCGATTTGTTTTATAAAAAGCAGGATTTTTAATTAAAATAGACGAATACTTTTCAGTTAAAATAAATATCATGCTAATCGAATAACTTTGGCTAGACCATTATGGATATAGTTGTCATAATTTAGTTAAAGAATTGCACATATACTCATATACATTTTATTATCTTATTGGATATAGCCACCTTTTGATTATGAATTATGTTTTTGTGTTTCATTAATTAATTCAAATCTCAGCAACCTGTCATTTTAATTTTGACCACAAAAGTAAGTATCTAGACAAGTTGACGGTATGGCTAGACTGACAAATTTCATTTGGGGATTATGGATTATTGTGCTCTAGCTCGCTTGCTCTGCACCACACGATTGTCTGAAATATCATTTCAAATGCCAATTTTTATATAGCACCTGATGCATGCCATAGAAATTCACACACCTAAATTAAATAAAAAATAGGGCCTCTTATACTGAAGGTCTGACCATCTAATTATTCTTGCAGATTATTTTGTAAAAGGAAAATAAGTGAGGGTTCAGTTCCTGTCATGGTATGCCTCCCTTTTCTAGTTCATTCATTTACCACTCGTTTGATATACGACACTGTGAATGATTAGCATACATTAAGTCTTCATTATATGGGAAGGCATTGCCTACATTGAACACCGCTTTACCTTCACCACAAGCCAATTCCTTCCTGTCAAATTGAATGCGATCACTGTCCTGCACACCTTCGTGACCCCCCCCCCCCAAGAAATGATCCATCTCTGTTTACTTCAAATTTATCTGATGTCACAAACACCAGCCTCCACCCTCTTCAGAGAATTAATAGGTTGAGAGTTTTAGGGTATTTTCCTCTGTAGGTTTAACCTCACCTGCCTATATAATTTTTGAGCTGCTGCAAGATCTTCCACAACTCTATACAGTAGTTTAGTAATTGATCTACACTTCCCGTCTGCCACTAATATCACAATTGTGCACACCTAGTGTGAGAAGGATAGTTGTTTGCTGTGACCAGCATATTATTATGAGGGAAAGCTAAAGGGAATTGCCACACATCTCCGGCATCTAACTTTCAGGTCTGCCTAGAGAGGTCTTTGCTGTCTCACTGAGCCAATACATCTGCAAGAACCTTAGAAGAACGAAGCTGCTTTTAAAAGTATATCAAGCTTTTATTTGGCCCCAAACATTCTGACATTGTGATTGATGGGATTAAATAATGCACTCTGTGTGTCTGTGAGACAAAAGACATCTGTATCTTGTGTGCCAGAAATGTTATGATCTAGGACAGCGAGTGGGCATTTTATGGTTGGTCCTTGTACCTGACCTCAGTGATGGCAGAGATTACCATTCATTCTGTGATTTATTTAACTTTTCCTATGAGTGATGTTTTTTGTGACTGGGCCAACACATCCAAATAAGCAAGTAAGAAAATGTAGTTTTATGCAACATTTTCTAACAAACCATCACTTTCAGATCACTTCGAGAAAATGCAAGTGTGGAAGTGTAAATGGGCTTGTTTTGAGTGAAGTGTGCCTCCTTGGAAAAATAAGACTTCTCACACCACTATTCTTCTTTTAAGAGGCCTTTCTCCCCAATACTGTGTTAGAGGTTGATCATGGGGGTCTGTAAAATATTTGGGCATCTTTAGGATCAGACGAAATGTATATATTTTTTTCTGCCAGTCAAGTAAAATTAGAGTTGATGCGCTCCTCCCAATGAAGTAAAAAAGCCCAACACAGTTGCGTTTAGGAGCACTTTTAGGTACCAGGCAATGCATTTGCCTCAATGATAAGTGTATTAAGGAAAATACGAAAAGTATTTATTTACCTTAATGCAGTTTCCATGGGGGAGTGCCCTTGAAAGCAGCCTCCCGAGCAAGGAACGGTGTGCGCAGTACCTACCTGCAGGTCCCTTTCGTGGCTAAGGCAGATAGGCATCATGAATAGGCAGTTGGGGAAATGGCTTTCATGCACTGTCAAAGATGGGGCACTTTAATTAAGTTATGCCATTGCCATCAAGGTAATTACATTGTCTGGAGTGTCTTCAACTCTGTCCTAAATTGGAGAAGGTTGGGGCAGTCCTCATAGATATAGGAATGTTGTTACAGATTCTCGGTGCATTGATGGCTGAGGCCTGTTGCCTTGTCTTGTTTCTTTGTCTCCAATCAGTTAGTGTCTTTTCTGGGGGTGTGCACAGAATCACCACTGATGGTGACAATGTCAGCTAGATAGGCGGAGGTGCTGATCATGATTTATTTGTAAATGATTCAGAGAGATTTAAAGATGATGTGGGCCTGCAAAGTGGGGGCAGTGTCGTGCCATCATCCTGGGGTGATCTGATCATATTTCCTCAGGCTCTTAAGGAGGGATCCTGTGATGTGGAGGATGGCCTCAATGGGCTCCAGTGTAGTGTCTTGGAGGCCAATGGAGGAGTACAGTTCCAACATTCAGAATGCAAGAGTACAATAGCTTTACCACCAGTTCTGAAGTTGCTTTCTGAGAGGAGGGGATTCAGTTTCTTTAAAAGAGACAGTTTATACCAGGCCGTCTTTATTTTCTCTGCAAAGAGTTTCTTGAGCCTAATCATGACTGTCCAAATTCAAATGTCTTGCAGAGGGGGAAATTTGGGGTATAAAGCCATCAAGATTCAAGTCATTGAGACAGGTTTGGACGATATCTTGCTTTTTGTTGTTGACAATTTACATTAATAATCCTGGTGAAGGGAGATTCTAGACCGCCTAGTGTCTGATGCAGGAGGGGCCTTTAACCAGTGCCTCTGTATGTCCATCCTATTCCCGGCTATGAAATTGTCGAAAGCCTACTAGTCATTCCAATTTTTTAATAGCACAACTTTCATTGAAAAAGAAAAACATCTACATGAACCCGCCCTCTTCTACAGTGCTATATTAATATCTTGATCCATGGCTTGCCTTTCAGCGCTCAGCAGGTGTGCAAGTAATATATTCCAAATTCACTCATAGTGAATTTGTTCAAGGCAAAAAAAGTCTGGCAGTAGTCCTGGAATATCTGGGATATTGACACTGCCAGATGAAAGGCTTCAAGTCAGCTTCAAGTCCTTGGATGATCACTATGAAATGACATAAACTATATTTTCTCATAAGTCCGCTGAGCTCTCACTGTTTTGGAAATGACAATGACCATTTTGATCTCATTGCGTGTAAGTTTCTGTGTGATTTACTATGTCCTTACTAGGCAGTCATGATGCTTAGCAGCTGCAGCAGGACCTTCAGATAAGAACACGCGGTAACCTTAAAGATTGTTAATTTTTTCTTGAAAGGAAATTTGGACTCTGACATTGAACACAGAATTAGTCTGTGGATTGAAGTCATGATTTGAGAAAAACCTAATAGTTGTTTGAAATTCTGATTCAGAGGTATCTACAGTTTTTATTGAACTTTTTCGGATCCTATGCAGGAAATTAAATTGTAAGGATTTTTTACCTTTAAATATTATTGTTGTAATCACAATGCACATATTCTAGTTCAGGTAGTGATGGGTGTTAGGGAAACAATTACTTGACGTGATTTTATCATTCTAATGAATGTTTCTTATGTTGCAGTTCATAAAAAGACAACCTTCAGCATTGAACCATACTAAAGCGTGTTAGAGTTATGTTAAAGACTTGAATGACTCTAGTTACAAAGATACAGGGCCGGACTGTCCGTAGCGGGCAGCGGGCAATCCCCCGGTGCGCCGCATGAGTGGGGGCTGGTTTTGGGCCCCTGGGGGCCGTTTTTGTTACAGGGCCGTTTTTGCAGCTATCGGCCCTGTAACAAAATCGGCCGAAAACTGGCCCTTGCAAACAGCTCGGCGGCACCCCCAAGGCCCGGGGGGGGGGCCAGCCGAGCACTTCGCCAGGGCCGGTTTTGGTTCCCAGTCCGGCCCTGCAAAGATAACTATTGGTAACACAGAGTGTCTGAGACCTAGAGATATTCTTTAGGTATATTATCATTTCTATAGTGATATAGATCAATACAATCAGCTGCTACTAAAGATGCTAATTTTGGCATTAGTTATCCGCTACATAGACATCAGTGCCCAGCGGTGCCGAGTCAGAGGGGCGATATCCAGTGTCTGTTTTCTCTTTTATCCTTTCCCTTGCACTGGGTCTATTCTTACTAGTACATTCCTACCATTTATGGTAGACTCTGGACACAGAAAAGTGGGGAAACATGAATTGCTCCCTTTGGATGTGGCTTTCAAGGTGACTGCCTTCTGACAATTGTATTTATAAATGACTGCATCTCGCTGGGGTGGAGGGTCTCATTTGCAGGGCTTTTTCAATAAAAGAATTACTTGCAAGCAGAGCCAAAATCTAAACGCCCTTTCATTTGAGTGTTTCATACAATATAAATCACCCAACCCTTTTACTGCAGTTATTTGTTGAGCTTAGCCAAGGGGTGACTAGCAGTTTGTATTCTGGCCTTATATAAGGAATTACTTACCTCTTCTACTTCATCCACTTACATTTAATAGTTTGTCTTTGCTGTTTTATAGAGTTTTGAGTTTCAATTACTACATAACAAACACAACTATGAGGGTGAATTTATTTTCCCTAGGTACATTCAAGTTCCCTCTTTCTCTTTGCCTTCATCTGTTTCTCTCTTCCCCATTTTCTTTCCTGTAGTATCTTCCTCTCTCATAATCTTATTGTTTCACGCTCACTTCCTCTCTTTCTTCCTTCTGTGCCCTAAAAATCTACTTTGGTAATCCACAGGAGTACCATTTAGAGCGTGACTGTGAAGTGTTAAGACAAGGACGCCTTTGGACAAGGGGACCTTCAGTGTTTTTCAGCACCCTTTTCCTTTGAGGGATGGACTAGGTAGAAAGCCCTCCCTGTGAATTAACATTTTGTTTCCTATTAAAGGTGTAGTATGTGTTATGCCAAATGCAATGGTCTCTGTTGAATGACTGGCTTGTCTGTCTTATTGTGCATCTCGATTCTGATAAAAAGAAATATATGGATACTACAAATAAAAGTATGTGGTCTGCTTACATTGAAGCTGGCTAGCCCAGGGCATTTGGTTTAACGTAAGGTTTTGTTTGAATAAAGCAAATACTATAAAATGTTAGCTGGCAGCTTAAGTTAAGATATGCAGATTTTTTCAGCATATACTGCTCATCACAAGAATTGCTATTTTTATGTAGGTTTTTCTTGTCAAGTGCAAATTGTTCACAATTGAAGTCTGGTTAAAAATTATGTGAGTAGAATCCCAATGAACTTTGAACAATTTATTTAAAGGGAGTGCCCTGTTTTAGGCCTGTGTTTGCCTGTGGTTTTACAGTTGCATTCTAGATCTCATTAGTTATAGTAATACCCGTTTGCAGTAAGGACAACGCCCATTCTTCGGGCGTATAGGCCAAACACTGCTGTTTGCCTTGTGCATTATCCTACTTTCATCGGAGCTTTGTATAGTGAGGAATGAATGCTAAATGTAATACTCTTCAATGAAGGTGAGGATAAAAACCATCAACGGTGCAGCCTTGAAAACAGTGGCTAGGGATCTTAGACTGCCTTGTATTGTAATTGCATTATAACAGGTAATTACCGCTGACAACGCAGTGAAGTGGTAGGCAGCAGTTACCACTCTAATCTGGAACTCAGGATTGGGGGTTAGCGTCACAGGGATTAATATTGTGCTCTCAAGCAAACCACTCCATCCATTTACTCCAGTGTCTTTGTAGTAGATTAATATGAGTTTTCTTATATTATCTGAGCGGGCTATGTGAGTTCATGCAAGTAGTTTTAGATGGGGAATATGGTTTTATGTATTGTTAGGTTGCTAAAATATGCTTTCTCAAGAGAGATTGTGATATTTGTAAAGAGGTGTGGGAAGCTTGTAGAAATGTACTAGTCGAGAATAAGGCAGGCTAGCATGCAAGTTAGTGTAGGCTGCACTCAACAGAGACTTTCTGAGGAAAGAGGGTAAGGAGAGGATCATTCAAAAAAGTTGCGAGGACAACAGTCCTTAATTTGTAAGTGAATGAGTGCTGGTGCCCAAACTTCTGCTCGGAAGCCCACAGCCAGTTCAATCAAATGTCAGTGCACCGAATACCAAGGCTACATAGTTTTAAATCCACTGCATGGCTCTGTAATTCACTACCAGGCACTCCCTGCCTTGTCTTTTTCCATCTTTCTATTTATTGTGTTGTTTCCTCTCAAAATGTTAAATGCAGAAAAATAAGTGCCAGTCTCCAAAAATAAGTGCCATTGGACCCCAGAATCAGCCACTTGCTCAAATTAAGCACTGGAGAGGCAATCTATAATTTTAATTCAAAGTCAAGTTTTCCTGCAGGGATTTGGAAGTCTATTGGAGGTTTTGTTGAGATTGCATACAATCGTAGCATGTAGAACTGCAGAAGGAACCCCTCAGCATTATTTGCATGTGACATTGCGTATCTTGTATTGTGGCATTTGTGTTGCATATTGTGTTGTTAAAACAAACCATGTTCCTTCTTAGGCAACATATTTCCCTTTGGGTTTGAAAATCGGTAATCATAGTGATGCAGGGCCAAATTACGATCGTTCCTTAAGCACTTAGAATGCTCCTGGCTGGAGGACTCTTGCTTTGCGTGTCCTTCAGTGAAATGGACTCTGCCTTCTGCACCAGTTCATTTTGGAATCTGCAGTGCACTTTAATGTGTATATAGGCGCTTCCACCCATTTTTATGGTGCTGTAAGTGTCTGGAAGCATTCCTTTCAACATAAATATGTAACCAAACCTTACAAAATGCTCCCTTTTGCATTTATTTAATGCACTTGTTTTCAAGGAGCACAATGAACATTCAATATACCTTAGACCGGAGATTAAACAGTAAACAATTTCACCCACTGATTTTTTTTTGGTGATTTTTTTTTTTTTTAATCCCACCACATGATGAAATGCCGATTAGTAGATGAAGTAGAAAATGAAGCAACTGGTGTGTGGCTCAAATGACTAATTTGTGCTGACACTATATTCTGAAGTCTCCACTACTTGCATTAAATAAAAAACTTTGGCAAGCCAATGGTTTTTGTTTATGCAAAATCTATTGACTTGTCAATGCTCATATGCTGAATATTCACTCAGCACGCGGTTCTTACTTACATTTGTGCTTACTGTGTTAATATCGAGGTTGGTGGGTGGCATTCAGGAGAAAGTCTGTTGTACAGACAATAAATCACGTTTATCAGCAGGTTAGATGTTTTACACAGTGGCCTACCTTGAAGCTGGGAAACTGGGGAGTCTTGGCAGGAGACTCAACATCCGGTGACTCTGGGCAAATTACTTAATCTCTCTGTGCCTGTGAATGTGTCCATTTGTAATGCAACTGTTGCTCGTGAAAGCGCTCCGGTACCTTCGGGTCGAGTTTGTGGTATGTAAAATTACAACAAAAATACGAACGAACAGTGGTAGCACCAGCTATTGCATGTCTGTGTCAGAGGAATGCATTTTATAATGTTCTTTGCCTGTGTCTCCCATGATTCAGTCAGAATCGTATGGTCCTGGTGTTTTGGGAAGGTTAGCAGTCCTGAAGTAAACCAAAGGAAAATACTGATGACCCCCTTTCAATGCCAAGTTGACCTCAGACCCTCAGGCTGAGACACCCCCTCCAAGTCTGTCCCCTAACGAAAACCAAGTGGACACACTATGTGCCATCTCCTTCAAATCTGTAGCAAAAGAAGCTCTCAACACAGGACTGTCCTGCATGGGGAAAACTACAGGTTTGCTGATCAGCGAAATCACTCACAAAGCACGCTACCGCTTATCATACACCCCCAAGCCAAAGCAATTTTGTCTCTCATCCTAAACCTGCTCTGTTACTAGTCGTGGCTCGGATTCCATTGCAATTTCCACGCAGGAAGTGTGTGTATAATATATTTTAAAAAGACGGCTAATTATGGCAATAGTAAAAAAAAACTCCAAACGAAAACAAGATGGCCGGTGCCACTTTGGAACGCATAACAGGAATGCCTTATAATTGTGCATTCCAAAGAAGTAACAGCCATATATATGCTGATCTTGAGGGGAGATAAAGTGGCGTAAGGCTAGAGTGGCCAAACTTGGAGCTGGGAAACCGGGTTTGAGTCTCAGCGGGAGGCTCAACATCCTGTGTTTCTGGGCAAATCGCCTTGTCTCTCCGTGCCTGTGAATCTATCTGTCTGAAATGCAACTGATGCTCATGTAAAGTGCTCCGATACCTTCGGGTGGAGTTTGAACTATGTAAAATATCCAACATTTAAAAATAAAGAATAAAAAAGGGAGAACAGTGGGAGGGGGTTGGTAAACAAAGGGAGTGTTTTATACAACAGCTGGAGGGGGGAGGGAGCACAAGTGGAACACGTGCAGTCATATCGAACATGGGTAATATATTTTTAAAAAGTACCTCAGAAGCGCACGGCTAGTGGATGGACACAGGCCACAAGCCACTGATCGCCAACCGGAAAGGGTACTTGGTCAAAGCTCCAGAAAACAGCAGAGGCTTAAGTAAGAGAGAGGAAGTGCAACCTGGTGACGTGAGAAGCTGCTGCTGACCACTCAGAATCAAGAAAATGAAGAGTGACCGGTGAAGCCTATGAATTGTAAGTGATCAGTGAGCTGTAAGCCCCTTTTAGGTTTTTTTCACATTTTATTTACTAGAGCTTTCTCAAGCATAGCGCAGGTGCAGTGCAGGCAAAACCTAAAAAGGCCTAGATTGAAGGGCTACATAGTTCAACAATGCCCAACAGGGACATGTAATGCCCAGTGACTGCCAGTACTGAGTCAAAACTGTGTGTAAGATGATGGATTCATAATGTACATTAGGGCTAATGCCATGTAAAGACAATAAAAAAATTATAACTTTGGGTATGAAAACTACATCCGTATATGCTGAGGCCATACTAATGGCAAAATGTGTTTTATACAGATGTCAATAGCATAGCAACATAAGCTAAATTAGTTAACTCTAAAAAGAAGTTTGTCAAAAGATTTGCTAGAGATGAAAAATACATAACCACCAATTGACAAAAATGCTCATGAATTGCTAAATGCGTAGTTTATGCCTGTTCACCTATTTCGGACTGATGTGCATAATATATGCATTTGCTAAATTATGTTTGTAATTGATTGTTAGTGAGGGAGAATGTTAATTTATAACTCAAATTATAAACCTAGCTGTGCATAATCTATATACTGTTGAAAAATGTGCCCCTTCCCTTTTTATTTTTAATTCTCGTTTGTTATGTTATGTGTGTTTCTAAAGCGGACTATCACCCACAAGTGTATCCTTTTTTCAATGCAAATATTTTGATCCTAGTATTTCTAGTTCCTTCACCCATCTTGTTGTTGTTAGCAAGTTTAATGTAGTATAGTGCAATTAATTCAGTGCTTATACTTGAATAGTGGTGATGGATATTCATAGTAAACTGTTTGGGAATGGGCAACTTTTATTTATTGAAGATTCTTATGATTCATCTGTGAATGCTCACTTGTCTAAACCATTTACAACTTTTTATGTAAACAATTTACAAGAGAGTGAATGCACTACTCATGTATGTATCTCTTCAATTTACATGTGTTTTGTGTGATCTGAATTATGTGTAAAATACAATAGTCTTATACCCTGCTGCTAAGGGCTATACTAGTTGTTAAATGCCCTGAAGCCGAGATATAGTCTTGAGCCTATAAAACATTCAACCCACTTTGGATAGAATGTTCTAAATTAAAAAGGAAGAAACATAAAGACAAACTTTGGAATGTTGAAGCTAAAGGCCTAAACAAGCCATCATAAGCCTAGAGCCACTCCACTGACTTCAGTGGAGCTCTCAACATTTCAGTGTTATGAGACCAAATAAACTGCCCCTTCTTAAAGACCTAAGAGAATGTGTTACTTTTCGGAGGGTATTTAGCACTGCATTCTGTAGGTTCTAGGTCCCATGATTGTTTTTAACTTTAATAATGTTCCCTTAGTCCTGGACTACCATTTATTTTGGTCCCTAATTTTACGCCCATGGTTAGATCAAGTGAAACATTAAGTAAATAAAAACTAAATGACAAATAGATTGATTTAGTGAAGAAGGTGTGAAAATGTGGGTAAACAAATCGACAATGAATCAAACTCACACTACAAACTACCAGGCCTGATGCAAAATAAATTTGTCCTCTTTGCCCACATCTTGCTTTTACATGCATTTAACCAAGGACATGGTGCAAATTCTCTGCAGCTGTTGGAAGAACTGCAATTACTTTAAATACGTGATTAAATCTGTTATATTCAATTGCAAAGCCATACTGTTAAAAAAAAAAATGACAAAATTGAATTGGCACATCTTACCTATTCTGTTCTTTAACTTACGTTAAATTCAGTCGGTGGTTTACGGTGCTCAATCTCAGCACTTAATTGTCAACACTGGCACTTATGACAGCCTGAGAACTGCTGGTGTGCATGCACCAGTATACTGAGTGCACTGCTGGATGTGTATACAATACAATTACAACATGTTAGCTAATATCAAAACAAAACTCAAACGAAGCATTGAACAGTCTGAATGATCTGACAGTTGGACAATCCATTCGATTACGAAAGTTTGTTGGAAAAATTATATTTGTCATTCAATCGCATAGAGAACATAAAGAAGTACAAAACATTGATTGAAGAGTAGCTCAGAAAGAAATCCACATTAATACAATCAAAACATCTGCGCTAAGGCAGAGAACTTAGTCATCAGTTCTTGCAAGGAAGCCCAATGCATTTCGGGATGTTTTTACATCCCTTCTTCAGGGGCAGCTGTTGGAAAAAAGAATGAATTTCAACCTTTTACTTCAGAAGGTGGCTTGATATAACATAAATGGATGACAATGAAATACAGGGTGCAACACGTCTGTGGCCAAAGCGGAAACGCTGCTGGTCTATTTCAAGCTAGAGCAATAGAAGAATTAGACCCAATGTCATGCTGTTTATGCTTAAAGAACCGCACCGAGGAAGTGAAAAAGAATCAAGGTGGTTGTAATGGTCATGCGCCTAATTGTTAAAGTGAACCTCCAAGTGCATGAATAGAAAAAAGACAACGTGACAAGGGAGTAATGACGCTAATAAGCTGATAATGACCTGAAAGGTTCTTGCCAGATGAATGAAACAACTGTAACAGAAACGGAATGCACAGGAATAATAGCAGAGGCTGAGCTGGGGCTGTGTACCTGTTGAAGGGAAACAAAGGGAAGCTGTGAATAAGTAAAGAAACTGACAGTGAAGCTAAGGGCTAGCGGTGAAGTGGAGACTTACTGGAAATGATTTCAATGTAAACGGAACCGCTGGAGTGGAGGAATACTGTGGCACAAGTATTCAGGGAGATGAGAATGGGTTCAGTTATGTGTGGAAGAAACCATCGTGTAGTTGAAAGCTCCACAAGCTCTGCGACAAAAGAAGGGGAACCATTAAAAAAACTATGAAAATGATGAAAGAACAACGGGCAGGGCACTGTGTGGACTGCTTACCAGGCGTGCTTGACAGGCGGGGAAAAGACCTGCGGTCGTAGCTCCTATGGACATCCGAAAAGGTGTGCGTCCGAGACGCGCTCTACCAGGAAGTTGAATGCGCGTACGTGGTCACATGGTTGGTTTGAAATAGAAGTCATAGAAATGGGACTGCTGGTACCTCTGGGAATGAATGCACAGGCTGGTGCTACAGAAACGAGCCGAGCACTCGAGTGGAAAAGACCACTGAAAATGAGAATAGAGGAGTGGGGCTGAATGATCGGGAATGTGTGAAAAGAAGGAAAAAATTTGAAAATGATGTGGAAAAAAAGTGAAGGTCTGAAGAATGAGATGAGCAAAGGAACCAGTGAAATTAATAACGGACAAGTTGATCTGGGAGGCTAATGTACATGGAAAAGTGGCTAAGGCAAGCAAAACCTGCAGGGTGATAGTTCCCAAATAGCATAAAACAACTGAAGTGTGCTGGTGAATAGAAAAGAAACGCTACGAGAAATGATAAAATTAAAGGTCCCAGAATACAGAGGAATAATTTTGCTCAAGCTGAAAAAAACGTACAATCTGGACAAAGCAATGGAGGCAAGTTGCTGGTAGAAAAGGGAAGAGACATGACTATGGGATAATATACTAGCTGGGAGAAAAAGTGGCGTGAGCTGGAGCGAACAAACAATCTGGAAATCAGATAACAATTACTGGCGTGTTTTATAAAAAACATTGCATTTCAAGTTTGTCATTGAGCCCAAATGGTAACAGAGTGTGCAAAAACTTGGTCCACCAGACTTCTCTCTGAGATAAAAGCCTTTCTGTATTCAACTGTGTATTATGGGGCATTATCTCAAGGATGGTGAATCTTAGCTGTGCGATGGTGTGGCGGTGTTCTAACCAGTGTGATGTGAGAGGGGATTTAAGAGTTCTGGTCCGAATAGAACTTTTGTGTTCTGAAATCCTCACTTTCACTTTTCAGGAAGTTTTCCCCACATACAAGAGTCCGCAAGGGCACTTGATAGTATAGATAACATTGGTAGTGTCACATGTACCAGTATATCTGAGTTGAATAGTTTTGCCTGACCGAGGGTGGTGAATGACATTGCCAGTGATGACATTGTGACAATTAACACAGTTCTGACATTTCTGCATGCCTTTGTGCTCAACGACTTTACTCGTAGGTGAGGATGACAATAGATCTTTGATGTTTCTGCTACGAGTGTATGCAAAAATGGGATCAGAAGAAAATAATCCATTAAAGTCTGATTCGTGTTGAGAATGTCCCATCTATTTCTGATGATCTGTCTAATACGTCGTGAGCTGGTAGAGAATGTGGATACAAAGACATGTTTGTTATGAAGATTCTTGACTGGAGGGCTAAGTAATTCAGTACGTGACTTCATATGAGTTCTAGACAAAGCTGCCTCAAGAACTGGTTCAGGATACCCGCGATCTCTGAATTTGATGACTTGGTTTTGAAGCAATGGTTCGAGATGTTGACTCTCGGAAACAATTCTCTTTGTTCGAATGAGTTGAGAGTAGGGAAGATTGCGAATGAGTGACGGAGGATGAAAGCTGGAATACTGAAGAAGATTGTTTCTATCAGTAGGTTTAGAATAAATTGATGTGATTACTGTATTGGATTGTTTTGTGATCAGTACATCCAGGAAAGACAATTGTACATTGATGATGGTATGCTTGAACTGAATGCGGGGATTCTTTTTGTTGAGTTCACCAATGTGTTGAACCAAGGATGTTTCAGAGTTTTTCCAAACTAGAAAAATATCGTCAATGAATCTAACATAAAATGCAAGATTGTCATTCCAGGTGTTGTTAGTGAAGATATGGTCGTATTCGAACTTTGCCATGAATGTATTCGCGTATGCAGGAGCCCCGGAAAAACCCATGGACGTACCGCTTATCTGCAAATAAAAATCATTCTTCCATTGTAGATAACTGTGTTGGAGACAAAAAGTAAGAATCTCCAAGATGAAAACTTTGTTTATTGTAGTTTCTGGTAACTGGAGAAGTGCCCATTCGCAAGCTTCTAAACCTTCAGATAAGGGAATCGATGTGTATAATGCTGTCACATCAATCGAGCAAAGTAGCCATGATTCCGAGAAATTACTGTGTATCTGCTCCAGTAAGGTCAGAAAATGAGTGGTATCTTTAATAAAACTTCTCCATGTTTGAACAAACTTTTGTAGAAAATGATCAACTAGTTGGCCTGCCGGCATGAAGATGGAGTCACAGCCGGACACAATAGGTCTAAATGGAGGATCCTGTAGATTTTTGTGAATCTTGGGCAACATGTACAGTCTAGGTCGTCTAGGATAAGATACTGTAAGAAAACTGCGGATTTTCTGGTTAATCCAGTCCATTTCTTCAGCATGGTCTAGAATACCACTCATTTTCTAACCTTACTGGACAGATACACAGTAATTTCTCGGAATCATGGCTACTTTGCTCGATTGATGTGACAGCATTATACACATCGATTCCCTTATCTGAAGGTTTAGAAGCTTGCGAATGGGCACTTCTCCAGTTACCAGAAACTACAATAAACAAAGTTTTCATCTTGGAGATTCTTACTTTTTGTCTCCAACACAGTTATCTACAATGGAAGAATGATTTTTATTTGCAGATAAGCGGTACGTCCATGGGTTTTTCCGGGGCTCCTGCATACGCGAATACATTCATGGCAAAGTTCGAATACGACCATATCTTCACTAACAACACCTGGAATGATAATCTTACATTTTATGTTAGATTCATTGACGATATTTTTCTAGTTTGGAAAAACTCTGAAACATCCTTGGTTCAACACATTGGTGAACTCAACAAAAAGAAACCCCGCATTCAGTTCAAGCATACCATCATCAATGTACAATTGTCTTTCCTGGATGTACTGATCACAAAACAATCCAATACAGTAATCACATCAATTTATTCTAAACCTACTGATAGAAACAATCTTCTTCAGTATTCCAGCTTTCATCCTCCGTCACTCATTCGCAATCTTCCCTACTCTCAACTCATTCGAACAAAGAGAATTGTTTCCGAGAGTCAACATCTCGAACCATTGCTTCAAAACCAAGTCATCAAATTCAGAGATCGCGGGTATCCTGAACCAGTTCTTGAGTCAGCTTTGTCTAGAACTCATATGAAGTCACGTACTGAATTACTTAGCCCTCCAGTCAAGAATCTTCATAACAAACATGTCTTTGTATCCACATTCTCTACCAGCTCACGACGTATTAGACGGATCATCAGAAATAGATGGGACATTCTCAAACACGAATCAGACTTTAATGGATTATTTTCTTCTGATCCCATTTTTGCATACACTCGTAGCAGAAACATCAAAGATCTATTGTCATCCTCACCTACGAGTAAAGTCGTTGAGCACAAAGGCATGCAGAAATGTCAGAACTGTGTTAATTGTCACAATGTCATCACTGGCAATGTCATTCACCACCCTCGGTCAGGCAAAACTATTCAACTCAGATATACTGGTACATGTGACACTACCAATGTTATCTATACTATCAAGTGCCCTTGCGGACTCTTGTATGTGGGGAAAACTTCCTGAAAAGTGAAAGTGAGGATTTCAGAACACAAAAGTTCTATTCGGACCAGAACTCTTAAATCCCCTCTCACATCACACTGGTTAGAACACCGCCACACCATCGCACAGCTAAGATTCACCATCCTTGAGATAATGCCCCGTAATACACAGTTGAATACAGAAAGGCTTTTATCTCAGAGAGAAGTCTGGTGGACCAAGTTTTTGCACACTCTGTTACCATTTGGGCTCAATGACAAACTTGAAATGCAATGTTTTTTATAAAACACGCCAGTAATTGTTATCTGATTTCCAGATTGTTTGTTCGCTCCAGCTCACGCCACTTTTTCTCCTAGCTAGTATATTATCCCATAGTCATGTCTCTTCCCTTTTCTACCAGCAACTTGCCTCCATTGCTTTTGTCCAGATTGTACGTTTTTTTCAGCTTGAGCAAAATTATTCCTCTGTATTCTGGGACCTTTAATTTTATCATTTCTCGTAGCGTTTCTTTTCTATTCACCGGCACACTTCAGTTGTTTTATGCTATTTGGGAACTATCACCCTGCAGGTTTTGCTTGCCTTAGCCACTTTTCCATGTACATTAGCCTCCCAGATCAACTTGTCCGTTATTAATTTCACTGGTTCCTTTGCTCATCCCATTCTTCAGACCTTCACTTTTTTTCCACATCATTTTCAAATTTTTTCCTTCTTTTCACACATTCCCGATCATTCAGCCCCACTCCTCTATTCTCATTTTCAGTGGTCTTTTCCACTCGAGTGCTCGGCTCGTTTCTGTAGCACCAGCCTGTGCATTCATTCCCAGAGGTACCAGCAGTCCCATTTCTATGACTTCTATTTCAAACCAACCATGTGACCACGTACGCGCATTCAACTTCCTGGTAGAGCGCGTCTCGGATGCACACCTTTTCAGATGTCCATAGGAGCTACGACCGCAGGTCTTTTCCCCGCCTGTCAAGCACGCCTGGTAAGCAGTCCACACAGTGCCCTGCCTGTTGTTCTTTCATCATTTTCATTGGTTTTTTAATGGTTCCCCTTCTTTTGTCGCAGAGCTTGTGGAGCTTTCAACTACACGATGGTTTCATCCACACATAACTGAACCCATTCTCATCTCCCTGAATACTTGTGCCACAGTATTCCTCCACTCCAGCGGTTCCGTTTACATTGAAATCATTTCCAGTAAGTCTCCACTTCACCACTAGCCCTTAGCTTCACTGTCAGTTTCTTTACTTATTCACAGCTTCCCTTTGTTTCTCTTCAACAGGTACACAGCCCCAGCTCAGCCTCTGCTATTATTCCTGTGCTTTCCGTTTCTGTTACAGTTGTTTCATTCATCTGGCAAGAACCTTTCAGGTCATTATCAGCTTATTAGCGTCATTACTCCCTTGTCACGTTGTCTTTTTTCTATTCATGCACTTGGAGGTTCACTTTAACAATTAGGCGCATGACCATTACAACCACTTTTATTCTTTTTCACTTCCTCGGTGCGGTTCTTTAAGCATAAACAACATGACATTGGGTCTAATTCTTCTATTGCTCTAGCTTGAAATAGACCAGCAGCGTTTCCGCTTTGGCCACAGACTTGTTGCACCCTGTATTTCATTGTCATCCATTTATGTTGTATCAAGCCACCTTCTGAAGTAAAAGGTTGAAATTCATTCTTTTTTCCAACAGCTGCCCCTGAAGAAGGGATGTAAAAACATCCCGAAATGCATTGGGCTTCCTTGCAAGAACTGATGACTAAGTTCTCTGCCTTAGCGCAGATATTTTGATTGTATTAATGTGGATTTCTTTCTGAGCTACTCTTCAATCAATGTTTTGTACTTCTTTATGTTCTCTATGCGATTGAATGACAAATATAATTTTTCCAACAAACTTTCGTGATCGAATGGATTGTCCAACTGTCAGATCATTCAGACTGTTCAATGCTTCGTTTGAGTTTTGTTTTGATATTAGCTAACATGTTGTAATTGTATTGTATACACATCCAGCAGTGCACTCAGTATACTGGTGCATGCACACCAGCAGTTTTCTTGTTGAGTTACGAGGTGGGCTACCTCGCATCTGAGTTGCACGCTTCATCTATTTACTAGTAATTATATTTGACTATCATTTTTTGAAATTTGGTGTGCGCTATCTTACATAGAATTCGTTACTTATGACAGCCTGCCACATGGTGGGGCTATTTGTGTAATTTGGAGATGAGCACAACAACGGTTGTTTATTATTTCATCTACTTTAACCCGTTCGACGCTTGTGATGGAGCGGTTCCGTCTCGTGCGTCGGTTGCGCTGTGCGCATGACGGAACCGCTCCGTCATGGCCCCGCCCGCGCACGGAATCTTCAGCGCGGCGCAGAAATCCGCGCCGCGCTGAAGGGGTTAAAAACGACTAATACATGCTGCTCAAGCTGTTCTTATAGCTTTGGGGGAATGGAATAAGCTTAATTGCCACACCTGTAGGAGTGTGATGGCTATTAGTTGTGTTGTTACTGTGGCAACACCAGCGGGGGCAATGGGTGGTTCAAGCTGCAGTGGCCTCCTGATGAGGCCCCTGGCATTTAGATTTTTACAAATTAAGCACTGTGTGCCAGTGTCAAAATGTTTTCCTTTTCCTGTACTAATCAGCAGTGCAAAAGCAACTAAGAACTTGCATTCAGAGGTAATAGAAAATCTTTCATAATAAAAGGTTTCTACTCATTCTAGAAGTCGAAGGTCAATGGCAAAACATATGTGGAAATTCTGAGACATCAAGCAAAGCCAGAGCATGTTTCACCCTGTTCAGACTATTTTTGAGGTAATATTTTTATATTTGATAATGAGAGATTCTCAGCACGACTTTTACCTCAGCTCATCTTTTTAGACTGCTGATTTTTACTACATCTCACCATTTTAGGCTGCTAGTGAAGACCTCTGTAGACCAAACGCATAGTGACCCTTCTGAAATCAGCATAAAAATGCTGGCCATAGTGCTTTCCCACTAACAGGTATTCGCTTGATTGGCACTGAATGTCAAGTGAGAATTACAATCCATTCTCCTAAAGATAAGCAGTGAGTAATTCATATTAAAATTGTACATTGTGATGAAATTAGACTTCCAAACAAGTGAATTGGGACTGTCTCCCTTTTTATTGTATGTATGACTCACTGCCTGGATATCAGATTTGATGGTGAGACAAGAGACTCTGTCAACATTTCTACTTATCTTCTGTCAACAGCAGCGAACTATAAACCATTCAATTAAATTACAATTTCCATGAGGACATTGGAAAGAAGAACCAAAGAGAGTACAACGGTGTTCAAACAATCTACTTACATTATATATTATATAACCGCAGCACCTACTGCCATCTTTCTTTTTCATTGCTATTGTCAGACACTTCAAGTTAAGTCTACTTATTTCGTTTTACTCTCTGATGTGAGTTATTTTTTCCTTTACTTAAATTAATTAGGAAAATTATCAAGGACAAGGTTCATCAGGTGCGTTTTTTGTTTGGCATTGGGACGAGGAAAGAGGAACAAAAGGTCCTGTTGTGATAAGTTATATTCTGAAGATGCAGATCTTGAGGTCCTTACTGCGGGCAAGCTAGTCACATTGATGAATGCTCAAAGAGTCTGTGGTCTACCGTAGATGAGACATCCACTCAGTGGTAGCCAACACGGGTAAGATTGGTGGGGTGGTGTGGAAGTTGACAGACGACGGGGTTAGTTAAAATTAAATGTAAAAAATAATAATAAAACCACTTTCCTTGCGCTCGCTCCATCAACGAGTCTGTGATGCGGCTAGTGCAAGGTAAGTGGTTTTATAATTTTTTTATTTAATTTTAACTAAACCCATTGTCTGTTGACTTCCCCCACCCTTCCCGCCTCACCGCCCAGCGCTCTTATTTGTGCTGGCCGCCACTGCATGCACTGTGTCTGATTATGTTCTGATGTAATATTGAAGCAACCACTCACATGATGGTCACACGTTGCTGCTAGGAGAGTAGTGGGAAGGTTTATGCAAGAGGAATCTGAACCACAAGCCTTCCCACTCCACACTCACATTTCTCACTGACAAATATTTCTGCCCCTTACAACTATATTGACCAGTAAAGTGACTCACAGATTTTCCCCCTGAGGTTGCTGTAGATATTCGCAAAGAGACAGTACAAGATAAAAGGAACCAGATAGCACAATGATGATTAGTTAAAGAATTATTGGTAAACAACAGGACAGTCGTGGTCAATAAAGGATCAGGAGATAGAACGGGAAAAAGGCATTGATGCAAACACAACCAAAGCCGAGCTAATCAATTGCTATGTGGGAGCTGAGTAGTTAACGGCAGCAGCTTCAAGCTCCTAGGCTGCTCCTCCAAACAGTGCACCTGTGGTGCATGGGAATTTCCCTATCGCCCTGCTGAATTGCAAGACAATTTACACTGTAGGACGGAACACCAGCTACCTACTTTCATTGGTATTACTGGATGTGAAACATGAAAATTCCCACTTTTGTACAAATAATGTTGTTAATAATATGTTAGTTGTCAAAGTGTTTACCAGTACCATAAGATAGTGTAAGCCTGGGGCAAATTGTCACAAGGTGATGTTTGGAAAATGCGACTGAATAAACTGACAATTTGCGTCACTTAACACAAAGTGTGAATGTGAAGGCATAAGTAATTGAGTACGTTTGAACAGTTAGCATTGGTAGCAAATATAGGGAAGGCACATGAGCAGTATTTTTTGAGACATATGACCAGTATTCTTTGCAGTCCTTAAGTTGAGTGGTTCAAACAGCCCTGAAAGAGGCAAAGGAAGGAGTAGAGAGTGAGGAACTCAAGATGATCCTGCTACTGTTGTTGATGTTGACACCGAGTGGCAGATGCAGAAATCAGTACAGGAGCAGAATCTTCCACTGGGCCATAAAAAACTGGTAGTGTCATACTGTAAGGAAGCCAGCTGTTAACTCCGATCGATGCTTGTCCACTACAAATATTAAAGTCACTAATGTGTTGGTTCCTGTCAAAAGATTTCCTTTATTTAAACGTGAGCTCATCCACTGGTAAATGAGATACAGGGTGGACAGGCTTAACTTAAATGTGTAAAGACTTTAGACGTTTCAAAACAGTTAAACAATCAAAAACACAAAACAATAAAAACCCCACTCCGATTTCTTTAAAATACTGTAAAATGCAATAAACAAAATGGCACCAAAATGACAGAAATCCAATACTGGGGACTGGAGACATTATTTTTTAAAGATTTAGGATAAAATAAATGCATAGAGCAAAATAAATCTCCAATTAGTAGTCACTGTTCTTGGGTGACGGGGACCTAGGTGTGATCTCGGATACGCCAAGCAGGTTTGTCCCTGTCAAAGAGTTTATTTTAGTTCTTTTTCTCTGACATAGAAATGAGATCCTTCAGCGGAACAAATCTCCAGACTGCATCTGATGGTGAGTTCCTTGAGGCCAAATACCTCTGAAATGGATGTGCTGTTTCAGAGAAGCTACAAGAGGGACACACCTGTTTCTTGAGACCAACTAAGTTGCCCCTTGGCTGTATCATTTTGGGTGATTGGTCCAGGTCCTCTGGTTGCTGAAGTCAGATTTTTTCTAAGTCACACAGCTTTCAGGGAATGTAGGAGATGTCAACTTAGAGGCAGCCAATGGTTCCAGGACCACAGGGACAGCACTTAGGAGGCAGGAATCACTCCAGCAAAGGGCACCAGTAGGAGACAGTCCACATCCAGTTGCACCTTGTCGGGTGGGCACTTACAAAGTAAGGCCTCTTCCAGCTTGTTGTGTCCCTGTAGTCACACAGGAGTTCAGTCAAATACACCTCGAAGTCCTCTTCTTTGTCCTGTGTACAAATGAGAACTGGCTTTCCCCTTCAATCTTTTCACAGGTCTTGAACAGCAGCCACAGTCCTCAGCCTGTTCTTCCACAGGTCCAGAAATAGTCGGTGGAGGATGCCTTGGAGTGCCACATTTAAGGTTGGCACTAGCTAGTGGGTGGGATGACTCCTGCGTTCTCCCTAATAATAGAGGTCAAAGATCCTTGGGGCAGCCCTACCCACTTTTTCATCAGTTCCTCTTTGCCCTACTGCAAACAATCTTACAGTGCACTTTATTCCTAAAATCCAACCTAGGGAAACCCTTTCCCCCTTGAGCAGAGCCTGCATGCCTGCCCGGAGGTTTGCCCAAGGAGAAGAGTAGCCCTGTCGTTTGTGGTCATTTAAAACTGGTTCTGGGGGGCTGCTTACCTCTCATTGGGTTTGGAGCAAGCCTCCCTGAGAGAACAAAGGTTTTCCTTCCCCAGGTCTCATCATACATTTACTTGTGAAAGGGAATGCCTTTGACATGTTAATGATGTTCCCTGGGTCCACTTTAACTGGTCTTCTTGCAAGGGGATTGAAAAACATTTCCACATCAAGGCATCTTTTTCTGCTCTGGAAACACTTTTCACACTTCATTAAGCTCATGACTGGTTGAGAGCTTTCAGGAGCTTCAGACAAAAAAAGGAAATTTTCTAAAACTCACCTTTCCTAAACATTTATTGAAATCCAAATTCACCTTTGAATTGGATTTTTAATAAATATTAAAAAAATAGTGGTTGATTCATTTTCCGAGCTGATCCTAAACACCAGATCGTAGTATTAATATTTCAATCTGCATTTGGTTTTTCTTCCTAGGGTAACAAGGGCCAGCTACAGTGAAAGTAGCTTTTGGTGTTTTGTCACTGTAGTAACATGGTGACATTGCTACATTTCCCACTTTCAAATACCATGCACATTACTTTGTGGGCTAAAAAGCTTACCTAGGGGTGGCTAAATATTTCTGTCCGAGATTGGTCACTGTCTATTTTAACCAGTCAGGGTGCAGGTTTGAAATGCAGCAGTAAGGCCACACTGGCGGGCCTGAAGCCAGGTTTTCTCTGCCCCACTATGGATAGCACAGTCAGTGCTGCATTCTACAGACATTTAGATTTCCATGCCATGAGTGTAGTTTCTACATCAAATACTATGGCCTTACAGGAGAGTTACATATACCAACAAGAGTAAGCCAATTCTGACATGTGGACAGCAATGCCCCAGTGTGCAGAGTCTAAAAACTTTGCAATAAAATCCAACAAAAAATGTGGAGAACCACACTAAAAGGGTAAATTTCTCACACATACATAACTAAGGTGTGAGCAAATGACATGCTCACCCTTGACTGAGAACAGCTTCATTGAGCGAGAATGCTGTTAGAATGAGATTGTTGGTGGCAGTGGCAGGTAATGTGGCATTAAGGCTAGGGCAACATAATTTTGAGTAGACCGATACATCTCTCCACAACTAACAAGACACAGCATGGGAGATGCTGTCCATGGTAAAGACACCAAGGGAACACACATTGGACTAGTCATAGAGCAAAATAGCACCCAGCCTTCTTCAACACACGGGTGGACCAATCTCCCAAATCTAATTAAAAACACAGAATTGCCCTCACAACTTCTCAGAAGAGGCAACGTTGAGATAATGAATACAGGTATAAGAGTGAACAAGAAAACATGCAAACTGACCTGCCTTTTGTCAGCTTTTGGTAACAGAGAAGGAACAGTAAGAAGGTCTGTCTAAAAGGCGACATGACATAAAACCTATTCCAGCTTTAACCAAAGGTGAGACAGCACTGATGGTGAGCAAACTTGCAGGTGGATAGACCTGATAAACGTCCTCTTCCAGGCTCTTCCTCTCTTCTGCAGAATTTTTTTGACCAAAAATAGAACTAATGAGAAAAAAAATATCTCATTGGGCACTTATGACAAGGTATTAGAGATACAAAATGGACTGTAGGGAATAGTCAAAATGAAACAAAATATAGACCTATTAGATACTATAGAAATGGAAGCCTAGTTGGAGTATTATTCAATAAATAGTACTCCTTGAGGTGAAAAAAAGTGAAAACGTACAAACTTCTTATTGAACACCATGTAATTAGTACTGGGAAACAGGCACTCTAATGGCAGATAGAATCTGCTACAATGTCAAAATGCTAATAAAAAGATTTACATACAAAATCTGGTGCAAGCTGTGATCGTCTGCAGAAATTGCTGCCTCATATTCTTAATATTTTGAGAGATTGTTGTGCTGATAGTTTTGAGTCTCAAGATTTCAAGTGGGGACAGACAACAACAATTGACCACTGAAAGGCAGGAGTAATCAAATAAATGGTTAGTGCACATTCTACCTGCTGTTGCAGATGGAACATACAAGCTCGCTGCAGGCATGAGTTGCTTTTACAAGCTCTAAGTGGTGCCAGCTGTACTGTAACTGTAAGCAATAGTAGGTGTACCAATTCTTGACTTTTAGAATGAGTACCTGGAGCATTCTGTGACTACTGCCTGTAGAAACCTAGACAAGCTGTGACTGCTGACAAGAGGCCCGAGAAAACTGTAGGTAAAGTCATTAATGAAGATTGTAGGTTATAGCTGTCTAGAGAGAGTGCTTCAAGTATTAAGTAAAGAGACTAGGTCTTGTTAGACAGAGGCATTGAAAATGTTGGCTGCAGTGCATAGTGGCTGCCAATAACTGCTACCTAGAATGTCTGGGATAATCCTTCTCTGCTGCTACCAATAGTGGCTGTTGCAAACTCTAAAATTCCTTAACTGACTGCAGTTTTAAATCGGGAAATCGGTCCGAACATTACCTACTGAAAGATGTGTTTGGCATAAATTGTAACTGCTGGAAAGAGTGGTAGATGCAAGCTACATAACACACAGGAGGGGTTGATAGCAGCTGTAATTGATTGAGTGAATGGCTTTTTCAAATCAAAATGGTTTTATTGGCTGGATGATTATATGCAATCTTTACCTGCTGCCAGGACGTTTGATCTGTGCATGCACTGATTACTAGCAGGAATGACTGGTGGAACCACTGATTGCTGTAAAACTCAATGATTATTAGCTCAGCATGATGGCATATTGATCTTGTTCCAGCACTGAAGTGATGCAAGTGTTAGCTTCTGCCATAAGAGATGTTTCCTTTCATTTTCCATCCATGTTGCTTTCAAATTGTGGGATTCATAGACAATTCTGAATGTTAGCTCATGAAATCATCCAATATTTCAAGTTCTTTCAAGTGTCATTAGCCTGCAGAAGAAAGCCTATTTGATACATCCTGGAGGAGGGGGGGTCATTTAGTGTTTTGAGGAGCACTGCCATAAATGAGTTGCCCTCTTGCGCAACCAGAATTGTGGTTCCCATGCTCAGCTGGCTTCAATGGGTCACAAAGCCAAAGCCTGGCAGTGATTGATAAATATGGAGGAAGATCCCCCACCAGGAGAGCAGAAGCCATATCCTTTGACCTGGTCGGCTGCCCACCCTGCTCTAAATGTGCCTCACTGCCTGTCACTAACTTAACGATAGAGCCACACATCCAAAATTCACAGTAGAGTGTATTTCAGTGATGGCTTGTGAATTTTCAAAATGCTGGGGTAGAAAGTTTATACCCAAATATAATGGGTGAGCACACAAAGTGTGCGAGTCCGAAGTGCAAAAGAAGGGTGCAGGGTTCCTCCCCCTGCCAGAATTTTTTTTTTTTTTATGGATTCAAGTGGTGGATTTTACAGCACATACTTATTGAAAATTGTGGTAAAAAGGTGATCCAAATATAGCATCTTAAAGTACAAGTGTGAAGAAAACATTATAAACAAGTCATAAATGTGCCCAATCCATCCATTTCCTAATGGGATCCCGTCCCACTCCCGCCTAACGCTGCTTGCCCTGGACAGTTACCCCCCCCCGACTCTGCTTTTCACATTTTTTTGGGTACAGTTTTATATAGCGGCAACACACCCCAAAGGTAGTGGACTGCTTTGCGTTAGGTCCAGTAACTATTTTTGGACTGCATTAGCACCAGTTCTTTTACACAAGGACATGTTCATTTTTGTAGGGTTGGGTAGATTAAGTGATTTGTCCAGAATCAAGGATGTTATTCTGACACGGAAGGTCCAACCCAGTTTCCCAGCTCTATAGTTGGCAGCTTTAGCCCTTATGCAACATCCTCTCCAGAGATGATGCCACATCGTCTCCCTAGCCTTAGCCTCAGTTCCATATTTTGTGATTATGGACAAATCACTTAATCTCTTTGTTGGCAGCCCGCATTTGCTGTTGATTGCCCGTCCACCTCCAGTCCGTCACTGCTTGCCCCGCTGAACTGCACTGCACAGATCCTCTCTTCCCCGGCTCTGCTTTTAACATTTTTTGGGGTGCAGTTTTATATATCGCCAACACCACCTTAAAGCATTGGAGTGCTTTACATTAGCACCACTTATTTTACACAAGGACACATTCATTTTTGGCGGCATGGTGAGATTAAGTGATTTGCCAAAAAACAAGGATGTGAAGCCAATGCCGAAACTCAAACCTGGTTTACCAGCTGCATAGTCAGCAGCTTTGGCCCTTATGCCACATGCTCTCCCGAAAGAACACCATATCATCTCCTTAGCCTTGACCTCATCCACATTTTGTGATTACGGATAAATCACTTAATCTCCCTGTTTATAAACACAACACGCATTGGCAAAGCCAGTAGGTGGAGGAGTCCATGGCCTAGCCGGCATGCCAGGTTGTACAATAACACATGCTAGATGCCATGTGTGCTGTTACTATAAGACTGAGAACGAGAGGGAAGGCAGGGTGAACCGCAGCAGGCCAAAACCAAACTTCACGCAAAACTCACTGACCTACGTACTTATTCTCCCCGGGCCTTCTGACTGGACTGCAGTGGCGCAAACTATTAAACCACACTGAATAAGAAGTAAGAACCTGTAAGGAAGCTGCTGGACTCCTCCCCCAGACGCCAGCCCACCTATCATAACAAAATCAACAGGAGTTGCTGGGTCTTGGTGGAAGAGTCAGAGGCCACTGACATACCCACTCTTTCATTGTCTCAGACGGCCTGCCATACCCCCAGCCATGGAGATTAATGGAGGTTGTCTGACTCCTCCCTGGGCCATGTGAATAATGCCCAAATTAAAAGTCTATTCTCAGCAGTAACACACACCGCACCAAACAGTTTGTCATCACAGCCCTGATTTATTTCTCTAGGTCGAGGAAAACCTTGCCCAGCCTACGCATGCACATGGCCATCCTCCTCACCCCATAAAAAAACGACAGATTTACACATCTTCGTCACCAACCAGCAAGCACAATTAACTGCTGACTGCTGGGTGTTTCTTCTCACCCTTTTGTTACTCCCCCAGGGTGGCAGGGTGATGCCCATCTCGTCCATTAACACCAGCCATCCCCGGCATATTTGTGATGCATTAGGAATCATGCATATCTGCAAAAGGTTACATCATAAATGTTGCTAATAAGTTATATGCCAATGAAAGTATCACCCATGATACATTCTGTGACAGGAGATACAATGACCTAATTTACGACAGCATGGAATGTCCATCAGGATTTATGTGAATGGAGAATATGTGCATCAGAATGACTACCACAGAGTGTGGCAAATTGGTTTCCTTTGCTGCTACTGTGCCACCCACTTACTTTGTCTAGGCAGCATGTTCATCTGTTATAGTGCTGGCCCACCAGTTGTTGTGCAACATATTGCCTGTCCAAGAGGTATTGTGCCACATAACACCTGTCTATCCAGATTAGCCTCACTACACCATTTCTCATTTTGAACCATATTTCTCCATTTCCCTCTCGTCCGCTTCATTCTCCTTTCTTAAACTTTGTCGTTCTTTACATATTTTTTTCTAACTTCCTCCCTTGCGCTCACACAAATAATCAGACACCATATCCATGTTACTCCAAATGATTCACACTTTCACTCATATGTTTTTGATACTTTGTTGTTCCCACACTTGATCAATCCCCATTACACTCACAACAGCTGTTTTTCCAAGTCTGTGTGCAGTTCTACATAATAAGACGTTTGTCTTGTGTTCTGCACACCTTCAAAATTCAACACTTTTCCTAGCTGAAAATATATTTTTCAGATAATTGATTTATTAGTTTACTTTCTCTGTCTTTCAAAGAATTTCCATGGGAGCAGTCTTTCTACCGGTGGGGTTGTTCAGTGGACTAATGCATTTACTGCAGGCATCTGTGTTTGACCTATTGCTTCAGGATCAAATACATGTGGGTCACTCAGCTTTTTATCCTTCACTGCACCACAGGATTCAAGCTAGCCTGGCTGATGAATTGGTGATGCTCTGAAACCGGTCCCAGGATGCTTATATCCGGTCCAGGGAGGGCCTGGCTTGGCAGTCCTTGCTGGACTGTTCCCATAAGCAACAGGGTCAACACTGATTTGAATTTAGCTGGGTCCAATCTGGGGTGGTGTAGTGAGCAAGAGAATGATGGATTAAACCCCGATCCTTGTTACTGGGGGTGAATGTTTGAATTGTCCAGCATTCCGTCCATCAATTGTTTCTCTTTTATCCTTCAGTGGAAAATAAAATGAGTGTTGTAGGGGAGCAATAAAGCATTATTATATGATAAAGTAAGGGCCTTTTCTTCTTTGAGATGATTGAGCATTCCCATGTTCTTGCTGGCCTACTCACCAACTAAGGTTTGTTACTTGCTCCCTTTTAGTTTTCACCAATTGAAGCCAAAGAGCATTTCTGAGTGCACAATTATTGAACCACAAATACAGGTTGTTCAATGATTATGGCAACTGAATATCTTGATTTTAAATTTTTTTAATTGGTGATCTTTTCACTATTTTTTAAAGACTTGTCTCTTTATGAAAAATATTGCCGTTAGCGTCAAGGAGATGTGGTGTCAAATACATGATTTACTTCCCAAGTCTAGCCCTGATGAAGTCCTCTAAACTGCCGTTTGGAACTAAAACCTTGGTTTTCAATTGCTTGGCCATTAGATCTCAACAGAACCCATCTGGGAAATTGGGAACTCAGGGGCTACTCGGTCCAACCGTGGTGGTTGAGGCCTTGTACACCTGATGGCCCGAGGTCCGACTTAGTATGGATCATTTGCAACTGGGCCAGGTACCCACTCTCAGTGGTAGCTGTGGACAAGCAGTGAAAGGCTCTCTCAGGGAGGGGAAGTGTAGATACAGGTTAGTGTAGTATTCTTATGTTATGGTTTCTCTCCTGTGTTATCCTGTTCCCTAGCTGCTCAGCCAGTCTGAGTGTTCTGAGTGGAATGTTGGTGTGTGGGCTATGTGCGGAATGCCTGTGTGACTGGATGGGTGATGACAGTTGGTGAGAGCAGGCTGAGCAGCTAGCAGGCTGCTCCTGGTGGGGCTGTTGATATGAGCATACAGGTGTTGTCTATCCCAGTTATTGACTGTGGTTTGTTTATGTGTTTTATTGTGTTTCACCGACTGTGTTTACCAAGTCGTGTTTACATTACAGACTACAGCTGGGGTGCACTAGTAGAGAGTGTGCCCTGTGTGCCGCCATTCACGTTATTCGGGTGAAAGATCGCTTACCAGCATGTTTATATATGTTTTGCAAACTTCTCAGAATTTACAGCGTTTATGTATAGTGAGATACGTTTTGCTAAATTATTTCCCATTTTATACAGTTTATTTCTTACAGTGTTGCCACGGTCTATCCTGTTTGGAAGTGTTTGACATAGTGCCCTTACATGAGGTTGGGCTCTAAGGGTTTTGTTCCCTTTTTGTTCTGTTGCATGGGGTCACTTTCCTTGCGTGCGTAAGACACCTTGTGCCGCACGATCAATTTTGTTGCAGGGTTGGTCCCTGTGTGCATAAGACACCATGTGCCACCCGTTTGTTTTTGTTGTGCAGGGTTTTAACCTTGTTTGCCTCTTTGTATGAGATCAATATTTAACGTTGTTGTCTCTTGTATAAGTTGGGGGCAGGATATTGGGTTTCAGTCCATTTGGTCCACATGACTAATCTCCTTCATGGAGAACTTACATTTTCATGTTTATTTTTCATTATTAAAGGAGGGGGATGGGTATTGTATTCTGTATCCATCTTTCCTTCTTGTCTTTAGTCCGTTACCCTCTCGTGATGCGGTGTTCCCGTCATCCCTGGGTCTGGGCTTTTGACTCTTATTGTAACAGTTCATATGATGTGGGTGGTGTTTCCTTCACCTTTGTTTGTGGACTATTTACTATTGCTGTATTTTTATGTTTATAGTTTAACACATTAGTTTTGTTCTTTTTTTTGTTCAAAAGGGAAGAGGTAATGTAGTATTCTGATGTTATGGTTTCTCTCCTATGTTATCCCGTTCCCTAGTTGCTCAGCCTGTGTGAGTGTTCTGAGGGGAATGTTGGTGTGTGGGCTATGAGTGGAATGCCTGTGTGACGGATGAGTGATGACAGTTGGTGAGAGGGGCTGAGCAGCTAGCAGGCTGCTCCTGGTGGGGCTGTTGATATGAGCATACAGGCTGCCTTATAGGACTTATATAGCTGTTAATGATGACTTGTCTACTTACCTGAATAAACCTACTTGGATTACAACACATCAGGGTGTCCTCATTACTACATTTAGTGAACATGACTCACAAATCAAAGAGCACTCAGTAATGCCAATGAATCAATATCCAGTAACATCCTCGTTTCAGTATGAAAAATAAGTATTTTATTTTTAACTTCACACTTTCAAAAGAATATCAGCAATTTGTAAGCAACAACACAATACAGTTGAGGTTGGGGCTCTAGTGTTTATCTGGCAGTTTCCTGTCCCATCCTCTTCCTTGCAATGTGGTTGGGGTTATTCTCCATTAACTGATGGCCGCATGTAAGGAATTCTCACTGGTGACAGTGTTTGAGATTTCCCCTTTAACTCCTTAGAAATGTAGTCAAACGTGTCTATGGTGCCACAGCTCCTTCACCATCGAGTCCTCACTGGAGCACAACAGGTCCAATTCAAATCCTACCCGCTTCTGCAGCAGGCACTTGCAAGCTTAGGTCATGCTTGGAGAACTTGGATTGCTTGTGGTACACATAACAGCACCTGGCTGGCACAGACTCTCTCCCAGGAGGTGCTGCCAGCGTTCCTGAGTGATGGTAGATGTTCCCAGCCTGCAAAGACATGGTAGGTTTGTCTTCCCTACACGGCGGGTGGGAGATCTCATCTTCCAGCTCCGGACTGTAACCCAGCGATGCAGCAACATATTTCTCAGTGTCCTCCACAATCCTCAGGTGGTCGGTCAGGGGCAGATCTTGATGTGCGGTTGCAGCCTCTATCGTTTCCTGGCCTACACTCTTGGCAAATTTAGTATCGGCAGCCCCTCCTTGCATACAGGGATGCTGCAGCACTTAAGAACATAGCATAGACTCTTCTGGTGCAATCGCTCTCACCACAGCTGCCCTTCGTGACTTACGGGCCCGCTGCTAAGGCATCACAAGTCCTTGGCACGCATGTTGAACAATCTTTTCAACAGTGGCCCCCTCTGGTATTTGGGGTCATCTCAATGAGGTGTTATCGAATTGGTGCTCCCCACACAGTGCTCAATGCATGGTGCAGTCCACGGTGACCCTCTCTAGGCAAACAGAGCTTGCTGAAACATTTCTGCACACAGGCAATGACCGGATCAGTGTGCAGCTGTATCCTCCCACCTTGCACAGGGTGTCCTCATGGTATGGCTCCCCAGAGGACTGCCCAACGGACATCGCTCCACCCAACACTCTCCTGTTCCGTACAGGGCACATTGGTCTTGGCAAGCAGGCAGGCACCAGGGCAGGTGATTTTAGTTTTCCAGGGTGATTTCCCCTCATCCAGCTGGGCGACTAGCAGGCCTTTGCCCCCAGTCCTGGTCACAGGCAGAAGTTTTGCAGACCTTCCCCGTCTCAATCAGCCCATCTGGCTGCTTGGCAGATGACAAATTTTGGGGTCTCAACCTCTTCCTCGTATAGTCAATTTCCAGGCACCATAGATGATTTAGGGTCTGATTCTTTGAAGTTCTGCATCATTTGAAGTGCACACTTTTCTTTCTTCTTTCTTTTCATAAGGCTGTCTGTCACAGTAGGAGAGACTCCGAAGAAATTGTCCCAATACACAGGCATATTAGTGACTGGAGTTCACACCTGAATGTCAGCGCAATGTGCATCAAAAGGTTAATCCTGGACTCCCAGCCTTGCTCTTTATGAATCCCTTATCAGCCCCATCTCCTTCCTGAAATTTGTTCAGGCACCTTCATTGTGATCTATCACTGATTCAAAAAGCCCCCTTTTGAAGTGTAAATTTGGAGTCTTCCTCTTCCTTCCTCTAGTGTGTCCCACCCAGCTCATAGTAAGGCAGCAATTAACAAATCTGACTCGAGGGTTTCCTCTACTCCTCATGTCCTCACCAGGAAGGTCAGGGCTTCCCAAAATTTAACTTGGGGTCCTCCATTTAATGTATCATCGCAGGCACACTTGTACATACACATCACACATACTGCCCAGTGCTTTCACCTCCATGTATTGTGCCACCAAAGAGAAGCATATTCAGCACACACATTCAGTCTGTGCACCCTGTTCAGTACAGTAGCCTTTTCGTATTATACCAGGGTGTGCTATTTGCAAATACAAAAACTGCCAGAACCCACACTCCCCATGTGCGTACTGCACAACACCTCATGCTTCATATATTGTATTTTTCGCCAGCACATATGCACCCAGCACATGTTTTCATTGCGTATGCATTGTACAGCACTACATCTCTCATCTAACGTATTCGACGCAGGCATACATTCACACTGTACAAGCAATACCCATGCGTGTAATGCACAGCACTGCTCCATCCCTGTTCTGTCCCCTACCCAGGCATACATAAATCCAGCGCAGTCACAACTCCTGTGCTGAGCAGTACTCTACCTCATGTCGGCCATGGGTGAGTTAAACACACATAAGTGGAGCTTTAAAAATGTGAGTGAGTCTGTAGGCCTCACTCTAGTGACACAGGGTAGAAAAGACTTGTTCACTCCAACTGATAACTGCACGGTATGCTGCCAGCACCAAGCAGGTGCTGATTAGCTCTTGGTAAAGGCGGTAATCTTTAACCAATATGAGGGTCACACTTTGGGTGGAGCTCACGGTCTAACAAGACTGCAATTTATGAGACAGGACTCTCTCATGGCGGACATACATGTTCTGTGTTTGCCCATGGCAACAAAAGTCAGCATTAGGGATCTAGACAATAGAGCAGTTAAGCACTCGGGGACTTTTCCATTCCAACAGAGCTAATTTCACTACAATAAAACATCCAACTGAACCTTGTAGCTCTGCGGTTTTTAACCTATTGACAATTGTATGCTAAAATACAAAGCAATATGCTAGGCTCTAGCATATCAGTGTAGTCTTTGCTATTAATGCTTCCCTTTTCTATTTGCAAAAACAACAGTTGATGGACAGAATGAGAGCACGGGACCCACGTCTGGGCAACCCTTCCCACTTGGGGTGACAAATGCAAAAACAACAGTTGATGGACAGAATGAGAGCAATGTCATACATTCACCCCAGTACAGAGATCTGGGCCTAAATCCATCGTTTTTTTGCTCACCATGCCGTTCCAGTTTGAACCCAGCCATATGCAAATCAGTCTTGACCCTGTGCCTCATGTCCGGTCCTAGGATGCTTATTTCCAGTCCAGGGAGGACCTGGCTTGGCAGTTCGGGCTGGACTGTTCCCATAAGGCACAGGGTCAAGACTGATTTACATATGGCTGGGTTCAAACTGGAACGGCATGGTGAGCAAAAAAACTATGGATTTAAGCCCAGATCTCTGTACTGGGGTGAATGTATGACATTGTTCTGCATTCTGTCCATCAACCGTTGTTTTTGCATCCCTTTTTTAGCACATACTAGTGCTTCAATTGACTTTGCTGTACTTGCGATGCTCCCACGAATCAAGCTGAGGACACCAACTTATGTTTTAGCCTCTAATGTAAAATTCCTTTACATTTACAGAGCATTTTAAAATGTTAAATTCTATTTACGCTTTATTAATCTGTGAATATTTCAATTTTCGAAACTGTCGAGGACCCCATAAGTTGCCGTTGCAGGCCCCTAGCGTCCAGGGACCACAGGTTAAGAACGGCTGTTTAACCCATCTGAATGAAAGGAATTTTGAGTCACTGAGACTGTTGTTTTCTGTCTCTAATTTTAACTTCCGAGGGCACCATTTTTGTAAAATATTTACCTACACTTGCACTGCTCCTTTTTGCTAAACCCTGTAGCGTTTTTGATTTAAAAAAAGTTTCTGTTCACCAAGATCAGAAATATATATCTACTGAACAGTGTATATGACATTAAAAGATCTAAATAGATTTTCCTTTTATTGCTTTTCTGACCAGTATCATTATTGGTAGATAATTGTTATGCTGCCAATATCATGTATGATTGCATTTTAAATTATTATCCCCGTTGTCTCCATGTGTTTGGTTATTGTGTATCTACTAGCTGTAGGTTCATATTCCTCCAATGTGGGCAGTCTCATCTCACGAATCAAACACATTTTGATAAAACGGAGGTTTTCTTGTGTAGTCATTGCTATTTGGAAGCTACAGTAACCTTTGGAGAAGGGTGGGGTAAAGTGCCTGGCGGAGGTGGAGAATGGAAGTGCTTTAGCCTTTAGAGGGAGAGGAGGACCTCACCACACAGAGGACGCACTTGCAGATCTACTTTTAGAAACACCTCTCGGTTTAACATTTAATGGAGAAGGTGTACCTTCAATAATGCACACCATGTGATGACCCCTTGGCTGGCGAGAAAGTGCATTCCTCACAGGCCTGCAGCTTAAACATCGGCCTCGGTCTGTGGATGGACATTTCTGATTCCAGTCAAGTCAGGTGAAGTCCCCTAATTCTGACATATGGCACATCCCAGTTGTGATTGATGGGGGATCTTACCCTCATAAGGAATGGAGCCTTAACCCCTTCCCCGCTCATGACGGAACCACTCCGTCATGAGCCACGGTTGCGCTGTGCTCATGACGGAGTGATTCCGTCATGCTGCGGCCGTTGGCTGCCGCTCCGCCCACGCGGCGCTAATTCCCCGCCTGTGCGGGCGATTAGCGCAGTGGGCGGAGACGTGACAAAACCACTCCGTCATGAGCACAGCTCAACCGTGGCTCGTGACGGAGCGGTTCCGTCATGAGCACAGCGCCACCGCGCTGCCCCCAAACCCCCCCCCCAGCGCCGCGGCGCAATTCCTGCCGCGGCGAAGGGGTTAATGCTTAGATGCGTCAATTGTAATGGAAGGACAGTGTCTCTTTGTTCTCCTCATCTCTGTGTACAGAGGATGTTCATGCAAATAATAGCCTTTGAAAGTCACTAGGTGTAAATTCTGCTCATACCTGTTCATTGTTAACATCCAGACAACCTGGCTGGATTTATCCACACCGAAGATCTGTAAGTCCAGCCCTCGATGAGAGGGCCCTGCACATGCAACCTCCATTCCTGTCCCTCAAGGAACTGCATAGTTTATCATTTACCTTGCACCTTTATATTGCCGTTTGGTGCTTGTTACAAAACTAAAACTGTCCGTGTGCCCTGCCTTTATAGTCAAAGATAAGGAAGTTATATATTGTCCAATGTGCTTGTTTTAATGCGATACTTGCAGTCACTTGTTTCAAATTACATCCTAAATTCACTTCTTTCCGAGATTTCAGAAACTGTAATTGTACTAAATATTGTAATAATAAAAAAGCGAAATCTAGCAGTCTAAGGATTTATAAGAGAAACGATTTTCTTCCAGCCATATTAGTTGCATGAGCTATTGAAGTCGGTCACCTGTTTCAACTCTTTAGTGTTTGTGTTTGGCACTGATTAAAACTTGGTAGCAGATGTGCCGACGAATGAAAATGGCAGACGGTAATTAAGAGCGCAGCGGAGCAGGTGTTCACAATACTGTGATACACTCCTGCAGAGTAACATTTTTAATTGAAATGCCCTGGTATTCAGGGTGATTTCATTGCAGCCCTCTTTGCAGAAATGAAGTACATAGTTGGGCCAGTTGCCTACGTGTTTATTGTAAGAAATTGGGTTATTAGTTCAGAGGAGTGGAATCCCACTCGGGCAACAACCACAGTCCTTGTAGGGGTGAACGCAAAAGTCACTAAATTAACCTGTGCTTAACCCTCTGGTAGCTTGTCACAAAGCTGTCAGGCTTAACTTAAAGGCAAAGTGTAAAGTATTTATGCAGCACACAAAAAAAATCCCAAACCAATTTAGAAAAATAAAGTACATATTAACCCCTTCGATACAGCATGAATTTCGCCGCAGTGCGGGGGGAGGGGGGGGGGGGGGAGTTTAGGGGTGGGGGTGGAGGATGGGGTTGGGCGCGGCGCTCAGGTACTCATGACTGCTCCCGGTCGTCATAAATCACGGTGGCCGTGTGCTCATGACGGCCGTGGGCCGTCAGAACTCCGCCCACTGATTAATTCTCCCACACAGGCGGGGAATTAACTGCGTGTGGGCGGAGCGGCAACATTCTGACGGCTCCCGGCCGTCATGAGCACACGTCTACTGTGATTCATGACGGCCGGGAGCCATAATGAGCACCGAAGGAGTTAATAAATAATCCAATCAGTAGAACCAGGGAATTTTAATTTCAAAGATGTGAATAGCTATAGTGCCTAAAAGCAAAAAGCGCCACTCAAGATCATTTAGTCATGCTAGACGGGGGCAAAGTCACAAGTTCAGGCCAAGCATGATGGAGAATGGGCCAGATACAGGGACCAACTTAGTCCCACTAAAAAGACTCTTTCTCCAAGTCTGTTGTGAAGACTTCTGTTCGCAGTCGAGGAGGGCACGAGGAGCAGGGAGAGCATTGTGGATGGTCGTCGCTGTAGTGTGAAGAGCAGGCCTGGCGTCGCAGCTGGTTGTCACTGTAGCATGAAGATCAGGTCGGTCCTCACAGACTATCATTGCTGAACTTTTGAGTTAGAAGTCACTACAGGCTGTCACTGCTGTGTCGTTAAGTGCATATCTTGTGCAGCCGATTGTCTCTGGCAGTCGTGGTAGCACAATCATCAGATTCACTAGAGCTTTACATTGGTGCTCATCTCAGACGGCAAAGTCTTGTGTTTGTTTGTGGTCACAAAGAGTCCAAAGTTTCAGGATTTCACCTTTTTAAGGGAGGTGCTCAACTGATGCCAGCCAAGGGTTCAGGGCCTACAAAGGCACCTCTTGGAGATCAGGAACTCACTCCAGCAGAGCTCAGGCAGGTCCAATTGCAGGCCCCGACAGGTCCAGTGCAGCAGGTCAGCTGAGCTGTGGCAGGGAGGCATCTGGAGCTTGTTGTGTCCCTTTAGCTCAGATAGGAGGTCAGCCAACTGACCCTTGGAGTCACTCAGGTAGCCTGGGATAAACAGAGCAGGTCCAGACTTCCTTCTCAGAGAGCAGGGCAATTCTAAAGCAGCAGGGCTGTTCTCTGGGGAGTAAGGTTGTCCTTCTGTAATGTCCACAAGCCCAGGGGTATCACTGATGAGTGGCTCTGGAGGTCCAATATCCATACCTGGTACCAGCCTTTGAAGTGGAGGGATTCCGTATACTACCCCCTCATCTGGTTCTGGAAAGTTCTTCCCTTTCCCCTATCAAGGCTTTAAGATGTCTGAGGGGACAAAAGTCTAGTGTCCGGTTCCTTTGTTGTGAGCTGGAGGCAAGCTCTTTGAAAAGTAAGTGTGGCTGGGTACATCTCTGCAGTCAACCATCCTAACAGGATGGCCTATCCTGTCCACACCTAATCACTTTTTGTGTCACTGTTTGGAAGGAATACACAGATCCTAATAGCAGAGTCATTTGCAATCATGTTAACCAGGATACAGGCAGAAGGCACAAAAGACTAGGACAAGAAAATGTCAATAACATTTTAATAATTGTGACTTAAAATCCAACTGTAGCATTAAAGAGGATTTTAAATTAAAATTATTTGTGTGTAAACACCCTATCTCTTTCTGCTTCCAATCAAACTTTGTCGCTCATTAAATATAATAAGGTAACCCCATGCCAGTCAATGGGAGGGATGGGCCTTGTAACAGTGAAAAATGACCTTAGCAGTCTTTCACTACTAGCACATGTAAAGCCTAAAACCACATGTCCTTCTTTTGTAATACAATACACTCTGCTGTATAGCCTTTATAGCCTATCCTAAGGTTGACTGCTGCCTGTTTTGTCCCTGACAACAATGATTCCCAGAATATAGCTGACTCAAGGTTGCGACTTCTTGAGCTGTGTCCCAAATCTCAGCACGGGGTGTGCAGATGGGATCAATCTTATCACAGGGGAGGCAGACCATTGCTGGGAATGTAACAGTCAGGCCTCCATCTCCCATGGTATGGCCCCAGGGTCCAGGAGTAGAAAAGACGCACAAGCACAAAACCCTGGGTGTCTGTGGACCCAGCCCTTTTAAGGGAGCACAGATTAACGCTTGTTTCATGATCAAACACAAGACTGAAATCGCCCTTCCCATCCAGACACTTATTTGGACTGCCTTTTTATCACTGAAACTTGGGCTAAAGATCACTTGGGTCCCGACCTGTCAGACGCCGTCCCAGGCTACATTATCCTTAGATGCAACCGCCCTGACAGATGAGGAGGCGGCCTAGCCCTGGTGGCTAGGGACTCCCTCAGCTGTACCCTTACCCCTCTGGAAGGCACCCCTGGCTCTCTTCTGGAAGCAGCCACGTTTAAGCTAGCCAAAAATTGAAAATTCTCTGGCCTTCTGGTATACCGTCTGCCAGGGCCCAGGGCCAGATTTCCTGAGTTATGGGGCCAAACTCTTGAGCCCTTTGTTACCATGGCTCACTACACTATCCTTGAGGATTTTAATTTCCATCTTGAAGGCAAACTGGATAATGACTCTGTTCACCTATTTGACCTCATGACCTCCATCGGATTTGAGCAACTTGTTCAATCTCCCACCCACAGGGCTGGCCACACCCTGGATGGCATCTTTGCTAACCACAGTAGTCTTAAGATTGAGGCAGTTCAGCTAATGAGCTGGGTTGACCTCTGGCTGGTCAAGTTCAACATCACTCTCCCTCATCCCATAAAAAACCAACACAGGTTTCCCCCCAAACATATACAGTGTAGGAGACTGAACAAGGTCACTGCCGTCAACTGAAAGTCTGCCTTGGTCTCAGTCTCGGATGGAAACCATACCGCTTACCCCCCCCCCACGGCAGAGGGCTTCCGCAATTGGATTATAAAAGGCGTTGGACATTGTTGCTCCAGTCAAAAGCTGTGCCATTAAAAGAGCTAAACCCTTGGCTACGTGGTTTTCAGGAGAGCTCTTGGCTCTCAGATGCCTATGCTGGAAGCATTAATGGATAGGGTGTGTGGACCCTTGCCTTCGGGAAAAAGCCAAGCAGAAATCTCTCCTGCGGAACTATAACCTCGCCATTTTCCAGGCCAAATCCCGTTATCTCACTGATAAGATAGTATCGGCTGGCAATTCCTCCAGCATGCTTTTCAAAGTCATTAAGGAGATTGCTTAGTACCCGGGGTCACAGCTCCTGAACCCCTCCCAAGACTTCTGTGACAAAATAGCACTCTATTTCCAGGACAAAATCCTTAAGATCTTTCACGGGTTCTCCTCGATTGAGAAGGGTTACCCCATCACAGAGGTAGCTGAAGAGGAAAATGCAGCCCCACCTAATGGGAAGCCCAGCCAGGTTCCTGGGAAGTTTGCTCTGTCCTCTTTTCCTTCTATCACAGTTCCTTTTGCCAAGGAACTTTTACTTGGCCTGACGTCTGGAGCACCCTCTGATCCCTGCATGCTGTACATGCTCAGACTTGCTCTCGACACAATAGCTAACTTCCTGTGCAAGGCCTTCAATAACATAGTCATGTCCAGGCACTATCCGATCACCTGGAGGGAAGCTATTGTCTCACCTCTCCTTAAGAAACCCAATGACTATCCCTCAGAGTTGAAGAACTTTCGACCTATCTTCCTTCTCCCTGCCTAGGCCAAAATCCTGGGAAAATTCATTAATGTTGAACTTATGAAACCTATGGAATCCCAAGACATCCTGGACCGCTCTAAGAGCGACTTTCAGGCAGGTCATAGCACAGAATCCACCTTGGTAGCAGCCTCTGACTGTATCTGCATGCAGGGTGACCAAGGTGTAACGGGGTGTTGATTCTGCTCGACCTCTCAGCGGCATTCAACACCATCTCCCCAGCTCGCTTGACTCTGCGACTTCGGGAACCAGGAGTCACCGAGAGGGCCCTGCAGCTTCGCCACTCTTTTATGACCAGTAGAACCAACATCGTCAGCTGTGGAGGCTTCAAAGCCAAGGCCTTTGGCCTTCCGTGTGAGGTCTCCCAAGGTTCTTCGCTCAGCCCAACTCTTTTGAACGTTTATGTGACCCCCTTGGCTTCATTGGTGAGATAGTTGGGTTTCCAGGTGCTCTTCCATGTGGATGACACACAAATCATTGTTTACACATCTAATGATTTGCAATCGGTTGCCCTAAAGTACCATCAGTGCATGTTCAGCATTACATGCCGGATGAACGGCAACTCATTAAAAATCAACATGGATAAAACCGAGGTACTGGTCTTTGGCCCTCAGACTCCCATCTGGTATACTGCCTGGGGCCCGTAGGATGGGGTCCCCTTCTTGTTCTGATCAAAACTGCTAAAAATCTGGGGGTCCTCTTTGACGAGGGCTTGTCTTTTGATGCCGAGGTGAACCAAACAGTCAGCACCTGCTTTTATATCCTCAAAATCTTGAGGAAAATGTTGCTGTATATCCCTTCGGAGCTGCATCCGCCTACCATCATTGCTCTATTCACCTCCCAGCTAGACTACTGCAACGCTCAGTACCTTAATATCAGTGCAGGTTCCCTGAACAAGCTTCAGGTGGTACAAAATGCTGTGGCAAGGCTGATTCTTAACAGCCTGAAGTATCAGTCAGCCAGGAAAGGAATCTGAGCCTTGCACTGGATTCCCAGTAGGAAGCTTATCTCCTTCAAGGTTCTGAACCTGGTGTACAAAGCTATACATAGCAAAGGCTCACCACATCTTAAAACCAGGTTTCAGTGGTACACTCCAGGGAGAGCCTTGAGATCCTCCACGCTAAAAAAAAAATGTCTCCCCCTGATTTTGCAGGTCCAAATAGGGGGGCCGCTCATTCTCTGTGGCCCCTCCTATTTCCATGGCGGACTCGCTTCCGGTCTTCAGGAAACTTCTGAAGACCTGTCTCTTTGCCTCCTAGCTGGCTGTTAGTGTTCTCACTCCTTTCTGTTTGCCTAGCTCCTTGACACATTTTGGTATTAGTGTACTCTATAAATACTATTCTATCCTATCCTAAAGCAGTACATCATACACACAAAAGGGAGGAACGCTTGCAATAAGTCTAATGTATCGCTTGGAGTAGAATTCCAACCTATCATTCCTGTGCCCGCTCTGCCGCGTCAGTATGGATCCAGCCATATACAAATCAGTCTTGAGCCTGATGCAATAGGTACAGTTCATCCAGAACTGCCAGGCCAGGCCATGTCCACTCTGATCTGGAACACAAGCAACTCAGGGCCAGTTCCCTGTTGCCAACTCACGCTGCACAAGACTTTGGTCAGACCTGCTCATAAATTGTGTAATTGGAAGAAAGGCACTCTATTTTTTAGAAATCTATTTCAAAAATTAATTTTAGAAAATCTTGAAAGGAAGGGGTGCTTCCGAAATGGGGCTGTCTGTCTGAACAGACCCTGAAATGAAGTATTTAGTAATGCAAGTGCTTCGCCTTGCTTCGGAGCAACGTACCCACCAGCCTCAGCTGGAAATGTTTTTAGTTACTTATTAAATTTTAACCATTTCATAACAATGTTAATAAATCATAATTAACATATATTAACTTGACTCTATTGACTTTACAAAGTAATTGATTTAATCAAAATGTACATTTCACAGTAATGTTTACATTGAGTACAGGTATCAGAATTTCAAAATGATCTGATTCGCCCAATGCATTTCGGGCCTTTAGCGGCCCTTCGTCAGGGGATTCTCTGCAAATAAATCAAAAATACAATCATTTTAACGTCGTTGTACAGGAGAGCAACATATACATGTAATACATATTTGAAAACTCCATGTAGTTTTTCGCATAGAAAAAAATGGATGTCCTTTTATCAAAGAGAAAGGTTTGTGATGAGAATAATCCACAGTAAAACCAATCACCCAGTGTGGTGAAAAAATATCGTGCAAAACAAACAAAACAGTGTACCTGATTGTCTGGTACTCTCCCTGGCTGCAAAAAGGTAAAAAAAACACTACCGTAACTAAACAAACTCCATCCTTCAATAAAAGATAGTAACCGGACAGCCGTCCCTCGATTCAACTGACCTGCAAAATGATACTGATCCTCGTTAACCCAAACTCCTTCACGGGATCAACTGTAAGAAAAGCGTACACAAAAGAATGCTTACTGGCGAGGCTTAACTTACTTAGCTGCGTGCCTACACCCCTCGTACGTATTCCTCTAAACTTAACAAAAGTGACCCTCACCTTTACTTGTGAAAATATCTTGACTTCTCGTAATCTCCAAGAAAACAGCTGACCGTGCTCCTCAAAGCCGTGCTCAATCATCAAAGCGGCGTCTACCTTATACGGATCCTTTCTAATCGCCAGAGAAATAGGACTAAAACTCTCTACTGCAAATACGGGCCGCCATTTACGAAAGGGAACCTGTTACAATAATCGTAATAGATGAATTCGGCCACAACTTCCAATGAGGAACAAGTTCCCAAAAAACTAGTGAACAAACGAAAATATGAAAATAATGTGCAAAATTAAATTGAAAAGAGAGGAGAAAATTCAGAATGTGCCTCTTGAAAAGAGATAGAAACTGAAACAGTGTAAACTATTATGGACATTCATAATATTGACGTCTGTATGTCTCCTACAGCTTGCCAAAGCATCGTTTTACAAAAAACATGCTAAATCAACTTTTTCATTAATCCCATGGGGATCTTGTGTATTCAACCTCCTGATCCAAAATATTTCTCTTTGTAAAAGAGATTTAGATAGGTTCCTACCCGGGACTGGGACCATTTTGTCAATGATTTGGAATTTCAGTTGGGAAATGGAATGTTTGCACCTATTCCAATGTACAGCTAAACTACTCTTTTGGTTGTTATTACGTATAGTGCTTTTGTGTTCAGAGATTCGAGTTTTTATTTTTCTCTCTGTTTTCCCTATGTAAAGAAGTCCACACGGACATTTAATAGCATAGATAACGTTGGTTGAGTCACAGGTAGAACTGTGATGCAATTTGATAGTTTCCCCCGTGGAGGGGTGGTGTACTATGTCACCTGCTATTACGTTGTTGCAATGTACGCAGTTGGCACATCTTTGCGTGCCTTTAAATTCCAAGGTGGTGGCCTTGGATGAGGTAGATAGAATTTCTTTGATGTTCTTTGATCTTTTATATGCAAATAAAGGTTTCTCTTTGAAAAGATCTTTAAAATCCTCTTCGTTTTGTAGCATGTCCCATCTATTCATGACCTGCTCATAAACCACCACAGATAGCCAATCCCTGCTGTCCATGGCCGAAGGCCAGGCCAAACTCGGGAACCACATGCAGCCCTGGCACAAATGCTCAAACCAACATGCTCCCTTTGTCTCCTTGCACAGTTTCTCTCTTTCCATCTATCCATTCTCGCTCCCTACGTCTTTCCTCTCTTCTCCCTATCTAATTGCCTTTTATCTACCTTCCCCCTCTCTCCCTCTCTTACCCTCTCTCTCTTGAAGCCCCCCCATATCTGCTGCAATTAAAATCTGGGAACTGGGGAAAGTAATGAGTCACAAGGGGTGGCCCCAGGCTTTCAAAACCAGCCTCTAAAAACTCACGCCCACCAGGGAAATACCCAGTGCAATAAAAGACTTGTCTGGCCCTGGCTATTGACCATGCGCAGCTGAGTTTGCCAAGCGCTGTTGTACTACACCAAATTCTTATATATACATTTTTTTATAAAGATTTAAAAATCCTATGCCGCATTCAAAATACTTATGATCATAGAAAGATCTGTGGGAACCAGGGACGTCTAGGATGAATCCCACAATGAAAATAATTTTTGGGATATTTTAGTGCTAGAGTCCCTTAGGGGCATGGGGGTCAGGGTACGTTCATGGTTCCCCCTTATCTCCTTTTTTTTTTAACTAATACAATGCTCAATAATAGTGGCTGTAACTGAGATTTTTCTGTGATAGACAGCCAAATAGAGGGTGGTAGATTCACCAATCTGTTGCCAGATTTTCAAATCTTTAATTGAAAATAGGAGAAAATGCTCCTTAGTCCAATAATGCGCCTTTACTTTTTATAACTTTGCTCAAAAATTCTCCATGAATTTGTGAGTCTACGGTTTAATGGTTCAGATATCTCTAAAATGTAACATTTTTATACCCAGCCCCGAACACGTTTTAAATGCTGCTTCTTGAAACCTACTGAACAGATTAACACCAAATTGTGACAGTATTGAAAACATCATTGATGACAACACTGTGCATGGCAGGGAGTGAGTTATAGTTTGTTGAGTTATCAATAACTGGTGAATTTCAATGTTTTTTTAGATTCAAATGTTACATTGTAACATATTTTCACATATATATATATATTTTCACTGGAAAAAAACAAAGGGACGTTATGGTTGCATGAAAATGTCAGATAAAACATACCATTTTAAAGAACCAAAATCACTGAAATTCACCAGTTATGGTACTATAACTCACATACCTGCCGTGCACACTGTAGTCATCAGTGATGTTAAAGTGGAATTCAAAGTTTATTGCTGGATCGAAAATACCATTTCATCATCAAAATGTGTAATACAGCAAGATAAATATGTCATAAAAATGACAATTAATTACAATTAAGAATAAGTATAAAAGGCGTTACATAAACAGTTAAAAACTAAAATTATTAAGTAAAAACAGCAATCTTTCCAATACAGCTCAATTTACTGCAGTTTTGCTATTCATTTTTGCCTGACAAACCATGCTGCATAAAGATATTTGGAAACCGCCACCACTACCACTGATGAAGAATTACTCTTGCAGATTCTAAGGGTATTTATATGATTTGTCAGGGATAAGCACCTGCAGACAGTAAAAATCCACCTACGTCTGGGGATAGCATATACTGAACAAAAGAACAACAGATGTTCCTCTGTTTGCTCAATAGAAGTGCAAAACCTGCAATTAGCCTGACCAGGCTTAGAGGGATCCCAAAGTCCGGTATAAGAAGCAATTAGCAAAGTCCCATATCTAAGCTGCAAAAACAGCATACATGCGCGTAAGTGTAATCAAGGAATTCCTCTGCTTTGTGCACAGATTTATACATTAAAAAAGCCTGGAGTAAGTCTCCCCATGGCTAGACTGTTTATTTTGAGTATAATCTTCTCCCAATATCTTGATTTGACCATTTGGGCCGCATTAGCTGAGATGGACTAAGGATCTTCCCAAAAATTAGCTCGACCCAACTCCATCCGTTTACATAATTCAGCCACTTGATCATGGTAGAAGATTGTAATGTGATCATATCATTAAGTCCCACTCTATAGGCCCAAATGCGTACCCAGCAGATCAGTAGTCTCATTGCTGCCAGATCGAGTCTGTGCCAACATCGAATAATAACAGCACTAAGGGGTTCCTTTCCCTAACCTCATCAGGGCTCTGATAAAATTATCCTCTTTGGTACCCAAAGTGCCCAGCTTACAATTGCCCCATAATTCAGCCCCTTAGAGTGCTGCCCCTCGTGCCTCATCTTATAGATTTCTGTTGTGGGGCAAGTTGGAAAACAATAAGCCTTTTGGCCATCCTAAAGATAGCCCCTACTCTATGGGTTGCCATGTGTGAGCTTTTTTCAATCTGCAGTGCCCAAGAGCCAGAGTCGGCCAATCAGATTCCCAAATAGTCAAATTCTCTAACCCTTTCCAATACTTTGCTTTACAGTTTTACTATGCCAGTCACCCTCTTTTTCCTGGTGTAGATAATCATTTTAGTCTTGGTGACATTAACTTCAAGACTGTTGTCGGCACAGAATACATAGAAGTTCTCAATAAGATTTTGGAGGTCCACCTTTGTTTTTGCTAAGAGGGTATTGTCAGCATAAAAAAGGCCAAGAATGTTCTGCCATGCAAGGGTTGAGGAATCAGTGACATAATTGGTTGTGAATTTTACACAGTTGTTGATGTACAGAAGGAAAAGGGTGGGAGCCTGGACACATCCCTGATGTCACTTCTTCCCTTGTGCCACATCGCATCCTAGCAAAACTTCCCTCATGGAGGCTTACGATAATCTTCAACAAATCACACAGAATCCACATCCCCTGTAGGGTCTCCCATAGCTTTTTCCATGTTACCAGGTCAAATGCGGCACAAAAGTTGAAAATAATTCCACAAAAAAGGTTGCCCCCACTTATATGTACTGTTTTCAACTTAACCTGAAGTAAGCGGAAAACCTGGTCAATGGACCTGGTCTGCATTCTAAACCCTTGCGGCAAATTGAACAGAACATAGTTATCATTGATCCACTCCAACAACTACTCCAAAAAGATTTTGCAAAAAAACATCCAGAAGGGTGATTGAGTAGTATTTCGAAGGAACATCAGGACTCTCCTTTTTAAAAACGGGGACAATCTCTGCCCCCATCCATGTGGGTGGCATCGGTGTGATAGTATTAATATAGGGAACTCAGATGTTACTATACGATTTGTAGAGGTCACTTGAAATTTGATCCAGTCCCAAAGTCTTTTCTTTTTTCAGTTATCCAATAGCAGAGGCAGTCTATTCTAGAGGGAGCTCTTCCAAAATGAAAGGCTCATCCATATTTCCCACATCTATGGGGTCAGCTATGGTCAGTTCAATATCCGCTGAGCATGAGTAGAGGTTTTGAAAATGGGCAGCCCACACACAAGACAGTATGGCCTCAGCTGGAGTCCTGGAGTACTCGCCGCCAGCGCTAACTATGTGTCAGAAGTTTTTCTGGTCGTTGGCCGATGAGGCCTCTTGGAGATCACCCCATATGTTGCACTCCCAGGCAGCTTTTGTTTGCTTTATTTTAAGCCTGTATTGAACTCTCCATACCCTGATCTCCTGGTTGTTTCCATTTTTAATTGCCTTTAATAGGGTATTGTTAGCCTCTCTGCAGGATTAGGTGAACCATCCATTTGCGATGCTCTCTCTCCCAGCTGTAGTTGGCCTGGCAAGAAAAAAATCCCTGAGCCTATCAAAAAGTTTAATATGTTCAGCAATAATCACTTCACTATTCCCCCAATTGTCATGCATGATCTCCATCTGTGGAGCAAGGGCTAAATACATGCCTGAGGTAGCATTTGGAGAAGAGTTCACTGCATCCCACTTTAAATGTCTGTGGTTGTTCATGACCTTCAACTGTTGCTGTTGAAGTTGAAGGGACTGAGGATAGCTGCTGTCGAATGTATAGTACTAAGGGATCATGATTGCTCTCATCCCATGCTGCCATATCCTCCATTGCCTAATGTCTAGTCTAGGAGAATGTGGTCAATGGAGCTATCCTATGTCCCACGTCTAAATGTAGGGGCAGGAATGGCATCAGAGAGCCAATTGTGTTAGCACCGGGATTCCCCATGCTCGTTCCTAATAACGGAATAGTTCCTGTTGTGTAGTGTTAGGCTCATATGTAAGGTTTAGATCACCTGCTACAATGAGGTAATGCGCACCTGAGAGGCCAGCCAAAATCTTGTCCAACACGTAGAGAGTTGATAATTCACAGCTTTTCTCAAGGCTTCGATTGTGGATATTGATTAACAAAAGAGGCATACCCTTCAAAAAGGAAAAGATTAACCCTTGGATGTCCTGGGATCCTGTTTGAAATTCTGCTATTGAACTAGAAAGTCATGTGCTCAACCAGGCAAGCTGCCTGCCCGATAAGCATCCAGAGGAGTGTTTCCTAGCTGGGATCCAAAAACTCTTGAAACCACTCCTAAATATGGTGTCTATTGGCCAGGATTCCTGGGAAAGCATATTAGATGTTTATCAATAAACCACCCACATAAAGGATTATTGAGATTGGGCCTAATCCCTGCGATGTTCCATCTGAGAATGCCTGCAGAATGTAATGGTGGAAAGGTAGGAGGGGCATTAGTATCCAAGACAGATGGATGTCTTTGTACGCTAGATGGCAAAGCTAATGAACGCTCCCCAGTGTGTGATTGTATTGTAGCTACTAGTGTACAAACAGTGGCTGGCATGGAGTTAGCTACATCATCAGTAAGTGTTGGATTTGGGGCTCCAGTGGCACACAAGGCATTGGAATGAAAGGGTGGGGAAGGGGATTGATCGGACTCAGTCCTGCAGAGACGCTAGGGGTCACAGAGTCCGAGCCAGAAACTGCTGGCAGTTGCTCAGGAGTCATAGACAGCCGCGGTCGGTAGTAGGAGTAACTGCAGGGTGGTGACGTGGGGAGGGGGAGGGACAGGGTGGGGGGTAGTAAACTATGGATTACGGAGGTTTACAGGTAAGTTAACATATAAATTAATCAAATTAATTTTGTTGCGTGCACTGCATCGCATTTGGGGATGCAGTGCACGCAACGAAATTAAGATTTCTGTGTCCCACATATAGATAAAATGGGTGCACTGGAAGGATGACTTGGAAAGACTCTTCTACTATTAATCATCAGGGGTGTAGCCTTTGTGAGGGGGGTTTGAGGTGTTACACCAAGGGGGTGCCAAGAAAACAAGCATTGGCATAGCCAATAGGTCTTGCCTTTGGGAACTTATAAGTATTTGGTTATGCAGCACAAATATCCTTGGTGCAACAACATCAACTACTGCATGGGTAAACACTTATATGGTTACTAAGGTGAGACCTATTGGCTATGCCAATGTTTGTTTAATGTGATATGGATTTATATCAATTAGTTAAATATTATTGAAACTATATCTAATTATGTTGTTTTACATATTTTGCAATGTCTTTCATTAGTTGAGCAAATTAATATAAAGCAAACTAAAAAATAGTTGAGCAAATTAACCCTGAAACAGTACCAGCCCATTTAAAACACTGGCTCTACCCATTTGTAGTTGCTCCTTCTCAATACATTCTTACCGTTCACCCTACATTACTGTCTAATTGTATGTATTTTTTTAACCATTATTTTAGTGAGTGCAATATAGCGATAGGCTAAAGATAATCTCTACTTACCCCCTTGTTAGGGGATAGAGAGTGAATGAAGGAGTTAGAAAGAGAGAAATGGGTGAGAGAGAGAAAATCAAGGTTGGAAAATAGAGTGAGAGGAGAGAGAATGAAGGAGAGAAAGAATTAGAGAGAGGAGAGAGAGAGAGAGAAGGAGAGAGACAAAAAGAGAGTGGGGGGGCAATAGAGTTAAGAAGTGACAAGGAAAAAGTCACACCCAATTTTGCCTTGTCGTGTTTGAGAATGCATTTTAAAAATAAATTTAAAAAAAAAAAGAGTGCAACCAAAATCGAATTAAGAATATGTATCATTGCTGCAGCGAGGCAGATGGGAAGCTTCTGGCTAAAGTTCATAAGGTACAGCAGCACTGCAACTGGAGTTCATGGGTTACTAAAGTGAGAGAGAGAGAGAGAACGAAGGGAGGAAAAGAGAGTGAGAGGAGAGAGAGAATGAAGGAGAGAAAATTAGAGAGGGGAGAGCGAGAGAAGGAGCGAGTCAAAAATAGAGTAGGGGGGCAATAGAGTTAAGAAGTGACGAGGAAAAATTCACACCCAATTTTGCCTTGTCCTGTTTGCGATTAAATTAAAATAATAAAAAAGAGAAAGAGAGAAATCGGTGAGAGAGAGAGAGAGAACGAAGGGGGGAAGAGAGTGAGAGGAGACAGAACGAAGGAGAGAAAGAATTAGAGAGGGGAGAGCGAGAGAAGGAGAGAGACAAAAAGAGAGTGGGGGTGGCATTAGAGTTAAGAGGAGATGAGCAAAAATCCACACCCAATTTTGCCTTATCCTGTTTGATATTAAATTTAAAAAATAAATTTAGAAAAAAACAGCGTGCAGCCAAAATAGAATTCAGAATATGTGCCAGTGCTGCAGGGAGACAGATGGAAAGCTTCAGGCTAAAGTTCATAAGGTACAGCAGCACTGCAACTGGAGTTCACGGGTTACTAAAGTGCAGCACTTAAAGTAGTGCTCTGCAGTCATACCTTATGATTCTGCAGCTTTGCATCTAGAGCTTGTAGGATTCTACATTGCTGCATGCAATTGGTGCACTAGTCCGTAGGGTACTGCAGCGCTGAAGGTAGAGTTCATGGGATACTTCTGTGCTATATGTAGAGAGCATAGGCTACTGCAATGCTGGTGGTGGGATGTGATGCAAGCTAGATAGATCAAGAAGCCACAACTGGGACAATTAAATGTAAGGAGGAAACAATAGTAGATATGGCAATGAAAAAAGAGAGGGGCAGTGAAAGGAAAGGTGCTATAAAAGGTAAGTGGAGCTATCAGGGTGAAGAGAGGCAGTGCAATAAGACAGGAGAACAGTGATAGGAGAAAAAGTAATTGTGACCAGAGAGAAGCAACCACTGCAGCAAAGGGGCCCGCAAAGGGGTGGGGGGACAAAGATCAAAGAAAGATGGTAAATGACTGTAGAGAGAGTGGGCAGTGACGTGAGAGGCAAAGAAACCAGCATTGGCCGCACGGCAGTAAAATTAAAGCCGCGCGGTCATAAAAGCGAAAGTTATCGCGATCACGATTGCTCTGAAAGCGGAAGTGATCGCGATGACGCGCTAAAGGACTAGTTTTCAAAGTGCTGCTAAAGGCTAGCGGTTCGCGCGTGCACGCTCGCGTGAACGCAAGTGCTAGGCCAGCCAGCAGCACTTTGAAAACTCACCTCCAAAATGTCTCTCCGAGCCAATGCATGCGCTGGGCTCAGCGAGACCTAATAAACGACGCCAACTATGTACCATAACCCAAATAACTCTTGTGATTTGAATAGGCAGTCGAACCCAGCAATTCTTTTGGAAATTGGCCACTTGTGGAATGTTTAAAATTCTTACTTTTCTTTCCTTCTTTTTTCCATACTTCCTTTAGTCATTTGTCTTTACTGTCTTCATCCTTCTTTCAGTCTTTTTCCATCTTGCTTTCATACCTTATTTCTCTGTTCTTACGTCCATCCATCCATCCTTCACTCCCTCTTTTTCTTTTTAGCTATCCTTCATGCTTTTGTTTCTTTCCTTCTCATCTATCATCTATCCATCTTACCTTCCTTCTTTTCATCCATCTTTATTTCCTCTCCATCTTTTCATCTTTCCATCCGTCAATCATCCATCCATATCTCCAATCATCCATCATTCATTCTTCACTCCATCCACCAACCTCTGAATTCATCCATCCATGCTCTCATCATCCTTCTCATCATCTCTCCAGCCCATCTTTACTCCAGTCCTTCCACAACAAGGGATCATCTTTATGAGCTTCTTGAAGAACAAAGTGAAAGGAGCCATAAATAACATCTCAAAAGTCTCATGTTACACTGCACTGTCCACTGACACCCACCCCCGCTCAAGCTGCTAAAGTGGGGGTCAATGATGCCCCTGTGTTATGTCTCACCACCCACCCCCTAAAAAATGAATTCTGTATTAAAAAATATTGTGTAAATAGTTGGATGCAAGTGCTCTCAGCCTGGTATGGTGAGGTGTCTGTCGGATTTTACCTGAGATTTTTACATACACACAGGGATGCAAAAAAACACACACACATTCTCTGGTTTCTATTTTGAAAGTCTTAAAAATGTTGGTTAGTTTGCAAAGTATTGTGGTTTAAGCACTCCTGACGCACTGCCCCGCAAGCCCCCCATTCCCTGCTTCTCATGTAATGTTTTTCGCAAGACACGCTAGCGTGATTGTTGGGAAATTTGAAGTTTGCATCCCCCCCCCATCCCCAACTTACTGACCAAGCTACAGCCCTGGTACTCGTTTCAGTGTATTGATTGATTCCCACGTTCAAGGCTTTGCCATTGTATGCGGTCGCAGCCTATCTTTCTCTTCACAGAATCAATTTGGCTGGAAATTCGTAAGGATGTAGATTTCGTATTCAAAATCCATCCGTGTTTTATGTTGATTAAAAAAACTACACATTCCCCTGTCGACCCAAGGTGCGTAGGTTTGAAAGCTGAGCTCCACTTGTAATCATGGTACCAGTTACAATTGGAACGAGGGGGTCCATTTTCTCTCTGGCAATATTCACGGGCAAGAGTTGCCAAGCTTATAATCAGTTTGTGTTAAAAAAAAAAAAAACTGGCCGCATGACTAGATAATAGCATTAATCATAAAAAATATGGAAAAGAGCAAAATACTTGAAGCCTTCTCTTCGGTCTGGATAATTCTGCCTTTGATGCTCTTGCCATGTGTCTGGCAGAAAGTGGCTGATCATGAGGAAAGGAGACAGCCTCTCCTAGTTCTTCTCGCCCTGATAGCACATAGCTCTGTTTTATGTCAAGTAAATCAATTGACAGAAATATTTTTTCTGCTGATAGCAAAGATGTGCAGTTTTTGTTGAGCTACTTATCGCAAGGGGTCGAGAGTCAGCTGACCAGTGAAACAAAATGCATTTCTAAATGGCGCGCTCAGGATACTGTTCAAGAACAACAGTAGAGCAGAAAAAAAAAACATATTTTTTTATTTTACTCAATAATTGAGTTTTAGCCACGTGCCAAACAGAGAAGAGTGACATGGATTATAAGTAAGCTTGTTGGTGAATAGATGGTCATGTATGTGTTCATTTGCAAGTTATAACTTATTCAGAGACTGTTTTTTTAACTGGGCTCGAAAATTGCAAAATCCTAGAGCAACTTGAATATAATCAAAAATGCGACAATGGTTCATACATAAACATAAAGGGACAAACACATCATTTTATAAACATATACATAATGATTTTATTGGAATGATGCAATAAATATAAGTAATGAAAACTATCCACAGACATACTTCATTCGTATCATTAGTCACTCTGACAACATATTCTACAAAAAGTCGAAAGTGCATAAACATGGCCTATGACATAATCCACAAAAGTGTGTCTATTGATTTTTCATTATGCATAATACATGGTCCTCATAACCTGTTCTCTCTATGCAGCATATGATGTCGTCATGTATGGCTAATAACCAATAATATTTAACAACATTCAATTTCGGATAAATATTGATTCATTCAGACTGCAATCGGTGTCTGGAACCCAGATGGTCCTTTTAACTGGACTCGAGTCAGGGCCACTGGAATTATGTGGCAGAGGGGGGGCCAAATTATGCATCAGGGTTGACTAAATTATGCAGTATAATACGGTACATCTTTGTGATAGAATTACTTTGACCCTTTTACACATGGTAACACTGTCTGGGAAAAAATATCACCTTGTTACTACCAATTAAAGACCCAAATACAGAAGGAGCCTGTTGAAAGATGACCAGTCAACCTTTGCGAAGGGCTTTCAACTATGTGGGGACACGTGTTTCTATGCTTGTAGTAACTTTTGATCCATTTTAGTTAGAAGCAAATTTAGTTTTTGTGAAAATCTACCGATTATGCAGTAGAGGATGGATTATGTGGCAAGAGTGACAAATCAGTAATTATGTGAAAAACGCCATGGCTACATAACCGCATAATTCCAGTGACCCTGGTTCGAGCGGAAGTGGCTGGATACAGTTATTACGGTCAAGGGAAGTTGTAGATTGTGTGCTGCAGCTGTCATGTATCCCAAATGTGTCAAAGGTAAGTAGAGAGGGAGGTAGTGGATGCCACTTCCAGGTGGTTTGCTGAACAGATTGCTAGCCAGAAGTGACTTTGATAATATTTATGTGGGAGAGGGACAGTGGTGGCTCCTCCGCAATGGTGGAGGAGCATCGCCCCACTGCTTTTAAGCAGTGCCATAAAATGATAATAGCTTTGAGTTATTATCATTTTATGTTTCCATCAGTAGTGGTTTCCATGCTGCTTTGAGGGCCTACGGGTGGGCTGGGCTGCTCTTCTTTTAAAGCAGGAGAGGAGTGGTTTGTCCACTACTAAGTGCACATGACTGTTTGGCCGGCCCTCTTGGGCTGCCCAAACCAGCCATGCGCATTTTCCCTGTTTTCCAATCAGGCTGTATTATAGCCTGCGTGGAGAACATGCCCAGGTCCCCATTCCCTGGCTGTGTGTCTAACCAGGACGCTCTGACCAGTCACAACTCTGCATCGCAGCGTTGTGATTGGTCAGGGGAGCCTGGCTGTCCTTCCTGTTCCTCGAGTCCGACAAGGAGAGCAGGAGCAGAGACATGGGACCTGGCAGCAAGGTAAGTAGTTATTTTTTTATTTTACTTTTTTTACATTGCGCACCCACCCTCCCTATGTGCCCCCCCCCCGCGGCAGCCCACCACTAGTGAGCCATGCCGACCGCCACTGGAGAAGGATCACTCTACTTGGTCTGTCTTCTGATCACAGTTGGCTGCAGCCATGGAGATTCATCGTTGGAGACACATCATGTAAAACTAAAGGGCTGATACCCTCATGATCTTATGATGTCCTCAGGTAATATAAGGCAGAGCTCATTTTTAGCGTCATATTTTGTGGTGTGGGGTGACATGAGTCTAAAACTGTTTTGGATCCTGCTACATTTTAGACAGAACAACACAAAACAAAAACAACCCAAAAAAAACACAAAATAATGTTCTTAGTTTTCAAATTTGTATCTGGAATCCAAATGTCCTAATTAAAGGCCAGGTGATGGGGGAGGGGAATCTCCATTGCCATTAAACGGTTCCACAGGAGAGTATTGACATTCACAGGTCTTTATTTAGGGGTCCTCTTCTAAGAGCAGTGCTAATGTGCATGAAAAGGCTGAACATTATATTATCTACTTACTGTAGGGTTTCAACGTCATATCACTTAATGTTTGGTAGTTTGAAGGAGCATTTAATGGCTGAAGAGACAAATGATGTAGACAAGTGGGCAATAACATTACTTTTTTAATAAACCATCTACAAGTGTCCCTTAATGTTAAATTGATACCACCCCAAAGTTTCTAGGGTCAGAGAAGGAGTTTGCAATTTTGTTATCCAATCGCTCACTCCTTCTCTGACCCTAGCACCTTTGGTGTGGTATATTTTCATAGGGAGGCTGTGCTTGGGTCAGCTTATCCTTTCATTCTCTCTTCGTGGATATACATGTTATTCAAACAAACCTGTCACTGTTCTTCAGTACAAACGCAATAGATTTTTTGCTCCAATAAGACAGCTTTGTTAGTTGAGGATTCCTTCTAGTTTGAATAACTACAGTTGGATTATTGATGGCAGTGGAAATGATATGGGTGGAATACAGGTATGAACAATGGCTGCTGTGTTGTCTGTGAGGGTCCTGAGAGGGCTGGCAATATGGACCAATACTAATACTGTTTGAATACAGATCCAAATAAGTGAATGTATGGTCCAATCAAGAACATTTTTTTTTTTGTCCTCATTTGTGCAATAATCTACCAGAAAGCAAATTAGAGGGTCTTCGCACTTCCCTCTAAATCCGTGACTTGGCGAAGTGCGAGTTCCCAGGCTTCCTGTCCCTTGGAGTCCAGACTGAGGAGGTACTGAATGGGACTCTGGGGGCTCCAGTCCCAAACCATGGACCCGGAAATCGTTGCAAAATTGCTTAATCATTGGACATTTTGGATCCGGTCATACACAATTAAATATCTTAAAACACCCGTGAAAATTAACTAAACTAGAAGAACCGGATCCCAAATGTTCCAAAAATCAAGCCTCTTTAATCCCTCCCTGTTTATATCCAACATTCGCACCCTGTGTATCGAATGCAACCATTCCATCTTGGACAGGGGGTATGCAGTTATCCACTTAATGCAGATCTCGCACCTAGCTAATAGTATCAACATAAACAACAGGTTTTTCTGTTTCCTTTCCAAGCTGGCCCCTGCCTCCTCCTCCTCCTCCTCGTTCAATACCCCAAAAATACATAAAGATATGCTCACCTCCAGGTTTACACCCAAAGTTGTTGTAAGGACCAAACATAATTTGTGCCAGAATACCTGGAGGCCAGGACAGCAGAAAAAGATGTGGAAATCGTCTGCTTCTTCCTCCCATACTTAGGACAACTGTTGATCACCTGCCTGTTCATCTTTGTCAGCTTTTTCATCGACCAATGTGTCGTAAAGAAATTGGTTTTTTTTCTGAGAAAGGCAGCACTAACAACATACCATAACATAGACATCGATACTTGCCAGAGGTTCTGTATGTCTCCCAACAATAGGTCTGTCCTCCAGATTTCTGTGGGGAGAACAAACTCCTCCTCTACGGCCTGCATGAACAGGCAATACCACTCTGACACCTCCTTCTTTTGCCCAGGACTCTTTAAACATTTCCTCTCAAGGTCTCTATTTCCTGCCTCGCCCTTTGGCAGCGATTATGACCAGCTAATCAGTTGGTAGAGCTTGAATCTGGAGATGTTCCCATTCGACAAAGATGATAGTTGTTTCCAATCCACTAAGGTCTACCCTTCAAGTAGCTGGCTCCATCTTGTTGCCCCTCCTTCTGCCAATGAGGTTGAAAGCTTGTCCTTTAGACACTCAGGGGTTCCTGGAGAGGCCCAAATTGGAGAGTAACTTCTGTAGTATGGAATCCGCGCTGCCCTTCTAAATTGAAACCATAACTTATAAGCTGCGTGGAGGATCTTTAGTTTTACTTTTTTGAAATATTTTGGATGCCCAAATTTAAACAGGAACCCACCCCCCTCTGACTTAGTAATGGCTTGTAGGTATGTGGGATATTTCCAGTGATCCTGCATTAAAATTCTCATTGTCTTAGATTGGAAGGCCTTGCAGTACTGAAACATATCCAGGCTGGTGATTCCCCCCTGAAGTTTCTCCCTACAAAGCTTCTTCCATGCAATTCTGGGGGCCTTAGAGGCCCAGATAAAACTGGTTAACACTCCCTGTAATCTGTCAAACCAGGCCTTTTTGAATTCCAGAGGTATTGATGCGAAAAGAAAGGTAGACTTGGGTAATATTTACATCTTCAGGATGTTTGACCAACTTAAAAAGCAGAGCGGAAGGCCTGCCCAAGACCTTAGTAACTTCTTAGTCTCACATGCTACCTTTTCAAAGTTCAAACGTGCCACCTCCTCTAGGTTTTTGTACACCACAATGCAAAGGTATTTCATTGACTTTCTTACCAGGGGGTTATTATTCCGAGAGTTCCACTCCATCACCTACGATTTCTGCCAGTTTATCTGGTAACCCGAGACCTCTCTCAAATTTACCCATAATCTCTGATATTATTGGTAAGGAGAGCGTCAAATTGGTTGTAAATACCATCAAGTCATCGGCATATAGAGCTATCCTCTTCTCCCACCCCTGATACACAAATGGGAAGATTTTTTGGCTTGCTCGAAGTTTATTTGTGAGAGGCTCAATATAGATGTTAAAAATTAGGGGGGGAAGAGAACACCCCTGCCTTGTTCCTCTTGATATAGCCAGCGTTTCGGTGAGGTTCCCGTTCACCAGTATCCTGGCACAAGGGTTCTTATAGATTGTTTCCGGGACCCTTTAAAAAGCTGAACCAAGGCCACACCTCTCTGTAGCACTATGCAGTAAGGACCAACTAACCCTGTCAAAGGCCTTTGCTGGTTCAAAGGTTATGATTGCCAGAGGGAGCCTGTTTTGAGTTGCTATGTCAATGTCCCCAAATAACTCATGCGTTAATTCATATAATTGCCTGCCCCTGATAAAACCCTTCTGATCCGGATGTATTAAAGCTGTTATGACTTCCCCTAATCTCACTGCCAGAATAAAGATCTTATAGTCTGTGTTCAGTAGTGAGATAGGTATATAGGACTCTGAGTTCAGGGTCTTTTCCTGCTTTATGTAAAAGGCCGATAGTGGCTTCCTCCCAGGATGTTGGTATTTTCGCGCCCCCAAGAAAAATCAGGTTGAACAGACCTGTAAAGAAGGGGACAATTTCCTCTTTAAGAGACGAGTAAATCTCATTTTGGAGAGGGTCTTGCCAGCCGCCTTTCCCCTTTTCAACTTTCATATTGACCTTGCTACTTCTTCAGTTATTATTTCTGCATTTAGCCATTCCCTCTGCTCCTCTGACAGTACTGGTATTTGCAGATCTTCAAAATACCTCTCTACTTGCTCCTTTGACACGTCCTCCTCCTCTGTGTATAGTGTCTGAAAAAACTCTGTGAAGGCTCCCTCTACCTCCCCTTCATCATACTTGGGCGCCCCTTGTCCATCCACCCTGATGGCTGGAATTTTATTCTGGCTCTGCTCTGTTTTTAATTTCCAATCCAAAAGTTTGCCACAGCCCTCCCCATATCGTAGTGCGCAAGCTTGCTTGCCTTCCACCTCCTACTGACTACCCCTCCAGCAAACAGGATAGCTCTTCCTTTTTCACCTTCATTTCCTCTTCGAGCAGGTTTTCACCCTGAACCCCTTGCCCCTGACTCTGCATCTTAACCAGCCCTTCCAATTGTGCCAACCTAGCCTCCAAGGACCATTATCCGTAGTCTTATGCTTCAAGGCACCCATACCGATCAGTCTTCCCCCTTATGACAGCCTATTATGCATCCCAAACTATTTGTGGTGCAGTACTCACATCATTTATATGGAAGTACTCCCTAGTTCTCTCCTTCAACTGTATCCCCACTTGGTGATCCACTGATAGAGTTCTATCCAATGTCCATTTTGGGGTGGGGGTGCTAACTCCCACCTTAAATTCCAGATGGACCGCTGAGTGGTCTGACAGGTGTGCTGGCAGATGTTCCACCTTACTGACCATCCTAATTTCTCCATTATCCATCAAAAAGTGGTCTATCCTTGAGGCATGGCCATGTCTCCTATTCTTAAAAGTGTACTTTTGGTGACCCACACCCTTCTCTCTCCACACATCTTGCAGCCCAAGGTCCTGCATACAACATTCAAGTACTGATCTCTTTTGAGGCAAGTTTGACTCCATAGATGGTTTTATAAATGGACACCTATCATTCCCAGGGTCTAATAGTAGATTAAAATCACCTGCCAGGATTAAGGGAGCCGTAAAATCCAACAATTGATTATACAGGGATTGTAAGGGTGAGGGGCCGTCCATATTCGACCCGTAATACCCAACGATGATATATGGCTTCCCCTGAATCTTAGCTTTAACAGCCACCCATCTCCCCCCAGGGTCTGAGAAGGCTACCAATATCACCACTTTCGCTGCTTTCTTAAAAATTATAGCAACTCTCTTGACGCCACAGTTTTGATTATTGCATATTAAGACCTTCACCCATTTTAACGTCTTTATCACCTCTTCCCATTTTGCCTTCAACAAATGTGCCTCTTGCAAAATAATAATCTCGCTATCTGCCACTCGCAAATACCCCAATACCTTCTGCCTCCTCTTCCTGACTCTCAGCGCATTGACATTCCAAGATAATATTCTAGCCATCTTTAGGATTTAGAGTTAGTGTGTTTCAGAGTCTTGCACACTCCCTCCATCCACAACTGCTCTAAGCCACAAACTTGGACATATTTTTTTCTTTTTTCCCTATCTGCTCCCAACACCCCTTTGAAAAATTGTGTATTAAGAATTAAAAACAGCCCCCCGAACCCCTTGGAGAATCCTCCCATCTTTCCTTGGGTGGAACATGTTCGCCCTTTTAGGCCCTGCCTGCTCTGGTCTGGGCTCCGGCTTACATCAACTACTGTGTCTTAATCTGCTTTATAAAAAGTTCCACTTCTTCAGGGTTTCTAAAGTTGTGCATCTTGTTTTGCCACATGACTCTTGGGGATGCAGGGAAACGTATTTGCGCTGTTGTCCCCATTGATTTCAGGTCCTGAATAAACTTGCCCAGCTCCCACTGGGGATCCTGGGTAACCCTGGAGATGTTGGAGTGGATCCTAAATGAACGGACATCATGTTTGTAACTGCCCGCTTTTAACGCCTCAGCTAGGATCCTCTCCTTCAGGGAATAATTCTGAAAGTTGATAAGAATCTTCGGTGGATTCTTCCTTGCCCCAGTATTCCTGAAGGGATCCCTATGGGCTCTTTGTATATCTTTCTCCAACACCGATGGGTCCAGACCAGGGATAACCTCACAGAGCAGATTCACTAGGAAACGTTTAACATTTTCTCCTTCCTTCCCCTCTGGGATATTTCATAATCTCAAGTTTTGGGCATTGTTCTCCAAAGACTCCATCGTATCCCTAAGCTCTTTCTTCCTTGATTTTAGTGCTTTTATCTCCTCGCGATTCTCCTCGACCTCTTTGCCAAGATCAAACAGCGAGACCTCAATGGCAGCCACTTGGTTCATCAAGGAGGCCATTTTCTCCTCCGATATCTCACAGGAGTCCTGAATTTTGCTTTCTTTCTGAGATGGCGCATGTTTCTCTCATGTCTAAGTCATGGCCTCCATCAGTTTCTCCATCCCTGGCATTGGTTCGACTTCTTCGGGTGTCTGTTGACCAGACCAAATACTGGTTGAAATACTAGAGTTATTTCGATCTGGGGTAGAGAGCTTTGCCCCGACCTTAGCTTGCATGCCGTCTTGGTTATGTGTCTCCGGGGTCAAAGACTCTACCTGAGTCATTTCCTAAGACATTTCCTGGTCACTTATCGCCAGGATCTGAAACCTGTTGCTGAGTGCGGTACTAGCTCCCGCAGGTCCCCTACAGCTCTCTTCCGAAGCAGGCACCTCTTTCAAAGATGACAGTACCCTAGCATCAGGCTCTGGGGGAGGAGAAGGTAACCTAGTTTGCACATTGAAAAAGGAGCGCAGGGATGGTGTAATTTTATGTTTAAAGGCCTTACCCTTCTCCCTAGACGGAGATGATAGCGGTGGGGCTGGCAGATTAACGTGTCCTCTCTTTTTCCTGTGCGTAGTATACACTGGTTGGAGGGCTGCACTTTTATTTGGGGAGGTAGTGAGGGGGGGATGCCTAGTTTCCTTGTTCTTAGGCAGTGACTTACACCCTGCATAAAACCTCCCTCCCCCTGTTAAGGCGGTTGTGCAACTTCCACTTTTTTTTTTCCCATGGCACCTCTGATCCCCTCCTTCCTTTCCTTTATCTGTACGTGCAGCCTGCGAGTCTTTTACCTCACCGGGCACTTACTGAGGTCATGCGCGCTGGCCCTGCCTTCCTCTGTGGTGAAATAAACTGCAGCTACTCTGCGTAGTCGGCTAGGAGGTCCTGTCAGGAGCTCCCTGCCTGCTCTGGAGATTAAGTGGAGTATGTGCATGCAATAGCTGTTTCCACTATGGGGGACACAAAGGTTACTCAGCCTACACTGCGGGGGCAGTAAAAGCAAAGAAAAAAGGGGGGGGGAGGAATCTCCCGGTAAAAGCTTCCCATCGCGGCATTCTCACTAGCGAGGGATCCGGGTACTGGAGCGGATGCAAGGGTCTACGGAGGTTGTGCTCCCAGAAGGCTCTCTATGTTGGGCGGAGGCAGCCGCAAACACAAAGCGGTTCAGAAGAGCTGTGGGAAGGTTTTGCTTCCTGGGAGAGAGCTGTCCCTCCGGAGCAAAACCGCAGCAGAGCCAGCACAAGAACCTGCTAAAGGAGGAATCTAGAACATTCTTACTCTTCTTGGAGTCAAATCAAATCAAATCAAGCTTTATTCAGATCATACAAAATGTCCATAAAAGCATTCTATAAAATACAGTAAAATCCATTTATAACCAAAAAAAAAATAAAAAAAAATATCCAGGACAACATCTTATAAATAGGCACAGTCATTGTACATATAAACCTATAGTAATACTTAGTTCAATTTTTCTAAGTGAACGAGGTCATTCCTTTGTTTTTTTGCTGACATTATGTAACAAATTACTGCATTGCAGACTAGTATTCTTTCCAAGTTCCGTAAATAATTAAAAGCAGTTTTATAGGAGTACAGGCAATTATCTTTAAAAATTGGACGGAGATACATTTTTCTAATTTCTATATAAAAATTGCAAAAAAGTAAAAAGTGAAGGGTGCTTTGTTTGGATCTACCATCACATGGGCAGTTTGGAAGATTAGCACACGACTTGCTCCTTTTAGGAAAAGCAAAAAGATTGTGTAATGTGTTCATCCGTAGTCTGGTTAGGTAGAATCTATGCTGTACATTAGTGATAGAAATGAGGTATGGCTACAGACCCATGGTGTTTGGTCCCTTAAGATAAGTTATAGCAGTTTTCTTAGAACCTGAAACCTCATCTCTTAAGGCTGTCCTAACATTCAGGAGTCTCCTTTTCAAATCAACCTTACTAGTATGTTGTATGTCTTCAGGTTGATTTCCGTTCAGGGGCAAATTGCATTCATCTAAGAGACCACTAATATAACTTAACCAAGGTATTTTCTTGCATCGGTCTTGGGACAGTCTAAAATGATATCCCTCGTAAAATGAGTTTCTTCCCTAGTCCAGATACGGTGCCACAAATTTAAAGCGGCCATGCTCTTGGAGTCTGAACTATCCAGGTAGTACATTACAGAGAGTAGACTCTACAATGTACATGAATCTTCTGCCAAATGTTATCTGCTTTTCTTGGAATTTTATTGGACAGATTTAGAAGTCAGACTAAAGCATGCTGGGTGTATGCTAGAGCTGTAAAACCTCGAGGACATAGCTAGTAATTTGTCTGCCATGTCTAATGTGCACTAACAACAAACCTTTGAACTGTGATCTCTTTTTAACCAAGAATCAGTGTAGTGCCATCAAGGAAGGTGCAATATTGCATTGTTATCTTGGATTGAGAATTATCCCTGGAATTGGATTCTCGATTTCTTGAAAAGATTATTTTTGTCAGTTTAGCACATGGGCAAATTCCACATAGTTGGTAGAATGTGTTTTTGATACACTTGCTTTAAAATCACTCTCACAGGTAAAGCAAGAGTTGGCAATGCTAACAGGTCTGGCTGTAATGGAACACAAACTGGTAATGAGAAGCAAGATGTGTATTTGTGTGAAAGCAAAGATGTGTAGAATAATATTGATATAGGTTCAAAGATCAGTTGACAGTTGCACTGTCAAGTCAGCCCTAAAATTCCATGTAGGTTAATGACTGCCCTCCTTCCATCTGTGCTGCTGCCAAAGAAAAACAACATATCTTATCCAGCTATCTAAGACACTTTAGTAGCATTCCAATATCATGTGTGTGCCCCTAAAAGTTCAGACTTAGGTAGATGGATAAATAAACTATTTGATCACAGCTGTGTGTAGCGCAGGCTCTTTTTTTGTGGAAGCACACAACTTTCACCCAACCAAAACATGTACCCCTGCCTCCCAACTTGTGGCCGTAGCTAAAACACCTTTATAGTGATGTTCACATTCTCTGGCAATAACTGAGTTGCCAAGTCAGACCATAAAAACATGCTTAAGTGGTCCCCTAGGAGACCCAATCAGGTGTGACTAAGAGAGAGATAGAAATGATGAGCAAATTGGCCATTTAAGATGGATTTCAAATATCTGGCTGTTGAAGACCAGCAAGTCTAGTTGCATCCTGTTGTGCTCGTTTGATGTCTTAGCTATAGTCCGCTTTAGCTGATTGCTGGTCAAACCTATTGTTTTCAATATGTGTAAAATGGGCACTAGGTCAATCTCTTGCTCATGATTGGGGATTCAGGATACAACTCATGCAATCCCAACACCGTGACACTGGAAAGTTCCAGGGTGGGACAAATACATGGATAGGTAAAGACATCTATCTATGTGTTTGTCCCACCCTGGAACTTTCCAGTCTCACTTTGTTGTGATTGCATGAGTTGAATCCTTCCACTGCATACTTTTCAGAGTTTGATGTTCATCTGCCCTGTTAGAATGGTAGTTTTAAAATGGCTGCTTGTGTTATGATGCATTCACACACTTGCAGCATGGCATATGTGTTCACGTGTAAAAACTCACATATGTACACATGCCACATTACAAACATGTGCACGTGTCATAACACAAATGTTATGATGCTTACACATCCATTGAGACACGTCTTCGGGTGTGCTTCATAACACATGGCTGCCATCTTAGAATAGCTTTCCTTTGTGGTAAATATTTCGTTACCGGTACTATTTTTTATGCGGTAAAGTCTTAGTGAGAATAACTCAGTAAAAATAAGAGGCAGAATCCGTGGTATTAGAGGTTTAAAAAGGCTTTATTCCTATACAAAGGAACACAATTCGAATTGTGGGCATTCTATTCCATCACCACGAAAGTTCAGGAAGGAAGGGGGCATATATTATTGACAGATAAGCAGTTTTATAGAAAATACATTACAGTGAAACAGATGCAGGAGGCGTAACAGCTGATAAGAGAGATAAAATATGCATACGTAACCAAAAAAAAAGGCGTAAACATGGGTGTAACTAAAATACGTCATTAAACATGATGTCACAAATGGGCGGATCCATAAGAGAATCCTGCAATGTCAGCAGAAATATTTGGCAGAGATGCGTGCGCAGCCGTATGACGTGTGATTGACGTGCAACTAGAGGGTGAAGGGGACTTGACATTTAGCTCTACATGTGGAGACAGAAGTCTGGGGGTTATGTCAACCTAGTCCCAAATCATATCTAGTATCCTATGTTTAAAGAACTGTGTTATCCAAAAGGAAAGGTCTCTAGGATAGAATCTATTCTCTACTGACTGTTAGTGCGTGTACAAGCGTCTAAGTGTCTACATGAGATGCGAGGGGGTAGGAATATTCCATGGCAACGGAGGCTATGAATTACTTGCACGAGGACAGTGAGGCCTGGCCCCTTGCACGGTAGCTAGAGGAATGTTTACCTAAACTACTAGACAGGAATGCATCGGATGAGGAGCAGAGGAGATAATCTTGAAGGTGAAATACAGTTTTTGGCAGGCAATAGGCTGGATCAGGCACCGTTAGCCGCGCATGGAGTAGGACAAAGTTCATGGATACAGATGCTGGCTCGGACTGGAGCTTTCAGAGGCAGAAGGCAGGAAAAGGCTTGATGACAGAATTCAGGGCCTACTCGCCTGAATCTGTAAAATGTGGAAAGTGAACCACATAAAGTCGGTGGCCTTTCATACTTAGGAATGGAATATCTGACCCATTCATGGTGGATCTGAAAGAGGACATGTTGACGGTGGACGCACATGTATTTGCGTCTTCAAAACTGGAGCTGGAGGGAACATACATGTACTTATAGCATGTACATGGAGCCGTTGGGGTCTACGATAGGGGACATAACTGATCACAAAATTCATATTTCCTCATTCCCTCCTTGTCCCCTACGAACCCTCAGGAGATATCGATCTTCATCAATCCATCGATCTGTTCATATAGCATCATTTGTTCTTCTTTCTTCTTCCGGGATCTTGAATGAAAACTTGGAGGTGGGATACACGATGTGGCACACAGACCACAAATCGCTGGCCCACATTGTAGACATAAGCAACAACTGAATAGTATGAGAAAGCCAATACCTAGGAAGGATAGGATTCTCCATCCCCAGGCTGACAACACGCCCCAGAACCAACCGGACCAAGTCCAGGTGCCTGGACTCTGGTGTATCTGGCTTATAATCTTATGAAGGCGGGTTATGGCTTTATATACTGACGGCGAATTTTCTGGTATGAAAATGCAGCAACTTGATCCGATGACCCTACAAGCTCCGCCCCGATCAGCCAGGATGACGTCAAGGACAAGACGATTTTGAAGCACAACAATCCGCATAGCAGACTGCTCTTCTGTTAAATTGCCTAAGGCGGAAATAGTTTCGTTCACTACTGCTTCAAGGGTTCTGGTTAATCTACGTATCAGCTTACTATTAGTGACTGTACCTATATAGGGAAAGAATCCTTTATTGAAATCTGTGTATTTTTCCCATGCTGTTTCAGTGTAATCGACAATTGGGAGATCTCTCTGTTGTCTATTGTGTACTAAATGGGTATTTCTATGATAATCAGGCGGGGCTAGGAAAACAGGTGGCAGAAGGAATGCTATATAACAGGTACCATCCCAATCTAAAGGTAGACATATATATGCGGTCTGGCCACATATGAAGTAGGAATGATGGGAAGCTCTAAATGTAGACTTGCCTTGATCACTGAATTTTATTACAGTGGTGCATTTACTATGGCCCATGTGTATGGAACCATTCTTTCTTATACATAATTCCCCTTTCACTGGGAATACTGACATGGCGGGCAAGATTGGTGTAGCTTCAGATTCAACGTTCAGGATCATGAGGTTAAGTGTAAAATTACCTAATCCATATACTTCATTTTCTAGATCAGTTCCTGTTCTTTTGGGGAGTCCCTCCTTGTTAGGGTAGCAGACTTTAAGCAGAACTAGGTTCAGGTTTCCCCATACCCAGTTGTCTTGATAAACTGCAGAATTTGAATCTAAGGAATTAATCAAACTAAACCATGCTCCACAGGAGCCATTGTGTGTGAACGGATATGGAAAGAGGGGCAAAACTCCCTTATAGTTTTGATAGGGAGGGAGTCGGCCACATATCCAACAATTTGTAGCATTGCTGGTCTGATGGGAATGATGTAACATACTAATGAATGTGTTGTTGCGCAGCGCAAATCTATAGGACAACTCATGCGGAGGTAATTCGCTAAAAGAATGTTCTGCAGTTATGTTGTAAGCACGCTTAAGAATAGGGTAATACATATGCAATAGTATGCTGAAAATAATGATCAGAAGACTTAGAAAAAACAAAATTAATAATGTTACTGTGCAGTGACTACGAAGTGATTTACAATACGCATGCTTTTTCAGCTGCATTTGATGATTTCTTTCTCTATTCCGGTCTAGAGGATACATGTCAGAGACAAATTCAACCGATTCACCTTGGAGAGGACTTAAACAATCAAATTGTCTGACTTACTAGACCTCAATTTTAGTTTATAAAGTTCTGGGTTTGATTTCTCAACCAAGGGGAGCTTTGAGTCTGTCTGTGAGGGAATACAGGGTTGAGTATTGACACTGGATGGTAGTCCATAAAATTTCTTGATATGACTCGAGTGCAACCACCCTTTGCGACCCTCAATCTTCACGGCAGTCCTTGTAGTCAGTAGAACCAACTTAGGCGACTTCCACCTAGGATCCAGTTGGGTCTTCCGGTCGAAATTCCTGACCAAAACCAGGTCACCAGGAACCACGTCATGGGGCTTCCCCTCAGTATTATCGGGAAAAGCTGCGGTTACCTGTGAACGACAAGATTGTAGTGCAGACATCAAGGAAGCCAGGTAATCTGTCAGCATATTACAGTCAACATCAGTTATTTTGCGAGGTATAGGCGTCCCCCACATATTTGGTGGTCTACCGAAGATCACCTCATACGGGGATAGCCCTGTTCGAGAATGTGCTACCATTCTCATGTAAAAGAGCGCAACTGGTAAGGCTACTATCCAGTCGACACCTTTTTCCCTACATATTTTGGACAATCTAATTTTCAGGGTTTGATTATGACGTTCCACGAGACCTGCGGCCTCGGGATGCCGGACACAGTGGAATTTCCATTGGTAGCCTAACAAAAGGGAAACGTGTTTCATTAGTTCGGATGAGAACGGCTGGCCGTTATCTGAGTAGACAACACGTGGTAAACCGTACCGTGGGAAGAATTCTCGAACTAACTGTTTGGCAGTAGTCGGAGCGGTGTAATCTGAAACCGGGTATGCTTCTGTCCAACGGGAAAGAGCACAGACAACTACGAGGACATATTTGAATCCTCGACATCGTTCCATCTGGATATAATCCATCTGGAGGACTTCAAAAGCATGATCGGGAGGTTGAAATTCACCCTGCTCTACGGGGATACTTTTACCTGGATTAAACTGACAACATATCATACAGGTACGAACTTTCTGTTTAGCTGCTGCTCGCAAGTGTTTGTTGAACCAAATGTGTTGAATGCTGTCTAGCATAGCTTTCTCTCCTAGGTGTGCTGGACTATGTATTGTATTAATGATAACTTGGACCATGGAGTCGGGAAGAAACCATATAGATTTTTCCTTCGTCATCCATCCTTGATCCGTTTGGATCCCTCCTAATTCAGTCCATTTCTTTATTTCTTCTGGTGTAGCATGTGTCTGTATGTCAATTACATCAAGGGCGGGATCCTTAACTGTCATGCAATGTGTTGGTGTCGGAACTATTGTCTTTGTCATGTCAGTTGTGAGAGTCTGATTCTGAGCAGTCTGTTTAGCTGTTCTGTCAGCTAGGTCATTACCCTGAGAAATGATATCGGTAACTTTTGTATGGGCTTTGCATTTCATAATCGATATTGCAGTAGGTAGATGAATCGCGTCTAATAGGGCTTGAATGAGGGGTCCGTGCTGGATGTGGGCACCGTGAGAAGTTAAATAACCTCTCTCTCGCCACAGCACGCCGAAGTCATGGACGACTCCGAATGCATAACGTGAATCTGTGTATATGTTGACTTTCTTATTTTTGGCTTGAATACAGGCTTGTGTCAGAGCGATGAGCTCTGCTGCTTGAGCTGACAAAGTGTTAATACGATTTGTTTCAATGACTTCAGTGTCTGTTGTGACTGCGTAAGCGGCCACTAACTCTCCTGTACTTGTTCTCATACATGACCCATCTACATACAATGTCAAGTCTGGATCTGACAAAGGGATATCTGTCAAGTCTTGTCTGGGTTTCGTCGTGATAGTAATAATTTCGACACAATCATGTGCCAATGGATCTGTTCCGCCTACTGGTAACAGTGTGGCGGGATTTAACGTATTACAACGTCTGATTTCTATGTGTGGCTGAAACAATGTTAATTCGTAACCAGTGAGTCTCGCTATAGTCAAGTGTTGTGTTTGTGTGCGGTTCAAGAGAACCTCTACTGCGTGTGGTACTTGTACTGTCAATTGATGTCCTAACACTATGGCATCGCTTTGTCTGATAGCTAAAGCTGTTGCTGCCACTGATTTCAGGCACGCAGGAAGAGCCTGAGCTACTGGATCTAATGTACTAGAGAAATAAGCACATGGTTTGTGTGATCCTGCTTGTTCCTGAGTGAGTACTGATAAGGCAGTACCTTCGCGTTCTGTAACAAAGAGTGTAAAAGGCCTACTGTAACATGGTGTTGCTAAAACAGGTGCTTGGCATAAAGCTTTCTTTAAGCTTTCAAAGGCATGTGTATGTTCTTGAGTCCAAGGGAGGACAGTCAATGTGGCTGCCTCCTGTGTTGTCAACTGGATGAGTGGTTTTGCTAGTAATGCATATTGAGGGATCCACTGCCTACAGTATGAAGTGAGGCCTATAAAAGCCCGCACCTCCTTTTGTGTCTTGGGTGTTGGCATGTTAGCGATTAACTGGATGCGGTCGGGTGTAAGCTGCCTTCCCTCCTTGGACAGCGAGTGCCCAAGGTAAACAACTCGCTGGACACAGAATTGCAGCTTAGAAGGGGACACCTTGTGCCCCTTGTCGGCCAGAAATTGTAAAACCGTCAGTGACGCTGTTTCACATTCAGGTTCGCTTCGGGCGGTGATCAGCAGATCATCGACATATTGAAGCAAGGCAGTGTTAACTGGCATGTGGATACTGTCAAGTTCTCGTTTCAGTGCTTGGCTATAGATGCTAGGGCTTTCTGTAAATCCTTGAGGTGCGCGTGTGAATTTAAAACTTCGTCCATTTAAACTGAACCCGAACAAGTATTGACTTTCCGGATCTATTGGGACGCTAAAGAAAGCATTCTTGAGATCAATTACAGTGAAGAACGTTGCTTCTGAGTCAATAGCTGTTAGTAATGAAGAGATATCTGGGACCACAGGGTATTGTGGTACAATACATTTATTTAATTCGCGCAGATCAATAACTAATCGATATACTGGTGGTGCTTTTGGATCCGTTCTTTTAAGAATCGGAATTATCGGGGAATTACATACATTGGAGTCGGTTTCGACAACCACTCCTTGTGCAATGAGCTCGTCAATAATTTGCAGTAAAGCCACTACAGCATCGGGTGGTAATTTGTATTGTCGTATTCGTGGTAGTATTACTCCTGTTTTTAGAGTGACACGATATGGTGTAATATTCATGCAACCAACATCAGTGGGGCCTTGTGCCCATAAATGTGTAGGTAAATTCTGCAGTCGGTGATCCATGTCTCTGGACACGTAGTGACCTTTAAAGTCACGTAAAAATAGTCGTACTCCTTCCGGAGAACAACATATTATAGCTCCTAGAGCTTTCAATGTTTTTATACCTAACAAGTTTTCTGGACATGATTTAGTAAGCAATAAATCTGTAGTACGTGTCAATGGACCAATCGTAAGTGGAAGAGGTTGTGTTACGTCATTTATTATAGGTTTTCCTGAGAATCCAAGGGAAATATTTTGTGAGCCTGAGAGGGGTGCCCCTGGAACTTCACTGCGTCTTATAGTTGTTCTGCTTGCCCCTGTATCAAGTAAAAACTTTCTGTCCTCCCCTAATAGTTCACTATGTACATAAGGTCCCTCTTGGTCTACAGGAACCTCAATAAGGGGTAAGCCAACTTCCCTCTCTAGGCTATCTCATGAGTATCGCTGATAATCGGGATAATCTGCTTGTGCATACTGATACATCTGTTGTGTTGTTGCTTGTGTTGCAGCAATAGGCTGCGCTTGTGGTGGTGCTACGGTCTGTTGTGGAGCTCCCTGTTGCGGAGCTAGTTGTTGCGGAGCTAACCTAGGTTGTGCATGCTGAGCCATTGGTTGTTGATTCTGATCCTGTCTAGGTGGACGTAGTCTCTCCTGCGTTCTACCTGTAGCAATATTATGTTTCAGGACTGGACAATCGTGTATATAATGACCTGGTTGTTTACAATAGTTGCATGTCCCTTTTGTAGGACCTGCGGAATCACCCTTTTGATGACCATTAACTGGGACTGACTGAGCAACAAGCATTTTCATTTTTGTATCTTTCATACGTCTTTGTTCGTGTTCTTGTTCTTCTTTAATTCTATTGTGATGATATTGTAACATCTGTAACATCTGTGATGGGGTATTACCTTGCCAGGTACTTTCGAATTTCAATACTCTATTCTTGACTTGTAGCAGAGAATTTTCAACTAATTTTGTCACAAACAGATGCGGATATGACTCACTACTCGCTTTTATGCCACTATTTATACCAAAACATTTTTCAAATCGGGAATAGAAATCACTAGTGTCTTCATCTGGTTTTTGTTTACAGGCTGAGATTGCACCCCAGTCTTCCTTCTTCGTAGTTAATAAACGTGGCAGTACCTGCACTAGTAGTCCTGCTAGGGCTGTAGTCTTTTCCCCAAGCCCTGATCCTGCAGCTCGGGCCTTCTCTTCGTTTTCTAATGCTGTCCAATCTATCCTTTGGTCTCCCACCTCCCATTCTTTTTCTTTAAGTTTCTCATAAACACCAGCTGGTAATAGGATTTTTAATATTTTCATAATGTCGGGGTAGGTATACTCTCCCATTAGTAACATGTCCTTTATTTCACGGTGGAAACCTGCTGGATCCTTGTCATGGCTGGGTACTACTTTCTTCATTTCTAATAATTCTAGTTTAGTTATAGGCGTGTACACAAACACGCGTGTAAAGTTATTACCGTCACCTCTGATTGGGTGTACTTCGCGTAACGGGTTCTGTCTATCTATGTGATACATTTTTCTTCCCATAATGGGAACTGGAACGTGTTCTGGGCATACGAAATTTAAATATTGGTTTCGGAATTCTAGAATCTCTTTAATCAAATCAGTACCTGACCCTCTCCATATATTTGTGAGTAGTTCTGTCAATATGTCAGGTAAGGGTCCTGGATCGGAGTGTTGACTTTTATATAATATAAGGAGGTGTTGAATCATGTATATACTAGCTAAACGCTGTTCGTATGGGTCAAGATTCAGAAACGTGTGTGCAAGTACATCATCATTGTATTCGCTGGGACTGTCAGCCCATTGTACTGCTGACCTAGCTAATTCTTGTTCGTCCATGGAATCGAGCATATGGTACCCCCTTCGATCTCGGAGTAATTTATCAACGGCTTGGAATAGGTGTTCAGGGGATTTTGTATTTAACATAGGATTTGGAAAATGTCTATTATATCCTGGACGTATTGGACGTATCGGGTCGTTAAAATCTCTAGTATTATTATGGGGTCTTCCTCTACCTACATAAGCTATTGTTTCGACTTGTTCTGATTCTTGCTCCTCCTCCTCTTCTGATTCTACTCTGTCTGTTTCTCGTCTTTCTTTATGTATTCGTTCTACTTCCTTGCGGATCTTTCGACTCATGGCGATTATACACGCCTGTCTATCATGTTTCTCTTCTGATATGTTCTGACCCCATTTGACAAGTCTTTGCATGGTATCGTGATCTGCCCCGGGCCTGTCTTGATTCCTAATTACACAATTTATGAAAAAACGTAGTAGTTGTCTTTGTACATCCACTTTCTGGTATTCCATAGCTTCGTTAATACTTTCTGGACCTCGCCCTGTTTGGACAAAGCGATATATTTCGTCTAGGTGTTCACCCATTCCTGGTATCGTCATTAAATATAATGTAGCTCGTCTTATACGTAGTGATGATATGAGCAATTTATCCTGTCTACCTGGTACTGGATCGTATCTACAATCCACAAGTTGTTCTTTAAACATGTCGGATGTCGCTAATTGGGGTGTACGTTGGAGTGCTAAATCTCTAAGGGTCTGTTTATTTCGCGGCGGGGTAGCAAACATGTCTGTCGTACCTCCTGCAGCACCATCTGAGGCGCTAGGCACGAAAGGATTCGTTGGACGTAGGATAGAGATTGTGGATGCGGGAAAGACTGTAGAAACGGACGGACCTGTGGGAACTTGCGTAGGAGTTTGTAGTTGCGGGGATACAGACGGATGCTCTTGGTGTTGAACACCATCGGCAAGCGGTATGTGCGGTATGGCATTAGCATACTCGGGAGCTACGTCATCTAAATAAGAGGAAAGGAAAACGTCCTTTGCTGTTTTGGGATGTGTTTTGGGATGTACTTTTATCGGGAGCAATGGAGGAGTTAAATCTTTTGGTATTTCTGGGGTAGCCTTAGGTAACCCTTCGGCCAGAAGAGGATACATACCATTCATAAGAGTGTTTCTTTGTCTATCTACTTGTTCTGTTTTTACTCGGGTACCTTCCTCAAGTAATAGATTTTCTCGAGTTTTATTTGAATTCTCTCTACCTTTCTCTTCCTGTCTGTGTGCTTTTTTCTGTACGTCTGTATGATTCTTTACGCCATAATTCAATGGCATCTTTCTGTGACTGTCTGGCTTTCTTTTTCCATAATTCTTCTTCTACTCTCATGATGCAATCTGCATCCCAGGTCCCTGCTGCGGGCCATCTCTGACTCTCTGGTAATTCTTTGGTGTAGTCCACCCATAAATCAAGAAATAATACGGCATCTAGACCATGCTTATGATACATAAAGTATCCTGGAGTGTCCCTAGGTGGAATGGGAACAGCTTCTTCGAGTACCCCTTTTCTGGTTTTGATCTGTCTTAGTTTCGAAAAGAGCGGCATTTTTAGATCTTATTATTAGAACACACTTAATACAGTAAACACAATAATGAACAGTCATTCACACCACAATGTATAGAACGTATTTAAACATTTAACATTTAACAGTTTTTAACGAACAATGATAACTAATAGAAAACTAGTTACTGACATAATACTGATACTAGGTAATACTTATTTATATGCAGGACATACTATATATACTGCTAAACAGTACAGATACACTGCTGAAACAGTGCAGACCGGATTTGTGTACCCAAACCCGTCTTGACCGGCACAGACTATGTGCACGTTAAATGCCTCCCCGGTAATGGTACTCACCGGGTAGCTCGGAACGGAAGGCCTCGGAACGGAACTGAAACTGGACCGGACTGGACTCGACTCGACTGGACTCGGAACTTCGGAACCTGGTGGGTCTCTGTATACCTCGGATCTTGCTCTCTCAGCTAGGCTCTGGTCGGGATACTTCGCACTTCTCACCGCCTCGTCTGGGTGTTGATCGCAGCCTCAGTTTCCCCCGCTTGGCCGGAGGGAGATACAGGAAATCCTGCAGGTACGCGTTTTTGTCCGTTCAGCTGTGGCAGGAGACCGGGCCTGCAACGCACCGCCGGCGCGTGAGATGAGAAAGTGTCCCTGTTCGGGCGCCAATTTATGTGGTAAATATTTCGTTACCGGTACTATTTTTTATGCGGTAAAGTCTTAGTGAGAATAACTCAGTAAAAATAAGAGGCAGAATCCGTGGTATTAGAGGTTTAAAAAGGCTTTATTCCTATACAAAGGAACACAATTCGAATTGTGGGCATTCTATTCCATCACCACGAAAGTTCAGGAAGGAAGGGGGCATATATTATTGACAGATAAGCAGTTTTATAGAAAATACATTACAGTGAAACAGATGCAGGAGGCGTAACAGCTGATAAGAGAGATAAAATATGCATACGTAACCAAAAAAAAAGGCGTAAACATGGGTGTAACTAAAATACGTCATTAAACATGATGTCACAAATGGGCGGATCCATAAGAGAATCCTGCAATGTCAGCAGAAATATTTGGCAGAGATGCGTGCGCAGCCGTATGACGTGTGATTGACGTGCAACTAGAGGGTGAAGGGGACTTGACATTTAGCTCTACATGTGGAGACAGAAGTCTGGGGGTTATGTCAACCTAGTCCCAAATCATATCTAGTATCCTATGTTTAAAGAACTGTGTTATCCAAAAGGAAAGGTCTCTAGGATAGAATCTATTCTATACTGACTGTTAGTGCGTGTACAAGCGTCTAAGTGTCTACATGAGATGCGAGGGGGTAGGAATATTCCATGGCAACGGAGGCTATGAATTACTTGCACGAGGACAGTGAGGCCTGGCCCCTTGCACGGTAGCTAGAGGAATGTTTACCTAAACTACTAGACAGGAATGCATCGGATGAGGAGCAGAGGAGATAATCTTGAAGGTGAAATACAGTTTTTGGCAGGCAATAGGCTGGATCAGGCACCGTTAGCCGCGCATGGAGTAGGACAAAGTTCATGGATACAGATGCTGGCTCGGACTGGAGCTTTCAGAGGCAGAAGGCAGGAAAAGGCTTGATGACAGAATTCAGGGCCTACTCGCCTGAATCTGTAAAATGTGGAAAGTGAACCACATAAAGTCGGTGGCCTTTCATACTTAGGAATGGAATATCTGACCCATTCATGGTGGATCTGAAAGAGGACATGTTGACGGTGGACGCACATGTATTTGCGTCTTCAAAACTGGAGCTGGAGGGAACATACATGTACTTATAGCATGTACATGGAGCCGTTGGGGTCTACGATAGGGGACATAACTGATCACAAAATTCATATTTCCTCACCTTAAGTAAGAAACCCAGTAAAATATTGCTGCCCATGCTTGTGCATGGATCTTCGTGCATGCATTGGCGTGCTGGTACAAACAAGCAGTGGCACAGCCAATAACTCAACTGTTTAGTTTAATGCAGAGACCTATTGGCTTTGTTAATACTTGTTCAGACGCATGGCTACTTTCCATCATTTCCAACAATCTGTCTTTCAGCATTAGTTATGTTTTTGTGTCATCCACATACATTTCAAAATATGATATCTGTCTGTGGGAATAAATTAATATTGGAAAGGCACAGATAAAGATACGATCCTTACAGAACTTTAGAGTTGACAGTGAATGTTTCAGACATTGAAGGAACCAGGTTTACATGGTGTGTGTGCTTGGTTACTTAGTGAAGTTTTGAGTCTAGCTAATGGATCCCTTAGACAGCAGCGGATGAATCCAGTCAAACTGAGCATTGTGATTAACGTTATCAAATGTTGCAGAAATATAAATGAAGTCCGAGTGTATATTTGGTAGATGTCCCTTTCATAGAGAAGCTGCTCCCTGATGCTCAATTGTGTGGTCCTGCTACAGGGGCAGAATCCAAACTTTAAGCCATACAGCAGGTTTTTGACTTCAAAGAGTGCAGCTAGTTAGGAAATCATTAACACTTTCAAAAACATTGCCCAAGAAATCTTTCTAAGTCTTCTTACTCGTCTAGATTTCTTGTGCTATGGCAGATGCTGGTCACTGGAGATGTGACTATTTAATCCTTGCCACTCCCGGTCAAGTTTGAAATCCTATGTTCCCTTCACCTTTTAAGTAGTGTTTACATGTAACCCTCTGGTATCTTCAATCATTCTCACTATTTTCAATTCTACATGTGTTCAGAAGACATTCAAATCTCCGGTTGAATGGACACAGACAACAATGCAAGAAGACTTTGGTAGATTTATTAGACAGCCCGTGTTCAATGTCAGCCAGCAGTCACATACTATACTCCACAAAGTTTTAGATCCTTCTTGTTGGTCAACTTACTCCTTCTCGTTGCTAATTTTTCTAGCTCATATCCATGGCTATATGTTTCTCTAATGATCTTGGTACATAACCAAGGGATCATCATGTAAATCTCTGTTTAAAGAAGCATACATGAAGGCAGATGAGCAATTCTGCACCTTTAATTTTTGCTTACCAGGTCCCATTCCTTATTTTCTCTACATTTCCAATCAAATAAAGGCATTAATCCCCTTGTGAATTGAGAATTGCCTAGGCCCTCTCTAAATATTCTTGTAGGAAATTGGTTTTGTGGCTGAGGGGTGTGAAAACCTTTCATAAGAAAGAACCACAATCCTTGTCCAGGTGAACTACAGCCAGTAACTAAATTAACCTCTGCTTAACCCTCTGGTCGCTTGGACCAAAAGCAGTCAGGCTTACCTAAGAGGCACTGGGTAAAATATTTATGCAGCGCACAAACAGCAACGAAGTAAAAACACAAGAAAAATCCCACACCAATTTATAAAAATAGAGTAAAATATAGTACATTAAATTACGCCAAAGCAAATTAAATCCAATCAGTAGAACTGGAGCTATACATTTTTTAAAGTGAGCAATAACGCCTAAAAGATCAAAGCACCAACTGTGGGTATCTGGTCATGTGAGACTGTGGCAAAGTCAAAAGTTAAGGCCTACCGCATAGAGCTGGGTTTGGCTGCACACAGGATCAGTAAGCAGGTTGGTTGTCGGACCGCTTTTTTGATGAAAAATTTTCAATGTCATAAATTTCAGGTTTTGGCTGGAGTAGCACATCTAGCACCACTTCCAAGGGTCCAGGGCTGGTTGGGAACCACTTGGGAGGTCAGAACTTGTAAAGGCAGAGGCCACATGCAGAGTTCAAGGACTCTGGAACTTGTTATGTCTCCACAGCTCACACAGGAGACCGACCAAGTATCCCTTAGACTCAATCTGGAAGTCCTTGGATCAAGCAGCAAGACAGGCCTCTTAGGGTGCAGTACAAGCTTCAAGCAGCAGAGCAGTTCTCTGGTAGCAGCAGGGTTATCCTCTGAGGTACAAAGCAGGCCTCAAGCAGCAGGGCAGTCCTCTGAAGTGCACGACAGTCCTTCTAGGGGTCCTCCGCAGGTCACAGGCTGCAGGGACAAGAGCTTTGGACAAGAAAATTTAAACTTTCTAAAAGTGACAATTTTCAGAATAGTGACTTAAAATCCGAATTTACCATTAAAGAGGATTTTGAAGTGCAATTAACTTGAGACCAAAGATGATATTTCAACCTATTCTCAATCAAACGTTAGCACTTAATAAATGTATTAATGTAACCCAATGTTATCCTATAGGAGACGTAGGCCTCACAGGAATGATAACGAATTTGGGAGTTTTTCACAATCTTGACATGTAAACCTCAAAAACACGTAATAACTTTAAAACACAATGTGTTCTGCCGTCTGGACTGTTCTCGGTCTAACATAGAGGTGCATTAAAATGGAAATTGTATCCCCTGCTAGAGTTTTATTTTGCAAGGTCAAATTGGAAGTTTAAAATTGCGCACAGTCTGCAACGACAGACATTAGACATGTTCTAAAAGGCTACTTAAGTAGGTCTCACTATAAGTGCTGCAGGCCACTAGTACCATTCAATATACAGGCCCTTGCTAAATGTAGAACCTCTTTACTATGGATTATAAGTAAGTTAAATGTGCCAATTGTGTCTAAGCCAATATTAGCATGTTTAAAGACAAGAGTACAAGCACTTTAGCATTGGTTATCAGTGGTAAAGTGCACAGAGTCCTAATGCCAATAAAAACGAATCCAGACATCAGGAGGAGGGAAGAAGACAAAAAGTTTGGTGTCAGACCACGCCAAAGGCTGTCAGGTCTAACCCTCTTGGTATAGCTCCTTAGTGCTCTTAGGTCTAAGTAGTAATGACCCTAAGATCCCCAACAACAGGACTCTGCATCACATGGTGTTTGAAACAGAATCAAGAAAGTTCTTCATTACTTATCGAATCGTAGTATTAGGTCTCCAGTAAAATCATAATTGGATATTATTGCCACCTGTTCTTTACATCACTATGAAATGTGAAGTTTTTTGGTAAGACTCACAACACATGCTATATAGAACTATTTCGGACTTGACAGTGAGGTTGCACAGGGAAACACAACCCTCTATCTTCTCCCCACATCAGCTTAATTAGCATTGAGCCAAAGGCAAAATGCATTATTCATGTTACATCTAGGGAAGCCGAACATCGAATGGATAATGAAGGTTGTATGACGTTACAATGCATGCTTTTACCCTGCATGCCATTTTTACCCTGTCTTGCTGTCCGGGTTGCACTAGATGTTGGAATAGTATAATTTACTATTCCAACTCCAGTCTGTGCAACAGTAGGGAAGGTGTTGGAGTTAAATCCAACACCTTATACCCCCATACAGCAAGCCATTTTCCTTGTAATGGCATGCTGGGTAAAAGCATGCATTGTAACGCATGCGGTGTAGCGGTTGTTTCCCGATAATGAATTGAATACCTGTGGGGTACAATAATTAAAATGTATGCCGGTTTTTATGGCTTTGCTCTTTTGCTGCCCAGAATCGGATTGGATTTTGTCATGTACCTCTAGTCGCAACACTGATTATTGCGTCATCTTGTTTGTTGCTAAGCTCCTTGAGAAGCACCTAAAGAGGTCACACCTCAGTCCTTCACTGTGCCTGTATCTTCACCAAACTCACTGGTCCTCAGGTTCCAGAATATCCATTTAAAGAAAAGATCAAAACCGTGTGCCTACGGCATTTGTCATTCTGTTCTTAGATCCACGTTACACTTGGCTTGGATCAATTAAGGTCTGATGATCCATCCTGAGAACATGTCGATATTACCTTCAAAATACATGTTCTATGGTGGGTGGGATGCTATATTGTATGCAGTATATCACATGACACTAATAGTTTGTCTACTACGTCGACCCACTACTACACTATGAGGTAGATATAGAAGTCCTTAATTTCACTAATTTGTATCCCCTAAAGAGGATTGGAGTCAAGACTAGTGAAGTTATGTTTACCTTACAAAGTACAGTGTGTATTATTTTAGGTCAATATTAACAATTTCAAAGTAGTCATACGATCTTCTGCACTGGCCCATACGTGTTTGTGGTGTTTGCAACTGCTTGTTGAACCTCACATCGCCACCTCACATCGTCCTATTCTGTTCCTGCTTGGCGCAGGAAGCACAAACAGGCCCACCTAGCCAATCACAACGCTGCAATGCAGCATTGTGATTGTCCCGAAGGCCATGGTTAAGTGCGCAGACACAGTGGGAGCCTGTGCATGTGCCCCACCAGGCTGTGTATTGCAGCCTGGTGGGGAACATGCAAAGTGCACATGACTGTTTGGCCGGCCAAACAGTCATGCGCACTTAAGTGCCCACCACTCCTCCCCTTGCTGGCTGTGACACAAACATTGTAATTATCATTTTTTTTTTCCTTTATCCGCTGCTCAGAAGGCAGTGGAACGACGCTGATTATTCAGTACTAAGCAGTGCGTTTGATTTATGAAATAATTCACATTTTAGAGAAAAGGTTGTCTACTTTCCACTCTACTTATCTTGACAGCTTCAAGTGTTTCAGGTGAAGTTGCGAATCGTTATTTTCTGGTTAATGGACATAATGGGTAAGTTTGTAGCAGACAGGTCCTTTAGATTCATCAAGTGTTAATAAGACTTCTTCAGTGGGGAAGAGCACTTCGGGTCATCTTTAAAAACCATTCAGAGTCGGCACAATTTCGTGAAGCATTTAACTAAATAAACTGCTTAACAGAGCATTGCAGACATTCTCGGAAAGAACTCTCGGGCTTCAAATGACCGAGATCGCTAAAAGCTTTGGGGATTACTGGCCATGAAATGTCTGTTGTCTTTAGCAGCTTATGGCTTCACTGGTGAGAGGGCCCTGGAATTTAATAGCGTTAATCAGTTTCACACTGTGGGCTTCTTCAGTCCCTTTGACACTGATATTTCACAGAATTTCGGTTTCAGTATAACTGTATAAGTCAACCCTCGCTATAGGTGTCATCTACTGCATTTGTGCACTCACTACAACGCTCATTTTACAAATATTTAGCTGCTGTGTCCATAGCCCCCTGCGGATTCGATTACCGCTAATGGTTGTAGATTAAAAGTTGCCCGCATTTGATTTTTTGGGGGGTTTGTTTTGCAGAGTTTTATATAGCGCGAACTTGACCCGAATCCAATCCGGTATCAGAGCGCTTTACATAGCACCAGTTACGTTACATGAGGACACACATTCATTTTTTTTTATTCACTAGGGTTTAGAACAATCTTTGTTGCTCATGGTGATGCGCTGCACGAGAATTAGGTCAGCGACATGCTTTCAGAAGCACTGCTTTTTAATGGAATAGTGCGCTCATTCGAGAGCAAATGCGTTGGCTCACAAGGCCATCAATTTGTTGAACAAATAGGATATTGATTCCTATTCTTTGATCTCATACCTACTGCCTCTTTCTGTTTGCAAACTTGTTGGGAGCCAGGCAAGCCGGACAAATTGCAAAAACTCACAGGCATGCTCGTGCACTCATACCGACAGTGACCATCAGCATCTTATTTAGACTAGAATACCTGTTGTCCCAATTCTCCAAAATTCAGGGATAGCAGAAGTAACCTCACATGCTCATTACCTCTGATGACATCATTAGAAGTGACATCATAGAACCTTGCATCTTTTGACATGAGACAAAAATGATGTCACATGATTTGTGACCCTGGTTACATCACAGGAAATGACATCACCAAATTTAAAAAAAAATTGCAAAGTTAAACAATACGTTCAAGATTAATAAAATAATCAAAAATGTCCTAAAGAACGTACATTCCTATTTTAGTTATTTACACATTTACAAAATGCTATCATGGTATGTCAGGAATGCATCCATTACGTACCCAGGGGCAGCCATCAGTTGAGAGGTGGCCATGATGAACTGTCCAATTACATCTCCAAAAGCCAGCCACAGCCCCTATAAAAGGTATAGCTATGCTTGGAAGCTTCACTCGAGCCCAGAAATCAGGAACAGCATAGCTTTGCAGGCTCTAAAGATACCAATCACAGTGGCGGTCCGTGCAGGTAACCGTGGTGAGGCGGTGGGGTGGGGCGGGTTAGTCGACAGACGATGGAATAGGAAAATTTAAACAAATAAATCAGCCCTATTCCGTTGTCTGTCGACTCCCCCTCCACCCGCCCCGCCCACCATGTTTACCTGCACGGTGTTGTATCCAAATTTTCATCTCAAGGGCCACACTTACCAGTGGCCCGCAATGCAAGTCAAATAATGAGCAGTTGGCAACGTAGAAGGTTCAAGCGTTTATTGGCCGGACAGAAAACTCTACATAGAGAAGCCTCATCGATCCTCACCCAGGAGGTGCGCCGAGGAAGACTGCTGGCTCCTTGTCAAACTCATACTTTTATACATTACAGCGCAACATACAAAGCTTTACAAGTGGGAAAGTATCAGCCCGTCCAGGCGCTTCCAATGAGCTCATCCTATATCTAGTTTCAGCGATACAAAAAGGGCTACTATCTTTAAGAATAGAAGGTCGGCTGGGTGACTCCCTTCTCGTCCCAGATTCAGAAGGAATTTTGCTTGGTACTCCCTTTTAGCAGATGTGACCTTGCTTCTCGGTCGTAAATACAATTCAGCCTGTCTTCTAAACTGGGGCATGCTAACTAAGGAAAATATGGGCTCGGGAAACCACGTGATCGTAGTCCCTTCATGAAGAGAGAGTTGAGGGCCAAGATGGCCACGGTTCTGTTTTCGGCCCTTTCCGTCATACTAACTTAATTTAGGCGAAAAGGGCCTTATTACGGGGCTGAATCAAATAAGCTAGTTTTAGTTACGCTATGCTAATAATATATTTTAATTTGGATCCTACAGAACGGCCCTTTTAGCATAGCGTAGCTAAAATAAAAAAAATAAAAACAAATATGACTATTCCTCAAAAATGCCCTCATCTATCTGCATTAGGTCATGAATTTCTTTTTGGGTCATCTGGACATGAGCTTGGGTAGGTGGGGACTTAGGTATGGCAGAACGAAATTGGGTGGCACAATAAGAACAACAGGCAGGGCCGCACTGGATACAAATACAGCAGATGAAAAGGAAACCCACGATACCCAACAGGACCATAAATAGTTTCCACCCCCAAGTGGTCAGGAGGTCCCAGAATCAAGTTGACAGGGACCAGGTACCGGTCTCCGTATGGATTTCTGATGCCAGTCGGTGGAGTTTCTGAATAGCTAAATGAACCGAAGGGGCAAAGTCAGGTATATATACACAACAGGAGCTCCCGATCACCCGGCATGCTCCTCCGCGATCGGCCAATATGACATCTAGAACAAGACGATTTTGAAGGGTCACAAGCCGGGTCGCCTGAAGCTCAACAGTGATATTAGTCAATATTCCAGCAGTGGTATTGACTACTCCTTCCACCACCCTGGACAGCCTCCTAATTTCCTTACTAGTTAGGATAGGGCCCCATATAGGTAGGACCCCTTTCATAATGTCTACAAAATGTTGGGCCGGGGTATCTGTTTGATCAGTGGCATCATTATCAGTGGATGTGGATAACAGACTTCTTTTATTCATTGAATGGGATTTGTGATAATCTGATGGGGCAATGTAAACAGGAGGATAGAGGAAGGACAGATAACACCTGCCCGACCATCCCCTGGGAAGCCAGGTGTAAGCATTTTCCCCGCATACGAAATATATGTTCGGGGGAGTCAATATTGGCGGACTACTAAAAGTCCGTAATCGATAAGTGTAATTACATCTGCTAAATCCTACGAACAAATGGCCGGACCCCTGGATACAAAAGGAGGATGACGTATTTAATACAGGGACTGGTATAATTTTGTCTTCTGAGACATTGCGTTCCTGGAAATATCTGAAGTATTCGGTAAAGTTGAAGGACACAAAATCTAATATCTCATCCCTTAGCCAAGTATCATTCTCGTGGTCCATGTACACATTCATACAGGCTGTTGGATCTAAAGTGCCGTCAGTACCTTCTGCGTTGGGAGTAAATCCCTGGTGCCTCTCTATGTAGGCCAAGATTAAGTCATAATCTTTCTCCGAGAATCTGTGTGCATCTACAGTATAATGCTCGTATATCATAGACAACAATCTAAACCAAGCTTCACAGCTCCCTAAATGTGACAATGGCATTGAAATAAACAAATCATGTTTATGCATTACTGAAGGGAGGAGGCCACATACCCAGCAATCGGTAACATTCGTGGAACTGTGGGTTTGATGCAGCATTTCTATAAAGGCATTATGTACATAAGTCTGGCGATGCCTTTCCTTGTGAGGGGCCAAAGTCTGAAAATGGTGTTCCTGAGGAGTGGGGGTAGTTAACACCAGGGTATGGACTGGGTGGCGGAATTCTAGATAAATGAACAATCCTAAACATAATAGAAATGACACGGCTATTATAGAAATAAACACAATTTTAGCACGCAAACTCCATGTGGAAAACATTGGTACATATGAGTATCTAGGGCGAGGGATTATGGGTCGTTCTTCTTCAAGGGCAAAACGAGCAATGGGATACATTCTCACTAAAAGTCCAGTTCTAAGCTTGGGAAGCACAAAAAAAAAGAAATTACAAGCAGTCCAATCTGCCGGAGGGTGCTTCTTTCCTGTGTCCGTGTTAGAGCCTCACAGGCAGACTCTTAGCATTCCAAACAGTAAAGAGAAAAAAAAAATCAAGGGTGCAAAAACTTCTCGAGTGGGAGCTGCACTTGACGCAACTTTGGTCGAAGAGGAAGGTTACCTGGGCCCCCTTTTTGCTACCAGTGTCTCTACCTTCTTTCTGAACAGGGCTATCACTTAAAGTTCCACGCCCTCCACGAGTTCAGTCCAGTGTTTATATGATCCCTAGGTCCCGTGGCTCAGACTTCACCAGTTATCGTAAGCCGGACCGGGGGATCTCACTCCGCTTGCGGGGCCGCAGGTGATATCGAGTGTGACCAGGGGTTTCAGGATTTATGAACAAAATGGGCACAGTGGGATCAGATAAGGAACGAGGTGTGGTTCCCTCCTGGTCACGCGTTTGATCCCCAGGCAGGGCCTCATCTGCCGCAGCTGACTCCGAACTTGTGGCCCTCTCTCCCTGCCCTTCCGTTTCTCTGTGGGCTTCGGGGGAGGGTGACCCTTCGGTGTCGTGCTCACCTCTGTGCTGTTCGTTCTCCTCCTGGCCCTGGCAATCCTCGGGCAAGGGAAGCGGGACACGTTTCAGATGGGAAACATGAATCCAATGCTGTCTCCCTTCGACCTTTACCGCCGTCCTTGTGGCCAGAAGCACTTGATGTGGCCGAGTCCAGCGGGGTTCCAGGCTGGACTTCCGCTGATAGTTCCGAATTAGGACCCACTGACCTGGTTCGATGCTGTGTCCAGGGCCCTCCGGCAGAGGCTGCAGTACTGCTGAAATCTGTTGGTGGATAGAACGGAGATCTTTAGTTAACGCATAGAGGTAGTCGGCTAACATAGGATACTCAATATCCCTAAATGACTTGGGCCGGGGCACCCCCCATACATTGGCAGGTCTCCCAAAAACCACCTCGTAAGGGGAAATCCCACTCCGAGAATGAGGGGTCGTTCTTACAGATAACAGGGCCAATGGTAGAAGATCAGGCCATTTCAGGCCAGTCGTGTCCTGTAGTTTGGCTAATTTTAACTCCAGGATCCCATTATATTTTTCAACTAGGCCTGCCGATTGAGGGTGCCGTGCGGCGTGGAACTTCTGCCGTATTGACAAACCCTTACATACATGTTGAACTAAATTGGCATTAAAGTGTGTCCCATTATCACTCCAGATTACTCGTGGTAACCCATACCGGGGAAAGAACTCCTTTATTAAGGCTCTAGCAGTTGCTATAGCTGTGTTTTCTCTAGTGGGGTACTCCTCCACCCATTTACTGAAGGTACAGACTACCACCAGAACGTATTTGAGGTTGTTAACCCGTTCCAGCTGTATATAATCCATTTGGAGTACCTCGAAAGGCAAGGTAGGTGGGGCAAAACTACCTGACAAAACAGGAGCACCACCCCCCGGGTTATGCTGAAGGCAGATCATACAATGCTGGACCAAATTCCTGGCCGTTTTTTGGATATTGATGTTGTACCACACAGGGTCCAACATTGCACACATGCCTCGGACCCAGACGTGGGCGGGACCATGTGCCATGGCCACCACCGCATTCACAAATGCATTCGGTAGCCGCCATCTGCATTTTTCTGACAGGTCTGTCCAACACCCATTCTCGTCTAACCGCCCCACCTGCTCCTGCCAATACTGCAGTTCCTCTGGGGTGACCTCCTGTTGCAATTCTTTCACACTATCTACAGTGTTTCGAAAAATGTCTGCTTCTACCATCCTTCTGCACTGACTAACCACAAACATGGAAGGGGTATCGGACTGGGCAGTTTCCTTAGCAATCTTATCTGCAAAAGCATTTCCTCTCCCAACATCATCAGTTACAGCCTTATGGGCACTACATTTCACAATGGCGAGAGCCTCTGGCAAAGGTAATGCAGCCAGCAGTCGTTCGACCAATTGTCCATTCTTTATCTTTTCCCCATGGGATGTAAGAAACCCTCGTTCTGCCCACAACCTCCCAAAACTATGGGCTACACCGAAGGCGTATTGGCTATCGGTGTAGACGTTCAGCCTCAAACCCTTACCCAGCTCACACGCTCTTAATAGTGCAATTAATTCAGCCGCTTGGGCGGAAAGATATGGTACTTTGGCCGTCTCGACCACGGTCTGCAAGGTGGTAATTGCATAAGCAGCAACCGTAGTACCGTTGGGCAATCTAAAACATGAGCCGTCAACGTACAATTCCCCTTGGGGTTCCGATAAGTGGGTGTCTGTTAGATCTATCCGGCCCTTTGTTTCTTCTTCAGTCCGAAATATGCAGTCATGTACATCCTGGCCACTTTCTCCTGAGGGGAGGGGTAGCAACGTGGCAGGATTCAGAGTGACGCATCTCTTGATTGTTATGTGAGGTGCAAACAGGGTCAATTCGTACCCCGTAAGACGCGCACTGGTTAAGTGCTGCGTCTGTGTCCTGTTTAGCAATACGTCCACAGCGTGTGGTACCATCACTGTGAGATCCGTATTTAGGACTAGCCCTTCCGATTGCCTGATCGCCACCGCTACAGCAGCCGTGGCTCTCAGGCAGCTGGGAAGTGCTCTGGCGACGTTATCCAGAACCGCTGAAAAATATGCACAGGGTCTTTGCTTACCTCCAAAGTCCTGTGTTAACACTGAAAGCGAACAACCGTCCACCTCATGCACGTAAAGCACAAAAGGCTTCCGGTAGTCTGGGGTGCCAAGCACAGGAGCAGAACATAAAGCAGCCTTTAGAGAAAGAAAAGCCATTTGACACTCATCGGTCCAGGGTAGGGGTTCATGCACATCTTTGGTGATTAAATACAAGAAAGGCTTAGTGATGAGGGAGTAGTTAGGGATCCATTGGCAACAGTAAGAGGTTATGCCAAGCAAAGCACGGACATCACGTTGCGTGCGAGGAACAGACATGTTAGTAATGGATGCAATACGCTCCGAGGTCAATCGCCTTCCCTCCTTCGACAGGAGATGACCGAGATAGGTCACCTCCGGTCGACAATATTGGAACTTTGACAATGATACCTTGTTACCATGTTTTGCCAGATGTTGTAGTAAATCCACTGTTGCCGTCCGGCAGCCCTCCTCAGTATCAGAGGCCACCAGGAGATCATCAACATATTGGAGTAATACATTACCTGGCGGCAGACTCAGAGTGTCTAGTATCCTTTTCAGTGCCTGACTATAGATACTGGGGCTTTCTGTGAACCCCTGGGGGGCGCGACAGAATCTGAAGCTACGGCCCCCCAATGAGAAGCCGAAAAGAAAACGGCTATCAGGATGTATGGGGATACTAAAGAAAGCGTTCTTCAAATCTATGACTGAGAAAAATTGCACAGTTGGAGGAATCATCGTCAAGATGGAATTGATATCAGGTACCACAGGATACTGGGGTACCACAATCTTGTTGATCTCTCGCAGGTCAATCACAAATCGATAGGTATCAGCATAATCAGGAGTTTGTTGTACCGGGGCTCGTTTAAGAATCGGAAGAATAGGGCTATTACACGTGTTGGAGGCCGTTTCTTCCACTACTCCGGTCTTAATCAAATCATGAATGATAGCCATTAAAGCTCGTTCCCCAGCAGGGGCAATTTTATATTGGGAAATTTTCGGCAACTGGGCGTTCTGTTTTAAGGTAATGGATACCGGGGGTATTTCCAAATGGCCCACATCGGTGTCTCCAGTCGCCCAGAGAGTTTTCGGGATGCATGCCAGTTCTGGTGGTAGAGATTCTGTTTTAGATAAGCACTGAGCGGAGAGGGGAGAAGGGTCTTTTATGGTCAGATAAACCCCCTCCGGGGAACAATAGATGTGAGCATGCAGTCTTTTCAATATGTCCATGCCTAGAGGGTTCTCTCCACACTGGGAGGTCGAAAGGAAAGGTGAGTCTATTGATACCGGCCCCAAGGTAAGGGGAAGCGGTTGTGAGATGGGGCTTACCACCGGAGTTCCAGAAAACCCCACAGACACATTATTCTGGCCAGACAGAGCAGCCCCCGGGACTAGGGCACGTGAAACAGAACTGTTCATGGCCCCTGTGTCAACTAGGAACTTACTTGATGCGTTCAGTAATCGTGCATGGACATAAGGTCCAGCTTGATCAATTGGAATCGACATCTGCCCCTGACTCTTTCTCTGGCTGTCCAATGCTTGAGAATAACCTGATCCTTCGCTTGTCACATAATCCTCATTGTAATACTGCTTTCCCTGACCATGATCAAAACAGTTCTGACCCATCTCACCTGTCGCCGAATGCTCTGGTCTCATAGATCCCCCTCGCTGTCCAGAAAAACGTCCTCTTCCCCGACCTCTCGGAGCACTGTTCTGTTCATATAATAACGGACACTGGGCTCGCCAATGCCCCTCCTGTTTACAGAAGGCACATTGATTTATGCCCAAATCTGTCCGTCCCATCGTCTGCGGCGGACCCGCCCCTCTCGAAGCAAAATTCTGTGACCCTCTCCCTCTTCCCCGTCCTCTCTCTACTTGCTGTAACAATACTCGAGTCTTCAAGTCCTTCGACTTCTTTTCTGTCCTGTCCTTGCTTTCATTCTCCCGATGTTCATAATATTGAGCCATACTCAATATTGTCGACGGGGTGGTGGTTGTCCAGGTGCTTTCGGCAGCCTGTAATCGAGCCAACACCTCTGGCAACAGATTGGTCACAAATCGATTCACGAACAACCGTACCCCCCCTTCAGTAGCTAGGTCCTGTCCACTGAAGTCAATGAAAACTCCCTCAAATCTCGTAAAGAAATCAGATACACTCTCATCCTTCTTCTATTTGCAGGCCGTCAACTTATCCCAGTCCACTTTTCGGGGAGGGATCAGTGAATGCATATAATTTATTATCCTATCAGGAAGGGCCAATATTTCCGCCCGGGGCTTATTCCCTGGTTTACGATCTCTATCCCATCCCCGTAGCTGTTCCCAGGTCCCCCCAAATTCGGTTGCATGGTCTTGATCGTGCACCTGGCGCCAAATGTCCACTGGTACTAGTAAAGCGAAGAATAGCTCGATGTCTGCCAACGTCATTACTGCGGAGGAAGCCGCCTCAGTAAGCTCTTTGTAATACACGGTGGGATTCTTCCTGGGATCTGGTAACTGACTTTTTAGTGACAACACCTCACTACGTTTCCAGGGAGTATACACCCATTGTTCCTGGAAACGCGCCTCCACTCTGGGACGAGTAACTACCCCGAGGGCGTCTACCACTTCCGTGATTTCGGGATGGTAGATGGGGTGTACTTCCCGCATAGGGTACTGGGATAGCCCCGTAGGATTAGTGGACTGCAGGCGGGTTCTATACGCCACCAGGGTCTGCACATTCCCATACACTTCTTCGGGGGTAAGGCGGGATTTATGGGCTTGTGTGACATATCGTATAATATGGCCGGGGCCCTTCCCTCCGTGTGTGCTTGCTCCCATAATGATATAAGGCGGTTCGCCATATGTTCTAATGCATGCTGCTGCATTACCGGCTCGTAATCTCTCATGGTGCTCCAAATGTCTGATAATGAATAAATGGGTTGCCGCATCCATTGGGATGCCTGTACAGCAATAGCGTCTTTTTCTTCGGTTCCCAAGGCCGAACGAGTAAACAACCTTTTACCCTCAGCCAAAGGAACCGGACGCGTCGGAGTGGTGACAGCTGCTACTGGCGTAGTACTCGCGGAGGAGGAGGGCAAGGCAGAAGGGGAAGTCATTGACCCGGGTGGCAGCTGTGTTGTCCCAGCTGCCGCAGCAGTTAACAGTGCTGGTAACATAGTAATCACCTCCGACACAGATGTAGAGAGTCGGGAGAGTTCTGTCGAAGGAGAGGAACTGGGGGGAGCCGGAGGGGCTGAGGCTCCCGAGGTTCCTAAGGGTGCGGCCGTGGTTGGAGCCGAGACTCCAGCCACCTCCGGATACAGCCGTTGCGGCACATAAGGAGGCGGTGGCCGTATATCCAATAAGTCTTCTATCTCATCTTCAGCATTAGGCCGAGTCACATAGCTCTTATCTACCTTCAATCGGAATTCACGGTTCATACAGTCTATTCCCTTTTCTGCTCGAGACCTATCATGAGCTATGGCCTTCTGAGTCACATTCTGTCCTGCCTTAGCCCTAGATTGCTTCTCCTCCCTTATCCGACGCTGCTTGGATTCTTTCAGCCACGAACCCAGGGCATCAAACATAGCCTGGCGGCTGCGTCTGGAGAACAGTTGTTCCTGCAAGAAAGCAATCTTTTTCTCGTCAAACGAGCCAGTCTTTGGCCATTGCAATTCTTCGTTACTTTTAGTGTATTTATGCCACAGAGTACAAAACAATAAAGGGGTAATTCCATGCTTCACATACATATAGTGGCTGGGACTGCCTTCCGGTGGGGCAGGCTGACTCTCAGCTAGCCGAGAGTCACCCGTCCGACAGCAACAGCTGAAACAATTCAACTTACTAAAACAAGGCATGGTGATTAGTTCAATACAAACACAAATGACATAAACCACAACCAAGAGGTTACAACCTTTTCCACCTACTCAGTGAGCCAGTCCCACACTAATCGATAATATCTCCAACAATAGACATCCCTGACTACACCATGGATCCTCTCACTGCCTTCCTGGTTCACCACTGAGGCCTGTCCCGGGGAGGTCTGTGCCCCACCGAGGATCTGTCTCGCGGCTACCCAGCTTGGGTCGTGAGTCTCCCAGGTGCAATTGGGCTATATTTCGCGCGCGGTTTATCGAATCAGAAAAAAGGGCCCATCAAATCGTATCAATTGTACATGTACATTCAAATCACTGCCCGGTCATACCAATCGGGCTTCAAACCAAAGTACAGTGGCACCGCTCTCCAGCGCCTGCCTCAAAATCAATGCACCGCCCTAGAGCCTGTGCTTCGAATACAACTACACGCTCCACCTTCGCGTGTTTCAAAAATCAAACAGGCACTGCTTATAGTCAGTGCTTCAAATCAAAATTCTACTCACCGGGTGCACCCTGGTACGAATGTCCGTTCTTCGCTGCCAACTCCTCTTGACCAACACGGTCCGTTTCTTGGGTTGAGCCCGTAGGACCCCGGTGAAGGGTGACTAGCAGCAGAGGGCATCCCACTCGAGCACGCAGATCGGAACCCTCGAGCTCGTTCTCCGCTCACCCGGCTAAGACGCCCTCGAACCTACCACCCGATTACGGGTGGCCCGCAATGCAAGTCAAATAATGAGCAGTTGGCAACGTAGAAGGTTCAAGCGTTTATTGGCCGGACAGAAAACTCTACATAGAGGAGCCTCATCGATCCTCACCCAGGAGGTGCGCCGAGGAAGACTGCTGGCTCCTTGTCAAACTCATACTTTTATACATTACAGCGCAACATACAAAGCCTTACAAGTGGAAAAGTACCAGCCCGTCCAGGCACTTCCAATGAGCTCATCCTATATCTAGTTTCAGCGATACAAAAAGGGCTACTATCTTTAAGAATAGGTCGGCTGGGTGACTCCCTTCTCGTCCCAGGTTCAGAAGGAATTTTGCTTGGTACTCCCTTTTAGCAGATGTGACCTTGCTTCTCGGTCGTAAATACAATTCAGCCTGTCTTCTAAACTGGGGTATGCTAACTAAGGAAAATATGGGCTTGGGAAACCACGTAATCGTAGTCCCTTCATGAAGAGAGAGTTGAGGGCCAAGATGGCCACGGTTCTGTTTTCGGCCCTTTCCGTCATACTAACTTAATTTAGGCGAAAAGGGCCTTATTACGGGGCTGAATCAAATAAGCTAGTTTTAGTTACGCTATGCTAATCATATATTTTAATTTGGATCCTACAACGGACTGCAGCTGCCAATGAAACAGGCACATAAGAGGCAGCAACAGTGCAAACCTTTGTCACCTACAAAGCTGACATAGAACTGTCAGTCGTACTCCAAATATTCATACTCCGGTATAGGGCGGCAGAATCCTATTGAGGCCAGCTTTGGCTTTTATCCAAAGTAGCAAATGTTCCATTCCACAAGCTCTAAATGACAATCTTTGGGTGAGAAACAATATCAGCAAGGGGCCTGAAATATCTATAACTGGATGATATCTTGCAGAGAAAGAAAGATTTCACACTTATAACAGTCAAAATCATTTTCTATGTACTCAAACACAGTGATACATTGACATTCTTGGGTAGCTCCAATGCTCTCAGGCTTGTGCCACTCAAACATTGCTTGGTGCTGCTGTTAATATGATGTGCACAAAACACATTTTGTAGAGGCAAACCATAAAGTAGGAGACATTCATTGAATTGTACTGGACAAACCATATATTCCCCAAAATGCAAGAGACATTAAGTCCATATTCTTCTTAAGAGAGCAAATATGAATTTATAGGACCCGGAGTGACATAAAAGGCCTCAGTGATGAGATCCCCTGGCACCATCTGAGCAATCTCTCAATAAGAGTGAGAGAATAGTGAATACGACCATACAATATCTATTTCTGCCCTTGACGTGGAAGCAGTATTAGAAAGATGTCTTCCACCTACTGTAACACCTATTGACCTTATGAAATGCCCCCTGTAGAACACTACGGCCGTCTGACACCCCAAACACAAAAAGACCCTAATACCTATCGGCAAACAAATGACACGCCCCCCCGAAACTCCCTTTTTTTTTTAACCTCCAAATTGTTAATTTACAATTATCAAATGGTTACGGAAAATCATATGGATGTTACCCCTTTCTACTCAGAAGACCGTCGTCAATGCCTTGATTACTTCTCGGCTTGACTACGGTAATGTACTGTATCTTGGCTCTAACAAAGCGGTAGTTAACCGACTGCAACTTGTTCAGAACGCCGCAGTCCGTCTACTCTGTAAAATCCCGAAACATTCTGGGGTCTCAACTCAGCGCAAGAAACTCCACTGGCTTAAGGTGGAAAACAGAATTCGCTTCAAAGCTCTGACTTTGATGTTTAAAATCAAGGCGGGCACGGCTCCTAACTATCTTTTATCTCTAGCCCAGCTCTACCATCCTATGCGTAGTCTTCGTTCCCAATCACTTTCAAATTTTTGTATTCCAAGATTTAAACTGGCAAGAATGGGTGGCAGATCTTTTGCCTTCCTTGGTCCTTCCCACTGGAACGCCCTCCCCCTCTTCATCCGCAAGGAGGAAAACTATGACAGGTTCCGTAAACATGTTAAAACCTGGCTTTTTGACCTATAACTCAATCAGCTTGTTTTGGTCATAAATATTGTTTTCTGCTGTATCGCGGCGCCGGGAAACCCTTTTTGGGTAGCTGTTGCGCCTTACAAGTTCTAATAAATATATATATAAATATAATTGTTTTATGAGTATAGAAGGAGGTGGTGTAAACTAAGAATATGAATCAAGATACGTAGATTTAACATACAATTATATGGAGGTTACACACATTAATGAGACCATTTGATTCATTCACATTGGGGACCGCTAGCACCGTTGATAGAGAAAGGTGCGGTTTAGTTATTAGAAAATGCTGAGATATCGTAACAGTCTTACCGCAATGTCGAAGTCAGGAGAGTACAGTTTTGAGGTGGTCAGATGCACGCAGGGTCCAGCGTGTGACTGTGTAGCATAAGATCGTCGCCATAAAATTGTAGTGAGCGACTTCGTAGACGCAGTAGGTTCAGAAGTTGAAGTTTAATTCAGACAAGCTACACAGCAGACAGGAGCGCCAGGGTGGGAGACATCCAACTCCAACAGCTCCACAACAGTTTGAATCAAGGAACTGTGTGACCACGCTACTAAGCAACAGGCAAGCATTCTATAAGAGAATACTAGATAGAGGAAAGGTAATGAGATGCAGTAGGTTAGAGATACAACAAAATGCTCACAAGGAAAGTGAAGAACTCTGTGAGCAGTTCAAGAATTGAGTTAGCAGTCCAGCTTCCGCCAAAATCTGGGAGACAGAAATGATCTGACCAGAAGCCGGAAGAATTCACCAATCGCCTGGACTGCAATAAACTTAAAAGACAATGGAGTTTGTGCCGATGCAACTGCACAGGTGGCAAGAGGCACTGACTCATGGGATCCAACCCTTGAGGAAGTAAGTGGGTTAGGAGGAGAAAAACAGGGCTGTGAGGAACGGCATCCGGCTGTTTGATAGCATGATCGTCAAATGCATTTGAAAAGGTTAATGTGGTGAATGAGGGCATTCTGCCATTTGATAGCACGATCACCAATTGCATTTGGTAGGATTTAGTGGTGAATGAACTAAGGGGACAGAGACAAACAACCGACTGGTGCATACCTACAGGGCGTAAATTTATTTCTATACCTACAAAATAGGAGGAGAATAAGTTTCATGAAATGTTTTTGATTATTTCATACATACAGTGTGACTACAGGGGGATGCTCCCGCTTTCACTCCAGTTTGAGCAACCATATTGATGAATCTTTGTAAGAAACTTTTTGATCCTACTCTTTTTTAATCTTTTGATAGATTTATCCACACCATCGTTTTCCCACTCACTGCTGGGTGGGGGGCCTGCGTGGTGAGTGACTATGAGTTTGGCCAGTGGCGGTCATGAGATTTCCATGACTAAGCCCATGAATGCATGGGATTAAAGTGCAATATAGAGGTGGCCTTCACCTTAAAACTTAAACCAAGAGATATACATATATATAAATTTATTTTAATATGGCATTTGAAAACGTGGTTTTGTATTGTTTTGTATTTATGTTCATGTGGTGTGTTTGTCATTTCAGTAACACATGAGAGTGTCGACACAGAAAGTGACAAGCAAGGCCATTGTATACAGTAACACTTATCTTGTCAAAACACACATATTCCTTTGAAGATTTGGATATTCACCAGGAGAGGGTTTTATACCAATCAGGATCGCTAGTCCTGAGTAAGGCCAAACGACCCTTTATGGGCAGTAGTAGAGGCTGAAACATGTCGACATAGAAGCAGTATAGCAGAGGAAGTGAGTCCTAACTTCCCCTAGACCATCTCCGATTTTGACATTTTTTATCCTATCTAGGGAACCCAGAAATAAAAATTTGAAAGGGTATCTCAGAGTTGGTTTTACACTCACACAATCAATGTCTTTTTGTTTTTCTGATTACTGTGCGGATCCCAACACATTTATATTTATGTCCTCCCCTCACTCCATCCCAGGCGTTGGTCTGCGCAGGGATATTGTAGCACAGCCCTATAATGAAGCATGCCATTTTTAGTGGGTGAGGGCAGTCTTTTAATAAACCCCAGGTTTCCTAAAGTGAAGGGCGGTATCTTGGCCACCCACCTATCCTTCCTTTTCCTCGTTTTGTTGTTACAGTATGAGCATTACAGTGAGGATGGAAAACGAGTAGCACTTCTCTCCCCTTATTATTTGTGTGATGATATCTCAAATATATAAGTCCCTGGTTATCCACTCCCATACTACGCTAGATGACCTGAAGGTTAATTGGGAGAGCTGTGTTGGAGAGTTGGACGAAGCCGATTGGAGAGATGCATGCATTGCTATTCTGATCCTGGTGATATCCTCTAGACTCCATCTCATACAATGACGATATCTCCACCAATCCTATTTATCGCCATATTGCTTATGAAGGGCCGGCATGCGTGATTTTCCCGCCTGACCTAGGTGCCATGAGCCAAGGGGTGATTGCTTAGGTCATGCCCGGTGATTCATTCCTTCAGGTCTACCATTCTCGGTACCCTCTCTGTGGTGGTGGGGGTTTCCATTGAATTGAATCCACGCCTTTACTCTGATTGGAATCATGGAGGATGTTGGAGGGCCCAGGGGGATAGATCTCTAATTGGACCTGGCACACTCATAGAAAAACTCGACATAGCTCGCAACTGACCATCCCCCACAGCTCCCACTGAGACGGCTTAGACATGGACTGGTGTGTCAAATTGGAAGAAGCAATATATGAATGGAGGGGCTGCCCTCATAAGTACATTAAAATATGGAGGATATGGTGGGACTATTATGGTCTGGTTGATTAATATAATGCTTGGGTGCCAAATTGCATGTCGTGCGATTGATGGGGTTGTGTGGCTTTTGGGGTCTGATTTCACACTGGATTATTGTGTATCTGTTTGTAAACTGAGCAGAACCATTGTTTGTGATACCTTGTTGTTGAAAACAATAACATCTGTAGAAAAAAAGGAAGCATTGCTCTGCAGCATCTCATGGAGTATTCTTGGCTTTTGGAAATTCTGCTTTTATATACGACTTTCTGCTGCGTGGAATAGGAGTGTGTAGTGATTGAGTGGCAGCAGGGTCTGTTTGTTGTCTGGGAGGTGGCCTGAATGTTTCTGCTGTTGTGGAGAGCCTGTTCCACTTTTCTTTTTTTTAGAAAGCAGTACCAGATTCAAAATTCCTTAAGTTGGCAACATTTTAAAAACACTTACAGATTGAGGGGGCACGTGAATTGTTTTCTGGCTTGCAGTGGTGGCAGCTGTGCCAGGATTGGCCTCTTCACCTTGGAGGGGGCATATGCTGAGTTCAGTGAACTGAAGGCGAATGTCCCTTCCCTGTAGATCAGTGACTTGTACAAAGATTGTGGCTGTGTGGCGGTACCAAGGTGAAAGTCAACAGGAGACCCTCTTAAGGAGAGGTGACTTTAAGGTGTTTCCTGTTTTCTCAGCCTTGAGAGAACTTCAGACTCGGTGTTATAGTGATGGCAAGAGGAGCTGAGGGAAGGAGTTCATCCTGGTGGGCGGAGCTTGGCTGCCCAAGTACACCCTGAGAGTCGTGCCAATCTACATTGTAACAACAGGTCTAACAGGAGTAAATACATCCTGAGAAGGTATACAATTTCCCCTCTTTACCATCCCAAGCAAAAGTGTCCTTGCAGCTCTAACAACACTATTTGCAGACTGCAGCAGTTATGCTGATAAAAAACAGAAGGAACGCAAGGATAGAAAGAATGACTTTATGCCAATTCTTGTGTCATCTAGGAGAGCAGATGGGAAGAATTTTAGGACCTGACCCGTAAAGCCCCAAGGCTTACCAGGAAGAATCCCTTTTGATGACAGTGCTGCAGGACCTTCAGAAATCTACTGAACCTGTAGAAGAGAAAATGACTTAAATGGAGGGTGTCTTATGGGAGGTAAAGTGCAGAGCAGATGCAGCTCAAGGTGAACCAACTGAATCAATGTGTATTTATACTGGAAAACAGGGAGGGAGGAGATATCTACTAGGTCTGAACATAAAAATATCTTCAACACTGTGTAATTACCTCCTTGCCCTATATAGAAACTAAGGGAAACATCGTTTACAACGCGGGGATTACATCGCGATGCCATTACATCGCGGTTTTTACAACGCAAGTCGTTACAATGACTTGCGCTGGATGGCGCTCTAGGACAAGGAATAGTATAATTTACTATCCAACACCTTCCCTACTGTGGGTAGACTGGAGTTGGAATAGTAAATTATACTACTCCTAAGTCCAGCGCCCTCCAACGCAAGTCGTTGTAACGACTTGCGTTGTAAAAACCGCAATGTAATGTACCGCGATGTAAATGTATGCGTTGTAACGTCATACATCCAGAAACTAAACTTGACATTCTGGAAAATATGAGAATACCTGCTTGTCTTAGGATTCAGGGCCCCCCTCCTCCAACTAATACTTTGAACCTGATAATTGAGGTCGCACCCTAGCACAAACTAAGATTCTTTGAATGGAATCTGCTTTTGAGGCAAAAATGACCATGGACTTGAGGCTCCCAACCAGGCGTCCCATCAATGTGAACTCATCAACAAGCATGCTTCTAGCCCAGGTGGCCAATCCTAGGCTAATAGAATTCATTACCAAGCCAACTGTGAAGAAAAAGGGAGATCCCATGCAGGGTTCAAAGTTCCATGAATTCCCAGACATTAGTCATATGATGTTACAATAGAGACAGGAACTGCAAACCATTAAAAATAGATGCTTCCTAAGGGAGTTAAGGCGTTGTTATGGTTTTCAGCATAACTGGAAGGACAGGATGTTTTGACATTTTTGAAGTAAGACAGTTTGCGAATTTCTGAAGTTTTCGCTGAGCAGAACTAGCAAATTTGGAGAAAGATGCACCAGCACTTCTTTTTTTGCTGTTGCTATTATTGTTTCCTGAGAGTTTTTGTCTGTGGTTCCTGATGTGAGTTCTCCTTATTTATGAAAGAGAGTTGAGGTTTGAGATACACAAGCAGATTTTGGGGGTCTGGGCAGGGGCTTGTAGTTTGGTTTCTTCCCTTTTCTCCCTCAACCTGGAAAAAACTGAAAACACTTACTGGGATTGTGTCACAGCACAGCTCAGAGGCCCAAAAGAACAGCTGGGGGTCAGCAGCACAAGGAGGCCAGGGCAGACTACTGACATGAGTAAGACAATTCCTACACCATTGCTTATGGACTGCATTAAACCACCCTCAATGCTTTTTACTGACTACCCATACTCTGGCGTTTCACCCTCTAGTCAATCTGCATTACACACAGGGCTATCTAGGGAAAGTGCATATCTTTCATCTGACTAAAAATTAAGAGATACTCATAGAACAGTACCCTCTGCCATAGACTGGCATCTCAGCTGCTACCAAAGTGGTCCAATGAATCCTGGATTACACTGCAGAAGGTCCTTCAAATCATGCTGAGGAATGTGTCGGCTCCTTGGCTTGAGTACACAAGACAAACCTCAATAACCATGAAATAAACCACTAGTTTTGGTTCTAAGAGTAGCATGCTATTTTCCAAAACGTGTTTCAGCACCTCGTCAGTGGTAGTAAGCTCCACATAAATGCCAATACAACACTGTATGAAAGTGGTTTAATAGTTGGGATGGATTGTTGTCCAACACAAGTAATAAACTCACTATCTTGTTAGGTCCAGTCAAAGGTTTCAGTAATTTAAACCTAAAAAAACTGAGCTCGACCCCTTTTAGATGTGGCACAGAGCAGAAATGCTTAAGTTAGAGAAAATGTTTAAAACATTTAGTAGTACCAAAAAAATTAAATGGTCTAAAATCACACAGTCCAAATTCCAAACCTATTTTACATACATAGAGGAAGATTTAATAAGCAAAATGACACTAAAACAATACAAATCCAATATGTGAAACCAAAGATATGATTTTTTAACTATGAAATTGAAAATAACGCCACAAAGCACTATCGGTGTAAATAGTTGTGGTAGACTGGGCCCCGATTTAAGGCTGACCACAATGGAGCCCTGATCAGATATCAGTGGATTGTTTCTGCTGAAAAGTATGGAAGTACAAGTTCGAAAATATTTGTAAGTCCTAATTCAAAGTGGGACTTTCTCACTGTTTTTAGTTGAAAACTCTCTTCACCCAGGTTGAAGCTGAAACTGTAGCTGCCGCTGTGGAACCACTGGTTAGATCCTGGCATTATGTTTGTCCCATTAACACTCTGAAACTTCTTAGTTTTTGTTTGAAAAATCTTTTAAGTCCCAATGCAGAAAGAGACTTTGAGAAAAGGAGATGTTGCCGAAGGACAAAGCTGAAATTCAGTCCGAAGCCATGGAACTCCCGGTCAGATACTTATTGCAGCAGGTACTGCTGAAGCTATGGAGCAAAAGTTTTTCAAAGTTTCAAAGGACCTCAGGGGAGTGCACATAGAGGTTCTCAGTGTATTAGGAAGAGACCAACATCAAAGTTGAGGCCACGTCCAGTTGCCACTTGTCAGCTGTTCACTTTAGGAAAAGGGCCTCTTGAAGCTTGCTGTGTCCCCGGAGCCACCCAGGAGGTCAGGTAATTGACCCTGGAGTCCATTTTTTCATCCTGGTACACAATGAAGCAGGTTCAGTTCTTTAGGGCTCCTTTCAGGTTACAGACAGCAGGTCTAGTCCTCTTCAGTTCCTCCGGTCTAGAAAGTGTTCTGATGGTGTGCTTTGGGGTGCCGCATTTATGCCTGGTACTAGCTAGTAGGCGAGGATAACTACTCGGATCTCCCTAACCAATGGTGTAAAGGTTCCCGGGAACGACGCTACCCACTTTTTCAGTGATTCTCGTTTACCTTACTCCACACAACCCCAACATGCGATGTGTCAGGGCACATTCCAGATGGTGAACGTCTTCAGCCACATTAAACTTTAGCTCTGAGAGTTGTGGGAGCACAGGGGAGTGCACAATGGCAATCACTTGTGTCTTCCCATATGTAACACTAAAATCTAGCTTGAAGCTATCCCTGTACTCACAACAAACTAGAGACAGTAGTCTGGTAGGACAAAGGCAGCCTTCTTCAGCACCTAGGCAGATGAATCACAGGAATAGACCTGGAATACTGTTTTCTTTCTTTCAAGCCCACCAAAGTGTTACATGTAGTTCAAACAGCCCTGTCAGACAGGAGACAGGATTTGACACTGTGGTATAAACAGGATGCCCATCACCCACACCCTGAAGGTTCTGCAGAGCTCAGCAGCGTCATCCCTACCAATTCAGGTCAACCTATTGTGTAGCTCCTGGGAGGAATTTCACATCTTGTTCACACCTCATTAAAGGCTGACCACAGACTGGGAGTTGGCAGAAGCTAATGCTCATTAGTCTTCTGAAAGCTCAGGCAGGTAAAGACTAACCTTCTGAAAGTTACTCAGTGGCCGCTCCTCCGCTAATGTGGAGGAGCGTCGCCCCACTCCTAAAAAGGAAAAATAAAACGATAATTACGTATCATTATTATCATATTATTTTTCCTATTACAGTCAGTGGCAGAGCAGGGCAGGGCTGGCCTGAGCAGGGGGAAGGAGTGGTTTGCACTCCCTAAGTGTGCATGACTGTTTCATGTTCCCCATCAGCCTGCATTACATAGCCTGGGAAGGAACATGCACAGGCTCCCTGTCTCCATCTGAGCGCCGAACCACAGCGCTCAGACCAATCACAATGCTGCATTGTAGCGTTGTGATTGTCTCTGGGGAGCCTGTGTGCCTGAGTGCTTCCTGCTGCTGGCCAGTACTGGAGACAGAAAGAAGGAAGATGGAAGAGGATGGAGGAGAGGCGGTGGCGGCCGTTCCAGGTAAGTCCTTTTTTTTTCATTCCCTCACACCAACACCCCTGTGCTGCTACTGAAGTTACTTTTCAATAATATTTATTGAAAATATGACTTCATGATTTCACCATTGAGTTGAATTTTTGAAAAGTATTCAGAATAATGATTTAATTATTTTTCTAGCTGGTTCCTGTCCCAAGTTAGCAGTATTGATATTTTAATCTATACTCTGTTTTTTTACATAGGACGGCTAGGCCTGCCTCCCTGAGAATAGCTTTTAGGGCCTCGTCACTGTTAAGACTTAAATTTTCTATACATCCCCCTTTTAAATATGATGCATCCTACCTTGTGGACTACAAGGCCTACGCAGGGTGACATGCTAATATTTAAAAGGGAGATTTTTACCAGTCTAATAGGGGTTCACACTGCAGCAGCCATGATTTTCACACTAGTGAATGGCACAATACCTGCTGCGGTCCACAGACAACATTTACCTTTCCATACCATGGATAGAGATTCAACACCATATTCTATGGCCTTATAGGAGAGTTAAATATACCAATCAGGGTCTATCCAATTTCTACATGTTTAGGGGGTCAGAGCACATACACCAGGGACTGCACAGTAGTGCACCAGTGTGCAGGCTAAAAATTAGCAATAAGTTACAGCAAGTAATGTGGCAGTCCACACAAAAAGTGCCATTTTATCAAAACCTCAGTATATAAATATGCCCTTTGGAATCCTCCTTCAGTCTTCATTGAAGTTAAGACTAGAAAAAAACACTAAAACATTGAGAGGGTATACATCAGTGCTTAATTTGTATAAAAATAAGATCCCGGGCTCTCTTCACGACTGTCGGACCTGGCTCTTTTTGCAGGTTTATCCCCAAACATTTTGCCTTTTGCCGCCTATTTTTCTGACCCTATTTTTGTTGGCGTTAGGACTCTGTGCACTTCACCACTGCTGCTGAGTGCTAAAGCGCATATGCTCCCTGTGTAAATAGTAACTGTAATTAGTTATCCATGAGTGGCATATTTGATTTACTGGTAGGTCTGTAGCAAAGAGCACTGTGTGTGCCCAGGGCCTGTACATCAAATGCTACTAGTGGGTCTGCAGCACTGACTGTGCCACCCATACCAGTAGCCTTTCAATTGTGTCTCAGACCTGCCATGCAGTGTCTGGGTTCTCAGTTTCTACTGCCATGTCGACCTGGCAAGTGCACCCATTTGCCAGGCCCTAGCCTTCCCTTTCTTACATGTAAGTCACTCCTAAGGTAGGCCCAAGGTACCCCCATGGGCAGGGTGCAGTGCATGTTAAAAGTGGGACTTGTCTTGGTGTGGTTACATGTCCTGATAGTGAAATACTGTGTATTTCGTTTTTTACTATTGAAATGACTAGCTCTCCCATATGCTATAATTGGGCTGCACGGTAACATTTTACATGTGTAACTTTCAATTAGGAAAAGCTAGAGATTTGGAGCTTAGGCTCTCTGAAATCAGAATTCAATAACATACCTTTTAATGAAGGTGGTTTTTAAATTGTGTTTTTCAAAATGCAACTTTTAGAAAGTGGTGATTATCTTGTATGACCATGCCTGTTTTTTGTATTCACTGCCTGGTTTTGGAGTGACAGGAGCTGGGGATGTGCATTCACTCTAGACAGTCACAATGGGGGTTGAGGTGTGTCCTGCCTTTCTTGGGTGACTCCTAGCTAGGCTGAATAGACCTTTCTGCATATAGAGTGTTGGGAGGAGTTTTCACTTGCGCCTGAATAGGCTGTGTCTGCTCTGCCACAGTGCTTGCTCCTCTTCCTGTAGTGAAGCTGGACCAGGGAGGACAGCATTGGTTTTTACTGAGCTCAGAGACCATTGCAACAAAGACTACAAAGAGAAAATGGGGTATAAATATTAGTCCTAACACCCCAGAACTTTAGATTACTTCTGGAATCAAGAGGAACCTCTGCCAAGGAATATGAGCTGAAGAGCTGTGAGGAGGAGACTGCCCCTTTGCTGTGTGTTGCTTTGCTGGGTTGGCCTGCAGTTGCTGTTTCTGCCAAGGAGAGGACAAAGACTGAAACTTTGCTGCAAACCTGCTTGTGAAGAATCCCCGAAGGATTGTGTGTGCTTGCCTCCTATTCTGAAGTCTCAGGGACACCAGCACTTCACCACCAGCTTCCTTGAACTCCACTTCTGGGAGTTCTGACCTGCTAGAAGGTGACTGTTCCAGTTCTGGGCCTCTGGAGGTTGTTTCTGTTGCTGGGAGCTGGAAAAACTTGAAGAAACCAAGAAAATTGATGCATCACCCGTCCAACGTCCAACGCCTGCTTTTCCGATGCAGCACTGCCGTGCTGGAAGAATTCCCCTACACCGCCACTGAGCAGCCAAAGGAACGACGCGGCGCCTGTCAGCTTCTGAACAAAAAACAGTGTCCAGTGCACTAACCTCTGAAGTCCGAGATCACTGCACAGTCAGAAGCAGGCCCTGCTGTACAGCTGAATTGACGCATCATGGGACCGCAGCTGTAGAAATCGCTGCAGCACCTGTTTTGCTGCCACATCGACCTCTAGTGCATCCAGATTTCCACACATCGCACCTGTCTGGCAAATTTTCCAAAGCTGCACCCGCAGACCAGAACCAACCTGTAATCGACTCATCACTTCCCCTCACAGTTCAGATTCCACACATCACTTCTGCGTGTGTCAGGTCCCCACAATTCTTACCTCCTGCGCTGTGATGCGGGGCAATAGTAAATGCGACTTTGTGCCGTTGCACGAGTCGCCAAGGCTGGGTTGAAGTGCCACTGCACTGATTGGCGGGGCTCAGGTAAACGCGACTTCGCGCCGTTGCACGAGTCGCAAAAGCAAGTATTCAGCGCTCTTGCGCTGTAGTGAGGGACAAGAGGAAACGTGACTCGGTGCCTCCGCACGAGTCACCAAGGTAGGATCTTTAGGCACCCTTGCGCGGTCCGGACGGAGTGTCCGCTTGCAGGTAGAGCCTTCGCTTATGCTCCTGCGTGCCTGCGAAGCTCTGGAGAAGAATCCGAAGCGCCGAGGTGGGCCTCTTCCGCCTTGAAAAGCAGAAGCACCCGGAAGTGTCGGCCGGCCGGCGGCGTCAGTTGCGTGCCTTCAAACAACTAGACTGCAACCCTGCCAGGCGGAAACAGATGGGAGGAGTCTCGTTGCATGAGGAGAATGCCTTGCTTCCGGTCTTCAGGAGGTGAGCAAGTGGGAATATGACAGCGTGCAGCCGAACTGACGCTTGTCACCCCAAGGACTCAGGAACTGATGCCTTGCTATGTTTTTCTACACTTCTCTTCTCTGCGGATGTTGGGCCTTGTGAATTTTGACGCATCTAAAGGTACATTGTGTGGATCACGCATCCATAGATTTCTTTGGACAGAATTGCTTGAAACCTTTTAAAAGTCATATTTTGAATTGTGTGTGTTGGATTTTTGTCGTTTTAGTCTTGTTTGGTTTAGATTAAGATACTTTATTTTTCTAAACTGGTGTGGTGTCCATTTGTAGTGTTTTCACTGTGTTTCTGTTTGTCTGGGTGCAAATACTTTACACATTGACTGTCTGCTCGTGCCAGGCTACCAAGGGGGTGAGCAGGGTTTATCTAAAGTGTATAACTCCCTTATCCTGACTAGAAGGAAGGGTCCCTACTTGTACAAGGTCCATATCTCTGCCAACTAGAGACCCCCATTTCTAACAATTCTATATTGCCAGTGCCATGCTGCCAATAATAGTAACATTATAACTGCTAACCATCACACTCCTACAAGTGTGACAATAAAGATTATTTCAGGCCCCCAAAGCTATAAGAATGGCTTGGGCGGCAGGTAATAGTAATTTGTAATGTATACTGAATTTATCATTAACTGTTCTTTTGGTCATCTCTAAATGAGCCAGACAGCGCCACCTTGTGGCAGACCATCACAAGCACTGGTGTTGACAAATAAATGACAGTGCAGAGCAACAGAAACCACAGGCTCAATTTAAGCACTGGTATACTTTCTTGTTTTTGGTGGATCTGAGGATTGGGGAGCCTTGAAGCCTGTGTTGCTAAGTAATACCTTAGAGGATGGGATACACTGAAACAGCTGCAAGTGTGTTCTGTCCCCAGCTACAGTTGTCTGGAGCAGAAATGCATCAAAGCAGTTTTTCTTTTAGAACATCCAGTTCCAATGTTACTGGTGCTGCTTTTGCAAACTTAAACCAGAGGTCAAATAGTGGTAAGCCAGAGGTCATAAATGTGACCCCTGGTGACCCTCTGGCTTAGTGATTTTACAGTGCGCTATCACATAAATGTAGATCTGCAATTCTGCTTCAGCGTAGGATGATACCCTGAATAATAGGGAGGAGTGCTGTTTTCCAAATTTCAGGTATCTTATTGTTGCTTATTGTGTTTTTTATTACAAGTAGGAAGGTTCTGGGATGAATGTTTCTGCTGTACTTAAACTATTTTAGAAACGTGGACTTTGTTTGGAATGCAAACCCAATAAGATGATGGACAGAGCGCTGAAACTTTTCAGACATTCACCCCCAGTCACTGTTAGATCTGGGTTAAATCCATCATTGTTATTTAGCACACCCCTCATCAGCCAGGCTAGCTTGTATCTAGTGGCTGGCCAAGCTGATGAGGGGTGTTACCCTGAAACCGGTCCCAGGATGCTTGTTACCGGTCCAGAGAAGACCTGTTAGGACTGGCCTGTTCCCATGTGGATCAGGGTCAAGACAGATTTGCATATGGGTGGGTCTGAACTGGGGTGGGGAAGATAGCCTAAAGAATGATGATGGATCCAACACAGATATGTGACTGGGGGTGAGTGTCTGAAAGGTTCAGCACTCCATCCATCATCTCCTTCTGTTTGCTTTGTTCACCCTAAACTGGCAGGGTATGCCCAGACGTGGGTCCCTTGCTCACTTTGCCACTATATTCAAGCTAGCCTGGCTAATGAGGGGTGTTACCCTGAAACCGGTCCCAGGAAGCTTGTTTACAGTCCAGGGAAGACCTGGCTTGGCAGTTTGGGCTCGACTGTTCCCATGAGGAACAGGGTCAAGACTGATTTGCATATGGCTGGGTCTGAACTGGGGTGGTAAAGTGAGCTAAAGAACGATGATGCATTCAACCCAGATCTGTGACTGGAGGAGAGTGCCTGAACTATTTCAACGCTCCATCCATCATCTCCTTGTGCTTCCTTTTTTTGGAATGCCATTTTGTTCATAATTTTATTGGTGGAATGCTTGAATTAATTTCATCCAATAGTAATCACTCTGGGCAGCCATTGAGCCCATTGTGTTTTAGATCATCTGTGCTATGCCAGACAGTGACTAATCATATAACATCGAGTCCTGCCCCTGCCCCAGAGGGGCTGTCCCACACCTCACTGTCATGCAGTTGCACAGGAAACCCCAAACTAGTGTCTAGCTTGTTGGGCTTCATCAGTGAGGTTCAGCATGAGACCTATGGCACAGCAAGCTTAGGACCCACATCTGGGCATATCCCATCCTTCATAACATAATCACTTAGACAGTACAAAAGTGAGGGGGTAATGCTGAAGTAATCATAGTCACTTGTGATTACGCTAGGATGCATTTTAGTCAGAATTACTTAAATTCATCTCACCCACTTTTGTTTGTAATTCCTCCACTGCTTAACCCTTTTCTGCTTTCTTTAACAATAGTCCGGTATGAAATAAACCTGTTTGAACACGATTCAGCTAAACTTTTGAGGGATTAGAGATTTAAAGGACCCGAAAATTCTTTATTGCAAGGTTTATCACTGTCATGTTTGTCACACACATTTAACCCCTCCGGGAGAGAGATGGTTATCTCTGGGTAGTATTCATTGTTTAGTGACCCTAATTCTGTGGACGAATAAAGACTCCAAAGAACATTTCTAGTTAAAAAAAGAATTCTCATGTCTGCTGACCATTGCAATACACTCCTATCCTCCTCCTCGCCCTAGAGTATTGACATAGCAAATGTTTTGGTATGTCCGTGGATAAATTACACATACTATGGAGCAGTAGGTGAGTGTATATCAAGGACAGCCATATAAGTAAATAATTTTATTTGTAGCAATCGGATGAGAAATTATGCCTGTCTGCCATCAAAAAACAGCTGCCAAACTGCTCTCTTGCTCTATTTTCTCTTTCAATTGTCCACATACATAATGAGGTATATACTATCTTAATATACATAGTATTGCAAGGCTTCAGTGTGTTTCAGAGGAAGGTAGGTATGCATTTGATATTTTTTTCCACTGGAGTGCTGCTATAGGATTAAAACATCAAGCATAAAGCAGGAAAAAATTGAAAACTGCCTTTCCTGGTGGATTGTTGTCAAAAAATGAAAACTGTCATTTGGTCTCATAGATTCCCCTTGAGGGCTTACAAAGACTAGGTGCTCTGCCCTGCAGAGGCCTGGATTCCCACACACAGGGATTACAGAAATAAATTGTTAAACTGTCCTGCAAGACTAGTCCTTGCCCTAGGATGAAAATGAAATTATCCTGCTTATTCGCCTTCTCTATAGGGACTGGAGACAAAAAAGTATACAAAATGTTCAACCTCCATTAAGATTGATGATGGAAGATTCGTTATCTCAGAGAGGTGGTCAACCTGCAGGACTCATTGAGTTTCTGCTGAAGTGGTGAGAGGACCCTCTGACTGGTCTCAAGAAAACGTATACATGCCTAATCCTAGGTTTCTTGATAAAGGCTTCTTCAGCTGAAAATCTTCCCATGAGAGGCAGATCCAAACATTCCTGTGGATTAATGTTGAAATGTTGTTTCCTTGATTCCTAGAGCATTACATGTTATATCATGTACAGTCAGTGTTTGTACACCTCGAAATAGAAAAGAACATCAATGTACAATATTGAGTGAGACTTTTTAGCATAGTCATGTGGCCCATGGGGACGTTGTCATCTTCACTAAGTTAGATGAGCATGCTGCAGCTTGCCTGCTGCTTTGCGCACGTTAATACACGTCTTTATTTTTTGCAATCATTTCTATGGCTGTTTTCACATTAGAACTCATTGCTGTGTTCATTCTCTGCATGTTCCTCGGATTTAGACATTATGAGCAAGGTCGAACAACAATGCTCCTTGTTATTTTGTTCTGGCCAGGCCTTAGCACCTAGACAAAGCATACTGATGCAACTGTTGTTTGGACGAATGCACTCTGGCCTTATTAGAATACATGAATAGGCGGGACACACTTGGAGAGGGAGCTTTCCAGGGAGAAGAGCGAGACAGCACCTATGATGTAGATATACCGTCTATAGGCTAAGGTATGGGGTCTGCTGAAAAAGCCCAGAGATTTTCAAATATATATTAATAATGTTTCTTATGGACGAGTTGCTATGCTGACTGCATTTGAACTATGGATTTTCCTGCTTGTTGAGGCACGTATACTGCATGTTCGGGCACGTTAGTTAAAATTAATATCTTAAATTGTTTTGTGTCTCTGTCAGATCTTATTGTGGACAAGTACAAGAGAGTGAGCGAAAGAGTGAGTCTTGTTACCGCAATTTCCGAGAGATCTGGTAGTGCTGTGTTCTGGGGTGTCTAATCATTTGTTTCTCTGTGAGTGAGTAGGGGAGCAAGTGAGAGACTATAGCTAGGCAGTCCTGGGCTCATGGGTACCAAGGTGGTAGGATAATTCAGTTCCTATACACCAAGGTCCTATAGTCCTGCGCATAGTTCTGTTTTTGGGCAGAATCCCTAACCGCATACTAAAAGAGAGGAGTAGTTGACTTCAATTTCAATATATTCAATAAGCCCTCATTCATTATATGTAGATTGAGGCTGTATGAGATTGTTAACACAGACAGATGGATCAGAGGACAAGATGTGTTATCACATTACAGAATAATTCCTCGGGGGAGTAACGGGCCCAACAAGAACACAATTTGGATATGATAATGAGAAGCCAGCTAATTTGCCAGCTCAGTGCTTTTGAATCTGAACATCGTTATTAAATCTTTATGCTCAATTACCACTAGAAGCACAATGCCAGCAGTATCATATGATACAAGAGCTAAAAGCCCCGTTGGAATAAGTCATCAAATGCAGACATGTACATGTGAGTGGCCATGAAAAGCTGTAACAGCACCCACCATCATGCAACCTGGGTGCAGGAAGCTATGATGAGATTATTAAGAAACGTTAAAAATAGATTAAACACAAAAAATCTATATATTGCACATTAAAAGAAAAGTACTTTATTGATGACATTTTAAAAGGGAATAAAGAGTTTCATCATTTGCATAATAACAATTTACCTTAACAATATAATTCATTGAGGTGCAATAAACATGGATATTTTTCATTAAACATAATTGAATAACAGTAGAAAACTCTAAATAACTGATGCTAGATTAATGAATAACGTTCCTTTTTTGACGACTTTCCATTCTCTCTAATATAGAAGTGCGCGTACTGTAACTTTTAAAATAAAAAGAAAGTAAAAAATGTTTTTCAGTAAAAGCATCCAATTAATTTCTAAGTTCTTGAAAGAGACAGCTTACTAGGAAATCAAAGGAGTCATGTAGGTAAGAGAGGAGTAGAAGTTGAATTTGGTTTTTCAAAGTTCACATAAAACTTAGACTTAAATATTCACTCAAGTGTTAGTGAAACCTGCCCTTAAATATTCACTCAAGTGTAAGGGAAACGTGCCCCATGCTCACCATTTGCGAATGTTCCTGAGCTCAAGGTTTAACTCTGCCAAAAAGCCATTAGAGCATTTGTTTTCGTTTACACTGAAGTACTCCTGGGGGCACAATACAAATCTGCTATAGAGAATAAGAATGTAATGACCAGACAAAGAAAATCCAAGATTACAAGCATTTTTCTAAAGTGGTAACTGTGTTGGGTTGGTAAATGAGCATTTTTACTCAAACCAGAAAAATAGGGATAACCATTCAATACAGACAACACCGCAACACTGAGATGCTCTTTACACAGGAGACCAGGCAATGCAGTCTTCAAATCCTATGTATTATAGTGTAGGGTGAATCCAAGAAAGTCCCATGGCATGCGGTGTTTGGTACCTACATGTACAGAGAACAGCATGGCGGTACTCGCAACTCCATTCTGACAAAAATAAATAATATAATATTAAAGCAGGCATTGGCTTGGTGGTGCAACATAAAGCCAGCCTCTGTGTGGCTCCCCAAAGAGACACCCCATAACTTAAACCACTCTCAAATGGATTGGTTCTGGCAACAAAGGTCATCTGCCCATGCTCTGCAACAAGAAAGACTTTGGAGGCAAGTCATTGGTGAATGTGCATTATATAATGAATAGGTAAAGTAAACTAATTCAAGGAATGGCCACTACACTCTAGGTGATAAGATGTCGTGTATGGCCACCATATACTGCAATACTTGTGATAACCCAGGAGAAATAACTATGTGCTAGCGATAGTCGTCCAGGTGCAAACAATGTCCGCTGGTTCTGAAGGTCCCCACTATCTACCAGACAGGTCTATCGGATGTCAAAGAGTGATGGTAAATGGCCATCTACTTTCATAGAGACATACACTTTTAATTGTAGAAGTATCTTAAACATAAATATGCTTTACATTGAACAGTCTTGCACGCGTAGTCGAGTTGAGACCAGATTACAGAAACCAGGATGTGATCGGAGACGCTTGTGGAAACATGAACAGTTTTTCAATGACACATTTAGGTTAGTAGGTTATTTTCATTATAGGCATATTGATTTTAGGTGATCTGCCCCAATTCATTTACTGAAGTCCTATTTAGAACCAAATTCCCTAGGTTCCAGAGCAGTCAACTGCATCCCCTCCATACACTATCTACAGCGGGTGTTTGGGGCAACGGTGATGGTGCCACGCTGCCAAATTACTGGTGTGTTTCAGTCGGTTCAACAGATCTGTATAGTTCAGTGACAGATATGTGAGTACAGGGGGAAGCTCCCCACCCATCGGACCAGCTGCCACTTCCATATTATTTGACTGCAGCATGGCTGCTGTGTTTCAGCCTCTGGCAGCATAGCTTAATGTAGACAAAGTGCAGGGGCAACTCTTGCAGAACACGTGCCAGTGGCATGTAAGCTTGATCAGGCTTCTTCTATCTGAGAGAAATTGACGGAAACCTCGAGGCCTAATAATATTGCATCATGGAATTTGGTCTGAATAAACAAAACAAAAAATCTTTAGATTTTTTATTAATTTGTATTTTCCTCTGATCCTACTAACGTGTTCTGATGTCTCGTCAACAGTCATTCATGTTTTAACAGACTTGACTAAATCGTAGAAACATATTAATATTGTTTATTAGTATTGTTATTATTACAACGACAATAATAATCATAGTACTAACAATAAGAACAATAAAAATGACAATAGCAACAACAACATAAAATAATAATGATGGACATGATAACAGTAACCTGACAATCATTATTTCAAATGCAAAAACACTATTTTAGGAAAGAACACACAACAAAAAAATGAATACACTGCACACATTGCATTTGTTCGCTACTCGTTGAAACGTAGCTGGAGAGCTAGTGTGGAAAGTCAATTTACAGAACAAAAAGAGAATGTTCCCGCTATAAAATACCTCCTTTCAGTAGGACTTCCGGAGCATGTACAGTTAGATCCGGTGTCCTTTGATGCTAGGTTAATGGACAGGAAGGATGTGACGCAAGAACTCTGTTCCTTGGGATACCACAAAGGCTTGCCATCGGCCACTAGTTCAACCTATCTGCTTGTACACATCTCCTCTAATTCCCCGGATGATGCAAGCAAGGAAAATGTGTCCCTTATTCCCCGGTAGTAAAAAACAAAACACTACAATGGGGGGTACAGTGGCACTCTCGCAAACCCGAGCCGGTGCTACTGCACTTGCGGCACTCTATCAAGCCACGCCCCTTACTTCCTGGTACTGAGGTAAATACATATTTGACACAGAAAGAGAGAGGCACATTTGTTCATGGCATGCATCATGGAAATACTGTCGGTGTGTTTAGGAGATATTGGCTGCAATGCAGGGCCGGACTGGGAACAGAAACCGGTCCTGGCAAACTGCTAGGTCGGCCCCACTGGGGGGCTGAGGGGGTGCGGCCGAGCAATGTGCAAGGGCCGGTTTCAGCCGATTTTGTTACCGGTGGGCAGATATTGCAGGCCTCCGGTAACAAAAACAGCCCCAGGTGCTCAAAACCAGCCCCCACCCTAGCGGCCCACCGGGAAACACCCGGTGCACGCTGCGGTCAGTCCGGCCCTGCTGCAATGGACAATAGGGACTTCATTATTCATCATAACAGCCCTATTAATGACAGTGTAGGGGGCACTGCTTTTGCATACACTCCTGCAGCACTTACCGCAAGATTCAATGGTAGGAGAGCCACAGTTTGTCCTGAGGATTTGCTTTTTTCTGTTCTCGTTGATGCCTCACTCTTAATCAATATTTTACCGAGTTAGACATACTTGCTAAATGTAGACTATAGAAAATGTTAATGTCCTGTTTCTTATCTGCATGCTATCTCGGCTAGGAAAACATCTCAATTATAGAGTAATAGTGAGTGAAAAATACAGGGCAGTGAACTTTCCTGAACCATTTATGTACTTAAAAAGTCAGTTTAGATTATGCGATGGAGTGTAACAAAGTTAGCAGAGCGCAAAAATGACCTGCAAAGCTTTAAATACAGAAATGAGATTCACTGAACAATATAACAGGATGCTCCAGACCAGACTTGCCAGAAGCTAAAGAGAGGGTGGCTTTGTTGGCTTCATAGACATTTTAAATGTGTTTGTTCTAGCGTTAGCTGATGTTTGGAAAAAATACACAAAAAATGGAAAATGTTAGATTTGTACAGATTGATAACTTTTTAAAATTCATACCTGTGAATGGTATAAATATGCTTGCTTTCGGCTACCGTTAGTTACTTATAAAATATAAACTGAATTATTTTGCCTATTTTGGTTTTTAATGTCAAGCAGAACCTGCTGTCATAATTTGTTTGTCTAACCTTCGGAAGAGTGATTTAAAACGGCAGTTCTTTGATAAGCAGACAACTATGTTGCTCCAGAAAAGGATTGGTAGTGGCCCTAGGGTGTTCTGAAAGTATGTGCTTCCATCCACAGAAGCCCACAACAACTTCAGAGCCACCACCAACGCCCACCACCAACTCATCAGAAAAACGAGGAAAAAAGCGATTGAAGACATAATTATTACTCATGCACACAACAGCAAAGAACTCTTCAACATCATCAAGGAGTTCGCCCAATCCACCAGCGAGTCCACCGACATCCCTCCCTCACAAGACCTCTGCGACAAACTCAGCACCTTTTTCCACCCCAAAATTAAGAGCATCTACGACAACTTCGACGAAGACAACCAACACACTGAACCCTCACCAACCACCCCCGACACCCTGAAGCCAGCGATCGACAACTGGGCAGCCCTCACCACCGAAGACACACTGAAGACAATGAAGTCAATCCACTCCGGAGCCCCCATGGACCCCTGCCCTCACCACATTTTCAACAGAGCCGGCGACACCATCACACCCATGCTCTGCCACACCATCAACCGCTCCCTGGCAACCGCCTCGTTCCCTGACAACTGGAAACACGCTGAGATCAACCCCCTCCTGAAGAAACCCTCGGCGGACCCCACAGACCTCAAAAACTACAGACCCATCTCCTTGCTCCCGTTACCAGCGAAAGTCATCGAGAAAGCCATCAACAGCCAAATCGCCACATTCAACGAAGAGCACAACATCCTCGACTCCTCCCAATCCGGCTTCAGAAAAAACCACAGTACGGAAACCGCCCTCCTCGCCACAACAGACGACATCCGTACCTTACTGGACAAAGGAGAAACAGCATCCCTCATCCGATTTGACCACTCAGCAGCGTTCAACACAGTCTCTCACTGCACCCTAATACGCAGACTCCACGACGCAGGGATCCAAGACAAGGCCCTCGACTGGATCCGCTCCTTACACTCCAGCAGAATGCAGCGGGTCAGACTCCCCCCTTTCCTCTTGGACCCTACACCTACCACCTGCGGAGTCCCCCAGGGGTCCTCCCTCAGCCCTACGCTCTTCAACATCTACATGGCTCCGCTCACCCCCATTGTCGGAACTTACGGACTCAACATTGTGTCATACGCAGACAACACCCAACTCATCCTCTCCCTATCCAACTAACACAATACCGCCGGACACAACTTTCGAGAAGGCATGGAAGCCGTCGCCAAATGGATGAAAAACCGCTACCTACAACTAAACACCAACAAAACGGAAGTACTCATCATGAGCCCAGACACCTGGAACGACACCTGGTGGCGCCCTGCTCTCGGAACCCCGCCCACCCCCATGGACCACGCACGCAACCTGGGAATCATCCTGGACTCAGAGATCAAAATGGACTGCCAGATCAACTCCGGCTCGTCCTCCTGCTTCCACACCCTCTGCCTCCTAAGTAAGACCTTCAAATGGATCCCCCGGAAGGACTGTCACTCACGCCCTGGTCACCAGCAGGCTCGACTATGGCAACGCACTCTATGCCGGAATAAACAAAAACCTCACCCACAAGCTACAGAACATCCAAAACACCGCCACGAGACTGGTCCTCAACCTGCCAAGACACTGCCACATCTCCCAGCACCTGCGCACACTCCACTGGCTCCCCATCGAAGCTAGAGTCACCTTCAAGATGCTAACCCACACTCACAAGGCCCTCCACGACACCGGACCAGCATACCTGAATAGCCGACTCATATTCCTCCCACCCCAAAGGACCCTACAATCAGCTCAGCTCTCCTACGCCGTGGTCCCCTGCACCAGAAAGACCAGATCAGGAGACTGCTCCTTCTGCGCGGCCAGAGCCTGGAACGACCTTCCGCTCCACCTCAGACAGATAACATCGCTCCCCATCTTCGCAAGAAACCTCAACCTGGCTCTTCGATAGACCCCCTCCGAGATGGACTGGAACCTGCGAACTCCCCCCCCCCCCACACCCCCCAGCACCTTGAGACCCTTACGGGTGAGTAGTTGTGCTTAACAAACATCTGATTGATTTGATTTGAGTGTAATCATACTTTTAAGCCCTACTTTTCCCACCGAGATCTCGAGTAACTTGGTTGATTTAAGTTCTAGGCTTTGTACATTACCTGGCACAGTTTTAATTTGATTTTTGCCTGAATTGCTGACCCGTCAAAGTTTCTAGTTCAGGAAAGAAGTCTGGCTGTGGAATTGGAAAGCTTGTGCCACTTGGAAGTAAATTGTGTGGCTAGGGAAATGTAGGACAGCTAACATAGACTGCAAATAGTTACAGAGAACAGCCAGACTCGTACTAGGGTTACCTACAATACGAAGAGATAGAGCAAAAGAAAAGAAAAGACTGGTAAGGGAGGGGAGCCACTGCTGAGCTCTACAACTACGGCCCTGATTACAAGTTGGTTGATCCGTGCATTAAACACCTGTTTACACGTGGGACACCTTTTTAGGTCGAGCATTCGAGACCTCTTGTATATACTTTAGTATATACTTATTATTATATACTTGCATGTATATGTACTTTGTGGGCTCTGGATATCAGCCCTAGGACTTGTTTACTTCTGCTTAGGGACTTTTTTTTCTGTTCAACTGCCTCTATTTAACTGTCTAAAGAGAAAACAACCAGCAGAGGTCAGTAAAATACCAGAGTCACTTTAGCATTCTCTAGATTCCAGTCCATAGAAATGGTCTTCAACGAGCACCCGTAGACAATAATATTTTTTTCAAATCTTGTATTTTCAGTGATATGACCAACAAAGGCTCTGATTATATATTAAAAACAGAGCTTTGGACTATACCATTTCCTGCTGAAAGGCAATATTTCTCTCCATGTGTTTCCATACCTGGCATGTCACTCATTTTGGTGCTTATTTTCCCTCCATTTTAAAGAACAATAGATGTTTCAGCACCCAGGCTAATGTGCTGCATAGCTAAATACATATAAGGTCCCAAAGGCGAGACCGATTGTATTGCAAATGCTTGTTACATGTGGGACGGAATTACGAGTTGGTAGGTAATTAAAAAATCTGTTAATTATAGGATGCATTAAATATCTCAACGTTTGTTACATTTCGTCAGGTCAAGGTTGCCGAAATTTAAAGGGCGGAAAAGCATATGGTATTCACTGTATCATGCACATTTTGGTGCTTTAACACAAAAATCCGCATGTTATTCTCCACCCACTCTAATATTTATTGCACATGATAAATAACGTATCCAGTGGTATTGGTATACATAAGATGTGATAAAAACTACTTAAAGTCGTAATCAAGGCCTATGTGTATGGGAAGTCCTAGGAGATCAGACAGAATGATTAGTGTTAATCAAACGTTCAGTTAATGCCGAAGCAAGGGCACCATTTGATTATTAACATGAATCCGTATTTATTGTGTGTGATTATAATGGTATTGATTTAATTAATGGAAGATATGAAATTGTTATTTAACGCTATAAACTCTTGGTTTCAACTCACCCAAATGCCATTATGTTGTCGCTAAAGGAGTTAACAATGCGTGGAGTGGGAGTGTGGCAAAATAGATTGGAAATATTAAAGTATTTGAAACATATCAATTGTGCAGAAATCCTACAGTTTTGAAACAGCTACTAAATTCCAAATAGATTACATAATGAATGAGAAATCACCATTACACATAAATGTAGTTCTTGATCCAATTGGCTTCCGGAAATATTCTTTTCACATTAAACCATCTCTAGCCAATTTAATCATAAAACGTTCAGCAGTCTGTAACACCTACAATTGAACAAGAGCTATATATGCCACTCACTACATTTCTGTACAAATTGCTTTAAACTATGAATGTTTTGTACAAGAAGAGTCCTGTTCAGGGCCAGAGTGGAACCAAAAGCATCCATGGCAAAAAATATTCAGACACCTCGTACCCTTCATCTCTTTGATCTCTCTATTCTTCCTATTTCTTTCCCTCTGTCTTTCCTCTCTTTCATCTGTCTCTCCTAAAGCACACATGGTGCCTGCTGCAATAAACCTGAAGGAACTAGAGAAAGTAACAGAGGTACCAGTAGTGGCCCTGGACCTTCAAAACGGGTCCCCAATTGCCCCATTCCACTACGGAAATGGTCAGTGGAATAAATGGACAGCCCACCCATGGCCTGTTACAAAATAGGCACCTGGTGCGACCTGAGCAGTCACTGCACTCATTTAAGTACCATGCAAGGATGCAATACAAACCACACTTTACAAAAAGGGGACATAAATTGGTAGACTTGGTCCACACAGGTATTTGTGAGTGGGTGGTCCCTTATGTCCATTTTGTGTGAATGGTTCTTCTATCAATGAGAGAAAGAACACACAAAATATGTCCAGGTTTTTAATAAAGGTTTTCATGTTAATGCCAAAAGGAACTACAGGAATCTCTAATATTCTGAGGAGGATGCCTTACCCACAACATATCATGGAATGCTTCATCATTAGCAATTCTCCACACCTTGGTAGGTAAATACCACCTTGCTGGATTTGACCATTACTCGGAGCCCTTATATAAATACAAACTGTATTTTTGCAGGAATCCAGAGATATAGTAAAAATATCTGGAGGTAAACCCAAGGCATATTCTTTATTATTTGTGTGTATCAGATATCCAATGAGGCTCAAAGGCTCATCTATCTGATAGCTTATGCCAAGATGTTTCGGCCATTCAAACAACCCATACTGGTTCCTGGCCTTCATCTGGGCTTCTATAATCCCTGCCTATCTAGACATTTTATGCCATGCACCCGAAATGAGGCCTAATGCTCTTATGCTTTTCTTTGTCTTCATCTCTTTAGCCATGCACCTGTAGGCATAATCATGTCGGAAGACAGCGAGAATACCAATAGTTAATTAGACTAAAAAAGAATTAGAAGTAAGCTCAAAAAGCCCTCACAACAATCATGTGGGAACTATTAAATCCCGGGAGCATTCATCGCTTCATCCTAGGAGGTAATTCAATTGCCACATCTCAATTCACTTGTGCTGTGACAAAAGTCCTAAAAACACATATGGAAAACTCTCCACTCAAGAGCATACTTATGTGATCATTCATATTCACATCCATGCACATATGTACAACACTTGCCCTAACCTGAGTGTGGGTTTATAGTCATACTGATTACATCATGGAAGCACTCTCTTGTAGTCACACACTTCAAGATATCGGGTAGAAGAGGAAGAAATAGAATTTCAAAGGTCATCTCATGTTCACCTTTCTATAGACTGGTTGTTTGTGTCTCGTACAGTATATTTTACTTCAGTTCCGCATTAGACAACTATCAACCACCTTCTGTGGTGGGGGGGGCTAGATGCATTATATCGGTAAAACTAGTAACACTAAAACAACCTTTTACATCCGAAACTCATGCAGCCCAATTACGTGCAACAGGTATATAAAGGACAAACATATAATGAGCATGCTGACAAACGTCCAATATAATTACTTATAATTAGAAACTGGCTCATCTCCTTGCCTTATTACCTTCAGAACCTGCCCTTTGATATTTCCAATTGGCCCAACCCAATATGGTTGTACCTCCTACAAGTCCTTACTTAGTCAAGAGAATGTGCCTTCTTTCCACACCAAAAAACCCCCTGATCTGCTGGCCCCCAAATGGACATATTTTGCTGGTGACCCGTATTTTAACAGCTGCAGTCATATGGTTCGTGGTGAAGTGATGTCACAATGCCATGCCGTGATGATGTTGATACACTGCTGTGAGAATTTGGGTTGTTGGTTTAGTGGGGTGTTAACCCTGCTCAAGGAACAGCCACAGTCCCTGTCAGGGTGACCCACAAAAGTCACTAAATTAGCCTGTGCTTAATCCTCTGGTAGTTTGGCACAAAAGAAGTCCGGCTTAATTTAGAGGCAATGTGTAAGTATTTATGCAGCACACAAACAGTAATATAGTGAAAACACAAGACAAGAAAAATCCCACACCAATTTGGAAAAATAGAGTATATTTTAATAAAACAAACAAACAAATCAACAACAATCCAATCTGGAGAGCCAAAGTTATGAATTTTGAAAGTTTAAGGTAAAAACTAGCACCTAAAATATCAAAGCACCTACTGCTGGCATTTAGCCACGTGAGACCGGGACAAAGTCAATTAATATAGCCAACCACAATGGAGCAAACAAAAGTCCGATACAAAAAGTAGATTGGACCCATTCGGCACTTAACTTCAGACTTAGAAGAAAATTGAGGAAAATGTCTCTCAGAAGGTATAAGTTCACTGTGTCACGGCTTTAGGGAGTGTCTGAAACAGAGGCGTCTTCATCTGGAAGCCACTGGACAAAGTCACAGTGATGATTTATACGTTCTGACTTGTTCTCTTTTTTGGAAGTTGAAAATCTCCAGCAGGACAAAGCTGGAGGCTGTAGCTAAAGAGAGTTCCATGAGGCCGGATACCCCTTTAGTGAAGGAATGCTAAACAGGATTTGCTGCTGCGGAGAAGAACGTAGCAGGAGCTGCCTCGAAGTCAGGCTGACTGGCGAAACACCTTGGGCGGATAGACGAGTGGGTTGTTGGTTCTTAAAGCAGTATTTATTCAAAAATGTTTTAAGATTTTCGATTTTGGCTTTTTGGCACCAATCAACAGCACCATCAAGGGTCCAGGACTGGAGGGGCACCACTTGAGGGGTTAGGGCTCACTCAGATGGTCCAAGTGCAGGTTCAAGATGGTTGGAGCCTTTTTCTGTCCCTGAAGCTCTGATCAAGAGGCCAGCCAACTAGATTTTGGAGTCACTTCAAGTAGTCCTGGGTTCAATAGATGGATCAAGGCTTAAGGAGCAGGGCAGGCATTGAGGAGGTTCAAGACGTGCTTCAGGCAGCGGAGCTGTCCTTCAAGGTGCAGCAATGCAGTCCTCTGTAGTACACAACAGGCCACAGTAGCAGCCAGTCCTCTGAGAGTCCTTCCACAGGTCCAGAAAATGAACTGAAGAGTGGGTCTGAGGGTCCTATTTTTATACCTGGTGCTTTCTTTGAAGTAGGAGCAGTTTTTAGGTCTCGCTGAGTCAGCGCGCATACGCTGCTCTGAGAGACATTTAGTAGGTGAGTTTTCAAAGTGCTGCTGGCTGGCCTAGCGCTTGCGTTCACGTGAGCGTGCACACGCGGCACAGCCAGCCACTTTCAGTGCCCGAGGCGCCATCTTGAGCTTTCACTTTTTCCTGCCGTCACACACGCACCCCTGCTTTCACTTTTGCCGTACCACTCGCGTGTTTGCCGGCGCGCGCGCACACGCACTTTCCTTTTGCTTGTTTCTCCACAAGCCAAGCTTCACCCATATCCAAGCCACCCACAACGTCCCCAGGTTCCAGCGTCAAAGGGCTCACTGATTGGCTGTGTCCTCTCTCCCCAAACAACTTAATTTTGCAGACACACTGTTATACCGCAAGCTTGTTTTTCTTTTGCCTCCACTTCTAACTTTCATGTTTCAGTTTGCTCCCACCCCCTCCCGTTGTCCTATTCCCTTTGCTCCCACCCCCCTCCCCGTTGTGTGTGTGTGTCTTTATTCCCGCCCCCTCGCTCATTTCTTTCTGTTGTCTATTTCCTCCCGCCCCCCCCTCCCGTGCTCACCATGCCCACACAGCCGTAATTGCCTGGGGAAGAGGTGAGGCATCTGTTTTAATTGTCTCTATACAGGTCAGCTTTGCATAATTGCAGCCACAGTTGTTATGTTTCCTATTGATTGCTAGACTTGTTTTGTTTCCGTATTGTCTCTGTTCCCCCTCCCCTCCCGCTGTCTGTGTTGTCTCTGTTCCCACCCCTTCCCGTTGTCTGTGTTGTCTCTCTTCCCGGCCCCCTCCCATTGTCAGTGTTGACTCTCTTCCCACCCCTCTCCCGTTGTCCGTGTTGTCTCTCTCCTCATGTTACCATCAGCTTCCCAGCGCCATGCCTGCGGCCCCTGTCCGGGGGCAGTACCCTTGCCTGCTGCTCATACACATATAGCAGCAGCAGTAGTTCCTCCGGTGCTCCTCCACCAGCCACCCGGGCATGGTGTCGGAAATTCCCAGGCTCAACCAAAACCGCCGGGTCCATGAACACTCTCCCATGTTGTTTTCTCTGCAGTTAAGCTGCTTGCTGCCAGATTTCTTCACCATAGGCTTCAGGGATCTAAAATCCCCTGCTAATAGTTTCCTTGCACACCAGAGCTACATCAAGGGGTCCGTTCTGCAAAAAAATATTTTTATGTTTCTTTACCCTTGTTGTTATACAAACTCAGCTGAAAGTGTCTTTTTAAAAGCAAAATAACCCTTGCACTCACTGACACAGCTGTCAATACTGTGAACATTTGCTGTAGTATAATGTGAAGGACAGATTTTTTTCGTGGTGTATACTTTCGATCGGACTGTTCATGTTTTTACTGAAACAGTAATATTTTCTTGAACTCTTTTGGGGATAGGGTGCCTAATTATAGTAATTTCATGTTTATCCATGGGAAAGCCACAGCTTGACACTTGCATGGATACTTTAAAAAAACGACTATACACTGTAGTGATGCTACAGGGTGTGGCATCCCCAGGCACCCCACGATCTGATCACTTGTGCCATGTGCACCTCATGCACACACCAATTTTCTGCTGGGTTCCCGGACAATCCGTGATCTTTACATGAACTGCCTTCCTCTTCACCAGGCTGCATACTTCTTTGGCTGCTGGGTTGCTTTTTATTTTACTTAAGGTAGTTCACACTTTGAAACAGTATACAAGGCTGTGCTGCTTTCAAGTAAAGAGTTCCTGCTGCAAGCTGAGATTAGGCAAATTATGGAGGTCTTGATTCAAGGTTATGTTAAATACGTATGTTTTTGAAGGGTCACCATTCACTAGTAAGTGTGCCATTTACCTATCTGCTTCTAGTGGACACAGTAATTGCTGTGAAACAATACCCATTTTCACAAATATATTTTCCTTTGCCCTTTATGGAAAAATGGGCTACTGCATTTTTTGACTATCCACCGGGTTTGTGGCATTACTAGAAGTTGCAGAATAATTTGTACTCCTTTAGCCTTTATGTTCTACTGTGCATTCGACTTTAGTTTGTGGTAGTATTATTCCATGCAGGTCAAATTTATAACTGGGATGCTATTTAGTCGCGCTTTCAGCACCACCTCTGCACCACTGCCGCACCACCACCTCAGCGCGCACACCATCTTAGCACCAGCGCACATCACCACATCACCTCAGCACCAGCGCAGCACCACCTTATCACCAGCGCAACACCACCACAAGTGCAACCTCACCTCAGCAGCAATCAGCACTAACGCAGCAGCACTTCAGCATCAGCACAGCACCAAGTCAGCATTACTCAGTACCACCTGAGCACTAGTGCAGCACCACCACCTCAACATGACTCAGCATCACAGAATCACTCAGTTCCACCTAAGTATCATTCAGCATCACCTCTGCATCAGCACTCCTACGCCTCAGCATCACCTACGCATCAGCACACCACCACCTCAGTCTGCCCTTGTTATCTGGAATCTGTTGATTCGCCCCTAAAATCTGCCCACTGCTCGTGTGATAATTCAGTTACTATTTCCCAACTTCCACCATCCCGTTATTTATGTAACCCCATAACAAAAAAAAACAATAACCAACACACATTACAACAGGCATTACAACAGGCAGGGAGAAGTTGCCAGCATGACCAAGAAAAAATACATTTTTTTATGTTAATTTTTTAATAAGGTCGTTCAGTTGTACACATTGTCTTCTTGGTTATATATTTATAAGGTAACAAATGTTTAAAACAATTTTTTATTATAACTTTTCAACATGCTAAACAGCAGTCACGATGCTATACAACATAGCTTAAAGACATTGGCTAAACACTTAAAAGGTCCCAAAGGCGAGACCTATTGGCTATGCCAATTCTTGTTATAGAATTTCCTTTGAAGTGCTTGAAGTCTCCTGCTTCCCCTGCACTGATTCCAAGCTGGCTGTATGAACAATGCAGGCATGGCAAGTTCTGTGTTTGAATCCGAGCACAGCCTAGTCAGTTGCAAATGGGGTGGAGCCCAGCTCCGCCCCATCCAACGAATGATGGCCCATCCTGACATACCTAATCCCTCTATTTTATGGCTGTCTGGGAGGAATAAGCAAAGTCCAGATGCCAACTGCAGCCAGTCACGCGACCCAGGAACAAGCTGCAGGAAAATGACAACTTTCTAAGAGTGCCATTTTAAAAATTATTACTTAAAATCTAATCTGACTTTACAATTATAGAGGATTTTTAATTACAATTTCCCAAAAACCAAACCGGAAATGTTAACTAGTTTCCAATCAAAAATTAGCACTTCTTAGATGTAATAAGGCAACTCAATGTTATCCCATAGGAGAGGTAGACCTCACAGTAATGAGAAATGAATTTAGGAGTGTTTCACTACCAGAACATGTAAAACTTAAGTACATGTTCAACCGTTTAATTACAATGCACCTTTTCCTCTCTGCTTACCAAGGGGTGACATATATGCAATAATAGGGGGGCGTAAGGCTTGGTAAAGGGATTGTATTGCCAAATCGAATTGCCAGCTGGAATTGCATTCAGACTGCACTGGCAGGCCTGGGACATGTTTTAAGTGGTTACTGAAGTGGGTGGCACAAGAAGTGCTGCAGGTCCACTTGTAGCAGTTAATTTACAGACCCTGGGTATATTGTGTATTACATATTGCATATTACTTTGCAAGGGACTTAGAAGTCAATTAAATATGCTATCAGTTGTAAGCCAATTTTACTATGTCTCAGGTACTATTGCCGACCTGTTGGCAAATATGTGTCTGATTATGAAAAGGGGGCCTTACTGGTATTGTAAATGATTCAGTATTGTTGAAAGGATGCTCAGTGTTTTTAATAGAAGGTGACTAAAACCTTTGCAACTCAACATAAATACCTGACCAGTCCCCTAGAGAAACTAAGGGAGCTAAAAGAGATTGTCTGGGAGAGAGCAAGGCAGCCATGGTCGTATCGCTGACCTATCAACAGCTGTGTCATGTGGATGTCATCATTCAGACCTAGGCTGCAACTCTTATAGTGGTACATTCAACCCTTAAACATAACTTTGATTCCAAATGACCTGTTCCTGGTTGAACTTATCAGTAAGGTCCATACAAAGTCAATCTCACTGTGATTAAAAAAAAATATTCATTAATTGTTTCACTGTCTTTTATCGTCTTATAGTACTTCTGTACTCATTTATTCTAGTTAGAACTGTGCAGGTAGTCATTCCTATGTATTTTAAGCCACAGGAACACACAATGATGTGAATGACAGTGGTTGACTCACAATTGGTGTGATATCCAAGGTAAGGTGCTGTATTCATATCCAGATCGAGGTCTTTTACTTTAGTGAGTGGATATGTTTTGCAATGTCCACATGGATTGTGACCTGAAACTGAAGGGATTGTCCATGCTGTTCTAAAAATGCTTATGTGTGGAGTTGTTCTAGGCCTGTTGTGGACTAGTGACTCTCTAAGTGACTTGCCCCGTTTGTACGAGAACATACGTTTTTCACATTTTATTCGACCTAAGTTGAGAATTTTGATCTGTTTTCTAATTATATTTCTGACACTATTAGAGTGTATTTCATATGTGGTGACACAGATTAAGCAATCTGTTTTGGCTCTGTCAAAAGATTTTAAGAGTAGCCCGCGAGGATTATTCAGGGCTCTTTACATTTCCCCTTTCAATGACCTTACTCAGGTATTCCTTCTCTCTTAACTTGTTTTCTAGAAGGCCTGTATTATATTTGTAATCCTTCATCTCAGTGCAGTTTCTTCTGAGCCTGAGAAAGTGACCAATAGGCAAGATATCTCATTGGATTTCAGATGGAAACTAGCCTACCTCAAGAGATTTCTCCAGTCTGTTGGTTTATAAAAGACTTTGCATTTCAAATGTGTGCCCTGTGCTTGTATGTGTAGATCCAAGAAAGGAATTTCATTTTTGCTCATAGTCCTAGAGAATCTCTAAAACTCATTCCTGGTGTTCGTCCAGTTCATTACATCGTGAATCTCTGGCTCACTACCTTTCCACCTGTTGAACATGTCATCAATGTAGCATTTCCAAAGCCTAATGTTATTGGAAAATGGATTTGCGTGGTTGAGAATGTGGCATCTCAAAATTGTGGACATAGAGGCAGGTGTTATTAGGGGCAAATGTACTGCCTTTAGAAGTGCCATGCTCCTTCAAATGGAAAGCATCCTCAAATTTGAAATGATTTCTAGTCAGGGCCATGTGTATACAACATAATATGAAATCTATGTGGGTAATAGAGTCCCATTGTGTCCCCAAAAGAACTTTAGTGATTCTTCCTGTAGGATACTTGTTTACAGGACCTCAACGTCCAGTGTCAGAATCAGAAGCATTGCCCTCCAAAATGTTAAGAATGTCAGTAGTGACTTTGACAAATGATGGTATTTTTGACTCAAGAGGTCTTAGGAAATAATCAGCAAATGTTGACAGTGGTTCCAGGGCTGAACCTATATCCAAGACTATTGTGTGCCTGGTGGCAGATGTTTCCCTATGCGTATTTTTGGCAATACGTAAAAATAGGGAACTTTCAGCGTCATTTTCACATTAAAAAATCTGCCTCCCTTTTTGTTATCCAATTGTTGTCAGCCAATGAATTGGCAATAAACTATGTCCTTCATGAGTTTTCTGGTTGGGTCTCCCTCTAGTATTTTGGAGTTCCAAGTGTCACTTAAAAGTCTTGAGTATTCAGTTTTATACATCTCTTTCTGGAGTACCACGATTGCCCCTCCCATGTCTGCTGGTTTTATCACAACTGAATCCAGTTGTGATATTTCTGTCAATGCTTAATGTTAACTTCTACTTATGTTATGAAAGGTGTGTGTGTTAGCATTTGTCAATTGATCATTGTCATGAGACATTGCCTGTTTGAATGCCAATAGTTTGTGAGGCATACTGCCAATTGGGGGGTTGCACTATGATTTGTTTTTCACTCCAGCGATTGTCTCTTGGTACTCTCCTATTTTGCCTTTGTCAGAAAAGAAAATGGCAACCCTAATCTCGCCAAAGAATTTGGCAAGTCCTCTTTAGAGTTTATAGATATCTTCAGTCAGTGAGCCAGTAATATAGACAACTCGGGGATAGCCTACACATCACAAGCTCCAGGGGCAATCCCTCATTTGGAGAGTGCTCATGAGAGTCCATGGATGGGAATACAACCAACCTCAGGCAGGCTTGTTGGGGCTTATCTGGAAGCTGCAACTGAAGTTCCCATATCACAACAACGGTCTCATTTCTGGGCACGCTCACACCAATCAAGGTCTTTCACGCCATAAAAATGTAAAGGAAGGATGTGCTTGGTTTCATCTGAACAACTGATATTTACTCTGGATGCATTCTGCACAACACTGGTCTGAGGTTTCCATTCAGAAGTGCAAGTATCCTAGAAGACCTAGCAGTCCTTGTTGGCAAATTGCAGATGGTTGGTTCATGTCAGTAGAGGCACAGTAACTGGTTAACATTTCAGGTTTTTTTTTCAGACATATCCACCAATACCCTGACCCTTTATAATTTTTTCATTCATATTAAAATAATATAGTTTTTGTGCGAGGTCCTGCATGGCAAAGGATGAATTGTAAAAGTAAAAACCCATTAAATACATATCTGCGTGGTACTTAGGTGTGTGGTAAAAACTGCAGTGTAAAGGGCGTCCTTAGTGACAGCTGCCAGGTAAAGGCTACACATCACTTCCCCTCTGTCTATACCCTCATCGTCCCGCCCACCTCCCAATTTCACCTCCTCCTGACCCGATGATTTTTTCTTTCACCTCCCCTTACCAAACTGACATCCCATGTGCATCACTATGCTGTTATTTATTTATTTGCTCTTCATAGCACCTGGTAAAGTCCCATATTATCAGTTGCACTGCTATACTTATATATGTATCTTTCATTTTTCTTTAAAAAGTGCGTAAATGCCAATCTCGTGGAAAGAGTTCCATATAAAGCTGTTAAATAAATAAATGAGCAACATGGATTATTGACTAACATCCCTTATTACATCATTACACTGGTATCAACAAAAGTATATTTTATGCTCCCCCCCCCCCTTCCACAGTGTAACCGAGAGTTGTCTATATCGGTCTACTTTGCACCTTTCCTAGTACCCTTTTTTTAGAATTGGCTAGCGACAGCTATAGCTGCCTTGCCAGCCTCGCATTTTCCCAAAATAATCTTAATAAAAATACCACCAAAAACGCACCTATGCACTTTCAACCAGCCCTCCTCATCAGGCTCTCTGTTCAAGTGCCATTCACAATTTGCTTTGGCTCCCAACATCAAACAGCATGGGACAAGTCATCCCACTTCATCCATTGGCAGTCGCGTACCATGAGTGATGGCATTTTGCCTGATCGCATGAGCGGACTTGCATTGTTTGCTTGGGCTGTTGAACTTCTGTTTTTTTTAAATATATTTTATATTATTGCCACTTTTGTGTATATTGCACATGTTTACATGTGCAATATGTGCACATGGGAAGAGGATGTGGTCTGTCGGCTAGATTGCCGACTTTGGTGCTGGAAATCAGGGTTCGAGCCTCGGGGTCGCGTCCACATCCTGTGATTCTGATTATGTGATTATAACGTAACCGGTGCTCATGTAAAGCGCTCCAATACCTTCTAGTCGCTATACTAATCTGCATATAAAACAAATAATAAATCAGTGACAAAACCAAACCATTGCACGCTCGCCATGGCTAGAGGTATATAGGCTTTTCTAGTGCTTGTTAATTTTATGTTAACGATTTATTTGTTTGGTCTAGCATTTCCAAACAATTCTAGGAATTCCTGTTTTATGAATCCATTCAATAAATGAAGCCACCAATTTTATAAAATATGTCTGCTACATCTTGTGTTTGTTTCTAATTCATCCTATCTGTTATGAATTAAATCGCGGCCTATTCCCATGGTAGGCTCACATGAAAATGAGCTATTTCCCTATCCAATACTTTTGCATTCAGTCTGCACTAAATGAGGAACATTTTCACAGCACAAGGGATTTTGCATTCCATAAATTAATTCATGAAGAAGATTATCAATGATTTCATTCATCAAAATTTAAATAGGCCAGTTCACAAGAAGGAGTAAAATGTAAACTCAAAGTGCTTATTCCGCAGAAAGAAAGTTAGAAAACACATAGCTCTACCAATGTATTATTATACTCTTCTTTCCAAAACCATAAAGCTAAGTCGGCAAGTATGCACATTATAGTACATATTTTCAGAATAATTGTCGCCGCTTTCAGTGGCGCGGCTGGAGCTTTTGCTGCCCGGGGCAGTCCCTGAGTTTGCCACCCAGTGACGGCCAGTGCAGGTAAGAGAGGGGGCGGGAGTCCACAGATGACGACGGGTGAAAATAAAATTTAAAAAAAAGAAAACTTACCTTGTGCTTGCCGCCGCCCCTTAAAGATTGCCACCCGCGGCAGACCGCCCCCAGCTACGCCACTGCCTAACTGCCATGCAAGCTGAATGTTTTTATTTGGCATCTTTTCAGGCTGATGGTGCAGGGAGAAAATAGTGTTTTTTCGGCTTGACAATGGGCTCTCTATGCAACGATTCAAACAGTGAATTTCTGTATTGCAAAGTTGTAGTGTTTTGCACTTTATGCATTGTGCATTTGAACATGTTTGGGTTTGTAAACTGAACTTTCTTTGGCTCAGGTTACTGGCTTATCTTATTGCAAAATCAGATCATATATGTAGACAGGACTGTTTGGTGATATTATGTAGAGCCATGCTACAACATACTGCCATGAATTCAGACCATGGTTCCCTTTTCTGCTATTTTGTCAGGCACAGAGAGCCTTATGAGCAGCACAGAATTAGCCAAAGTTTAACACCTACAACATTGAAATAGCTGGGTTTTAAGAGTCGTTTGCCACCTATGAGCTAAACCAGGGTCAATATTTTAACTGATGAGGTTCTAAATGTATTGAAACGACCACAATGGATATTTCGATGTCATGAGTTTATTAAGACATAACACAGCCACAAGCTTTCTACTCCCTGCACCAATTGCTTGCACAGAGAATATTCATTTGAGTAAAAGCTTGTGTAAACATAGAAAATGGAATACCCACCTGACACATTCCTAAAGATCAAACCACTCACATACTCCTTCCTCAAAGTCTGGAACATATATTACAAGAGTAAGGGTGAAAGCAGGTAAGTTGTTGAAAAACAAAAAAACACACACAACGAAAAAAAGTATGCCGATGCTCATAGGATTAAATAATAAATACAGCAAATCATTCAAATCAAAATACTTGAAATGAATAGGCATAGATTTGGACCTTGATCCATTACGCCGTACCTTAACACCATTTTTGTCCGCATCCAGAACTACATCCTCGCTTCCCAACCATTCATGCACAAACTGAGACTAGACCTGGAGTACAATCAGTGTCCTATCCCTGTTCCATACTCTGCCAACAGTCAACACCACCACAGAACCTCTCAACTTCTTCACCTACAGAGGAGCATAAAACCATGAAACCCCTTTCCGCACATGACTGGGTTGTTTGACTATTATTCAATTTTCCACATCGCCCTGAACCTTGTTCTTTTACTGTCAGCAGGCACTCCTCTGCCTTGCACCACACTCCTTGCATTTGTCACTTGGCCAACCTTGTTAACATCCACCTGTTTGCATTCCATCCAGTCTCCATTAAAACACGAATGAGCTACCCTTCCCTTCAGCAGGTCAAAAGGTGATATCCCATGGTGATGCAAAGAGTAGTCCTGACCACTCACAAAATATCTCTGATATTACACGTCCCAACCTCTAACAATCTTATGTAGCAAAGCTATATCCAACTGGTATAGGATCACTTGACTGATCCTCTCTATACCATTGATCCTGGATTGACATCGGGATGTCTACACGTGGCAGATGCTGGCTACAATCATCAGCTGCAATGTCCTCAGGATACTTTTCCCTGACAAAAACATCCAGCATGAAGTCCAAAGTCCATAACCATATGAGTACAAACATTTTCCACAAATTTGATTTCAAGCCATTTAGAGATATGTATTTAAACATAACTAAAACAAATGTAGAAGTGTCCTCAGACCACCAAACATACTCTAAATATGCAGAACAATTGTGTTCTGTTGGTGCAATGATGGGCATCAATGGCCACAATGTTGTCATCTGCATTGTCACATAGGATTCATGCCCCACAAACCCTTACATGTCTCTCAGCAGGCTTGTGCACATCTGGCTACCAATCATCTTTGCTTATGCTTCATTTCATTGCTCAGATGCTAATATGTCCCTTATGAACAAGGCATAACACCCTGCCATGCAACTGATAGTTACCTCCTGCTATGCAACTTCTGTGTCTAGGGCCGACCCTTAACAACATGCTCTAGGACACTTTTACATTCTTTTCCAGACAGTTCCCCCATACATCCTCTAATAATACCAATTTCAACGCTATACCCACCTGAATAACCACTCTTGCCATTTCCACATGATCATCACCAATCTCGCTATTGGCTTACTATTTACTCCACAGCAGCCTGATCTGAAAAAAATCTAGTGCCTGAAACAAGCTCCAGTCTGTATTGGAATTCCTGGGGACTGTATTGACACTTGGCTATGCACGTGGTAGTTTTCCCTCCACTGTGTGTGCCAAATATATCAATGGGGGGCGTATGGTCTAATGGTAAAAATAAATTCAGAGTCTATTGTTTGTGTGTAGGTTCAGCTCCCCACAGGGCTCTTGAAACAAACACACTTATTTCCCAGTTGCCCTTACTTCTCTTGTTGTAGAACAACTGCCCCTAGATCATGGTTACCACTATCAGTCATGATTACATGTATATCCTTGGTGTCAAATAGTTTGAGTGGTAGGGCAGAAATTGTATCCTGTTTAATGTGACAAAATGCTGATTCACACTCTATGCATGCTTCTTGGTTTCCTTAAGCAACTTCTGCAACACCACTGTTCTCTTGGCAAACTGTGACACAAAATAAGCCTAGTCCCATAACTGATCTTAATTGATCTTTGTCCTCAGGTGATGGAGCATCATCAGTTACCCTAAATATTTTTTCTTTTTGTTCACTTCCTCTCCTTGAGATGTAAAAAAACATGTAAATCACAAATATCTCAAATAATCTTGCAAAAGTCATGCAAATGTATGTAAATACATTGTAAGGAGTCACTAGCGATGTGAGATGTCTAGAGTCTTCAAACAGCAGCTCAAACTGATGGAACACTGCCAACATATCAAGAAATGTAAACACATCTGCATCTTTCTGCGTAGATTATATCCTGTTGAAGTTGGGTAGGTCAACTCATATGTTTCATTTGACATCAGATTGACCAATATAGAAACTTTTTATCAGGCTTCCATGCCAAAACCACAGGAGCAAGCCATTCTTTACTTTCGAATGGTTCACTTATCACCAATGTACAAAGTTTTTCTTAATTGACTCCTGCCTTAAATTCAGTGGTCCTATGCATACCTTTTGAGCCACTGCTCAGCTTTCTTTTTTCGAATAGTTCTGTTTGGGAATCCTTGACGCTTCCCTAACATGTCATTAAATACCGTAGGATACTTCTTTACCCCCTTGTGGCTTCCCATATTTTAATATACGATGTGACTAGCCTCTCCTTTAGTATGCCTTGCATTAACTTGGTTGTGATGATTAGGATCAAGAAGCAAAGCATGTTTCATTCACTATGCTCATCCCATCCCAGGAACTTGGACCCATCTTTAGCCACATAAGCCCCATTCCTTGCCATACTATCCTTAAATGTCAACATTACCTCACGCTTCCAGCTTACTTCAACTCTTTTCCTCCATAAGCAAATGTTTTAATCTTTGACTGTTCTAGTTTGAGTTGAGCAAATCTGTGTATGCTCCTTGTCCCCAATTAGTCAATAGCGACACAAAATCTGCCATGACCTAACCTCTGGTCTATGAATAAATACACTGAAGTATGGTGGTTTCCTTTTCCTCAACTGCACTATTCCTACCTGCACTGTTGTGGCATCATCTTCAGACTCCAGCAACACATATTTTTCTTTTTCATTTAAACACTTTTTATTTCCTCACATACTTCCACAATGTGATTCACACATTGCTTATCATTATTGGCTGCACACAATCAAGCAAAATGATCTGCTTTGTTGAACTGGAAACATATTTGTGCCATTGTGGACAATGCTTGGTATTCCTGTGTGTTACTGTAGTATGAACACACACTGTCACTACTTTCCTGCAGACTGTCATTTATGGTACTGTTGTTCTGTTCTTGCGTTTTGAGAGTGCTTTATCTTACGCTTCCCTTTTTCTTTACTTCCTATCCATTCAGTATTTACTTACTTTTAGACTCCATATCCAGTGTGGTTGCTTCCTTCACATGCATTTCTGAATGTTCAATTCCTCTTGCTAATCAAGTGCCTGCAATAGGGAATGATTTGATGTGTACAGCATCAAAGTTGTATTGTTTTTTAAAGATTCTGTAAACATCTTCAAAACTTTACTGCTGAAAGTTAACACTCATAAGATGCAGTGGATTTAGTAGTTGAAAGTGTTGCATATTTTTCCAAAGATTGTGGTATTTTAATATGCAATGACAAAGCATGGTAGTAACAAAGGCCCTAACCCTTCAGGGGGCCCATGGTCAATGAAGGCCAACGAATATCTGTGATTTATGTGAGACTCACGGACCCCTTCATCACATTGTGCTGGTGTGGGGCCCTCATTGTGAGGTACACCACTGTAACAAAGCTAATAGTTCTGGCTTCCAAAGAGTTCCTGCTCACAGACATACATAATATAAAGACATGCATGTAAAATCAGCACAATATCCACAGGTCTCGATGCATTCATAGAATAAAACACACAGTCACACATGCATAAACTCCAACAAACCCATACACAAACAGTAAGACAGAACACCCATGCAGCAAAAAAAAACTACAATGCACACAGAGACAACACACACATAGGACTCGGGTAGACAGAGGTACATTGATGTTTGCATGAGTGTATATGTGTCTGGATTGGGGGTACGTGTGTGAGATTAATAGATGTATGGGTGGGTATCTATGCATGGATGGATAGATGTCATGCTGTCACATAAAGCTGCTTGAGACTACATTCATAGAATACAAGAGCCTAATATTCACTGTGTTTCATGACCTCATGAAGATATCTTTATTTGATTTTTTTGGGCAGATAAAATATTGTCATAAACTAAAACAGTAAAATTATAAAAATCTAGTATCTATCTTTATGCCAGCTAAGAATTGGCACACGCGCTATAAACGGCTATTGTCACAGTCATTATTAAAATCTCGGAAAAGTATGAGTCATTTTTCTCCAGCCCTGGAGAAAAATGCCAAAGCCGCTATTGCCTGTAAAAACAATAACATGACATTTCACGATCCTTACCAATAGTTTTCATATCAAAATGAATCCTGAGCTCTTCATTGTTTCCAAAAGAGTTGGTTCTGTAAATTTAGACTTGAAAACACTTCTGTTTTTCTATGTTATTAAGGCTGTTTATATGCTATAAAATAGTGTTGACTTGACCTGCACTTCTTCTGTTATCACCGCCAGACATTCTGGCTTAATGCTTCCTCTGCTCTGATCTTTATTTCAAACATGAGGCTGAAATTGTGCTTCTCCATTTCAAACATGATGTGAAATTATGCTTCTCTACAAGTTTCAGGGAAGCCAAGGATCTGGGTAAGAAAATGAAAAATGTTTGCTCCAACTTCTTATCACAAACCGACAAATGTTCTATTACTTACCGGTAATCTTCATTACTCCGGGTCCCGTTGTCCTTGTCCCATTCATTTACATATTGGAGATAACCATCTCCCGACAGAAAAACAGAACAGAGGCATGCTGGGACCCTAATGCTGCCCCTCCCACCGGGAGTACATAAGCAGTACTTACCCAGCATCCCGTCTGTACAACCAAGCCCATACAGGAAGGCCGGCTGCCCGGGAGGGAGGGAGGGGGCACATGAACGGGACGAGGACAACAGAGTAATGAAGATTACCGCTAAGTAATAGAACATTACCCCCAGGTCCCTTATGTCCTCGTCCCATTCATTTACATATTGGAGAATACCAATGCAGAAAACCGGCCTTCTGCACCCACAAGCACACCCAGGAAGCCACAACCAAAGCAGCAACCCAAGGGAGCACTGAGAAGGAGGAAAAGGGAACCGCAGGAAACAACCGGCCCGAAGCCCAGAACAGAACCGGAGACAACCCAAAAAACAGAAGGCCACGGCCCCAACAAGTAGGCCGTCAACCAGAGAAACCGGAGACAGGGCAACTGGAACCAAGACCCAAAGGACACGGCCAAGCAACCCTCCGGACAACGCCGCCCAGCCCAGAACCACCGGGAAGGCACACAGGACACTCCAGCCACAAAGCAAACCGCGACCGCCCCGAAGAAGGCCAGAGAAAGAAGCCAAGACCGGCAAACAGAGCGCAGGCACAAGCACCCAGACCAACAAGGAAGGAGGAGAGCACAGGCCAGAAACTGGCCCACCCCACCAAAACGAACGACCCGGCCCCAGAGAGCCAAGAGCAGGGTCTGAACCAAAAAACAACTCCACCGGGAAGGAGGCCACCAGCCTAAATGGGAAGGCCACCAGAACAACAGGGAAGAGGAGGCCAACCCAAAGACCACAGGCCAGAGACGCCCCCAGAAAGAACCAGCCGACAGCCGACCAGCAAGGAGAGGCCAACAAACCCGGAAACCAAAGCCCAACCAGGGCGGGGATAGAGCCACCAGCCACAACCTCCAGTAAACCCCCAACCCCAAAAGGAAGGAAGGGAGGACAGGGCAGGAAAGAAGGCCAGAGCAACCGGGAACACCCAGCAGCCCCCAAAACAGGAAACAACCAGGCAGGAACCCACCGAACCACAGAGGGCAGACAAAAACAGGTGTCAGCAAGGAAGAGGACTGCTCAGCAACCCACACACAGGCCAAGCATGCAGCAAGGGCAGGAGCAGCAGCAGCCGAAAAAGAAAACGTCCCCAGGGCACACAGCACCCAGACCAAAAGGACCCAAGGCCCAACCCCAGCCACACCGGAGAACAGCCAAGAAAACAGCACAAACCATGGCAATAAATGCCAAAAGGAGCCAGGAAGCCAGAACCAAGGCCAAGCAACCTGACAACGCAGGAGGACCCGCAGGCCCAACCAAACCCCGGAAGGAGCCCACGCAGCGCCAAGGCCAAAGCAAAGGGCAGGGAGGAACAGAGGACCCCAGCACACCACCGCCGGACCACACAAAAGGCAGGAAAAAGAAACAGAGGAAACCGCCAAAGCAGAGGGACAAGCAGCAGAAAAACCCCAGACAACCCGCAGCAAGGAAGGAGGACCCCACAGGGGCAAGAGCACCACAGAACCACACCCCAACCAGAGAGGGGCGGTAAGACACCCAAACAGACACACCCCGGGAACAAAGCCCGGGGAAGCAAGGCGCGAGCCAGGATACCAGAACCAGGAAAGAACCAGGAACGCCCAGCAAAACACACCACAGAGCCGGCCCAAAACGACAGCACAGCCACAAAGCTAAAGAGGCACAGCCCGAGGCCACCCCGAACCAGCAGGAAGCCGGCAAACCCGGAGTCACAGGACCCCACACAGGCCCCAACACAGGCGAAACAAGCCCCGGAAGAGAACCGCCGGCAGGAGAAGGCCCCGAAGGACCCACCAGAAAGCGGCCACAACCGCACAGCGCCCCGCCAGGACACAAAAGAGAGCCCAGGCAACGACGCAGAGCCCAAAAAGGTGACCAACAGCCACAAAAAATCATGCAGGAGCGGAAAGCCCTAGCAGACACACAGCCAGGCACAAACAGCAGCGGCACGAACCCCAGGAACCAAAAGGGGAACCACCACTGGAACACAACCCAAGGGGGCACCAAGGAAAGGAAGAGCAGGCGCCCAACCAAACCAGAGAGAACTCCCACCCGGCACCACCAGCCATAACCAGGAACAAACCAGGCAAAAACAGCGGCAAAACCAGGCGGGCAGGAATCCCCGGAAGCAAGACAAAGGCAAGCACAGGCATAGCCAGGGCAGGAGCAAACAAAAAACAGAAGCAGTCAGACCCCAGAAGCAACCCAAGCACACAGAAGGCCCCGGGACACCAGGAAGCCACAAGAGGAACCAGACGCAGCCCAAGGAACGGTAGGAACAAAGCCTGGAAACAGTAGCCCCCACGCACCAAAATCCAACCAACCATGCAAAAGCGAAAGCGAACACTCAGAACCCACAGTGGAGCAGAGGCCACAACACAACAGCCAGCCCGTAGCGGAGGGAAGGCCACCCAAAAAGGGGTGGACAGACAGACGGACCCAACACACCCAAGGCTGGGCCACATCACTCGCACCCGTGACATCCCGAAAAGCAGGGCAACGGAGGGTCAGCAAGAAAAGCGGGGAAACCCGAGGCAGGACCAACAGGAACCCAGGGGAGGCAATAGGACCCCCCCTGCAGCTGCTCAAGGAGCAGGAATAGCGACCCACCACCTACCAGGGGCAGGGAGCCGTGGAGGAAGCCAAAGGAGAGGGGACCAGAAGCGCACCCCAACAGGCCGCCGCTGAGGAAGTGAAAGGCGACCCCGACACAGGCGCAGCAGAGGAGAAGGCGCAAGCAAGCAGGCAGGGTGACCCCAGCAACATAGGGAACCCCAGGAACGAGCACAGACAGAGCCAGCAACGAAAGGAACCAGCCACCACAGAGTCGACAGGAACCCACGCCAGCCTGAGACAGGCCCCCAAAGAAGAAGAGCGAATGCCAACAGCCCAGAAAATCAGCAAACCAACCCAACGGAGAGGAGAACCCCCCCCCCCAACAAGGCCCGAAAAGAAAATGCCGAAGAGCCGGGTAAGAGGAAGAGGCAGCGGCGGGCCACCCTACGCAAGCCACCCGACCCAGGGACGCCAGCAACCAGGGAAAAACGCGACCACCCCCCACAGACCACATACCCCAGGTGGGGGGCAGAGCCCGGAGCAACCACAGGCACAGGGGGGGCACAGCCTCAACCAAGGGCGCACTTGAACTGGGCAGAGCAAGCCCAGAGCAGGGCGAGGGAAAGAGTAGGCAGCATGCGAACCAAGACGGAGGAGGAAAGCAGCCCCGACAGGATGCCCCCCGAGAGGAGCGGCAGAAGCAGAACTCGCACCCACAGAAGCACAGCCCAAACCAAGGTGCAACGGACCGGGGCAGCAGACGCCGGAGCCCGGAGACCACAGCAAGCCCCCCGCGAGGAGCAGAGCGGCCCCAACAGGTCGCACCCCAAGCGGAGCCGGATGAAGGCACAGAAAGCCAAGACCAGGCCCCAACCCGGAAACCCAGCGCCAAAACAGGTAGCGTCACAGGCACAAACCCCGGCAGTAGGAGAAGGACCCGGACACACATCAGGCAAGCGGGCAGAAGGTGCCGCAAGGAACCACACACCCCAACAACACCGGAGCCGGGCAGCCCAAGCGAAGAGCAACAGCACAGCGCCAGCATACAGGGAAGCCGGGAGGTCGCCGACAGGGAGGTAGCTCAGAGGCAGAGCGCATGCAGCGGAAGCATGAGGTCCCGGGTTCAAATCCCGGCATCCCTAGGAGCCACTGCAGCCCAACAATGCAACAGTAGGCAAAACAAGACAGAAGTACAGAACCAGACATGTGCAGAAACAGACAGACTGAAACATTGCATGACACAACGGAAAACACCTGTATATTGAAAGCGCACATATCACCCAGGGGTCGCAAGGCGCCGAATAACAGATGTACATTGATACCCAACTCAACGGTGCAGGGATATGAAAAGCAAACTGGGAAAGAAGGAGCCGGCGGTGGGACACAAAGCCCAGCAGTGTAAGGATCCGTGACACCAACACCACAAAAAGCAGCGACTGAGCCACAGCCTCCGGCGCCCAAAGGCGAAGGCAGGCGGCAGAGAGTACAGCACTCCAGGGAAATTGAGTGCGAGAGCAGGAAACTACACAGTGAAAGTAAATGGCTCAGGGCATCGCCCAGTCCGTGGGACACTGCACACGGGACGAGGCACCACCCGTGAAAGCATGGCAGGAAACTACACCATGAGGCCACATCAACTCTCCTTCCCAAGAAAAGGAAGACCGCTATGCGGTACTCACCCTGAGGGGGCCCGAGATGCCACCAGGAAGACGGCCCCCCTCCAACAGCCCCAGCGATCGGACCCGGCGGGCCCACCAAATCCAGGAACGCCAGGAGACCAGCAAACGCGGCGCGCCTTCCACCCGGCCCGACTCCAGGAAGACGTGCATGCGACCCGGAAGCAACCGGGAGGCCAGCCTCAAAGGGCCGGCCGGAGTAAATCAGAGGAGCGGCACGTGAACCCTGCAATCGAGCAGCAGAAACCAGCAGACTACACCAACTGCGAACGCCAGGGCACCCACAGCCCTACCTGAAGAGCCCTAGGGGGCTGATCCGGCCACGAACAGGCCCGCAACCCAGCAAGCCCGGCAGGCCAGGAGGCGGACCAGAAGACCCCCCGCCCTCACAGCCAGGCAGCAGGGCGGGGGGAGGAGAAAAGAAAGACCACTCCAGCCCAGCAAGAGCAGCACCAGCAAAACCACGTCCCTTCTGTCGACAGACAGAAAAAAAGAACAGACAGGATGCTGGGTAAGTACTGCTTATGTACTCCCGGTGGGAGGGGCAGTATTAGGGTCCCAGCATGCCTCTGTTCTTTTTTTCTGTCGGGAGATGGTTATCTCCAATATGTAAATGAATGGGACGAGGACATAAGGGACCTGGAGGTAATGTCTCTTCAGTACCTTGGTAATGCACCCACCACACTCAGAACTGTTATGAAAGTTCTCTATTTCTTTCTGAGGAACACATCAACAGGCAATCCTCGTAATTAGCACTCACCATCCCTTACAATCAGCTATAGAGGTTTCCTCCCAATCATCCCCTTTATCCTGTGCACCTTCACATTGCTATTTAAAGCATTTTGTTCAAAATCCTTGTCACTTCCCATTCTAATAGATTTTAGTAATAACAGGGAGTTTGTGGTGCACAGTTAAAAATTAATTTATTGATTTTCATTGTATAAAACATGAATACTGCTGTTTGTGTTTTAATGAAAGAACATCCTTATTTCTGAGAACTATGGGACTGAGCTACACTTCTTTGTCTCATAGTACTAGAATCCTGGTTTACTATGTAGTCACCTACTGATGTACTGAATATGAGAAAAAGTTAGCAACACGATCTAGTTTAAAACGAATGTTGCTGCAAGTAACATGATTCAGTTAACCACCTTGTGAACTGAAGAAGAAAATGCAAGATTGCTGTACTTTTATATGCATTTATACTACCACTCCCTTGGACTTCCTGGAAGTATTTTAAGCATTTACTGTTCCATGTACAAGGGTTATTCTTTCTAGTGCACCACTGTGGCTTGGATGGGGTATAGTCTTACTCCACTGAATGTTTTTTGAATGGTGTGTATATGTATTTATATATATATTCACTGAAAAAACCATAGGTTTCACACATGTTATAGTTAGCTGGACATTTTACTGATAAAAAACCAATGAAATTCCCCCGTTATAGTTACTGCAGGCAACTATAACTCACGCGACCGCAATCCTCTGCTGATGCTAATACTGTATTTAGACACTTATTTGCCCATGTCTTCTTCCATTAAATTTTAGCTTTACATATATTACAAATATTTTTTTTTCATAAAGACACATATGTCATCAGCAGAAGATTGCGGTCGCGTGAGTTATAGTTGCCTGCAGTAACTATAACGGGGGAATTTCATTGGTTTTTTATCAGTAAAATGTCCAGCTAACTATAACATGTGTGAAACCTATGGTTTTTTCAGTGAATTTGCAAGGTTTTTTAAATGCTAAGTTACTTTACGCCATTCGTGGCGTGCGCGCCCAGTTAACGCAGTTCGTTCCGTGCGCGCACGGTGCGCTTCGCGCACCGTGCGCGCACAGTGAGCACGCGGTGCGCTTCGCACACTGCGCGCCCACTTTACGCAGTTAGTGCCGTGCACGCACAGTGGTCACGCGGTGTGCTGCGCGCACCGCGTGCCCACGTTAAGCGGGATGGGCCATGTACGCACGATGCGCTTCGCGCACCGTGCGCACATGGGGGACATATTTTGCGCATCTTTGTGAAATGTATTCTTCGGGCACCATTTGCACACGGGGTGGGGAGAATGTGGATAGTTTTTTTTTTTAAATAATTTTTTACCGTGCGCGTACGGTAAGCGTAATCGGCGATTTTCCGAAAAAAAAATTATTTTTTTTTTTGGGCTTGGGGGTGGTTTGGGGACCCCTGTATCAATGCTGGGTGGTTAGGATCTCATGAAACTGCCTCTTTACATATATTTGGGGTACGTTTTTGCTGCCCAACTCAGGAAGCGAGAGAGAAAATGGCGGCCGCCGCTTCCTGGTTTCGACTGACTCGAATGTTTACTAAGATCTAAGAGCCAATCAGAATCGCGCTCGCGCACGCCACCGTACGCGTACGGTAAGCTTACGGTAAGCGCACCGTAAGCTGCCACAGATATATATATTGATTTAAAGGCTATTTTCTCAGAATCTACTGAACAGATTTACACCAAACCTACAAAAGGCACTTCCTTGACCTGGGGACTACCTCTCTGCCAAATTTCATTAAATTCTGTTCAGCCGTTCGGGCTGTAGCCCTGTCTAAAGGTCCTATGGAAAAATGCATGGGAAAAACGCGTTTTGGGACCCCCCTTTTATCTCAGCCCCCGCTTGACGAATCCCCCCGAGACTTTCAGGGTGGGAGCGGAGCGTAGCGCCCCACCTATTTTGAAAAATTCGGGAGGATTCGTCGACCGGCGCCAAAGTTATTCAAAATAGAATGTTGCGGATTTCCTATGGAAACGTGGTCCTAACTATAACTACCTACTGGCGACCGCCAGTAGGTAATATATATATATATATATATATATATATATGTGTAATATATATAGTGATATATATATATAGTAGGTAGTTAAGTTAGGACTTATTCTCCATAGGTAAATCCTTTTTTGACTTGGCTATAACTTTGGCGTCATTTGACCAATCTGCATGACATTTTGCCAAAAAAGTGTCCCAGTGGGTACTACTGATTGGGAAAGTTTAGGGGTGATACGTGCAGTGGGGAGTGAGAATTTGGGGTGTGAAATAAGGTTATGTTTGTAATGTTATTTCTCATAGGAAACTTTAGCCACCTCTACAGCCCGAACCACTGAACAAACTTACACAACATTTGGCAGGGAGGTAGATGTCGGCTCAAAGTGCCTTTTGCTTATTTGGTGTAAATCCACTCAGTAGTTTTTGAGAAATATAAGTTTAAAGTTATAGAGAGATCGCTGGCCGCGGATATTTTGTGATCGTTTCACGATGAATCGCAAATGCACGCGCCAACGGAAATGCTCTAATTGGCTAAGTGCAACCTGATTTTAAAGCTGCGACTGCCCTTTTATCTATCGGGAATGGTTCCCGGAGTCCAAAATCTGTGTGAAAGCCCACATAAAGGGTCAGGGTGGAGATACTCTGACCTTACGGTTGAGAAATGGAGGTGTTAGTGACAAAGATTATATGTCCAAAATTGATATTTTTAATAGTGCATGATATTCGCGACGACAACATGACCACCAGCGCGGCTCCCCATGTACCATTGCGGGGACATGTCTACTACCAACGAATATTGGTGAAAATATACAAAAATATATCAATCATTAGTATGCATTGTTATAGAGATATTGATAAATGTTTTTATAGAGTTATTTATATAGTGAGTGATCTACCGTGATGGTTAGAATTATTTATATAGTTATTTTTTAATGCGGTGGTGGCTTTTGAATTCCTGATTTTGCTTTCTGCATTTGCGACATACCCACGAGGATCGCGATGACCAACATCATTGCGATCTCCGGTTTCATCGCGAAAACGGAAAATAGGTTTTAGAGATGGTTCTTTCAGAAACACCAGAAAAATATGAGTTTGAAGTGTACAGTAATGCATATATGTGTTTTCACTTTATGGAAAAGGCATGATCGTCAGGGTTAACGATGTCAGCTTGACGTCCTGAATTACTGAGATAATGGGAAATAGGTCTGAAAGATGTTTTTAAAAGAAACTTGGTACAAAAATATGAGTTTAAACATGCTTTAAAAGAAGTTTGTATATAGTAATTTGTGTAGGGCAATGTTCATAATGGATTTTTTTACATATTATTTTTGGATGTGTTGGTTCATTGAATGTCTGCTTTTGTTTATCTCTTTCGCAATGTGTCTGGGGGAATTGCTATTACCACCGTCATCGCGATCTTCGGAGTCACCGTGAAAAAATAAAATAAGTTTAACAGATGTTTTTTATAGAAACTGTCTGCAAAAACATGACTTTAGAGAATACTGTAAGACGCCCCTAGTGTGTAAAATAGTGTAGTATGTGTGCATATATGTGTTTTCACTTTATGCAAAAGGTGCGTTTGTCACAGATAACGACATCATTGCAACATCCCTAATAACCTCAAAAACTGAAAAATTGATCTGAAAGATGGATTTTAAAGAAACTTAGCACAAAAATATGAGTTTAAACATGCTTTGAAAGAAGTATGAATATAGTAAAATGTGTAGGGCAATGTTCAGAAGAGATTTTTTTTTCATGTTATTTTTGGATGTGTTGGTAGCCATTGAATGTCTGCTTTTGTTTTCCATTTTTGCAACATGTCCGCGAGGATCACGATTGCTGACGTCATCGTGACTTCTGCTGTCTTTGCGGAAATGGAAAATAGCGTTTGAAGGTGATTATTCTGTAAACTCACAACAAAAATATGAGTTTGAAAAGTACACTAATAAAGGTCTACTGTAAAATATACTGAAGAATATGCCTGTATATATGTTTTACTCTTTGTATAAACCACGTGCTCTTCGCGACTACCAACGTTATCGTGGGGACATCGGTAGTCGTGCATACACCTTTTATTCTGTAAAGGTGGCTTAGTTATAAATTGATCACAGAAAGAAAAGTTAAAACAATATTTTACTAAATATTTGGAGTTTAACTTTATTTAAAAAATGTCTAAGTGTATTTTTCAGTATGTGAAATGCATTTACTGATGACAGAATCTCCACAGCAAATGCAACAATTTTGTGCTGAACTTACAAAATTGTTAAAAATAACACCAGTAATTAATGTCTTTTCTAATAAACACACATGAAACCAAAAAATAAGTGGTGTCTAATATATATATAGATATATATATACTACATGATATGCAATTCTAGAAAGAAAGTGCAAAAATCTTAGAGGTTCATTTACAAAAAAATGGACATTACAATTAAGAAATAGAATTTAAACTTTAGAAACTCAAAAAATAAGTCTTATTAAAATAATGTCCAGTCAGTGAAACTGAGAGCAGTTTCTATGATGAGTGTTTTGTATTGCAAACACTCAACATAGAAACGGCTCTCAGTTGAACTGACTGGACATTATTTTAATAAGTCTTATTTTATAGTTTTATGTGAACGAAATCTGAGAAGCATATTGAATGTGTTGCATTTATATTTTTAAAGGTTGTACACTGTCACACATGTTTTAAACCAACTGCTGCTAAAGAACAAAGTTTATTTTCTATTTCATTGTTTTTTTTAAAAAAAAGTTGCAATGGAGCATCTAAATGGTGGATTACAGATTGAGAAAGGCAGTTGTACTGCCGAAATGCGTATCTGTGTTTTTGCAACCGGGGCAACCTGACCCATTAAACAGGTTCGATTCCCTAGACTACGAGTGCCAGGTTCATTCTCTGAAAGGTGTTAGAATATTTTGTGATAAATTGTGCTTGCGGCGGCACTGTTTCTGTGCACCAGCAGCGATAGGACAGTACACCAGCATTCCGCACTTTTTTATTTTTGGAGTATAAGGCAGGCATGCCTTCAAGCTTGGACAGACTATGGAAATGAGAGAAAGGCAAAGGAAAAGTGAAATGTTCAGTGCTAAGAGCAGAGGTTCCTTTGGCGGGGACTTTGATTCTTCACCACAAGTCGTGGTCTCAACCTAGGATTGCTGCCCAGGCTTGGATCTGGGGGGCACCGCATGGAAGGCACTGGCCGAGCGATGGACTCTTGGGACACAAACTTTGATGGCCTGACTGTTTTGTAACCGGATGCAAGAATTAAGTTTGCCAGACTGCCGCTTATGTGAGTATTCCATTTGGATTTGAACATAATGAGACTCGTAGAGCAAATGCCTGATATTTCATTTGGGACATGGGGTGCATTTATCCCATTGCTGGTACATGCAATTAATTATGAGTCTATGGACATAAGAAAAGCGGCTTTTCTGGTTTGAAAGTGTTCATTGTGGAAGCTTGATTTGAAAAGTAGCAGAGGACTTGAATTTACTCCAGTCCAGGTTTTGAGTATACTGTTATATTGTGTGATGGAACTTTGCAATACAAAACACTCATCATAGAAACTTCTGTCAGTTGCTCTGACTGGACATTCTTTTAATAAGACTTATTTTTGAGTTTTGTGTAAACGAATTCTGGGAAGCATATGGAATGTGTTGCATTTATAGTTTCAAAGGTTGTACACTGTCACATGTTTTAAACCAACTGCTGCTAAAAACGAAGTATATTTTTATTCCCATTGTTTTAAAAAAAAATAGTTTAAATGGAGCATCTAAATGGTGGATTACATATTGAGAAAGGCAGTTGTACTGCTGTAACGTGTATCTGTGTTTTTGCAACCGGGGCAACCTGACCCATTAAACAGGTTTGTTCACGTGGACTGTCCGGGAATGGACAATCTTCTAATGCATGGTTAGGGACAATATGTGATTTTGCACAGTTTTTTCCTTTTCCTTTTATGTTCACAAGCAAGACACCTTTCCGGGTTAAAAAAATCCCTTTACTGCACCCCTTTACGGAATTAGTCGGTGTAAAAAAAGTCCTTTTCACTGAACCCATACATGGAATAGCTGTGTTAGGGGCAATTTCCCCAAGTAGTCCTTTTGTATCTATTTTATATACATGCAAATATAGAAATCTAATTAGTGTTTGAACATCATAGCAAATGTTTGTAAATACCCTACAGAGTTTCGAATTTGGCGTTGTTCATTGCATTTGCATTGCCAGCTGGTACTTTCTTGGTAGACTGAGGAGCAGGCCAAGAGACTGCCATAATCTTACCAAGCCTATTAGACTTGGACCAGCAGCTAGCGCCTGGATACCCTCCTGGGTGACAAGTAGTGCTTTAGAAATACAACATGATTCATTGATTTGAATGGTTGATTGATTGATGCCCCATGTCCCCATTCTAGTCCCAGCCTCCCGCAGTTAGGGGCTTCTTTGAACACTTTTGCCGGGCTGATTTCCGTTTCCTGTCTACTCTGGCGCTCTCCTGGCCCCTTCGATCCCTCCCATTCGAAAGCTCATTTTCCGCCTGTTTGGGAACAGTCGCATTTACAACTGTAGATTAATAAACAAATCTGGACATGCACGTGGAATAACCACAGACTGGGATTTGTGAATCAGGAATGAGGGTTCTAAGTAGAGATTCAGCGGTTTATTTACAAGCCCCTTGCGCCACCGGTATGTCACTGGGAAAAAGTGGCGTAGGGGTGGCGCAATTTATGCACGTGCTGAGTTATATTTTCTGATTGATTCACACAAAAAGACAATGCGATCGTATTTGTTTCCAAAAGTTGAACGAAACAACAAGACAAGGATAATTGTGTAGGAATAATTTCTCTCGTTCTTGGTTCCAGTGTACATCCAAGGAATAAATAGAATGCACCCAGGAAAGCAATAATTTAAACTTACTACTACTGTGAATTACTTTTATGTGACAAGTGCAGCAACCATGTAACATGCATTGTCCCCGGCTAGATGGAGACCGTGTTCTCCGATTAACGGTAGCCTACCCTCTCCCCCTGCACGACGTTTAATATTTTTAATATTTGACTTGTTTCCCTTTCAGCTCTAAAGTAGTTATGCCTCTGCTGTGGCGTTTCTCCCACAGCATCAAATGTGAGTAAACAGCTACGGAGCGCATCCCTCGGCTGTCGTTAGTTCGTTTCCCATCAGAGCTCCGGAGGCGCCATTCGATTTGCAATGTTCAGTGCAACCAGCAGCGCGAGCGAACAGCGGCCCTGGGGAGCAGCTCGCGCACACCCCCGTCTATGCGGCGCATCCCTGGACGGCCTCTCCAGCAATTCAGCAACGAGCTTCATTAACTTTGTTTTGCTCTATGCTCCTGACACATTTAATAATTCATATTAGACACTTGGTTTAGAAGAAGCTCTGACAAGCATAGTGTTATGTTCCTGTCAATTATGCCAATTTAATTTGTTGTGGCAATTACATTATAAGTGATGTTTTGTGTTAATTAATTAGAAAGTAACAAGCAGTTGTGTAGTTCATTATGTTTTCTCAAGATGATATGCGCTTATAAAATAAACCGTCAATGCGCAAAATTACAAAATAAATGCAATTCCGGGAAAAGGAAAACAGCTTTTTAATCTCTTTGATGTCATTTTCATCAAGTGCAGACATAACTCAACAAACGTGTTATTGGAGCTGTAACCGATTGAATCTTTCAAATACTCATTTTATTCGCATGCGTTAAAAATATTGATGAAAACAATGAATTTCCGTAGGGATGCTTCTTTAAACAGCTGGATGTAGTGATATGAATTTGTCAGGGAATATCTGTGCAATCATGACCAAACATAGAAAGGGGGGGGGGGGGATACAGACTGTTAGGGATACGTAACCACTATATGGAAGAAACATGTGTGAGGGTCTCCCAAAGGTTAAGATTACAGAATCCTGCACCCCCCTCCGCTCATCGATGGCCTGTCGGTACTGTCGCGCTTCAGACATCATTGCCAAGTCTAGAACTTCCTTCCATGCCAGGAATCTATCTCCTCCATACTAATCAAAATGTATAGATGTCAAGTTTTCATGATGCTTATGTGTGACATTTCCATCGTTTCATTGTGCTGATGATGGACATTTCACTGCCTCATGTGTGGCACTTTGGGTGAAACTTTATCACAAAAAGAAGGAATTGAGAAAATGTATTTGGGGAGACTTCAAGTGTTTGCCCCTTTTGTATGTACCTTAAAAGAGCTCCAAGGCACATGGTAAAAATGTGCATGCAGGGTTACTAACTGACTTGTATATGCAACAGTTACATATACAAATATACATTTTTGGTGCTATAATAAATGTAACCGCATTGCTTTCCTGTGCGGCAGTATCAGCTGACAATAAGGAGCAATTTGCTATTCTGCTTAACTGACAAGGGGCCCTATGGGCAGAAATTAACTACAAGCCTTCAAAATTACAAATCAAAGGCTTTGCTGGCAACCCTACAGCCCCTGTGCCCATTGCAGTTGAAGAAACATTTTTTCTATCATTTGTAAACACATTTATTTATATCGAGTTTTGTCCTCTGCATCAGCCAGGAAGAGATGAGGCCTTCAAGCTAGAGCTGCTTACTGAAACTAGGGGACTAGCTTCAAATCCTGATCCCAGCTCAACATCCTGCCATTCTGGGCAAATCATTTAATCACGACGTGCCTAAATCAAAGAAAACCAGCCCACGTCAAGCCCTCTGGCCTGGTACATGATCTATAAATCCACAAAAAAATCACTGTTTTTGCACATAAAGTGACCAATTTGTGGAAGTTCCTGCTTAGTGTTGCCTTTGAGTTGACACCCTCCTCATTGAGACGCTAACGCCCCCAATAAACTAAATGAAACTGTTGCTTACCAGTGCTACATTGCTCATCCTCGGGTGTGCTCTATGCAATCTCAATGGCAAGCAAGCTTGGGACTACCTTGAAATCAGCTGTATGGGAATTAAATACATACACCGCAAGTGTGTTTGCTCCGCATCATAATGAGCTGAAGCCCGGTCTGCCTACCCAGGAGCCCTCCCATTGCATTGGTACTGTAGCAGTCAGGGTCGGACTGGGACACAAAATAGTTCTGGGCACCAAAGTAGAAGTGATCACATTAGCAATCAGATAGCTAAAAAAGTGATCAACATTTGCAAATTGGAGCAGCTTTTAACTTGTAAAAAACACTGTATAGGTGATTTGAAGGGTATGGAAGTCTGCATGCATTTATGCTTGCTGCAGGTAACGTTTGTGGTAATATCAGGAAATCATTAAAGAAAACCATCCCACCAGAGCCTAAACCAGGTCCACAAACAGTCTAAAAATTACCCCCCCACACAGACCCTATCCGACCAGCCCTTTGGGCACTGCCTGATTGCCCTTTGGGACAGTCGGACCCTGGTAGCACAAACTAACTACTGTGAGATTAGGCTGCACGTGGGCTTTCCGCAAATAACTGGCAGCTGGGGATGTGAGTTGATGCTGGATTAATGACTAAAATGAGTTACCCTAATCCGGAATGTGTGGCACTTGGCAGGTCTGAAAATTATAATTTTCAGATCTGCCAATTGCCTTGAATCCGGCATTCCATTACACCCTTATCGACAAACTGACTAACGTCTCTCTGGCACAAAACGCAATCCCTGCTGTCTATGAATAGGTCTGGTCTCCCTTCTACTGAAAAAAACAGGAGCCAGAAGAAATCTGGAGAATCTAAATAATTTCCAACCCTTTTTTTTTAACTTACCATTTCTTGCAAAAGTCACAGACAGCTGTGTTGAGTCTTGATTAACCCTGTTCATAGATGAACACAACTTGCTGGATGAGTGTCAGAAAGTGGATAATTAATTTGTAAAGGGGTGAATTTAACAACTTAATACTCGCACCCTATTCAGGTAGCAACACAGTTCTCACTGAAACTCTGTTGAAACCCTGGTACCTTACGCACCAGCAGCAGGCAACTCCCCAGAGAATTCCACAATAAATTCAAGCAGTATCAATTATTTTAAAGTCAACAAAATTACACTACAAAATTCCAAAAGCAGTTTAGCAAAACAGAGAATCAGTAAGCAAAATGCAACAAAATGATCAAAATTGAATAGGAGGAACTGAAGATATGATTTTTTAAATTTTTTTTTTAAGGAAATGGCTAGATTAAAAAGCAGCAATGAAAAATATTAGCTTGCATTTAACAGGGACCTAGGTGCGATTTCAGACCTACTGCGATTGAGTTAGGGTAAACTAGGCAGGTCATACCAGTCAATGTTTTTACGAGGGACTTAGTCTACATTTTGGTTTTTAAAGTTGTCCACTTTGGCAAGTTCAACGACTCAAGCTAATAAGAGTTCCTTGACATCAACTACTTCATTGTTGAGCTTTTCCTGTAAATGTTGCTTTTGCCAACAAAAGTTCAGAGTTGGATAAAGTTGGATTTTATAGCTGTCAAGATTTGCCACCTCAACCTTTTCCAAGGTTTTACTTTTTTGTTCTAATAGTAGCCAACTAAGGCTCCGTGAAGTTGGCTACCTTTACTGTGATATCTTGCTGGACCCAATTTAATTGCAATAAAAGGCTCAGAGCAGGACAAACCTGATTTTCTTTCCCATAGTGGGTGCGCTCTCCCTGGGAAAGCCCCAGCACTTTATCTCTGTAATACAGAGAGGGGGTCAGTAGGGTAAAATGGCTAAGAAAAGGTAAATGGCTAAGTCACACTTTTCTCCAACTTCTAGGAAAGTTCTTTCTGGCCCTTGCTGCACAAGGCAAGCTTCTAAGCACTGGGTCTCTCTCCAGCCAGGACTCCCACAGAGCAGAGTCCACAGTGGTCAGCTGAAACTTTTTGAAGTCAGGAGTCCTTTTCCCTTTTGTATCTCTGGAGCAGGCAATCAGGAAGCCAACCACATTACCCTTGGTAAGCTGTTCAATTCACTGGGCACCAGCAGGAGTCATTGAGTCCTTTTCTTTCAGTGCAGTCTTCTGTATACCTGATGTTGTCTTCTCAGGTCTAGGAGTGTTCTGAGGAGGAGGTGGCATTATGCTAGTTTTATCCTGTGCACTAGCCAGTAATAGGATAATTCCCCCACCCAGTCATAGGTCCTTTCTAGCAAATTCACCACCTCAGTTTTCTGGTTTACTGCAAAAATTCCCAGCGCTCCTTAGTCCAAGATGGTTATCAGAACTATCTGCAGGAGTCCTGGCTCACAACCTCGACACACTCTTATTTAGATAAGGAGTTCTCTGCTCTAACAGGGTCTGAACTGGTTTTCCCAATTCCACAGAGTCCGCAATGGCCCTCTGAATGAATGGAAGCAGTCACTGCCAGTTCCACCAACTCCAAAACATCACCAGTAAAAACAAGAAGTGTTAAGGCTACTCAATCCCCTGGATACCCTCATGGGTGATTAGTGTGCTACACAATTCGCCATAGCATAACATCAAAACAAATATAAGCATTGGTACAACAAGAAATATAGAACAAAAGGCAGGTGATTGAATACATATTGAAACGCCTGACAATGTCAGTAACAAAGTGAGCAAACTTTCCAAACTGTTGAAAATTGTAGAAATCACTAAAATAATGTAGTAATACTATGTATTGGTCAAATCTGGAGCATGAATAGAATCACCAAATATCCTGACAAGCATCCAGGCAGGACAGAAGACTCCCATTGGGACCCAAAAACGATTTCAAGGAAAAAAACTGCATTTTGAACATTAAACTCAGAATGCCTCCTAAGTGGCATAAACACTTGAAGATAGATATAGTAGATTCTGCTACCTCTCAGACCCTCTATGGGAAGGAAACTTGTTGTAATGTGATTGTAATATTAATTTATATTATATGATGTTGTATTGATATTGTTTTCCTCACAGCCATCTCACATACATCGAATAGTATGTTGTTTTATATTAACCCCTTTTACCTTGTATGTAGTATGGTCCGTAGTGGCAGTTGCTTGTTGTCCTTTACACTACTCACATGAGGAGAGCCTGTAGATGAGTAAAGAGCTGAGTACAACTTTATTTGCGGATTGTCTATTCCTTCATTTTTACAGCCCCCTTTAGAAAAAATTAAAAAAACAAATCTTAAAAAGTTACAGAATCAAATTTGAGACTACTTCCCACCTAAAATGGCATCTGGGGACAGCGGTACCTATCTCAGTACCATGGTCTGCGCCACCATTGTAGATGCCAAAGATTTGTGACTAAGAAATCTAACTTGTGATCCTGATGCAAGCTTCAGGTTTTGAAGCATGTACTAGATTCTCAAATTCGATTTGGAATTCACAAATCCGAAAAATATACATAAAAATGGATTGGGCAAACACCAAGCACTATGGTCTAACCCTTGGGTACTTGCAACAGGGCAAGATCTGCTGCCAACCCCCTTCTAAGGGGGTTAATTGATCATGAGAGGTGGGTGCAGAACCTGTTAAAGTTATCAATGCACACCACAAATGACATTACATGTAGCCTCTGCCAAGCGCAAAAACACTGGCATGCGGCACAAGTTAATGCATGTGTTTTGGTAGTTGATACCCATAACTGACAAATATGTAACACACAAACTATTACCTACTGGCGGTCACCAGTAGGTAGTTATAGTTAGGACCAAGTTTCCATTGGAAACGCGGTTTTTCATTTCCCTATAACTTTGGCGCCTTTTGACAAATCATTGTGAACTTTTCAAAACTAATGCACCACTCACTTCAGCTGTTGTGCTAAAAGGTTCGGGGTGATCCATCAAGCGGGGCCTGCGAAAAAGGGAGGGGTCCCAAAATGCTTTTTCTCCATGTTAATTTCCATTGGAAAATGTAGACATGGCTACAGCCTGAACTGCTGAACGAAATTACACCAAATTTGGCAAACCGATAGCTCTTGGTCCAGAAAGTACTCTTTTTGTTAAATGCTGTAAATCCGTTCAGTAGATTTTGAGAAATGTAAAGATTTCTCATATATACAACTGTGTCCGCGGTAGATCTGTGAGCCCCCTGATCTCGTGCCTGAGATCTGATTGGCTGCCAAGACTTCAAACCAGGAAGTGTTGGCAGCCATCTTGTGACTCGATTGGAATGAGTCACAAGCAGCAAAAATGTGAAAAAAAGACAAGGGGGCTTGGTAGAAACACCCTGACCCCCTAGGCTGGTTCAGGGAATCCCGCAGGGATCCCAGGGCCACAAAAAAGCATATATTTTAAAATAATTTCAGCGGGAGTCACGGTGAATCCACAAATCTGGCTAAAAATGTAAATTAAAAAAAAACTAAGCGCAGACTCCTGCGCTTTGTTCACTTTAGGCCCCTGGGTGGGTGAGGTCCCAAGGGCAATAAAAATAAAATGTGTGGGGCCCGCACCGACCCCCGCAGCCCCGGGGATCGCCACCTCCCAAGGGCTAATTGTGTCTGTGCGGGGAGGCCACGTGCCCCCCGAAGTACCGGGGACCGCCACCTCCCCTGAGCTATATTGAAAAAAGATGTGTGGGGGTCTCTGGCCCCCCCACCCAGCCCCGAGGACCGCCACCTCCCTAGGGCTACAATTCAAAAATGTGTGCGGCCGTGCACACCCTGCTACCCTGGGGACCACCACCTGCCGGGTCTATTTTGCAAATGGTAGGGGGCCGTAAATGGCCCTGGGGCCAACCCCCCAGGGCTGGCTCCAGCAAAATCCTGGGGTGCCCACTCCAGGACATGGCAGTTTGCTATGGGATGGCAGGAGCACCGCTCCCTACATCCCATAGCAAACAAGTGTAACAGTAAAACCTTGATACACTATGTTCAATACCATTCTCTGATGATTGTCTAGTTTAGAGACAGTGACCACATGTGTTGCGGCACATTGCAGCTGAAATTAGCGAGAAGAAGGCAACCCATTGGCACTTTCGGGAGAGCTGTAGTATGCTCCAAAAATGAAAGATAAAAACAGAAGGAAAGATATGAAAGGAGACCCATACATGGAGAAAATAGGCAGCTAAAGGATTAACCCAGCAGCCCGGACACTGAAGCCCACTGATTTTTATAGACAGATGTACACACAGGACAAGTTAGGTAATGGTTGAGGCTGGCTGATTCACTTCCTCATGCTGTCACAGATAAGAGCACAGGGTGGACAACATTCCTACCTACTAATGCTAGAAGGGGCTGTCCCAAAGCCCATCCCCATTTCTCTCTCCGTAGTTCTGGTTATCCATAACTGTGATATAACTTAACATGTCATCAGCAAATGCAAATGTGATATATTATAAGTAGTGAATGTCAGGGCACAAATTATTTTTAGTTAACAGAACCATAAAATATATATATATATATATATATATATATATATATATATATATATATATATATATATATATATATATATATATATATATATATATATATATATTATCTACTGGCGGTCGCCAGTAGATAGTTATAGTTAGGACCCTGTTTCCATAGGAAATCCGCAACATTCTATTTGGAATAACTTTGGCGCCGGTCGATGAATATATATATATATATATATCACAGGAACCGATAAGAAATTTGAAGAAGGCAATGACGCTACCTCTGCTCCAAAGACCACACGGACAAGGACCTCCAGTTAAGTGCTATTTATTTTGCTGGCAGTGTCGTCTTGACGTTTCGGCTCCCAAGAGCCTTGCTCACATGACAACGTGAAATTTCAAAATGATCCAATAAATAGTGAAGGTAGACAGTTCAGAGTTCAGGCTGAGGTCATGTGACTATGAAGATCATAGAACTAAACAACATACTGCAATATAACCTCAGCACTGACTGTGTAAAATAAGCAAATAATAATTTCAGTGCATAACTTAGCAATTTTCATGGCAATGATGTTTTTGGTAGTGCAAAATCATTCAATAAATATACCGAACATTAAATATATATAAATAAATATATAAATAAATATATCAGTTTAAAATCGACAATTGCATTTTTATCAATAAAATATTGTAAAAAAACCTTTCAATGTCTAAATAACCATGGTATTAATGGAATGGACATGCTCAGGGGACTTGATAACAGACCACCATGTTTCAAGATAATATAATATTCTCCCTATATTGTAAATCTGATGAGTTATGCCCAATCTGCCATAGCAAATTCACATTTGTGAGTACTCATACTGGCAGCTTGAATGCCCTTGGCTACTATATGCCAGATAGTGAGGGATAAACTAGAAATCTCTTAAAACTATTTTAAAAGCATGACTATATAAAAACTGAAATAATTGCAAAAACAATAATGCACACCTTGATGATTAAACTCACTTATTGCTAACAGTCATCAATAAACATCTCTTTGTTCTGTCTCACCGAACCCTTGTGAAGGGAGGTTACTGTCACTACAGATATGTGCCCAATAAAAAGGGGAAAATTATTCCCTTTAAATCTAATTGTAGATTAAGGAATAGTGCAAGAGGTGAGTGAGGAATAAAAAAGTGCAAATGATAAAATTGTCGTGTCTAAAAACATATACATTATTACTAGTGAAAACTATAAAAGATTTTGTTGTAAAATACCTTAAAAAATCAATGTATAAAGTGACGTATAATAATTAACTAGGTTTCATCACTGGAAACTGGATGTTGAGTTCGATTATTAAAACCCTACTCATATTGTAAACTCAAAAGTATTTGTTTGACTACAGAAGAATCTTGTCACTTGGATTAAAGGTTCAGCTATGGTAAACAAGTGTAGAGGTCCTCCGTAACATTGAGACCTTTCGGGGTTTTCGTATCGAGTTGTAAAATGTAACGTTTCTCAAGTTTTCGGAGTTTGGCTTCTCTATTGCCTCCCCGTCTGCAAGCATTGACAGCGTCAATAACAAAGAATTTGAGGAGGCGATTGTCACTGTGGTGTATGTCTCTAAAATGTCTGGCGACAGGGTAGGTATTATCCTGATTGGATATGGCCCTTAAATGTTGTAATATCCGTTTGTGGACGGCCAGTTTAGTGCTGCCGACATATCTTGGAGAACAGGGACATTCAAGTATGTAAACAGCGTACTCTGTTTTGCATGTCAGCAATTTTGTAATCTGATGATCTATATTGCTGAACCCATCCTGGTATGTCTTTGTATTAACCCCATGTGTGCAGGATTTGCAAATTTTACATTTGTAGAAGCCAGTATTAGTTTGAAGCCAAGTAGATTTTTCAATTACTTCTGGGTTAGTGTTCACTAAATGGTCCCTCATTGACATTGCTTTGCTAAACGTTAAAGAAATTCGTACAGGTAATGAAGGCCCTATTATGGGATCGTTTAAAACAATAGGCCAATTGCGGTTGATGATTCTAAAAATGTCCTTATGCTGTTTGCTGTAGCCTGTGATGATTCTAAAATTGTTCTCCACACCTTGGGAAATATCAGAAACGGTTGGACCTTGAGTTACCTGTTCACTAGAGGTCGTATTCGCGTATGTGCTAAGTAGTTCCTGCCTGGTATGCTTCATAGATTTAGATATGGCATTATCAACGGTATGTCGAGAGTAGCCCCTTTGAATAAATCTCAACTTACCGGCTAGCTGTGCACTTTCTAGATCCACTGAGTTACTACAAACTCTCCTGATTCGGAGCATTTCTCCGTATGGGATACTGGCTATTAAGTGTGCTGGATGAGCACTACCCGAATGTAAAACAGTATTCCCAGCTGTTTATATAACAAACAAAAAACAAAGGTTACAGGGACGTTATAATTAGGGACAGATTTTACTCATGCGAAACCAGAGAAATTCAGCCATTATAGTTAGCCGAGTTAACTATAACTCGCGCCGCCGCAATGCACTGCTTATGACCTCACATATTTCATCACCCATGACATGGTCAGTGACATCACTGATGACATCTCAAATCACCCTTTCTCCATCACTCTGCTAACGTGCCTCCTGCCACTTGGGGGATAAGGTCCACTTTAGTCCTGAGGCCCTCGGGAGGCAAGGGGACCTCAGCACCCCACCAGCAATGTGCCAAGAGGTCTCTTTTGCAGAGTGATGGAAAAGAGATGTGACCTTGACCACCTCTCAGCAATCCCATATTGTGGGGCTTACTGGAGGTAACAGGTGGGCTAGTTGGCCCCTAAGGACCCTCAGCAGCAAAGGGGACTACATCCCCAAACTAAGAGTGCACCAGGAGGTGGGTTTTCAGAGTAGTGGAGAAAGGAGGCGGGGCCTCCGGCGAGTTGCCAGCTTTTGATTTTTTTTGTCTTTTAAGGAAGGGGGGCTGAGTGGCCCCCCTTCCCTTGAGTCTTTTGTGCCCCGAGAACCCCATCCCCCAGAGCCTGACACATTTAAAACATTTTTCCATGGCAGATTTTTGCCCAGGGGACCTCAGTTCCCAGGACTAGGCCTTTATATATTTATTATACAAAAAGGGACGGGGGGACTCGTGGCTCCACTTTCCAGGCTGATTTTGCTGGGGTACGGCTATTTCTTTATTAATTTTTTAAAGGGAGGGGGGTAAAGTGGCCCACCTCCTGGGCCATTTTTGGCCCCGGGGACCCCATTCCCCGGGGCCCAGCCATCTCCTTGGGCACAGCAAGGGGTGTCTGAAGCCCCCGCGATCCCGACTGGCTCCCGCATCCTCCGGGAGCCGGCATTGCTTTTTACACCCAGGGAGTTGCTAAGATGCAGCTCCCTGGGTGTAGAAAGCAAAGTGTGCTCCTCTTTGAACAAGCGAGAGCAAAATGCTTCCGCTTGTTAAAAGCGGAGCACACTTGTTTGCTATGGGATGTAGGGAGCGGTCCTCAAACTTCTCTAAATATCCAGGAATCCTAATCCGTCCCATTATCAGAAACTCCAAATTGAAATTCCATGCACAGGACGCCGCCATTCGTGTGATGCCGAGTACGGTTACAGTTTGAGGATGCCACCAAGACTGAAACCCTTTGTGGGTTGGAAATATCACCACGAATCGAAAGCTTTACAAAGAGAAAACATAGCCTTGAAAAAGTCACGGGATAACCTCCCTGTATGCGACGAAACACGTCTCGGCTGTTGGAGGCTGGTTGAAGATTTACACAATAAAAAAAATAAGAAGAAGAAAAAGAATCTGGATTATTTCATATGAACTGTGCTGATAGAGCACACTGTAAATTGTGAAGTTTTACTTGAACTAGACGTGTGCTGGGGAGTATCATGGTATCCTACCTATATGGGCAGAGGCAGGGAAAGTGTTATTGACTTTATGTTGATCTCCAGAAACACAGCCTTCCTGGTGGACAATTTTGAGGTGAAGCCCAACAATGCCAGCGATCACAACCCCCTCACTGCCTCCCTACACGTAACTGCCTAGGAGGAGGAAGGTGATGGTCGCCTCCTCCAGTATAACTCAAACCAAGGGGTGAAAATGAAATGGAACAAGATAAACCCCCCCCCCAATTTGAGGAGAGCATTGTCAAAGCGAACTTAAGCTCCATCTTGAAATGCTTAAATCATGACTCCCCCGCGGAAATGGTTTTACAGGGATTCCAGGGAATTTGCAGGGACTTATCCAGAAACTTGACAAATCCAATAGTAATAAGGGAAAGTAGGGGGAGTAAATGGTTCAATGCTGAGTGTACAAGGGTCCAAAAGGACTTAAAGAAGGCACTACACGTAAGCCCTGGAGAGAAAACCTTAATCAAGAGGGCAAGGCAGGCTTACAAGAGCATAGTTGCTCAGAGGAAGCAAGAATTGAGAAAGCTGGCCTGGGCGGATTTAGAGAGAGCAAGCGCACTCAAAGACTCTAGGAGGTTTTGGGGGGCAATAAACTGCCCATTATTTTCAAAGGATTCAAGGGGAATGGACTCATTAATACTAGGGAATCGCACTTTACAAACATATTTAACCTGAATGGTATCACTAGCCAGGAAATATGTCAAGACGTCTGTAGTAATCAGACCCACATCCAAAGAAGTAGTTTCAGGTAGATTTATTGAAGTAGGTTACAAGATGTAGGTTAGTTGTAAACAAGCCCCACCAGGAGCAGCCAGCCAGGCGCTCAGCCCATCTCCAACTGTGAGTTCCCACTCCCAACATTCCATCTTGCATCATTCAGGCAGCATTCCACTGGCACATCATGAACCATAACAAACCAGGATACTACAACGTCTTATTAAATCCAATTACTGCACACCACTTGAGCTCTTCTCTGTCAGTGAGCGAGGTTGAGGATGCCCTCATGAAAGAGATGCACCTTAAAAAGCCCCAGGGCCTGATGGGGTACCCCTTGATTTATTTGAAAGCAATATCCAACTCTGGGCGCCCCTCCTGACAAATGTCTTCAGAGCAGCAATAACTGGCCCTATCCCAACATCAAGGAAAGAGGCCGTAGTGGTACCTGTGTACAAAAAGGGAAACGTGGAAGACCCGGCCTGCTATAGGCCCATTTCCTTAATTGACGCTATGGTTCAGGTGCTGGGGAGGATCATTTTAGCGCGCCTTGAGACTTGGGCAGATTCCGCTGGGGTAATGTCCCAAACTCAATATGGTTTTAGAAGAGATATGGGGACAAATTAACAGTGCCTCAACTTGGCCTTGATTATGGGCAAGTACATGTAGGCAAGGAAGGGGTCAATCCACCTTGCCTTCATGGACTTGTCCAGTGCTTTCGACGTGGTCAACATGGGAAAACTGTGGTCCATGATGGGGGAAATGTGTTTCGAGGAACCTCTCATCACCCTCCTGTGCAGGTTGCACGTGTCCACTACGGTAGCCATACGATTTGTAGGGGTGGGCGGAATTTGCGAAAGCGACTTTCGCAAATTATCGCGAAAATTTTTAAAATCTCCGCAAACAAGCGGAAATATCGCGAAGATGCGGAAGTTTTTTTCACGCTCGTTCGCGGTATTTTCTGCGTGGTCGCGGCTCGCCAACTTACCCATGCGGTTGCTCGCGGGCGCGGCCATCTTGTTTCTACTCTTCTCGCGGTGCATGATCGCGAGAAGAAAGACGTGATCGCGCGGCGCATGACGTTACTGCGGGCGAGAACTGTCGCGAGACAGCGCAAATAGCTACCAACAATCCAACATCTCGTGGAGAACGCGACCGGATCGGGAAAACTTGTCGGCGAACGTGGGGATTCAGGTAAGGCGATCGCGCGCGAGAATGTATTATTTTACAGCGCGAGCAAGAAACAAATTATCGCTATGCTGCGGAATGCGGAAATTTTTACATTTTCGCGCTCTCCGCGGAACGCGAAAATGTCAAATTATCGCAATTTCCGCGAGCGGAACGGAAATTTAGCCCAGGCCTAACGATTTGGCCCTTGGGGAGAGAGGACTGGACCCATTGTTTCTACAGAAGGAGTTCGTCAGGGGTGCATATTGGCCCCCTTTCTCTTCCTAGTGTACTCAAACGGCCTAGAATCAGCCCTAATAGATCAGGAATTAGACTTCCTCAGAATTGGAGGCAAACCGGTCCCGTTGTTGTCATATGCGGACAACATGTTTTTAATGGCTTTAACTGCAAATAGTTTACAGAAGTCCCTGAATGCTTTTACTGATTTTATGTTAGCTTTGGAGCTAAAAGTTAATTTGACCAAATCCTACATTATGGTATGTGGTCCAAGTCATACTAAATCTAGAAAATGTATTGTAACGGGGCAAGACAATCGATAAGGTCTCAAATCTTACTTACCTGGGGAATGTTTTTAATAACATACTGAACTGGGACCATCTTATTACATCTAGGGTGCTGAACACTAGCCGTGCTGTGCAAGGTCTTTTTCGCTTTGCATGTAAGTTGGGCCACAAGCCAGTAGCGGAATTGAATACCTTATATAAATCAAAATGCTTCTCTATTGCTACTTATGGGGCAGGAGTATGGGGATATTACAAAGGTACTCTACTGAAAATATTAGAAAATATGTTTTTTAAAAGATTGTTGCTGATCCCAAAAAGTGCCTCCACAGCATTCTGTCACTCTGAGGTAGGGATGGATTTTATTGCAGACCGGATTAATATTGCCCCACTGACCCTCTGGGCCAAAGTCTGGCTGTCGGAAGACTTAAAGCTCACAAGGGAAATTATCAAGGATTGAATGATGCTGGATAATGCCGAGGCTATCCCATGGCTCCGCTATGGGAAAGGAAAATTTAATGAAATAGGCCTAGGACATTATTATGATAATCCTGCCAGCATCGATACAAATATGAAACTGATCGTAAAAGGTGCATATTTTGTTGAGCTTGATAATCGGGTGTGGCAATCAGGGCTGCAACCTGATCTAGATCGGCCCCTTTTACATCAACAATTTTACTTGCCCTTTACCATGAACGTGCAGTTCAGATTTCTTTTGACTAGGCTTCAGCTTTGCACATTGCAATTTTTAGTGGCCTTTCCCAAGCAGGCTGGATGGAGCAATAACCTTACTCCTTGCCCTTGCAATAATTCAGCGCAACAAAGCACCTTGCACTTTACTCTACTCTGTACACTTTACCAGGAGCCAAGGGCACGGTTCCTTATTCCACTTTTAAGAGAAACTCGCCCTCATAATTACCAGGAGGGTTTTAATTTCCTGTGCTCCTTGTCCACTGAAGTTATTTGTAGAGCAGTATTACATTTTATTAGAATTGCACTTTTAATAAGGAAACAGTATGAAATGTAAATAAAACCGGTGCTTTTCTTTTAGAAACTCGAATTTTAAATTTCTTTTATAAACTGTTGAGTATTTGAGTTAAGTGACATATTATTGTACTAATTCAACATGTAAACTTTATTCATTTTTATATGTATGTTATACTTTTATGGTCCATTTGAACCGAATAAAGTTATACTGTATACAGTAGATCTGTTGGCCAACCTCAGGGCATCTAATTTCTATATTGTAATGCTCTATTTCAGTTCCACAACCCAGACAGTAAAATACCTTTGGTCTGTAGATTGAAGCATTTTTGACACTGCCAATCTCAACGTATAAAAAGATTACTCATTTGGAGGCAAACATCAACCTTTGTTTGTTCATTCTTCACAATAAATGCGCATTTCAACAATAAACGTCTTGTAACAAAATACTTTGACACTAGATCGTCGTATCTCCCAACTGCTCCCCAGTGTAAGTTCGAAATTAACTATATTGAAAGCAAGTTGAGATTGATCAGATCCAAGTCCAACCCCAACCCCAGATACTCTCCCTATAGTTGGGTTAGGTCACCATTTTACAGTGGTTCTTAATCTCTGCTTGCAGGAGTGGGTGAGCTAGTCAGTTCCATTCAGTCTCCAGTGGCAAAGGGGCCCCTGTGGACTTTATAACAATTAGTACTGATACTCTTAAAATAGCCTATTTAAATTAAATTCAAAGTTTCTCATAGCCTCTGATCAAGTAATCACTCATGCGAATCAGGGCAGTTGTAGGTGTGGTTGCAGAACCCCATCCCAAAATTCAGATCACCCAAAATTGACCACGTATGGTTCTATCCTGAGTTACAGATCAGGGAAAGTTAAATGGTTTCATTACAAAAATCTTAAAATAAAGAGGTGCAGAATAAATCCCATGAAGAATCAAATGCAAGTTATAAAGACTAGTCTAAATCAGAAATCATTTTAAGTCATAATGAGCAGCTAAATCAAAGGGAAATGATGCAGCATTCCTAGTAGAAAAGGAAAGTTTTCTGGCTTACCCCCAAAATCAAGAAATGCATATACACTGTTCTTACATAACAAATTGGTAAAACAGTTAAATTATTTCGGTCTGATTATAAGTAGGACTGCCACTCTTATGGTACTTATTATTTTGACATTTTCACCTCAATTTATTCAGATTCTTTTTGTGTTCCGTAAATAAATAAAATTGCAAAATGTTATATTTCCACATATATTTAAGTAATATACTTTCACTCATATGCCTGTCTTGTTTTAGAAAATTAAGTAGCCAAATAGAACATAACAATACACCCAGGTAAATATTAGCATTATACTACAAATTGTTGTTGACATATGTGGTTATTTCAGGAAATCTCACCCTGTTTTTAAAATTCCCTATGCCATCGATCTGCTCAGCAGCTAGCCTGGAATTGATATGAGACAGTATGGAACATCACTCGAAAGAAACCAAATATTCCATATTTTTAAATTTTTTTGTAAATAAAATGTCTGGATTTATCTGTAAAAATGGACAACCGGGAGCCCTAGTCATAATTAACAAACCCTTGACAAATGAAAAATAAGAACATCAATACCTTAATACATAAGCACTATCCCATTTTAAGAAAACAGCCAGCATCTTCCATATTACTGCCACCCAGAGATGTTCAAACAAAATATAAAACATTTCTTCTATATCTCTTCATACAAATGAATGGGACCCTTTTACACAGTGGAACACTAAAAAGTTCATTCTAAGCTTTGCTTTTATGCAGTAGGAAAAATCCTATTGTATCAGTTGTCTTCGCTCTACGAGGTTCAGGTTCAGGAGGAGAGAAGATGAGCAGGGGAACCACATTGGAGCGGGGGATACAGGAGTGAATGACACACACAGCATTCATTTTTTCCAGGATGGATTTTCATATAAAAGTGGCATAACTAAATTATGCTTATAAAGACACTTCTATAGATCATATCAAATGTGTTTTAGATGTTATCATGTTAGCACATTATTTTTGTGTTGGATACACTTAGCAACCATTATTGCTCACTGTAATCTATTGTAAACAAATATAGATTTGAAAAAACGCTTCTACATGGGGAAACTCTATAGTGCTACCCAGTGTAGCATCTGACTGAGGAGTGAAACATTGCCCCTATGTTAATCTAATTTTGTGTACAATATTCCATTTTACCTACTCACAGGCCCTCTGCTAATTGTATGCAGGCCTCATTCTAAAGTTTGCACGATTTGTATGCATGCTTCACCTTAATAAATTAGACTTAATCTACCAAAGTGCATTAGCTTTCCTTGAGCTCATGAAAGCCCTTTCAAGTCCATTCCTCAAACGCAAAAACCAAATTCAATAGGATTATGCACCTCATGACAAGAATTACCACAAGTAATGAAGCTTCAGCCAAGAGTAAATCGTTCACTAAGACGTGCTCCTAATAATGAAACAAAGCTGGCAATCACAAGTTGGTTGAATTAAAAAGATTTAAAATTCTTCCCATGCTCTACAATGAAAATTGTTTAGTGTATGAAACCACGCTTGTGCCCCAGCAATTGTCGTGCATTTCCAGGTGCATGCCAAAAAAGAGAGCGCTTTAAAATACCCAGCCACTGCTCATTGGGCAGCCCCACTGTCCGTGGTATTTTGATTACCTGAATTGGCATGCGTGGCACCCAGCAAGAGAGGTCCTAGACGGCTCGCATGGGGTTAGCCTGCCAGATTCTGAAATGGCTGACGTCTCACAGGATGAGAGACTTGGAGCTGTTTGTTACTCAGCCATTGAATATGTCGCGGGGCAATCAGCTCAAGACTGTGCAGGCTTCTGTATATATTTTTTATTGTTAGAATATAGCGCACTCAACTAGTGTCACAGAAACAAGCAGATTAATTCACTATGGTGTTGTCTTTGGTGTAGTGGGTGCAAGTGGACCCAATGTCAAACATCTGGATGAATACTCTTTGAATATTGTAGTCAACAACATGGTTATAACACAATATTGACTTACACAATTATTGTTGTCAGAAACTACATTGCGCTCTGTTGCCTTTGCATCTCTCCATGAAAGGTGACAAATCACATTCTAACGTGGGGTGTTTGCCACTTGGGGGGCACGTTTGGCCCTTCACAGTCAGAGGATGTCATGATGCATTACTCTCAAAGCAGTGTTTTGTCTCTCTGAAGGAGCTTCCTCAGTCCAGGTGCGTTTGGAATTTGGACTTCAAAGTCTGAAATTCCAACAAATTAACACCTTTGTAAAACTGTGCTGGAAACTCCACGCTTCGAAGAGCTGCACACGAGTAAATTATATTAGACCGAAATAATGGCTGTAATGGAGAAAAAACAAATTAACTCGTGGGGCCCTATTTGAGGGACTAAGTAGCATTCACAAGGTTAAGCAACTCTCAAGCAAAGAAGTTGGCGTACTTAGAAGATGAAAATATTTTTGCAAAGTGATGGCAATCCTGGATTGTGCTACATTTTTATAACAACTTGAGGGTTCAAGCAAAGGTTTTAGCACATTTACACCCTGCACTAAAATGGAGTTTTATGCTCTATCGTCTTAGTTTCTTTGACTTCAAAGATCTGCTTCCAACATGGAAGACCAGGAAGCAAGATCAAAACTGCCGTCTATGTGGCTATTAAGCAGAATCAGTAAGCCACATTATGTGTACGTGCCCAACAGTTATGGTCCAAAGGAAGTTACTTCTAAAATCAATCTTCCTCGAACTGAACATTCGCACTTCCGGGCAAGCAGATATCAGCTGGCTAGGTAGCACTTCAATCCAATTGGCGTGTCGAGGAACAAAATTGTTTCTCTGGTAAGTGAACTACTCCGAAATGCAGACTAGTCCAAATAATTTCAACACGGTGAAAATATAAAATGAAAACCTTTAAAAATGATATTGCACAACTATACAACATTCGCGAAAGACCAGTAAAGTTGTAACTCATACAGTATTTGTGTACTGAATAGAAAAGTTGGTTGACTAAAGGACTTTACTCCTAGGCAGAGCAACATAAAGAAAGGTCAAACACTAGAATTATAATGACTTAATTTATTTGATCCTATTTAGAGGTAGTAGCCAGGTTTTTATCAGTTTTACTCATTATAATGTATTATTGTATCTCAGAAGGAGAGATTTTATACGTGTGAAAAATGCATATTTTTTGTACTTTATGGTTAGGAATAGCTGATTCTCAGATGGTGTTATAAAGACCTTCAACTTGAAGGCCAAATGTACCAATCTGATATTTTGACGAAGGCATGGCACGAATAATAATACTAACTAACATGTGAGTGCAGTAGAATATATCGATAAATGCCAAGATTTACTAAGAATCGATTTGCAACAAGTGGGCATAAAGTGCCCTCAAGTATTTTGCAAATTGATTCAGATTTTGCTAACTTATCTATGTTAGATGATTTACAAAATCGCCATTCGGAGTGAATCACAACCCAACCTACCTCATTACTATTTATGAGGTAGGTCGTAAATTTCAACTCACTCAGTTTGGATGCCACCACACGGATGGTGGCCTGCAGTTAAATAAATGCAGCCCATTTCCCTTTAGGAAAACAGCGCCGCATTTAAAAATAAAAAAAGACAACAAAAAAGCAACTGTTTAAAGATGTTTAAGAGTTGGCAGAGTTGTCCTGGACAAACCTATTTTTCCATTCACAATGGGGAAAGGATGCTTAGAAGGACTTCTTCCTCTTTGCGAATAGATTACCAAATTCTTTAAGAAGTGGGTAACCCATCAATGAATCAATCAAAATTGCAGTTGCAAAACATTGATGCACAGTATTCCGAATCACAATTTGGAAGGGACACCCTGAACATGCCCCTTCAAATTGTGATTCGGTATGCATTTCTAAACTAATTTTGCGATTTGATCGGCAGTTACTGAATCGCAAAATGGTTTTAATACATACTAAAAGTTGTTTGTTTAGTAGTCACAAACTCTGTTTTAGTGAATCACAGGGTTTGTGACTGTTGAATGGCTTTGTACATCTGGCCCAAAGAGTCGGTACAGAAAATAGCAAGAAGCATAGTCATGCTGTGTTTTTCAGCAGCTGCTTGTTTAAGTCCTCCCTAGGATTTGGAAACCTATCCTCTCCAAAACCAGTAGACAAGAAGATGGACTTCTCATAAGAGATTGTCTCCACATAAGGACCTCTACCCCCTTGCATTTCTGTTAGGGCAGTTCAGTGTTTTTTCCCTATTGCAGCAGCTTTGTTGTTATACAGTTTTTGTCATTGGATATGATCACCCTAATTTCAACAGTTTCAATGAGGTGATAGGAATGGGTTCAGATCAAAGGCGAAGGTGCTAATTGATATGTCTTCTAATTTTTTTCAATCAAAGTTTTATGGTTCAAGTGCATGTCTACTCGGGTATCTGTTTACTTAGGGTTAACATTATCATTGTGAGTGAAGAGTATCGCTGTTTACTTCAGAGCACCGAAAGTTTCCACTATACTGAAGATGGAGTCAGCAGGATAGGTTCTGCTTTAATAGAGCATCATGTGACTGTTTTAATGAAAATAATCAGTTAAACAATATTTGCACTGACCAAAAATCTGTTGATAAATGGTTTAGAATGTGCTGTGCATGTTCTTCATACAGGCTGTCCAATACAGCCGGTGGAGAACATGCAAAGTGCGCATGACTGTTTGGGTGGAAAAACAATCATGCGCACTTGAGTGCCCACCACTCCCTGTGAAAGGCCAGCCTGCCCCAACCAGCTGAGCCATGACGGAAGAATAAAATGACAAAAACATTATCATTTTATTTTTATTTTTTTAACTGCTCACAGAGCAGTGGGGTGATGCTCCTCCTCCTTAGCGGAGGAGCCACTGCTGGAGGTTAGTTTCTCTTTTATTTTTGGTACCTGGCCTATTGTTATGGTTGGCCTGCACTCGTATGCATGTATCTTCAAATAAAAACATCTTAAATCAATTAGTCAACCTACAAGTAAACTTATATTTATTTTGTTAACACTCTCTTTTACAGTGCTCAGCCTTTATTCTTTGAGTCAATACAATTCTTGCTTTTGGAATTGGTATTTCTTCAGGGCTGATTCCCAATAACGCAATTTCAAACCACAAATAACCAAATAAAAAGTGTATACAACTGTTTATATTGATTAACTAATTAATAGTTTTGGATGGCATTAATTGAGTGCATTAATAATTTTATGATATGTCTTAAAAGGTCGACACTTATCTATAATAAGATGTACATTGTGCTAGTGTCCCATAAAAGTCGATAAATGTAATTCTAATACACCTGTGATGGTAAATGTGAAAAAAATGTGCACTAGTAAAGACAGAAAAAAGAACCCCATAGAGCACATCTGATTAGTGCCTTCTTGAAGCAGAGAAGGTGCCTGGGCTTAGTCATAATGATATTCTCATCAATCCATGGTGAAATAATGCTGTTAAAATTGGTTATTACAAGGTAGGGATGAACCCTCTCAGCAGCATTTCGGGTATTGGTGACTCTGGAAAAAGAAAGATAGGATTAGGGAGAATTAATTTCTACACCCCGCTTTTTAGGAACCCAGCACTTCTGGAAATCTTCCATGATGTGGTTATGTCACGCTAGGAGGATTGAGGAGTTAGGAGGATGGGGGATCTCACCGATGTAGTGGGAATAATTTCAATTGAGGAAGTTCAAATCAATTATGGGGTTGACTAGAAAGATTTCTTTAAATATCTACAGATACAGAATTTGTTAGCTAAGAAAAATGGGGGCCAAGAGGTTTTACTAAAGATCCTATAATGGAGGTAGTAAGGGACAACGACGGCTGCACAATTAGACGAATATACAGGGATTTGAATCAAATGTTGCAAGACGACCTTGAGAAACGAGCTGAGAAATGGGAACAAAGACTAGGTATAACTGGTGCATGATTTTAGAATCTTTAAAACTAGGCCAGACTATTTTGTGCTCAGCAGGGTTACAGGCACAACATTATAAAATTGTTTGATCTCTATTATTCACCAGGTAAAATAGCCAAATGAGGGGGGCTCATTGGTGTTCAGTGCCAAAGTACAGAAGCAGATTTAGTACACATGTTTTCTACTTGCCCTCTCTTAGAAATCTTGAAGAAGGATTGTGATGGTGGGGAGTGGCCCCGTGAGTGGAACAATGAAGACCACTAGTCCAGATCAAGAGCTGTAAACGTGTTTAATGATCACAGTGCAGTACACGAGTGAATAACTGTCCCTCTCCTCCTTCTTGGTTTCTGTTCCACCTTCTTCGGGGGTTCTAGGTCCGATGGGATGACTCCGGCGTTCATGCAAGGAAGAGAAAGACCACTCTTAGATCACTGTTCACCGGTTTTGATAGTGAAGGGGGGGGGAAAGGAGTGATGGGTCACCGGGGGTCCGCCACCAACAATGCTGCCTTTGGTCCTGGGGAGGTGATACTGGGATAATGCCCTGTTAACCAGCCCCCTCAGAACCACCCCCGTGACCTCCCTGTTACTTTACCCGGTCCCTCCCCTAGGTGAAAGAAAACCCAGGATTCGACCCCGTACCTTTCCCAGCCACGCTCCTCCCGTGGGTGCGTGGCAGGGCGAGACGCCGTGTCGTTGGCCTCCAGGCACTCCGTCCTTCTCGTTGTGGGGGTAGTCGTCTCCTCCGTTCCCGGTTCTCCCGACTCTTCCTCCGTGTGCTTCCTCTCTCTCCTCGACTCTCGCTCTCCTCGATTCTCCTTCCGTGTGTCTCCTCGCTCTCCGTCTCCACTCGCTGTCCGATCTCCTCTCCTCCGTGGGCTTGCGCGCCGGCAACTTCGAACACTTCCTCCTTACGTGCGCTGCTCAAAGCGGATTGGTGCGCCTGGGGTGACGTCAGGAGGGGCGTGTCGGCCTCCGCAGCAAGCCAGGCCGAATTAAAGGGGCCACGGGCGTCCTGCAGAGATGGTGGAAATGCAAAGTCACTAAAAGTTCGTTCCGTCCCCTCCTCCTCTCCAGCGACCACGCGACAAGGATATATATATATATATTTACAATCCCTGAAATTAAAAGTAATCCTAATACCTGAACTAATGTTGCTGGAGGTCTGTAGCGAAGGAACAATGGGGGCACATTAATATTTTTTGTTTTTGGCCACTACAACAGTTGGAATATGTATTTCCTCTGCCTGATTGGACCCTTTGGCTTCCGCTTTCCATCAATGGCTTGTTTGGCTTTTGTCAATATTTAATCTTAAAAAGGGGGTTTACAAACGGAAGGGGTAGAGGGCAAAAGAAAATGGAAAGTGTATATGGGCACCGATTTATTGCTGGAAAAATTTATATAGAGATGTGTCAAGATGAATTATGAATTATCTGTAATTGAATGTAGTATGATATTTTTGGCTGTTACTACTTGAATGCTCCTGGATTCCTCTTCTTAATGGTATTTTTTATGGTTGAATCTGCTCATGTATTTATGTATGTGATGCTGATAAAATCTCTAATAAAAATATTAAATTAAAAAACAACAAGGTGGGGATGAAGAAAACGTCTGTGCCACTTATGAGTAATTCAGTGACTCTTGAATATGTTGTGGAATCATTCCGGTGTTGAAATTGCACATATGTCTTCTTTCAATCCGAGTTCTAGGGGAATGGACAGTATATAATGATCTGATAAAATGAGAGAATATAATGTGCAAGAATTGCCCCATTAGAGCCTTACTTACCATGGCAATATGAATAAACTGGAAACATTTTTGCATCATATTGTTATTGCATATTACTTTGTCACTTTACAGTTCTTTTCAGGACACACAAGGCATTTATCATGAAGTGGTCTGCCAAGTATAGCGAATTACTGTAAAACAGGCCTCTCATTTCTTTCAGATGCTTAGCTCTAGTGGTGTCAGGACCCCACAAGTCTTACCTGTTACACTCATGGAGCTATCTCGCAGGGACGCCGTGAGCAACCTCCACCGTTCCCCTCCCTACCTGATCAAAGGGAAGAAGCAGACCCAGGCATGGAGGAGACCAGGGAAAGATGCCGAATAGGATCAGGGGCCAGACGTCGTTGTGGATCAAAGATGGAGTCACGCTAGGCTTGGAATGTTCTCTGAGGAATCACCAGCTAAACAGAGGAACAACAAGGATCAGTGCATCCGCTTTCCATTTGTGGTTCACACGTACAGACGTAACAACCATACACGCTACAGGTCTGGTATTAGGAGTTTATAGTCACCTGGCAAGTGATTGTAGGTTCTTTTGATACTCCAGGCAGAGGGTTGTCGGGCTCCCGACGTCTCAGGTGCAGAGGGTTAACTGGCTATCATACATGTTTGTTAGAACAGCAGCATGTGATGGGGTCCATAAATGCGCTCCTGCGCGGTGAGGGGGCAAAAGAAGTAAGATGCGACCACGCTTCCCTGTGCATGTCGCGCTGGTGATTGTAAGGCGCTCCTGCGCGGTGAGGGGGCAAAAGAAGTAAGACGCGACCACGCTTCCCTGTGCGTGTCGCGCTGGTAATTGTAAGGCGCTCCTGCGCTGTGAGGAAACCAGGTAAATCCGTAACCACGCCTCTTGCGTGTGTCACGGTAGGAGACTGGGCTGAAAGTGCTCCGGAACTGGGACGGGGCAAAGCAAGTCCGTGACCACACTCCTGCGTGTCACGGAAGAGGAACAGGGCAAAGCAAGTCTGTGACCACGCTCCTGCGTGTCACGGAAGAACAGGGCAAAGCAAGTCCGTGACCACGCTCCTGCGGGTCACGGAAGAACAGGGCAAAGCAAGTCCATGACCACGCTCCTGCGGGTCATGGAAGAACAGGGCAAAGCAAGTCTGTGACCACACTCCTGCGTGTCACGGAAGAACAGGGCAAAGGAACAGGGCTTGAAGCGCTCCGGCGCTGAGAAGGGGCAAGTAAGTCCGTGTCCACGCTCCTGCGTGTCACGGAAGTAACCTGTGGCAATAGTGGAAGCAGGCAGCCACACAGCAATACGTCCAGTACTGGAAGCACTGACGGGCGCGGCCGCCGTGGTTAAATGCGGCTGCACCCGGAAGCGCTTCCCATGGTTTTCCTGAGCACTAGACCGCTGACCCAAAAGCGGTGCGTGCTCCGAAAACCGGAAGTCGGTTTCCTGCCGTAGTACGTCCCCGGCTGGAACCATGACAGTACCCCCTCCCAAGACCTCCCCTCCCCCACCCTACACAGGGGTAGCAGGGCGAGGTTTACTTGGGTATTGGGCATGAAACGCGCGTACACACAGAGGGGCATGGCGAACATGGGACAGAGGTTCCCAGGAACATTCCTCTGGACCATACCCTTTCCAGTCAACCAAATAATAGAGCCGCCCTCTAGTTCTTCGGGAATCAAGTATGGCCCTCACCTCATATTCTTCGTGTTCGTCTCTGAGGATAGGAGGTGGCGGGCCGGTGTTGCGAGTGCCTGGAGGGACGGGACGTAGGTGGGAGACATGGAATACTGGGTGGATCTTCATCTGTTGTGGCAACGTGAGTTTCATTGCCACTCGGTTAATGACCTTCTCGATGAAAAAAGGACCTACGTACCTTGGCAATAATTTTTTAGGACCGTGCACGTTAAGGTTCTTTATGGATACCCGTACCTCATCCCCGACTTTGTACTCTGGTTCTTTTTGTCTGTGAGCATCAGCGTAGTGTTTCTGGTTCTCTTTGGCCTTGGCGAGCTCGAACCGTGCTTCCTGCCATATGGTGTGTAACAGGGTATGGTACTCATGGACGGTAGGGATGTGACAGGACGGGATTTTTTCCCATGGTTCTGATCGTGGGTGCAGTCCTTGTAGGCAGAAGAAAGGCGACATACCAGTAGATGCATGTTCACTATTATTGTAGGTGTATTCCACCATCCAGAGGGCTTCTGACCATTCTTGTTCTATGGATAACAGCAAACAACAAAGGTATTGCTCCATGGTTTTGTTTGTTCGTTCCGCCTGTACATCCGTTTGTGGGTGGTATGCCGTGGAAAGACGATTTTCCATGCCTATGTTTTTGCATACCTCACCCCAGAACCTAGAGACAAATTGGTAGCCCCTGTCTGTGATCAGAACAGAGGGTATGCCGTGCAACCGGATTACCTGTTGTGCAAAGATCAAGGCTAGGTTGAGTGCTGATGGTAACCTTTTCAGGGGAACAAAATGCGCCATTTTTGTAAGGTGATCCACGATGGTGAGGCCAGTAGTATAGCCGGTTTTTGTCTTTGGTAGCTCAACTACGAAGTCCATGGACACCGTATGCCAGGGGCAAGGAGGGACAGGAATCGGATTCAAGAGTCCAATGGGGGGACTAGAACGGGTCTTCCCTTGATTAAAGACTGCACAATGTTCAAGGTAAGAGCGGACTGTGGTATCCATGGAAGGCCACCAGAAATGTCTGTGTAAGAGGTCCATGGTCTTGTGGAATCCTGGATGGATGGACAACGGATGGTCATGGCACATGAACAACGCTTGTTGTTGGTGATTTTTGAGCGGAAGGAAATACCGGTCTCCTTTGAACAAGAAGCCATCCCGTGCGGTGATTCCGTCTAGGTCCCCAATCCATTCTTCTGCTTTTTGTTGGTGTAGATCGTCGCGCAGCTGGGAGAAGGAGGAGGAGAAGACCACTCCTTGGAAGCATTGTCCAGGGAGGATGGTCGGGGGTTCGGCCTTCGGTGCGTTGTCTTCGTCTTCGTCCAACCTGGACAAGGCGTCAGCCTTAGCGTTTTCTCTTCCAGGGTGATAGGTGATGTGGAAGTTGTACTCATTGAAGAATAGGGTCCATCTTAGTTGTCGGGCAGTGAGGGCTCTAGCTAAGCGAAGGAATTGTAGGTTCCAATGATCGGTGTATATGGTCACCGGGTATCGTGCGTCCTTGAGGTAATGTCGCCATTCGTCAAAGGCAGCCTTAATGGCGAGGAGTTCGCGTCTGACACCGTATAGTTACGCTCCGCCGGCAGAAGTTTTCGGGAAAAGAAGGCCACGGGATGCAGAAGTCCTGTTTCGGCGTTGTGTTGTGACAGGACCCCTCCCAGAGCGTTCTGTGATGCATCCGCTTCCACTATGAATGGCTGTCCTGGGTCGGGATGCCGAAGGACGGGGTCGCTGGAGAAACATTTTTTCAAGTCTTGGAATGCCTTTTCGGCTTCAGGGTTCCAGGAGAATGTTACTCCTTTACGTAGTAAGATGGTGATGGGGGTGATGATACCAGAGAACCCCGTAATGAAGTGCCTGTAGTAATTGGCAAACCCCAGGAATCTCTGGACCTGTTTAGTGGAACAAGGCGAAGGCCATTGAAGGACTGCTTTGACTTTTTGGGCATCCATTTTGACCCCTTCTGGGGTTATGATGTGACCATGAAACTCTACCATAGTGGTGTGGAATACGCTCTTCTCCAGTTTTACGTACAGGCCGTGCCGCTGTAGTTGTGTTAGGACCGCACGGACGTGTTTGATGTGTTCTGGGATAGTGTCGGAGAAGATTAAGATGTCGTCAATGTAGACGACGCAGAACAGATCCAAGTATTCCCGTAGGACTTCGTCTATGAAATATAGAAATGCAGCCGGAGCGTTGCAGAGCCTGAAGGGCATGACCTGATATTCGAATAGACCGTACTTCGTCCGAAAGGCGGTCTTCCATTCATCGCCTTCCCGGACCTTGACGAGATGGTATGCTCCTCGCAAATCGAGTTTGGTGTAAATGGAGGCGTTCTTTACTTGATCTAGAAGATTGGAGATGAGAGGCAGCGGATAGCGATTCTTGATAGTTACGGTATTTATGGCTCTATAGTCTATACACGTCCTTAGATCTCCTTCCTTCTTAGCTACAAAGAAAAGAGGGGACGAGACAGGTGATTTGGAGTGGTGGATGAAACCGTTTTGTAAATACTCGTCCAGATAGTTCCGTAGATGGAGGTTCTCCTTCTCCGTCAGGGAGTAGACACGGCTACAGGGAAGGGTCGAACCCGGTATGAGGTCTATCCGGCAATCGAAGGAGCGATGAGGTGGCAAGGTACTCGCCCCTTTCTTATCAAAGACAGAAGCCAAGTCTGCATAGGCTGTGGGTACACTGTCATGGGTGACTAACCCTGTTCCTGTCATAGGCACTGACTGAGCAGGTATCGAGGTTTCACTAACCGTCTTCTCATGAGGATAACAGGTGGCGGTACAGTGAGAAGAGTTCAGTGTCACAATCCGGGTCCTCCATTCGATGCGAGGGTTGTGTGTCACCAACCAAGGAAGTCCCAAAATGAGCTTGAACTGCGGTGCATCAATCATGGCAAAGGTGATTTTCTCTGTATGCCCGTTTGTGCACGTCATCTGCATGGCTTCGGTTTGGTGCCGTATGAGTCCGGATGTGAGGTCGGTGCCGTCCACGGCCTTCACGCTTTCTGGTCTGCTCATAGCTGCGGTCGGAATGCCTAATCCCTCCATGTAACTCGTGTCGATGAAGTTCCCTGTCGCGCCTGAGTCAATGAGAGCGGTGACTGCCCAAATCTGGCCGGTCGAGGAAAGTAACATAACAGACAGACCCACGTGTCTGATGTTGACGAACGAGGTGGTAGCGGGGTTTCGCATGGAGGGTAGAACCCAGTAGACCAACCCCGTCGCCTACTGGGTTTCGTCGTTTCCCGCTTCATCCGTGCGGAGTCTTGTGAGAGCAAGGGATTTGCGGGTTGTTGACTTGGCCGGTTTCACAGGGCATTCCTTGACGAAATGTCCATTCTTTCCGCAATACAGACACAGGTTTTGTTTTCGGCGTTAGTCTCTTTCCTCCCGGGTTAATGGACCGCGGGTTCTGCCGATTTGCATGGGTTCAGGTGCTTCCTGGGTCTTCACCGGTTCAAACCTGTTTCTGTCTCGAGATGACAGGAACCGGAATTCGGTGCCCTTATGTTTTTCGTTTTTTCGTTCCTGCAACCGGAAGTTTAAACGAACCACCAGATCAATGAAAGACCCAATATCATCCGGAGGGTCGGCCTGTTGCGCGAGAAGGTCTTTGATGTCGTCTCGCAGTCCCCTGTAAAAGATAGACACTTGCTTATGGACAGGCCATCGTGCTTCAATGACCAGTCTGTTAAATGTGGTTATGTGGTTATGTAGTGTAGGAGGTCGGAAGAACCTTGTTTCAAATTCAGAAGCTCGTTGTGCGCGGCCTGCACGAAGGTGTGGTGAGCAAACATGCGTCGCAGGGCTTCTTTGGAGCCTGTATAACATGCGATCATCGTTTTCGACCAAGGCAATTGACCACTGGGCCGCATCTCCCCCGAGGTAGGACAAGATAAATGCAACTTTAGAAGCATCATCAGGGAAGGCGGTAGCACGTGCCATGAAATGTAGCTGGCATTGGTTTAGGAAGATGCTAAACTTAGCGCTGTCGCCATAGAAGCGTTCTGGAATAGCTAATTGGACGGGGTGAGGCGCTATCACCTGTATGGGTGAGGGATGGCCCTGTTGTTCTGGTACCACGCCCCCGGTTCTAGGCCTGACTACAGGATCTGTGCCCCAGGCCCCTGTCTGTCCTGCTGTAATCTGGCCTTGTAGTGCGGTAATGTCTTGACGCAGACTAAGGTTATCTGCCTGTATACATGTCAGCATAGCTGCGATGTCCTGCAGGGAAATGTCAGTGTTACTCATGGCGCCCAGGTGAGATATGTCAACGTGGGCTTCCAGTTCTGTCGGGACCCAACAAGTCTTACCTGTTACACTCGTGGAGCTATCTCACAGGGACGCCGTGAGCAACCTCTACCGTTCCCTCCCTACCTGATCAAAGGGAAGAAGCAGACCCAGGCATGGAGGAGACCAGGGAAAGATGCCGAATAGGATCAGGGGGCAGACGTCGTTGTGGATCAGAGATGGAGTCACGCTAGGCTTGGAATGTTCTCTGAGGAATCACCAGCTAAACAGAGGAACAACAAGGATCAGTGCATCCGCTTTCCATTCGTGGTTCACACGTACAGACGTAACAACCATACACGCTACAGGTCTGGTATTAGGAGTTTATAGTCACCTGGCAAGTTATTGTAGGTTCTTTCGATACTCCAGGCAGAGGGTTGTTGTGCTCCCGACGTCTCGGGTGCAGAGGGTTAACTGGCTATCATACATGTTTGTTAGAACAGCAGCATGTGATGGGGTCCATAAATGCTCTCCTGCGCGGTGAGGGGGCAAAAGAAGTAAGATGCGACCACGTTTCCCTGTGCGTGTTGCGCTGGTAATTGTAAGGCGCTCCTGCGCGGTGAGGAAACCAGGTAAATCCGTAACCACGCCTCTTGCGTGTGTCATGGTAGGAGACTGGGCTGAAAGTGCTCCGGAACTGGGACTTGGCAAAGCAAGTCCGTGACCACGCTCCTGCGTGTCACGGAAGAGGAACAGGGCAAAGCAAGTCCGTGAACACGCTCCTGCGTGTCACAGAAGAACAGGGCAAAGCAAGTCCGTGACCACGCTCCTGTGTGTCACGGAAGAACAGGGCAAAGCAAGTCCGTGACCACGCTCCTGCGTGTCACGGAAGAGGAACAGGGCTTGAAGCGCTCTGGCGCTGAGAAGGGGCAAGTAAGTCCGTGTCCACGCTCCTGCGTGTCACGGAAGTAACCTGTGGCAATAGTGGAAGCAGGCAGCCACGCAGCAATACGTCCAGTACTAGAAGCACTGACGGGCGCGGCCGCCGTGGTTAAATGCGGCCACACCCGGAAGCGCTTCCCATGGTTTTCCTGAGCACTAGACCGCTGACCCAAAAGCGGTGCGCGCTCCGAAAACTGGAAGTCTGTTTCCTGCCATAGTACGTCCCCGGCTGGAACCATGACAAGTGGGGATGTTCTTATGGTACAATCAACCAAGAGTGGTGAGCCGTCATCTTACGTGAATGATTTTCCATTCATTATAGCAAGCATTGTGAAGCAATGCTTTGGGCCATGTTTAGCTCACACGTTTTCCAGGGCTTTACTTTATAAAAGTGGGAATTTTTCTTGCTCTGCTGTTGTTTTAGGAGTGGTTTTAGCCTGACAGTTGTTTACATGAAGAGTCCATGTCCAGTTTGAATATTGTTTTTGGATCCATTTTTTAGTCTGTTTTATATTCTTAGGACAAGGCCCTTCTCATGATCTGCAAGCACTTCTGTGAGATTCTTGCTTTTTCCAAACTTGATCAGTCAAGCCAAAGTGGGCTTTTGGTAGTGATGTCATACATCATAGCCTTGTTAATGCAAGTAAATATTTTCGACCAACAACTATTAATTATTTAACAAATGTAAACTATTTTACATATTTTATTTGGTTATTCATGGTTTGACCAAGGGAGTAGGGTATGATTTGTGTTCCTCATTTTTCTTAATGAGCATGCATGATATTGCAAATATTGTGCAGAGGTTTGTCATAGGAGCCATATGAGGAATCTATGTTGACTCACATTTAAGAGTGTATATGTGCCCAAGTTCTTCCTGGCCTCTTGAACAGGTTTTATAATCAATTCAGGGCAACAGGGACTCCTCTATTGGCAATCAAGACATACAAATGAACTAACCAGCACTGCTGGTCAGTGCAGTCTGTGTCTTTCAGCCAGGCAACAATCATTAATGCTACAAACACTCCAGATCCGAAAAGATATAATTACTCCAACTCTTACCCTTCATAGCGTGGGTGCATGGAAATTGTTAGGTGCTGATTGTACCAGAGGTGTGGCAATGGTGCCAAAGTCCATAAAGCAAGCATAAACAGTAGGTCACTCAGCCCCACTGCTTCAATTAAAACAGAGTTGTGACGGGGGTGTAGTTTGATTCTCATCACCCATGCCCAAAGTGCCACTGCTGCACTAATGATAGCCACGTACCTAGTTTGGAGATGAGTTCTACAGGTGAGCGTAAAATCCAGAAGAGGGCCTGGCTTACAATGAGTAGCCAATTGCCTCATTTTTCAAGCTTGGACGGCTTCTCTTATGTTACCATGCAGTCGTTCTAAGATAACTGCTTTAGGCCGAAGGTTTGACTACACTGATCTGCCATTTTATTTTACACCACTTTTATATCGGAATAATCCTATGGAGCTGCTTGAAGCAACATTGTGCTTTCACACACTTGTGTGTCTATCTAATCTCTAGTACCAGACAATACTGAGTTGACCTTTGCCTACCTGTAGTTCCTCTTCTGCCACATCCATTCAGATTGCTTTTGATTAACTGACCTTTTGGCAGGGTACTCTTTCACCTCTGCAGCACCTGTTTATTAAATATGAACAAGCCTAAATGTCTTCAGGGCTAAAGAGAAGAGAAAAGAAAGATAAATAGGGAGATTACAACACATACATTTGCTTCAAACGATACTTAACCTTAAAGAAGATTAGACTGAAAATAATGTTTAGCTAACATACACTGTATGAATTGTAACACTTTTTCTGGCTGTAAACGAATCCAGACTATGATGCCATACGAAACAGGAAAATAGTTGTAAGCTAAGAAATATAGTGAGGGGCATCCTTTATGGACAGCTTAGTAAAAACAGGCAATGCCATGGTGCACTGTGCACAACCTTGGGAGACAGATATATTATTTTATAGTAGAACACAGGGCTGCAACCAAAGGGGGAAATACAACATAGAGTATAGATTAGAAAATGGCCTGTTGCTGTCATCCCATCCGCTGATGCACTATAAAACCTGGCTAGTGACCAGCACAACCTTTGCCCCAAGGGTGGAGGTGTATGTGTGATGTCTAGTATAGTATATTTTCTGGAAGAATACCCTTCAATGACAAAATTCTAAGCCTAAACACATTCTGTGATATTACACTCAGTGTATGTCACGGGGACCAAAAGAAACAAGCACATCTCCCCAGTCTTAAAATCCCTAAATTGGTTGCCCTATGAAGCTAGAATTCAGCTAAAGATTGCCTGTCTATCTCACAGAGCTCTCCATTTCAAAACCCCCAGTTATCTAGCGCAAAAGCTAGAATTATCCGGAGGGGGTAGACCTTCTCGGAGTGCTAACTCTCTCCTCCTGAAACCACAGATCTTTCACAAAAAGAGAACGTGTCACTGAGCTTTCTCCGGCTCTGCGCCAAAGATCTGGAACTCTCTCCAACCAGAAATACACAGAATCTCCTCCAAGGTTGCCTTCAAATTGGAAGTAAAAAGATTTCTCATGAACAAGTTCCTACCTTAAAAGGGACTCGGATTGTCTGCTCGAATGCTTTGGACTTACACCCTAAGTCCTGCTTTTGGTGTTATTCTGCTTTACTAGTCACTTGCTCCCCTCCAAGTTCGCTATGCTCCAGTTTTTATCTTTCCCTTTATTGTCCCTTTCGATTGTAACCTTTTGTTTGATATGCATATGTGATTTGTTTGGGTTGGTACCCCTTCTGACGATTGTACTGCAACTATTACCTTCCTCTCCCTCAAATTGTAAAGTGCTCTGATATCCTACGGGATCATGTTCACGCTATATAAAACTTTATAAATTAATAAATGTGTTCTGTGCAGTAGGAATTACGATGCAACCGCGGGCTGTAGCGCACGCCGCAAGACAAAAAGGGTTCACCAGACATATCCCTGCACTATGTGGTAGACACCATGCGGTGCCTGCCACATGGGGCAGGGACATGTAGGGGACACCATGGGTGCCCTCCAGTGCCCACAGCCTTGGGATTGGCTTAAGGTAATAACTTAGGTTCTTATAAACGTCAAAAAACATCATACAGTGCTGGGTGCTTTGCTTAGACCGACCATCACAGGGACAAGGCAATATATACAGTGAGTGTACCTTTATTTCAGGCAAGGTAGCTAGGTGGTGTACTGTGCCCACATGCAATCAGGTCAGTAGAAAGCAGTGCTGGATGATGTTACCACCAGACAAATAATTTTGACAATCTTCCTGAGGGTTGATTGACATATAAAAGGCAGCAATTGATTTCCTCAGGTTCTAACACATTCTAAGATCATGGCTATATTTAAAAAAGGTTGTTTTAATAAAACTTGTATCAAGAGATAAAACATTTAGTGGGTCCTGCAACACAGACACATTAAATAAAGTAGCAAAGGATGCATTTATAAAGGAGAGCCAGGGGATATTATAGACATGGTCCAGGGCAAGACAGTCTAAGATGACTGATTTTGTAAAACTTGTTTCCTCTTTAGACCAGATAGAGAGCCAGAGTAGTAGAGGTTTCAGTAAAGGCCAACCTTCCAAAAGTTGCAACTCAAAATCCTTTTGGACAATCAGGGATGAGGCTGAGACAGGTAGGCAAATATTCTCCTCTACCTGGAGTGGGTTACTAGGAGTATAGACCCACAACCCCCTTACCCCCCCACCGAATGTGGCAGTCGACACCACTCTTGCCTTGTATATATCGACCAACTCTTTAACAGGTTAGCTTTTGGGAAAACCTAAAAATCTAGTGGCAGTTTCTGCTTCTCTTAGATCTAGCATTTGTGACCAGTTGGGACCATGTACCATTGCTCAAAAAAATGATCCGTCGATCACAAAAAGATCTTACTCTTGTTATTGTTGAATCCCCAATAAAAAAGCATCTACACTTTTGCACCTTCCCGCAAGCCATTGTATAGATCTTGACTTTATTAATCATCATTGCCTTGGATTCCATAAACGGAAACAACAATCTTGGGTCTTGGCTCAATGGCAGCAAGGCCTAGCCAAATAACATCAAATACCAAAAATGTGCCAGTGCTGCACTTTTTTTCATGAACTTTCACAAAGTGTATTGACTCAAACAATATCACTGGCAACTGCTTTTTCAGTTGGATTTAATCAAAAAAAGATTCTTCAAGTTGCATTAAATTTCTCTTACAAAATACATTCCACAAACCTAAAAACACGTCTCACAATAATTCACACATTGTTGATTTAAAGTTTGTTTTCTTATGTACATTTGTATAACACCAACTATCATATCAAACCTACATCAACATGCAAATCCCTTATTCAGTGGTCACTCATACACACTCAAACCCATTCACATCAAATTGACAATTTAGACAAACCAAAATTATATTGAATACATATAAACAAAAAGACCATCAACATGGAAACATTAATCGTGATTTTTAACCAATAAACTATGTTTTTTGTTTTGACAAATAGATTGGCCTCAAAACATAAGGTCTACGCGTTTCGAATCCCTTTTCCTTGCTGGGACTCTCATCAGGACCAATATTCACTGCAACTTAATGCTGTCATAAACTCCAAAGGTATTTCAAGTACAACCTCTACTTGGATTCTCAGCTGGTGGTGGGCACACGATTCATTCACTGCGCGGAAAATCTTTTAATAAATCTGTATCCGTAAACCGAAGTGGCTCAGACGTTGCCCATTAAACTTGACTCATCGGTCTTTGAAGGGTATTAATCCATCGTGTCCGCAACAGGCTTGTGATCTGCTAAGATGATCTGAAGAATCAGAGGTTGCAGAATTTGATAACTTACATCTGCAATCCTTACCCTATAGGTACCCGAAAACCCAGCTTTTTTTTAAGGAAAGTCCAGTCAAATCAATTGGATAACCTTTTCTAAAGTACAGGTACATTAACTTCCTTGCACAAGGAAAAAATAATGTAGAAGAGAAGGCCGTCAAAGATCCTAAAATATGTCTCCTCTTTCAGATTACACCGTGGTTCAGCCCTAATGATAATCCCCAGTCACATGGAGATTCGAAACGCGTCAGCATTTTCCTTTTGCGTCTATGAGGGATTTTAATTAAATAGGACTCTCGAGAGGTTGGCAGTATAAATATACCCCAGGAGAGACCCCCAATCTCCTTTTCCCCTTAGACAGCTCGCCTCTAATTAGCAGCAAAGTACAAGGACTTCAGTTAGAGAGAGCTTATGTATCATAAATATTGACTGGTCTAATTGTTTGTAATCTCAAGCACACAAGATTTGTAATGTTATGTTGTAGCGGGTAAAGGAACGCACAAGGCACGTAGGTAGATTGTGAGAGGTTCTTTATTCCGATAACAGAGTTCAGGGAAAATAATACGTCAACAAAACTGTACTGTCCACGTCTTCTTGGTGGGGTAATCAGCTCTTCGCTCTTCTGATGAGAGGTCACGTCTACTTCAAAGACTTCACAAGTGACGGCATGTAAAAAGAAAAGAAAAACAAGCCTTTATCATCAGGTGTTTTTGCTTCGATGAGGGGAGGGATAGTGAGGGAGCACCAATATGCCGGGGACGATAAGAGGGTAGGGGAACCAGTAAGCAAGGGCTTGAATTCCAAACGCCCTATGTTCCAACCGGGTACGAGGTAACCGCCCATCTCCCAGACACCCGTATTCTGTCACGAACCTGTTGGAGCCACGAACCTCCAGGTCCGTGGCTGGGCGCTTGGCGGTGAATACCTCCTGGCTCCTCATTGCGTTGTCCGGCATCGGGGCTCGGGTCCTCCGCAGGAGCACTCCGTCCTCCTGAGTCCATTTGTCTGGGCCACTCCGGATTGCCTTCCTCACCGCTCCGGCCATCTTTCGCCTGACTGGCTATCCACCTTTTAAACGTAGGTGAATCCGGTTCCGCATAGCCTTCAGTGGCGGGGCCTTGTTTCAGCTGAGTTCCGGAATTAAAGGGTCAGAGGCCCGGGATATCCGGAGTCCCAGAATCACCAATAGCAACGTCAGCACCCGGAAGCTGTGAACAAGAAAAGGAATTTGCGAGAGGTGACAATCCACGAGAGCGGGAAGGGTCGAAACCCAACATATGTACACATTTTTCAACTTTATTTGTTGCATTTTCACAATATCGTTCACATGTTTGTTTTATTTATATCTGCAAAATGAAGAATGTATCTTTTGAATGCTCCATTGAAAAGTAAAATGGTTACATAAAATGTTTAAAATAATTCCAAGTGATGAAGTAAGGTACAGTGACTAATTGCGTTGCACCTTAGTCTGCTGAAATAAATAGCAGTCTTGAAAACAGGTGGCCAAGGTCCATATTTTTTGTAAACTAGATAGTAAAACAACATCTTTGGTGTATAACATGGGAACCGGATGTCTGGTAACACTGGGCACATCGGCCTGCAGAGCCTAAAGGGTGCCATAGACCCCATTATTAAAAAACAGCCCTGTCTAATTCCCCTCTTTACCCTAAAAGGGGGGGGGGGGGGATATTCACTGTGGGACCATACCAAAACTTAGATGACAAGTTCCCATACAAACGTGCGAGAAAGCAAATAATCTCCTCTGGGGCTGCAAGGAAGATCAAGGTTGCCAAAGAATGGAATGGTCAACCAAATCAAAGGCCCTGCTTAAGTCGGCAAAACAGAGACAAAGTGATCCTATCTTAGCCTTGATATACTTCCCAATCAGCAGCTCTAAGTTCCAACATTGCTTGACTGTCCCCAGGCCCCTCCTGAATCCAAATTGTACTCATGGTACGATAGTTATCCTGCGTAAATTTCTCCAATATTGTCAGTAGTATCTCACTCATCAATTTTACTGATGAATCAAGTAGGGAGATGGGGCAATAACATTTAGGCCTGGTTCATCTCTCTTCTTAAAAATAAGTGCTTTGATTGAGACAGGCCAGGAGGAAGGGATCATACACTCTGCAGTTGCGTTAAACACCTATATCAAAATGGGGCCTCATAAATCCCCTGTTGCTTTAAAGGCGTCAACTGTTACCCCATCGTGGCCTGGTGCCTTCCCACCTGCACTTAGTTGTAAGGCAAGAAGAACCTCCTCAAGGGTAATACCAAATGGAAGAATGTTCCTGGATAAGTCCCCTTTGCCCTCAACTAGCCAGCTAACCTCCTAATTTTAATAAAAAGTGCCGCTCGGAGGCTTCTACTTGGTTGCTGGACTTCCCTTGGACTGCCATCTGTTCTTGTGGATACATCGCGAAGGACACCACGCCTTGCCCGGCCCAGGGGTGAATACTGCTGCTGCTGGTTTAAAGGCGGATTTCAGTGCACTCGGGACTGCGAGGACCAGGGTGCTGTGCGTACCGCTCATCGGCCGCACCTGGTCCTCTTCCCGACTCCTCCTCAAATCTAGCCCCCTTCACCTATATCAACAGAGTCCCTCAGACACGCGCCAGCGGGACGCGCGCGGGTCGTAGCCCGGGGCGAAGACCGGGCAAAGAGCGGGCCGGTTGAGGCCGTTTGAGGCCGTTTGAGGCCGTTTGAGGCCGTTCGAGGCCGTTCGAGACTGTAGAGGCTGGGTTGGGCTACTCCCTGTGCATTTTGTGTAGCATAACTGATAGAAGTAATCATTATGAAAACGGTGGGAGGAATGCCTAGGGGTAAAAGTGCCGTAGCTGGCACCACTATGGCAGGAACCTTGGATAACTTTATTGTAAGAGCTGCTAATCTTCTAGAACGAGAAATAGACCTTACAGAACGTCGTCTCTCGTTGGACCCTCTTACCACCAAACAATCATCTTTAGGCAAAAATGCTTTATCTGTTACACCTGAGGTAAATACCATAAATCCCATTTTAACTGACTCTTCGGTTAGTGAGGATGAAATCTGTACGGATTTAACCTCGGAAAGAAAGAGGGGCAAAGAAGCTAGAAGCATAACTAGGCCTGCAATTACTACGGCCGACGTTGTGACTAATCAACCAGAAGGCGTATCTACCCGAGCACAAACACATGCAATTTCTGAGGTTATCTCCTCCTCCTTTGCCATAAATTCTGGAGCTAAACCAAAACAGAAGTACGCCCCGCGAGGGAAAAAGGGGAACCAATTAAGACTGACAAAACCTAAAAGTACTAAACTTGCACCTAGTTACATCCTGGATGCTGTTGATCAATCCCTGACTGAAGCAACTCCAGACTTAACTAGGCAAGTAGATGATGGTTTTTATTTAAAAATAGGGGAAGTCTTTGAACACTCAACCCGCCCGATCTTGGATAGACTCAATAGGATAGAAGAGCGCCTCAAGAAATTAGAGCACATTGCTTTATCTAACCTTGAGTTCAACCAATCGTTGAAGACAGATTTATCCAGAGAGCTTTGCGAACATCTTCCTCCTGCCAACTCTGTAAGCAATTCTAAAGAGCAAACTTTTCTCTCCTTGTTCACGTCCTTCTTGGACCGGCAGTCGGGATTACCCCGGGATAAAGGCAAGGATACTGCCGGTATTGAAAACACCACATGTGCTAGCGGTTCTAAAAATTCACCTTCAAGAGAAAAGTCCCCGCAGAAATCTTCTGATGTCAATGTAAAAGCTAAAAGTGGCACGGCACAGAATATAAATGTAACAGAAAATAGATCTGCTCCCATTCAAGGTGATGCCCACAAGCTACCCATTTTAGATCTCCCACCAGAATCTTCGCCGTATGTTATTATATTTACGGGGGTACCTGGTTTGAAAGAAAAAACTATTGAGTCATATCATGAGTTGAAGAATAAAACAATGCACTGGCTCAATACAAATCGACCACTCCCTCCTTATACCCATACCAAAATTTTGTTTGTCCGGAGAGTTAGTTGGGTGGGCAGAAGGAACAAAGACATAGGGGATTGTATTGTTGTTAATTTTAATGATACACAGGCTGCAAAATACATCCAGCAGGCACGTCCTTTTTTGCCCAACACAAGCATCACTCCACTTCCCCTTGCTATTATTTGCTTGATAAGGGTAAAAATAAGCATGTGGGAACAGGTAGGGAGGGGCAAAATAAACATTAATTTAGAAAGAGGCAGGCCGGCCCCAGCCGAACAGGGTTGGCTGGAGGCCTTTCCAAGAGCAAATAGATACAGTTGCCTAGATATGGTCGATTGACTACCCCTAAATTCTACCGCATCTGACCCTGTAGGGGAGGTCGTAGATGATGATGTGTCAATCTTACTGCCTGATCCACGGCCTGCACAATTGCCAACTTCCTCACTGGACAAATCTGAAACTATTTTTATTAATATTGTGGGTGAAGAGATACTAAACTATCTTACATTGCCTAATAGTGGAATTTCTGAAAGTGGGGCTCCCCGTGAAACTGCTATTGCGTCTTTATTGCTAGAGGGGGACATAGGCTCTGCTTTTACACTTCTGTCCTGGAATGTTGCAGGGCTGTCTTCCAGGCTAGGGGATATAAACTGCATTTCCTTCTTAAAACAGTTTTCGATTATTTGCCTTCAGGAATGTTGGACGGTTGATCCCATTCATGTGAATGGTTATCGCACCTTTCATACGCCAGCAATACATACTTCAAGAGGGAGAAATAAAGGGGGGTTATGCACTTATGTATCAAACTGCTTAAAGGAAACTAAAATTTCTTTTTTTCCTGTCTCTGTTTTCTATCACATTCTGCATATAACGTTTGGCGGCAACCAACATATAAATTTGATAAACTTCTATAATAACATCCCGAAAGAATTATGGGCCTCGACTTTTAAAGATTTACACGAGACCCTTAAAAATATAGATGAAAAACAAGCCTCTGATTTCTGTGTGATTTGGATTGGCGACTTCAATTATTTCCTATGTCCATTCAGCGACCGAAATACCTGTGGTCTGGGGGAGGTTGACGATGTTCCCTTGGCACATTTTTCCCACACACCCTTGGGAAATCACTTTAATGATATACTTTTCTCCCTGGACCTGGGCTTCGTAAACGAACTTTGTTCTCCACCAGTCCCGTTTAACCCCACCTTTATAGGAAGGGGCTGTAAATCAGTCATTGATTTCATGTTAATATCCAAACGATATCTTCATTATATTTGTTCGTTTGAAACATGTGAGGTAGCAATGAGTGACCACTTACCACTTAGTATGTCCTTTGCCACTGTGAGGGGAAAAAGCAACACAGTTTCTACGGTCCAGAATCTATATGACTTTAGACTGGAACTTGCCAGGAAGAATGGCTATACCCTAAAATGGGACAAAGTGGAACCAGTGGCCTTCCTTGAAAATCTAATTTGTTCCAAAGAAGTGGAATTTAATATCTGCCTCTCTGAGAACGTCGAACCCACTAAAGTCAACGATGCATTCCTTAGTATTTCTGAGGAAATTAGAAAGTTACTTATGAAACCTCTGCATCCTGGGGCTAATAGAACGAAGAGATGGTTTGATAGAGAGTGTAGTAAGACCCACGCTCACTTAATGACTCAATTAAAACGAGACCCTAGGGTAATGGTTGAAGTTAGATCTGCCAGATCTGCTTATCAACAAGCAGTTAAAAGAAGGAAAAAACAAATTAAACAGGAAGCCTGGCATACCCTACAGGAAGCTTGCCACTCAAAAAATAGTACTGCCTTTTGGAAAGCGGTGAACGCTCCTTTTTTCAATGATAATGCAACAGATTCCATTGAAATAGCTATTACTGAAGAGTCATGGGTGACCTACTTCCGGGAGCTTTATCAAGAAGACTCTCAGGTAGTGACAGAAAGGGGGACAAACTCAAGAAATCAGGATTTAGTAACTTATCCAATTAATGTCGATTTTTCTATGGAGGAAGTCCTGATAGCTATTGATAAGAGCCCAGCGGGAAAGGCCCCGGGCCCGGACGGAATACCCGTGGACATTTTTAAGACTAATAACCAGTTATGGGCCCCGTTTTTAACTAATGTCCTTAACAGCTTTACTAAAGTGGGCTTTCCACTGACTTGGCAGGAAGCCATCGTGGTGCCCATCTTCAAGAAAGGTGATCGTAATTTACCAAAATGTTATAGACCGATCTCCTTACTTGACTCACTCATGAAGATCGCTGGGAGAGTTATACTTAACAAACTGCAAACATGGGTCGACGATAGAGGTATTCTCTCTCAGTTTCAATATGGTTTTAGGGAAGGCAGGGGAACAATTGAGCAAGGATTGAACCTAGCACTTCTAGTAGCAAAATATGTCGAACCCAAAAACGAGAATTTATTTCTTACATTTGTGGACTTAAGTTCGGCCTTCGACTGTATCAACCACAATAAACTTTGGCTAACTATGCAGGATATGGGAGTGGACCCAAACCTCCTAATATTCATCAGAGAATTATATCGAGAGGCAGGTGCTAGGGTACGTTTTGGGGACAAGGGGGATTTAACTTCCAAATTCCCTATTGGAAAGGGCGTGAGACAAGGCTGTATTTTAGCTCCTTTTTTGTTTAATTTATATATTAACTCGGTAGCATCTCATCTCCTGGAAGACAAACAAGATTATCCTAAAATTGGCAATTCCTATATCCCCATTCTTTTATATGCAGACGATGCTGTAATCATGGCCCGGACCCAAATCGGTCTCCAAAGAACGATCAACAATTTTTCAGAATATATGGGTAATAGGGGCCTAAAGATTAATATAAGCAAAACTTTTAACATGTGCTGCACAAAAAAGAAGAATCTTAATTGTAACTCATTCTTATCTAACACAAAAATTGCGACTGTAATACTTTTTCTTATCTAGGTATTAATTTTGACAAAAAGGGCACTTGGACAGCAGCGGGCGAATCGCGAAAATTAGCATTTTCGCGAGCAATAGGGGCTGTTAAACATTTTTCTAATAAGGTAGGAGGCCGGCCAGTACCAGTCTTGTTAGACATTTATAGATCTAAGTGTGTATGCATAGCACCATACGGTGCAGGAATTTGGGGGATAGTGAACACCTCAAGCATTCAGACTTATCAGAATGCTTTCCTTCGTTATCTACTGGCAGTGCCTGGGTCCACTTCTTCTTATGTCTGTCACCAAGAGCTGGGTGTACTATTTATTTCGGACCTTATTAAATTGGAGCCCATTTTGTTGTGGCATAAAGTTTGGTCTGGACTCGAGACAGGTCTGAATAGGGATATAATTAGGGACTGTTTGGGTCTTGACGGGGTGTCGAAAATTTCTTGGTTCAAATATTTAAAAAATTTCTTTGTGAAGATGGGCCACCCGGAATTTTTCGACACTCCAGACAGTATGGCGGGTTTGTCAAGGAAGAAGCTCAAGCAAACCTGCCTGCATTTCCTAGCTGAGCAACGCTGGCAGTCAGAGAAATGCAAGAGTTCTGTTATGGCTAACCATTTACTCATCCAAAATCAAGGTATTCAGCCATATTTGAAATTAGTCCCTAGTTGTTATTCCCGAATGTTACTGTCTCGTTTCAGGGCAGATATCTTTTTTAGATTAGTTACCTTCCCTGAGATGAACTGCTGGCTAAAGGAACTTATTCCTTGTCCCTGTGATCTGGTTTCTGTTCAATCTTCCCTTCATTGTATTCTTTTTTGTAAATACTATTCAGAACCTAGGAAAGGTATTCTTCGACCTGTTTTAAAAAAACTAGGATTGAGGCAATGTAGAGTGGCGTTGGTCAGATTGCAAATGTTAGATGATGAATTTCTTATCTCCTCTGTGTCAACGTTTCTTAAAACTATCATAAGATTTAGGATCTCCATGAATTAGGTTATTTTTAAATGGAAAAACTTTGTCTTTTGAAGTTAAATTGTCTTATGTATTATGAATGAAATGTTATATATGTGTGCTTTTATGGTTTTGTTTTTAAAATCGAATAAAGCTGTTTCTGATTCTGATTCTGAATAAAAAATGCATGAGAAATGTGCCACCCATGATCCACAACAGACAAGAGTTGAGCTCCGGAATAAAGCACTTTTCAAAAAAGGGCTATTAAGCGTACTACAAAACAACTTTATGTCCTTTGTCTCAGCGGCCTGAAGCAATTTTGACCAGCATTCCTCCTGTAACACCTTTTTCTTGGCTGCTAGTGCCTGATTATAGTTTTACGAAGGAACTTATTAGAGACCTGGGTACACGAGTGGTTGAACCACCCAGGATTTCTAGTTTTAGGGGGTCAAGTAAGTGGTGAACTTAATGTCCAAGTGAACGGACTAAAAGAGGACAATAGCTTTTCATTATCTACCACCGCCTCCAAGCAATAACTGATTTCAGCTAAATTCATACCTACTAATTGGTGCAGTTCTCGATTGGGATCTGTTCCTGCCCAATTCATACAAACACTGATAGGTCTGACTGGGACAATGTTACCTATACATGCATGTCATTCAACACTTTTAACCCAGAAAAAGAATGGCTAAACTACAGGGTTATGATCACTCATTGCAATCGGGATAATGCACGGAGTACAAACCAAATCACTTACAAAGGTGAAAATCAAGACATAGTCAGTGATAGTGTCGGCATCTCTACCAAAAAATGAGGGCATCTGCTCCCCATTGTCAATTCATCTACATTCTAGCATAAGGAGATCATATTTAGAAATTAGGGAGTTCAATGCATTTCCATAGGATCTCACCGCCTTCAGCATTAGAAAGCCCACATACATGATTCGCTGTAAGACGACATGCCTGTATGTTAAAATCACCTGACCATAACATAGCAAAATAAGAATGGATCGGATGCAAAAAAGATTCCAACCCTACATTAGGGGCATGGACCATCAAGCTACAAGAGGTATCAAATGCATCATTATAAAAGTTGGCAACCCTTAAATGATAACCAAAGTGGGAATGGGGTGCAGAAGATGCAGGCCTTCTAGTGGTAATGGGTAGCTTATATGATATTAGAATCTGTAACCTCCCTTTGGCACGCCCTGCTGAAGATGGTGTAGCACTCAGGAAGTTGGTAGAGAAGCGATCAACATATATTGGGTCCATCCATCAGGTTTCCAGAATGCAGATAATGTCGGAAACAGAAGTCATTTGTATCCAATCCGGGGAATCCAGCTTATTCTGCAGCCCACAGACATTCCAAGTAACAATTTTATATACACCTTCATAGACCTATTGAGTGGTACTCAAAGGTGGCTCGACAGGACCACAGGTTCCAACATTGTCATTTGCAGTTGGCTGATAAGCAGCAACAGTAGCACAGCCCACGGATTCAGGTGTACATGAGGGATTAGAATGTGACAGTCCTGTGTCCAAGTTCAACAAATTATCCACACATCTGTCCTTAGAGCAGGAAAGAGAAAGATTTCTCCTTGGGTAGATTCACTCATTATCTTGTAGAGAACATAAGGCTGGAAACCTGTTGGCAAGGCTATAGTAGGGATGTAAGAAAGATCATGAACAGTCAACAGCTGATTGTGTGGCTTACCACTGGGCAGCAATGGGGTACCCCGTAAGTGGCAATAAAATAAACCTTGTGGGAGTCATGCAATGTTCCTGGCATATGGAGTAATCAGCATAGACCATGACAAGGATTCCTCTGCAACTTTAGGTTGCTTAAAGCTAGTAATGATACAGTCCCCCTCAAAAACTTTCCTTAGGGGGCCGATTCATCCGACTCTTCAAGTCATCAGGATTTGGTCAGTCCTACTAAGCAGGAATATAACATTGGAATGAAGCAAGTGGATACCTTTATTCTTTAGCAAATCAGAAGTTTATTTTTTTCCAAGGGAGGGAGGGGGGGAAAGTTAACCAAGACTGTCACATAAGGACAACAAGCTGGTGGAAAATTCATGGTTACTGGGTCGGAAAGATCCTCAGTATGCTTCCTATTCTCAGTTCTCTTGAACCAGTCACTTTACGATATAAACGTCTGGTATATAGAAACAGTTAGCTGTGACTGAGGAAACTAGTCATAGGAAATGACTTGGCTGGCAGCAATAAACCTTCCATAGCATTCTGTTCAGTGGCATTATGGGCATAATTATGGTGAGATAGCGCGGGAGCACCGCTGTATGTTTTTCCATTTATGGCATTAGTCAAGAGGGGCCTTGGGCCGCTGGCAGGAATAGGGTCAGCTGATTGTGCAGATTCAGGCGCGGGCTTAGCCTGAAGTGGATGAGCATCTGAACCATCAGTGTGCAAATCCTTGGAACTTAGAGACCTTCTATCATTCCCAGGCGCTTAGTAAGAGGTTGGATCAGGCTTTCCATCAGGCCCCTTATGCTCTCAAAGAGTGTTCCCTGGAACAGGGCCAAATCTCCAGGTTGAAACATATTAGGGGTCATTGGGCTAGTGGCATTATTCGTGGCAGACTAGGTTCAGGTTCAAAAACAAGTTTATTTAGACATTTGTCCATAAAACATTCTACAAAAACATACATAACAATTAAAACATTTAAAAGGACCCCACCTCCTGGCTTCCCCCCAACCCACTACATTTCATAATTAAAATTATGTTCAACAGATCGTAAAAACCGAGCAATTACAACTGCCACGTCAAAATATTGCATTTCAGACAATAGCTCCACAGATCTATTCCTATGGAGAGCATCGCATTTAAAAAACCAGAGGTCTTAAAAACTTGATTCAGTGTGCAAGATAAAAGATGCAGTCCACAAGAATATACGTAAGGGTACATTTAACTTTCAAGGGGCAGAGACCACTATTGTTCTGCACCCTAATCCTGTGTGGGCTGGATGAATAGATTGGATTGCATCCTACCCTGGCCCTTAATATTACATTTCTCAATCCTGGGTCTGGTAACCGTGATAAATAAGAGAAGACACTATCCTGCCCAATGTAGCAATTGAAAAGCTGATGGATGATGTCTTCTTTGAATACAGTAGATCATTCGATTCAGACGCGGTAGCAACAGTCTCTCAGTGCTCGTTTGCCTGGAAGGGGAGCCAGGATGTAACTGTACCACTATTTAAATGGAGGTTCCTAAATGCAATTATTCAGGTGCTTACAGCCTTTGCCTACATCCTTTCACTGCTTTGAATTTCTTCCAACACAATTTGGAGATTTTAATCACCTCATCATCTTCCAATAATGTGTTACAGTATCTTAGGGTCCGATTAATGAACGCCATGTTCCAAGAAACCAGATTGCACTCTCTCCTTATGGCCAGAACCATGGTGCCTTGGGGTAGTGATAGAAGTCTTTTAAGCACTACCCCTTCCAATCTATCCCATTCATAGGTAGGATCAAGGGAAAAAACCTCTCCCCCATACAGGCCTAGCGGTGGTATCTTCCCTTCATAAGCCTTTAGTAATGGGACATGAGATAGCCATCCAAACCTACCATTAAATCTTGACAGACAACTGGCCTGCAATATGGCCTTCTGCTTCGTGGCATCACAATGCACACCCCAATTCAGATTTCTCCTAAAAATTAAGCCCAGGTATTTATATTGGGCTTTTCCAGGTTGATACGGAGCTGGTTCTGCTTACTATAGGTTGACAGGGCATTGAGTTTCCTCTGCAGACCAATAGGGGTATAATCCAATAATTCTAAGTTGTGTGCATAAAGCAGACAAGCAATATGCTGGTTCCCAATTTTTGGATTGGGAAATAAAGGTTGGAAGGTCGTCCAAAAATAGACTAGAGAGCAATGGTGCCGGAACGCACCCCTGGCACAGGCCGTTAATAGAAATTCTTTGTGATAACCAACCCGACTTATCCACCTCCACCTGAGCCCAATTACCAGAGTGCAAAGATTGGAGTGCCCCGAGGAGTTTTGATGGTAGGTTCCAGGCGGCAAGTTTTCCCCACAGAGTATCCCTATCCTTAGAATCGAAAGCTGTCCGGAAAACCACAAAACAACAGCACAGCCTTTGGTTTTCCTCCAGAGCCTTTAGAATAATGGCCTACAGAGCAAAACAGTGGTCTATTGTGGAATGACCCTCACAAAAGCTCCCTTGTTCCAATGGGATTCTCTTAGTTTCAGTGGCCCAATCTTCAGGTTTAGCTAGGATAATCACGGAGAATTTCTTTAGTGAAATATCCAAGAGGTTTATAAGCCTATAGTGCATAGGGTCTGTACCACTCCCTTTTTTAAAAATCGGTTTCACTATGGACCCCTTCCAGCAAAAAGGGTAAAGGCCAGACGTAGCGATCCAACTAAACAAGGAGGAGTAAATTGTAGCCCACCAGACACTATTTGTTTTAATTATTACTGCTGGCATGTTATCGGGCCAGTGGCTCGGAGAGTTTTACTCTCTCGATAAGCGCATTTACTTCCTTCCTGAAAACTATATAACTGGAAGAGGTTGCCCATATGTTTTTTGCGGTCCATCTGAACCAGAGAGTCCCCTATATAGGTCTGTCATATAAGTGGCCCACTGGGCTTCTGGGATCATACAAACAAGTGTGCCCCTAGATTGACCGTTAAACTCATTGATCTTTTTCCAGAATTTTTGCAGATCTTCCTACTTACTATAGTAAAAGGTTGCCTTTTTTGTCTGCACAAGGAATTTATATTGGCGTTTGAGTTTAGTCAACTCTTGGGCAGCTGGGGGGGACGTTATGACGCCTAACACTCTTTGCTCTCTGTCTCAAAAATCTTTTCATCTTTTGGCAATCCGGGTCAAACCATCCCTCAGATCCCTTCAAACAGAATTTTCCTTGCACGCCATTCTCACATCATTTACTGAGATGCAGCCCAAGACTCGTTGTACCACACAACAGCATCATCAGCATAGATAAGGTGAATATCAATCCTCTCCTCTAGCTGAAAGGATGCTAGCTGTTGGAGATGCAGGGTATCTAGGCGTGTTGTGAGCCTACGTGGATAGGACATCTCTAAAGGCAGAACCCTCTCAGGGGCTACTGGCTCACACAGGTCAAAAACTGCTATAGTTGCCCAGTGGTCACTACCCTCATAACTCTTAAAAAGGTCAAAGTGCCAAAGGGACATGAATATATAATCAATAAGGCCCAAAGACTGACCCTGCTGAGAGGTTGCTGCTGCTGGTGAGTCATTTTTGAATCGTCCATTTAAATAGATCAAACCATGGCCCACCAGCCTTTGACTCAACACTTTGGCTTCTTTTTTGTTGGCACCAGGGAGAAACAGTGCTGGGGGAATATTAAAAAATTGTCCAATGCTTCCTCCAAGTGCTGATCTAGCAGTACAGGGAAGAGACGAGCATTTACGTCTCCAGCCATTATTATCACTGCTTCCAGATATTTTGCCACCAAATGCTGGAAAGGAGATTCGAATAATTCCCATCAGCGTATCATTGCCGATGATCTTCTTTATGGATATAAACGTTTATGAGTAAGTATTAACTAAGAACATTTTTATCCACACCCATTTCAACCACTGATGACTGCAGACCACTTGAAACATTTATGACCTCTAATGGTCTCTTAATCACCTTGGTCGATACACCAGCAGATGCTCTCCCCTTACTTGTGGGGCTTGCAAATGATCAGTAATAGAAAACAAGTCCAAAGTTGCAGGCTGTTTAGTTGGCTCGGGAGTGATGGGGATCTAGATGCTGAAACAATGGTAGCAGATAGGCGTTGTTCTGCATTCTCTATTTCTTTATTCTTAGTGCCAAACTTAGCGATAGTAGGTGCCTTGCATTTGACCAGAGTGCAATAATACAAGGACAAGGTGATCATTCAAAAAGTGGAAGGGTATTCACAGTATCTGAATGTTGACCCCACAGAATAAGGCCACGGAAGGAGGCCCAGCCCAGCCTCATCCGGCTGTGGATGTGTGGCAATTGGCCTGCTCTTGACCTGTTCTTGGCCCTTGCGTGTCCCGGACTTCATTGGCCCCGCTGTAGTGCTAGATGCACTCCTGTGTTTTGAAACCGCATGATGACCTTTGACTACCATTGTTTTAATTGACTTTTGGTGTTTTATTTTACCCTAGCCTGAAGGTACGACATCATTTTTCCCTGCATGTGCATGTTTCCTTGACAATGTCTTTCATGTAATCTTGTAGTTTTAAAGCGGGAGAGCTTTCACAGAGTAGAACAGCCTTGCCAGGAATAGAACGTGTGGTATGTGCATTTGAAAGCATGAGAGAGAGAGAGATGTGGAATGTGCAGTGTTATAAGCAGTGGTGCTCAAATTTGCATTATGCTGTACATTGGGAGATGAAATGTGTGATGCCATAGGCAGTGGTGCACAAATGTGCATTGTGTTGTACATTGGGAAGTATTATGAAGTTCTCACTATTGGCTTTGATGTGCCCTCATGCCATCTTGAATTCTGACTCTGTCTAGCTTGAGCTTTTGCACGCAAAGGCAGGCCCCCAGATTACTCAAGTTGTTTAGACTATTCACATTCAAGGTTGTTTTGTTGATTGTACTGCCGGAGACTTCCGTGAGCTTCGCTGGGATAATGTGAGGGAAGTGTGCTTGGTACCTTTCAGAGCAGAGATTGTTATTGCCAAAGAAATGTGTGAAATGTACAGCTGTGTCTCGGAGTCAAAATACAGCGGCCTGGCTAGCTTCTGTCTTGACCTTGACACAGACCAGTACTGTCAGCTCGGTTTTTCATAGCAGAAGAAAGGGGGCGAGGTTTCTGAAACATTTGCCTCAGGTTGAGTAAAAGGTATTAAAGGCGGGGAATCTTGGCACTCAGACGAGAGCTCGCTTGTAGGGCAGATGTGAACTTGGGTCCCAATTGAGAATCCTTCCTGTGCTGTTAAAGGGCTCCTCTAGCTTGAGTTGGCAAGGATTTCAAGTGAACGATCGGTGAGGTGTTTTGTTTTTGAGTATTGACTTTGTGATGAGTGAGTTTGTGTGCACATTCAAGTCTCCAGTGGTTATGATCATCTGAGGTGTTTTCATTGTGATGTGTGAGTGCCTGTGTGCACATCCAATTATTCAGTGGTTGTAATCATCTGATGTATTTAGTGTATATATCTTTCTGATTTCTTGTAGTACGTCCAGTATTATCTTCTTGTGTTTCATTCCATACTGTCTGCTTGTGTTTCATTTTATTATTATCTGCTTGCATTTTATTTCATGTATATTCCATGGATAAGTAATACCCCATGCCTTATTATTTGATGTGTTTCATTTTATACAAGTGAAATCCCTTTCCAGGTGGCGTTTCATTGTTTTTATTGCTTCGTCGTGTTTGAGCCACCTTGTGGGAGGGCGGTATTTTCTATTATCTGGGAGTGTGAAGCAGTACACCCGCCCAGTCTCACTGGTGCCTGGGGGACATAGTCCCACCCCAGACCCGCACTGCAGTTCTCAGTGCAGGCAGGGAACCGCTTCGAAAACAATCAATATGTCAAATGTAATCTCATAATTCAATCTCACATCATTTATCCTTGCTTTGACTATATCCTTCACATGTTCTGGGTACAAAAAATAAAAGGCCTGGGTCATATTACTTCCAGTTTCTTGATAGGCTCTTATAGGTAAACATATTCACTAAAAGTGGCTCATTATGGATCTATGACACCATATGAATTAGAAATCAAAAACTGCATTTATACCTCATTTTCTTTAATGTGAAGTACAATTTATGCATCCTCACCCCAATCTTATTTCTCCTTTATACAAACGATTTGGAGAAAACATTAGTTACGGTTGGGGCGGATGTGCCGCAGGTGGAGAATAGGGCTGTGCCAGCGCTCCTTTATGCGGATGACGCAGTCCTTTTGACAAGGACTGCGATCGGTATAAAACAACTCATTTCCAGCGATGTTAAATTTATGAAGGATTTGGGGTTGGAGCTAAACTATAAGAAGACTTGTGTCCTGATTTGTGGCCCCAAAAACACTAAGTCCTGTAGAGGGTAAAAAGCTGGAAAGGGTTAGCTCCTTCCCGTATTTAGGTCTGGACTTCGATGAAGATTGTTTGTGGCATACCTGCATAAATAATAGAATAACAAGATTTACACGCGCAGTTGGTACCACTTATTCACTTACAATGTCAATAGGTAAAAAGCCCATAGCCCTTATTTTAGAGATTTATAAGCGTAAATGTATTCCGATTTTAACATATGGTATGGGGATCTGGGGATGTAGGGATGTACATGCTATGCAGCTGGAGGAGAACAGATTTTGCCGTAGAGCTTAGGAGTGCCCCCTTCTTCGCCATATTTTCCCCTTCATTTGGAGTTGGGTGTCGAGTATATCCAAGATACTATAAATGTGGCACCTTTAGCTATCTGGTGCTCCATCTGGACAAATGAAGAAGCTGATTTTAATAGGGCAATTATTAGAGACTGTCTAAACTGTACTCAAGGCCTTTGTATCCCTTGGCTCCAATACATTAAAACCTGTTTTACGGAACTTGGTTATCCCTCTATGTTTGAGCACCCAGATCAAATTGTTAAAGGGGATCGACAGTGGGTTTTAGTGAGCTTCCGAAAACATAAAGATCTGTCCAGGGAATTGTCTGAAGTAGCCAAACCCATGCCCAGGGATTATCTTCTTCTACAAGTTCCTCCCTACATTGCCCTGTATCTAATATATGTAAATAATGTGTATGAAAGGAATTTGTTATCTAGATTCAGGCTGCAAACTTTTCCTTGGTTGATATGCTTCCCCCTAGGTCAGTATTCTTCAGAATCTATTATGGTCTGCCCCTGTGATGAACATTCGAGTCAAACCATTTTACATTTTGTATTTTTTTGTCAATTTTATCTTCCATTTACCAGGAAATTTTTAATACCTCTTTTGCGCAGATACAAATTCTCTAAATGCAAAGAGGCTTTGTACTTTTTGCAGCAACTGAATGATCTCGATGTCTGTTTTGCTGTTGGCAGCTTTTTGAGGTGCATTTTAGCAAAGAGAAGGAGTATGCTGTTTTAACTTTAATGTATTTTATAATTTTCTGCATGGAATACATTGGTATTGCTGCTAAAATGTTTACCTGATTTACTGACTTGTTTTTAGGTCCTATTTTATTACTCATGTATTTTCTGATAATATTGGATGCTATTGATGGCTGCAGTTGTTTCTCGCTGTTGCACTATTAGATAATATTTGCTGCTATTTACGAACCCAAGCGTTTTGCACCGTCACTTTAGTTTCTAGAAAAAGTACTCTATTTGTGAGCTGTTGTATTCTTTTTAAACGGAAATGGAGTTTGTATTGGCTGTGATTGATTTTAAATGATGTTTATATCTATGTGTATCTTTTATGTCCTGTCTTTTGAAGGAGGAATAAAGAAAGAATTGAATTGCATCTCCACAAGATGTTTGTGGCATTCCCTTAATTTAATATTTTCAGATATTTTGGATATGTACATACCTGCTTAATTGATAAGAAGCGGTATATCTTTCTGTTCAGAAGACTCTTAAAATGATAAAGGAAAATCTGCTTTAGTGACAATCTTAGAAAATACACCTGCAAACAAGAGCAGGGGTAAAGTTATATTGACTAGGGATTAGAAATGGATCGCAATATATCTTCTACATCAAAGTCAAGTCAGTATTAGCATGCCTTGCTGTCACCAATATTGAAAAGGCACTTCTCCAAATTCCAAAGCACTTCCTTAGTTTATGATGAAATGTGTTTGTTTTAAATGTCTTAGATAGGACACAAATTACAATCACTGATGAGGAATGTTGTTATTACTTTAATGACTTCAGAACACATAAATGAAGGAGATGTGGCCTAGGGGCTAACACACTCACTTTGGAACTAGGAGACCATGTTCAACATCCTGTGATGCTGGATATATCACTTAATCTCACCACACCTAAAAGAAACCAGCACTGGCATACCCAACCGGTCTGGTGTTTGGTTGCAAGTCTCTTACATTTGTAAAAGCGTTTTTGTAATGTTTTTCTTAATAATTATTGCAAATAGAGAGGTTTTCAAAGATGGAGAAAGTTGCAAAGAAAGATAGGCCGAGACATAGAGAGTGCTGCATGTTTCATAGATAGGTTTGCAAAGATGGATATAGTTGTCATTATTGGCAGGCAGACAGGATAGGTTGCAAAGATAGATAGACAACAGGGTTGCAAAGATAGATAGATTTGCAATGGTAGATAGACAGAATTGTAAAAGTAGATGGAGTAGATTTACATAGAGTTAGGTAGAGTTAGATAGATAGATAGATAGATAGATAGATAGATAGATAGATAGATATATATACATGGCTACATGCATAGACACAGTAGCATAATTAGATAGATTTGCAAAGATAGGCACACAAAGTTGCAAAGCTAGATGGGAAAACAGGATGGGTTGCAAAGATAGACAAACAGGGTTGAAAATAAAGATTTGTAAAGGTAGATAGAATAGTAAAGATGGGAAGATAGATTTTCAAAGAGAATACAGTTGCAAAGATAGATATATAGAAGAATAGTAAGATAGAGTTGCATAGATAGACAAGGTTACATTGCTGTATAGGCATGGTTGGATAGATATAATTGCAAAGATAGACATAATGAGTTGCCAAACTAGATAGGGTTACAAAGTTAGATTTGCAAAGATATATAGAGTTGTATAGATGAACAGATATGGTGTCATAGATAGGGTTGCAGAGATAGATAATTAAATTGATATCTATAGTTCCAAAGAGAGACAGGGTTACAAAGAACAAGAGGGATGCATAGATAGGGTTGCAAAAATAGACAAACAGATAAGATTGTGAAGATAGGTAGATAAATAGGATTGCATAGATATTGTTGCAGTGATAGAGACTGTTGCATCACTGGAAAGATAGGGTTTCAAAGATAGATAAACAGACAGACCTGGACAGGAGGATGCAATAACTGCACAGCACAACATCAAGAGCACTGTTAGAAAATTACGAGGATATACTAGGAGGACGTACACCTGCTCAGAATCCAAAATAAATCTGTATACCTGTAGAACCATAGCCCTCATTTAAAATACATATCACCTGACATACTGGAGTGCAGTACGCTGGAATGTGCCCTCTACTTTGATCAAGAACAGCATGAAGTGCTGGTAGAGAGTGCCATGTTATCACATTAAGATCTAAACAGAAAGGAAACACTAAAGTAATAATAAATTAAAAGCAAAAAAAACACTGGTATTGTGGAGAACTACCTTGAGTTTGGAAGGGAAAAACTGCAGCCACTCACAGTCCGGTTAGGCAGTGGCTGAAGTGGACTGATGCTCTGCCCTATGTAGAGTAGTGGGTGGAACAAAATGTGAATGACACAGCAGCAGACCAATGGATGAAGAGAGCTGGCTGAAAGACCCTAATATAAGTATATTATATATATATTATTTTAGTCGAATTGAAAGTTCTTGGCTACCGGCCTACAAATAAGTAAGTACAGTACAGCTGTATTTCTTTTTTTTCTAAAGGTCTTGGTTAATGGCAGGTCTAAAAAAAATGTGTGATGACTGGTTCTCTTATAAAGAACTCCAATGCTTAGTGCCAGGTGTGTGCTGTAAAAAATGTGAATTGTTTTTTTTTATTGTAGACAACCCATTCTGGTCTATCGTGACTTCCAGCCAATACTTTACACAGTAACGCTCTCCATCCTGGACAACAAGGCCTAATTAATAGATTATCTTTTAGAACATTGTGTCATTAAGCATCGGAAATAGTAAATCAGTAGATTGTTTCTAAAATTAACTCTCAGAAAGAAGACAACAATACTAATCAACCTGCAGCATCCGGTCAACCACTTCCTGAATTTGTATTCTTTGAGCTAGTTTTAAAAATGATTCTGCTAAAAGAAAATATGAGATTGCAGATAAGACATAGGCCTCGCAGGTAACACGGAAATGTAAGAAAGTCAACGGTTCTTTTAACCCAAATAAATATAACATGGTAATCTGTCTAAAATTCAAAGCAGTTACAATGACAAGGGTGTATTTTTATCACTTGACTCAGGTGCCCTAAATACTTTGAACAATATCCTGCTGTTATCCCATCCATTGAGGTCCCAGTACTAGAACTATTCCTAATTAGTGGTGATGTTGCCTCTGGTTGTATAGTAAATTGCTAAATTCAGTCACTGGTCTGATGAACACTTGCCACTGACCTTTTAATCATGAATAAAATTCGCCAAAGATGAAGAAATCAGCCTGAGATGTACATTTTGGAGATAAAATATTTTCATGCACAGGCAGCCATTTTGAATTTTGTTGTTATACTTTATGTCAAAACCTATTCTAAGAAAGTGGCCTGTGGGTGTTTATTGGTTTTAGGTACACATTATAGCAAACATCATTCCAAGAGAGCCATTTGATGCACTCGTCTGCAATGCCTGATTGGTTGAGGCATTTTCAAATGCTCATATGATTTCCTCTTTAGGTATCACTGTAAAGGAGGGGCTATGTATCAAAGGCACAACTCTGAAATGAGAAGTTATTGTGCATAATACTGATTTATTAATAAAGTTGGCATTTATTAGTAGTTGTGAGTGCACTTATAGCCACATTTAAACATGCACATTTCATGTTCATTTGTATGTTTGCCTATCTAGGCCTGTATTCCTTTAACGTAAAGATGCCTTTTTCTCATTTTGCTTGCAATAACGTTTTCCCTTGCAGGTGCCTTCTTGTGGATGAATTTGTGAGATTTAGGAGGACAGTATGGAAATCTTAGCTAGAACAGGATGATCTAGCATGTTACATGAATGCTGCCTTTTCATCCTGCGCCAGGAATAACAAGTTTTTCAAAACTGAGAATTGCTGTCTTAGCTGAGACGTTGGGAATGGAGAGCTATGTTGCGAAGCACCTGAACACTGTTTGCTCATTGGATGATGGTGGTGTGATCGAGATAAGATAATCTGAATCTCATGTTTCCCCATATCCTGGTTTTCACATAGTTCACAGTAGTGCAGATTCTTTGTGACTTTGAGAGGTGCAGACCTCTCTGCTTCCTTATTCCTTCCTGAGTGTGGCTTCATGCTAACACCTGTTCTCTTTTTGGAATATTTCTGCAGACGTTTCTGCTATGCTGACACCTTCCCTTCATGTATATCAAGAGGGTGTGCAGTTCCTAATTCGAGGTGCGGGGAAAGGGATGTCTTTCTTCGTGATGCCCTCACACAGCCTGAGAGATGTCATGCTTCATCATTGGGCCATGCTACTCGTCGGGCCGGCGCTGCAATGCCCGACTGGCTCCCGTAAACGGGGCTCTTTGGCAGAGATATTTTGAAGAAGCCATGGGGTGCGTGCGGGTGTGAGGGCTGGGTTGTGCACAGATGAGTGGGTTAAAAGAAGTCTGGAGCAGTCCTATTCTGGTTTGTTTTTATTACTGAGGTAGCTCAAGCTTAATTTAAAATGTGTGGGTGCCCTACATGGATGTAATGTTCCTATAGGTGTCATACCTGTGCTCGCGCCGGAGTCGCTGCAGCATCCGGACTTCCTCATTGCCCGGTATAAAACGCATCGCGTCGGAACTTGGGCGCTTCGCGTTCTAGTTGTTGAGGAAAGACGTCACTTCCGGGTCAACCCTTCCGCTTCCGGGACTCGCTCGTCAGTGTAGAAGCTTCGCGTTGGATTACTGTCTTCCTTCTTCGGATCGTGGGGGAGATTAGTCATCCGTGTAAACTTGGCTTCAGCACCATCAGAACTAGAACCCTCCGGGACACTTTGAGTTGGAGTATTGTCCTTCAGGGGAACTTCACCTATTTGAGGTGGTAACGCGCTTGCGTTCTTTAGAGGGGTTGGTCCCTCCATTGAAGCTCTTTCAGCTGGCCGCTTTTGGGGCTCACTTTGGTAGCGTTTTGATATTCAATGTTTCACAGGCTCTCGTGGTGGAGAAAATAGGGGCTTATTGCAAAGGCATTGTGGCATCTGCCTCTTCCTATATGTTTTCAAAGCTACATAAAACCGCACCCCACTTCTGCTGTGCCTATCAATCCATGTTGTATTGTCTTATATGTATATAACGTTACGGAAAGAAAAGCCTTTTCTTCTATGCATTTCCTATGCTGCCAGTTATGGCAAATAGCTGCAAATAGGTATCGTAGAAATCCATTGGGTTGTGACAAGAACAACCAACAGCAAAAATAACCTCCAGGGGCCCAACTCAGTAACAGGCACCACCTGGCAGCTCAGAACTCCCAGCAAGGAAGTTCAGGGGAGCTGGGGGTGAACTCCTTTTGTTCCTGGGACTTCAAAACAGGAGGCCTTCTTCAGGCCCCTGGAGACTTTCTTTAAGCAGGGGACACGGGACACAGCACAGAGCAAAGTCCTTCTTCAAGCAGGGGACACAGCAATGTCATTCTCATTTCTTTGGCAGAAACAGCAACTGCAGGCCAACCCCAGACACACAGCAAGGGCAGTACTTCTCCTCAGTTTCTTCAGCTCTTCTACTCAGCAAATATTCCTCTTGATTCCAGCAATAGTCTAAAGTTCAGGGGTTTTAGGTCTGATAATCATACCCCAAAATGTCTTTGATCCCTTTGTGCAAGGGGCTCTGAGCCCAGTCCAAACCATTTCTGGGGGCACTCTGCCAGTGTACAACAAAATCCTTTGTCAGTGTGAGCCTTGGTTTCAGATGCACCACAGGGGGGTGGAGCCAGCATTGTGGAAGGCAGGCACAGCCATATTCAGGTACAGGGGCTACTCCCACCACTCCAAATGCAGATCAGGCCTATTTGGCCTAGTGCTGGGTCATCCAGGAAGGGCCAGGCACACCTCACCTCCCCCCCCCCCGAGACTGTCTACTGAGAATGCACATCTACTGAGTCTGCCACACTGAAACCAGACAGTCCGTCCACAACCAGGCAGAGGCACACAGAAAGGTTGAACAAGAAAATAGCCACTTTCTAAAAGTGCTATTTTCAAACACAGAATTTAAAAAACATCCCTACTAAAAGATGTGTTATTAAATTCTGAGTTCAGGGATACCAGACTAATTTTTTATCTTACTCCCATGGGAAGATATGCTTGTAAAATGTTAGAGAGCATTCTCCTATCTGTCCTATGGGCAAGATAGCCTTTCAATAGTGAAAAACGAAATTGGCAGTATTTCACTATCAGGACATGTTACACACACCAGTACATGTCCTACTTTTCACATACACTGCACCCTGCCCAGAGGGGTACCTTGGGCCTACCATAAGGGTTTCCTATGTGCAAGGAAAGGGAAGGGTAGGGCCTGGCAAGTGAGTGCATTTGCCAGGTCGACGTGGCAGTTAACAAACTGTGCACAGGCACTGCAGTGGCAGGCCTGAGACCTCTTTTAGGGCTACTCATGTGGGTGGCACAATCAGTGCTGCAAGCCCACTAGTAGCATTTGATTTACCAGCCCTGGCACACTCAGTGCACTTTATTAGGGACCTACTGGTAAATCAAATATGCCAATCATGGATAACCACAATAACAATTTACACAGGGAGCACTTGCACCTTGACACTGATCAGTAGTGACAAAGTGCCCAAAGCATCTAGGCCAGCAAAAACGAAATCCAGCACAGCATCAAAAACACAGGAGGTAGAGTCAAAAAGTCAGGGAAAACCACACCAAGTATGCCAGGTCTAACACTTATTATCAAGTACAAAATAAGTGATAGTATCAGCATTCATCTCTGCCCAAAAATTAAACTCAATTGGCACTAAAGGGTCTCCAGAAAATTGTGATAGTTGCAATCAAATCATTGAGACAATCAAAAAAGTCATTACACAATTATGGGGAATAATACATTAAAATAATTCCTATTTTTAAGTCTCCAAAGATTTGTTGAGAAAGGGGATAACCACCTCAGAACTTTTAGATTGGATACATGGGAAAAATCAGAGGAGAGGACATTTCATGTAACTCATCTTCCCTACCCGATCTTAAAACCAACTTGCCAGAATAAGCTAGGAAGCTCAAGTTACAGATAGTAGGCCTAGCCCCTTATACTAGTCAGACAAGATGGCAGCAGATGGGTTTGCTAAGAGTGAGTCTTCATCAAAACATGCACCACATGCTGTTCAAGGCCACTGCACGAAAGAGCAAAATCAAGCCATTTGAATGCATCGGGTAGGCCCCAACAAACAATCAACAGGTGCAAGAGAAAAGCATCCACCAGCCTCCAAGGAACAAATAATACAACAGCAATAATTCATTTAAGATGTAAGAAAGGCAGGGACCTCTTATGGGCAAAGGAACCGAAAGATAAAGACAAAAGAAACGAAACTTGTGTCCAGAGACCCCTCAGTTAATGGTGACATTATAAAGACTGGGCTTCAAATGAAAATGCACTATAGTGAAGCTATAGTAAGCTATGGACTATCACCAGAGCAACCAGCCAAACTTTCTGTATCAGGTAGGAGCCATTATTGAAAGGCATTGTACAGGCCCCAAAATTGTTGTGCAAAATAATTAAAGCAGCGAGACTCATTGACAGCATACAATATTCGCAAAATTGGCTATGGTTACTTTTCATTTAATAGAGAGCCGATTGTCAGAGGTGTGAGGTGTGCTGGCCCAAAATAAAGTTTTCTAGCATCACTTGTTATAACAGACCTAAATAACCCTGAATTTGTCAAACAAAAACAGCTTACCATAAAGTGCAAAATGATTGACTGTATTTTAACTCAGTATGGTTTCAAGCTTCTTGCTGAAGATAGGCAGTCCCACTTGATTTATTTCACAATGGATGGTGTCTAACTACAAAGTGGTAACATGGACCTTTCAAGAGTTATTCTGATTGTTTAACTCACTATGTGGCCCTCTGCTGTTGATCACTGTCATTGCCATCTGCAGTTTTTGCTTTCTTAGTCCTCGGAATAGAAGTGAGCGCCAGAAACCTATTGTTTATCTTTAGGGCAATTTCACTTTCTAAATAAAAATTGAATTAGGAAGAAAATGTGAAGAGAACTCTCGTTGAGTTGGAGCAAATAAATCCCTAAAGAGTCAATCAAAGCCTCCTGCACTGTTTCCTCTCCACTCCACCACAGCATATGTTGCATAAATGTCTTTATGGCTTCCTTTGGTTCTCCTATATAAAGATTGGACTTCGACATATGAAAGGCAGATTTGTTAGGGGATTTCAATTGCACTTTCAAATCAAAACATTAAACATACAATGTAGGAAATGTATCTTTGTGCTGTATTTGCCTTCCCCCGCCAATTTCTTTCCTAGGACATGGGGTAGTTTGACCTTTGAATTAGATCAAGCCTGCAGATGAGGTCTCAGTTGCTTTTGCTCAGCTTCATAAGGCAGTCTATTTACTTCAGAGTTGCCATACTTAGCACTAGTGTAAATCAACCATATGTGCAAAGATGTTTGTAGAGTTGTGAAAAGGAAACATGTATTTTATTAGAGTGAAGTACAGCCATTTAAATTGTTAAACTTTGTTTTAGAAGTTCATGTTTCTTCAGCAGCAGCATGCATGCAGACTATTTTTAAAAGGTTAAACTTGAATTAAAATAATGTTCATTTTTTCCACTATGATTAGCACGCAGTGCAAAATACCAATTAATAGTAAAGCACCATAACTTCTTTTTGGATAAAATGAACATAAATAATTTTACCCTACAATTACAATGACTTTCCATTAATCCGAGCAGTGTTAACAACTTAAAAATGTTGTGTTTATCCAGTCAACCCAGCCATTGCCTAGTAAGTCATCCCTCTACCGAATTGAGTATTCCATTCCAGAAACATCCATAAAGCGGAATTCCCAATGTCAAAACTGTGGAGGCTTTTTATCGCTCCAGCGTTTAGCAATGAATAATCAAGCATAATTCTGAGCACAAACCCCACTCCTTCAATTCCCATTGCCATATCCCTCATATATCCAAACATAATCAATTTGAATGGAGGTGTGTGTTGAATACCTTCTTTATATTTATTAAACTCCTTATTTATAGCTCTGGCCAATCTCCCCAAGCCAATGACTCTGAACATTATTGAGATCACTCCTAAAATCACTTTGAATCCTTATGACAACAAAGTGGATGCAATTTAATTTGAGTATAACACCAATCATGATTTTATTTTTGTAGTGTGATACTTTCAAATGTGCATTGTTACCCAACACATCTCTGCTCCTTATACCACACTTCACATCTTTCTGGGATGCCCCCTAGCTGAGTCGATCAGTCCTTCTAGTTGACGTATGTACTGAGGTATCTTACATTTCAGAGTTAAGCAAAGCCAACGCATTCTTAGTCTTAATGTACTTCTTATCATGCACTAAGATTTTGAAGAAGGGAATATACTGTAAATGCATGTTCCCTATTTCCCTATTTAATGTCTTAGAATATCCCATTTCTAGAGATGCTTCAGAAAAAAACACATTGCTGATTCGATATTTTCCTTATGGAAAAGTATGTGGTGTATCATTGATGTGTAAGTGACCTACACATTTTAAAGAAAATCTATGTCATAGTATGCCACCTGAATTAATCCAAATCACAGGTGGTGGCATGTATCTAAATGTGAAGATATTGAAAAATGTAAACTATGCCTTCCATCTAGCTATAAAGGCCTCCAGTGTATTGAACCAGATTTAAGGCTGTGGAAGAGAATCCCAAGACATGACATTTATAAAAGGTAGGGAAGTGGTCCAGCGTAGAACCACCCATTTATCTATACCTTACCTCATTACTTCAGCCAGTTTTACCTCAATTGATGATCAATAGAATAACGTAAAATCGGGCTTTTCCCAGTTGCCTCTATATTTTAGATACTGAAAAACTCATCTAAGTTTCTCTGTCGCAATATTAAACTAATCCAATGTTAATCCCATGCTTACAATAAAACTGTCCAGACTTGTTGTGTCCTGTAAAATCTGACCCATATTATTGGGTCGGAACTCCATTTTCACTAGGGGAAAAAACACAAGAAGGGCCAGGAAACCTTGTTGAAACCTTCTCTCAGTATCCAGTAAACACTGTGATATCAAAAATAGTGGTTGCCATACTACTGTGGCATGTATTGTCCTGATCGTTGATATATATTGCCAATATCTTAGAGTAAATATTTTCATCTGTATTTATTAGTAGGTAGGCCAGATCTTATGGGCCTTCTGCTTCTTTGGATTATAGATATACTAGTCTCTTGAGAAGAAGCAGTGCATTGCCATCAATACCAAATCTATTCCCTAATACTAGAAATACTAGCACCAGGTTGCCATAGAAAACCTTCTACTTTTCGACCAGTAAGGAGTCTGCTCTCCCACTTAGAAGCCCCTTGACCCCAAGGAAAATCTCCTCTCATATAAATGAAGGGTTTCTTGTTTTCAGTTAAAAGCAATTGTAACCAATAAAACACCACTGAAGAGAATATTTTCTGTTCAGGGGAAAATGGAAAGCACTGGATTTTCTGAACCTTTCCTGAATTGTGCCCTATGGTTTCAAAGCAGTGCCAGTGAAGCCTATACCACTGAGCACTTTTCTGTGGTGGATGCTCGTGCCATGATTTACTCGGATCATGCTGAATTACTTACCATGCCCTGGGTATCCCCCTCAAGGTACCCCAGGACCTGCTTCCACTCACATTTCGGGAGAATGGCTTCTCTTATATGACTATGCTCAATGTCCACTGCACTTTGCTATGTACAGCTGAACTCTGTACAGGGTTTCAGTCCAGAGTAAGTGGTACCACCATGATGTCATCCTCCTTCACTGACAGCGGGATGAAACTTTGCTTTTTAAAAGATTAGGTATCTGGATTTTGCCAACAAAGATCACTGTACATGCTGATGCTTCCAGAATCCATGACCTCCAATGAAGCGCTGCACCCAACACTCTTGTTCTTAATTTTGTATTGTGATAGTGAGACAGCATGTTAGTATGAGCCAAATCCCCTCTTAGAGTAGGCTAACAGGCTATATCCTGAATGTATTTAGCACCCACGTACAAGCCCAGAAGGGGTTCATGTGTCAGTTTTGCTGAAATTATACTGCCTACATCATATACAATAACTAATAAAATGTCTGAGTTAATATACAAACTGTAACCAGTGCTTAGAACTATGTAGCAACTACAAATTCTCGGTTTTCTAGTATGAACTTCAGACAGCACAGTTTCAGTAATTATGGGTGCATGGGCCTATTCTGAGTTTGGACACTGACTTGTGGCGTGTTCATGATACAGCTACAGGACCACCAACTTCAAAATTTAGACCTACTATCTCAGTGTCAAAATTAAGCTTGGCACTCATGGTAGTGAAATAAGGCTTCCCACTTAGCAACATCATGCATACAGACCACTGTACTTTCAAAAAAAGGGGAGAAAGAGGAAAAATGGAAACAGAAGGGCTCATCCTCCATTTCAACACGTATTAATCATAAAGAGCCCCTCTGTTACAAGAAGGGTTTTTTTCTTTCCACTTTGATGTTTTGTTTGGAAAACAAAGGAAGGTTGAATTGACAATAGGAATGAATGGGCAGGGAAGGAAATACAAACAAATTCTTTATAAGCCCTGAAAAAACACCAGCACCTTCATTGCATAATAAATAAATGGTAACTGGTAACTCCTATCTTGTATATACAGCCTATATACAGCCTGCACTTAAAGCATTGCTGAACTCAACCTTATACTGTTAAATAGCGCGGTCTAACCCATTTATTTAAAATCAGAATAGTGTTCCCAAAATTGTGCCATACTTGAAACCTGGTCCTCTATGCTCTTCTTCATTTTTATCCTAAATTCCAGCAATAGAATACTGGAGTTTTCACGCACTTTAAATTTAAGAATCAGAATTTTACCTATTGATTTGATACATTCAAATTCTCTGACTGTATACTTTGTATAGGCATTGGCTGCTCTTTGCCTAACTTGTTTAAGGAAAAGGAAATGTACTGCCGCCATCAGTGTTTATGTATCTGACTCAACAGGAGCTCTTCTTCGAATTATAGCACCATATCCTAAAGCTTTTATAAGAGCCACCGAAGGACTTATTGATTATACTGCTTGTTTTACTATTATTGACCTAAATGCTGAGTATGTCCTCATGGTCTACCACCTTACATTTATCCCAGACAATAGCTAATGAGGTGAGTCCCGGGTGATTTTTCATAAACTCCCAGATAAACAATGATATTGGTCATCTATGCTGTGTTTTTGTCAGTAGAGAGTGATTGTATAGTCCATGTCTTCTAGTTTAATTGCAAAGACTTAACCCTACTAGATCAAAAACACGTGGTTATGGTCCAAACCTATTTTAAGTAGAATGGCTACATGAGAAGGCTTTAGCAACCTGCCAGTGCTCATCATCATCTCCAGCCATAAATGATAATAATGTGGGGACCAGTAATATGTATTGCCTACCTTATCTCCCTTTAACGCCTCAAACATGATTGAGTCCGGAATATGTAAAACAGCTGAATTAACATTTGTCATTCTGTTTAATACTACAGTTAGCTACCAAAGGATTAAGGGGGACATTAAGATCCCTGCTGAGAATATATAAATGCTCCCGAACGGGTAACTCAAGTTACAATTTTGAAAATATTCCCAGGTAATTTGTATTTGGACCAGAGACTAAACAGACACTTAGTGATGTTCTATATTATTTAGAAAGAGGCCATCCACATTCTTGGCTGACCACCTGTCGTTCACCCCTAATGTCACTTTGACTGAAGGAGACAGCAGTTGTTGCTTCATACGGAACCCGCAGAGCAGAATAGGAAAAGGGAAGGTAAACGAACCATGGGAATTCCAGGCCACATCTGTTTGAGGCTAGCTCATGAAGTAGACTTTTCTTTTGACTTGGTGGACTGCATTTGAATCGTGAAGTCAATCAGTAGGAGGCCAAGTGCTGATGAGGGAGCATGGATGTTTTTGTTCTTGATGGAAGAAAGTAGGGTGGCCTTGAGGATGGTTTGGTGAAGGAGGGGGATCAGTGGAAGTAACCAACGATTACACCACTTTCAGTTATAGTGGTAAAAGAAGCAATTTTGCAGCTTTTGACTGAACTCGCAGACCAATACCAGATCTGACTGCTGTATGGGAACAAAGGGGTAAAGCCTGAGAATTACAGTTTGATTCAATTAGAGGTCACCACCAATCTCAGACACATTTTCAACTTTAGATTTTCGTTAACTGAAGAATAAATACTTCCCTTTCTATACTGCCTGACACAGAAATGCAAGAGATTTGTCTCAAGCTTTAACTTAAATCTCTGGGACTGGACGAGTGTTCTAAGACTTATTGTAAATAGCCTCTATTTGACCCCAAATTATGTTGTGGTCATTCCAGTGAAACTGGCTTGTCCTTCTGGTACACCTCCCCTGTGGGGGCATAGTGAAACAGATCCTGCAAGGGTAACTGTGGCCTGCTTGGAAGAATACCAATGCGCCTATTATAATTGTGCTTTTAAACTACCCCCTCCTATTGAACGCCCTTTCCTTTCCATAGGCAGAGCTGAAGGCTTTTAGGACAAAGATAAAATCAAGCAATGAAAAGAAGGAACGAAATCCACCGTAAGGTTCTCATATTTCTTGAATTTCTTATTTTTACAATTTGGATGTTGCAAAGTAATTCAGGCCAAGTCTTTATTGTCTTTCTTCAAATGCATCTTTATTATTTTATTAGGTCCAAATGTACAGCCAGCCAACATGTGTTTCGAGGTACTGTCCCTCTTTGAGAACAAAGAAACTTACTTTGCTGAAAAGCTATCCCATAACTCACTTGGAACTGGTCATTATACAGTAGACTTAAACTGGATTTGCGAGGAGCACTCTTGCAACTTGAACTCATTGGCTGGTGTCTGCATTTCTGTGGAACCCGCCCTGAATGTTTGAAGTCTGGAACCACAGATTAAGCTTGAGGCTACATTAGGGCAGTTCAACGAACATATTACTAATTGCAAACCCTATTTGTATCTACCTTTGTTCTTTATTTCTTAATTGTATTGTTGTTTGGTGTTGTTGCACATACACCACATGCTCTTCAATGAGATAAGCTGTTCAGCTTGAGCCCAGTTTCAGAGAGTAAACAAAGAATTTCTTGCTGACGCCCTTTAACCTCGTAGGCATCAGATTGTTGGGATCTGTGAAAGCTTGGTCACAGTTCACACCAGGACTGTTTCGGCTGCACCGTGAGGAGTACTTTTTGGAAAAGAGAGCCTAACGGGAGATACGAGGAGGAGCAAGATACTGCGAATCTAACCTTATGGAGGGACTGGTCCTCTCTCAAAGACTGATGGATTATGTAAAGCTGAGCTTGGGCATGTGGTTATCTTGGAGGAAGCACTGAAGAAAGATGAGGTAGGGAAATAAAATTGCTTGAGATGCGTTTATTATTCCTTTTTAAAAATAAAAGAAGCAAAGGACTTTTTTCAATTTCTTTAATCATTTGTTCTTGAGCAATTACAAGCCAAATTCATTTTTGGAGTGATGTGAACATTCTGTGGATGTCAGCTGAAAAGTATTCGCATTGCTCATTCTGTATGCGCATCGAAGTTAAGCTGTCATTATAATTCAACTACAGCGCCGAGAAACCCTTTTTGGGTAGCTGTTGCGCTGATATATAAATTTAAATAAAAAAATAAATAAACTAATTTGGCTGAGGTGTTAAGAAGGCTTTAGTTTAGATTAGTTTTACGATTTCAGTAAGAACTTTAAAGTGATCCCTCCTAATTAAGTTTCCTTATACATGATGGGTCTGTTATTTTACAGGGGTCAGATGCTTAATGACTTTAAAACTTGTTATGATCCTGGATATCCTCAGATTTCGTATCGACACTGTACAAAAACATGTAACTTAATAGCTTTCACAACTCCTACCTGCTGTCACTCAGCAGGCCCCGCCGTGTCCTGACGCTCGGTTCAGGACCTTTGATACCAAACATGACCAAGCTACCCCTTTCACATCAGAAATTACCACTGAAGCACATACAAGGGATTTCCCAATGCAAACCTATGAGAGGGCAGACTCAAAGCAGTGAGAAACCAAATAGGCTGTTTGTCACTACCAGGACATGCCACACAGCTAAGGCACATGTCCTACCTTTTACCTACACCGCACCCTGGCCATAGGGATACCTACGGCCTAACTTAGGGGTAACCTATTTATAGTAACTGGGGAATTTCAGATGTGGCAAACACTTAAATGCCACATCACTGCTGCAGTAAAATGTGCACGCGGGCCCTGCAGTAGCAGAGGCCTGAGAGAGGTTTGAAAGGCCACTTCAGTGGATAGCATTTAATTTTCATGCCCTGGGTATATGCAATACCACTGTACAAAGAACTTACAGGTACATTTAATATGCAAAACAGGTGTAGACCAATTTTACCAAGTTTACAAGACCGAGCACATGCACTCTAGCACTAATCAGCAGTGGTAAAGTGCCCAGAGACATAAAACCAACATAAACAGGCCAGAAAAAATACAGGAGGAAGGCAAAAAGATTGGAGATAGCCCTGCAAAGAGGGCCAGTTCCAACAGAAAGGGAGAGATTAGGAACTTAAGTCAGGGCAGACATTAGCGATGGTGCCATCCGGTGTGACAATCTTTTTTTGGTGCTCCCCTCCCATGACCTCCTTCACCATGAATTCCTCACTATCACTCTCCAACAGTACACCTCATCTCTCCATAGCCTCTCTCTGACAAACATTAAATTTTTTATAGTGCTCCTCATAGTTCACTGACACTCAGTTCTGTGATCTGCATGGTACATGTTATTTGCAGGAGGCGCATTAACCCTCTGCACTTCTTTATGATGAGTCAAAACTGCCACTAGATAAAATTCGGATCTCTCACAAGTAGGGACATTAATCACCAGTTATCCTGACATTTATATTGTTGCCTGAAAACTGCTGTGTGCACAGGGAAATTCACATGCTCTTAAAGCAAAAGTAATTTTTAGACACAGCCACCCCACATGCCCACCCCCACACAAAGGTCCCTGGAGCAGCTGCACTGCTCGCAACGCCCTAAAGCCGGCCCTGACTTCAGTTATTCATCCCCAAACCATCAACCAGTAAATTTTAGCTGCAAGGTATACCTCACATGTAGAGCAGAACGTTGCCTGTTGCCGCACAGTTCTGCCAACACAGATTTAAAAGAACTTTGTGTTTTAAACAAGAACTTCAATACCCTTATTTTCAGTGAAGATCGGGAGCAACATTTGTATTTTCTAAACAATAGACTCATGTTTGCCATTTATTGGAAAACTAAAACGTTCATATCCCTACAGTGGGTCTTTTATTGATAAATCGTAAATCTTAGATTAGATTGATAATATTTTTTTTGTTATTGGTTTAGATTCAGAAATAGGGCTAAACGACCTGCCTAAAAGCTCATAAACCTCAATCATCATTTTCAATATGTTTGCTTACAAATTTCACGTAAAATTCTTTTGATTCTGATGCATGTGAGGAGGTATGCGAAAATTCCGTATTTTCTCCACCCAAATCCCTTCGAACTAACGTGATGTAAACAGCAAAAGTAATTGACGTTTTCTGGACAGAAAAATGGATCCATGTGCAGGTTCCTGATGTTTGCCGCCTTTTTTATCACTAAAGAAACCTCTGTTCCGTTTGTACTTCCATATGCATTAGTTAAACTCAAAGCTGTCACGTTTCGCAGGTACATGCGCGAGTAGCTCACCTAGTCTAGGTTGCTTCTTTGCATTCTGGGATTTGTAGTTTTATTGTCCTATTAGGACTAAGTTCCTGAATGCAGTGGAAAAATAAACGGCACCTGACAAGCTACCCATAAATAGAGCTGGAAATCTTGATAGGTCTGTAAATTCTGGTGGGTGGACTGTGTATAGACTCAATGGAAAACAAGCCCTTCAGTATCCGTCATCTTGACTGTCATTCATAGTTTCCTACCAGTATTCAGCGACAAATATTATTGTAGCAAAAGAAGTTGTATTGGGCAGATCCAAAAGCCTAGGCTCTTTGTAGAGTTACACAATGTAAGCTAAGCGAGCTATTACTTTCACTTCCATAAATAAAATATCAGTGGTTGTCTGTGAGGATTGGGCATTATTGTGGAGCTTGGGATAGTCCTGCAGTAACTTCAGTCTGATCAACAATGTCCTTTTTCATTCTCAATGGAATTAGGAGTGCAGCTGTCGGTGGTGCAGTGGCACCCGGCCTGGAGCAGGATATAAAGGCATTGAGAAAAGGGGAGTCGATAAATGCAAAAAAGGATGTAAAGATACGTGGTAAATTGCAAGAGGGGAACAAGAGCCTGCATGAATGATGTAAAGTAGCTAGATATATGCAGAGATACAGGGGAGAATGAGGCACGTAAGAGGGAGTGGTGATAAGGAAGGGAAATAAAAAATGACAAAAATGATACAGGTGAGAAGAAAGAGGTGAAGGGCTCGATGCAGTGCGGAAGGGAAACATCAATGGAAAATGGCACGAGGGAGACCGGAACAGGAGGGATATACAGGTGGGAAAGGTGAAAGTCGGAGATGAAGAAGTGAGAAGAGGGTCGAGTCCAACTATAGGATGTAGATTCACTGGAAGACTACCGAAGTGTATGGTAAATGATAGAAAGTGAAAGGGTACAAAATTATAAGGACAATAAAGATGAAGGAGTAAAGGGACAAAGACGACTGTGGGGAATGCAGCCATCATTGGAAAATGGGAAAAAGGTTGGGAAATTAGAGAGGGACAGAATGAAAGTCAGAAGGTGGTGTGATACAGAGGAAAGAAAAGAAAGAGGGAGGGGCTTTATACATTCAGGGCGCACCTGGCACTGACCTGGGAGGGTTTGTGGTTATCTGTGTTTGGAAACTCGTGGTGCAAAGTTCTTTGTGTGTCCAGCAGTTTTCAGGCAACAATAAAAATGTCAAGAGAAGGGTAGCACAGACGATTAATGTGTGTGTTGCCAAGAACGAGCACCATGTGGATCACAGAACTGTATTTTATGTGAATAGCTCAGTGGATTACTCCTTCTGCCACATAGATCCTTTTGTTCCTTGCAGTTCATAGGTTACAATCTAACATAGCATAGTGACCTCTGAACTCTCATCAAAGAGCTGCATGCACACTGCAAGGTATAGCTTAGAACATTTTGTTATTCCCTCCCAGTCTTTCATTAACCTAATGTTTCTAAAAAAAGGTTTGTTTTGGTAGAAATAGATTCTTATTAGTAAAGTTAACCCAACCGCTACCTTTTTAAATCCTGAGTTTGTGCTTTTCCCAGACCAAGCACTCTTAAAATATACTGGCTACGAATTTGGGTGACATGACATTACCTATAGACTGATTTACACCCCGATGATTCATTGTATGTGTATAATGTGTGTGTGATGTGCTCCGACACCCTTCACTGGTATGAGTAGCGCTATAAAACAAATAAAATACTTGTGAAAGAGGGTCCATGTGGAAATAAAAGGGGGCCGTGAAGGAGGTGGTCATGGGGGGAGGGGGGCACTAGCTGAGATAGTCCCACCAGGCGCCACCAGTGCTAATGCCGGCCCTGGATGCAGCTGCATGGGGAGTGAAGAGGCACAGAGAGACAGGAGCATAGCTTAGGAGTATGCGGACCTCGCCCCGCCTCAATTTCTATGTTTTTTTCTTATTCCTTAACAACTGGGATCAGGGCCTATTTTCTTTACATGCATTAGGCTCATGAGAGCTTTGCTACCCACCTGCTGGAATCCTGGAGGGAACATTGCATAAAGGAATAACAGTTGAGGCTGGAATTCTAATTGAGTTTTAAAGTTCATTTCCATGAGAAATAACGAAGTAGTTCAAAGAAATAGTCGCTATGTGTAATTTCCGTTCATGTCTCTTTGAAATATACTTTGTGGTAGATGTGATGAGGGAAATTCCAGGAACCCGGCCTCCCTAATGGTCTGACTAATTCCTCGTTGAAGAAGAAACCTGTGTTTAAAAATATAAACTCCTTAAGAGACTGTTAAAATGTGAATGAATAGTAATGAACCCTACACATTTCACCAGAGCAACGCAGTTCATTAAATATTCAGCAGTGTAGATTTATTGAGCTTAATGCTTCATTTGGTCTAATGTGTAAATTATTTTATGCTTTTCATGAATCTTGTTTTCGAAAGGTGCAATGGAATGTAAATGTGCCAGAGATGATAATGAGAATTTTTCATTTGCGTCATTGTTGTGCACACAGTAGTGTAACAAATGAAAAGCAAACAATGAAAGAACATTCATTTTAATTGAGACCTCATTTATCGAGGTAAATTGAGACGGACTTTGCAGACGAAATATTTTTTAAAAAAATGACGTGCATGAATCCGAAAACCTTACGTAGGTGGTGGTTTCAAGCTGCTGATCCACACGTGCCTGGTTCTCATGCAGCATACCACAAAAAATCTTCCCAGTACATAAACACGCCAGTGTAAGCTGCAAATGAGAGCAGCTAGTTTAAGGTTGCAGGTCAGAATATGGAGCACAAAAAGAGCTGCAACCAAAATGTCGTAACCTACATATTGACGACTAACATACAATGAAGATAAGCATGTATAGGGAAGTAGAGATTTTCTATTCTTAACTCCACATCTAACATTTTCTCTCTCTCTCTCTCTCTCTCTCTCTCTCTCTCTCTCTCTCTCTTTCTCTCTTTCTCTCTTTCTTTCTCTCGCTTTCTCTCTTTCTCTCTCTCTCTCTCTCTCTCTCTTAATGGCTCTATGGGTGAGTGAGTGGCCGTGTGAGTGGCTATATGAGTGAATGAGTGGATGAGTCAGTGACTATGAGTGAGTGAGGGGGGGTCTGAAGTGCTGTATGAGTGAGTGACTGGGTATGTGACTGGGTGAGCGAGTGGCTGTTTGAGTGGTTGTTTGGCTAAGTGAGTTGGTGTGTGAGTGGTGGTATTGGGCATTCAGTGTCTATGTGAGTGTATGGATGGATGAGTGAGTGGATGTGGGGGTGGTTGTATGGATGTGTCATTGGGTATGTAAATGGTTGTATGGGTGTGTGTGAGTAAGTGAATAAGTGGCTATGTCGAGAAACTGTATGGGTGGTGTCAGTAGCTGTATGCATGATGTGTGAGTGGCTGTGTGGGTGAGTGACTTGGTATATGAGTAGCTGTATCAGTGATTGCGTGGGTGTCCGAGTGCCTCTATGTATGAGTGAGAAAGTGGACATTCCTCTGTACTTACCGCTCTTTGTGCCTTACAGCCTGTCTATAATGCACATTGGGTTGGGTGACAGCTACACTTTATGCATTCCCTCTAGACAGGCACCGAAACAAGAATGTGAGGCTCATCTGCATTCTGAGCACTCATCTGCATTCTGATGGGTTTTCTTGGACAGGGAGGAATGTGAGAGGCTGACACTTACACTTCAATAGGTAGTGTCCTGTTCACACACAAAGCACTGATTTGCCCCACTCCCTCCACAGAGAGCCTGGCAGACAGGACTGGCTTGAAAGAGATCCTTATTCACGTCAGTGAGCTGCTCCAAAGTCACCCTTACCTCAAAGGCACTTTGGTGTATAAGTACTGGGTCTCCGACCCCCTAAAATCAGACACTTCTGGATCTTGAACTCAACCTCTGTTTGAATGACTGCTGTGCTGTTTAAAAGACTTAACTGAACTGCTTTTCTGAAAGGACTGTTTTTCTGCTTATTGTCCTGCTTCCTGCTGCTCCCTGACTCTGCTGAATTAGAGCTGGACTCGGTCTTCCCTCCAAGGGCTTGCTGGCTTACCGCCTGTTTTTTGAAGTCTCAGACACAAAAGACTTCCTGTAATTCCGCTGGGTCTGGGAGTCCTACCCTTGCCTGATTTGCCCTCTCCAAGTTCTGGGCCTCAGAAGTGTGTGATTGCAGTTTTTTCCACATCGACGTCTATGCAACAGTGACTTTGCACCAATCGGAACTGACACATCGGCATCAACGCCAATGCTGTAGTTTCTTAATGACAGCAATTCTACAGCTGATGTGGCTCAATGCCGATGGACCACACAATTAGTTCAGTACCGAAGCTCCCATTGATGCCATGGATTGGCACCGAAGCTCTCCTCCATCCACGGATCAACGACGATGCAGCGCCTACTCGACTCCTCACCTCAAGTCTTTGATGTTGACACTTTGCTCCATCCAATGTACTTTGTTAGCAGGACCTATCAGAGTCTTGTAGCCAGCCTGCCCTCGATCGCGGTTGGCCCGAACTTTGGATTAACCACGGTATAGCACAACCTCGAGCAACTAGGCACTGTTTTTGCATTCATTCTTTACTCGACTTCTACTGAATGTAATTTTTTTGTTTTTGTCTCATTTTGCTCCGATAAATCTTCCCTATCGTTCTAAACATGTGAGAGTCTTTTTGTGGTGTATTCATTGTGTTACTGTGTGTGTGCATGTGTGTTGCACAAATACTTTACTCATTGCCTCTTTAGATAAGCTTGAATGCTCTATTCCAATCTACCATAGGGTGAGCACATACTACATTTTAGTGTGAAAATAGCTTATCCCAACTAGAGTGGTGGTTCCTGCCTGGTCTGGGTGGATATCTCAGCCAACCAGGAAACCACCAAGATCAAGATATTGCTCCTGCCCGGAGGGAGCAGCATAAATGGCACCAGGGCACCCACCTATATGAAACATAGGCCACATTGGATTGGGTCCCTGGGACCAATATAGGCTCGGATAGGGGGGGGGGGGGGGGTTGAGCTTCCCCCCTCCCCTTTAAAAAAAAAAAAGACTCTACCCTGGGGATAGGGTCTTTTAAAGGCTTGGGGAGGGCCCCCCGCCCCCCCCTTTAAAAAACAAACAAATCACCTATAAGCTCTGCCGTTTGGCCCCGCCCCTTCTAGTTAGTATGCAACTGTGTTCCCGCCATTTTCAAGGCTGATGGACAGTGTGTTTTCTCTACAATTGCACCTGGAAAAAGGATCTGAAATCCTTGATGGAAGTGAATGAATTGTTTATTTATTGGAGTGCAATCTCCTCTGTAGTGACTGCTCAAGACAAGTGAGTACTTTGTTGTCATCTCCTGGTCTGAGGACAGACTCCATTGTGGTCCCTTTTAATTACTGCTGAGCATGCACAGGTGCTAAATCGCCTACAAGCTTTGCCTGTTTGGCCCCGCTCCTTCCACATTAGTAGTGAGCAACTGTGCTGGATTTGTTTGAGTTGGCCACATGGCCCTGACACTAGGCAGGGACTGTTGTTAGCCCCCTGCTGTGCACAGCTAAAGGCTGTGCGCAGTGTGGGTTTGGCTGCCTGTGGGGAGGTTTGCCATAGGACTTGGCTGCAGGCTTTGGGTATAAAAATATTACTTTAAGCAAAAAAAAAACCTTGACAAAACCAAAGGTTAAAGTAAAGTTATAGTTAGGTGTGCTTAAAAAAACATGTTTTTGTTTTATAAAAAAAAAAACTCGGAAAATCATTGAAAAAAACAAAGGTTAAAGTAATGTTAAACTTAGGTGAATATGTCAGTGAATTTAACCAGTTATAGTTAGCAGTGTTTTCACCGTGCACTGTTAATGGCATATCACTCATGACATGTTCTATGACATCATTTATGACATCTCAAATGACATCATCGATGCCTTCACTAATGACTAGTGCTAGTTTGTTTTATAGTTTACATAGTGGCAGGTAGCTACCATGTAACTTTTCTACCTAATGTTGTACATCCTGTGTCTAGGTACTGGGTGTAAGTGTTTACAAAACAGATGCTCTTCTAATGCATCATTTGTGTGTAGAGGGATGGAACAAATAATAAATCTTTGTATTGAAGAGTAACTCTGTGTGCAGATTACAGTTGAGGACTTGTGTACAGTATGTTCCACACAGGTTTTTTGGCTCTGCAGAAAAAGTTTTCAACAGGGCAAATATTCTACATAGTAGATACTAAATATTGTAAGCAGTCTTGATTTATTAGACAGAACCATTTTAGCATGATCATTTCTACATAACATAGAAGACTGTGTGCACCACGTACTAACATCTGTACATGTGCAGGTTTAGCTTGAAAATATGGTATATCTGTAAAGTTTTCAGCACAGTTAAAGGCTGCAGGTAGTATGATCTTTAGCACTTTCAGACCTTGCTTATTTTAAGTGAATAGTGTCTTTTTTGACAAGTGCTGCATAGAGTGTGCACTGTTCTAAATAGAACCTTTTTAAAAATACTCTGTGTTGTACCTCGCATGCTGTCTGCAAAGAGTGTGGTACAGAGTAAATGATCTCCATAGTGGAAACACTGTTTAGGTTACTCACTTTTCTACTCATATCAACTTAATTTCTCAATGTAGGTTTGGTAACTTCGAGGGGGTTGAAGCTGTCCATAGTAGAGCATTAATCTTGGAACACATGTTGAGTATTTTGAGTAACTTGGCTTTCTCTGAACAGTTGTATACATATTGAACACTATGTGCAATGAGGCCTTCTCATATATCTGTGTTTGATTGTTAATGTGAACTAGGATAGCTGTGAAGTATATGGCATATGGTCAATATTACACATAACCCATGCTTACTACACCTAAGGGAGCTGTATCTGTGATGGCATTAATGATGCTTCATATTTTTCTGAGCTATTTTGTACTTACTTTCAAGCCTCTAATGCCATCCTAGCTTATAGAGTAATATGTGTAAAAGAAGTTTGGATGATTCCATCAGTGATGTGATTTGAGATGCCTTTTGAGATGTCATCAGTGTTGTCATAAATTATGTCATATAATATGTCATGAGTGTGTCATGAGTGATGTAATATGTGTGGTCATAAGCAGTGCATGGCGGGCGCAAGTTATAAATGGTGAATTTCCATGGGTTTTTAGTAGTTTAAAAAGGTAATATTGTCACTGACATATTCGTCTAACTATAACTTTACTTTAACCTTTGTTTATTTTCAGTGAATTTCTAAGGTCTTGTTTTTTTTTTTTTAACCAACACAGATCTTTGTATTACACCTAACTATAAATTATGTTACTTTAACCTTTGTTTTTTTTCAATATATATATATATATATATATATGACAATCCCGTTGGCTCCCGGATATCTCCATAAACGATACGGAACACTCAGTAAGTGTTCCAAAGTTTCTTTATTGCAAAGTCGCCTTTACACGATTTGGCTCATTACAAGCCTTGATCACATGACATGATCCCACTGTTGCAATCTTATTTTTAAAGTGATGAGTGCAGGTGTGGCTCACCACATGCAAAAACCAGCAATAGATATAAAAGACATGTAAAAGCTTTATAAAAACAATCTTTATTTAAATAAACAAATAACATTGTCTCTGAAATAGGCTCCGCTCATTTGGATTGAAATGTAATGAATTTAAAATAATTTTAAAATTACATTCTTGTTGTCCAATCGTCAAAACCCACTCTTAGTCTGTAGTTGCCGTGTTTTGGCTTTTAAAGACATAAACGCGATAAGTTCACATGTTGTAATTGACGGTCATCAATGTAAAATACATGTTGCTCGCCCTTATCATGTTGTTGTGTGTCTCAGGCCTGGGACACCCTGTGTTTATTACAAGTCGGTACATGTCCGTGTTGCTGAACTTAACAGTGCTGTAGTGCAAAGTGTTAAAGTGCAGAAGTGATAAAGTGCATAGCGCGAAATATGACTGTGTGTTTGTCATCATATAAGATCCAATTCCATTATAAGAACACTGAGATTGGGTTCACATCGTAATTTCAATTTGATTTCAGGTCTGCATACCACTTTGACTTATAGCGCATTTGGGTTTTTGTGCTTGAACCCATATGTGTCATTCATAAATAAAAAAATTTATGTAAATACACATACAAAACAATATAGTTGTCTCCAATATATACATATAACACCACACATTAATAAAATGTTTAAATATGTGAAATGTTAAATTATAAATATTGGATAAAAACATTATAATAAATAAGATAAGATTTTACATTTTTTCAGCTTGAATTATTTGTGTATTCTCAATGCATATTGTTACAGGCATGTGTAAAGGTCCTCAGATACATTCAAACCACCAGGCTGTTTAGAATCTATGTCTATAATGTACCGTGTTTCTAATTTTCTTAGTCTACTCTCTCTGTTTCCACCTCTCCTACCGGGGGGGGGGGTGGGAGTGCATCTATGACATTATATCAGAGATCCAGACTATTAGATTTGTGATGCTCTATGAAATGCCTGGCCACTGGGTACGTGTTGTCCTGGTTAGGTATTGTGCGCATGTGTTGGAGCACTCTTTTATGTACTTTTAACTTGGTGCTCCCTATGTATTGCAGACCACATGGGCATACTAGTACGTAGACTGCATAGTCAGTCTTGCATGTCAATAGCCTGATTATCTTATGCTTTTTAGTGCTGAACGGGGTTTGATATGTGTTCTTGTTTATACCCTGTTGACATGCATTGCAAACCTTGCATTTATAAAAGCCTTTATATGTTTGCAGCCAATTGGTTCCTTCAGTGACCTCAGGACTGGTTTTCACCAAGTTGTTTCTCATGGACTGTCCTCTACTGTAGGTGATTGATACTGTCTGAGGTAGTGATGACCCAATGACTGGGTCACTGAGTATCAGGCGCCAACTGCGTTTAATAATTGACTATATTTTTTTGTTGTCTGCTGAATCCCATTATGATCCTGAATTCACTGGTAGTTTGGATTTCTACTCCTGATCTATCTTTAGGGCCCTTGGTATAACTGGATTGTTTATCCCTGAGTAGATCTTTCCTTTGAATAGTCATTGATTTCAAGATTACCCTGTTGATAATCTTGTAAGAATAACCTTACTCAAGAAATCTGTCTCTGCTGGCTGTCTGTGCTTCTTTAAGGTCTGCGTTATCACCGTGGATTCGTTTTAGATGCAGCATCTCCCCGTAGGGTACACTATTCACCAATTGTTTAGGGTGAGAGCTGCTGGCGTGCAATACTGAATTGCCGGCCGTTTCTTTTCCGTAAAGCCTCGTCTCAAGTTTGTTATTTTTGATATATACTTGTATGTCTAAGAAATTGACCGTGGCATTGCTAATGTTGGCAGTGAAATGCAGATTCATATCATTAGCATTGATGACTTACACAAATTCCTGAGCTTGATCGTAAGTCCCCTCCCAGACCACAAACAAATCATCTATAAAACGTAGCCACAACTTGATGTTGCTTTGTACATATGGAATGTGTTTAACTCCGAGGACCTGCTCCTCCCACCAGCCCATTTGAAGACATGTGTAGCTGGGAGAGAAGCTGGCCCCCATAGCAACAACTCTTGTTTGTTGAGATAAAACATTATTAATCATAAACACATTGATGTATAAGCAGAATGTAACCATTTCTATCAATATCTTATTGTGCTTTGTTGGGTGGCCTGGTCTTTTGTTGAGGTAATATTCCAAAGCTCTCACACCATCAATATGCTTGATGCTTGTGTTCAAGGAAGTTACATCAAGTGCCATAAGGAGATACCCGTTTTTCCATTCAAAATTCATCAGTTTTCTTAATAAATCACTTGTATCTCGTATTACTGATGGTAAGGCTTTCACTAGGCCTGGGCGGTAAATTCCGTTCCGCTCGCGGAATTCGTGGAATTTGGGTAGTTTCACGTTCCATGTAGAACGCGGAATTGGCAAAAAGTCCGCGATCCGCAGCTTCGCGGGATTTTTTGCTTGTTCGCACTTTCAAAATGGGTGTTCGCAAGATATTTCTACCCGAGCACGCAAACAGCATTCGCAAACAGGAAAAAAGCATCGCGAACAGGCGGAACAAGCAATTCCACGTGTTCGCGGAACTTTTGCTTGCTCGTGGAGATTTTTTACCATTTCGCGGAGCTTTGCGTAGGGCGACTACGCAAATTCCGCCCACCCCTAGCTTTCACATGCGCTTGCAGAAAAAAATCCACATATAATTGTGATGTGTGCTCTAACAGACTGCCTCTGGCAGAAATGATTGGTCTACCTGGAGGTTTTATTGGGTCTTTATGTACTTTAGGGATAAAGTAAATTGTCTGTATTGTTGCGCTTTCTTTTTTCAGAAATGTGTGTTCTTGTATCGTGATTAGCCCCTTCGTTTTCCATGCCTGTAGTTTTTGATAAAATTCGGTGTATATGATTTTCAAATTGGAAACACTACTTTTGAGATAACATGACCTGTCGTTGAGTTGGGAATATGCTTCTTTGGTATATTCCTCTTTAGACCATATCACTATATCACCCTCTTTGTCGGAGTTTCGTATCATGATTTTGTTGTTTTCTTGTAGACTTTTCATAAGTTCATTGTATTTTTGGTCTCGCCAGTTGTACATCATTTTAGTGTTCTGGACTTTGTGTTTTAATTCCTTGATTTGAGCCACATCTTGTTCATGAAAGATATCTATCGAGTTCTTGGGGGTGACAGGGTTAAAGGTCGACTTTGGTTTGAAAGGTGTTGGCCATGTGTTGCTGTCCTTTGTTGATGTTCTTAATATGGTACCTTCCACATCCAAATTTCCACATGGACCTCCTTCTTGTGGATTGAATTCATTGTTTTCCCACAGTTCTTGTAAGTCACTAATAAGAGGTAAATCGGATTGAGACAGATTAGATGGCAAATCTGGTTCCATTGATTCTACATGTAGTTGCTGTCTTGAGCTTTTGTAGGATAGGGTATGGTATTTTTTCAACTTTAGTTTTTTGACACTTTTGTAGATATCCAATTGTGTGTTCACATAATCAAAGTTGTTTTTGGGGCTGTACGATAAGCCCAAACTTAGGAGTTTTTCTTCAACTTTGCTTAAGGAGATATTGGCTAAATTCATAATGGTGTTATTTTTGCTGTTGTCTATTTTTTGTTGTTCCATCGGCCCACAGTTTGTTTTCATTGATTGGTTGTTTTCCCTGTTTGCTTTCCTCCTTTGTTTCCGCTTGAAGTTCCTACTTGTTATGCACCTGTTTTTTTAATTCTTGGCTGAAGGGTTTGCCTCCGCTCGTGACATAAAAAACTTGAGCTCCTTAGCTAGCGAAGGTTTTGGAGGTTGCTGACACCTCCTGGGGTTCCTTGAGTCTGGTTCTGACTCACTATCTACCACTGAACTGAGGTCAGACTGAGACGTAGTGGATGCTGGTTCAGCCACCGCGATTTACCTGCTTTTTGGTTATCAATGGTTTTGTATTTAGATATTCGTAATGCCTCATATTTTTTTGCAAATGTGAAAATGTGCCCAAGTTCGTAATCTGTTTTATCTCTGTGAAATGTATACGTTTTACGTTCTTTAATCTTGTCTTCCTCTTTTTTCAATCTTGATAACATTTCGCTATGCAGTTTAGCTTTTTCATCTGCATGCCCCATGTTCACTAGTTCCTTGTTGATTTTATCAATTTCTTCTAATAAAGCAGCACGGTCAATGTCTGCATATTTTATTAATATTGGAACCAAACATTTGGAGGAGTCAAGGTTGCATTCAGCCCACTCGCGCATCATGTTAGCATTTGGATTTTTGTAACTTGGTGCTATAAGTATTCTTAAGCTCCTGGGTAGTTGACCCACATCAATGCATCTTTGTAGTGAGATTGACTCCCACCACTTGCTTTGTTCTAGTTTCATCTTTTTTTCTATTTTTTTAAATTTTTCTTTGATGGAATTGGTTTGATTTGTTATGGCAGTGTTTAGTGCTTTTGCACTCAATATAGGTGTCGGGCAGTCATTGAACATCTCTAGTGCTGCCGCTTCATGATCGCGTACCATGTCTGCCAACATTGCAATTAATTTATTTAAATTTGTCGATGGGGAGTTTGCCACCACAATTTGATTGCTCCCTTCCATCTTGCACACCCCTCCATCCCCTGATTGCCTTTCTTTGCCCACCTGGTTCGTAGCTTGTTTCTTCTGGGTCCTCCGAGACAGCCTCACAGGTTACAACCAGGAATTACGGAGTTTGTCGGCTTGGGGAGGGTCAGACACTTCCTTTCCTTCCGGAACGATTTTACTTCCAGGTTTCCCCAGAACTTGTGTTTCACTTTGTGCGTCGTCCTGGACACCCTGCGTTTATTACATGTCTGTACATGTCTGTGTTGCTGAAGTTAACAGTGCTTTAGTGCAAAGTGTTAAAGTGCAGAAGTGATAAAGTGCATAGCGTGAATTATGACTAATGTTTGTTTGTCCCCATATTAGATACAATTCCATCATAAGAACACTGAGATTGGGTTCACATTGTAATTTCAATTTGATTTCAGGTCTGAATACCACTTTGACTTATACCGCATTTGGGTTTTTGTGCTTGAAACCATATGTGTCATTCATAATTAAAAATGTAATGTAAATACACGTACAAAACAATATAGTTGTCTCCAATATATACATAAAACACCACACATTATTAAAATGTATAAATATGTAAAATGTTACATATTAAATATCGGATAAAAACCTTATTATAAATAAATAAGATAAGATTTAACAATTTTTCAGCTTGAATCATTTGTGTATTCTCTATGCATATTGTTACAGGCATGTGTAAAGGTCCTCAGATACATTCAAACCACCAGGCTGTTTAGAATCCATGTCTATATTGTAGCGTGTTTCTAACTTTCTTAGTCTACTCTCTGTTTCCACCTCTCCTACTGGGGGGGACTGCATCTATGACATAATATCTGAGATCCAGACTATTAGATTTGTGATGCTCTTTGAAGTGCCTGGCCACTGGGTATGTGATGTCCTGGTTAGTTATAGCGAGCATGTGTTGGAGCACTCTTTTATGTACTTGTAACTTGGTGCTCCCTATGTATTGCAGACCACATGGGCATACTAGTGCGTAGACTCCATACTCCTGAATATATATTTAGAAGTGCTCATTTTAGCTAAATATTTATCTCCACTTGATCTTTGTCCCCCTAAAATCTCATCTATATTAGCCAATCAGCTTGCCCCAATGATCTGCTCTTCATTTAATCTATCTGTCAAGTGTGGGAAAATTAATTATACTTTTAAAGCGGCACAGATCATTCCAATCCAAAAGAAGGCTAATCTCGCACCCACTTATCTCACCAACTCTAGACCTATTTCACTGCCTCCGTTTTGGGAAAGCTATTGAAAGATCAAAATATGAAACAATTTATGGACTACCCAGGAGCTAATCAGCTTCAAGATTAATCTGCTGGATTTCGATCCTTTCACAGCACTGAAACAAGCCTAGTGGCTGTTGTTTGATCATTTAAGATGCTCCCTTGATGCCAACATTCCATCTCTACTTGTACTGTGGACCTATCTGCAGTATTTGACCCTATGTCGCACTAAAAAATGAAGCAAAGGCTGAGGGAGATAGGAATCCAGGGGACTGCTTTACAATGGTTCGAGGACTTTCTAACGAATAGAATGCCAACCATCATTTTAGGTTCTTATAAATCCCGAACCCTGTTGCTAGATAAAGGGGTGCCACAGGGCTCTTGTCTTACTCCTACGCTTTTTAGCATCTATGTCAGACCCCCTTGCAAAGTTTGCAAAATCTTTTGAATTTGAGATTTTGATAGCACTCAGCTTATCTCTTTTGATAATGATCTGATCCATGTCAAGGAGCGTTTTGTAGCAGGACTGAGAGCTACTGCTGCATGGATGACAGAAAGCAATCTCACCAAAAACCTGAATAGGTGTAGCGGTTGTGAGAGCAGACGTTGACCTAGTTTCCGTGGATGCTCCCCAGGACACTCAGACATCAGAGACCACAGAAACAGCAGATAGCCCATCTACTGGCACAGCAAAGGAACAGGCAAACCACACAGGGTAGCAACAAAGAAATACAAGAGCGTTAGGGAAGGATGAAAACCGCAAATGTGTAAGACACAAGATTGTAAATATGTACTTAATTTTTCTAATAACCAATTGTTCATCTATATTTTTGTTGAAAAAGAAATAGATGGGTATATATAATATGAATAATGTGAAAATGTGGTGATTATTGTATATTCTAAGGTGAGCCTGTGATTAGATTTTGTAATGACCTGTCACTCCCCTTTAGTTGAATGTGTTATCATATGATGAGGTAATGTAATTTGTTCTAGTACTGTTTTCCCTTTCGCACATATATTTGCTGTATGACTGTACTGTGGCATTATACTGGCTAATTAAAAAAACAAAAAGAAACTCACAGCATTTATGTCAATATTGGTCTCTTTACAAGGGTCACAGTAATTTTAATTTGGTTGGTAACAGCAATTACCAGCCAAATTGGGATTACAAGATTTGTAACATCTTTGCAGAACTGTTTTTCTTTTACCTGGACACCCCACCTGGTGCAAAGTGGATGCACTCTCCGGGAGGAATACCTGGGAAGAATGAAGAAATACTAGGAGAACGTGGGTTAGAATTACTAATTCCACTATTAACATACCATTTCTGAGGTGACCATCGGAGTACCAATTATAATTCCTGGTCGCTCCACCCCCTGGAATTACTGTGGTCACAGTAGTCATTAATAGACTGCTAAATAGGTATCTTGTAATGAGGCCTTGCAATAGTAAATTGTAATGTAAAATGCACCATTTCACCCCCACGTTTTCAAAGTTTTCTCAGAGATAAGTAACATCCTTCCCTCTTACAAAAGAGCAGCAGTTTGTGCTTTAGAAGTAAGCTGTTGCCTGAAGCAACATTTTTATAAATTTTACTGAATTCTGCTCAGAGAAATTGCTAAAGAAGCAGACCTTTGCCATTCCACATAAATGCACCCTAATTATAAGACAAATCTGTGGTCGATTTTTAATAACCAAAAATACACTTTCAAGCCTGAACGTAACTATTAAACCATACATTTATTTTTAGGTATTGCCTAGTCAGCACGTGCTGTCTCTTTTGAGACCTGCTGTATCTACTCTGTGGCATTTCATCACGCCCCTTGCTCTCCCTCCTGTCACCAAGTAGTTGATTGCTTATTCAAAAGCATATAGGGTCACCAACATGCGTATTTCTTTGCATTGCCTATGGCTATTTCATCCAACCCCTACTTCCCCTACGACAGGGGTGAAGACAGTATTCCTCTCTACGGAATTACGTAAAAGAGGTACGCTACTTAGAGTGTCAAGCTCAGCTGCTTGTATGCCTTATATTTTTCAAGTTGTAGCTAATCTCTGACAACATGATTTAAGTCAGTCCCAGCCTGCATCGTTCCTCAGGGAAGGGCAAAAGAAATCACTGTGCTTGGAAGCTGCTTTATTTGTTTGCCGGTGAATGTTGTTAGTTTAACATATTGCAACCCCCATGCTCTAAGTGGAAGCGTCCCTAGGATTCAAAAGATGTGAGAGTAACATTGCGTTACCCATTCAGACCATGATCTCGGTTTGGTTTTTTCTGGCCTGTTAGAGATCTACATAATGTCATGCTGGGGAATGGACCTGGTCCACTACTACTTTCATAACATTTGGCGAGGTGGCTGGATGAATAACCTTTATTGTAATTCTTATTTACTTCCAAACTGGTTTACCAGTTACCTCTCATTGGAGTGCTTCTAAAAAGAAAACAATAATTATTTCAAGATGTTGTAAGAGCAAGGCTTGAAGCAGGAAAGATTGTAGGCTGCTCTTGGGATGAGATGGCGCAGCATATTATTTTCTTTTCTTCTTTGTCTTCAAACACGCTCAGTATACTCCTTGCAGGAGATGCTACTTCGCTCTGCTACCCAAGTTCCTAAGTGTCTTTATAGATTGAACACACCTCATCATCAATAGTTACCCAATACTACAGTCCAAAAATACAATATGCGGCTCTATCTGAAATCGAGAAACAGGCTACTTTTTAATTAAATTGCCCGCTTTGTGTGTATTTCAAATTTGAGACTGAAGCCTGTGGTTTCTCTTGGTTACTCTGTTTTGCCTGACAACCCCCCACCCCATTCTAAGGAGACGAGTCCCTTTTCAAGATGGGCACTGTATTCTTTTCCAGTGTTGATTGTGTTGTCTTATTCGTAACATCTTGTTTGTTTGATTTACAGTTGCATTTTACGGTTTGTTTCGGCATGGGCAGTCTAGCCACTACATGCATATAATAAATGTATTTATTTATTGGACATTGAGTGTGTAGCTAAAGATGTCGAACTTCTGCTACCTTCCCTGGGCTGCTACAAGGCAGATGCTGCTGTCGGGGATACTCCCGATCGCCTTGTCTTGCCTCACTTCACTGCGTGCAGTAGAGTGTGCGCAGCGCAGGTCCCTTTCCAGCCAGGCATCCCCAAAGTCATTTATTAGGTCGAGCCTAGGCAGCACATGCTGTATTCACTCTGTGGGCTTACACCATGCCCACGTGAAGTAGTAATAGATGCTGTAGCACCCAGGATAATGTACTGCATCCCTAAACACTTATAAGGTCATAAAGACGAAACCTATTGGCTGACCTGTTATTTCTGCATGTGACCCAACACTGCACTTTATTAACATCTGGCACTGTATTGGCATGTAACCAAGTCGAGAAATGAATGAATGAACAGTTCGTTAGCATGCTATGTGATATCACCAACAAAAAGTGGAAAGCAATTTTGACATCCATTCATTACAACATCTATAGACAGCATCTGATGTTGTATCTGTACACTTCTAACTACCACTGCACAAATATTACAGCAGCAGGAGGCAGGTATAACAAATTAAATGTACTTCTAAGTTAAAAAGATAGCGCCCACACATTTGTGAAGTAATTTGCTTACATAAGTCACAATCGCAAATGAGTTTAGGTTGAAGCAGCTGTTCTGTTTTGGAGCCTAGAGTGTAACTAATTGATGGAATGAACTTAAAAAGAATCAACTTCTGTTTGTTTTGAGTAAAGACACGTTTGGAACTCTGTGAAACTGAAAAACTCAAGGATAGTAAAAGACAGCTTTTCAAACGTCTAACTGAAATTCATTGCTTGAAGCCGTTAGCCAAGGATGGCAGAATGCTTTATTACGTTGCATCCTAATTAGCCCTGTGCTCTTCACAGTTTTCACTGCACACAGGAAGGGTTCTTACAATTGTATCTCATTTTTGGTGAATGAAAGCACTTTCGATGTTTTATGTGATCTTTTTGAGTAATTTCACAAGTTGCCTGTTACTGAAAAAAACAGCTCGTGTGAAAAACAAAATTGTGTACTTTTAAAAGGCTTTGATCTCATGTGAGGTTCTAACATGTTAATTGTTTCGAGACCGCTATCAATACACATGTACGCTGTAAATGATCAAAACATAAATAGATAATATATGTCACACAGCCGTCCAAATGCATAATGCATATTCCAGATAATTTACCACGAACTAGATTCTCCTTTTGTTAGATTTGTTTTTCAAAATAAATGCATTGAACTAATGAAAAGAAAACCCAAGCTAACATGGCAAATGCATGCCTCATACTCCATTTTGTTTGTGACGTTTGCTGCCAATGTTCTGGATCACGTGGACAACTTATATTTTCATGTCTCAGTAGAATAATATTTGAATGTATTTTCAAAATGCAACACAACGGTCTTCACAAAAATATTAAAATGTTGTTTCAATAGAATTGTTCTTGCCCAAGCTTACACCTACCTGTCTTAGCAGAATCATTCACATGTGGCAATATTTGTTCTAGTACAGGGGACGTCTGTGAGCAGCTTGCTCAGTGTTCTAAAATTATGAGAAAGTTTTGAAATGTATTGATATGCAACTGTTTCAGATTGCTTACATCTGATTGTTCTCTCCTGTGGGAACTGTGAGCAACTTTATTGAATGTTTGAAATCTATTGTTCAGTACCTTATAAAAGTGTACTCTTTTTAAATGTTTTATAAGCCTTTTCTTACTGACCTTAGGAGGCAAATCCATGCTGACTTCCCTCCCATTTTATTCTCTGTATTTTGCTGACTTGAACTTTACTGAGTTCTCTGATTGATTCTGTACCTTAACTGAGCTTTGCACTCTTATTTATTGATTATTAGGTTTTTACTGTATTACTCTATGTATGCATGACTTTTAATCTGAAAATTAACCTTTAAGCCTCCCCTGTCTGTCATTGTTGTAGAACCAAATGAGTTTAACATGTTCATACTGAAATTGTCATTTAGTGTGCAACAAAGCAACACCGGTCCGGCAATGAGCACCAAAATCTTCTCAGGGATTAACACTGTGCCTAGTGCACCAGTTGTACAAGAGAAGGAGGCGGAGGTAGATAGTAAGCAACATGTACAATATTGCCCATTAAGGTATACACACTCAGGGAGTGCTAAAAGGAAGCTTATAGGGTTATATGGCAGAGGCATGCATGATTGAACCATGCATGCCTCTACTACGCTGCCCCAACAGTAAATGCATCTAAACAATGCATTTCTTTACCACACATGCCTTTACCATGCAATTTTGTGGTAAATGCATTTCTGGTAAAGAGATGTGTGGTAAAGATAGCACACCAACCCACCCGTCCTGAACCCTAAAAATTACCCTGTCCCCTAAAAACTACCCTGCCCCAAGCTCTAAACACCACACCACCTCCTCAGAGCCATAACACTACCCCGACCCCACCTAAGCCCTAAACATTACCACAACGCCTCTGAGCCCTCAAAACTACCCACCCGGGCCCTAAACACTACCCCCAACCCTCCCCGAGCCCTAAACACAACCCAACCCCTGAGGACTAAACACTACCCTAAACCGCCGAGCTCTAAACACTACCCCGACCCCTAAACACTACCCTGACCCTCCCTGAGTCCTAAAGACTACCCCAACCCTCCCTGAGTCCTAAACACTACCGGGACCACCCCTTGAACCCTAAAAACTAACTCCAACCGGCCCCCGAGCCCTAAACACTAAACCAACCCCGAGCTCTAAATACTACCCCAAACCCCAACCCTATAAAACTACCCCAACCCTTAAAAACTACCCCAGTCCCCCAAAACCCAGCCCCAGCCCAACTTACTTGACCACGTCCTCTCCCGATTCTTCCTGTTCCTGGGCACACCCATCCCACATCTAGACCGCACACTTCCTTAACCAAACGTATGCGTGGTTAAGGCCTATATGCGGGGTTAAGGCATATATGCTTGGTTAAGACATATATGTGTGGTTAAGGCATATGCGTGGTTAAGGCATGAGTGGTTGAGGTATGAGTGGTTGAGTTTGCGGGGAAACGGCACATGTGGCTCTGCCCGCTTTGTAAAGGCCGTTTCACAGCTTGCAGCAGTGTGGAAGATTTAAGTGTGGTATCCAATCATAATTTCAACAGAAATGTTATTACAATAAAAAATATCAGCATGCATTGTTCTGCAATCCCATAATCAAGCACTAGCCCCTAAAATGCAGGCACTGGATCCAGAGATAAGTAAATTAACCCAGTATGAATAAAAGTGGGTGTTGAATTTTGCAGAAATTGACAACACTGAATTGAAGAAGTTATGACATGTAGGTATAAAGTACATGTTAAGTTGTTATGAGGGACGTTGTGACCTAGATCTTTCACTTTTAATGCTTTTTCAGGTCTGTCATTCTTCACATGAATTTTTCTTAAGTGTCTAGTTTTCAGTGTTCAATAAGCAAAAACGCATTATTTCATACTTAATAGTAGTTGGAGAGTTAATTTAATTAACCCTAACATTCTGTAATTAGCTTAAATGTTAGACATGAGGAGAAGTGCCAACAGTCAATAAATAAGACCCTTTGTAACAGAATGCAAGGGACAGGGAATCATGAAGTTGGTCACTGGAAAGTCAGAAGACCAGACCTCTAACTACCATGGAGGTGGGACTTACATGTTGCTCTACAATTCTGGGTCAGTAGTGGCATAAGGGCATTCAAAAGCTGTACTTTAGAGTCCCTTAGCCTGGCCATGATGTGTGGTTTATGTGACATTAGGCTTATCAGAGCCGAGCCAACACATGTTTTGTTGTTTTGCTCCTTCAGGCTCTTGTTGATTTATTCGTCTCATATTAATCTGCAATAAAGATGAAATAGAAACAAGTTATAGGATATGTACATTCATAGGATAGAAACACTTTAGTTTCAAAGCATTGCATATTCCTTTGCTTTTAATAATAAGATATGAAACAAAATGTATCCTGAATCTTAAGCGGCACCTTAAAAACTCAACGCACACAAATAGTTGAAATGCCCTTTTACATTGCATTTTCTTAAAATCAGTGTTTTTACCAAGTGAGCCTTTTCAAAGACATATATATAGCTTAAATGCGACCTCACATCATTACCTATAGGCATACAAAGAATACACATAACATTAAATACAGGAGTAAGGCAGAAAATCCCATTCAGAGGACATTATTTCCTGATAATTCGGAAAATCAGCTGCCAATTCGACAATAGAACAATCACAAAACACATATATATTCAAATTACCTATAACACATATTACCTCAAACAAGCATTTATTATATTATCATGTTTCTCTTCCAAAATATTCCATTAGGATTCTGTAACTGTGATGGGAGAACTATGGTTTAACTCAAACAAAGAGTTTACATGGAAGGCTGAATACATCCAAGTTGGACAGGATATTCGACTGCTTTTTAAACCCCCAGAGTAATCAATCAGTTGATGAATGAATATTTGTAAAGCGCTACTCATCACACGTAAGGTTATCCAGGCACTGGGTTGTGTGGCTCAGTCGAAAAGCCAGGCCTTGAGTCTTCCTGAAATCCAGTAGGGAGGGTGATGTACGGAGGTGGAGTGGAAAGCTGTTCCAGGACTTGGCAGCACGGTAGGAGATGGAACAGCCTCCACTGAGGCTGTGGCAGATGTGAGGTGTCTGTGCGAGGGTGGCAGATCTAAGGTTTCTGGATGGTTGGTATAAGTTCAGTCAGTGATTGATGTATGCAGATCCAAAGTCATGGAGGGCTTTGAAGGAGTCTGTCAGTATCCTGAATTAGCATCTGTTCAGGACTAGGAGTCAGTGGAAGTTCCTAAGATATAGGATGATGTGGGTTTGTTTGGGCAGTTTGAGGATAAGTCTTGTCGCTGAGTTCTGTAATGTCTGTTGTCCCTTCACAAGTTCAGTGGTGGTTCCTGCTTGTAGTGCGCTGTAGTATTCCAGCCAGCTGGTGACTAGGGCTTTGGTGACGGTTTTCCCTGTTCCAATGGGGACCTATTTAAAGATTCTTCCGAGCATGAGAAGAGTGTGGAAGAAGGCGGAGGAGACTGCGTTGATCTGTCGGTTTATGGTGAGCTTGCTGTCCAGGATGATGCCTAGTTTGCAAACATGGTCTGTCGGTGTGGAAGTGGGTCAGAGTTTGGCAGGCCAGGTGTCATATCAAACCGAGGTGTTGTTGCCAAAGATCAGCACTTCAGTCTTGTCAGTGTTGAGCTTCAGTCAGTTGGTCTTCATCCTGTCTGCGACATTCTTCATGCAGTTGTGGAAGTTGGTCTTCATGGTGTTGGGGTCTGCTGAGAGAGAGAGGATGAGCTGTGTGTCGTCTATGTAGGATGTGATGTTGTAGTCGTGGGATCTGATGATGTTGGCTAGTGGTGTCCTGTAGGAGTTAAAAAGGGTGGGGCTGAGGGATGAACTGAGAGAGAGATGACACGGATGGTGCTCTTGGGTTCTGAGAAGGAGGATAGTCAAATTCTGAGACTGTACTGCGATGAATGATGTCATCCATCTGAGAGCATCTCCCTGATCCTGATCTGCTGCAGTCTTTTGATAAGTGTGTGGTGAGATATGGTGTTGAATGCCGCAAAGAAGTCGAGGAGGATCAGGAGATTGTCTGTGGTGGCAATCAAGGTGGTCTTGGTGCTGTGGTTGGCACAAAAACCGGATTGTGAGGCGTCAAGCAGGTTGTTTCTCTCCAGGTGATTGGTGAGCTGCTGGTTGATGGACTTCTCAAGCACTTTGGTGGGGAAAGGGAGCAGCAAGATGGGGCGGTAGTTCTGGAGTTCGCTGGGGTCGGCAGAGGGTTTCCTAAGTAGAGGTCTAACTTCTGCATGTTTCCAAGCATTGGGAAGGTGGCTGTGGCATTGGATACATTGAGTATGGTTGTTAGTTTGCAGTTGATGTCTTTGCCTTCAAGATTGAAGAGGGGTGGGGTCAGAGGTCCGTCCGTGGGTGCTGCTGAGTGGATCATGTTCATGATGGCTGTGGTATTCTGAGCTTTAAGCTGTTCCCATGTGGTAAGTAGTTGATCATCGTAAGTTCCCGTTGGGGCGAGAAGGAGATAGAGGTCCATGGGTTGGGTCTCGAAGTTCTTGCAGATTGTGGATATCTTGTTGTGAAAGTGTTCAGCTAAGGTGTCGCAGAGTTCCTGTGAGGGAGAGATTGTGTTCTCGGTGGCCGTATAACAGGTGAACTCTCTGATGCAGAAGAATTCCTTGGTGTGGCTGGTGCTTGTTATGATTCGGTTTGCTAGGGCTTCTTAACTCACGTCTTTGAGTCCTTGGTGGTATTTGTTGAGTGCTGGATTGAAGGAGGCTTGATTTGTGGTGTCTCTGCTGTTATTTTCTTTGGAAGGATACTTTCTACTTCCTGAAAAATGGCACTTCTATGGGCTTTTCCAGAGCCCCAAGTTTCACCAATAGCTTCATGGCTATATTCAAGGATTGGGTTTTATCTATGCTTCCAAAGCCTGGTAGGAGAATTTGGTCATTTATCTTAGATACCTCTATGACATTTTTCTAATTTGGAGGGGCCCAAAAAACCTTTTGGTGCAACAAATTTCAGACCTTTTTTTTGTTGTTTTTTTGTAAATCTGTTGATTAGTACAATCAGTATTCCAACATCACTTTACAAGCAACAAAGCAACATGTTATAGTACATCTATACCCAATAAGTAAAATCGGTTCAGAGCTCATGGTACACATGTCGTGGGAGGCATCAGTAAAGGATTATATTTACAGTTACATTGTGGCCTAGGCCAAACATGTTGATACTGCTTCTTGAAGTTCCCCTAGATCCTCCTGCATGCCATAGTCCATATGCAGTTGTGCCCTTAAATCAAATTCCTACTAGTTGATTTACACTTTTAATGAAAACAACCACCCCCCAACAAACTATTATAACCATTTGACTGCTCCTTGCGGAATGGGCGACCCCCCTTGAGTTGTAGTGATGCCTCTTGCCACTGCGTGTGGGTGCAGTCTCAGTGTGACGTAGCTTCTCATGCTCCTAACCCCCCCCCCGCCCACAAACAGGCACACCAACGCGGGGGTTCCAGGGGAGGGAAGACCCAGGGGGGCCGAATGGGGGAGCCATGCCCAATTTCAGACCTTAACCAACAAAATCCCAGGATTCAGTTCATACATACAATTAGTAAATGTAGCATAACATATTTGGGTGTTCAACTGGATTTGACACCAACAGGCTTAACAACAAGAGTACACAGGAAACCTACAGATCGAAACAACACTACTTTTGAGAACTTTCTACCCGCCATCACTCAAACAACATTTGCCATTATTCCAATTTATTCATGCCAAAAGAATCACCACAGTGTGCAGTCAGGCTATATTGACATACAAATCACAATTCAGACAGCGAGGTTATCCTGAACAGGTTTTGAACTCAATGTTACCACGTGTACCTACTATGGATCATTCGCTTTTATTACAGCACAAAGTCACGGAGAAATCATCCTGTGAGGTTTTTGTACCAAAACTTTCTACAAAATCCACATCTACCAAATGGATTATCAGGCAGCGCTGGGAAATACTTCTGAAATCTGGTTCAGACTGAAGTTTGTTTTTGTAAGGAATTGATTTTTGCACTCAAAATCTGAAAGATATATTGACATCAACTAGACCAGCTTCTATTACATCTAACAAAAGCATGAGAAAATGTTTGAATTGCATTCACTGCAGCAATGTGACAATGGGAAATACTGTATCTCATCCTTAAAAACAGGCAAATTGATCAAATTGAAACATACATCTGGCTGTAGCACAAAAATGTAGTGTATACCATCAAATGCCCATGAGGCCCACTGTACGTGGGGAAAAACAGAAAGGAAGTCCGCATCACAGAAAATAAAAGCATGATCAGGAATAAAAATAGGAACTCATGTCTGGTCGCACATTATTTAGATCACAATCACAACAGCTATGTTTTACCATTTTGGAAACGGGAATAAAACAAAATAGGAACTCATGTCTGGTCATACATTGGTTAGATCACAATCACAACAGCTATGTTTGACCATTTTAGAAACTATCATGACCCACCCTGAAATCAATACTCAAAGTCCTGTTTCAAAGGGAAACCTATTCGATAAGACCCTTTGACAGCCTCACACCCAATGGTCCGAGTAACAAAATAAAGTGTTCTTTTATGAATCCGCATTTAAGTTTCTGAACATCTGTCTATGATAGTTCTCCTTTTTGATACCTACTGGAGCCCATTACTCTTTCATTGCTTTATATTGTTTCATTTCTCCATATGTAGCCCAAAGTCAAGTTTTGCTTAACCAGGAGTACTTGCAAGGTACACAGAGTGATTTACTTTTTTGTCCACACTCACGTTCCTCAAAGTTCATTTGGACTTGTGTCAATATTCAAAGATGTGTCATTGTTTGCGTATTGTGGTACTAATGCATTTCAACTTTGGCATCATTTCACATGCTTTGAGTTCCATTTAACTAGTGATTTTCAAAAAGGTCAATAACCTTTAATGCAAACTAGCACAGATGACTCAATGTTTGTAGATACTTGTTTCTGTTCATGTTTTTGTGGTATTTCATTTCCCTCAATTATAATTTGCAATTTGTGACACAATGTATCAAAATTGTTGTCATTCTTTACAACAGAGTACAATGTTTGATATGCATTGTCCACTAATTTCAAATTGTTTAGCAATGTGTATCGCCTTCCTTTTGTGTATTTGCTTCACACTGCAAGCACATATTGGATTGTGCCAATGGTTATATCTCATGTTATGGTTCACCAACTCTAATTTTAGTTAGGTCTGATCAGTATTATCAACTAGCAATTGTTTAACAACATGCTTATTGTCGGTTTCTGTCCATTTTCAACATTTTGGAGTAAGCATTAATCAGTCCATGTTTATAAAAAAAAAAGATTTTGTGGTACATTTCACTATTTCCAATTTTATATAGTTTAGTATTCAGTTTGTTTGAATTCTTAACTCGTTTTCCATTACGCGTACCATTGCACGTAATTCCCTGGTTAAAAAAACAGTCTCACGTCCACACCGAGTTTCTAGCACTTGACGGTGACGCGCAGTTGAACCAGCAGCACACCTGGGGTCTTTCTTGAAGGTAATGTCAGGTAGCCACCACATATAACTCATGAAGTTGCTTGTTTATCATATACAGGCCGGTACACATGTTATTTTTTCTTTGTTTCAGCAGCTGCAAGTACAGCTGGTTTGGACAATAGAAAATGTTCTAGGTTTTGCAACAAGAATTTTACATTCTATTAAGAACACGTAGGCGAGGATTATGTTTATCAATCTTTACTACTCTTCGAAACAGCAACCAATCAAAAAACAGTAAACATACTTTATGTCCCATGAGGCTCTGAACCATGCCTCCTATAAACCCACCAATAGTCTCTTGGTATCTAGTGCAAAATAGAGAGTCACCACCTTCCTGCCTCTTTCTTTGAGAACACACAGTCCAAACATAAACATAAGAAACAATGTCCATAAAAGGAACTAGCAAACAGTCCCAAAGACTCTTAATGGAGAGTTACTACAGACCTGAAGGCCATGTCTGAAACAATGAAAGTCCAAAGAGCAACCAGAGTTGAGAACAAGGATCACTGGAAACTCTGAGGACCCAAGGGCATTATTTCTGTTTTGAATCTGAACCTAAAAAGAAAGAATAACATGAATCCCATCCTGACCTAAGTCAAATCACAAGGACAGGCCAAAATAACATTATATACATCGCAGATACATTGATAAAAATGATATCATAAATCTTACCTTTCCCAACGGGTGGGATAATCCTCGCCTCCATGTCCTTAATAGAATCAAAAATTCTTGTTGCAAAATCTAGAAAATGTCCTCTTCTACGGAATGACTGGAGGCTCCGATTAGGCTGGTTCAAAGCTCACCAACAACCACAGAAGACACATGCACAATAGGCTTATAATAAAATATCTTAAACATAGAATCTGATGACCAATCAGCAGCACAAAGAATATCTTCTAATCTAGACCCAAGAGAAAATGTCTTAGACGCCATAGTCCCTCTAGCTGAATGAGACCATACATGTCGAAATCAATCCCAACTTCCAACATGACCCAATGAAGCCAACGAGCCAAAGTCGCCGCTGTCACTGGACGAAAAGGCTTCTGGTTAGCCGAAAACAAAGGACACAGAGGATCAGCCTTATGAGTCGAAATAGATTCTTCATATACCTCTAAACAACACATAACTGTGCATTGTGGGGAAAAGCGGGATAATTAATGGGCCCGGACATAGTCTTTGCTCGTTTTTGAAATAAGAAACAAAACACCTTCAGGAGAAAATAAGCTACCTGCAAGGTCAGATCAGCATTATCAGGCCATAACTGATAAAGGTAAAACATTTGTCACATCCCATAACTGAGTGTATCTAGGTTTGGGAGGGCAAGCCACTTGAATACCTTTTAATAACTTACAAACCATAGGAAGGACACCAACCATTTTACCATCAATGAGATTCTGTACAGCGGACAAAGCAGACCTGAAGTAATTTACTGGCCTGTAACACAATCCAGATTAATCAGAATCAGAATCAGAAAGGAAATTCACATTATCTTTCAACTCTGATCCCTCAGGAACTACCTCCTGTTGAAGGCACCAAACCACTCATTGCGTCCATGCGGAAGAATATTATTTGTGGGTGGAAGGAGCCCCAGCTTGATGCATAAATTCGGCAGCTGCTGACGAAAGGCCTGCAATCTGGCCATGAGAGTCAGCTGGTTTTAAAGATTCAGAGGATGCGACAAACCCACTGGGTCCTGGAGTATCTGTGGGAAAACCAGCTGGAGAATGAGACGGGCTACGGATAGTTCCAGAAGCATTGGAAACCAAGATTGTGTTTTCAACAGAGGAGTGACCAAAACAAGGGTTGTCAATTGACGTCTGACCTGAACCGCCTCTGTCGGAATCATAACAAAGGGCGTTACCGCATAATTCACTGGAACTTTCCATGAATGTAAGAAGATATCCATCCCCATGGCCATCGGATCCAGTATCCAGGTGTAAAACTGTTTCAGTTAAGGATTCACACAGGAAGCAAAAAGGTCCACCTGACACTGGCCCAGAGAAAACATATTCTCCGGAAAGGGGGTTTCCAATTTCTGTAGTTCACTAGGAACCTGGAGTTCCAATCTGCCACAAGATTGTCCTTGCCGGAAAGGAATTCCGCTAGAACAGTTATCTTCTGGGACAGGCAGAAGTGACAGAACTCAGGCTATGCTCGCCAGAAGGTCCAATCTCGTTCCCCCCAAGCGGTTGATGTAACGCATTGCTGAGAGATTGTCCATCTGCAGAAGCATGCAGCAGTTGCTCTAGGTGGGAGTATTCACTTTGTGGCAAAATAACCTGCCAGGAGTTCTAGCCAGTTGATATAGAGCTGTAATTCTTCGGATGACCAGTGACCTCAGGTAGAAAAATATCTGCATCGCGCTCCCCGATAACTGGCATCTGATTCGATGACCTCGTTGGGAGAGATTCTGTAAAAGGCCTTACCATTCCACATGTCCATATGAATTAGCCAGCACTGAAGCTATTCTTGAGCGTCAGGAGACATTGGAACCAGGTGGTCGTAACTGAAATCCTGTATCAAGTAGTGAGTCTTCAGATGTTGAAGAGCCCTGTAGTGTAACAGACCCGGAAGAATTGCTTGAATCGATGATGCTAGCAAACCTACAATCTGAGCCAGGGATCTCAAAGACATCATCTGTTTGGTCTGAGTAGATTTCAATTCTCTTTTGATGAACTTCGCTTTCAGGGGAGGAAGTAACAATTGAGCCTTGACAGAGTCCACCTGAAACCCCAAGAATTCCACTTTTTGAGAGGGAATTATAATGGATTTTTTGGAATTTATCACAAACCCCAGATCTTGGAGGAGAGACATAGTCCAAGACAAATGTGTCAGCAGTTGAGATTTGGTCCTCAGCTAAAATAAGTATTTCGTCCAGGTAAACGCTCATGCGAACCCCCATCTCCGTTAGGCAGACAACCACTGGTTTCAGAAGGTCGATGAACATCCAAGGGGCTGACAACAGGCCGTACGGGAGAGAGCGATACTCGTACCACTGACCTTTCCAGCAGTACTGACTATGAGAGGCACAAATGGGAACTGACAGATGGGCATCCTGGATATCGAGACAAACCATCCAAGTAGATCTCCCAGCAGATGTTGGTACATCACAAAATAATTCAATTGGCTGAGAGTTAGAACTAGAGGGAAGCAAGGGTCCTCACAAAAATAGTAATAAGGCAGGGAGAGGGACAGGAAGAAACAGAAATGGAATTGTTGCAGCCCTGCCCAGCACAGTTATCAGGATGTCAAATGGGAGCAATAAACTGGAAACACAATGACATATCGTGCACTTCACCATGAAACATAAATTGCCCAGGACTTATAAATAGGCAAGACTTCTTCAACAGCCTGGTGACAATTATATAATGTGTATGCAAAACACTTTGGGCAACATGTATGAAACTATTTTGCATTCTCAAACTTAGCAAATCACAAAATTCGGCCATTTGCAAATGCAAAATGGCCTTTCCTGATGTATGAAAGGCTTTGGCATTCGCAATGTAGGTAATCACAATTTTTTAGCGATTACCTAAATCGTGAATGCAATAGGGAATCGCAATTAGTGAATCCCTAATGCACATGTAAGAAGCCTTTCCTAACTGTGGACTGTGCATTTAGGAAACGCTATTACCATCAACTTCAAGTTGATGGTAACCATGTGCAAATTTTGAAAAATGCACAAAACGGGATGCTTTAAAGTGCCATGTAGCGCGCGCACACATGCCCCTAGGGAATGTGTGTGCCTTACATGTGCACCTTATTTTTTAGGGGTGCTTCAGGGGGGCCTTAGGCCCTTGGGCACCCTTGTCTTTGCATTACCTAATTTGCCATTGCCAATTCAGTAATCGCAATTTAGGTAATGCAACACCATTCACACCGGGCTTTGAGGTCCATAGGGACGAATGAAGTCAAAGTTACAAATAGCAATTCCCTAAATGTGTTTGCGATTTTTGAGAAATCGTAATTAGGTAATTGCTATTTCCTGTCTGTTTTGTTACATTGCATTCTGTGATTACCGAATAGTGATTTCTTAAAAAGTGCTATTTGGTTGTCGCAAAATTATATTTTCAGACATGTGGCCTCTGCCCCACGTGAGACAAGTAACCCCAATTCTTTCAGCCTGGGGAGAGGCGGTACCAGCGTGGTCACAGGGAAGCTGCGAGGTGAAAGAAAGTCGCTTCTGCAGCTTTCCTACAAGACCTCAATCCTGGCAGAGGCCCGCAGCACTGCGGCTGTGCAAAGCGCCGGGAAAAGCAGGGAGAGAAACAAAGGAGAAAGGCAATAAAGGAAACCGCTAAGGGAACAGGGACAGCGCAACACGGACTGAGGATCAAGGAAAAGGGCACGTGCCGTAAAGCAGCCATGTATGAGTATCGGCCGCGTAGTGCCAATAGGGACCTGTGACGGCAAAGCAGGTATGCAACAAACGAGTGCTAAAATTGCGTCACAAGAATCACAATAAACCAATTCGTAAGCGTATAAACAGGCATAAACCAACATGTAGCTAGACAAAATAGAGAGGCACTCTATTTTGTACTAGCTACCAAGAGACTATTGGTGGGTTTATAAGAGGCGTGGTTCAAAGCCTCATTGGACATATAGTATGTTTGTGTGTTTACTGTTTTTTCAGTAGCTACTATTCCAATGAGAAGTAAAGATTGAGAAGCATAATTGGAGCGCCTGGTCGGCAGCGTTGGTGAACCAGGTGGTGAAGTTCTGGATGGCTTGTTCCAGATTGGTTGCCGGGATGGGCTAAATAGTGTTGAGGGCGTACATACATTGGACCTGTGTCACTTGTCCCAGCTGGAGAAGGGGGCATTGGGGGAGCTGGTGGCAGTACATGGTGACCCCACGATGGTGAAGTGGGCAATGGAGTGGCCGGTTCAGGTGAGTTCTGTGGCATGGCTATATTTGACTGTAGCTCTGTTTGTGGGGTCAGTGACCAGCTTGGTGAGACCAATGTTGTCCAGGCATTCAAGGAGGTTTACAGTGGGGTACCTAGTGGGTTAATGAAGTCAGTGATGGTGTTGCAGAAGACGATGTGTGGTCCTGGGGGTCTGTAAGCCAGGGTGCTCCTGATGGTCATTTTGGCATCGATGTGGAGCTGGAAATTGAGGTGTTCCATGATTGGTGTGGTGCAGTCTTTGGTGCTGGTGCAGCAGATCTTTTCTTTGTGGATGATGGCCATGCCTCCTCTGTGTTTGTTGGTGCAGTCTCTATGTATCATCTTGTAGACGTTGGGCATTGTGGTGGCAATGTCGGGGGTGGTGGAGGGGTTGTGCCAGGTCTCTGTGATGATCACGTCAGAGGTGAGGGTGGAGTTGGTATTCCGGACTTCAGTGGTGTGCTTTCTGAAAGATCGAGCATTGAGCAGGAGGCATTGAAGTGATTCTAGGGCATTTGGTGGAGAGGGGAGAGGAGTGGGTATCTGTCGGGGTGGGAGGTCCAGCGTTGCAGGTGAAGTGACAGCAGTGGCAGGTGACTGGTCTTGCCATTGAATAAGGAGATGCAAGGCAGCAGATGTTGAGACCTCCAGGGCTTGGAGTTCTGTGGAGGACTAGCTGTGGATGGCCAGAGGGTCAGGGTTTTAGGTGCTGATGGACGCAGACTGGCTTGCCTTTTGCACACTTCGGCATGCCAGCAGCGCAACCACACTGTGTCCTCCATTAAGTATGTCCTGTGAGGGGGAATCAAGTAGAGAAATGGCAGGACTAAGTGGTGAGGTGGACAAGCTCGCTTGCCAATAGCAGGAAACAGAAACAGGAGGTAAAGGGCACACGCAGAAAAAATGCGGGCACGAGAAGAGAAAACTGACTAGCAGAAATAAAGACTGACTGCACCCAGGCGCTCAAGCGAGCATTGCCAGTGGCACACTAGCTGTGTCAGGGACCTTCTAGACTGAGCAGTGAGCTGGCACAGATCCTGTTCAATAGGGTTACGCTGTGGCCTCCATTAAGTCGGTCCTGGGCGGTGGGCAGGGTGCTGAGTAGCAGGAAGGTGGAGGTGGGAACTGAGCGGCGAAACAGCAGGACTAAGAAGCGAGGTGGACTTGCTCACTTGCAAATAGTGGGAAACAGAAACAGGAGGGAAATAGCATAAGCAGACAAAAGCTAAGGCACATGTAGAGAAAACGGTGAAATACTGGCTAACACAAATAAAGGCTGACTGACCCCAGGCGCTGAAGTGAGCATTTGCAGTGGCACACTAGCAGAGTCAGGGACCTGCTAGCGTAAGTGGTGAGCTGGCACAGGAGGAATTAAAATCATGTATCCTCACAATTTTAATTTATACTTAAATGTATTTCTCAATTTAGAAGTCTGTAAATGCCTCAGTCCCAAGTTTTGTATTTGGCCTATCTGGGCATCTTTAGCACAACTTCCAAGGGTCCAGGACTGGAGGGGCACCTCTTGGAGGGTCACGACTTACTCAGGCAGGATCCAGGTGCAGGTTCAAGATGGTTGGAGCCTATTCTGTCCCTGAGGCTCTGATCAGGGGGCCTACCATCTAGCCCTTGGAGTCACTCTGAAAGTCTTAGTTTCAAGTAGGAAAACAGATCTTAAGCAGTAGGGCAGTCCTCTGAGGGCAAACGGTAGGCTTCAGGCAGCAGGGTAGTCTTCTTGGTGAAGGGCAGTTCTTGCAAGTACACCACAAGAGTGGTTTTGACAGCCCTATTTTTATAACTGATGTCACTGGAAAAAACATCAGAGTATGGAGAATGTCCTGACTGCCTACCCTGATTGCAGTCTGTTTGCAGTCACAATAGGGTAGTGTGAAGTTGTTGTGTGTGAACTGAGGCAGTGTTTTTGAAATGCAAGAAGGGTTATGCACAGCTCTGCCCCCCATCCTACCTTGGACGGTGCATCCTGACAACACCCAGTACCTCTATTGTGTAGCTGCCTTGGAGGAATACAGAAATGCCAACTACACTTAGTCATGTTACTTAGAAAACAAGCTGCAGGCACCAAATTGTTAAAACAAGATAATGACCACTTTCTAAAAGTGACATTTTCAGAATTGTGACTGAAAATCCAACTTTACCATTAAAGAAGATTTTAAATGACAATTCCCTAGACACCAAACATGGTGTTTCTACCTGCTACCAAACAAAGGTTATCACTTATTGATTGTAATAAGATAAACTAATGTTACCCTATGGGAGAGGTAGGCCTCACAGTAGTGAAAAACACATTTGTTTTTTTTTCTTCCACCAGGACATGTCAAAATCAAAAGTACATATCCAATCTTTCAATTACAATGTTCCCTGTCCTGTGGGCTGTCTAGGGCCTATCTTAAGGGTTACATATAAGAAAAAGAGAGTTATATGCTTGGCAAGGAGATGATTATTTTGCCAAGTTGAATTGCCAATTTAAAACTGCATACAGGTTGCAATGGCAGACCGGAAACATGTATTAGGGGGCTACTTAAGTGGGTGGCACAATGAGTGCTGCAGACACATTGGAAGCATTCAGTTTACTGCCCTGGGTGTATGGTGTACCACTTTACTATAGACTTATAAGACAGCTAAATATGCCAATCTGGTGTAAGCCAATATTACCATGTTTTAGGGAGTGAACACAAACACTTTAGCAGTGGTAAAGTGCACAGAGTCCTGAGGCCAACAAAAATATATTTCAGGAAACAAATGAAAATAGAGGAGAAGGCGAAATGTTTGGGAGAAGGCTACTCTGATGCTGACTGGTCTAACAAAGCCCCTTCAGAGAAATGTAGCCATACATTTTAGGTCCCCAAGAGGACTTACTATGTACTGTCATACCTTGCCCAAGTCCCTCCAACTCTTATATTTCACATGTTTTGGATAATGGTAGAGGTCTGGTATTCGAAATAGGAATAGAGAGATGGATCCATTATTGCATCTATGAAAATTATATTGGAAGTTTGTTCTTTGATTAATTTAGCTAGTCTGCCACATAATAAAGGCCAATAGTAACACTGAAAGTTTGGTATAGCCCAGCCTCACTAACCAGGTGGTGACTGTACTTATCTCATAGCCCTGTGAGGTTTCCTTCAAACCCATTTGAATGCAGTAATTAGGCCCTCTAATTGTTTGAAAAATGACATATGCAGATATTTGGTTAGGCCTCTGAATAGATATAACATTTTGGGGTGTATCATTTTCAGGATATTTGCCCTTTTAACTCATTGAGATCTGGAGGCCTTCCCACTTGTTAAGCATTTTGGGATCTCTCTAAGAATTTGTGTATACTTTGCATCTCCGAGCTTTTCATATGAACTGGTGAGTTGAATTCCTAACTATCTCATAAGAGAAACAACAAATTTGCTGTGCTGTCCTGTCATGCCTATCTAGGTACTTTTTGTCTTGTCCATACTGGGCTTATATCTTGATAATGCACCAAATACGTTGCAGTTTCATGGGCCACTGCTAATGTTTGCTGGGAGTTGAGAGAAACCACTAACACTTTGTTTGCATATGCCATTAGTTTAATGTCCGATGTAGGAAGTCTAATTGGTTTGATGGCCTGATTATCCATCAATATTTAGACAATTCTGCATGGTTGAACCCTTTTTCAGGTTTGGCGCTGTTAGTGGCAATGCGAAGCAATGTTGGATCTTGTCCATATCAGCTGCCTCCAACAGTCTCTTAATATACAGGCAGGTTTCTAGCTTGAATATGATTGAAACTTGACAAGATGATGCATTATTACAATCTGGATAAGATTCTAGTGCGGTTATTATCAAGAGATTCAGTTCAGTTACCGCAATGTTCATAAGCATTGTTGATATGCTATGATGTCACATCTGGTCAAGAGATTTTACCTTTGCAGTGAATGTTGCTACATATTTGACCATCCGCACATTTAATTGAGTGTGCTCAGGGTTAAGTGCTGTAGTAAGGGTTGGCTATATGTTTGTATCTTAAGATGATTGAATATGCCTTGTAGTTCCTCTCTTAGTTCTAACAGCACGGCAGGGCAGATGCTGAGAATATGAATCGTAGACTCTACACCACAGCCACAGAACCTGCAGGTTGCTGTATCTGCCTTTTTTAACCACGGTGGCATGATAGCCAGTGTCGGGTGGATGCCAAGACAGAGTCACATAAACTGTAGTTTTGTATAGTGCAGTGGTTCCCAAACTGGGGTCCACGGACCCCCAGGGGTCCGTGACACATTCCTAGGGGGTCCCCAGGCAGCAGTTTTAAAAGCACTGCAAAGTTCCTTGAATAATCAGCAGTTTTTGGGTAGCAATAAAAGTGTCAAGATCACTCCGGTGATTAATGTACCTGCTGTAGAGAGATGGAGGTTTTGTCCAGTGGCAGCTTTGACTCATCTTAGGAAGCGCTGGTGGTTAATATGCCTGCTACAAAGAATGTCTACCATGCATTTAAAAAAAACAGTATTTTGTTTTGTGCATAGCTCAGTGGCTTTTGCCATAGAGATTCTTTTGTTATTGTGCAGTTCACAAGTTCCAATCGTAGTCTAGCACAGTGAGCTATGAACTGCCATCAAAGAGCTGCATGCAAACTCCACAGTACAAGTTAGTAAGTTATGCTTTTTCCCAGTCTGTCATTATCCCGATGCTGCTAAAAATATTTGTTTGGGTAGAAATAAATCCTTATTATTAAAGTCAATGCTAATCCCTGTGTTATATTATGAATCCTGGGTTTCTGCTTCTCCAGACCAAGCATTCTTAAAAAATACCTACCAGTATGGATGACATGTGAATCCTACACCTTGTAGTCCCCTTTGCCTTATGTAACATTTTCTATTCACTGATTTACACACATATGATTCATGGTCTCTCTTTGTGTGTGATGTGAAGTGCTATTACACCCTACAGTGGTATGAGAGGTGCTATTAAATAAATTAAATACATGTGACACTGGGGCTATGGAGTGATGAGAGGCATTGTTAGAGGGTATTAGTGAGGGAATCATTGAAGATTGTAAATCATTGAAGAATGACAAAAGATTGTTGTATCCTGGTGCATAGTAAGGTCATTGTTTACTATGCTTTAAAAGTAATACAATTTAATATATAATGGCAAATGTGTTGCAAAATGCACCATTTCCCCCCAAATTTTCTTGAAGGAGAGCTCTCCAAAGCCCTCTTTGTAGTGGTCAGGCTCACTCGCTGCACCTGTGCACTGTACGTGGACTGGTCTGACAACATTTGCCAGAGAAGCTTTAGGTTTCCAGTCCAGCCTTGGCAGTAGCAGGAGCCTCGGGCGGCGAAATAAAATCTAAAATCTTTAGTAATTCAAGTCAGTCTTTGTTTGATGTGCAAACGTGTGTGTTTTTGTCTTCGAATTACAGTTTTGTTTGAGATTTAAATCATACAAATTGGTTGGGGGTCCCCGGATTCCAGTAGTGACTCAATGGGGGTCCTCAGGAGTGAAAAGTTTGGGAACCACTGGTATAGTGCATATATCCCTGGTCAAAGTATGGCTGGGGCTTTAAGGTCCTATGACTGTCAATGACCTGCCACCTCTTTGCCAATGTGGCTTTGTCCTCTTGCAGGGACAGTGTCTTTGTCATGTTATTAAGGTGTTTTTTAAACACGATGAGTGCTGCCCTGGCCTCCCATAGGTTAGACTCTTGTAGTGATTGTAAAGCTTTGTGGCGTAAATGGCTGAATGTTAATCTCAAGCTTTGTGTATTTATTTCCTGCCAAAGTGAGTTTTCATTGGCCAGCTTCCTTTTATAGCACATCTTGAGGAGGGAGCATTTTTATCGTAGATGGATTCATCTCTTTTAGGGTCCAGGTTAGAGCACTCCAATACTCTCTAACTTGTTTTTTAAGGTTCACTTCTAGCTAGACTTCAGACTCTTCAAAACCAGAAAGCCTGCTTGGTTATTGGTGCTCCTTTCTTCATTCTTGCAAAGCCTACCTCATAGCCTTGCAATGGTTGGCCATTCACAATGCATCGTCTCTAAGGCACATTGTATCTTCCATAATGCTGTATGTGGAAACTCCCCAAGTGCATTGCTAAAAGATCCCTAAAATACACTCCAGCCAGGCAACTTCAGTTTTGTTCTTCCTTGTGCATTTACATCCCTAGTTTTCACAAAGCCATCTGCCTGGCTATGCTTTTCTGCTCCTGGATGCTATGTCCTGGAACACCTTGCTGAACAACTGAAAGCCAAGTACAAATACATGACTTTTAGGAAAGCCCTCAAAACTTGGTTATTTCCATAATTTCTTCTTTCTTTAACTATTCAATCCTTGTTCTAGATTAATAAATGTTTGCATTTCACAGAGTTTGCTAAATTCAACTTTTATTTGTCATTGACATGCACTTCTTAAGTAGTTTAGCCTCAACATTATCTTCACAATGTTTTCATTGCCCATGATCCTGTTGGGTGCGTATGTTTAAGCTCATCCTCTCGCTATCAGAAGACCCTTTCACCATCATAGCCAACTTCAACAGATGTATGATGAACGCCGATTGGATGAAGGACAATTTTCTCAAGACAAAGACAAGACAGAAGCCCTCATCTTTGGGAACAAACATGGACCATGGAACAACACTTGGTGGCCTGATGACATCGGCCCTTCATCACCCCTTCAGATCATGTCCACAACCTTGCCATGATTTTGGACAGCAAGTCATCTATGCAGAAACAGCTAGCACAGTCTCGCCCGCCTGCTTCCACACTCTAGGCATGCTCTCTAAGATTTTCTGGTGGCTCCCAATCAACACCAGAAGGACTATCACTCAGGCCATCCTCACCAGCAGGCTGGACTACGGGAACACTCTCTACGATGTAATCACTGCACGCCTCCTGAAGAGACTGCACATAATACAAAACTCAGCGGCAAAACTCATCCTCAATCTCCCCAGACAGACTCTCATTACCCGCACCTCAAAAAGCTACACTGGCTCCCAATCCAGAAGAGATGCTAATTCAAGATGCTGACCCACACATACAAAGTCCTGCACAATGAAGGACCACCATACATCAACAAACGAATGACCTTCCACCAACCGACCAGACACCTGTGATTCGCCTTTCTCGCAGACACCCCCCTGGATCTGTTGAGCCAACAGCAGAGGTTGCTTCATCTCACACCTGGCAGCCAAAGCCTGGAGCGGCCTTCCCCTGCACCTTAGGAAGGCCGCATTACTCTGGGAATTCAGGAAAGGACTCAAGACCTGGCTCTTCCAATGAACAGAGCACCTCAAAGCAACAAGCAACTCCAGTGCCTTGAGACCTTCACGGGTGAATTGCTCCGCTTTATAATCCCTCATTGATTGATTGATATGTTGATATAAAGTTCATCACCTCACTGTATTTTGGCAAAAATACCCTTCAGTGGGAGGAAAACTAGAATATGTGAGTACCGCGATTGCAACCTTATAAAAGTGTATGTAAAGTTCTGTAACCTGGTATTGTGATACAAAACTTATGTTAAGATTAGTGTAAAGTGAGAATTTTCCTTAGTGGTCAAAGAAAAAGTAAATGTTTTAAAATGAGGTCTATGGACACAATGACGTCCTATTAAAAATGATATAAAAACCTTCATAATCAATAGAAAGTGTTGGTAGTGAGGATACAATATTGCCTGCAGACATTGCTATGTTAGCATGAGTGAACTATATGCTTAAACACCATCTTGCCGCATTTGCACACAACACTTCATGCTTCTGTTCTCATAAATAAATCTGCTTGCTTTTCTTCACATGGGAAAGGTCTGTTTTTCACAAGTACAGGCTTACACTGCGACCTCGGTCTGCACAGAGTGTTCAAGGTTGAATAACAATGTATGATGTTGATCAGTCCCACTCAATTAGACATAATATGAAGACCGCTGCAAACAACTGGAACTTGGGTGCTTTTAATATTGCATTGCATGCATGTAGGGAGCACTTGGATAAAACCTTTCCATCTACCGAGAGCTGTGCTTGTCCTGGGTTGTGATTCCCTTCATCTGATCTTGGAGGTATGGGGTTCCCCGTTTAAACCCAGAGATCATATATTTTTTTATAAACTAGCTTCTAGCCTGGGGAGGGTGGTACACGGTGCTATAGTCCTCGTTCCACTATCATTATAATATGATTTCTCCTTTTGTGTTTCATGGAATTGCAACAATGCTGATTGTATTACTTTTATGCATCTTTTTACTCGTATTGGCAAACATACTGCATCTTAGAGCACGTAGTTAAAATAAACATTTTAAACTATATTGTGTCTCTGATTACTCATGTTGTGGACTGGTATAAGTGTTAAACCGAAAGAGTGTTCTTGATTCCCACTATTCCTGAGAATTCACTAAGTCGCTTGTTCTGGGTTGTCTAATCATTGGTAGCTTTGCTGTAGCACAGAGAATGAATGAGACACTGATGCTAGTCGGATTGGGGTTCTAGGCACTGAGGTGGGTTTTTGGTACACCGCAATACACCGAGGTCCTGGTTTCCTGCGCATAGTTCTGTGCATGAGCAGAATCCCTGCAACATGGTGCACCTAATGTTTGGTCATATTTTCGAGACACTTTAGTAGAGCTTATACTTGTCCACAATACCCTCACTGCTGTTTCCAGACAACAGTTGTGATGGCATAACCTACCTATATGGTTCTGTTATAGGTTCATTCAAGCTTGAGATTGTAGAAAGGTTTATATGTTGAATTACTAACCCTTTTTGTGCTACAATTTATGTAAATTGTTTTCCTCTTCTGTGTCTTTATGGCTGCGATCGACATTGTCCGCATAGTCGCACAGTGCTCCGGCGTCATTTAACGCAATACGGAGTGCCTAACGCAGGTATGGCGCTTATCTTTGTGGTTGGTGCGAACGCAGAGTTTCCCTTTGAGATTTTCTACTCTTGGGTTACTTTTGGGGCAGTAGATGGGGATGACGACTTGTTCCACCCATATACTCCACTGCAACACCTGCGAATTATAGGCCATATGCAATGCAAGAAGTTCCGATTTCAGCATGGCAACACCGTATTTGGTTTAATGGCGCCCTCCCCCACACCATGACTCCGGTGTGGTTAGGCCCTTTGTCTATACCTGGGCCCACTTGGACAGTTTTGGCAGGGTTTACACCACATCCACGTTATCTACAGGCCCTGGTAGATCTACGTTTACTACATACCTTCTTAATCGAGGTATATCGGGCTCTAGTACAATACGTTTCTCGCAATCTTCAGGTGGGGGTACCTGGGGTTGCGCCGCAACAAGTTGGACCAGCCGGGATGTCGATTAGTCCCGTCATGGTAATTCGGTTATTGGCAAGCGCCCCCAAAGTAAGGATGATTTGCCTTATTGGCTTGCTGAGAAATTTGACCAACTGGAGGCAGTATTTCCTAATACGACGGCTGTGGAAAAACACAGGATCCTGACAATTAGTTTGCAGAAAGACTTCGTACCAGTGTTGACCGATTGTGAAAATTGGGGTAAAGTATTCGCAGCAGTATATGCGAAGTGCTTCAGCACACCATCTATGACCGTCCGACCCTCCATGATCAAGCGTGTTCAGGATGAGCACGGTCCGAAGTCGGCAGTCGAGTTAGGAATGAGGCTTGTCGGAGTGTTTGACGTAGTTGCTGATCTCATCCTTGCGAACATAAAGGGAGGTGCGGTTAACATTCAGGTGTCTACTGCTTTGCGCCTTGTCCCAAATGCCGACAAACCACGTGAGTTACCGAAAATTATTGCGGAGGCTTATAAGACCATTGGCCACAATAGTTTGGGTGTTAAGCCTTTTGCTTAATCAGCAGCGCAACCGCAAACACAGATGGTGCAGTCAAATGAGGACGACCATCCAGTTTTTTCTAAAAAGAATTGGAAAAATAAAAAACAGGGAAAGCAACAACCGAAACAGGGGTCACGTCCTCGTCACCGATACCAGAGACCACTGAGCGCATTTATGATTTGTGCGACTGCGCCAGGATTAGGTGTCCCGATAGATTTCAGGTTCCTGATCAACGTTCTCCTCCAGGAAACATCGGGCTCATAGGCCGGTGGCGGAGAAAGCGGCAGAGGTCGAGGTGCCCCGCAAGGACGTGAGCAGCCTTGTCCGACTGACGGTAAAGGCAAACAGGACGATTTTCCACGTCAACGCCCTCTGTTTCAGAAAAAGAAAGTTGCTGCATTAACAGCAAGGTATACCACAGATGGTGAGAACCCAACTTCGGAACCTAACATGGGCAGTAACGCTGCTAGACAGCGCAGCGGAGGTTACAATAGTGGGGCAAGCACTGCGTCCATTTCTGAAGGCGACAGCAACTGACACCTTCATCACAGTTGAAACTGCTGACACCCGTGTAGCTCCCCCTGATAGACTATATGATATAGTCTTTTTAATTGAAGGTGACCTAAAACGCGTAATTAAAGGGATTTTTGGGGAAAATCTGACTTCTTCTTATGACATTTTGTTAGCTGAGACAGATTGGCCCCCGCTGCGAGAAGTTGGCCTGATATATGCTGTCCACTAGTTATAGTGGGCACCTTGTATCAGTCCAAACAACCCCTCATGGTGATAGGTTAAAGACAATCTTTATTGAAAGCTATCCTAGAGGTAGCTATGGAGAGCAGCCTTCAGGCTAAGTCTTGAAGGAATGTAAAGCAGCTTGTTTTACCAGTCTATAATCTCTTGAATAATCAAATGAAAGGACAACCACACCAGGTATATATTTAAAATATATGTATTTAAGATAAAACACACCCCTCTAGTCTCTTTATGAGACTGGAGTTCGAAGTACTTAAATTACAAGTCAGTATTCAACAGTAAAAGCACAAATACACGTTTGAGCCCTAGGGGCGTACCATACCATATACCAATAAAGTGGTATAAGAACCACGACTGAACTAGACACAAGGCCTAGAGCCTTTAGAAGTGCTTGGACCACAAGCAACCACCCAAGCTAGTGACACAGGGGACCCATGGGCGACGCGTGCAGTGTGAGAACACAGCCGCAAATCGCCGTTAACTTCTATGGGGAAAGTCGCGGTTGGAAATTAAGAGTTTAAGGATACTTAGAGGATGACTACGAGTGAACCCTTTTGGATTTAGAGGTGTCTAGGGCCAACACCCATGGGAGCACCGGAGTACTCGAGTAACCTCACCCAGGGAAGCCGGGTGCATAGGTGTCAAATGGTGTCGGGTAGCGTCGCTGTTTTCAATGGAAGCTGCTCAGGAAGTGCTGCTGCCATGAAGAGGAGAAGTGTCCGAAGTGATCCAAGCCCGGAACGAGGATGGAAGGAACCTGAAAGCAGAGGGGTCAGAGTCTGGGTCACTTACCAGTGACCAAGGGCACGATAGTCCAATGTCCACAGATGTCGGGTGCTTCAGGTGAGTTGACAGGTGTCTTGACTCTTCAGCCACGAGGTCCAGGAGATGTCGACGACAACCAGGAGCTGGATTCGAGCTGTCCCACAAAGTCTGTCGAGTGCTGCAGTGTCGGCGACCAGATTGGACCCAACAAGCCTTGGCAATGGCAAGTCACTTGGAAACAGAGAAAGGACGTCGGTGCAGACCAGCAAGGTCTGGGGGACTCACCCAGTGATGTTAAGTTGGGGCACGTCTGGAGCAACCAGGAAAGCTCAATCAAAAGAGGAGTTGCCTTCGTGGAGCCTCAAGCAGTCTCACTGGATACTGGCCCACGGGTCACTTGTGGAGTGGAGGCCAGAAATCTTTGGTGCTGGAGGTGCTCAAGGCTGGGGCTACTCAGAGCCCAAAGCACAACTTCAAGAAAGACCAGGAAGATGATGGATCAGCAAAAGATCACTGTGTCCAGGGGTCACAGTTCCACGTCACCCATGATAGCCACGGGCCTCAGCTTTGCTGTGGACTCAGGGTAGCCTTGAAGAAGTCTGGAAATCTACCTCTGGGGATGCAGAGACTTTGGCATCCGGCAGGAGCTTCAGAATTGCAGACCAGACAGTTGCTTCTTTGGTGCCTGCCAAGCAGGGGAGTCACTCCTTGACCCCAAGGGAGATTTATTCAGTATTCTAGTTAAAGTAGTACGTCGAAGGTCCAGGGTATATGTTGCAGAGTTTCGTCCAGGGTAATCTAAAGTCGCAAGGACTGGGTTCCCATACTTATACAAAGTTTGGGGGTTGGACATACTCTAGGGACCCACCTATGGGAGGGTTTGAAAAGAGGGGTGGTTACACCCATTTCCTTTGTCCAGTTTCTTGCCAGAGCAAAACCGGTTTGAACTGGACTATGCACAGGGACACCAAGTGTGCCCCCAGTGCAGGACTTCAAAGCACCAGAGAATGCTCCCGCCCAGCCCCAATACACATCTGCCTGTCTGGGGAGGTGGTTACACCTCCCTGGGACAGGAAACCTATTGTCCAGGCATCCCCTGCCAGAGTTTCAGTCAGCAGCAGGAGGCCAGACCTGTGTCTGTGGCAGTGGCATCCATTTTGTGATGCCCGGGCTTTAGAAAGTCTTTACCGGGTAGACCAGTGTGAACATGTCTCTCCCTCCAGAAGGGTGGAATGCTACCCCCGCTGCCAGAAATGGTGGGGGGGAGGTAGTATTCCAAAGCGTTTGACACCAAACACAACATGTTTCCGTGCAGCCAGTCCAAAGTTAGCATTTACAGCGAGGTTATAATGCACTTAAGAGTATATGGTCAGGCTACACCACAAACAGCATCAGAGGAGGTACTCCGAACGCTGCAGAGGGGCTCTGCTCATGCAGGGGCACCCTCTCACATAAAAACCAAGCAGCACTCTGCCTTCAGGATTGTTAAGGCCTGCCATAGGAGTTACTTATAGGTTTTATATGTGTGTGCAATGGTAGTGATATAGGTAGCCTATACCACTGTAAGGGGTGCAAGCACCACCTTACCCAGGCTGCAGTAGCAGACCTGTGGTGTCATTTTGGAGTGCCTCCCAGGGGTGGCATAATACATGCTTCAGCCCCTGGTAGGCCTCTGAGGTACCTATGCCCTAGGTACATAGTATACCATATACTAGGGGCTTATAAGGCACTCCAGAATCCAATTAGTAATGTACATGGAAACCATTTTAGACAGGAAACAGCTAGTCTGGGGTCCTGATTAGCAGGGCCACAGCCAGACTAAGGTCGAAAAACAGTGAAACACCAGCAAAAAGTGGGGGTACCCATGTGAAGCATATCATACTCTCCTACACAACCCCCCCCCTCCCCCCAACACAGGGACATTAAACTAACCTTGACCAATTGAGTCTTCATGTTCTAAGTGGAAATACCTAGAGAGTCCATGTGCATTGGCATGGTTACTCCCAGGTCTATGTTCCACTGTAAAGTCCATCCCCTGTAGGGAAATGGACCACCTAAGCAGTTTGGGGTTTTCACCCTTCATTTGTTTTAGCCATAAGAGGGGCTTATGGTCTGTCTGAACTAGGAAGTGAGTACCAAACAAGTATGTCCTCAACTTCTTCAGAGCCCAAACCACAGCAAAGGCCGCCCTCTCAATGGCTGACCAACGTTTCTCTCTAGGGGTCAGCCTTCTGCTTATGAAAACTACTGGCTGATCCTGAACTTCATCATTCAATTGTGACTGTACAGCCCCTACCCCCAATTCAGATGCATCTGTTTGGACAATGAACTTCTTGGAGTACCAGGTAGTCTGACTTGGAGTCAGAGAAAACATGTTTCTAAACTGATTGAGCACCTGTCTGCAATCGGTGTGTTGCTGGGCAGTGAGGCTGCATGCCAAGGCCACACCATCAACTGACCCATCATCAGTGTTCTGTGAGAGGAGGTCAGGGAGTGGGTTACTCTCTTCCTCCTGTCCCTCATCAGTAGCCATGAGCAAGCCCATGACAGCCCTGTCTACATATGGCTTTAGCCTGTTGACATGGAGAACTCTGTGGGGACTCCTGGGAGTTCCTAGACCTACTACATAAGTAACCTCTCCTTTTTGTTCAACAATAGTGTAGGGTCCACTCCACTTGTCTTGGAGAGCTGCTGGGGCCACAGGCTCCAACACCCACACTTTCTGTCCTGGCTGGTAAACAGTCAGTACAGCCTTTTGGTCATGCCAGGCTTTTTGCAGTTCCTGGCTAACTTCAAGGTTTTTAGTTGCCTTTTTCATGTACTCAGCCATCCTGGAGCGGAGACCAAGTACATAGTCCACTATGTCTTGCTTTGCGGGCTTGAGAGGTAACTCCCATCCTTCCTTCACCAAACACAATGGACTCCTGACAGGGTGACCAAACAAAAGTTCAAAGGGGCTGTAGCCAACCCCCTTTTGTGGCACCTCCCTGTATGCAAACAAAAGGCAGGGCACGAGAATGTCCCATATTCGCCTAAGCTTCTCTGGGAGTCCTTTAATCATGCCCTTTAAGGTTTTGTTGAACCTTTCAACTAAACCATTGCATTGTAGCTGATAGGGAGTGGTGATCTTGTAAGTCACACTACACTCCTTCACATTGCCCTTAAGTAACCAGACATGAAGTTGGTACCTCTGCCTGATACCACCTCCTTAGGAAAACCCACTCTTGAGAAAACTACAAAAGGACTCTTGCCACCACAGGCTCTGTAGTGGTCCTAAGGGGTATAGCTTCTGGGTACCTGGTAGCATGATCCACTACTACCAGGATAAACCTGTGCCCAGATGCTGTTTTGGATCCATGGGACCAACAATGTCAATCCCTACCCTTTCAAATGGCACCCCCACCACATGTAGTGGTATCAGGGGGACCTTTGTAGTGCCACCTGTTTTGCCACTGGCTAGGCAGGTTACACAGGAGCGAAAAAACTCCTTTGTGTCTTCAGACATGTGGGGCCAGTGAAAGTGAGGGACCAGTCTGTCCCAAGTCTTGGTCTGGCCCAGGTCACCTGCTAAAGGGATATCATGGGCTAGGGTCAATAGGCAATATGAAGCCCATGAACTTCAGAGGTATAACCAACCTCCTGGTGGCACCAGGCTTGGGGTCTCTACAGAAGTCCATCATCCCAATACACCTTATGGGTACCACTAGCACTCCCAGCAGCAGCTTGCTGTCTGAGGGGTTCAAGAGAGGGGCAGCTCTGCTGCTCCTGGCTCAGATCTGCCCTGGAAGGGGCCCCTGTCCCCAAGAACTCAACCTGATCAGGCTCAAGCTCCTCTGGGACAGTTCCTTCTTCAGGACTGTGATCGTCTCCCTCAAGAGACTGATCCTCCTTCTGAGTCGGGGGGAAGGCTCTGCCGTAACCCAGTGCTCCTCCTCTTGGATGGCACTTGGTCCATTCTTCCAGAATCCAAGGCCTGTTCAGTTTCAGACATTTTGGCCTGTGACCTGGTCACAGCAAACACATCTGCAGGGATGCCCAGCATTTCTGCATGAGTCCTGAGCTCTACTTCTGCCCAAGCTGAAGTCTCTAGATCATTGCCAAACAAGCATTCGACAGGTAGGTCTGCACTCACCACAACCTTCTTAAGGCCAGTTACCCCTCCCCAGGAGAAGTTAACAACTGCCAGAGAATGGTCTGTTCTGATATTGCTAGCATTGGTCACTTGGTACATTTCACCAAGTATAATCTGCCTAGGATCCACAAGATCTTTTGTCACCATAGTGACACTTGCTCCTGTGTCCCTGAATGCCAAAGCCTGTAGTCCATTGATAAAAGGCTGTTGCCTGTACTTGCCCAAGTTACTGGGACTCACAGAGGGGGTCATATCCATGCCCTCATCACAGACTAGAACAGCCTGTGTGGTTTCTCTGACTAGGCCAGAGCCCAACTCAGTACCCAGGGTCAACCCTACTAAACCCTTGGCTTGTGTACTCCCACCACCAATTGTAACTGCACTAGGGGGAGCAGGTGCCTTAGGGGTATTGGTGGGGGCTGGAGTATTCTCTTTGGACTTGGTGCAATCACTGGTCCAGTGTGTCTTTTGCTTACAGACTTTGCACCATGGTTTATTTTGACCTTTCCCTTTGTTGGACTGTGAATCCCCACCTGAAGAAGATTTTTGGGGACCTTGTGAAGACTTCTGGTCTTTACCCTTCTCCCCACCCTTGTCAGAGTTCTTAGAATCTTGCTTCTTTGGGTAACCACCTTGGTTCTGTACCTTCTGCCTCACCCTGGCTCTGACCCATTTGTCTGCCTTCTTTCCGAATTTTTGGGGAGAGGTCAGATCAGCGTCTACCTGGTGATTTTGACAGTTATTAAGAATCTGCTCCCTCATTATCAGATTGTACAATCCTATGAAGTCACACACTTTACTGCCCAATAACCAACCTTTCAGAGCCTTAGCAGCACAGTCAACAAAGTCCACCCAGTCTAGATTTTGTGCTTTTTGGGTATCCCTGAACTTTTACCTGTATTGTTCAGTGGTTAGGCCAAACCCATCTATTAGAGCACTTTTAAAGATTTTAGTAAAAATAGCTCCAAAAAGCACAAAGCAGCAACTGTGGGAATCCTGGTCATGCCAGCCTGGGACCAAAGTTACAATTTCAGGCTGACCGTGATGAAGAGTAGGCCGGCTACAGGATCCCAGTTCAGCCAGCTGAACAAAGTACATTGAATCTTGGTTTGAGGAGCATTGTGAGGATCCACGTAAAAGATGTGTCACATAGTGTCAGTTCCAATGGGCTGCGATGTGGGTCTTTGCATGTGTCCAATCCATGCAGCAGCTGCGATGCCTCGGTTCTGCTTGGGTTTGCACCACGTAGCAGAGGAGATGTGTTGCTTCCAGTGGATCCACAGAGGCTGGCTTAGGCCCATTCCAAGGGTCCAGAACTGGGGTGGCACTACTTGGCAGGGTAGACTCATAGATGGCAGAGTCCAAGTGCAGGTGCAAGGTTATTGGAATCCTGGTATGTCCCTGAAGCTTCAGATCAGGAGGTCAGCCAACTAGCCCTTGGAGTAACTCTGAGTTCTGGTTTCAAGAGCTGCAGGTCCAGTCCTTCTCACCCAGGCATGAGGGCAGCACGTCAGCACAGCAGGGAGGCAGTTCTTCAGAGCAGCAGTCGAGCATGGTGGCAGTCCTTTCAGCAGCACAGCAGTCCTTCGTATGGCAGAATAGTTACAGGTCCAGAAGTGTACTGAAGTGTACTGAAGAGTTTATGTCTGAGGTCAAGTGTTTATACCCAGTTATGCCTTTGAATGTTGGAGAAGCTTCTAGAGGCAAGCCTCTGAATTGCACAAAATAACTACAGGGTGTATGCAACCCTTTGTGTGGATACAGGACACAGCCTATACAAGTGTATGTGAGGCTTAGACCAGCTCCTCCCTCCCATCCTACCAGTGATGGCCTATCCAGTCTCACCTAAACTCCCCATTGTGTATGGCTGTCTAGGAGGAATACACACAGCCCAAATGCCACCCACACCCAGTCTTGTGACCATGAGACAGGCTGCAGGCACCAAATGGCTAAGGCAAGAAGATGCTAACTTTCTAAAAGTGGCCTTTTCAACATTGCAATTTAAAATCAGACTTCACCATAAGTTAGGATTTTAAATTTCAAATCCAGAGACACCAAACCTGAAGTAGATACCTGTTCCCATTTGGAAATTACACTTATAAAATTCAATAAGATATCTCCAATGTTTTCGTATGAGTAAGATATGCCTTGCAGTAGGGAAAAAGAGAATGTAAAAGTGTTTCACTACCAGGGCATGTAAAACTTAAAACATGTAAAACATGTCCTACTTTTTAAATGCATTGCACCCTGCCCTCTGGGCTGTCAAGGCCTACCCTAAAATGGAAGGTTTGCACCTGGCAAAGTGTTTACTTTATATGAACTATGAGAAGTTTCAGTGGGGCTCTCCAAAAAGATCCTTCAAATATTAATCTGTGATTACAGCACACCTAACTACACTGTTTTAGCGTGCTACTCAGTATGTGCGGGCTGCCCGTCCCACATACAGAATTACTGCAGTAGTTAAGAAACTCAGTGCACAGCTGCATCAATTTAAAAAAAATTGAAACAATTTAGTGCTTTATATTTCACGAAATAAATCAATCCCATAATCAAACAAGATCACAAAGTCAATGATATGTGTCCATCAACATTTTCATTTTTTAACTAAGCAAATATAGCACATCAATACAAATCTTTTGTGATGGCTACAATTGTGTCCATACATCTGTACAAATAAACACATATAAGCTTGGACTAGTGGCTGAGTGATAAAACATTTTTCTTGGATAGAGTTCCACCTATTCTTGTAGTGCCCTTTGCATTTCAGGACAGAAAGACACTTCTTCAGGGGCCATGTCTAGATGCACTCTCCACTGTGCCCATGTTAATATCACAATAGTGTTCTGTGGGTTTTCGTATGGTGTCATTGTAGATAGGATCTAGGAGTGCCTGCGCGCTAAATCACCACACAAAAGGGCGATGCACATTAGCCGCAAGCAGCACCGGGTTGTGATCCGAAAGTGCGCGTGGGAGTATAGTGACATCCGCCACCCAGTCATTCGCCCTTTTGCTAAGGAGCCAATAGTCCATTCGGGACCAGCTGATATGTGCAGGCGTAGCATGTGTACCCACTCTTGCCATGCTGTTTCACAGTCTCCATACATCTACGAGATGGAATTCAAGCATGGCATCATTGATACTATGTGCTATTTTGGATGTTCATAGACCTTGCGGGTGTGACTTATCTAGCTGAGGGTCCAAGTATGTGTTGAGATCCCCCCCCACACAATAGCCGCCTCAGGCCACTCACGCATAGTGCTGTACAGTTGTGTAAAGGTTTCTGGTTCATCTACTATGGGGCCATAGATGTTAATAAGAGTGACCAGCGATACTCCTAGTTTACTGTGCACCATGGCGCAGTGCCCCTCCTTGTCGGTGTACGTTTTGATGGGTGTAAAGGGAAGCCCTCGCTTAACCAGAATAATCACCCATCTAGCATATGAGAAATACGATTAGGCCAGTTTGTATCCTGCCCATCTAAGAACGAATTTAGTCTCTGATGTCGTGGTCAGATGCGTCTCCTGGAGAAGAGCGATCTGAATATCATGATGATCAAAATAAGCAAAGTCCTGTCAAATTTTTTTGGGGGTATTGAGCCCTTGGACATTCCATGTCACACAGTTATATTTTTCACCCATAATCAGGCTTAAACATTGGTCTTGCTATTTTCAATGTCTTGCCGCAATAATCAAAAAGTGCAATCAACGTGAGTCTCAGCTGGCCTGTCGGTGCGATCACATTAACAAACTTCAACTCTGAGCAATCCCATCCCCCCTCCTCCACCCACTTCAGCAGACCCCAATTGCTAAAGCCATCCCTTATTAAATCGGAAAAAAACAGTCCCTACCCCCCCAAACAGTTCCGCAAAGAAACAATAATGTGTTGTGGTGCACACAAGGTGGCTGGAGCCACCAGCCGGAGACCCCAGTGACAACTTCACATGGGGGGTCGCTTAAGGGGTGTAATACCATCTACACAACCTGCTGATCTCAGTGAAGAAGCAATGTTCTGTCCGCCTCATAGACGTCAGCGCTATTTATACTACTGCACCCGGTATATACACCCCGCTCCCACAGTAACTACTTTTCCATTATACATCAAACCATGAGTTTGAGGTGGGGACTTATCTGTGTCCATGTAGAGCGTTGCCAGAGCCATCCAATGGACAGTGCCCCAGTGCTATTCATAGTTCAGGAGAAACATTTGTTATTCAACGTCTGAAGTGTGCCCATGTTCTTCCTGTTCACCTCTAGGTGATCTTCTGCACGGAGTCTGGGAGCCCTTCAGTTGTAGGATTTTGAGCACGTATTTGGGATCATTATATATCTTACTTTCCCCCCATCTGTATATCATTGCGTATGGAATGTTCTGGTCCCATAGCGTCCTTTTAACTGCTGCAAACTTCTTCCGCGCCTCTTGGACTAGTTGTGTAAAGTATGGGTAAATGGAAATGGTCATCCCTTTGTACGTTAGGCTTCCCATTTCTCTGGCCTTTCGGAGTGCTGCGTCACGATCCCTATAGTTCAATAGTGTTGCTATGATCAGGCGCGGTCTCGCCCCCGGCGGAGGCAGTGGAGCAAGCGATCTGTGCGCCCTCTCGATGATGAAAACGTCTAAAAAAGTGTCTTTGCCGAGTAAGGTCACCATCAAGTTCTCAATGTAGAGCTCCATATTGCCCGTGTTCCTGGATTCTGCTATTCCCATAAGGTGTAGATTATTACAGCGGGATCTCGCCTCCAAGTCCTTCGACATTGCCATTATTGCTGCGAGTGTTTTTTTGGTTTTATCCTGTTTTGTCTCTATTTGAAGCTGCGCATCTTTTGTGTCTGATATCCGTCTCCCCGCCATATCTATCCACTCCGTGTGTCTATCCAGGCGTTCAGATATACGATCCACTCTATAGGTCAAAGTGTCAAATTTCCCATCTATGTTTGTCAGCGTTGCTTGAATCGTCATGAACATGGATTGAAAATCCACAGTAGCAGTGGAGTTGGCATCTGCTCTAGGCATCTGAGTTGAAGACTGCTCCGCCACAGTGTTGTCAGCCATCTTTTTTGCTTGCTCAAAAGTGAGTTTGGGCTGAGACCTATCTGTTTTCCCCATTGTTGCAGCGCTGTGGTCAAGTAGGGGCTGTACTGAGGCATCACGGTTCGCAGGTCAAGACCTTCTAACTTGTTGGTGTTGGCGGTGGTGCTTTGCAGCTGGACATGTGCTCTCATTGCCTGATAGTGCGCTTTCAATGCTGGAGGCCCGTGGGAGGTTGTGCATTAACTGTGCGCCAGGCAAGCCACTGTTTCACTACGCCACCACAACCAGCCACCGGCCTGCAATTGTTGGAGCCTCCAGGTCGCAGGGCGTTGGTATGTACTCACCTTGTATTTGTCGCTAGTTCACAGGCAGTATGTACAGCCATAATTGCCCACCATGAGGTCTCTGGTGGTCACTCCTGCGAGGTGAGTGCAGGCAATAAGGTAGGGGGGAGGGCGCCGGCAGCCAGTCCTGCGCTTTCTGTTGCAGTCCTCGCAGCACCTGTGTATCTTGCCCACGACGTTCAGTTGTTTGGTGCAGATCTCTTCTAGTCTATTTCCTGCGGCCGCTGCTGTGAAAAAAGGTGTTAAGTGTCCTCCCGAGGGAGGGGGCATACGCGACGGGTGTGCTGCCGAGGGGAGCGGAAAGCAAGAGACTGCCTTTTGCGCTCCCCCCGGCTTTAAAGGTGTCGGAGGGTCTCCCACGCCCCGGAAGTGATCAGATCACTTCCGGGCGCGGGGGAGCCTCCGATGACCCGAAAGCGATCCAATCGCTTCCGGGGCACGGCCCCTAGCCAAAGGCGGGGCCAATGAGTGGGCACGATACGGGGGGCATGGCCGACCACCATAATGGCGGCGGGGCCAATGCTGGCCCCGCCTTCCTCTCCTGGCTATCCTGGTTGTAATGATTGAGACTCTGCTATAATAATCCTAATCCTGGTTGCCTTAAGAAATTAAACTGGACTGTTTTGTTTAATGTCATTTTATTAACACCATTACCGGTAGTTTGTTCAGGTTAATTATGAATTTACTTTTCCGGTTGGCTACTACAGATAATTATATGATATATATATATATATATATATATATATATATATATATATATATATATATATATATATATATATATATATATATATATATATATATATATATGAAAAGAAGCCTTACGCTACTCCAGCATAAGAAAAGAGTCGCACTCAGGATTCAAATAGGCGAAAAGCAATTTTATTGACTCTGACGCGTTTCAACGACAACCGTCTTTGTCAAAGAGTCATTCAGTAACCCGGAAGTGGTCAAGGGCTTAAAAGTACTTCCTCACAAATTAGTAGACATAGAAAACAGGGTGAGTTACAAAGTGAAACTGCAGTGTTGATTCAGTGAAAAACAGACTATCACAGTAAATACATGTGAAATCCATACATAGAATCACACAATTTCAAATACATATACAAGATTCATCAAACTGAAGTACAGAGAGTCAACATATATGTATGAAATAAAATATAATAAAAATAATAATAAATGCCAAGTGGCAAAGAAGGCCAACATCGTAAGATCAATTTCTATCTAATTTTTAGATGGTATTATGCAAGTGCATGAATAACAAATGTCTCACCCAAAGTTAACATATATAAAGGCAATTGCCACTCCAAACACCGTAAAGGAAATATAACCTTTCTCGTAGTTGCCTACTGCGGGGGAAAAAGCTAAGTCACCCTATTCGACCACCTACGGGTTGCTAGTTAAACACAAAGAAAAAGGGGAACAATGTACAAGGACAGAACGTACCAGCAAGTTAGCATCATCATATGTTGAAAACAAGAATCACATAAAAATCACATAAAACAAAACAACCTAGGCCAACCACGATACACCTCGAGCAGCCGCTCAAGAGGACTAGCAAAAGGCCCAGGCATCAATGCATATATCCAAAGTGGATATAGGCAAGTCATAACCCAAAGTAACTAGGGCAGATGTGAGAAACAAGGGGATATAGAAGGAATAAAGAGGGAATAAAAGGGCAAGGAGCTAGGATAAAGACAAAGACAAAGGAAGAAGGGAGGGAAAAAGAAAGAAAAAGATAGAAAAAGATAAAGATAGAGATAAAGATGAAGGTTGAGATGACAATAAAATAATTTAAGGGGCAAAAGTGTCAAGGAAAAATATGTGTACGTATATATCCTTGAAAAATGCATTAGAAACTGTAATGGGTACATTCATAGGCAAAAACACCAAAAACATCAGAGAAGGGTAGGGAAAGACCAGGAGTAATGATACCGAACAAAATTGCCCGGAGAAGCTACAATTCCATTGCTGACACAAGGAATAATATCATGCTAATCATAAACAAAATAGAATCTGGTCCAACTATGCAAGATGAATGTGGAGATCCTCCTCCTGATTGAGCCCACCAGGGAACTTGCTGCATAATTTAATAATATACTCTGATTCTAGGCGCCTCAATCGCCGTTGCCGGTCACCACCTCTAGTATTAGCAGGAACCCTGTCGATACCAAAAAATGCAATCTTAGTATTAATGTCCTTGATGTCACCATGCATTACATGACAATGTTTCGCAATAGCATAAGACATGTCACCATTTTTCACTGCGCGCAGATGTTCCAAAATGCGTTTCTTCACAGGGAAGATAGTACTCCCCACATAGCGTAGGCCACAAATACAGCTAATGACATATACCACATACTCGGTGTTACAATTGATGAAATTCCGTATTTTTCCTTGCTTGCCATTGGGGAGAGAAAAAGTTTTGACATTGGAACTGCAACTACACGCCTTACATCTACCACATTTGTAAAACCCTGGGAGTTCCCTCAACCACGATTTGGGTGTAGAACTGGGTGTAGTCAAGTGACTGTGAACCAAGAGGTCTCTTAAGGATCGACACTTGCGATAAGTGATGTGAGGAGTAGGGCTGACCAATTTACCAATAATAACATCACTCCTAATAATATGCCAATGTTTGCGTATTATCTGGTGTAAGTCTCGTGATGCGGAATTATATGTGGTGATCAATCTTACTTCTTGTTTATCACTAGCCTGAGGTTTAGGAGTAAGTAAACTGCTTCTTTCTCTAGTGCCCACTTTCCGAATGGCTGTTTTTAGATTCTTGGCAGTGTAGCCTCTACTCCTAAATCTTGTCTGCATGTTAGTGACCTCTTTCTCAAACAGTGCTTGGGTACTGCAATTTCTCTTTGCTCTTAAAAATTCACCATAGGGAATACTACGTTTTAAACCCACTGGATGGTGACTTCCAAAATGTAAGATACTATTGCCTGAAGTAGGTTTCCTGTACAGTTTCGTTTGTAAGGTGCCCCCTCCTACCTCAACCTGAACATCTAAAAATTCAATGGTCTGGGGATCGGTTTTACTCGTAAATTCCAAATTCAGTTCATTTAGTGAAAGACCCTGGATGAAGCAGTCAAGGTCATCCTGTGGACCGTCCCAAATCATGAAGATATCATCTATGTACCGGGTCCACAGGATGACATTTTCCTGATATTTTGCATTACCGTCATGCCACAGATGTTCCGCCTCCCACCACCCCATCATGAGGCAGGCGTAACTCGGTGCAAAACAACTGCCCATCGCAGTTCCTGTATATTGTTCGTACCACTGATCTTCAAATAAAAAACAGTTATTGTGCAAACAAAAGTGTAACATCTGTAATAAAACAGTGGTATGGTCAAACAGTGTTAGCGGTCTGTCCCTCAAGAAATATTTACATGCTGCAATACCAACGTCATGTTCAATGCAGGTGTATAACGCGACAACATCAATTGTTGCCAGAATGTAAGTATCCTGCCAAGGAATTTCCTGTATTTTAGAGAGAAAGTCCATAGTGTCCACAGTGTCCCTACAGTGTCCCTACAGTAAGAGGGAAGGTTGCAAACATATGGACTAAGAAAGTAGTCCAAATAAATGGAGGTATTCTCTAAAAGACTCTGGTTCGCTGCAATTATAGGTCTTCCTGGAGGATCTGTCGGATGTTTGTGCACCTTGGGCAAAAGGTAAAAGACTGGAACCATAGGTTTCTGTACGAGCAAAAAAAAGATATTCATTTCTGCTCAATAGGTCGTTTTGTTGCCAGCCTTCTAGCATAGCATGGTATATATATACACATATATATACACATATATATATTGAGAGAGAGAGAGAGAGAGATTATTTCGCATACTAAGCTGAAAGTATACGCAGGAGCTACATGCTGTTCTGAAGAGGTGGTGAGGGGTTGTTTTACATTTTATAGCTTTATATCCTTCTTGCGAGCACTATACTGCTTTCCTGAACCCTGCAGCTTGGGCCTATAACGATGTGGGAGAGGACAGTAACAACCAGTGTACCTGAGGCAGAAGTGCTATGAGGCTCTTAGAATATTTCACCCATTTAAGGTAGAATGTGTGTGTATATATATATATATATATATATATATATATATATATATATATATATATATACACACACACTCGCATACACACATATATACACACACATATATACAGGTTCACATCAGGCCTATGAGATGTCCATCTTACATTCAATAGCCGGCATGAAGAAACGTAAAATCAGACAGTTGCTTAAAAACAAATTTATGGTTTACCCTTTTTGTAATGTGCCATTCTGCTAATTGACTAAACTATTTGATCAAATGAGGCGTATCTTACCCAGCACAGCTCCTGCTTTAAATTATCATTAGTTTAAGTTCCTTCAGGGTGTAATAAAATATGCTAAAGCCTTCATTGACCTGTTTTTTCAACATAACTGCAAGGGAAACAACGAGAATGTTTGATGTGAATCATTAAATGGGTTTACTATATAGGCCAGCACATGGTAATTTTGCATATTGAAAATGTTATTTGATATCTTAGATGTACACCTATAATTGTAATATTGCAATGAAACTTGAGCCTTTACTGTAAATGAATAAATAGGTGTGTAGCTTGGCTTACTTTGGTTTTCTCCCACACAATATAGAACGTATGCAGCCATTAAAAGACTTACCAAGAGTAAAAACTGTTATAAAGTGTCATTCATGTAAGCTTCAATGTGGGTTCATGAATCAAATGACTTATGCATGCATTTAGTAAGTTCTGATATCATTAGAAGTTGCATTTCTCCCAAAACCTTTTTTATGCCATTTTTTGTTCCTATGGCATTGTTCATAGTAACTCGATAGTACCATACACAAAAGATTGCATTGCTTTCCAATTATTTACCTACAGCTTTAGGAAAGGTCAACTTCTTTTCAGAAAACATTTCACACATACTACCCACAGTGCCTCAAATGTAATAGCTTGGTATGTCACTTTCTTCATTAACCATTTTTCAGGTCTCACAGCAGCAGCCTTTGCTGTTTGCCAAAGCTTTTGTTATCCTTTTCTAAATCAAATATAGATGGTACCACAATTAACTCTGGCTCTATTTAAAGCCATCATGGGCACAAGACTTAGACACCCTAAAATCATGGACATAATACACTGGTGAATAGACTCACACTGTCTGAAACTAAACCGGTCAAAAAACTCAATTCCTTTTAATCTCTCGCAAATGTTCCTCCAAAATTGGTACATAAAATCACTGTGACATTCCCTAACCAGCAGCAATTAAATGACATGAAATATTTCACTGCCGACACTAAATAGCTTGAACAGATGAATTAATGCATTATAAACTGGGAGCTTGTAAGATGCTGTCCTTTTCACCAAAGAATTGGAGCTCGGGTGGGCGCAAGACAGGATTCAGAATATACTGTATGGAAAATGTAAGTACCAGGAAAATGAAGCTGATTTCAGTGTTGGTTGACATTTCTCCTTTTGTACGTTATTGAGTGTAATAACTACAATCTGGATGATATAATCGCTCAATGTTTCCATTATAATCGGAAAGAGTAAGTGAAGTTTGCTAATGTTTACCTTTTTCAGGTTAGACCAGGGCAGGCCTCTGATCTGAGTCCAGAGCCTAGAGCAAGCAGCGTTCACTGAAGGGCCTGGCATCCTGCCACCATCCCTTGTACATATTCATGAGAGCACAGATATGCGGCTCAGGTATCCGCCATAATAGGCAATCTGAGAGGCATGGGATAGAAATGTATATGAGCCGGGAGCGCAGTATTGACTCGAGACCCTCTGCGCGGGCCTGTCAGCCTTTAGCGTGCATTAAGTCATTGCAAACGAGAAGCTACTGAAAGTGCATGTATTATCAGCTAAGCACCTTTCATCCTGACGCCCTGCAAAATGTTCGAAATTCGGTTGTAAATAAAGATTATCGCATTTTCTCCCTCCTTCAGCTATCAAACGGATAGACGTGCGTGCTAACTTCCCCGTGTCAGCGTTTTCTGTTTCTTTGATGTCTAACTAAATGTTTTCGGCTCTGCAGTAAAACAAGATCGCAACCATGATTTGCGGTGTGTATTCCTAAACGAGCAGGAGTCAAGTAGCGAAGCAAAGCCAAATGTAATGAGATTGCGCTGAATGACAACGGCCAGCGCCGCGCAGTGGTGATAAAACCGCACCTGATGATGAACATATCACCGGGGCGCAGGAGCCACAAATCACGGGCTGCTTGCTCGCTCTAATTATCCCTTTGAATTGTGTGCCCGCGGCTGTCAGGCCGTCGGCGGTGCTAAACTGACTGGAACGCACTTCTGGTAAATGGGGTTTTTATTCACCTTATCTAATGTGGTACAAATTGCTCACACTGCTCGGCCTCCCAGTGCCCGCATAAACAGTGGAATGCATGCCAGCGTTTCCAGTCAGGGTTTGGACGGAAGTCTTCTGTTGCTAATTCGTTGTTTTTACAGGGGAGTTTTGACCGTTCTCTTGTATCATGGGCGGGACACTCAAGACCTATTGTTATATGCGATTTAGCTTCCTTCTTTTTAGCCTTACTGTTTCACAGACTAAGCTGAAAGCATACGCAGGATCTACACGCTGTTTTGAAGAGGTGATGAGGGGTCGTTTTACATTTTATAGCTTTATATCCTGCTCACGAGCGCTATACTGCTTTCCTGAACCCTGCAGCTTGGGCATATAAAGATGTGGGAGAGGACGGTAACAACCAGTATACCTGAGGCAGAAGGACTATGAGGCTATTAGAATATTTCACCCATTTAAGGTAGAATGTTCTAAATTACCAAGCATTGGAAAAACCAATAGGTGTTGCCTAAAACTAAACAAAAACAAAATACACCTTGACGTAAGTGGTCAGCACTGGCCTCTTCATGGTGCTTTTAGATTTAGATTTGTTTTTATTTCAAATTTAGATACAATACAATGCTACCCACCTACATACATCCGCTTGGCCGATGGTGATGTAAATAATGAGAGAGACGGTGCTTGTAGGAGTAGAGAGTGCAGAGTTGAATAGAGAGGAATAAACAGGAAGGATAGATTAGAGGAGACAAAAAGATGGGAGAGAGAGACTGTTGCTCATAAGTGGTGGAGTCTGTGGGATGCAGTCAGGTACTGTGGTATTTATTGGGCACCTCTGCTGGTATTAAATACAGAATTCGAAGGTAGCGGGGGCACGACAATTCCCGAAATTCAGCATAGAGGTATGTCAGGGTGAGTTGCCACATCTTGTCTAACAGGGGAAAACGCTGCATTGCCACAGCAGTTGGCTTCTCCCTCCCTATTATGTCTCACAATTTGTGTAGCCAATCGAGGTGTTTCGGGATATTTTCGGAGTTCCATTTACTAAGAAGGAGATGTTTGGCTGCCCCAAGTACTAGAGTGATAGATCTGCCCCTAGGGGACCGCAAGGGGTAAGTGAGGGGTTTTGCTTCATGGTGCTTTTTAGGTCTCGCCTTGCTATCGCGTAAGCGGTCGCAAAGCGAGACTATTGTAAGGGGGTTTTAAAAGTGCTCCCAAAAAGCGGATTGCATGGCTAGCACGCGCACAATCACGCGCATCGTGCCGCCATGCAATCCGCTTTTTGGGAGCACTTCAAAGGGTCCGCTCCCCCACCTGGAATGCACTCCCCCGCCCCCAAGCGCGCGCGCGCCATGCTCCGCCGGGCTTGTCTTTTTTTTTCAAACTTTAAGCGCGAGGCGCGCGTGTGGCCATTGCTTGTTTTTTTTGTGATATAAAATCGGAAATTCCTTGCAAAGTAGGTTGGATGTTTTGGAAAAAAGCATTACGTAGTGTTGGCACAGTTTCACGCAACATACTTGTAGCCGCAGCTGTCTGTTGAAGAAAAATATGTTTTGCGAGACCTGCAGTCTATTTTCTGGTTTACCCGGGGTGAAGAAACAGATCTGTTGCGCAGGACACTTTCCTCCTCAGAGTGGACAATGGTGCCTCTCGCATCTTTTCCTGCTGAGTGTAGCTATCTTTAAGGTTTGTTACAGTGGATCCCTCCATGTCGTTATAATGTGTATTCAGTGATTCATTTTTGCGTAGTTGCAGAAAGTGGTCACCAGCACTCATTTTTTGAGGATTGGGACTTATGCACCAAAGTGTGTGTAATTTGTGAGATTACTGCATATGTGTTTTATTTGTATGTGATGTGCTTGGCTATGCTTTTTGCCTTTGAAATGTGTATTTTTTGACACCATCGCTTTATCATCTGTGTGTGCTTTTGTGTGTGATATGTTAAGATGTCTTTATGTGATGTGTGTGTTAATTAATATGTCATGCTAAGTATATACTCTCTGTCATACTCTTCCTTTGGATTAATTTTTCAGCAGTTTCATATAGTGCAACTCAACTCAAACGTATTGGAGCGCTTTACATGAGCACCAGTTACATTCGACAAGGGCACATTCATTTTTATAGACGTGTGATTCTTGTTTGATGGAGCGATGTGTGTGCCTGTGTGTAATGTGTTTGAGAAAAGTGGTATATGTGTGTAGTAAGTGATTAGTGGAAACTTGTTATATATGCATATTCCTGGTTACTCGTATGTGATAGGTATGTGTATCTGTTGTAATATAATTCATTGCAGTTGGATGGTATCTGTGAGTGTGTGGTATGTATGCCAGTGAGTCTAGTACTTTCTGCTAATGAAGCAGACAGTCTTTGCAGATGTCACTGCTTTCTTTATTATCCTTCTTAGTGCTGCCTGCATCTCACACATGGGTGCCATTGAGGTCTGAGGTGCTTTCCCAGAGCGCAGTCCCCCTTGCACCCTCAGCAATAATAGCCCGAGAAGTCATTAGCGCTACAGTGCAACATGGTGCAAAGTAAATAAATAACGGTGGGTCCAAGACCATGGATATAAAAAAAAATGTGCAAATACATCAAATGATCAATTTATTCAATCTCATATAAAAAACACATTTAAAACAATGTGACAGCACAGTGGGTGTGTGGTGAGAAATATGCTTGATGCTCTCATACAAGTGATTCACACATGTGACAAGACTAAAAGTGTGTATCAAGTAACAACATGGGCCATTTTATTCTTATGTTATGTACTATCAAATTGGGTCCATAGAAGTAGTCAACGACATTTAGATAAATAGAAGGTCATCATCAGGACACTAAGAATACATCAACCCGAGGAAAAACAAGCATTTGCAATGCAATAGGTCTCACATTAAAGTTTGAGCTATTGGTGTTGCATTATTTGCAATGCCAATAGCTCAAACTTTAATAATGCGAGACCTATTGCATTGCAAATGCTTGTTAAATATTTTCAACCATGCTGCACAGCAGCCGTGCTGCTTTCCAACATGGCAAGAAATCATTGACAAAGCCAAATAGCTCTACCATTTCGAGATGTCAATTTTATAAGCAATGTGCAGTATGGTTGAAAGTAAAAAAATATATATCCTAAGGTGCGTCCAGCATCGACTGTTTCATAGCGTTTTTTTTTTTTTAACTTTCTGCTGTGCTGCACAGCAGTCACGCTGCTGTTCAACATGGTACAAAAAAATTGACAAAGCTAATAGATCTTGCATAGACGTGGTCTATTGGCTTTGCCAGTGCTTGTTTATCCTGACTGCAGGTGAATTGGGCAAACAACAAAGTGGGAAGGGGTGGGGCAAGAGAGGGGGCAAGCAAGAATGCGGGGCTGCTTCAACCAAGGCGGGAAGAGGACATATGTTATGGTACAAGAAACAATGCAGGGGAGGAGGTGAAGGGACTAACAGAGGGCATGCAATGATGAGGTAACAACGACAATAGGGCAAGTAATGACAGGGTGACAACGGGGTAAGAAAATATGGGAAAAGAATAACCGGACAAGAAACAACAGGGCAATAACAAATTACAAGCAACAGGTCAACAACAACAACAACAACAACAAAGTACACAACAACAGCTTGGCAACGATAATGCAGAGTGGGAGGGGGGAGACAGCCTAGAAACACACAACTTTCATGGAATTCTACAACTAAAATTAAAAAAGTACCTCCAAAAGCGTGTGAAGAGTAGAAAGGACACTGGGCGCTGATAAGAAGCAGTACTTGGCCCATGCTTCAGGGAGGGACAATCACATGAAGAGAAAGTGAAGTTGAGACATGCTTTCCAAAGAGAAGCAAGGAAATGAGGGACGATGAAGCCGAACAATGCTATTCAATGGCTGGGCTACAAGTCCCTTTTTGTTAACAAAACGTCTCGTAAGCAACTGCGCTAGCACTGACTGAGGCGAGAGCTAAAAAGTGGCAAACAGAAATATAAGCAATGCAATACCAAGGCAGAAGGGGAATACCTGAGTCGCTCCATTGTCTCTAACATTACTTTAAACATTCCAGTGTTCTAATATTATGTCCAGGTGTTGTAGCTGACAAGCACTCTGTTTTCCTTTCACGGAAAAACAATTTCTGTAAGTTTTGTTCAGTTTAGTTTTATCCGTGTTTTCAGAAGTGACTGTACGAAAAAATGCCATTTGAGTATCTTACCAGCTCATAGTCTACAATATAGATTCCATAATGGATTGATTTTGTAGTAATTATCAGTAAACCTCTTAACTGCAAGCACTGAAGTGGGCAGCTTGTAAGAAATGTGCATCGATCTTATCATATGACATTTCGGTAGTGAGGCATTTAGTGTTGCAATCAGTGCTCTAAGTGGGACAAGGCCTACGAGAGGGGGCCCTGGGAAAGCAAAAAAAAAAAAAAAAAAAAATAGACATTGAACCAGGGCCTTGTGAGGTCCTCTATTTTTGCCATTCATGAACAAATGGCTCCTACCTTTCTGCGTGTCACAAACTGGTGTTGCAGTGCAATGCCACACGAAGTTCCTTTTGTGACACAGGGACTAAGTGACAGATGGCTGTTGTTTACCATTTGCTTTTCTCGGGCCTAAATCATTATTTTAGTTCAACTGAAAAACGAATGCATTGCCACTTACTTTAAAACATACCTTTTCAGTTTTGGATTGCTTTTAGCCCTGAAAAAAAGTGCTATGTAATCTGGTAAATACAATATCCTGCTGATTTTGTTTGGTTTGTCCAGTAAGACCCCATTTATAATTTTGCCAAACACAGGATGGTATTTCACAGGTATTAATTACATAGGCCACACCTCTTGTTTAGGCTTCTTAAGCACACCTGTTTTAGGGCCCACCACCTTTTTTCATCCCACTTAAAGCACTGGTTGCTATGTTTATCCATAACCAAAAGCATACCTCAATATTTGAATTGGTATTACAAAAAGCAGTTATCTCAGACAGCAAGCAAGCATCCCTGTTTTAGCCTTTCAAAAATGTGTCTCCCTAGAGTCCCATCAGGTGGGTCCTTTCATAATCTTCCTAATGTACTGCCTGGCAATCTGCATTGAGGAGAGAGATGAAAAGGGGCTTGTGGTAGGTGCCTCATATATCTGTTCCAGTGATCTAAAACCATGGCATTCTATTTACACCTCCACGTTTTCTAATTGACCCCATAAGAGCTTTATTGCTACTCTCCCTTTCTTAAGGGACATGGCTTCTCTTGATAGTTTGCTGGATGTGGCAATGCAAGAAGAGGGGGGACCTAGAGGAACCATGAGTCCTAACCTTCCTGGGATATTCCTTTTACAGAAGAAGCTCCATCTGTGCCTGGCAGTTTGTTTTGTCAGCTGGCTGCTGTTGTTATCATCAGGCCTTCATTTGCAGGTTACTCTGGTGATTTAATGCATAAGTACACCTCTATACTGTTGTCCTTGTTTGTTGACTGCACCCTTCTGTGCCTTTACACATCTGTCCCCATCACAGCGTTGATGCTATAACAGGTGTACGTATCAGCATCATTGCATGAGACTGACTCCAGATGGTTCCAGTTAAATACATGAACCAGATAACCTTAAAGAATAAAAAGATGGCGCGAAGGCAGAAGGGATTAGCACACAAAGCCCTAAATTAATAAATAACAAAATACAGAAATGAATATGTTATGAATTATGTCGTTTATTATAGCATTGTAGCCTATTGTCGAGTGCTAAACCAGTTGTTTAAGGCCCTGAACCGAAGTTATAGGCCTTAGTTGGAGGGGACGGCCATCCGGGGGAGAGAGTGCCTTTCCCATCTGGTATAGCCGGCTGCAGATGCTATAAGGCTGTCAGAACATTTCACCCTTTGAGGAGTAGAATGTTCTAAAGTATACAGGAAGACACAAAAAACACATATCTGAATGTTGGAGCAGGAGGTCTATACCAGCCAATCTTGGCCCCGGGCAAATCCATTGTCTTTAATGGAGCTCTACACCTTCCTATGTTCCTGCCTATTACTTTACTTTTTTCCTTTAATTTCTTGGGAGCTTGCTTTTTATAGTGAATGGACTGATCACCTGGTATCTCTCCTGACAGCTGCCTATTTACTACTATTTCCATCTCAAACAAGACTGCAGATTCACTGAGGGATTAGGTGCCAGGGCAGGTTGAATGGAGCTCATAGACTCTTGGCCTTGTGATTATTGTTGTAGACCTTCAAAAATGTGGTGCGTCTGAAGCAATCTCTTTATTGCTGATTGCTACAGTGCACCTTTAATGTTTTCTAGCTCTTGCCTATGGGCAGCTTTAGTTTTTTGACACCTCATGTTACCAAAAAACACAGGTACATACAAGAAGCAGTTGTAACACAGAGCGAGTGGGCTTTATATCAGAACCCTTCAGCCACTGTCTCACATCTGTTTTTCAGGGTTTGACATTGTTTGGAGAGGCAGTTCATCAAGTCTATGGCATTTCGTGGAAGGTTACATAATGTTTTATTATTCCCCTTAGGTAATGAGGCATCTAGAAGTAGTCTGACTCTTGCTGCCAGTGGATCACAGCTTGCGCTCAAGTTAGACTACGTTTACAAAAAACGATGGATGGGATGCTCAAATTAATCTCAGCTACTTGTAATTACTCTCAGACATTTTTTGCACACCATGCCATCCCAATTTGGACCTAGCCATACAAAAAAATCAGTCTCAAATTGCCAGGCCAGGTCCTCCCTGAACTGCAACACAAGCAACCCAGCACTGGTTTCACCCTTATTCAGGCTCATCAACCAGGTACAGTTTGGGTCCAGTGGCACACTGTGCCCATGACCCACATCTGGGCATCCCTGTTCCACTCTGAGCATCACACTGACGTATACAACAGAGTGATGGATGGAATGCTTGAATTCGTCTCAGCGACTGGTAATTATTTGAGGCCGTATCCTAGTCCATCGTTATTTTGCACACTATGCCATCTCATTTTGGTCCCAGTAATATGGTGTCCACATGACACTCAGCTCATAAACTTCAGTAATACGGTAAGTACGTCCCACTCTTATTTAGATAGTGGACAGGGGAAATGATGTTGGTTTTTGCAAGGTCTGTATTAATTTTTCAAATCGTGACATAGTCCTGATGTGTTTATGAATTGGAAAATTATTATGCATTTTTTAAACATTTGCAGAACATCACTTCCTGCACCCTAATTGGCTCTTAAGAAGCTAACAGATATTTCCCTGCAGAAAAGTCAAGCTACACTAGGACAGAGGCTGCCCAAGGACTCCACCCAGTTAGAGCACACTACGGTGTTTAAAGTTGTGGGCAACGTTAAAGGCTAGAGTGTTGGCTGCCCACACCCCTACGCACCAATGTCCTAAGGCACTGAACAACTGACCACCCGGTGCCAAAGTCTGAAATTATAAGCTGTCTGTGAGCAAAGCTTCTACTCCTGATCTAATTTCCTCAATAACTTCCACGAGTCGCAAAACACATTACAAATAAAAGTAAGGAGGGAGTCTAATTAGTGGATAATCAGTAGTTTTTTTTTTTTTTACATTAGCACACCTATTAAGCTTATCAGTTCCACATATGAGTAGCTCTTCCAGTCTAGGATTTTGGTTTGCATTCTGGGATGTCTCATGCCCATTTTGGTATGGGATAACTGAGGCTCGAGGTTCAAGGATCTCAAGTAAAATCCTAAATTGGATAATCTATTCAAGCCTGGACCTGTGTATCTTAACAGCCTTTAGCCTAATTGGAATAGGAGTGGGGCTATTTTACATTGAAAGCTGAAATAAAAATGTTGCTTTTTTATATGTGTATAATCTTGTGTGTGTACACACACAAAAGGCCTGATTAGGTATTGGGTGGAATCCTGTTCTCGTATGGAATTCCACTTCATCCGATTGCAGGGTGGATGTTCTTGCACCAGATTGGCTGGATGTGGGAACACAGGATCTGATTTTTCCAGCTGGAAATTTTGGATGGTAAAATTATGGTGGGTAAAAGGCTGCATTGCAACCCGACTCATTATCCAGTCCCTGCCTGACCCACAGCAGAGGCATGGGTGAAGCATGTAAACACCTTCTGCCAGGAGACATTATCACCTTCCCAACTCAATCTTTGTAAACTCACTCCCATCACCCCCTTAACATAGCCAGTTATCAACTTCAAATTTACCACCTGCTCAAAGCTAAAGATTACTATTTTGTCTCTATCAAGCCTGAAGCAGTTGTTTTTCACCCATCAGGTGACTTTGGTCTTACAGGTGGAGAAACTTGTCTTGGTATTTGGCATTTTGGCGGAGAGAAAGAGTACAATCTGGGTGCCATCAGTGTAGGATATGATGTTGATTCCGTGGTGCAGGTGATGCTGGCAAATGGGGGTAATGTAGGCATTGAAGAGGGTGGGCTGAGTGAGTTTCCTTGTGGAACTCCACAGATGAGTGACAGTGTCCATAGTGAAGGGGGATAGGCTGATTGACTAAGTGCAGCTTGCCAGGAAGGAGCAAATCCTTCGAAGTGCGAGTCCTAGGATTCCAGCTTCATGCAGTCATTGGGTAGGGATGGAGTGGAAGAGGGTATTGAAGGCTGTGGAAAGATCCAATTGAATGAGGGCTGTAGTGTCCCCTATGTCCGTGATCATCCTGATATCAAACATGGTAGTGATCTTGACAATCTCAGTACTGTTGTTGGGCCTGAATTTTGGATTGAGTGGTGTCGAGGAGGTGGTTGTTATTTAGGTGGGTGGCTAGGTGTTTGTTCACCACCTTTTCTATGACTTTTGCCAGATAGGGGAGCAGCGAGATATGCCAGTAGTTGGCTAGCATCTTCGGGTTTGCTGAGGGTTACTTGAGGAGGTGGACTACAGTGGTGTGTTTCTAGTCATCAGAGGAGATGATTGTCATTTAGGTTGGTGGCTAGGTGTTGGTTTATAATTTTTTCTAGGACATTTGCTGGGTATGGTAGCAGAAAGATAGGCTGGTAGTTGGATAGCATCTTTGACTCTGAAGAGGGTTTCTTGAGGAGGGGAACTGCATTGATGTGTTTCCAGGCATCTAGGTAGGTGGATGTGATGATTGACAATCAGGATGGGGGTGAGGGCTATGCGGAATGGGTCCAATGCTTTGATGAAGACATGGTGAGGGCAAGGGTTCCAGGGTGCTGTGGAATATATGGACTGCATGGTCATAGTGGTTTTGAAAGTGGAGAATATGGGCCAGGTGGTCGGGTGATCCTCTGAGTGTTGGTTGAGATGGGCAGTGAGGTTCTGTAGCGATCCGAACCCGTGAATTCGGTATCGTAGTACTGACACGATTTTGGTACCAATGAACCGCAAATGATCCATTATATGCATAACAGTGTTTTCGCTATGCAACTAGCATGAATTCACTGAGAAATAGGGCATTCTGTTGTAAAGTCATGGCATCCATTTTAGTTACGGCATCCATTTTGTTTCTTGCCCTCACATAGACAATGAACGGGCGATGACCCCGGCAGAGTCACCTTGTTAAGGACACATAAGCTCGAGCCCCGAGAAAGGCTGACGCTGCATGACTAGGCAGAATCAAGCTGCCTCCCCTGCCTGAGGCCAGTCCTGCTATACTGGTTCTCGTGTCCGTTGTTCTGACTGAAAGGCCGAAGACGGTGGCCATGCCCGTTTATGATCCATAAACACCTCTTATCCTACTTTTCAATCCTTTGCACCTGGCTCTGCTCCTCTCCTTCTGGGCTTTTACAATGGGGAGGTTACGATTTTTATGATGGGGAGGATCGGGCAAAGAATGGAAAACTGTCAAGGGAATCTGATCGAATACCGAAAACCTACGACTAATTATTATTTGATGTCTATTTACTGTTTGTTTGGGATACCGGGTTGGGCATGAAAAATATTCGTGTAATGTTGCCTAAAGACATTTTGCGTGTATTTAAAGAACAACCCACTTAATGCAATTTGAACAGTCTCGTAGATTCTGCCTCTGTGTGGTTCCTATGACTTCTGTGTCCCTGCAGTAAATAAACCTTGGTCTTTGACGCCACCATCGAGAAGCCCGTGTCTCTGTTTATTTGTGCACCGAGACAGGAGGAACTCAGGAGTCTTTGGGTGTTGTTTCCCTGACACCTCTAGACTCTTAAAAGTCCAGAACCTCAAATTGGCGCCCAACGTGGGGCGACGTCATCCGGTACCGGACCAAAGCCTGAAAAGTTCGAGAAGTTTCGTGTGAAGATTCCGGAGGGAGGTGCCCCGCTTCATCGATCCCTGCATGTCGTAAAAATGGCCCGACGATCTCTTCCACGAGGGTTCCCGTTCCCAGACGGCTACAGAGGACCGCTGCCCTGACTGTCGCCCTGTCTTGGACCCGAGGTGCAGACCTTAGTACGGCGAGACGTAGACGGGTTCTCCTTGGTGACGTCTTCCACATTTCAGTTAAGTATTAAGTGGGTTACGCTCAGTTTGGTTGTTCCTTGTTGCTCTGGTTTAATTCGTAGATTATCATTGGTTGCTCTTGTTTAGATAATCTTTGTTTTGGTATTAGTTCATTTTGGTAGGCCTAAGTTCTTTGCGCATTTTGGTTGGAATTTGTCTTTGTTTGTCATGACTACCAGTAGTAATTGTTTCCTGTCCTGGTTACGTTGCAACGGGGATTCCCGGTTGGAGGATTCGTGTTCGGTTCCTCCGATTGGAACTCCTACATATGAGCTCTATTGTAAACATGGTGTTGGTCCTATTACGTATAATGAAGTATGGGTCCGTTATACCAGAAAAGATGGTGTCCTTAGTTGGCCACCGCATGGTAGCTTCGAAACCGAAATTCTAGACAATCTAGAAAAGAAGTTGTTTAAGAGAAAAGCCCGGCCGGCAATGTTTGATTCTTTTCGTGTATGGCGCAAAGAAGCCAAACAGAGAGAAATTAGGAAGACGAAGAAAGAACAGAAAGAGAAAGGGTTGACTTTAATGGAGTCTGCTAGGCAGCTGCATGTCAACGAGACTGAGAAAGCAATGGAGATGGCGAATAGAAAATATAATTTGGCAATTGATAAATGTTACCCTGCATTGCCATCTTGTCCTACTAAGCCGATGGAGGATCATGAGAAGGATCCTCTGTTGTCTTACCTGTTGAATTCACCTCCACCGTATGCACAGGGTATTACAGTACCAAAGTTACTACCTGTCGTACAGCCAGCTGCTGGTCAGCCTGGAATAGTTGCTCCACTTCCTTTGATTCCAGCTCCTGTCCTTCCCGTGGTTAATGTTCCTTCGGCACCCCCTCTTCCTGGGTCGCCTGCTCCGCCTTTGCCTGTCGTTACGCAAACTGCTTTACCTGCTACTCCTACCCTTACTATTTCATCTGCTCCAGCTGCCCTGTCCCCGAACCCTGTGAACATTCTGACTCCGCTTTCCGTTCGTCGGAAAATAACCGACTCTGTAACTAAAATCTTAACTCCTCTCTACAGGTCTTTAATTGAGACCCCCGTTTCTGACTCTATACAGAGACGTAGCCAGCTTCCTGGTCCTCAGGAACGAGACATGTTAGACTCGACAGCTCTTAGGTGGATGTCGAAAGCTGTGAAGTATGATGCACAAAAAGTGTTAGATACTTTTATGCAATGGAATGAACCAACTCAACGTTATGTTTTTGACGTGATGTGTTCTCTTGTGCGTGAAGAATGGGAAGATGATGACTTAGATTCCGTCCCCTCTGATCTGATAAATATTCAACAGAAGTTCGCCTCAGGAATGGTGATAGGTTCAGAAGTAAGAGGAGCGATAGAACTGATTTTAGCTCATAGGGATGATTCCCCTCTTCGAGCGACAAGACACCCTGATGGTTCACCGATTACTACTAGGAAAAAACGAGGTCAATATCCGATGAGGGAAGTTCCGCCGATATGGCGTGATGCAGTTCAAGCTGATGGGGCTAATAATATTGTAGCTGCCCCGGCACATTTCCAGAGAGTGTGGATACACATCCCTTGGAAACGGGCCGAAGTATTAGCAGTAAAACAAGCGTTGCCAGACCCACGTAAAAATCCTGCTGGTTATTACAAAGAGTTAACGCAGACAGTTCAAGCGTGCATCATGAATTTGGCAGACATTGAAATGTTATTTGGTAATGTAGTGCCACAGCCTATATGGGCCAAGATTCGACAAGAGAACCACCCAGTCGCCTTAGGAGGTGATTGGCCAGCTATTGTAGCAGCAGATGCGCAACAAGTTGGCGGTGCTAAACCTGAACCTCTGATTGCTGCCCTACCTGGCAGAATAATTAATCTGATGAAAACGCTGATGCCAGCGTTACGAGTTAATTGGGATAAACTATCGGCATGCAAACAAAAGAAGGACGAAAGCGTCTGACTTTTTCACTAGATTTGAAGAGGCCTTCGTAGACCACAGTGGGCAAGATATGAGTACTGAAGGAGGCCAGAGATTGTTTGTCGACAAGTTCGTGTTTAATTTACTACCTGAACTTAGTAACAAGTTAAAGGATTCTGAAAGTGCATGGGCGGTGTCGACAACAGCACAGATACTTGCAACTGCTCAGTATTACGAGAATAGAGAGAAAGAAGAGAAGGAAAAGTCAGAAAAGAAAACAAAAGATTTAAAGACTAAAGTTCTTTTGCAACAGGCGTATCCGCCTCGTTCGAATCAGTCAGATTCACAGCAGCGACCCCAGTTTCAGCAACAGCCACAATTCCAGCAAGGGACGTCCCAAAGATTTAATTATGGTTTTTCCCGACAACAGTTAGCATGGAATCAGTGTGCCTATTGTAAAAAGGAGGGCCATTATAAGAATGAGTGTCCGGTACTGCACGCACAGACTAGTGGTGTCCCAGCTCAGAGAGGTACTGTTGGATTTATGCAAACTCCTAGAGGTAGAGGACGTGGTACAATGACACCACAGGCTGATCGCCAATCGAATTATTTCGATCAGCGAAATGCACAATCTGCGCAAGCAGGTAGATCTCCACAGTATCATGTTGAAGATTATTATGATCATAATGAGGAGATTCAGAGAAGCGAGCACTAGGACAGCCACAGGCAAAGAGAGGGAGTAGTATCAGTTCCAGTTGATCAGAGTGGACCTTATGTCGCAGTAGTTACCTCAGGCGTGGTCGAACCGTTTCTGTTGGATACTGGTGCGGCAAAAAGTTCAATTATGCATGCGAAACTCCCTGGCGCACCTTTGTCTGGCTTAACGAACACTTCAGTAGGTTTTTCAGGTGCCCCTGTTCACAATCCTGTTTCTAGTCCTTTGCCAATATCTGTTGGGCCATGCGAACTAGAAGCACCCCTTATTCTAACAACCGGTTGTAATGAGAATCTGCTTGGTTTAGATCTGTTGAAACGCCTACATGCGACACTGTACTGTTCTCCTTCGGGAGTACAGCTCACATTAGGCAAAAGAGTCATCTCTCCAATGTATATGTCGATGGATAAGCTCCCACCGGAGCTGCGTTCTCTCCCTGATACTCTTTGGGCAACTGGTCCTAACGATGTAGGCCTCTTGGAAATTCCCCCTTATGTGGTAAGTCTGAAAGCAGTTTCAGATTCAAGCGCGCTCCACAAGGTTATTGTGAGAGCCCTTCAATTTACAGTCAAGCATTGAAGAGTCAATTAGATGCTCTTGTACTTCCTCCTGGTGTTGCTCTGATCCAATACGTAGACTATCTTTTACTGGCTGCTGATGACAAGGAAACTTGCAAAGCAGCTACAATTTCTCTATTACGTCATTTGTCAGACTTACATCACAAAGTGTCACCTTCTAAACAGCAATATTGTTGCCAAGAAGTGACCTACTTAGGTCATCTTTGGTCAAAGGAGGGAAGAAGGTTGACCCCAGAGAGAATCAAAGCAATTTCGCAGATGACTGTACCAAGCACACAGAGAGAAGTGCGTGCGTTTTTGGGTATTACGTCATACTGTAGGCAATGGATCCCAAATTTTTCTCTCATGGCAAAACCATTGGTAGTCCTGACTGGAAAAGGTGTTCCAAGCCCTTTGCCATGGTCTGATGAATGTCAACAGAGTTTCTCTGACTTACGTGATGCGCTGTGTTCAGCTCCTGTGTTGGGTACTCCTGACTACAGTAAGCCGTTTACTTTATATGTCCATGAAAGAGAAGGTTGTGCTTTGAGTGTTTTAACGCAACAATTTGGTGACAAACAGCGGCCTTGTGCATATTTCTCATCCACATTAGATCCGGTAGCCAGAGCATTGCCAAGTTGTTTGAGAGCTACAGCAGCAGCTGCAGTGTCTATTCGACAGTCTGCTGGACTTGTCATGAACAACATGTTAGTAGTCATGGTTCCACATGCTGTGGATACACTCATGAATCGAACGAAAACTCAGCACCTCACCAGTGCTAGACTATCAGGCTACGAGCTGACACTTTTGGCAAGTCACATTCAGATCAAGCGATGCAACATATTGAATCCAGCAACGCTGTTGCCGACTACTCAGGAGTCGAGTGATTCAGAGCCTCATGACTGTTGTTTCAGAACTGAGGAAGAGACAAAAGGTAGGATTGATTTGAAAGATACTCCGTTACTAGATCCAGACGGCAACTTATATGTCGATGGGTCGTGTTTTAAATTACAGAATGGTGATGTGACGGCCGCGTATGCAGTTACGACTTTGAGTACGATTGTTGAGACCGCAAGAGTAAGTCAGAATTCTGCCCAAGCTGCAGAATTAATTGCACTAACAAGAGCGTGTGTTTTAGCTGAGGGAAAGAGAGTGAATGTGTTTACTGATAGCCAATACGCCTTCGGCGTATCACATAGCTTTGGACGTCTCTGGAGAGAAAGAGGTTTTCTTACGTCCCATGGGACTAAGATCCAACATGGACAGTTAGTCAGTGATCTATTGGAATCTCTGACCCTACCGAATGAAGTTGCGATTGTGAAGTGCAGTGCACATCGGAAGATTACGGATGATGTTGGCCATGGGAATGCGTTTGCTGATGAGGTCGCCAAAGAGACGGCCAAGAACATGACGAGCCGAATGTATGTTGCAACGTCTGCAAGATGGATTGCTGAATCAGGCATGTGTGAGAATACGATTGAAAGTGTGAAGGCAATCCAGAATGAAGCAACTGAAAATGAGAAGAATGAATGGAAGGAGAAAACGGGTAAAATGGATTCAAGTGGATGTTGGGTTGATTTGTCTGAGCAGCAATGTTGGATGTTACCTGATGCGTATGTACTTGCGGTAGTCACGATGGCGCATGGAGCGGGGCACACCAGTTTGAAAGGGATCTGTAAAATGTTAGCTCCAGTATGGAAGAACGATGGAATCACTAAGTGTGCGGAAAGAGTGGTGAAAAATTGCATGATATGCCTGATGCATAATCCTGGCAAGGGAACCCCAACCCCAACTGGTCATTTTGCTCCCCCTTCTTGTCCCTTTGAAGTGATTCAGTTGGATTATATCCACATGGATAGGTGTAACAATCTTAAATACGTCCTAGTGGTAGTCTGTGCCTTTTCAAGATGGATTGAGGCATATCCGTTAAAGGATAACACTGCTATGTCCACTGCCAAAATCCTCCTCAAAGAGTACTTCCCCAGGTATGGTATGCCACGGATTGTTTGGTCGGACAATGGAAGTGAGTTTGTAGGGAAAGTTATGAAGAGTGTGTGTGCGGGTCTGGGTATTACCCAGAAATTCCACAGTGCGAATCACCCACAGTCAGCGGGTTTGGTTGAAGGATACAATGGCACCCTGAAGCTGAAACTTGCTAAAATTCAAGCTTCCACTGGTCTCTCTTGGCCAGATGCACTGCCTTTAGCTCTACTATCCACCAGAGCGACTGTACACTCTCGAGTAGGGCTTAGCCCATATGAGATTGTGTTCGGTCGTCCTGCTAATGTTTGGGGAGTCCCTAGGCCAAAGGAATTCAAACAGATTGAATACCCAATGTTGATTGATTATCTTTATGATCTGACTGCTAAATTAAGCCTTATTCATCAACAGGTATTCGAATCCTTGCCTAAACTGCCAGAGAGTCCAGGCCACACGTTGAAACCAGGCGACCAAGTTGTAGTTCGGAATTTCGAACGAACTCGGAACCTCCAGCCAAGATTCGTGGGTCCGTTCCAGGTACTCCTCACAACAAGAACTGCTGTACGCCTAGCTGGAAGGAAAAATTGGGTGCACGCTAGCCATACGAAGCGTGTCCCTCTCCCACTCCCCTATGACAATTGGGTTAGACAGGGATTTGGTGTATCCGAGACAGAACCTGTTCCTAGGCACATCCCTTTCAGTGATGCAGAGTATATAACGGACCACCCACGAACTGAAACACAGAACTTTGACACCTCAGCAGGAACCGCTCCTTTGAATCTTGGACCGAGTATTGTACAAAGTGAACATTTGCCACCTGTGGAGTCGAACATTTCCGCACCTGTAGACCAGCTATTCCAAGATCAGACAAGACCCGGAAAGTACAGATATAATCTACGTTCTCATGTTATGAACTAATGACATTGCATAATTACCTTTCTGTTTGAAAACTGTTTTGATCTTACTGCATTCCATTCAGTCAGGAAGTTTGCTCAAAATTTTTATCTTTTTGTTTTTATTGTTTCTCTCACCTTGCCATCTGGGTTACCGTAGGGTCGTAACGTGTGCCTTGTTTTAATTTGCAGGGAATCAGACATAAGGTCGGTTTCTTCTGTCTATCTTGGGAACTCCCAGGGTAAACAGAGGCAAGTTTTTAACAGGTACAAACCATCCGTTGCGAACGGTTGTAGAAGATGGAGCTTCCTGAACTGCGACGGGTTAATGTCATAAATGTGCACAAGACAAAGCTATATGACATATTACATAGTAAATGTTTTCTAATGCAATGTACTCTGACACTTCTAATTGTTTTGATAACTTTGGTAGGCGGAATTATTTTTGGTATTCAGTTGATCTTTACACCTGTTACATCTACAGTATCTCCCCATGTTCCTGTTTCTCCGACTGTTGTTTCTCTCCATTCTTTCCATCCTTTTCCTGCCCACGAGCAAGCTCGACGCTCTGAGTTTATAAATAACACTTTCATTCAGCTCTTGCACCAACATCAACTAGTGGTTAACACAACAAACTGCTGGGTGTGTGGCTTGATACCACATACCATGGACAAGGGCATCCCTTACCTGGTCCTGCCCTTTAGTTATAATGGATCATTCTGGGCATTTCAGACCATGTTCGCTTATGCCCTAGAGACCTATCCTCCACGACCTCCGCGTTCCACTCGGTATAACTCTGCTAATAGAGCCTTGGTAAAAGGAATCACTGACATGGTTAGAGATGTCAATAACACTCCGTTCATTCCCAAGGACGAATTGCGAGTTTACATGGGTTGGAATGTTACGGAATATGGCATTACTCTGGGTGAGAACAAACGTAAAAGCTCGACTCCGATCTGGGTCGTACCCCACCAAGGTCAGGTCTGTTTGCAAGGAAATGGGAGGAATCCGAAAGCTCGACTAGGGAAGAGTGACTGTATCGAAACATATGTTTTCCCGTCACAGTCTTCCCCTGCATTCTTAGCTGCTAAGGGTACCTATTTTGTTTGCCAAGACAGAGCATACACATGGTTGCCTGCTGACTTCTCAGGCTCATGTTATATCGCTCAACTGTTACCTCCGACATACACTGCTGCACCGGACTATCACAAAACTAGAGTTGTGAGAGGTGTTTTCAGTAAGGAAGATACTGCTGGCCAAGAAGCAGGAGACTTCTTCAAAGGTTTCCTTCCGTTCTGGGGGCCTATGGCCAACAGTAGAAACTTACGTCAACTAACACGGGTAGTTGAATCCACTATCACCAAAACTGCGGGTGCCCTTAGTAACCTGACAGCTGAGCTTCAAGCGGATCGCCTCATGACGTTACAGAACCGTATGGTTCTTGATGTGTTACTTGCAGATCGAGGTGGAGTGTGTAAGATGATCCAATCGAGTTGCTGTGTTTTTACCCCAGATAATGCGCCAACGGTGTACAAGGCCATCTCTAAGTTACATAAGATCTCTGACTCTATTCATGTAGAGGAAGGTGACTGGTCATTAATGGGATGGTTCTGGAGCCTGTTGTCTGCGTGGGGATGGAAGGTTCTGATAGTCACTGGTGTTGCGTTGGTATTTATATTTTCGTGCTGTCTCATTGTTCAGTGTGGTCCTGCCTTATGTAACCTCTGCATTTCAACATGCGTAAGAAGACCACCTGTTTTTAGAGATACGCCACAGGATAGAGTAATGCTTCAACAACATATCAGTGACCTGATGAACATAGAAATGGATTCTGACATAGAGTGAGTTATTGCCTATGTAAGGGCAAAAGGACGGTCTGAGGTTCTGTAGCGATCCGAACCCGTGAATTCGGTATCGTAGTACTGACACGATTTTGGTACCAATGAACCGCAAATGATCCATTATATGCATAACAGTGTTTTCGCTACGCAACTAGCATGAATTCACTGAGAAATAGGGCATTCTGTTGTAAAGTCATGGCATCCATTTTAGTTACGGCATCCATTTTGTTTCTTGCCCTCACATAGTCAATGAACGGGCGATGACCCCGGCAGAGTCACCTTGTTAAGGACACGTAAGCTCGAGCCCCGAGAAAGGCTGACGCTGCATGACTAGGCAGAATCAAGCTGCCTCCCCTGCCTGAGGCCAGTCCTGCTATACTGGTTCTCGTGTCCGTTGTTCTGACTGAAAGGCCGAAGACGGTAGCCATGCCCGTTTATGATCCATAAACACCTCTTATCCTACTTTTCAATCCTTTGCACCTGGCTCTGCTCCTCTCCTTCTGGGCTTTTACAATGGGGAGGTTACGATTTTTATGATGGGGAGGATCGGGCAAAGAATGGAAAACTGTCAAGGGAATCTGATCGAATACCGAAAACCTACGACTAATTATTATTTGATGTCTATTTACTGTTTGTTTGGGATACCGGGTTGGGCATGAAAAATATTCGTGTAATGTTGCCTAAAGACATTTTGCGTGTATTTAAAGAACAACCCACTTAATGCAATTTGAACAGTCTCGTAGATTCTGCCTCTGTGTGGTTCCTATGACTTCTGTGTCCCTGCAGTAAATAAACCTTGGTCTTTGACGCCACCATCGAGAAGCCCGTGTCTCTGTTTATTTGTGCACCGAGACAGGAGGAACTCAGGGGTCTTTGGGTGTTGTTTCCCTGACACCTCTGGACTCTTGAAAGTCCAGAACCTCAGCAGGAGGACTGCAAGGTACTGGTTGTGGATCAGCATTGTCATAGATGCTGGAGAACTTGCTGCTGAACAACGTGGACAGCTAGGTGCAGAGGTCCTAAGAGAGGGTTGTGCTGGTGGAGCTTGCTGCCATAGAGGTGATACCTTTCACTATGGCAAATTTTTCCATGGTGCTGTTGGTGCTGCATTTGATAGTTAGTGATCACTCAGTGTGTAGTGTCTCTGATTTGCTGATGGTAGTGTCTGAGGCTGGATTTGTAAGTGCTCTTCTCAGTGACATCGTGATTTTGAGGTCAAGCTGCATGCAGTGGAATATGCTGTGTACCAGCATGCTTGCAGACTGGTTCTCACGGCTTTGTTGACTCTGAGAGTAGCCTTGATGCCTGCACAGGCGGTGATCCGAGTGTGAAGTTGGAGATGGATTTGGGGAGGTTGTTTTTGACTCAAGGCCTGTGGTACTGGTTTGGAAGATCAGGAGCCTTCTGAGATCTTGTTCCAATCCCATTGTGTTGAGGGTATTTCTGCGGTGGTGTGGGGTGACTATGTAGAAGTTGATGAGGGCTTTGTCAGACCAGATAAGTGGTGTCTGCTTGTCTACTGCAATGCCACTGAACTGAGTGAAGATGGGGGCCAGTAGGTGTCTAACAGCATGTGTGGGGCTTTCCACTTGCTAGGTGAGTCCGAGGTTGAACAGGTCTTTGATTAGGTTGGTCATGTTTGGATCGGTATGGTCCCCCAGGTGGTAGCTAAGATTGCTGAGAAGGATCAAGGCATTGGAGTGAAGGATCGCTGGATCTCCCCGTGCCTAACAAAAATTAATGTGTCTGTTTGTATTTCAACTGGTGCTCCTGTAAAATCCTTCGGGTCAAGTTCGCGCTAATCAAAACTCGCAAAACAAATGGATGATACCAGATCTAGAACAACTGAACTTAAGAAACACACCAATATTTTGTGAGGTTGACGTCGTTTATGATGGCAGTTTTAAAGTCCTGGCATAATAATTTGCTAAATCTTACACTTATTTTATTAATGCTCTACGGATGCACCACTATTCAAGCATGTGAATCCCCGAGTGCACAAAATACTTTTTTGGAAAGGATTGTTTTTATCATGGCTCAAGCATTTTGAAATAGTTTCTATATTTCACGCGAGCCTGTGGTAAAATGTTTGAATTAAATATGAAGCCTCCTCATGTAGAAATTGCTTGCTGCTACAGGGTAATGTGAAAAGCCAAACAATGATTTGCATTTAGAATGATATTAATGCTAATACATGTTTATGTTTATCTAGAAATAGCCCTTAGCCAGTGGAGATGCAGTGAACATTGCACTTTAAATGGGACTGTATTCCAAGACACTCTCGGGTCTTATGCTGGGTAAATCACTGTGAAACACAGAATAGCTCGGAATTAATGTACACTTCATGGAGCTTTGCGAGTCCCTTTTTTCTCCAAATGATGAACTTATCTTTCCTAATCCTACTAAACAGAAATGGCATCTTCACTAATTGGGTACACAGAATAATAAAAAGAGGGGGCACAGTGTATGAAGTCCTACTGGCTGGAGAGGGCTCAAAGGCTTGCAATGAACCGCAGTTGGGCATCCTCACCGCTGAAGCATTGAGACCGATATAATGGAATGAGTTGTTGCCAAGGGTATCCTTGAAGTACTTTTCTTGGCCTAAGCATTAAGACAAAACTTTAGAGTAATGTGCCTGGGCTGTGTTGTGTACAATGCAATTAATCGACAAAAAAGGTAGTGACATGAAGACGGTATATGCTTAAACAAAATTTGATTAAAAGGAGAAAAATGTAGAAAAGCAAATTGGCAGAGAAAGGAATAAAACTACGTTCAGAGGTTTATCACATCAAATTGTTTTAAAACCTTCCCATGCAAAGCAAAGGAACCCGACTATTTCGTCAATAAGGTGAGCTGGAACTCCTCATTAAGGAACAGCCTCCCCTTGTGTGGTTTGGCAGCATCCAGACACCAAGTGAAGCCCACCAGTTGAGCAGATGCCAGCTTCCTAACTGATGTGTTGTGGATGACATCCTTTTCTACTTATACTTTCCTGCGTCTCTGTCCTCTGGAATACTTTATTTTGCCACTGCTAGTAGAATGTATCCAGATCTATTAGTGTAAACTATTAGGCCCTGTCCTTTAAGCAGTCCAGGAAAGTAATTGTTCTTTAGAATTCAATCCTATTGAGTTGAAATAAAGAATCACGAATTAGGTTATATCTCCCTAACATGATTAAATTAAAAATTAATTTGAACATGTGTATTTTTAATTTAAAACCGCATTTGAACAATTAACTGCCAACCATTAAAATTATGAAAATTTAAGGCAGTACTGGAGATATGAGCAATCAGGAATTCCTATTGGAGTCACCAAGGGTCAGGAGGACTTGCATGGGGTTAGGCCCTTCCTTTTTCAGGCTTATTTTCTATGGCACTCAGTGCTGGGGACCCTGGGCCTTATTCACAAAGGTAAACGTACACTTTTGATGTAAGTTTACTATTTTTTTTCTTATTCACAAAGAAAGTTTTACATCTAGTATCTTTACCACTGCAGACACAGTCCTATTTCTTAATGTGTGGCGTTCTCTGCAGTTATAAAGATACTACACGTAAAACTACGCTTGGAGTTTGTAAATAGCAAAAGAATAGTAAATCTGCACCAAAAATGTAAGTTTAGCTGTCTGAATAAGGCCCTCTGATAGGAATGTTCTCTTATTGTGCTCTGAAAATCATCAAATACCCCATCCTTCCTGCCTCTCCATTATCACGAGTGGTACCTCATAACACTCGCATGGATTTGTTACTGCTCTTTAAATGAACTGATCATAGTGGTAATGATTATGAAGTTAATAATCACTTAAAATTAATCCTGTCCTCCTCCTCCTCCTCCTTCATCTCCTCCTCCTAACTTGAACAGGGGTCATCTTCCACATGTTATCACGGTCGGAAACTGCATGCAAGTTGTCTGTGGAGAGGTACAAACCTATGGGAATGTGGACATTTATCAACATTCAGTCTCCTGATGAATTCACTGCAGTCACTGGCACATGTACCGCACTTATCGATGGAAGGAGGATAGAGTTTTTACTGTAAAAAATATATATCTACATTGCAAAATAATATTTTTACACTCACCCCTAGCCCATGAGTTAGGAGCTGATGAGAGCACCCGGGCAGCAATTAATTATGTGAGCCTTTTGGAATAGGTTTATAAAAATGGTGGCATACATAGATGTGGTAGCTGTTTAACTTTTGGGTTTACAAAAGTGTACATGCCCCCTTGGGTAATACTGATGAGCAGCCATCTTCAGTCCATGCCTAACACTTACCTTGTTGCTTCTTAGCCATTCCAGTGTAGCTTTTACTGTTTGCTTTGGGTCGTTTATGGTGAACATGTCCCCTCGTTTAAACTTTCAACCAATAAAAGGTTTTTGCAAACACGTTTGCGCTCTTTTCTCCTTTCATATTCAATTTTATCCTAACAGGTTTCTCAGTCCCTCGCAATGAAATCAACCTAATTCAATGCATTTCAGTAAAAAAGTTATGTTTTAATTTCATCAGACCACATAACCTTTTGCCGCACATCTGCAGAGCCTCCAGCGTGTCATTTTTCCATTATTCAAGCAGCGGAGGAGCGTCGTCCCACTGATCTGAGAACAGTATAAAAAGGAAAAATAAAATGATAATAATGCAATGTTATTATCATTTTATTTTTCTGTTCCTGCTTAGGTGCAGGATGGGGCTGGCTGGGCTGCCCAGAGCATGGGCCAGGGGGAGGAATGCTGAGCACACGCTAAGTGTGCATGATGGTTTGGCCGTCGTCTTGGGCCGGCCAAACAGTCATGTGCACTTTCCATGTTCTCCACCAGCTGTATTGCACAGCCTGGGTGGAGAACATGCACAGCCTCTCAGTCCCTCTTTGAGCGCCGAACCACGGCGCTCATACCAATCACAACGCTGCTGTAATGCAGCATCGTGATTGGCTTGGGGGGAGTCTAGGAGCCTGTGTGCTTCCTGGTTCCTGCTTCTGGAGTCGACTAAAGAGGACTGAGAGGCGGCGGCTAGCCTGCAGGTAAGTGTTTTTTTCTTCTTCATTTACCCCCCCCTCACCGCCACCCACATTAAGTAGTGGCCACCACTGGATTCTAGGTAAGATTCACAGAGTAATGACTTCCTTCTTGCCACTCCACATGAATTTATTCTACAATCGAGTGATTCACTAATTTAAAAGAGGCGGAGACCAATTGACTTGGTTTGGATTATGAAGAAAATTACTTACACTTGAGCTAATTAGAACTTCTTTTACAATGACAGTGAACACTTTTCTAATGAAACTATTTCAGTTTTATTTTTTTACTAATATTTTACAATTTTGTAGAATGCTTTTTCAGTCAGAATTTTGTAGATACCACGTGAGGATAACGAGAAAATGATTTTAGCACATACCATTATTTAGGGAAGATAATTGTGAAGTGTCGATGGGCTGCCATCTTGTTCAGGGTTTGTTGTTAACACTTGGATGATTAGAATAGTAGCAAGCACTGTGAACATGATAAGGAATACAAGGTTCGGTGGGTCCAGGCAAGGATAAGAAAAGGATAGATTGAAATTAAAAAGTGCAATTAGCTATGATCTAGCGATTGGAGACTACACTCCTTATCAGGTAAACACAATTTAGCAGAGTGAAACAGAAATAAATATTGGAAGCACAAGGAGCTGAGATTTAGATCAAATACAAGGCAAAACATGGGCTTATTACAGAATAATCAAAATGTGGCACAAAGAAAACTGCATAAATATTCATGAAAGGCCAATTACTGAAGTGCAGATAAATGCAAATTAACAAAGTTTATTAATCCCTGGTTAGGCAGAATCTAAGCTCAATTCTAAGTGTTAAACTCATAAAGAGCACTGGCTCAGCATCCCTATAGCAAATTTAAAAGCAACAAGAATTGGCATAGTCAATAGGTTTTGCCTTTGGGACCTAATACGTGTTTATCCATTCAGGACATTCCTGGGTGCTCTGCCTCCAGGGATTGAAGAACTATATCATTTTCACACACTGGGCCATGCAGTGTGATTCAGGAATAAGTGGCTTGCCTCAGGAAACATTTATGGACACATTTAAAGGCTTTTTAATGCACAGACAGAAAGACAAGTGCCTCAATACAAGTCAACAGCACAATAACATTCTGTGTGTGAGTGCCTCACTAGAGTTTTGAACAGCCTATGAAAAAAAAGCAGTGAAGTACTTTCCAAGGGCAGAGACATCACATCCCTCCTCGCCCAGCACTCTATTTTCCTGGCACCCTTCTCCAGAGTTTTCCATTCAAAACACTGCTTGCAACATCTGATTACCAGCAAGCCCCCAGCTCCGCCCTCTGTCCCAGCCTACTGGGCATAGGAGTGCTGGTTAGAGCAACAACAACAAGATGCCCCCATTTGTCAGGTAGAGGGGAAATAATGAATAAACAGTGTCAGCATTGGCATCACTTAATCTTAACGCACCTAAAAACAAAAAGTAAGCCTGACCTTGTGTAAAGTAACTGGAGCTTTTGTAAAGTGCTCCAATACCTTCAAGTCAGTCAAGTTTGCGGTCTATAAAATGCCCCCATAAATTGATCTTGGCTTGTGTGATGTTACTCGTATAAAGCTCTCCAACACCTTTGGGTCACTCAAGTTCACATTATATGATAAAAAATGCCTCATAGTCCCTGGGGGGCTGCCGTAAATGTGCTTTAAATTTAGAGCTCCGAGCAGCGAGGCGGGCATGCAGCGACCTGGGAGGAGGTTGGAGGGACGAATGCTGCCCTAATTTGTCAGGTTGAGTGGGAATAATGCATAAACGGGGGCAGCAGCAGCAAAAGTTAATCTCTGAGCACCTAAATACTAAAAATATTTACCTGGCCTTTTGTAATGTAACTGGCGCTTTTGTAAAGTGCTTCCATACCTTTAGGCCAGTTGAGTTTGAGCTCTATAAAAATGCCCCCAAAAATTAATCTGACGTGTAATATAATCAGCGCTCATGTAAAGTGCTCCAACACCTTTGGGTTGTGAACAAGCATCAGAGAAAATGCGATGGAAGTTGCCCAAGCCTTGCCCTTAACTGAGCTGCAAGGGTGGGCTGCTGAAGATGCGGTGACCGAGGCTCACTAATGCAACAAGTAGCGAAGTTGGAGGGGCTTGAGGTAAATCCTCGAACCTTGAAGTCAGAAAAAAATAAAAAGGCATTTTAAGAAAACAGTATCTGAAGCGTCTGACATTTCATCTTGGTGTTTGAACGAGACGGGGAGATTGAGTGTCAGGCGCCAAAGCTGAACCACTGAAGGCAGGCAAACAGTGACACGAGCAGGAATCAGTGAAAAAAATAGTCCCCCAAATAGACACATAAACACAGAAGCGTAATGGTAATAGTAATTGGGCAGTGCTCTGTGGGAGGAAACCAAACATAAAAAGGAGGGACAAAGAGGAAGGATTAACCCCTAGCAAGCATACATTTTTGAGCAACAATCAAAAGGACGACTAAAAAGGCAATGGGAGGGATGTAAGGCCACAGATTGAATACAGCATGTCTCGAAGAGACAGTGCATGCTCTGCCTAGGCTAGACCTAAAAAGAGGAGCATAGTAAGTCTTCCATGAAAAATTAACCTTCAAAGTGAAAGGTAAAGTAATCCCTCAAAGCGGAAACCTGAATTTTTAATAGACAAATCACACAAGCTATTAATAGATTCTGAAAATTCAGCATGGTATGATCATGGTTAGGGTCGCACTGGAAAATCAAACACAACAATGTATTTTAGAAGTCATTTGTACTAACCCATTTCTTAAAGTAAGAGAACATCTTCCACTTGCTCTCATCAACTGCACCCCAGAGACATACTGTACAAAAGAAACGTGTCTTTAACAATGGTTTACACTAACATTTCCAATGGAAGTTCTTGGAAATTATACTTTGAACACATGATGGAAGCTTCATTCATTCAATATACACACTTTCTAACATTGTTGTATATCACGATTACATTTATGTTATTCACTTGATGCTCTTCAGAAATAAGGGAGAAATGTCTTTGCAACAGGACAGTAATTGGGAGGAGAAATGGGCAGAAGAAAGCAGAGTAGAATACCGGAAGCTGCATCCATTTTAAGAATAATGGCGTATTACACGAAAATGTGGCATAACTATTCATTGTATTATTTATACTTCTAAGCAACCTAGGTAATCCATTTCAGGTACAAAATCATTAGTTCATTAGTTACAACTCGAAGTAGCATTATCATTAATAATCAGAAATAATTTTCACACAACATTTGAATATTTTGTTATATTTTGGAAACGCCACAACCCTTTCTCCTAGACATAAACCTTTTTCTACTTCCTACATGACTTTGCTCTGATTATTTGTTTAACTTTCTTGCTGCTCTGCCAAAGCGGAACTCAGAGTTATAAAACTCAGAAACAGGTAATGGTTAAAGCCCGTCAGCCAGTCCCTTAAAAGTCCTAGCAGAGGTTTGTGCTTATTTAGCCACAACTCTTGCCAATGTCCCAACTGACCTGTGCCTCTGCTTCCCTATCCCAAACTTCAAGAGACCTAGAAAAGCAGAGGTTTGACTCCTGCCAGTACTTGTTCATATGCAGGGCTGAGCATGATTAGATGCACTTTTATTGTATCTAAGGATCCCTGACCACGCCCTCTTTGTTGTATGCCCTGCACCTCAGCGTTACTAAGGTTCATTGCACTTTCCCTTGTCTGTTTAAGAAAGGTGTGACTCCACTGTTAGTGTGTTTTTATGACGTTTAAGGGCCGACAGGTGAACAGTCACTTTGCAATCACTGCTACTTTAAGCAGTTCTGCAAGATTCCAATAAAGCAACACAAAGCATCGCATACACCACCCATGAAGGTTATTTCTTTAGTATTATGCTTAAAAGAATTGAGAATTAAGTGCCCTGTTCTAAATAACTTAGTTTGAACTGTTTTCAGAACATCATAACATACCAGCATTGCTAACCTCTGAACCAGGCCTCTAAGCATTCTCCAAACAGCGAAAATTGTCGCCTGATGATGCCGAATACATGTTCGGCGGATATATATATTTCCATTAGTGTGGATTAAGCCACTTTCCTTTGCGAAACATTGGGTTTGTATTTAGAGAGGCCTTCGACACGTTGCTCCCCATAATCTGAGACAACACTTATCAAAACAAAATGCGTTTCATTGCTAAAGTTTCTAGTTCGACCCACACCGTGCGTTAAATATGAGCAATTATATGTTCAAGGCACAGATAAAAGTGCTGCTGAGGACATATGGTGGCTTATCTCAAGGACAATCAAGGACACAGAGAACATCCGCGCGCAGAAACCACACAAACTCATAAATAGTGGCAGAGATCATGGATGGGATAAGTGAGGCAAATGAGCGGGAAAAAAACACAAAGGTTGCTATGATACCCATGGCAGCGACTGAGCTTATAGTAAAGATAGCGAGGCGACATGAGTACCAGTTCAGCTCAGTGATGAGAGGACGGCGACAGCTTTCGAGCCTAGACTGGGCTAGTTTTGGGCGGTATTTCAACAGGAATATGCTTAAATATTTAGGATGGGCAATGGCCTCGCTGACAAAATAAGTTAACTTTCAAAATCCATGGGGAACATAGTGATGTCTATCCTCAGTAAGATGCCCTAGCATTTCAAGCTATTACTTGGGTCCATTGAATGCTATAATAATAATAATGTTTTGTTGATGTCTAATGGGAGGGATCAAAGATCCACTCCTTTTCCTCCTGATATGCGGTCACGTGTTTGTGTTTTGATGGTGATTTTTATGCCAATTATTGTAGAGCTAGGGCTTCAGATCTAGATCTGAATCTTTTGATAAGTTACTGAATTTCAAAGAGAAGAACCAACCCCTTCCAGCAACATGTACACAAATGACCTGGTCAAGAAGGTGGTCAAAACATATACTTGGTGAAACTACCAAAAAGACAATTGAAAATGGATGACCATAAAACGGTGAAAAGCAAATAAATCATGTATCCAATAAATCCTAGATTACGATTGCATTCCTGCACGGATTATTGCAGTGACACAGAACTGCTTTTATTGCATCTTGAAAATAGTGCACATTAGGGTCACAGGTTATGAGGAATGCGCCAAATATATAGTAGTGTTATGGCCAGTTCATATCCGGAAACATAAAATATTATACATATTTCTAACGCAAAATAGTTTCTCAGTGGAGCAATTTTACCAATAAAACATGACATACATAACCACTATATTGATTATCTCATGTGAATCTTGCTTGATGAGAGGCACGCATATATTCAAGTCAGATGCAGGAACTAGCTCCTTAGTCAGGTGGCTAGTCCTTCTGGAATAGCTTGCTGAGTAAATGGAGGGGCTGTCCAAATTATTTCATATATCCATATGAATGGTAGACACATCTGAGCCATAGAAATTCACATCATTTTTTGTATCTACTGTAGAATTGAACGCATCAGTATATTATTCAAAATTCAAGACATGGGGTCCTTATATGTGCCCCTGCACCATGACGTATCCACCCACTCAATTTTGCAAATCTCTGGTATGAATGTATTCCTTGAAATGGGTCTGTGACCACTGTCAACATTTTGTGAATTGTGTGTTCAAAAGAAATCGTATCGCAAAGATTAATAAGCAATGGCAAAGCCAATAGGTCTCACCTATGGGAGAGCTGTTGACTTTGGCAATGTGTTTTAGCCAATATGTACACCAGTGTGCCTAACAGTTAGTGGCGTGAGGTGGGGTGGGGTAGATTGGGGGAGTGGGGTCAGTATGTAGTGGTGTGGAGTAGTTTGGGAAGGGGTCAGGTAGATTGGAATGGGGTGGGTTAGACTGGAGTGGAAGGGGTAGACCGAAGTGGAGAGGAGTATATTGGAGTGGGGTAGATTAGGGTGGAGTGGGGTAGACTGGAGTGGGATAGATTGGGTCAATTAATGGTATGGTATATTGGAGTGAAGTGGGGTAGACTGGAATGGAGTGGGGTAGATTGGAGTGAGATTGGTAGGAGGGGGTAGTTTGGAGTGGGGTAGATTGGAGTGTAGTTGGATAGAGTTGTGTGGGGTAGATTGCGATAGGATAGAGGAGATTGGGATGGGATGGATTGGAGTAAGGTAGATTGGCATGGAGTAGATTGGGTTATGGTGAAGTAGATTGGAGTGGAGTAGTTTGGGGTAGACAGGAGTGGTATAGACTGCAGTGGGGTGATTGGATGGTGGTAGATTGGAGTAGGGTAGTTTAGGGTGGAGTGTAGGGTAGATTGGAGTGGGGTCGAGTGGGTTAGAGTGGACTGGAGTGGGGTAGATTTGGGTTGCATGTGATAGATTGGAGTGGGGTAGATAGGAGCAGAGTGGGGTATATTTGAGTGGCGTTCGGTAGATTGGTGTAGAATGGGGTAGATTGGGGTGGGGTTAATTGGGTTAGATTGAGTGGAGTAGAGTGGAGTGGGGTAGATTGGAGCCGAGTGAGGTAGATTCAAGTGGGGTAGTTTTGAAATGGGGTAAATTGGCAGAGTGTGGTAGGTTGAAGTGAAGTAGATTAGATTGTAGTGAAGTGGAGTGCAATAGATTGGGGTACATTGGATTGGAGTTGGAAAGATTGGAGTAGGATAGAATGGAGCAGTGCAAGTGATGTGGAGGGGTGTAGAGTGGAGTGGCATCTTGTATTGTGGAGTGATTGGTGTAGACTGGAGTGGCATGGAGTTGAGTGGCGTGATTAGAGGGGATTTGAGTGGCGTGGCATAGAGTGGAAGGGCATAGAGTGGAGGGGCATATTGTGGAGTATGCATGGTTCAGTAGTGCACTGCTAATAAAGACAACACATTTTCAATTGAAATGACCATTACATTTTCACCAAAATAAGGTTTTACTGCATGCAAACAATAATGTGTGCAAATGTCATCACCTATAGTATTGATGTGTTTTGATCTTATTGAAATATTTGTTTCTATCACACTTAAGAATTACAAAAAGTGCTTCATTTGTTCTAATTCTGAAAACATCAGCACAGTTTATTTATTTTTTGTTGTTTGCTGGAAATAAAGTATCACATTCTCTCCTCTTACATGAATACACAGCAGGATTGTCACATAAATTCTCACACTTTGAAGTCAGAGAAAAAAAAAGTAAACACCAGGTTCCCTGAGAGCTTGACATTTGACCTCGGTCTTTGAATACACAGCAAATGTTATGAGATAAGAACAAGATTGAAGGCCTGTTTACAGAAAGCAAGTTAGTGGAAGAATATAGTAAACAAGATTTGGGCAACGAGAGAAACAAACTCAAGCTGGACAGCTGAAAGCAAATAAAGCCAGCAAATAGAAAGCCTATGGTAAGCAAAGGAGGGTAATGCATTCCTAGGTCAGCTTTCTGAATGTCCTTAAGAAGTCTTTAGCAAACCAGACAGCTGTGCTGTCTGGTAGGCTGCGTCCTAAAAATGAAAGGTCTGCAAAGTAAGAAACAAAGGAAACCATAGCCAATAGGTCTCACTTTTGGGACCTTGTAAGTATTTATTTAGTTATGCAGCACAATATCCTTGGTGCAACAACATCACTTCTAAGGTCCCAAAGGCGAGACCTATTGGGTATGCCACTGCTTGTTTCTATATCTCTGTGGGACATGCTGCTGGCAGGTCCTTACTTTGGTAGATTGCCACCCAGTGTAGACGAGGGTCTGTGCCCTCCCTTCAGTAAGCGGTGGTGGCAGAGTGACACTCTGGGCGGGGTGGTAAGGAAAGGGGCTGCAGGCCTCGGGGTGGGTCCAGTCCAGGGCAGTGTTTGTTAGTGTATTGCCGTGCTGGGCTGGTGGTAAGGAAATGGGTTTCAGGCCTGGTGGTGGTACGCGGTGTCCTATGTGGTGCAGTGTTTTAGTCTAGTGTTGGGGTTGCTGATGCTTTGCCGAGTCCGGGAGCTGCAAGCACGACCCCGCTTGCCCTGTTGCGGCGCTTATGATCTGTGTGTATTTAGCGGCTAGAGGCCGTACACTGTGTGCTGTATGCAGGCAGCAGCGGCGTATCTGCACTGCATTATGTGAGGTAATGAACAGGAATGCCTCAGTTAGGGGTCACGTGGTACGGTGCGTTACGCGTACATTAACTCTTTCCATACTGAAAAACGTGCGTGGTGGCTCACCGTATTACTTAGCACTATTTTCTGACAAATAACTTGAGTTGCTTTCAAATAATGGATACGTTTCCAAAACGTGAAGTTATTTACAAGTAACTACTACTCACCCGCAGATTGTCTGGAATTGTTGGGGATGGGGGGCTGGAGGGGGCTGTCCAACTAACACAGCGATAACCCCTATTGTAACGACAACTCCATTACTAAATGTAGGACATCCCTAAACAAGCATTGGTCGTGGGGAATGCAAATATGGGGGCTGCAGCGGGAGAGAGAGAGGCGGAAGGAGTTGTGTGCATGCACGTGCGCGCCGGCAAACACACGAGGGGGGAGTGCGCAGCAGCGCCCAACGTGAAAGTAATCTGCAAGCTGGCAGCTGTGCACATTCACGCTCGTGTGAACGCAAGCATTAGGCCAGCAAAAGCCGGTGGGAAGCACTTTTAAATCCCACTTACTAAAAGTCGAGCAACAGCGCATGCGCTGCTGTAGGCTCGACCTAAAAGGGAAAGCAGATGGGCACAGTAAGGGAAGGAAAGAGGAGAGAGAATAAGGAAGGAATGGATAAAGTGAGAAGCGAGAATGGGGAAAATGGAGGCATGAACTCCAGCGCACTAAATAACAATAAGTCAGTCCCTAGCCCATAGTACACACATTGATAATGGAATTAAAGCGTGTGTACATTATATTTTGTGTGTTCAGTAATTGGTGCATTTCAGCTTTAACAGCCATCTATATTTAGACCAATCCCTTTTTGGTAATCAGATAGTCTTCTGCTTTGCTTCCTAGTTATCTTGATATTTGGATTTATTCTAGAACACGAAGCATAATGAAGGTAAAACAATGCATTCAGTCAAGTCCCTTGAGCTCTTGTCAGCACTCATTGCATGAAACAGCTGGCCGCTTCCTCCCAATGCTTACTACACTGATATGTGCTGGGAATGCTAATGTACTAATAGATGCAACAAATCTCCTGAGGGTCCAGAGAGCATTGCATGCTGCCCTCATTACAGCACCATTCTGGTCGTCCAGGCAGGTTTTCCATGTGTGGTGAATATGTAGTATCAGGGCTGTATGTAGGTTGATCTAAACCCAAGGAGCAAAATTTAGCGACTGACTAAAACGCTTAACATAGTATCAGCAAAGAGTATATTTAGCAGTGGATAAAATCAGAGCAAGTGGTCACAAGGCGATTATTGACACGCCATCAGTGAGATCCTGTTCCCTAGTTTTGCCGTAATACATTTGGTTTAAAATACTTTTTAGCTGTAAAAGTGCCACCTACGAATGTGATTGCTGATTGGATCACGTTACATGATGGGAATATAGGAGGTTATGAGGCCCTATGGGGTATACATTTTAAGTGCTGGTCTACAGATGTCTGACGGGGCTGTGCCACAGACATTTTCAAATGTGACTTGTTGATTAATCTCTTCAATTGCTGTTGCTTCTCTGAATCCTTGATGTGATATTGTAGTCTATATACACTTACATAAACCCTTTTGTTATTTTACCCCTGGGATTTCTATCCTTTATTGTCCATTACTATCATTTGTTGAAACTTTGTATTTTTGTCACTTGTATCATACTCATCCTTGCATCTTTTTCATACTACATTTAACTGCTAATAAGTACATTAATAAATAAGTATGAAACAATATAATATATATGTAACGATACAATCAATGTTTGTAGGAAAATTGATTATTATTTGAGGGCAAGTGTCCAGCTCATGGGGTAGTGCTGGCACCTGCTAGATGCCATACAATTAAAGTAAAATAAACCTGTGATGCATTTTGAGACCGACCTTGATTGAGTCCTATTCGGATACAGCAAGTTTATTGGTTCCGGAGAAGGTCTGGAAGTCTTTCTCTCTAGGTCTGTAACAGGACGGCCTGTCTTGGATGTCCATTCGTTTTTCAGTGCATCCATGTTTACCATCTGCCAAAGGTCACTCTAAAGCACGTGTTTGATGCTGTCCAGTCTGAGCGGCCTCAGGCGCGAGCGCCTGTTTCATAATAATCATGGGTTAGGATAGTCATGGATGCCTCTTTGTAAATGTGAAGTTCCCCTCTAGATATGGTGGCATTATATATCAATAAGCTCACTCAGTATTACAAAAGGTGCCGCACTGTCCTTCTAGTAGTAGTATCTCTCTTAATTTTGCACCACTCACAAATATGGCATTTCAGTTTGAGGTATGGCTGTGAACAGGTTCACATACTCGTAACAATAAAATCTTCACTGTAAGAATTACGAAAGCCGAGCCTGCTCTTCTCAAAGAACATTAAAATGAGGTATACATATTTTCCCATAAATCTCCTGTCAGTGTTTCAGGATGCTTCACATACTATGATCACAACATCTACCTTAATTACTAATGCAGCCGTCGCAGTATGCCTTTGTGAACTCCTTTGCTAATTACTGTAAGAGTTACATTTAATAACTCGCTTTGCGGTTCCTGGAACAGCTATCATATTTAACTTTGAAATGTATTCTTGCCTTTGCTCCACTCGTAAAATGGAATCCCCGTTGAGGCCAATTTGAAAATCAGAATTCGGTTCTCTGTTAAAGCCTGCAGCATAGAGCAGGGGAATACACTGCCTCTGAAATGCGTGAGGAAACCAATGTATATTCTTTACTGAATAAATAGTTTTCTGATCTGCTTTTGGACTATTCTGCACATGCAGATTGAATTTAAACATTCGAGAAGGTAACACAATTGCTAAGGGGCAAAAATTAATTCAACTGGAAGCCAGCTCAGAACAAGCTATCTGATCCTGCATCACTTTTTGCACTAATTGCCATTGTATTATTTTCCAACCAAGTTGAGGTCCGGGTAAGATAGTTCTACAAAATGAATAATGCATACTTAAGCTGAGCAGGATCTCTTAAAGGGGTCTCTTTTTTAATGGTTTAACATAAATTCCAATAAAACGAGCTGAGTATGAAAAGCAAATAGGAAGTATGTTGGCAGAGTCAAAAGTGTATTTTCCTGCCAAAAACTCTGATAGGCAAGTTAAGCGTCTTTTTTCCTCATTCACCTCAGGCTCAAAACCACAATTATCCAGTATTCTATCCTTTTGGGAGGGAAGGCCTCACCACTGAGGTATTTTGACTTTCTTTTGGGTAGCCCCCTCAAGGAGCCGCGTTTCTCAAAATTGAACAGCAATAGGTGTAATCATCAGATCGTCGAGACCACTTTACTTTCTGCCACATTTACCTGCCATTCGAAACCATCCATCGCATCAGGGGTTGCCAAAATGTACTTCCCTTAGTATTCGCATCTGCAGTATCTATTTTGGAGATAGAGAATACTGCATTAAGCCTATATGTGCATGTCGGTGGGAACTCACTTTCTACATATTAAACTTTTAGCCATCCAAATCATATAGAATAGCTGCCTGCTCCTGCAATTATTCAACCTCACACTCCTCTATACTGCCCCAAAGATAATTAGACTGAGACATACCTTGATATTTAACTCCAATATGCTCGTGGTTGTCTTACCTGCAATTGCCCAAAATTGCTGGAACATAGGGCATTCCATGAACATATAGATATCCTTCGCCTTCTCAAGTCCACACTTCATACACATAGTTGCACCCCCCATTCCCCATCTTCAAAATTCTGCGGGGTGCCCAGTACACTCTGTGAAGGGAAAATAAATGATTCTTCCATAAAATTAAAAAAGCAGGTTTGACTGTACTATATTATGTGCACATCGATACTTGCTATAGCACTTGTAACTGGATTTTTGGAATGTTTCTTCCCCAAAGCTCTTCCGGGAGACTAAAATCATCATCTGCTGCCTCCAACAACGCCTAGTACCATACTGCTACTTGGTCCTTCCCTGGGGATTTAGCATCAGCTGTTCTTCCAATTGATTAGTTGTCCCAACTTCAAAGCCCAAGCTCTGTGACCAACGTTTTAGGTGCAGCTGTTTAAACCTAGAAATGTTTCCTTCCACAGCCCATATAACTCATCCCATGAAAGTAGCTTTCCATCCACTGTAAATTGGCCCCATCTTTGAATGTCTGCTGATTTCATCGGAAGTGCCATTGATTACTCTGAGGTACCTGGTGAATCCCAGATAGGGGCAAAGCTACTACAGTATTCCAGTCTTTTAACCCCTCTAATATGGAACCATATCCCAGCCATTGATTGTAATACTTTCAAACTCACTTTTCTGTAGTACTTCATGTCCCCAATTTTAACAGAAAATGAGTATCGCCTCCTCTGATGTCTTTTATCGTGGACTTAAAAAAAATAAATCTCTGTGCCATCTGGTCTATTAAAGAGTATGCTGGTATTTTCAACTGAAGGTGTTGTACAGCATATCAGGTAACGTTAGGCCTCCTTTTCTCTCCTTCTGCGGAGCTTCTTCTGCAATATCCTCACACGTCTGAAGGCCTAGCTAAAGGAATTAATACTCTGTTGTGCTTTATCCAACCACTCCTTCTTAAACTGTAAAGGAATTGTATTGAACAGGAAGGTAAACTTGGGCAAGATGACCATCTTAACTAAATTTGTTCTGCCAAAAACCTTTAATGGAAGGTGAGCCAAACCTTTCATCAATTTACTTGTTTCTGCAAGAGTTTTAGCGAAGTTTACTTCGGGAATCTTTACAAGAATCTGTGTGAATTTCAAACTCAAGTCTTTCCACTCGCAACTAATGAACTAATTCCCCAAAGGTTCCAGATCATGATTTCAGTTTTGGTGGCATTAACTGAATACCCTGACACTTTTCCAAAGTCTAACATCATCTGGCCAATTGCAGGGAGAGTGGCTTGTAAGTTAGAGGTATATTCCATGAGGTCATCTGTATACAGAGAAACCTTTTTCTCCCAGCCATTGCAGACAAAGGGGGGACTGGAGGTCGCTTTCTTGAGTTTGCATGCCCGGGGCTCGATATAGAGGTTAAATAATAGTGGAGAAAGTGGGAACCCTTGCCTCGTGCCTCTAGATATTTTAAATGCTGAAGTCAAGCTTCGATTCACCAGTATTCTTGCTGAGGGGTCCTGGTAAATGAAAAGCTTTTGTAGTATCTTAAGTGTAGAACTGCAAATGGAATATTGAAGGTAGTGGCCAAGTCAAACAAGACAATAACATCATATGTCAATTCATGTAGGGATCTTCCTCTTATAAAGCCCTTCTGATCCTTATGCACCAGCCCACCAATTACTCTAATCAATCTCTGCGATAGATCCTTCACAAATATTTCACTGTTTAAGAGTGAAATAGGTCTGTAAGACACACAGATGGTGGGAGTTTTCCCTGGTTTAATAATTAAAGTAACTGCGGCCTCATTCCAGGATCGTGGCAACTGATTTTGTTTCTCAAAGATTTCCCCAGAGTGTTGTCATTACAGGTACAATTGAGTCACTGAGGGCTTTGTATAGCTCCACTGTCAGGCAACCAGGGCCAGCTGCTTCCCCCCCTTTACTTGATTTAATGCACCCCTTACTTCTACCTGACCAATCGATCATTAATGCAGTCTGATCGTCCTCATCCAGCCTGCCTAGGGAATCTTCACCTATCCATTCATTGATCACCTCCTCAATTATCTTCATGTCCTCAGAATACACATACTCAAAAAAAGAAAGGAAAGCCCGCTCTATATCATTGTTGCTGATCAAAATTATGCCTGTCATACTACAATGTATTGCTTTAATATCCCATGTTATACACTTTCCACAGTTCTCCCCATATTCAAATTGGGCTAGTTTACTCGCTTCCCATCTTGTCTTCACTCAGGCCTCCATTAGTGATGACAGCTGTTATACCTTAGTCTCAAGTAGTTGTAACATAATCTCAAGGGCTATAACTTCTTTGTTGTGTAGCTGCATTTCTAGTAGTCCCTCTGACTTCTTCATTTCACACTCCAAGGTGTTTATCTAGTTTTTGTAGGTCCTGTTCTTAAAGTTTGACAGACTAGGGCTCTTTCCTCTCAGGAAGGTTTCAATGAGTCCCATACCACTATCGATACAAAGAAATTCCTCCATCTCCAAGCGGGGGTGGTCTAACAACATGTTTAGATCTAAAGTCCATCTTCTTAACTCAGATTTAAAAATGCATCATCCTAATTATCACATCATGTCTTTAATATATGCTTGCATTTTGGAGGAAACAATCAACCTACTTTTGGCTGACCTATTCAAGATATAGTTAAGCAAAAGACTGAAATCTCCAGCAATTAGAATGGGAAAAGTGAAATCTAACAAATGAAGAAAAATCATTTTTAGGGGCTCAATATCATCAATATCCGAGCTATAGTAGCTCACTAGCGTATAGCTTCTATCATATTTTTGCAGCTTGGTAATTATCCACCATCCTGATCTACCCATAACACTATTTTTGATTGATGTGTTTCTTTGCTTTTTTACTAAGATAGCCATCCCTATAGTGTTAGAACCCTGGTCAGTACAAGTCATATGTTGTTCCGGTTTTTGAGTCTTGAATAGTTCTAAGCATTCTACTCTGGTCAAATGGGTTTCCTACAAAATAATAATGTGTGCTTGTGAATATCTTAGATATTGTAGGATCCTCTCCCCCTTCTCCTTTGTGCAAAGCCCATTTACGTCCCATGTGAGTATTTGTATTGGCACTATTTGGTCTCTATCTCCCTCACCCATGTATTGTCTCTATTTTCAGGTTATGGCAGGAGATTTTATACCTTTGCTGAGGTTTTAAAGGATAATCTTTTTATTTCCTGTTACAAAATGCTCCCCACCCAGTGCAACTCCCATTCCCCTGACCCCTTGCCTCTCCTTCCCTTGAAGAACCCTCCCCTGCTTTCACATGGACTGTTAATCCCTTTTTAGAGTGCTCACGAGATGGCAATAAAAAGAAACATCAAAAAGTGCATTTCAGACTCATTAATTAACTTGTGTAATAATGTTGCTTGCATATCTACCAAGGAGGTTGGCAACTTCACTTGTTGGGTACATTGCCCTTCTTAATGGTTTCTAATAGCTCATCTGCTTCTCTGTGACCCCTTCAGTTATCTATTTTATTGTTGTATTTGACTCAGGGGGAGGATGGAAATTTCAGCTGGCCAGTGGTCCACAGCTTTTTGAATTTGTCTATTCACTTCCCCTGCTCCCATTACCTGTTCAGGGTAGTTCTTGAAATATACCATCTAATATCATAAGAAAAACTGTTTGCCCTCAATGTTTTTTACTTCAGAGCTTTTGTGAGTATCCTTTCTTTCAGCGAATATGTTTGAAAATTCAGCAAGGTCTTTTGGGGTTTGCTTCTGTTAGGGTTTGTTGTGGATTCTTTGAATATCTCTAGCAATATCCTCCTCAGTGTCTTCTATTTGGGTACCTGCCTTTATCAAAGCTACCATGTATGTTTTTAGATCCTCCCCTTCTACCACTTTGGGCACATTTAAAGTTCTTTGGTTGTTCCTCCTAGATTTGTTTTCCAGTGTCTCTAACGTCTATTGGTAATCGAGTTCGCTAAGTCTAAGTGCGTTGGTCTCTGCCTTGTTTTCCTTCATGTGTCCTTTAGCTCCATCACTGTTTCTTCTAGTGCCTGAGTCCTGGCTGTCAGTTTTCTTTTGGAGTGCCTCACATGTCCCCTGTATTTTCTCACTGGTTAGCTTCGGAAATAGCAAAGCCGTTTTTGATTTCAGGTTTCAGGGACATTATCATTGACTCAAAAGATGTTATAGGCAAATGCTTCACAGTAGGTTCGCCATCTAGAATGATCATCATTGGGGGAAAGGCCCGAGCACTGTCCTGTGCTGAGGCCGACTCCTGGGATAATTCTCTTAAATCAGAGGCCATTGTTCTCTCTTCCTCTCTCACCTCTACCCTTTTTCCCTCCTCTTTATCTGGACTACTGATTCCTACTAGCAACAAGCCCCCTCCACTTGCCCTCTCCTCTGACCCAGGGAAAGGCCCTATATTGTTGACTTCTACAGTTTCTACCACCTTGGCTGCTTTCAACCCTGCTTCCCCAAATTATTTTTGGCAAGACCTTAAAAAAGGACCTCAATGAGGCCAATAATAATCTCCGTTTTAAGATTTTCGGGGTTCTTTTGTGATTTAAAGATTGGGTCGATTTTTAAGGATGATGATAGCACAACTTCTTTGAAGATTATAGTCTTTGGGGCTGCTGCCACTCGCTGTGAGGCTTGTCAAACAGCCTGAGGAGCCCTTATTCCCTTCCTTGATGATACTCCTTACTGAGTACCTTCTCCTTTTTTCAGGGTTGTTTAATGGATGGTCACACGCTGATTCTCTTTGAGAACTCATTAGTATGTTTATACCAGTCTCATTCCCCAGGCTCCTTCCTCCTACTGCTGGTGTCACACTCCTCCTCGCTGAGTATTCGTAAAGTCCACCAAATGCCAAGCCTTGTTCACCCCTGTGCCCACTCCTGCTCTCCATTGCATTTGCTGCAGATTAACCGATGCCAAAACATGTGCTGCTACATTTGAGATGTCATCAGTGATGTCATCAGTGGTCACTGACCATGTCATGAATGATGTAATATGTGACCTCATCAGCAGTGCATTGCGCGCGCGCGAGTTATAGTTAGCAGAACTAACTATAACAGAGGAATTTCTATGGTTTTGTATGAGTGAAATGTCCAGCTACCTATAACACCCCTGAAAGCTATGGTTTTTTCTGTGAATTTCTAAGGTTTTTTAAATGCTAATTTCTAACTATAACGTCTCTGAAACCTCTGGTTTTTTCAGTGAATTTCTAAGGTTTTTTTAAATGCTAATTTTTAAGTGTACTAGTAGTTATACCTATTTTTTTGTACTGATTTTCTACAGTGTTTTAACTGTTTATTTATAAATATTTTATTCATTAAATAACATCATATATTTTTCTGATCATTGCAAAAAACAGAAAAAAAATGAAAACTGAAATTGTTTAATTTTTTTGTTTTATTTTTTTATTTTAATATATTTATATTATTTTATTTTCTTAAAAAAATTTCCATTTTTTTTTCGGAGTCGCACACCCAAAGCGTACACATCACGGTGGGTGCATGGATTCTAGCCGCCATTTTAGAAACGTCGTGAAGGATCCGCGTACTGGTGTATTGATTTTCCCCTTTGAGTTCCATTGAAAAAGAGGAGATTGTAGACAGGAGACAGATCAAATAATGCCCATTTGAGCTGAAAAACATTGGACGTTTCCTGGCTGAATCGAGTCTGTTGGCATGTATGGTTGTACTACCACTGCCGCTTCCTTCTGCCCACAATGTTCTATTATATTGCCACAGCCTCTCTTGCCAGTACTGTATTGTTGGTTTGTTGCCCCTCCCCCCTTTCCACTACCCTCCATAGTCTGTTGTGCTGCCACTGCCCTTCCTGCCTGCCCAGTATGGTCAAATTGTTGCCTCTGCACCCTCCTATTTCAATTTTCAGAGACCGTGCCCCTGGCCTCTGCCTCTCAACAGTATCCTAATGAACAACTAGATTGCGAACATTCTATATTTATTACAAAAGTGTGTAACGCCTGATGTCATCTTGATGTAATCAAAACAGTAATGCCTAGAGTATTTCCTTTAGAAATTACATATATGAGAGTGTCTTATTTGCATCAAAATTATGGTTAGTGCTCTAAAAAACTAAAATGAGGACATTTTTTCGGAGTTTTCAAATAGCGACAAAGCACTTTTAAATTATTTGTTATCTTTGTTTTTTTCATCCAGTTGACCACTTGATTAAATGTTGCACTTAGGGGAGAGGATGTGGTGTTACTTCCAGAGCTGCAGACTTTGCAACTGGGGAACCAGGTTGGAGTTTCTGCTTCAGCTCGACATTCTGTGATTCTGGTCAAATCACTTAATCTCCCCAAAATTAATTTGTTCTTGTGTGATGTAACCAATGCTCATGTAATGCACTCCAATACCTGACAAGTCTGCACTATATAAAACTGCAAAAACACAAAAAATAAAGAAGTGTTTTGCACACTTCTGTCATTGGGCTACATGTGGGCTACATCTGGGTGACATTTGTGCTGCATTTGGGCGGCTCTTTTGTCTCTGGTGGCCATCTTGGGAGATTTATTTGTTATGAAGTTTCCTAATTTCCTCATTTACTGCAGTCTCCTCAGTAGGAAATGCTTTCAGTTTTTTACTTTGATTCCATCAAGAAGATATTCAGATATGTCACACATTTGCCATAAATTCTGAATGTTAGCACTCTAGTTGCTCATTAGATCACTGTAGTAAAGCTGCTGCTCACCACGGAAGTCTCCTGCTGGTATTAAAAGTGCATGTTTCAGTCTGCATGCCAGAATTTTTTAATGAAATAGAAGAGGATTTGAGAAGTCACTCAAAATGTGCCCTAATGTTTCTTTCTTCAGCACTAATCATAATTTCTATTGTAAAATGAACCCCCCTCATTGTGTTGCTTTTTAAATTAAATGTTTTAATTGTTACCAGTTTATTCCAATCAAGATGGCTTCAGGTGTGCCATACTTTTGTCATAAGTAAGACAGTAAGCGCTCTAGTTGTTCTTAAGAACACTCTGGGACATTCTGTCATTGGGCTATACTTGGGCTACATCTGGGTGATATTTGTGCTACATTTGGGCTCTTTTGTCCCTGGTGGCCATCTTGGGAGACTTATTTGTTATGAAGTTTCCTAATTTCCTCATTTACTACAGTCTCCTCAGTAGGAAATACTTTCAGTTTTTTACTTTGATTCCATCAAGAAGGCATTCAGATGTGTCACACATTTGCCATAAATTGAGAATGTTAGCACTCTAGTTGCTCATTAGATCACTGTAGTAAAGCTACTGCTCACCAGGAAAGTCTGCTGCTGCTATTGAAAGTGCATGTTTCAGTCTGCATGTCAGAATGTTTTAATGAAATAGAAGAGGATTTGAGGAGTCACTCAAAATGTGCCCTAATTTATATTTCTGCAGCACTAATCATACTTTCTGTGGCAAAATGAACCCCCTCATGTTGTTCCTTTTTAAATTAAATGTTTTAAGAGTTACCACTTTATTCCAATCAAGATGGTTTCAGGTGTGCAATACGTTTGTCATAAGTAGGACAGTTAGCGCTCTAGTTGTTCTTTAGAACACTCTGGGAAGCTACAGTAGAACACAAAAGAATCAACTGACAGTCTCTGCCGTTGTTGGATGTACATGTTTTACTGAGAATGTCAGACTTCATTCTCACATGACTGAGAAAGATAATGTGAATTTACAGAAAATATGCTCTCAGTTTAGCTTATAGATCACCTTCCAAACCTCTGTGGGAAAAGCATAAGAAAATAGTTTTCTCTCAAACATGATTCATGATATCCCAGCAAAAGGCTTTTTCACATGGTAAAATCACCTTCGAACACACCACAATTCCTAAAATGAGTATGGTACCATCAACAAATGATTTATAATGTAACTAAAGTCTTAAAACCTTCTATTAACTGCACTGCTTTTTAATGAGGTGCTATCGTGTATATTGGTCCCAAGATGGCTGCCAACACTTCTTGGATGAAGCCAATCAGATCTCTCGATGAGATGTGTGGTTAGGCTCTGACCAGATATATAAGTGATTTTACTTTTGATTTTCTCAGCAACTATTGAACGGATTTACACCATTTAACCAAAAGGCACGAGTGTGAGCCAAGGGCTACCTCTTTGCCAAATTTGGTGTAATTCCGTTCAGCAGTTCGGGCTGTAGCTGCGATGAAAGGTTCCTATGGAAAATTGCATTGGTAAAATACGTTTTGGGACCCCTATTTTCTCTCAGCCCCCGCTTGACGAATCACCCCGAGACTTTCAGGATAGGAGCCGACCGGAGCACCCCACCAGTTTTGAAAATTTCACAAAGATTCCTCAACTGGCACCAAAGTTATTCCAAATAGAATGTTGCGAATTTCCTATGGATAATAGATCCTAACTATAACTACCTACTGGCGACCGCCAGTAGGATACATATATATATATATAACATAGCATTGCATTCACATCCTTAGTGATCATACCATCGCATTGTAACTGTATATTAATGTTATCACTTGTATATATTTCACTGTTTATATCAGGCTTTACCTGTGCACTCTCAATATTCACATAGAGTTGGGTTTCCTGTCATCAGGCTATGTGCAACCACGAAGAGAATACCCAGTATTCATACTGTCACATTGGTTGTCTATAGTTGGTCTTTAAGCATAGGCACTACAAGCTTGTAACCAATGCTGCCGCAGGAATGGCAACACATGTATTTAGACCATGTTTGCGTATGACTATGAATTAGAATGTCACTTTTTCACAATACGCTATGCTATACACCCATTGCTTCACTGCAAGGGATACATTGAACAAGCACTAGCAGACTCTAGAATATCTCCTGCGCTTTCACACATTTTTTATTAGTACATTCTATGCATTTTTATGTCACTCAAATGCTCTTGAGGAGGTACAAACACCACACTTATATTTTTTGGCCTATATGCGCACTCACGCCTTCCTCAACATGTATATACACACCTATGTGCACATTTCACCCTCACTCACACTTTCAACTTTTGTTGTATTAAGTGGCAGCTTTTTTTTGCATTTATGCAGTTATTTAGTTTGTTTGCATTTTTACTGTACTGGGGCTAGACACACTCATCTTATCACTAGACTTTGCTAACATGCAGCGCTTTCACTTTGTGCTTCATGAGACGCGCCGAGAGCAGGGAGTCACGGACAAAAACACTGTTGTGCTAGGTCTCGCATTTCTAGTTGTGACCAATCGGTAACACTAACATGATTGCTTACGAGGGGCATGCTTTCCATTTTAATGTGAACTTACACGATCGGTTGGCTGCATCTGGGAACGCCATCTGCTCTTGTACCAGCTTCCACGATGCATGTGTGAGAGGACTGAGGCAATCACCGGCTTCAGTAGTTGACAGTTTTATAGTCTGTTTACACTGGTGTTACTAACTGTAGTAAAACATGATGTAACACATGTGCTTTACTGCGTCTTGCCCACAGTCACACGCTGCAAAACTACTCAGTCATTGCAATGAATGAACATAGTAAAAACACTGCCACTCACATATATATATATATATATATATATATATATATATATATAAATACCACTCATTCACCAGTACAGCGCTATGTGATCAAGGCCGCATGTCTGGCAGCCGAAACGCGGCATTTGGACACTTGATGCTTGAATAAATCATTTAACTCTCAACTTTGCCTTTGGAGTCTGTTTCCTGTTTGTTGCGCCTTTCTTTGGATGGTGGTACCCCTGGGATCCTGCTGTGGAATATGAATATATTATATATATATATATATATATTCACTGAAAAAACCATAGGTTTCAGGGGTGTTCTAGTTAGCTGGACTTTTCACTTGTACAAAACCATTGAAATTCCCCCGTTATAGTTAGTTCAGCTAACTATAACTCGCGCGCCCGCAATGCACTGCTGATGACGTCACATATTACATCACTCATGACATGGTCAGTGACATCACTGATGACATCACTGATGACATCTCAAATGACATCACTGATGACATCACTGATGACATCATCCAGTGAATGCGTGTTCTGAAAATTAAATATGTTTTATATATGTATATCTCAAGGTCGATGGAAGAATAAATGGGTATATAAGTGTCTAAATGGATGATTTGTTTTTGAAAAATTGATTGTGTAACTGACTGATTAAGTGTATCATAGTGAATACATGGCTTAGTGAGTAATGTTTAAATATGTAAATATCTGTATCAGTCTCTCACTTTGTGTATAAGTGGCTGCATGGGTTGGTGAGTAGCTACATGGGTGTGTATATAGTTATTAGTTGGTTTTTTGAGCATCCGTCTGAGTGTCTGCATGGTTCGGTGGGGGTATTACATAGTGCATAGGTGCATGAATGAGTGACTCACTGTTTGTATGTGTTGAAGACAGCATGTGTGCAGGACCGTATGGGTGGATGAGTGTGTGTATGGGTGTGTTAGTGAGTGAATGACTGTCTCAATAGTGTCTTTATGGGTAACTACATATGTTTTAAACTGGTATATGTGACTATTGGTGTATATAAGTGAGTATATGTGAGAGTGAGAGCTTGAAAGAGTTCCTGTATGAATAAGTATGTGTTTCTATAAGTGATTGTTTAAAAGACTAAGTATGTGTAAGTTTCCGTAGAAGTAAGTGTGGTGGTGTGTGTATAACTGTATATGCAAGTAAATGTATGTTTGATTCTTTATTAGCATGAGTGACTATGTGTGTGATTAACTCTATGGATGAGTGGCATTGTGTAACAGGATGTATAGGTGTATGAGTACATATGATGAGTGAGTACATGTATGAGTGACTGTATAGGTGAATGAGTGGATGTGTATGTGGATCTTAGAATTACTGAAGAGGCTGTTGTAACTGGTATTGGTATGTCCATTGTTTTGAAAATTTTAGTCTCTATTTTTGAATGTGTGTATCAAAGGTTATATTAGGGTGAGAGGAGGTCTGCCACTCTATCACAAGGATGATGTCATCAGTGATGTCATCAGTGATGTCATTTGAGATGTCATCAGTGATGTCATGAGTGATGTCACTGACCATGTCATGAGTGATGTAATATGTGACGTCATCAGCAGTGCATTGCGGGCGCGCGAGTTATTGTTAGCTGAACTAACTATAACGGGGGAATTTCAATGGTTTTGTACAAGTGAAAAGTCCAGCTAACTATAACACCCCTGAAACCTATGGTTTTTTCAGTGAATTTCTGAGGTTTTTTAAATGCTAATTCCTAACTATAACGTGCCTGAAACCTATGGTTTTTTCTGTGAATTTCAAAGGTTTTTTAAATGCTAATTTCTAACTATGCCTACAGAGATAGGACATGTGAAGAAAGAAGAAAAAATGCACAGAAAGAAAAAAAGAAGTGCAGAAAGAAGCAACAGAAGTCCTCAAAGATGAAGAAAAGTGCAGGAAGAAGGATAACGTGCAGAAAGAACAAAAAGAAGAGCAGAAAGAAGCCTTGTTGCAAAATCATCCTGTACCCTCAACTTTTTCAGACGGATACTGGTGGTAACTGAGTCTGACTAACCAGTCCTAGAGCCAGTGCTATGTTAAAAGACACTTAGAATACAGTGAAAACACCTACATACACTAGGGAACATTATGCGTTGGGGTCCCCCTGTGATTAGCATGACCTCCTCTGTAAGCCCCTAGTATATAAAATGGCAGGGGGATTAAAACTACCTCTTAAAATGGGCCACTGGTCGTTTTTGCACACGTTAACTCAGGCCCCGTCCCCTCCCTTCACCACTGTGTAAACACGCCCTGTGTCCGTTTTTAGATGGGAGATTAAGTTCATTTGAATCCTGAGGGTCCCTAGGTACCTCCAGTAAGTGCCACAGAGCTGCGTTGCAGAGAGGTGTAAAAAGTGGCACAGCCTGGACCACCTCTCTGCAATGCAGCTCAGTGGCACTTACTGGAAGCACTTGGTGGGCTAGTTAGCCCCCAGGGGCCCTCAGGATTGAAGGGAAATTATATCCCCAATTTAAAACGTGCCATAGTGCGTGTTTGCACACGTCACCTCAGGCCCCGTCCCCTCCCTTCACCACTGTGTAAACGCGACCTGTGGCTGTTCCAAGTTGAGAGATTAAGTCCCCTTGAATCCTAAGAGTCCCTAGGGTCAAACTAGACCACTAGGTACCTCCAGTAAGCGCCACAGAGCTGTGTTGTAGAGAGGTGTAAAAAGGGGCTTGGCCTCAGAACACCTGTCTGCAGCGCAGCTCCCTGGCGCATACTGGAGATGCCTGTTGGGCTAGTTGGCCCTCAGGGACCCTCAGTATTGAAGAGGAATTAATTCCCCAACTTACAACTCGCCAGGGGGCGCGTTTGCAGAGTGCTGCAAGGAGGGGGCGTGGCCTCCGGCACGATGCCAGTCTTTTATTTATTTTAATTTTTTAAGAAGGGGGGCTGTGTGGTTCCCCTTTTTATTTTAATTTATTGGCCCTGATGACCCCATCCCCCAGGGCCTGTCTCCTCATTATATTTTTTTGACCCCAATCCCCAGGGCCGGCCACTGTTTTTTATTATTTTTAAAAAATGTATATTTATAGACACACCTAGGACATGCTGGACAAACCGTACGTACCTATCACCATGACGATTTGCGTGATATTCATTAAAAGGCGACTATGCATACAATGAATCCACGTGGAATGTATTTACACCACTAGTGAAGCTCTGACATGTCTGATGCCCTACCTTGCCTAATCCCGGTAGACACCCTTGTCGTTTATTTATACAAACATGGGTAGCTATTGACGGGCACATTTAATACACATGCACACCAAGCCATTCAATGGGGATTCAACAAAAATTCGACCAAAACTATGCAAGAAACCCCCCTCACGGTTAATAAAACACTCATCCACTGCCGGATGTGTAATACTTTTTATTTTACTCTCTGGAAAGGGGACGAACATCACTTGAGAGTCACAGCACGCTCCTGGCAGAGCCCAATGCTGTGTTACACCCACCATTGCCTGCTGAGTGCCATACACCTCTGTGTTGTATTCCACTAGCTAGTGCATATGCTATGACACTCTCCAGCCCATGTGCACTGTAACACCACCCCGTGAATATGTCATGCCACACTTGTCTTCGCCGGGGTTATATTGCCCCATCTAACGTGCCTTCCTCGATGCCTATGTTATAACGCACAGTGCTACGCCATACATATTACAATCTGGGATCCATATCTTTGTCACAGTGCATATGCAACGTTACACTCCCCAGCACATATTTTATATTACAACTTTAGAGACTAGCTAGGTTACACAACACTGCCCTGTGCATATTACACTCCAAGGCGCATATCGCATAGCACGCGCTAGTGCCTGTGCTATCTCGCGCTCTCCAATGAATCTGTCATTGCGCACAATGTATTGCATATTATATTTCACGCCTGGTTCATCTTATATCACACTTTTTGGTGCATAGTTTATACCATACACTATATCTAGTTTTCATTTTCAATCGTGCTCTCAGGACTATGTTCTATATAACACTATGTTCACCTACCCTTTTCACGGGCATTACATTTTGCGATAGGGGGTGGAGGGTCAGGGGGTGTTTCTGCCAAGTGAGCCCAGAGTCACAGTCACAAACGTCCTCTTCTTCCTGAATAAAAGTGAGATTATGCTGCATACTTGTTCATGTTTTAAGTAGTTCGCACAGACACACGTTTTAAAAACAATAAAGTTCCTAATACCCGCCTTCTCTGAACAGTTAGCTTGCTGCCCCATCCCCCTCCTCCCTATCCTCTGTTGTGTGAATCCATAGACTAGCCTCCTCCCTCCTGCCATGCATGGTCTGATGTGCTGCCACTGCCCTCAATTTAGTATGATGTACCAGTCCACTCCTCCTGCCCTCCATTGCCCAATTCTATGCCCCATCATTGACCTCCTGCTTAAACTCTGTGCTTAGCTTGCTGCCCCTATTCTCCTTCCCCCTGCCCTCCGATGTCTTTGTGCATGCCCCCGCTCCATCCTTTTTGCCCACCATGTTCCTTGGACCTGCCACTCCTATCTACTCTGAGTGTTCTGTTGAGCTGCCACTCCCCTCCCACCTGCCTAGCATTGTCAGATGACTGTAACCTGTCCCTGCCACCTTCACCCTGCCTGTCCACATGCCATGCCCCTATCCTCTTCCTCCTGTCCTACATGGTCCATTGTACTGCCACACCCTTCTGCCCTCCTTGGTCTGTTGTGCTGCAACTGCTCCTCCTGCCTGCCCCGTGCGGTCTGTTGTGAGGCCCCTTCCCCTGAACTTTCTTGTCTGTGCACAGGTCCTGACCCTCCCTTCTATCCTCCATCGTCCTTTGTGCATGCCCCTGCACCCTCGTTCTTGCCCATCATAGCCATTGTGCTGCCACTATCCCTCCCACTTGCCATGCATGGTCTTCTGTGCTGCCATGGCCCCTCCCACCTTCCCTGTGTGGTCAGTCAGCTGCCCCTGACCCCCACCCACCTTCCCTCCATGGTCTGTGTGTATGCCATCACAGTCTCACTGTTGCTCTTCATGGTGTGTCTTGCTTCTAGTGCCCATCCTGCCTGACCTCCATGGCTATCTTGCTGCTCCTGCCCTGCCCCCTTGCCCCCAGCCCTCTGTTTACATGTGCAGACCCCTACTCCCTCCCTCCTGGCTTGTCTGTTCCATTGTAATGCCCCTGATCCGTCCCTCCTGCCCTTTATGGTATGTTATGCTGCAGCTTTCTCTCATGTCTGTCCATTATGGTCAGCTAGCTACCATTGCCTCTTGCCCCTCTGTTCTCTGTTGTCCATGTGCATGGTCCTGTCCCCTCCCTCTTGCTTTCTATGGATTGTTGTGCTGCACTCCCATCCCGCATGCCCTGCGTGGTGTATTGTGCTGCTGCAAACCCTGATGCCTGCCCTGCAGGGTCAGTTTGGTGCACCTCTCCATGTCCCTCCTGTCCTCTGTTATCCAAGTAAATGTCCCTAATCCATTTCCTTCCATGATCCAATGTACCATACTTGCGAATATTTTGAACTTGGTAAGAGGGAGATTTTGAAAAAAAACTGGGGTATTGATTTTCCCCTTTGAGTTACATTGAAAAAGAGGAGATTGTAGACAGGAGACAGATCAAATAAAGCCCATTTGAGCTTAAAAACATTGGACGTTTCCTGGCTGAATCGGGTCTGTTGGCATGTATGGTTTTACTACCATTGCCTCTTCCTTCTGCCCACAATGGTCTATTACATTGCCACAGCCTCTCTTGCAAGTCCTGTATTGTTGGTTTGTTGCCCCTGCCCCCCTTTCCACTGCCCTCCATAGTCTGTTGTGCTGCCACGGCCCTTCCTGCCTGCTCAGTGTCGTTAAATTGTTGCCTTTGCACCCTCCTACCTGCCTTCAATATTCAGAGTCCGTGCCCCTGGCCTCTGCCTCTCAACAGTATCCTAATGAACAACTAGATTGCTAACATTCTATATTTATTACAAAAGTGTGGAACGCCTGACGTCATCTTGATGTAATCAAAACTGTAATACCTAGAGCATTTCCTTTAGAAATTACATATATGAGAGGGTCTTATTGGCATCAATATTATGGTTAGTGCTCTAAAAGACTAAAATAAGGACATATTTTCTGAGTTTTCAAATAGCGACAAAGCACTTTTAAATTATTTGTTATCTTTGTTTTTTTATCCAGTTGACCACTTGATTAAATGTTGCACTTAGAGGAGAGGATGTGGTGTTACTTCCAGAACTGCAGACTTTGCAACTGGGGAACCAGGTTGGAGTTTCTGCTTCAGCTCGACATTCTGTGATTCTGGTCAAATCACTTAGTCTCCCCATGTCTACAACCAAAATGAATTTGTTCTTGTGTGATGTAACCAATGCTCATGTAAAGCACTCCAATACCTGACAAGTCTGCACTATATAACACTGCAAAAACACAAAATAATAAGTGTTTTGCACACTTCTGTCATTGGGCTATATTTGGGCTACATCTGGGTGATTTTGGGCTACATTTGGGCTCTTTTGTCTCCGGTGGCCATCTTGGGAGATTTATTTGTTATGAAGTTTCCTAATTTCCTCATGTACTGCAGTCTCCTCAGTAGGAAATGCTTTCAGTTTTTTACTCTGATTCCATCATGAAGGTATTCAGATATGTCACACATTTGCCATAAATTCTGAATGTTAGCACTCTAGTTGCTCATTAGATCACTGTAGTAAAACTACTGTTCACCATGGAAGTCTGCTCCTGGTATTAAAAGTGCATTTTTCAGTCTGCATGTCAGAATTTGTTAATGAAATAGAAGAGGATTTGAGAAGTCACTCAAAATGTGCCCTCATTTTCTTTCTTCAGCATTAATCATAATTTCTATGGCAAAATGAACCCCCTCATTGTGTTCCTTTTTAAATTAAATGTTTTAAGTGTTACCAGTTTATTCCAATCAAGATGGCTTCAGGTGTGCCATACTTTTGTCATAATGAAGACAGTAAGCGCTCTAGTTGTTTTTAAGAACACTCTGGGACATTCTGTCATTGGGCTATACTTGGGCTACATCTGGGTGATATTTGGGCTACATTTGGGCTCTTTTGTCTCTGGTGGCCATCTTGGGAGACTTATTTGTTATGAAGTTTCCTAATTTCCTCATTTACTGCAGTCTCCTCAGTAGGAAATACTTTCAGTTTTTTACTTTGATTCTATCAAGAAGGCATTCAGATGTGTCACACATTTGCCATAAATTCAGAATGTTAGCACTCTTTTTGCTCATTAGATCACTGTAGTAAAGCTACTGCTCACCAGGGAAAACTGCTGCTGGTATTGAAAGTGCATGTTTTAGTCTGCATGTCAGAATTTTTTAATGAAATAGAAGTGGATTTGAGAAGTCACTCAAAATGTGCCCTAATTTTTCATTCTGCAGCACTAATCATACTTTTTATGGAAAAATTAACCCCCTCATTTTGTTCCTTTTTAAATTAAATGTTTTAAGAGTTACCACTTTATTCCAATCAAGATGGTTTCAGGTGTGCAATACGTTTGTCATAAGTAGGACAGTTAGCGCTCTAGTTGTTCTTTGGAACACTCTGGGAAGCTGCAGTAGAACACAAAGGAATCAACTGACAGTCTCTGCCCTTGTTGGATGTACATGTTTTAGTGAGAATGTCAGACTTCATTCTCACATGACTGAGAAAGATAATGTGAATTTACAGAAAATAAGCTCTCAGTTTAGCTTATAGATTACCTTCCAAACCTCTGTGGGAAAAGCATGAGAAAATATTTTTCTCTCAATCATGATATCCCAGCGGAAGGCTTTTTCACATGGTGAAATCACCTTAGAACATACCACAATTCCTAAAATGAGTATGGTACCATCAACAAATGATTTATAATGTAACTAAAGTCTTAAAACCTTCTATTAACTGCAATGCTTTTTAATGAGGTGCTGTCATGTATATTGGTCCCAAGATGGCTGCCAACACTTCTTGGATGAAGTGCTGACAGCCAATCAGATCTCAGGATGAGATGTGTGGTAAGGCTCCGCCCACATATATATATGATTTTACTTTTGATTTTCTCAGGAACTACTGAACAGATTGACACCAGACCTGCAAAAGGCACTTCCCTGAGCTGAGGCCTACCTCTCTGCCAAATTTCAAGTAATTCTGTTCAGCCGTTCGGGCTGTACCTTGGACTAATGGTCCCTATGGAAAATTGCATGGGGAAAACGCGTTTTGGGACCCCCTTTTTTCTCGGCCCCCGCTTGACGAATCCCCCCGAGACTTTCAGGGTAGGAGCGGAGCGGAGCGCCCCACCTATTTTGAAAATTTTGCGAGGATTGGTCAACCGGCGCCAAAGTTATCCCAAATAGAATGATGCGGATTTCCTATGGAAACACGGTCCTAACTATAACTATCTACTGGCGACCGCCAGTAGGTAATATATATATATATATATATATATATATATATATATATATATATATTCCTTCATTGTCACTTAGTACCAAAGTACTATTGCACTCTTGTCCAGAAACAATCACCGCTATGAGTCCAAAACGTCACAGAAAGATAGTTTTTATTCCATAAAAAAGAGCATTAGCCAGTTAATACCCAACACGTTTCGGCGAACTCGCCTTGGTCACGGGTAATGTACGTCTTCAAAACCACAAATTAAAGTTTTTAAGACTTCTTGTTGCATGTGACGTCATATACATGAACATAAACAACAGACTTACACTTCAGTCCGTGAAACAAAGGTGGCGGCCATTTTTGAACAGTCTCATTTACGTTGTAAACCAAATATTTGGTAAATAAAGTTATAATTCAAACAAGAATCGTATATATACTTCTTATATCATCATCATATTATGACCATATTATTCGGGTGCCGATATACAATACTCTCCCATTATGACTCTTATTTTCATCATTTATCAAACTTTCTGCCTTCAATACCCAGTGGTGTTACATGGTGATTTCATTATGCACAGTGATTTGTTATGAAACATAGGCATTGACAAGTGTCTTCAACTGTCTGTCACTGGCATACTCACATTTCTCTTTAATAACTGTAAGAGCATACCGGTTAGTCCGCTCCCCCTCACATAATATGTTGTGAATCTAACATTCCTGTAGCAAGTTAGCATCGTTACAACTAAACAAGCCTTCCCAAGTGGGGTTAAATTTATATGCATTGCGTAATGAAAATTCATAAATGAAAGAATATATACACAAATAACTAACAGAATCCAAATCCAAATAGACAGATTCCCTGGCCATTTGTCAAAATACTACAATGTTGAAAACACACTGCTAACTGGTATTAGAAAATCAAAGTCAAGTGACAGATTCTCTGTCTGCATATCAGTCATGCTACAACGTAGAAGGCAAACCCATTCATTCCAAGTGGACAAAAGTGTGTTCCAATAGCACGTAATAGCAATTCCAGGGCTCCTGCACAGTTCATGAAGATCTACAGAAACTGAAAAAGGAAGAAGAGATCTGAATGAAGAAATCGCACCATGAATCATAGCAAGACGACAGAAGAAAAGAGACTGTACTTCATATTACAAAACTCCCCCTACCATAGGATACTCCACGGGCGTCATGCAACATAAATAAACCAATGGATTAACAGATACATATAATCACACAGATACACAAAATTGTTTGTTGACAAATTCATCACTACTGAAAAGTTCTACAGAGACTGTTTTAAGGAAATATATTCCAAACACGTATATATATATATATACATCCCAAAACATTGATATCCACCGGAAATTTCTCTAGAGCAGATACAGAAAAAGTGACTGAACGGAATTACATCAGATTTACTGAAAAGTTAATACTTTACTCAGAAAGTGTGCTTTTACTGTAAATCCATTCAGCCATTTTTCAAGAAATTTGCATTTAAATAGATGCTCAAGGTGGTTATGAAGGGGTTCTAAAACAAGTATATCTGGACTGTTGGTATCAGATATGCTTTGATTGGTCACTTTTAGGAGGACTAGTCAATCCTGACTGGCTGATGACTGGCCACAGCATGAACCATGTGTTGTCTCAGCCATTACAGGACTCAGGGGCATGGTCCCTGTGTCCTTAAAATTAATTTATAAAACATATAAGGGGGCAAGGGAAGCCAACCCTGAACCGCAGATGTATGTTGGCTGGCCACAACATAAACAACATGTTGTGGTAGCCATTACATAAATTGGGATTCTGGATCTCATTAAAATGCATTGTAATGAATGTCAGGCTTGAGGCTCACAAAAACGAACACATACAAAAGGGGGATAATAGATTTGTCATTTGTTTGTAGTGTTTTACTCATTTTATGAATTTTGACGAGTTCTCAGGTGAATTTACCATGCGAAAAATGATGACCTTCCCCCTACTGGGATTTGGTGAGCCATGTTTGATGGATAACTGTTTCCCTCATGCTTGTCTTGATATGCTCCAGAAGCTAAAATTAGATCACATTTTCTATAACTTAATACGTTTCTTCCTCAGCCATGTTAGAATAAATCCATGTTAGAGTAAAACAGGTACACCCAACAGCAGCAGTCTGTCAGCTAACTCCCCAGAGTTCTAGTGTAGCTTCTCACAGTATTCTAATGAACAACTAGAGCAGTAAAATTCTGCATGACAAAACTGTGAAGCCATCTTGATGGATTTAAAGCCAGAAAACCTAAACCATTTTCTTTACAAATGAATAACATGAGAGGGTTATTTTTGTTACAGAAATATGGCAAGTGCTATTAAGCCAACATGATGACTTATTTTCTATGAGTTCTCACATACCTTCCTCATCCATTTCAGTACAACATTGTGAAATGCAGAGAGAAACCTGTACTTCCAACATCAGCAGCAGCCTGTCAGTTAGCTCCCTAGTAATCAACTGTACTTACAACACCAGCAGCAGTCTGTTAGTTGCCTACCTTGTAATCAACTGTACGTACAACACCAGCAGCAGTCCGATAGTTGCCTATCTAGTAATCAAGTGTACTTACAACACCAGCAGCTGTCTGTCAGTTAACTCCCGAGTTATCAACTGCAGAGTCATAGAGTTCTAATGAACAACTAGAGTACTAACATTTGTTATTCAAGACAAAAGCATGACTGTCCTCAATGTCATTTTGTTGGATTAGGAGTTGGTGAAATTGAAGCCTTTCCCAAGGAGCCTGCTGCAGTGAATGTGCCCTGAAATGTAAATGCAGGCATGAAACCATAGGGTTAACAAATGTGAGGGAAGGGATGGATTTTCAGTAATTTGAGGCAAAATATAATGCTAAAGTGGCTAAAAATAGTTAAAGGGAGGAATGTCTCCATAAGTACTGCACCCCCTTAACACGTCTGTTTACTGAACCTACCCATCTTCTCTGTCGCTAACAGCTCCCTAATTTTAAAATAGTACCTTTTTGTAGGCAAATGTGAATATATATTCTCTGAAAAAAATAACTGAATAAAATGACATAACAGTTCGGTTCTAACACATTACCTTATGTTATAAAAACAGACAATCACTGAAAAAACAACGGTTAAAGTAATGTGATAGTTAAGTTTTGGAATAAGACACAAGCTAATGTTAAACAAAAGCAAAACACTGAAATGCCGCAGTTATAGTTTAGTGAACTAACTACAACTTGTGCCTCTGATATGCACTGCATATGACCTTACATATTACATCATTCATGACATGTTAAATGGCATAATTGCTTACATCACTGACATTTGAGTCATAGCCTCCAGCCAGACTCTGCATCCAGTCTGCATCAGGACCTGTAATCGGTACCTATGCTCTGGCAAAGACTTGCCCCAAACTCTCTTTCTCCCCCCCCCATTGCAATTTATTTTATTAAGTAAAGAAAAGTCATACAGCATGGGTGAACGTCATCCAACAGCCAGCTGTGATAACTCTGTACAGTAGTAGACAGGGTGATGTGGTACATCGTACTAAGAAGGGAGGGTGCAGGAGGGCAGTCGTAGGAGACAATATCCAAGAAAAGCTGAGAGATACTGAAGTCTAATATTGGCAACCCGGGAGTTGGGAAGATGGGGGCCCTGACATACCTTACCTTTTCTTGCCACATAATTTAGATAGCATTTAGCATACCTTGGCCCTTCGTTAATGCATAATCATGGTGGATCAATGAAAAAGGTATAATGAGAGTTTTGGGGGCTGCCATTATGATAATGAAGCCAATATGCTACAGGCTGTTGTGAAATATATTTAATTCTTAATGGTTTCCTGTGCAATTGTAGTTTTTTTATCACTTTGATTTGTGCAATAAAAGCACCCAAACAAGTTGCGATTAGGGCTAAGAATTTTATGAGCTCAGGTAGTCCAATCATTACATTATATCATATCATATATCATATCATCATAGTATCAGATTTAATTTAGCAAAGATGTACAGAATGCATATATGGAAACAGAAGGGGATATGCAGAGAATAGGGGTGGGGGTGCCTCTGACTCGAACAAGATGGCTACTCTGGGCTCCAGCTGCACTTTACGCACTCAGCATCATTTTTAACAAATACAGTCACGTGCAATATCAGCGTTTTCCAAATAAAAATGCAACTCATTCTCTTAAGTGTCTGAATATTGGTACATGGCCATACCATTGTGTGCTGTTACAACACAAAAAGGTAGCAGATATTGTGGCAACCCCAATCATTTCAACACAGTTATGGTGGAAATAGGGAGCACTACCTGATCCATGGATTGTGAAAAAAGAAATGTCTGAAAATGTCAATGTACTGTTTATTGAATGATAAGTGCCTAAAAAGGGGGAGGGGTGAAAGTTGTAGATGGAACAGTCTTCAAGGTTCGAAATCCACACTGACTGCAAACCAAGATCTGTCCATGAAAAAACTGACCAGGTACAGAGATGGGTGTGGAGAGAGAAAGAAAGCAGAGACATTCCTCACAATCTGTGAAGGCCACCGAATGCTTTGGTTGCGCTCGCTCAGTTAGGGCTGGCAAACTTTTCGCTCGTCGTTAAAGACATGTTCAGGGCCAATAATTTTATGAGCGCTCAAATCGTCTCATAAAAAGTAATGAATAATATACACCTTTTATTAAAAAGATATTGGATTTGTAATAGACAAGTGTATATTGGAATTATGAATGGAAAAATAGAGGAATAATAAAGAAGTCGAGGTCTGGGCGCCTCTGACACAGGTAAGCTGCCTACATTGATCTCCCATTGCAAGAACATTCCACATTGCTATGTGAGACAAAATGCAAATGTCGGTCTCATACATTCATGTATATCTATCTATCTGTCTATCTATCTGTCTGTCTGTCTGTCTGTCTGTATGTCTGTCTATCTGACTATCTGTCTAGATATGTATATATGTATACATATCTAGTTTTTTGTGTGTAGATATATATATATATATATGTGTGTGTGTATATGATTGGATATCACATTCTTGAAAAAGATAAAAGTATTTTAATAAATTATTTGAAAAGGCTTACAAATAATGTTATCAAGTTACGTCTTAGAGAGTGTTCGCTGCTTTCAAGTGCCTGTTGGGGGGGGGGGGGGGGGGGGGGGGGGGGGGGTGTGTGTGTGTGTGTGTGTGTGTGTGTGTGTGTGTGTGTGTGTGTGTGTGTGTGTGTGTGTGTGTGTGTGTGTGTGTGTGTGTGTGTGTGTGTGTGTGTGTGTGTGTGTGTGTGTGTGTGTGTGTGTGTGTGTGTGTGTGTGTGTGTGTGTGTGTGTGTTTGTGTGTGTGTGTGTGTGTGTGTGTGTGTGTGTGTGTGTGTGTACATTCTCCACTGTGTAGTTGTATGAGTCAGAGTTTCCATAGGAATTGTGTTTTTGTTTTGCTAATAACTGAGTCACTGTTTGAAAGATCTTCACAAAACTTTCCAAAGAAAGTTTTAGCTACCTCGTCTCCTTCAGAGTGATCCATCAAGCGGGGGCCAAGAAACAGGGGTTGTCTCAAAACACTTTTTCCCCATGCAGTTTCCTTAGGGAATTTTAGACAATGATACAGAAAAAACCCAGCTGAACAGAATTACACAAAATTTAGCATAAAGCTAGGTCTTTACTCCTAAAGCATGTTTCTTTGTATTTTGGTGTAAATCCATCCAGCCATTTAACATTTAAAAAAAATTCGTGTTCTGATTGGCAAAGAGAGCTTTTTTCCTCCATCTGTGTACCATGGGACATTGCGATCCAGTGGTACCAAGGAACTTGATTGGCTGGGAGCAACATGAGGAAAAATGTTGGGGGCCGCCATTACAGTAACACAAAAAGAGCCACGGGTCCGGAATCTAAGGGAGGTTACAAAACTGTCTGGGGGTACTCTGCCATGCAAGGTGAGGGGTTTCCCTTTTCAGGACGGTTCCTCTCACACACCAGAGGTGTCATGCTTCATCATAGGGGTGCCTCCTCACGTCAAGTACCTAGTATTCATGTGGGCTACAAACCCCTCTCTACGAGGGAGGAGCTCAGGGATGTTATTATTGAGTCAGGGCGGGTGTACTAAAACCCTATGGGAGACTGGCGTTTGCGTAAAAGGCTACAGGGTTGGCTGTGCTGTGACTTTATTTAGCTACCCGGTGTCAGGATTAAAAACAATGAATAGCTGGTGACACAGGTGCCGACATTAGAGGCAGATGTGTCGATTGCTAGACCAACATGTTTCGGCCAGAAGGACCTATAGAAGTGTCACAGCCTTCTTCAGGGTCAGTGGTTCAGCTACTGCAATTGATAGGTGCAAAACGTTAAAAAAAACATAAAAACACATGCATAAGACAATAATATGATACTGAACCAGTAGATGGACTGTTCAGTATGCTCTGCGTACAACCTATAGTAGAGACAAAAGGCAACAAAAGTAACCATAACATACATATGTACTAGGAAACTGTAGCATGAGTACAACACACAGTTAGTCCTCCCAATTAGTGGCGTTTTAAAACACATATACATATTAGATCAATGTGTAAAAGAATTGATGTGTGACTCCCCACTGTTGGGTGTGAAGTTCACTACATCTGTCCCGGCGTATTAGCCATATGGTACCTGCACAGAAACCTGTCAAAGAAGGTTTATGGCATTAAAAACAGAAGATCCCAAGGAAGGGATATTAAGATAGAGCGTGATTGCAACTCAAGGTGTACAGTGCGACTCAACATGAGGTGTGTAAGCAGAGTCGCTGTCATTTGGGGGCACAAAGATCCGAACAGAGACGGGCACGCAGGACGAGAACCACTGAGTGCAGACACAGTGGAGGAGATTTAAGGGTGGTTAGGCACCCTTGGGGATACTGTGAGAGAACAAAATGGTCGGTGTGGGATATTAGGAACAACTTTGCCCTAATGTGATAAGGCAGTTCTTGGCAGTGTGAGAGGGAAGATGGCTGCTGGGATGAGAGTGGTAACGTTTAAGCATGACCACTACTGGAGTGGCTGAAATCCTTTGGCGAGGTCTGTTCACCCGTTATGCGTGTTGCTATAGAAGTCAAGGTTCCCACTGGCCGCGTGGGGAGTGAAGCGGCCAGGGAGACCTATGCACAGCATGAGCTTCGTGCAGCAGGACTGCAACGGTAAAGTGGCAGCACTTACCACAGATTGTGGAGTTGTCCGGTCGGTCAGCGCGCGTCCTGGAGCAGGCAGTGAAGAGTGTCTGCGTGGCTTCCATTATATACAGGGTGAAAATGGTTAATGCTGTGCATCTGAGTACCGCGGCATGTGCCTGGAAGTCCGCTAAGGGCTGGGGCTGATGGGAAATGTAGTTCAAGCGGGAGCCGCTTAGAACTACAGGCAATACGAGGGATATCATGCACCAGTTAGGCTGTCAAAGAGAAACTAGTCTCTAATTGGGCATGTGAAATAAACAGATCAAAATGGATCATGTAAATGCCATGAGCTGATCGCAGTGCCCGTGAGCATATGTGCGCGGAGGTGGGGGCGAAGGGGCTCCATGAAGTTGGGTAGTCAGCCTGGATTCAAGCTGTCAGGAGATCTGCGTGGGTCGATATGTCGGTGGGCTAGCTGGGATCGGACACCCTTGTGACAGGAGGGGGGGCGCAAAGGGGAGAGGGGGAGAATGGGCTCGCACAAGTGCTGTAAGGGAATACAGGCAGAAAGTAGCCTGTGGGTGACTGTGCAAAGGGAAAGACAAAGGGGCAGTCGGTCAATGGATCCGTGGGCCCCGTGTTTGTTAATAAGAGGATGAAAGGTTGGATTCTCAAGAGAGTGCAAACCACGGAATCTCATCGTTGAAGCCACCTTCAGAGGTTCCCAACCTGTACACTCATCTCTGTTCCAATCTGAGTAGCTTGGTTGTTAGACCAGGAGTGTTTGCATTGAAGTTTGGTTTATTAAGGACCGTCTAACTCAGCGAGTCTGGTCCATCTTTCAAGTCAAAAAAGTGTTTAGTCATTTTGGTCATCTGTTTTGCACACCTCATCATACTTTTATGTTCTAAAATTCTGGTACGTACTTTCTTGGTGGTCATACCAACGTACCTCAAGCCACATGGGCGCAAGTGATAAGGTAGACCACTCGCTCACTATTGCAGTTGGTCTGTTTTTGTAAGACCCACTGTCTAGAAGTACCTATATCTATGTTCTTGGTCATTTTTGTTTGGGCGCACACTGAACAGGACCCACATGGGTAGTGCCTTTGGACATTAGGCAAGTTCCACAGAGGTGCCCTGACCCCCTGGCCTTTGTGAGTGGGGTAGGGTTACCTGGCCCTAAAATCTAAAAGGAATTGCTGATCCTGTTGTACTTTTGCTGGAGGCTTTGACAGTTCCCATGGGACCCAGCACAGCCTCCAACATTCCTCCCCTCTGTGTGGCCCTACAGCAGAGGAGGACAAAATAAAAAAAGGAAAATGTAGGACGGGGGTCTTTGGCTGGGTAGCGGCTCGTGGGTTGTTAGCCGCTGGTGTGGGGAGCTGGCCTGGCAGCCATCTGCACAGTGCTAATGGCCAAGTTATGCTACCTACATCCGTTATGTATAACTGGTGAATTTCAGTGATTGTTTTGGTTTTTAAATGTTCGGTTTTTATTATTAGAAGACCTACATGTAAACCCTCTTTAACCTTAATTTATTATAAGCACATATATAGAATGTATTTCAAAAAGGATTACATTATGCTGCATGACTGATCAAATTATGTAGTAACTAACTAAATTATGCAGCAGGAAAAAAGATTTTTGTGAAATCTGCAAATTATGTAGCAAATACAGTAAATCGATCATCATACAGAAAACGCTGATGCCACCGAATTGCCATCAATCTAAAGGCGCTCATGATTGTTTTATCAACAACTAACTCATGAAAAGAAAACCTAAACATAATGCTTATCAGTGTTCATTGTTAACTGTGCTTTGAACAAAACAGCTTTTTCAAGTTAGCTACTCCAAAATAAACATGAAAATATTACTATTTCAGGGTTCTGGTGACATTTGCAAACCACTCTGTCGTTGGCATTTAAGACGTAACCGAGACTTCTATAAGGCAATACTCTACCATATTTTGCAGTTACCCGATATGTATCATATAAAGCAGTAGTTTACAGTTTGTTTTGTATAGTACTTTTACTTTCCCATTCATGCTATGCAACCATCTCCATTTAATGCAACTATAAAGTACATCCAAAGATATCATATGCTATTTGTACAGATGGGACAAGGGTCCATAATCCGTATTCCTACCCTCATGTTGGCTGCCAGGGTTATCCACGTTTAGAAACCTACTTTCCAGACACAACCCAAGGTGTTCCATTAATGCGAGTTGAGTCCAAACTGTCCTTGGAGGCCTTTAGTGATGTTGAGAAATCCAACAAGGACTTACATGCTCATTGTGGAACCAACACAGGTGCTTGTGCTTTGGGTTAAACTGGACGGCATCAGACCCTGCAAGGCCCTGATGGACTATGAAGATGGAATGGGACTGGGTGACCACCCAGTGAGACATATCAGGGTCTCCTCAATCTGTGGCTAAATATGTTTCTACTAATTTTAAGCTTAAAAGCAAAATTATATTTAAATTATGTTTTTCACAAGGTGTATAGAGTTCATTGAAAATAGCCATGGGTGTGAATGTGTTAATGTCTTTTGGATCATTGTGGATAGCTGGTACTCTGACTGTCTTCCAGACAGCGAATCTCACACTGAGAGTATGGGGCCACATGTGTCTCTCCAGGTCTGTAGGTAATTGTCCCTATGTAATGCAATGCAGTTTAAAGGCTCAGTGGCATTGCAATCTTCACTGCACTGTGAGCACTTGCACTTTTGATGGAATAAAAAAGATTCTACTGCAAAGGATTCAGGTTGATTTTCACTGCCACTTTATTTTTTACTTCATCCAACTAGCCACATTTGTTAACTACATACTTATATGGGCTACTGTGTACCTTTGATATCAGCAGTGGTTTGTAACCATGGAGGTTCACAAACATCTAAAATAACATACCACAGAATGCTATGACTATTCCAGTGCCAAGGGTACCTGCAAAGCAAGGGGACAATGAATGACTTAAAGGTGTGTGTTTTGATTTAGTGGGCACAGAGGGGGGACACCAACCTTAATGCCGGTGCGTCATAAAGTTCCGGAGATCTGGCTCCTGGCTGCTGAACTGCCTGCTGGTCTGGCAGACTTGGTCAGTGCAATCCATGGCATTTATAAAGCACCTTAACCACTAAGTTATCTATGCACTTTGTGAAGGCTCAGCACAGACAAAGGGTGCAGCAAAGCATCGGATATAAAATGTAATGCAGCCGTCAGTCTCCCAGTCATCCCATCTCCATCCCTTGTGCAGGGTAAGAGAGTCCAGAGAGGGAGCTGGCTGACGTCAGTGATGCAGGACTCTTGGCTGGTTAAGGGGGACCCCACGAAGGGCATGGCAAGCAACAGCAATCGGCCAGGCAGTAGGGTATCGGTAGGGCCCCACTCTTTGTCCTAACCAGGAGGAAGTTGGCTGAATGCTGGATCCTCGCTCGGATCTACCACAAAAATAAGGCGCAATGTGGGTCCAAGACGAAGGGATGATTACTGAGTGTTTGGAAGCCCCCCTCAAGCAGCTGGGCGCATGCCAATTGTTAATCGCAGTCTTATAAATTCCTAAATTCAAATAGCCGGCAAGTAAGGACAGTTCAAGCTTTTCCTAAAGAGAGCGATAAGTCTGAGCAGGAGCTTCTGTCTACACACAACCGCTCAGGTAACTATTGTCGATGCTCCGGTAAATACAATGGGTGCTCGTCTGGACGGAGGCCGTGCCCATTCCTTCCACATAGGGTAGAGCAGGAGAGAGCAGGAAGCAAAAGTGGAAGGTGGGGTTGTCCCCAGTGGGCAGCACTCGTTCTCCATCTTGCAATGCCTTTCTCGAAGTAAAATCCATGTTCACAGTCAGTAATGGGCAACCCTAACATTTGACGCACCTATAGTATTTGCAAGGCATTTATTTGTAAAAAAAAAAAAAAAACAACATGATATGGTCTACATTGGCCCCATGAACCCGGATGCAATTTTCAAGGGAAGGCCATTGGTCAGATCCTACGTCTGCACATAGACTCTTCAAAACCTACCAAACGGTGACAACCAGGCAGTGCTCGGCCGCTGATGGGTGCTACACCATTAGGGCTAAGGCTGGTGAGGCAAACTGGGTCTCCCCCAAAGACTTTCCCTAGGGATGCCTCGGAGGAGCACAAATCTATAGTTTGTAGGGTCTCTAGGTATTCGAGTCCCCTCAAACTATTAAAAATCAGAGTGGGGACTTTGAGGACACAGGATAAACTGGTGAGGAGAGTAGCTCATTGAGGTTGTTTGGGAGTTTCGTCCTTACAGAATTGCATTGCCTTATGCTTGGTAATACCAAAAAAGTAATCACCTCTTTTGTAATACATTTCTCTAGATGCTCCTTTACCTCTCCCCAAGGAATACTGGCTAGTCTCAACTAATCGCAAGCTATGTATTTTACATATACAATGGTTTACACCATTAACATAGAATGCATGCTTTTAGAACTAATTCATGCTTTGTGAATCAGGTATAAACTATGCAAATGTACATTTTGATTTTTCCAGATGTCACATATATGCATTTTACAGGCTTTGTCAGTTGGCTGTAAGGTGCTTTTCCTAAATTGAAGAATTTATTGCATTTGCTTTAGCAGTAGACAGGCATGCACTGCTCTGCATAGACTACAGGACTCACTGGCAACAAGCGGCCATTGAAATGGAAGGATTGCCCCATTACGCAAACCAAGACATAGTACAACAATCAAAGAGGTCATCACTTAGAATATGTTTCTGCCCTCCTGCACGGTAGGTCATTATCTAAAACAATGCCCTTAAATATCAAAATACGTTTGATAACTGAAAAAAGCAGCCACGTGAAGGCTTCTACGCTCCTATCACATCTTGTCAGACATGATAAGCGATGCTGTACCCAGAATCATATTAAGGCTGGCATTCGGCTCTTTGGGGAGGGCAGTTAGGCACCATTACAGGAATCTAATCAGAGTGCCATTAAGGCTTGAATAAATCCTTAATGTGGCTTATAATGAGCATAAGAATATGGAAATTCATATTTAAAATAATTGCTCACATTTGTGCTTGTTATGTAATAAACATGTATCCGCTCCCATGCAGCTTGTTCTAATAATACCTATCCGGAATTCTGAGATACTTGCATCCACCTTTCTCGATTGAACTGCCTAGGTGTTCTTTAAGAATACTTTTTCATAAAAAGACAATATATGTAGTATAGCTGTTAGGGTTTGATCTCTGTCAGCTCCGTCACGAAGGTGTGTGATTCAAGAATAAAGAGCCGGTTTACAGAGATTCTTCCGCAAGCAGCCATGACTTACAGCCATGACTTACAGCCATGTCAGAAGTGGGACCCAGGTTAACATTCTGACGCGGCGTCCTCCGAAGCTGAGGAAGCGCTTCAAAGTTTTAAAACATGAACTTTAGAGACGCAGAGAATAGGCAGGACTGGCGCCATCTAGCCATGTTAGCTGCTTAGTCCTTAAAAAACAGGGCTGCATCGCTTCGCATCTATAAATGAATGCTGCAGCACAAGTGTGGAGCCTGGGAAACGATGAACCCTCTGCCCCCTTGATAAAGGGCCTTATGACTTACTCCTGAACATCTGTTTGTAAGTCGAACTTACTCATGAAAGCCAGCTTTCTGAATCAGGCTGTAAGTCTGAAGTAATATCCTCTGAGCTCAGGTTTTGCCTCCCAAATGTATGTGTTAAGCATGTGGTTTTATGTCACTAACTCTCTGAAACAGAATGTCGCATTTGGTGGGTTTTAACATTCTTTAGCAGAATAAAGCCCCACTGGATCGGTGTGAATTGCTGATTAGTGTTACTAGTATGGGGCTAGATGTACTAAGCCTTTTAACAGTCACATTTGCAACTGTTAAGATGGTTTTTCCTATGTCACATTTTAGGAGTCAGATTTTAGGAGTCTGAAAGGTTATTCTGACTCCTAAAATGTGATTCCAAATGAATACCGAGTGGGTTTTAGGACAGGCTGTGTTGTAGGTGCATTAGTACCTTCTGTATCAATGTTTTCGGACCGAAAACCAGTTGCAAAACATTGATATTTTACCAGCATCTTAAATGACATGGCAATGCATCCACAAAAGGAAAAGGGTCCCTTTGGAACCCTTTTGTGAAAGTAAACAAAAAAGTTTGTTAAAGAGTAGATAGTAGTCAAGGGGACCAATGACAACTCTTAAAAATACAAAATGAAAAAAGGAAATGTTATTTTTAAACAACATCACTTTTCCTTAAGAAAAACAGGCTGCAATTTTTTTAAAATGTGCTTTATTAGAAAGCAATGACAGCCACCGTAGTAAGCTGGCCCCAGCAGGCCACCATCCCTGAGATGGCCTCCAATTGTAGTGACTCACAATTTTTGATCTATTTCCCTTAGAAACTATTGATGTCTCCTCCATGTCATAAGTGCTCATGACTGGATGCAATTGGCTTGGAGGTCACGTCAAAGAGTCTGTCACCAATCCAGCAACTGTTATGTGCTGCTCTTAATTTGTTACTCCCCCTTGAGTTGGAGGGGGAATATTTCCCACTCTGGTCCAGGGGTTGTTAAGGTCCTGCAAGTAATGTGACTCAGTTGCAGGACCAGCACTCTGGAAAAAAACTTCTTGGATTCCTTGCAAGTGCAGAAGGGCTGAATTTTTTAAACATTTTTACAGTGATTTTCTTTGGGAAACCCTTGAGTGATCTTCACAAATGACCTCTTGCTGATTACAGAAGTTTATCTACTTTTCTGAAATGTATAACTTTCCCATGGGTTTTAAACATGTTTCTAGCAATAACTGCTATTAGACTGGCCCACGGATATCTGGAAAAATGGACTTACTCAAAGAACCTCACAAAAACTGTGGTGAAAATTAGTTTTTTCAAACAACCTGTGTATCCCTGAAGGTTGATAAGATGCTGATACCACAACAGCAAACATTTAATTGGTGCTGTTTTTAGAAAGCAAAATATAGACTTTCTTGGACAGAACGTTTTCCCTAAAAAAACACAAATTAGCTATATTTTGGCTATTTTCTCAGTTCCTTGTTGGGATTTCCACAAACTCTCAGATCCTTCAGAATTCTCAGTATGTTGGGAGAAAAGAACGTAAATTTGGTGTGGATACCTTTTGTGGAAAAATGTTATGAAGGTTTAAGTGCAAACTACCTCAAACATCCAAAAAACGGCTTAGCACCGGGCAAAGTCTTAGCAGCCAGGTGTTTAATGTTCATGAGGTAGGGCGGATTTTGACCCACTGCGATTTGGAATTTCAAAATCTGAACTATTAGTACATGAGTCAGTTTTTAAAATTCTTTACTTGTATCAAAAATACTAGTAGCACACTGCGACCAGTATTTTGTGACCATATATATTAGTACATCTCACCATTACAAAATCTTGTAAAATAAATGTATATCAAATTGATATCTATGAACTGCTGACTATCTTCTATTTGGCCAATGAATGTGATTGGAGATGTTCCACCTAAACATTAAAAATGCTTGTTTGTTTATTAGAGAGCACCGCACATCACCCTAATGCAAATATAGAGCACTGTAGGAGTAAATATCAAGATACTGGAATGTAGTAGGAGTCTATCTAAATATGGGACTTTTACCCCTAGTGAAAGGTTACTTTTCAAGATGTTCTTGAAGCACAGAGGTTGGGTTATGTTATCTGCAGGTGTGGTTCAGGTCCTCCATAGTTCAGTCCACCATTTTGGACTCTCAATTTATTAACTATTTATTGTCTGAATTTTTAAGTGACATGCCTACAAACTACTTTTTGTCTGTTTTATGTTAACTGTATGACACAACCTGTGTTATTTATTTTTTAGTGAAATGAAGCAGAAACTCGAAGAAGAAGGTAGCAAGTGCTCAATCCTGGCAAAACAGCAAAAGTTCAACGAGCATTGCTGTATCCGCTGCTGCACGCCATTCACATTCATCATCAACAGCAAGCGGCAGTGCCTAGACTGCAAGTACAACATCTGCAAGAACTGCAGCTCCTACCAGAAGAAGGAAAGGGCCTGGATCTGCACTGTATGTCAACAGACCAGGTAAGGGCGCGTTGGAATGTTCAAGCCATCACCAAGCAATCTTGACGAAAGCCATCTATGGGTCAGATGCACAAAGCCATTTTGTGATTGCAAAGTCTGCAATTTCACAAAATCACATGATCTACATCCATAAAATGTATTTTTGGTATGTATTAAACCCGTTTTATGAGTTGCAGAATAGGTGTACAGCAACACCCGAAAGGGACAGTCTCTCCTAATTGTGTTTCTGCATGGCTTTTTTCTATAGTTTGCAACTGTCATTGTGGTCACAGACTATTGATCAGCTATCAGCACCTCAAAGGAGGTGATAACTGATATGCAATGTAGGTGTCCCCTTTGTCGTTTTGCAACCCCCCCTGTGGGTGGAGATATTTTGATATGACCTACTGATACATAGGTTGTTGCATGGCAAAATTAAGACTGGTCGTAAAACGTAGGTGTTCATATGTACGACCACTTTTTGCGACCAGTTTTTTAGTACATCTGGTCATTATTTTCCTTTTATATTTGACGGAGAGTTTTTCTGAAAATAATGGAAACCACTGAAGAAAAGTAAAAGATAGCCCTGTAAATAGAACAAGGACTACTCTGAGATGTGTAGACTTGAGTGGAATGTTTTTTATGCAACACAGGTAATAACTTCCATTGAACAAAAAACATATCTAATCTCTATAAACCCCACATGTGCAATGGGAAATTCAGGCTCACGAAAATGCATTTCGAGACAAACGGGCGCGAATATGCAGTCTGCAATGTAAAATGTGTAGCATGTGAGACTAAATAGAAGCAATTATTGATAGAAGAATATGGGAAGATGATTTTTGACAGTAATTCACTTTCTTGCTTATCAACAGACAAGCCACACTCCTCCGCCATTGCAAAGCCTTGCTCGCAAAGTGGGCAAAAAATCATGTCCAGTATATTAGCGACGCCAACCAAGGCATCACGTACACTGCTCAGCATCCGAGCACTGGAATCCCTCGACCTGTATTAATGCAAACATTGGCAAAGGCAATAGATCTGGCTTTAATGTGCTGGTGCATGTAAATGCAAGAAATCAAAAACGCTGTTTGTATGGGTGGCTGTTTATTTAGTTAACGCCTGTTCTACTGTCCTAAGTAGCTAAAGTGGATAGATTTTGTGTTTAGAATGCACAAAACATATATAGAAATGAATGTGACAAATAGCACGATGATTGAGTGTACTTTTCAGGTTTTAAATATTCCCTCAGTCACGTGAGTGACAAACCTTTCCATCACGCTGTCTCACCTCACTCACTGTACTGGATACATGCTAGGCTTCCCCCAAGAGAAAGTTTTGTTTGTAAGTGAGGGTTAAACTCTATCAGGAATGCGATATAATCAGTACATGAAAATGGGTCTGTTTAGTGTTTTTTTTGGGCATTTTGCTAGTATGATCCACACAGAAAATATATAACTGAATGCATTTTGGCATATTATAGAGAAGTTCAGTTACCTTTCCTGCTTTGTGATTCTTACTACAAAGATATTTCAAATATACTTTATTTCCCAGTAATAACATATAGCTTTTCTCTGTTCCCATAATCTATTGATGGAATGTTTCATATGTTATCACTACGCTATATGATATATGAAATGCAAGGATTCTCCTATAGAACCTCAAGTTCCACAACACCACATCAGTACGTTTTAATGCAAAATGCAGAAAAACAGGAATGGTTAGAATAGCATGCACAGTAACATTTAGTATTGGTGGGATTTGTTTTGTCCACGAGGATATATGCACTGGACAAACCTAGCTCCAATATGGCTGTTAGTCACTCTCTTCCATCTATTCCTACACCTCTTTCACCAGGTTAGGTGACTAGGCAAATAAGCTAAAGTCTGAGTGCTCATGTCCCCTCGCCTGTTTCACCCAATTTCACACTTCGAGACCCGGTGTCTGTTAGACTTGGCTTTTTCAGCGGGTTTACCCCCAGCCATTTTGCTTTTTGGCCTCCTGTTTTTGACCTTGTTTCTGTTGGTTTTAGGACTTCAGGGCTAAAGTGCATATGCTCTCCCTGTAAATATTGTTATGGTTTGGTGTTTCCATGATTGGCATATTTGATTCACTAGTAAGTCCCTAGTAAAGTGCACTGAGGGTGCCAGAGCCTGTAAATCAAATACTCCTATTGGGCCTGCAGCACTCATTGTGCCACCCACACAAGCAGCCCTTCAAAGGGTTATCTGACCTGCCACTGCAGTGTCTGTGCACAGTTGTGACCCCCATGTCGACCTGACAAGTGCACTCACTTGCCAGGTCCTAACCTTCCCTTTTCTTGCATGTAAGACACCGCTAAGGTAGGCACAAGGTACCCCTCTGGGCAGGGTGCAGTGTATGTGAAAGGTAGGACATATACTGGTGTGTGTGACATGTACTGATAGTGGGATACAGTGTAGTTGGTTTTTTACTATTGAAGGGCTATCCGTTCCATAGGATAGAATGGGGAATACTTTGTAACATCTTACAAGTATAACTTCCCATTGGTACAAGTTAGAAAGAAGGACTTAAGTATGCCTGAACTCAGAATATAAAAATGCATCTTTTAGTAAAGAGGATTTTTATATCATGTGTCTGAAAATCCGAATTTAGATAGTGAGTATTTTCTTGCTTAGCCATTCTATGTGCCTCTGGTGGTTTGTAGATTGACTGTCTGGCTTTGGAGTGACAGGGGCTGGGGATGGGCATTCTCTCAGACAGCCAGTATGGGGGCTTGATGTGTGTCCGGCCTTTCCTGAATAAGTCAGGGCTGGGCCTAATAGACCTGGGCTGCATTCATAGTAGTTGGAGGGGTATTTTCACTAGCACCTGAATAGACCTGGTCTGCGTTTGGAGTGGTGGGGGGAGATTTCCCTTGCACCTCAATAGGCTTTGTCTGCCTTGGACAATGCTGTCTCCACCTCCTGCCGGGATGCTGGACCAGAGAGGACAGTACTGGTTTGGGCTGAACATAGACACTCTCTGCCCAACAGGACAAAGAGAAAGTGAATATTAATATTTGGGGCCCAGACCCCAGAACTTTAGATTACTGCTGAACTAAGGAATGTGCCAGGAAGAAGAGCTTGAAAAGCAGCCAGGAGGAACTGCCACTTTGCTGTGTGCTCTGCTGTGTTGGCCTGCTGCTTCTGTCTTGGGTGGGGAAAGGACGGGATTGTACTTTCATCATCCTGCTGTTGGAGTTTTCTCCAAGGGCTTGAAGTAGAGCTTGCCTCCTGTTGGAAGTCTCAGGGACATAAAAGACTTCATAGAACTCTTTTGAACCAAGAAGACTGCCAAGAAGAAGAGCTGGAGAAGCTGTGAGGAGGAACTACCACTTTGCTGAGGGCTTTGCTGTTTTGGCTTGCAGTGGCTGCTTCTGTCTTGGGCAGTGAAAGGACAGGACTGAACTTTCTGTAACTTCTTTCTGCGAGTTTCTCCAAGGGCTTGAGGTTGAGCTTGCTCCTTGTTCAAGAAGTCTCAGGAACAGCCAAGACTTCAAGTTAATTTGCTACCAGCACTGAAAACTGTGGGTTTTGTGCTGTAGCAGAAGAAAAAGCAACCTGACGCAGTCAACGAAGCTGTTGCCGACTCTGTTTCATGAAAGCATCACAGAGAATATGCCACACTTTTCACCGTAACCCAGGTCTCACTGACGATGATGTCCGACGATGCCACCAAGCCGCTGCTTGCACCATGACTTGTGTCTGTGCATATGGTTGGGTTCAAACTGGAATGGCATGGGGAGCAGGAAAACGGTGGATTTAGGCCCAGATCACTGTACTGGGGTGAATGTATGACATTGTTCTCCATTCTGTCCATCAATTGTTCTTGTTGCACTTGTCACCCCGAGTGGGACGGGTACGCCCAGATGTGGGTCCCGTGCTTTCCATGCCACTGGAATCAAGCTATCCAGGCTGATGAAGGGTGAAACCCTAAAACCGGTCCTAGGATGCTTGTTTCCAGTCCAGGGAGGACTTAGCCTGGCAGTTCTGTCGGGCTCCAATGCCTGACTTTACACTGGCAATAGGGGGCTCACCACTGTCTGCAGTCTCAAGCATGAGGGAACTTATCTGCAACTGTTGCCCTACCACTCCAGCAATATGATGCTCCCTCTAAATGGTGTGCATGTCTACTGCCAACCCCAGCACAGCTGTTTTTCTTCCACTGTGTCAGTGGGAGATGTGAAATCCTTTGCAGGCCACCATGCCTGTGAAGGTAGCCAATTGGAGGGAGTCGCGTTTTGCGATCTGCCTATTGAATGCAACCACCTCCGATATCCTAATTTTCTGAACCAAACTATTTGCGACTCCTTTTTGCAACCAGTACAATAGTACTACATTTTGTAATTCATTATTAATACCAAATATATTGAACGCTTTCCTTGTTATTGATCCATTTATTCACAATTTTTTTAATATATATCGCAAATATTTTTCACTGTGTTATCACTGTTGAGCACATAATCACTGATTGTGTAAAATAACGGTCAGAAAATGGTGGCAAGGTTCTGCTTTCAAAGACACATCATTGTTGTAAACAGTTCATGTATCAAAATGAATGCGTGCACCAAATTAGCCATTGCAGAGCACCATTTCTTCCGGCCCGGAAAAAGTTTGTGTGTATTTGTGAGGGTAGCATTGTTGCACATATGAATAAACCAATGCTTCACCTCTTTCACCTCCCTAACCTTTACGGAACCCCTTCAAAATTGCTAGCTACCCTAGCAGGCAGAGACAATGAAGGCCCTTATTAACTAAGACACCCGGCAAACATAAAAGTAAGACTTCAGGGCAAGAGTAGGAACAGAAAACCTGCCTGCCTAAACCTGCTCCGAGCAGAGATAGATCTCATACCAAAGACTGTTCACAGGCACTGTCCAATACGAGCCAGCTCCCAACAACCAACACCTCACCAGTGCAGCATGTACACGAATGGGCACAATCCAGTGCTCCTGCCATCTTCCTCTCACAGAATTGTGATTATAAAAGTCCCTAAAGAGGAGCATGTGGATGCTGCTGTCTCTGAAAAGTTTGATGCCTGTCTCTCTCTCATTGCCAAGACAATGTCTGTCACACTGAGGCCCAGTGGACCACAGTATAGCGCAAGGAAAAAAACACTGGCTAAGCCAGTACAACACACTTTAATGAGCTAACACATGCAAAGAATATTTATGCATGCCTGTGTTTGCATGTTTTACCACATTAGTGTCAGTCCAATTGGTTTTGACAATGCTGACTTCCGATAAAAGCCTTTACTAGATGTCCCTCTTGAGTAAGGCGCAAGTGCTCAACAAGCCCTCCAGGTGGTTGTGTGAGAGCCAGTTTTGGACTTTTATGAGAGTGGCGTTATGTCGTTGTATGTCTTCTGGTGAGGATATTGCTTGGTAGATCTGGGTGTCGTCCACGTATAGGTGGTAGAAGATGTTTGCTTGTTTGAGTATGGTGGTGAGGGGTTTCATGTATATATCAAAGATTATTTTAAGAGGAGTGAGCCTTGGACGACACCCTTGGTTATGGTAGATGTGTCTATGTTGTTGATTTTAGTTGGGAGCGGCTATGGAGATAGGAAGTGAACCATTTCAGGACCATGCCGTCGACTCCAATCCATTTTTGGAGGGATTCTAGAAGTAGCTTGTGATCGACCGTGTCGAAGGCCGCTGGTAGGTCTAGGAGGATGAGTAAGCAGCATCTTTCAGAGTCAATCTACTTGTGTATGTCATTGGGTACGTGCAGTAGGGCTGTTTCCGTGCTGCATCCTTTTCTAAACCCTGATTGTAGTGAGTCGAGAAGATTGTTGGAGTCAATGTGTTGGGTGAGTTGGGAGAGAAAGCATTCCTCAAGTATTTTAGTCAGGAAGGGAAGGTTGGAGATGGGTCTGAAGTTGTTGAGCATTTAGGGTCTGCACCTGGTTTCTTTTTTTGCAAGGGAGTGACTTGTTCTACTTTGAGACAGTCAGGCATCAACCCATTACTAAGGGAGCTGTTTATTATTTTGGTCTAGAGAGGTGCTAGGGCATGGTTGCGGTGGTTTTCCAGGGAGGCCAGAAGGGGATCTCAAAGGTGCAAGGAGAGCTTGTAATTCACAATCATTTTTGAGATGTAGTCTTCTGTGAGCGAGCTGAACGTCCCCCAGCGCTTCTGAGTTGACGGGTATCCTGGGTTTATATTACATCGGGAGGGCTCAGGGTGAATGGGAGACTTTTGTGAGTTCAGCAAGGGTGGGGGGATATTGGTTTCCTCCATTCTGATAGGAGGATTTCTGGTGGATGGCAGAGTATGTTGGTCTAAGAAGAGTTTGATCTTTGTGATTTTATCATTGAAGAATTTTGAGATATTTTCACACTGTTCTTTGGCAACATTGAGTTTTGGTTTTGCTGGTTTAGAATGTTTGTTGTTTGATGATGTTGAACAGTTTTTTAGGGCTTTTTTTGCTTTATATAGTGCTCTGTGGACGAATGCAACTTTTTCTTTTATGATGTGGTTTTTGTAATTTCTGAGTTCCATTCTGAGCTGTTGAAGGTGGGATGAGGAGGGTTTTGTTCTCCAAAGCCTTCCTGCCACTCTCAGTTGTCTTCTTTCTGCATTGAGGTCTTTAGTAAACCATGATCTCGAGGGAGTTTCTATGATTTGTTTTAGTTTTTGGGGAGCTAGTTGGTCTAGGATGGATGACAAAGCTGAGTTATAGTGGGAAGTAAGTTCATCTGTTGAGAGGTTATCTGTTGGGGAAGTAGCGGCAGCATTCTAACTTTGCAATTGAACTTTACAAATATTTAAATGTATATAAGCAAGAAAAAGCACAAATGAGACCCAATTGTTTTTCCATAATCCTAAAGTGTGGTGGAACAAAGATTTAAATAGGATCAAAGACACCTATTTGTGAGAAACGCAAATTATTAACATTAGCTGAAGCTTGATTTGCACACATTGTTTATGCACCATATAGGTTTATCACTAAAATTGCTTATCTGATGCAAATTCAGTGGCCATTTCAAGAGAACTTTTCAATGGATTAATATGGTCTATGTAAATGACATTGCACTATCACACCATGCTTTAGCCATATATTTTCGAAAATGTGCGATCAATTGAAACACCCTCTACATTCTACACCCTTACTGTTCTCTGGTTTAATGGGCATGGCTAATCTGCAACACTGCTTCTTTCTGTGACACTTGGATTTTTCACAATCCCTTTGACTTCAGTGATGTAACATTGTTGGGAGCAGCCCCACATTGAAAGTTTTTCCAGCACCTATAGGCTTCTAGTAATCAGGCCACAGGGTTTTAAATAGAACACTTTTATGTGAGCAGGGAGGGACATCTCAAACGTAATGTTATACAAAGGAAAACATTGTGTGTCTGGGTTCTAACTGCACCCCAGACAGTTCAAAATCTAGAATGTCATGAGGAGATCGTGGTACCATGTCCAGTGGCACATTACATTATTGTGCATGTGCAGTGTGTTTTTCATAATATCTTTGGAAATATATTAATTTGCCCGCCATTACCCGACATCCTGAACCAAAGATGTCTGACTGTAAGAAATTGGGTTCAGGGGCGCTAGATAGCCCAGCAGCAAGATGACTGCTGCATAGCAGAGCTCTGCTGGTCGATGGTACAAACCAGCATTTATTTGTGGCATCCTGGCTGAATCCAAGCCCCAATAGCACTGTGTGCGTGCCACGGACAATGGTGAAGCTGTTGGTACCGCCATTGGGGCTCTGCAACAGCTGATGTGGCGAAGGGCTGCGTGGCTGCCTCACAGCTTGCACTGAGGCCTGATGTGTGGGCTGCCTCGTGGTCACTTTGTGAGGGAGCCTCCAATCCGAAGGTATATGGTAACAACGTATACCCTGTGCTGTATGGCAGCCCCTGGGTGCCTGGCTACGCCAACGGTGGTGTTCAGGGACACTCCTGTGGGGGTATGGCGACCAGCTGTGGAATGGTGCACCCAGCCTCCCGGAGGTGAGAAGAGGCACTGCGGGTGGTTGGCCGGTACCGAAGGAGGCAAGCTCATCAATTCAACCCAGTGGCGGATGCGCCACGTATTCCGACATAATCCTTGTGCCCTGGAGGGCATACTTAGACCATGGCTGTGGGGGAGATCTCCGATACCACCGGGAAATTTGCTCTGCTGCAGCACATGGGGTGAAAGCGGGAGAGGGCTGGAGGGCTTGCTGTTGTGCCAGCTGATGCTGTGGATGGGACCCATGGGCCACTGGGCCTTGCCCGGACTCAACACTAACAAATTTTAGCATTTGGCCTGGGAGGGGCGCCCACATCACTGGATGCAGGGGCCGTGTTTTGCTGAAGAGGTAGTTTGGACTGGGGAACTGAGCTAAGCCTACACTTGGTGAAACTACCGCTTCATCACACCCTACTTGTCAGGAGGTCTGCTTCCTATAGAGGTGCCTACGGCTGGGCCCCTACTGAGCGAGACCCCTCTAAAACACTGGCCACCACAAAGGCGTTTTATTCGTTGGAGTGGCCCTACTTATTCCACTTACTTTTGCACCTAGGTCTCCGCCCATGCTTCGTCTTTCTGATCTATCTTCTTTACAAATCCTCGAAGGCCCAAATTCACCTCAATGGGATGATCTCTGACCCGTTTTCAGTCTTGCGCATCACTCGGCAAGGATGCCCCTTATCCCCGGTCCTTTGGCCATGGCGATGCAACCGCTGGCCACCCGCTACGGCAGCACCATGCTCACCGAGGGTCTTAATTTTATGGCACGGAGGATCTTAGTGTCCATGTATGCTGACAAAGTCACACTGTATGTCTGAGAACCACAAGCAAACCTAGCCCCGGTCATTCGTGAAGTCATCCAATTTGGTGGCTATCAGATATCCACATAAATTGGACAAAATCTGTACTTTTCTCCCTCAACAAGGGTACACAGTTGTTTGAATCTGAATACCCACTGCAAGGGGCCTCTGAATCTGTGCACTTCCTAGGTTTTTGGCTCTGTTGTGACATGGACGAGCTCTGGCAGACCAACTGCGGCAGAGGCATGACAAATTTGAAGGAGCAGATCTCCACCTGGACTCGCTTATCTCTGTCTGTAATGGGGAAGATTGCTATTGCATATGTGGGTGACGCATGCCCCGCCACTCCAAAAGAGGGGCCTCATTGCACTGGACATGACGCTACACAAACGCTGCATGCAAGCCCAATTCCTCCATTGGCTCTACCCCACACGCTTCCAGCCCCACACGGCGGGGGAGGCGGATCAGGCAGCCCGCTGGCCACTGCACTTTACCAACCCTACAAGCCCCTGCGCACAGAAATTAACAAAGTTGAATGTGTTTGATGGGCCTGGAGTGGCATGCTGTATCGCGCCCGGCTGTCTTGTTTTTACATCCCTCTTGCACACAACCCCCTGCTGCTGCCTCTGCAGGATGATGGTGCCAGAGCACAAACCCAAATGCGAGGTGTTATCCCATTTGCAGACATATACCCTGACGGTCCATTCTTCGCCCCCAATCGCATCGGATGAACTCCCCCACCCCACAGCGCTTGACACCCTTTTCTACTACCAGCTCTGTGCTACCTGCTGTGCGATGCATGCCACATTCGCCCATCACCACCTACACTTCATACACTTGAACACATGCTTGCTGACAAACACTTCCCCTATCAAATTAGTCAATGCTTGTACACTGAGATGCAGGGCAAGGCACCGGTACACACCCCGGCGACCTGTGCTGTCTGGGACCTATACCCTGAACCCCCCATCACAGATGCACAATGGTCATTTTTCCTTGGGCAAACTGTGGCTTACTCACCCAATTACAGGCTGCGGCATATTGGTTTTAAATTTCTACACAAATTCTACCACACCCTGGGTGCAATTGCTACATATGGGGCTGGTCGATGATGCAAGCTGTTTGCAATTGTAAATTCCGCTTGCCTCATTCCTCCATCTAGCTTGGGAGTGTCCGTGTGTGGCGGGATACTGTTCTGCTATATTCACGGTCCTGCATCAGAGAACTCACTGCCCCAGTCCCCATTAGCTGGCCTCTTAGGTTATGTGAAAGATGTCCTCAGGATTAGACACCTCACGGCCATTCTTTTGCTCTTAATCAAGAGGCAGGTTGCTGTACAATGCGACAGGCGGACGGCACCTAAGGCTGAGACTTGCTGGAAAGTATTTTTAAAAGCTGCTAGTAGTCCGCCTTCTGCTGCTGCCACTTTACGAGGCTTGGGAACAGGGGGGCTGATGAAATTGTTTTTATCGCTGAAAATAACTTTTAAATTTGTGAATACAAATAAAAATTAGATTTCTTACCCGCATTATAAAATACAACACCGCATCTCGCTGCTTAGCGGGAACTAGTGTCACCTGCACTTTCAATCAGTGCCATCTTGGTTAGCGCTCTAGTGGTTGGCTGTTTAGCATACGCCTTCCTATTTAGGAAGGGCAATGCAAGCGCGCACTAACCTAGAACATTATAGACGTTAAGGCGACACACCACGTGTCAATCGTCTGATTCTGTTGGAAAGTGTTTTTCTAAAAGCTGCCAGTATTCTGCCTTCTGCTGCTGCCGCTTTACGAGGCTGGGAACAGGGGGGTTGAATAAATTGTTTTGATCGCTGAAAATAACTATTAAATGTGTGAATGCAAATAAAAATTTGATTTCTTACCCGCACTATAAAATACAACACCGCATCTCGCTGCTTAGCGGGAACTAGTGTCACCTGCACTTTCAATCAGCGCCATCTTGGTTAGCGCTCTAGTGGTTGGTCGTTTAGCATACGCCTTCCTATTTAGGAAGGGCAATGCAAGCGCGCAGCGCTCGTGCCAATGGCGCGCCAGAGGCAAGCCCGTCTACGCCTGTCCGCGCTCCGGTTTCGCTCAGCGCCAGCCATGCTGTCTGTCCCAGTCAAGGTCATGGCAGGATAAGCTACTCAAGGGGACAACTGCTCAAGAACAGTGAGAGGGATGTTAGGGGGAAACAAGTAGCCCTGATACAGGGCAGTAACATATTAAACTGTGGCCTGATTAACAGCAGGTCTTTGATAAAGCACCATCAGGAGGTGTCTAATATGTTAGAGTCTATGGACTTAGATGCCCTATTTCTAACAGAGACCTGGACTAGCACAGACTCCTCTGTAGAACTAGGTTTTGCCTGTTCAGGAGGGTATAACATGTTCCATAAGCCAAGGGCTTCTGGGAGAGGAGGGGGAGGGTGATTTTCAAAGAAAAATGGGATTTTACATCACTACATGTTGATGACGTCGAGGGGGTTGAATTATTGGGTTTTTCATTGCAAGAGGCTAAAGGAAGGCTTTTAACAGGAATAGTCTGCTATTGACCTCCAGGTCTAGACACCCAATATCAAGCACTGTTCGAAATTATCGCCGCCCTGACCCTAACACACTCAAGAATGATTATACTAGGGGACTTTAACCTCTGGGATAACGGGAATTTAGGAAACCATCTGAGAGACATAAGGAAAACTTGTGAAAACCTTAGCTTATACCAACTGATACAATAGCCACCCCATCAAGGAGGGCATGTCCTAGACCTCCTGTTTGCTAATCAGATTGAGACAGAGGTGATTGATATACTGCCCCAAAGCTGGACCGATCATTTTAGGACTACACTGCCTAGATCAGTGAATGATATTAATCGACCGGTGACCTAAGGGAAGAGAATGGGCTAAGTTAATAAAAAATAGAACACACCCAACATTCCCGAATCAGAATCGATTTGCTACTAATGACTCAGTAGGAATAAATTATCAAACGAACTGTAACCACATAAATGGAACCTTAGACGTGCTTGCCCCTGAAAAAGACTGAAGAATAGGAGGAAACCCTCAGCCCCCGGTACAGTGAGGAGCTAAAATCAATGCGGTCTACATGCAAACAGGCCGAGAGGAAATGGAGAAGGTCATATATAGACTCAGACAGGAAAGAGCTGAAACTAGTGCAGGCCCGGTCAAGGAGACTATCTCCAGGTCTAAAGCACATTTTTATGCTAAATCTATCCTGCAAGCGCCCAATAGCACAAAAGCACTTTTTAGTATTATAAAGGATCTCTCTAGTCCAGCTTGTACGGGCAATAAGGTGGTCGCATCGCAAAAACTCTGTGATGAGATTGCTACCCACTTTAATGAAAAGATCTCCAAAATTGTTGGAGGTTTATACCCAAGTAATACCAGCTGCCAGGATGAATCACCTCAGACGCTAGCCGAAGAACCACGGGCAGAAACATCTCTAGAGTGTTTTCAACCTTTTACCGAGGATATCTTTAATAGCCTCGCTCAAAGTGTTTCCCCGGGTTCTCCTCTAGATCCTCTCCCACATGGGATTTGGAAGGAGTTTAGGCAATAATTAGTCCCCTGGCTGTGAAAGATTTGCTGCCAGTCACTGGAAGAAGGACTGGTTCCAGAGGTATGGAAGCAGGCAGTGGTGACCCCCCTGCTTAAGAAATCTTCTCTGGACCCAACAAATCCAGTAAACTTTAGACCCATCTCTCTCTTGCCATACCCAGTAAAGATCCTGGAAAAGGCAGTCAGCAAATCCCTGTCCTGTTATCTAGAGGAAAATCACTTTTCGGACAGGTACCAGTTTGGATTTTGTCCAGGTCACGGAACTGAAACAGCCTTGGCAACAGTATTGGCCAATCTACAAATGCGAGCCGACAATGGTAATCCATCTATACTAGTGTTACTGGACATGTCGGCCGCATTCGATACGGTGAATCACGCAATATTGGTGGAAAGGCTGGAGAATATAGGTGTGAAAGGGCGGGCACTGAAGTCGCTGCAATCATATCTGTCGGGTAGACAACAGGTCGTGACCATGACATCGTTCACCTCCTTTAAGTCGCCGATGCTCCACGGGGTGCAACAGGGCTCTGCAATAAGCCCCATTCTTTTTAACATTTACTTGAGTCCCTTGATCCCTATTATCAAGTCCATTGGAATTGACCTGGTTAACTACGCTGATGACACCCAATTGGTGTTCTCCTTGGAAGGGAAGCAAGCAGTAACGATGGACACATTCCAGGAATGGATGCACCAGACCTCTAGCTGGCTCAGGAAAAATTCCCTGCAATTTAATGGGGGGAAAACAGAGGTTGTATATTGCTCCACTGCTAAAATGTCCAAGAACTTGCTGTTGGAGTTTAGACTTATTCCTAGGGATGAACCCTTGGTTCCAGCCAAAACTGTGCGCAATTTGGGGGTCTTGGTAGACGATAACCTCCAAATGGAGTCACAGGCTAACAAAACGATTAGCGTTTGCTTCTCCTTGTTGGGAGTGCTTGACAGATTCTCCCGCTACTGTCTAATGATACTAGACCTCTTGTAGTAAGGAGCAGAATTTTTAGTAGACTGGACTACTGCAACTCCCTGTACTTGGGAGCACCACAATTCATCTTGCAGGGGTTGCAGAGAGTACAGTCTATAGCAGCAAAGTTGGTGCTAAACAGGCAGCGTAGATCCTCTACGGCATTGGCTTTGGAGGATCTTCACTGGTTACCCATTAAGGAAAGAATCTGTTTCAAGTCGCTTTAGAAATAGTCTGAAAACCTGGCTGTTCCCAAGGAAGGAGTATAATGCTTCCCATTGATAATCAGGTTGATGTTTACTGTTGCCATCTGTTAAGTCGCAGCGCCAGGATACCCGCAGGGTGACAGTTGGCGCTATATAAGCCTATATGCAATACAATACAAGAAGAAGTTCATTGCTAGGAGTAGCTCTCTACATACTGGGAACTTATGCCACTGAAATCCTGCTGTAGGACATTTGGGAGCCCATGCTGGCCTCTCTCAGACAGAGAGACACACCCTCCACACCAACTACAGATAGGGACTTTCCTAGTGCAGAAACCCCAACCTTACCAGATGGTGCTTACTGTGATCCAGGCAGACTTGCCCCAGACTACCCGCTCACGTGAAACCCTGCGGCAAGGCTTAGTTTGTGGAGCAGTGCTCTTTTCCCCACCCATCCTTTGGGCAGAGTGATGCTGTATTATGTTCTGCATTGAATTACATGCTGTTTTGGTTAGGCATCTCTATGATGGAATGATGTTACCATGATGTATTATGCATTGGAATGAACTAAATTCAGTGCGTTGCCTTTCCCCTTTGTCTTTTTTTCCCTTTGTCTTTTTTTCCCTTGCCCCTTTCCCTTCTCCTCCTTTGCCTTTTTCTGTTGGAGGCTGCTGCCTTACTGCTGTTATCTTTATGGAATGCCAATAAAAACAGTTAAAAAAAAAACTCTTAGGGAAACCAGCAGTGTTCACTCTCACAGATCCCCTTCCTAGTGCTCTAACTATCCATTTGACCCGCTTATGAAATGCTCTGATCTGCCAAGGCTTCATCCGTTATCTACCACTCCATCCTCTCCTTACCCTGACCCGCTACTATCCCCATTATTGTTGGCTCACTGTCACCTGTATGGTATAATGCCTCGTAATACCGATTCCTTCACCACACCATTCCACTTGTTTTTCCTCACTTATTATGAGGCCTACATAAAGACCATTTACCTCCCCATGGGTATTAACTCAAGCTTTAGGGACTACTGCTCCTTCCCTAACTTCTTTTTTTTTCTTCACCATAAAACGTCTTCCTCATCCTTCTCCAACCTCTCCAAACCATTTTCACATAAATCTTTTCCCACAACTCATTTTGCAGATTGACTGTCTTTGTCTGGAACCCTAATTCATCCTTTGCAAAGCAAGCCCTGTTTGATTGCTAGTAAAAGTGGTTCTTCCAATGCTACCTCCCCACAATTTCCCCTCTGAGCTCTGTAGAAGTGAATTCCCCTTTGGACCCTAACTTAATGCTCTTTTCAACATCAGATCCTACACTCCCCAAGACTGTTTCCACTATTTGGACCACTCAAACCATTTGGACTGTCTCGCTTCAAAATCTGACCTTTCCAAAAAGATCCATCAACAATCTCACATTATCATCAACTTCAAGATCTGCCCTCAGTTCAACCACCACCTCAACATTCCTTATGCTACTATGGGTTGTTGGTTAGCCACACGATTTAGGAATAAACCACACCCTTGCTCTATTAGATTGCTGTGCTCCCTCTATGGATCTGATCTTCATGAACTACTGGAAAGTTGTGGCATTCATACCAACCTTTGCTCAAAACAGGCACCCACCTCCTTACCCATTCCCACTCTCATGGGCCAGAGACCAGACTGCCTTTCTTGTTTGTTTGAGGAAGCTGTACTTTACAACCTTAACAATATCCTTATCCAACGTCCTGCTAACCCTTTCTCCATAATGGTTGAATTCTTGTTTCGACCATTGAGCACAGACTTAAGGTGGCAAATGCCATTATCTCTTTTTACATTGATCTCCTTGTGTTGACTGAAACCTGGGTCAGTGATACCTCAAAGAACCTTATGAACATTCTTCTTCTTCCTCTTTAACCTATTGTGAAATGCACCCTTGAACATAGCCGTGGAGGTGGGCATGCAATTATCCACAAGACATAAATTAAATGCAAAATAATGGTCACTGATAAGTATCACTAATTTCAGTGCCTTTGTACCAGATCAGGGCATATAAATTCTCCCTACTTCCACGGATAGAGTAAATTCACAGATACACGCACATACACTCATCATACGCTTGGGCCCATTTCACTAACATACACTTAGATTATTCTACCAGTGCCAAACATGGGAGAGAAAACTCCTAAATACCCTGTATCTACAGTAAGGTCAATGCGATCAAATTGATTCTATCCTGAGTCATGATTTAAACAACAATAATCACATTAGAGTATTCAATAAATGACAAAAAATAACCACCAACACTATAATTCATAAATGATTCTTTATCTAAAATTAGTTAAAAAAAAAGTCAATCAAAGCAAAATCATTATTCTCATAATTACCTATTCTAGCTAAATGTCATAAATGGGTCAGGACAGGTCTCTCAGTAGAAGTCTCCCGAGTCGCCGTCCTCACAGCATCGATCCTCACCAACACAGGTTTGGGAAGAAGTGGCCTTAGACCCTCTCTAGTCTAACAATATTTATAATAAATCTTACAAAATAAAGCAACATAAAATGTTCTAAATTTCCGTTGAGCCGCTGAGCAGAGCGAGCAGGAAAGGATGTAGCATCGCTACATTTGGAAAATCTCCGCTCAGAAAAATCACAAAAATAAAAAGACGGAAGAAGGAAACTCGAGTTTGCAAATGTTACTTTTTAAAAATGCTCTTCCTCAGAACCATAGCGAAACCACCACTGTAATCACAAAGTTCATTGTGGCTCTCTTTTCCTCCAAGGTTACTTGGATGTTTGCCTAGAGTCGCTGTCATCACGGAAACTTTCAAAACTCCAGCAGAAGCCATAGTCAGGTGACTTTCAACAAGGCCTCTCGTCATCTCATATTCACTCGAGCACAGGCTGTAAAGGTCAGCCATCTTTTCTTAGGCAAAAACGAACCATCTTAATTGAAAGAAACACAAACAATGTTACTACATCATTGCAATGATTAGACAGTGTTAATTCCCACTAATACCCTTATGTGTATGTAATTAACTAGCCATCTGCAACATATTTAAGCATTAGTACACGTTATTATTTAAAAGCATCAACACAAAACAAATAGCACACTTATTAAATAACCGCACATTATTATTAAGCAACATATATGCATTCCCATGTGTAGTTTCTCTTGTGAATCGTGTTGGTTAGTCAGAATTTTCACACAAAACAAATAATTATTGATTATAGATTAGTATTTTAAGTCAAGACATATAGACAAAACTAGAGCTTAAAAACCCAATAAATTTTCAACAGAAAACTCTGCTCCAGCAATCCCCCCTTTGGTGATATTATCACCAACTAAACAACCCCAAAAAAAAAATTTAGTCCCATTTTAGGAGAAATTGAAAATGTCTTTTTCTTTCTCACAACACTACACACCAGACTCCCTTTCATCATCCCTCTTCGTTTCCAGGTATACACTCTCCCTCAATTCTTCTAATTCTATTTCTTGTGGATCTCTTTTTGACCTCTTTTGTTTCTTTTCAATATTTCTTTTGATTAATTTCTTTTTCCCTCCCCTGTTTTTACAACACAAACACACCAATCTTAGTATTAATAAAGCAACAATCACACATGTCAAAGGAAACAATATCTTACCTATAATAGTACTACCTATCTTTGCAATAAAACTCTTAACAGCAACTATTTATTAGCTATTTTAGTCCAGATACTTTCAGCTTCCAGTGGTACCAATTCTTCAATCAAATCAGTAATATTTTTTTTGCTTTCGTCAGGAATGTAAGTGCAACAATGTTGAACTTTCAGCATTCCACAAACTCCACCCTCCTTGGCCAATAGAATATCAAGGGCAAGTCGATTTTGCATAGACATGGCACGTACGGCAATCATCTCCGTATTCACCAAAAGAAACCCTCCAGCGGTACTTGTCGATAAGCGATCCACCACTGTTGACAGTTTCCGAATTCCATATGCATTTAAAGAAATTCCCACTGCTGGAATTAAAGCTCCAAAGATATCACCAACTATTTCTGACCAAGTTTCTCTCTTAAATCGTGTTAGTAAATTAATATGTTCTACATCTTCTATTCTATCTATATGAAAGATTTTTGGAAAGACCAGGCCCACATAACATGTGCCATACCAATGGTCAGTCAACCTGTAATAAGCCTTATTCCCACAAACATAATACACTCCTGGGAAAACTGGATCCTCTCCTCCTTTGAAACCCCATCCTGTTGCAATGAAGTATGTATCATGACACTCACTAGTCCCAACAAAATATGTATCATATTGGGATTTCTTTCTTGTAATGCATAGCTTACCCTTCTGTGGTGCATCTAGAGCTAAAGTTGGACTAGCCCCATTCCTCAACTCTTTCCCCATCTCAATGTCCCAAATTGTCTCACTCACTTTATATTTCCCTGCCTTTTCATGCATGCTCATTCTCCTTTCCTCTACCATGTTTAGGAAAACCTTCTCCTCTTCTTTCAAACTACAAGTTACATTGTTCTTAAATATGTAATCTAATGTTAATTCTTCTTTCTCAATAAAAATCTCACCAAAAACGTTAGCTTCTTTAGCTGGATTCAGCCTTTTGTTCATAGGCAATTGCCCAAAAATATTATCTTTGTTAGACATCTCATAATCTATTTTCCCTAACAAATAAAAAACACTACTCAATACACTACATGTAATTCCATACGTAGCTGGTAAATGGTGATAAGTAACACCCTCTGAAACGGATGCAGGTAACTGCATACATACGTAGCAATCCCTTACTTCCATTGTCTTCACATATTCATACAATAATTTTGAAAAAACATTACTAGAAAAATCATTAATTGACCTATCTTTATGTATGTAAGTATTACTAATTCTAGTTGGAACCACGTTTTGTGAATTCTTCTCTACATTAGTCTCATTCTCAGTATGTATCTCAAATGTACCTATTGTAACTCTAAATGTAACTAATAAAGCTAAAACTCCCCATAATAGCATTAATAATCCAGTACAGCAGCAGCAAATTCTACACCATCTTTTTAAGAAGGCACATCTACTTTGATTATTTTCTATGTTAGCCATTTTACTACTTTGACCGTGTCTTTTGACTTAGCCTCTACTACTCCACTACTGCAATTTCTATATTTCTGGATTACTTCAGACAGCTAAATTTCAGACTTTCTTCTTTTCACTTTTCTCCAAGTGATTGCTTCAGTTCACTCAATTTGGATATTCATCACTCTTCACTTCAACTTCTTCGACATCAAATTGTATTAGATCTCCAACAACATCCTCAGTATCCGAATTTTCTCCAATGTCAGTCAAGATAACTTTCAGGATTTCACCTGTTTCTTCCTCAACCACTTCTCGTACGGTCTCCTCTGGATTTCCTTGACTTTCTGCCTCTTCACCTTCAGACAGTGCCACGTACGTCCATTCCGGCGACCTATACTTCTGGTTAGGTTTTCTTATTCTTTTGATCCCCTCTGATTCTTTCAACTCTTTCCGCTTTTCACCTTTTGCTGGATTTTGACTCGACACCTCATTCACTTGTTCAGCTTTCGATGTATTTGCTCGTGTCAATCTGTATCTCAACCTCTTTACTCTGTTGTTAGGCCAAAGATCTCCTCTTACAACCTTTTTTGGTCTTGTTTCTTTATTATTTCTTTCTCCAATCCAAGTCCTCTTTCTCAGAACTCGACCTTCTGATTTCTCATTATCACTCTCATCTGATTCTGTTTCAAATACCTCTTGTTCTTCAGCAGTTTTCTTTCGCTCCACACTCTTTATCACCACTGTTTGAGACTTCCCTATTTCTGTCCCTCCTCGGGTCTCCGACACGCAATCTTCTTGCTGTCTACTTGTCCCTTCACCTAGCTTATCAGGAATGTTCCCTACACCTCCTCGGGGGTTTTCCGCAATCTGTCCCTCTCTAACTTATTCTGACCCTGCTTCTTCAGGTGTAATCTCAAGTGGATTTTCAACTTCCTCATCTGATTCAGAAGTAGTTACCGTGGAACTGCTCTTTTCTCTTCTTTCTTCTCCACTGCTTGTTGGAACTTCAGGCTCTCTTACAGAATCTGATCTCCCTTCTGTGACTCTCAATGTTTCTCTTGAAGTCTCCCCTGGAAAGAAAGAATCACCTGACCCTCTTTCTCCTTCACTCCTTCCAGAATTCTGATTCCTCCTCACTGGTTCAGCTTCTTCTTCATCACTTGAATCTGATTCTTCAAAATACTCCTTGCCAGTTCCTTCTTTTGGATTTGGAACTCTCAGAGTATGACTTGCATGTACCCAGTTTTTCACACCAGCACACTTTACTGCAGTCGTTGTAGTCAGAATAACTTGTCTTGGCCTTCCCCACCTTGGAACCAAGCAATTTCTTCTTCTGTGCACTTTAATCCTTACCCAGTCCCCTGGACTCAGATCATGAGCTTGCTTCTTCTCAAGTGTAGTAGCGTCTTCTCCAACCTGGTGAAACACAGAATGAACTGCGTCAGCCAGGCCTTTACAGTAATCCAAAATCATGTCATCAGTTATTGTCATCAACTTATTGACAGGCACAAATGCACGACGCATTGCACGTCCCATCAAAATCTCGTGTGGACTCAAACCAGTAGTTCTATCTGGAGTAGATCTAATAGTCATTAGCACTAGAGGCAAGACATCAGGCCATTTCATTCCAGTGGCTAAACACATCTTACCAATCCTATTCTTTATCGTGCCGTTCATCTGCTCCACAACGCCAGAAGCCTCTGGTCTGTAGGCACAATGTAGCTTCTGCTGTATGCTCAATGCTTCACAAATTAAACTCATGAGCTCATTATAGAAGTGTCCACCTCTATCAGACTCAATCGTTACTGGAAACCCGTACCTAGGAATCAACTCTCTTAACAGTAACTTTGCCACTGTTATTCCATCATTTCTCCTAGTCGGATAGGCCTCCACCCATCTTGAGAACAAACAGACTACCACTAGAACATACCTCAATCTGTTCACTTGTGGCATCTCAATGAAATCAATCTGCATTCTGGTAAAAGGACCACCTTCTCTGCCTATCGTTCCCAGACTCACCACTGTCTTTTTCCCAGTGTTAAATTGCTGACAGATCAAACATCTTTGACAAATGCTTTCTGCAATCATCCTGAACTTTGCATTATACCAAGTCTGTTTAAAAGACCTGATCATCGCATCCCTTCCCAAATGTCCCTGGCCATGATACATCCTTGCCATTGTCGACAGCATAGAGTTTGGCATAACTGGTCTACCATCTCTATAGATCCAAACATGATCTGTTTCTCTTGGGGCACAACCTGCCTTGATCCAGTCTTTCTTTTCTTCCTTTCCTGCCTCATCCTGCAACTGTTTCACCTCATCCCACGTTTCTAGGACATTAGTAAACATCACAGAACAAAAAGACATTTCCCTTTCTCGTTCCCTATTAATCGAGTGATTATTTTTAGCACAATATTGTGCTATATCGTTTGCAAAACGATTTCCAAGTGTTACAAAATCATCACCTTGTCCATGAGCAGCACATTTTACAACTGCTAATTCTTTAGGCAGCTGTATCGCCTCAAGTAATTTTCCAATCACCTCAGCATTCTTTATTGGAGTTCCACTCGACGTCAAGAAACCTCTCTGTAGCCAAAGCTGGCCAAAATCATGCACAACTCCAAATCCGTACTGACTATCAGTCATTACAGTCACTCTCAGATTCTTCCCAATTTCACAAGCTTTCGTCAATGCCACCAATTCAGCAACTTGTGCAGACTTCACTCCTTTCAATGGTGATGCTTCCATCACTTCTGAAACCTTGCACACTGCATATGCTGCACTCAGCACACCATCATCATTTCTCAGACATGATCCATCCACAAACAGCACATGATCACTCTCAGGCAATGGAAGATCTCTTATGTCTGGTCTCGGTTTTGTACAGTAATCAAGCACATCCAAACAATTGTGATCATCTTCTTTCACACCCACATTTTCATTATCTGGCAACAATGTTGCTGGATTCACATTCACACATCTCTCAAGAGTCACATTTGATGCTCCCAGAATGACTTTCTCATATTTAGTCAGCCGACTATGTGACATGTAATGAGTTTTGCTTCTTGTCAAAAGAATTGCCACATTATGAGGTACGAATACCCTTACAGGATATCCCATTATTATTCCCTCACTCTGTTCCAGACTTCTGCATGTTGCAGCTACAGATTTCAGACAACCTGGTAAACCCACAGCTACAGGGTCAAGTGTCGATGAGAAGTACGCAATAGGCCTTCTCAGTTGTCCATGCTTCTGGATTAACACTGAAAGTGCACATCCATTTCTCTCACTGCATTACAACTCAAACTCTTTTTCATAGTCTGGCATACCCAAAGCAGGGGCTTCACACATTCTGCTCTTCAACTCCTCAAATGCTGCCATTTGTTCTCCATCTAGTTCCAATGGGTCTTTCATCTCACTCTTTGTCAGCTTAATCAGTGGCTTTGCTATCAGGGAGAAATTACTAATCCACTGACGACAATAACCCACCATCCCCAGAAACATCCTCACTTCTCTCTGGGTCCTTGGGGCTCTCATTCCCCTGATAATTTTGATCCTGTCATCAGTCACCTTTCTTAGACCCTTTTCAATATTGTGTCCAAGATAATGCACCTCTTTCTTGCAAAATTGCAATTAGGCTGGAGATACCTTTAACCCTCCATCTGCCAGATGATTCAGTAAAGCTATGGTATCCACTTCACAAGCTTCACGTGTCTTTGATGCCACAAGTAGGTCATCAATATACTGCACTAGTACTGAGCTTTCAGGCATGATTAAACTCTCCAATGATTTTTTCAATAACTGATTGAATATCGAAGGACTCTCTGTGTACCCCTGTGGGATTCGACACCATGCTAAAATACGCTGGCCAAACCTAAATGTAAAAATCGTCTGGCTGTCATGATGCAATGGAATCGAAAAGAAAGCATGACACAAATCAATCACTGTGTACCACTCAGCATCATGTGGAATCTGATACAAAATCACTGATGGATTTTGCACAATGGGACAACATGCCACCACAATTTTGTTAACTTTTCTCAAATCTTGTACAATCCTGAACTTCCCATTAGGTTTCTTTAGCCCCATTATCGGTGAATTACACGGGCTACTCAGTAGTTCTCTCAAAACTCCTTGCTGAATCATTTTCTCAATTATAGGAGTTATTCCTTCAATTATTTCTGGTGTCATTTTGTACTGAGGAATGTTAGGATAAGTAATTCCCTCTTTCACTGAAATTTTCACAGGATCTACATTATTCATCAATCCCACATCCTCTCCAGTAAAATCCCAAACTGTCTTTTTCACTGTGTCTCTCAGCTCTTGAGGCAAATCCTCTGGATTAAACACAGCATATGTACCAACCATCTCATTTTCTCTATTATCTAGAGTCATTTGGTACAAAACATCCTCATCTTGTGTTTCAAAAGCTATTCCATCCGGAGTACAAAAAATTGTACAATTCATCTTACATAGCAGGTCCCTGCCTAACAAGTTCACTGGACTAGTGTCACAGACCACAAATCTGTGCATGTCCGAAAATTTCCCTATTCTTACCCTTACTGGTTCAGTAAGACGTGTCTTGATTTGTGTATTGGCTACACCAACTACTTGGATTGCTTCATCCGAGAGAGGAAGATTTCTAATATCTGCTGACCTGACAGTTGATCTCGTCGCACCTGTGTCTACTAAAAAAGTAACACTTTCTTCATTTATTTTCCCATCTACAAATGGTCCTGCCTGGTCTATTTCTAGAGTTGCACCAAGTATGCACTCTTCCTCCTCTCCTCAGCACCGTCAATAATCACCTTCAGACTCACTCCCTTCATTCTTTAACAAATACTGTTGTACCTGGTTAGAACGCCTTGGTTTGTTTACCTGCTCATCATTGTAGAATCCTGAATCCTGATTGTACTTTTGTGACCCTCTATTCTGCGGCAAGGGCGGTTTTGGCTCTTGGCTCTGCTGTCTCACAACCTTCTGTTGTTGCTGTTGATTATTCCCCTCATTCTGCACCTGTTGATTTAAGGGTTTACTCTCGTTATTCGCTAATGGTGGATTAGTACACTCAGATCTCCAATGTCCCAGTTGGCCACAGTTGTGACAAGGGAACTTTTTCTTGGCTTCTTCCAGATTCCCCTTTCCTTTTCCTGCATATCTGGGCCTATTCCCTGAATTATTTGCCTGTTCCACCAATTGTGCTTCTTGTCTCTCCGCAACTTTCACTTATGCCCACATTGCCTTTACTTTCAGCTTTCTCTGTTTTGCTTCAATTTCATCACTGAAGTACTTCGCATGTCTCAGAATCTCATCTATTTTCTTACTCTGCCAGTCCACTGTATGCTCACGAATGCTCTCACTAATCTCAGGTCTCAGGCCATATACAAATCTGTATACAAAATGACTCAAATCCTTGTCACCCAGGTGTTCATCCCCACTGAATTGTTTAAAAGCCAGTATCAGCCTCTCATAAAAAGCATGAACTGATTCTTTTGCTTCCTGATGTGTTCGATCTATCTTAACCCAGTCTGTCTCTTTTGGAGGTACTTTACTTTTCAGGTATACAATCACCTGATCATACTTCCTCATTACCTCTGGATCTGGTGCTCCTGTTCTCTGATCTCTTGGATATTCTTCAGTAATCCAACTTACAACTATTTTACACTCAGCCCATAAGTCTGCTGGAACAATTATATCAAACAGACTATTCAGGTCAATCCACAGCACTTTTGACAATTTCACAAACCTGTCTACCTGCCTATACCACTCGACGGGCTTTTCTCTCAGTCGAGGGAAATCATTCGCAAATGATAAAATATCCTGTCTGGTCCATGGAACATGTACATATCCTCCTCCAGGTATTTCTCTCATAGGATAAGCATCCACTGTTTTCTCTTTTTCTCTCATAGGAAATGCTGAATAAGTCCTATCCACTGATTCTTCCCTTTTCTTGTACCACCTATCCTTCCATTTTTCTACATCACCCCATTTTCGCAATAATGCAATCATTTCCTTAATCTGTCCTGTTCTACCAACACCATTCAGATTTTCAATATCTTTGTCCGTAAAATCCATCCTGTAAGACTTCTGCAATGCTTTCACCTTATCAATGTCAACTCCTTGTTCATTCGCTATTGCTCTTAACCTGTCATGTGTATTTTTAGCTCTCCAGGTAATGTTTTTGCACATAAATAATAATTCTCCATCATGATGATTTTTGAGAATATCTGTAGGAATTGTCCCTGCAACAAGCTCCTCTAATTCTATGCGTAACCTGGCCACATCAATTGCCTGTGAATCTTTATCCCTACTTTGAAGAACTCTCATCCATTCATTCAAATCTTCAGCTGTTATTTCAGTAGATTTTTTCACTGGAACCACTTTCTCTGGCATCCTTTGTGGTTCTAAAATTGGCATCCCTGAACAACTAGTATCCAATCTCGAATTAGACTGTACCTCTAATCCTCTACTGCATGTGTCACGTCTGGATTGTCTCAAATCATCATTACTCCCTGTCCTTTTCCCTGACTCTTCTGAGGGACCAGCCAAACTTGTTAACTTATTCCCAACATATGGAACCACCAAACCATTTTCACCCGTCCTCTGCTTATCAAAAATAGGCATAACCGGACCTATGGTTACAGGCACCGTAACAGCTTCCAAATTCTTCGTCAGTTCTCTAATCTTTTCAGTCAGTTCAGATGTAGTTCTGGCTAATTCTCTCGTATTCTCGTCACCACATCTTTTCTCTCTCTCTCTTTCTCTGAAAGAGCTACCACTTCTTAAATCAGGTGTCACAACTTCTGTCTCAATGATACACAATGTATCTCTTATCGGAGAAGCAACTGGTGTGCTCTCTTCTGGTTCTGGTCTATATGGAGGTGGTCTCTTGTAAATCATGTCATCCAAGACCTCATCCTCATAATCATTAACTCCATATCTTTTCACTTCTGCCTCAGGAACCCTTTCCGTACCTTTCCTTTCTTCCCTCTCGTCAACTGTTCTCATAGGATATAATCCTTCTGACATACTAGCATCTCGCCATCTCCTCATTCGATCATGATGAGTTTCACGATCATATTTCCTCCCGAACATGTACCTATAGTTGCCTCCAGACCTCTGTTTTTCTCGCTCATGTACTTCATCTTCCCATTCTACCAGAGCCTCAAACTGTGTCGGCCTTGGTCTTGGGTCAAGACACAACATCTTCTCCCGTAAATTTCTCAACACGGCCATATTAAATGAACCATGTTCCGGGAAAGCCAAAACACCATCCTCTCTAGTGTACCTAACCCAATTGTCTAACCATATACAGGTATGATACCCATACTTCGCAGCCATGAAGGATGCAGGCGTTTTCGTTGGAGGTAACAATTCACCTTCTCTTGTTTTAACATTTTTATCCTTGTCAAACCATCTTTTTATTTTTCCGAACAAGGATTTCTTCTTTTTCTCTTCTTGGTAATACATTTCTGCGTTTACCAAAACTTTCTAATCCCTTCCGTGATACTACTGTACAGTACGATATTTCACCCAATAACAGCGCGACTCACACCAACGCACCAATCCTGGAGCGTCTACGTCACCCTGTACTCCTTCCAATCCCTGCGCGGCTCACACCAACGCACCAATCCCAGCGCGAGCACTGTTCTGATTCACTACCCAATCAGAGCGCGGTCTCTATGACGTCAGCAGTCGCTGCAGTTGCTCCTGCTCCTGTCACTCGTCTACCCCTCCTTTACAAAACCTCTCAGTAGACTTCGTGTCAAATTCTACAAAATCTATTAGTTACAACATATAAACATCTCCATTGTCTGCTTCGCTAACCATAGAATAGTAAAGAAAATCTATTTTTCAAGAATCCCGTCTTTCCCTGAAACAGCACTCACTTCTGCTTCACTACGGAATTAATACTCTCGTTGACACAGTAGCACATCCCTCTACTCTGCCCTTCTAACATGCATTTATTAACTGTTTCCTCTAGGACTGCTCCAAAGAGTCTTACAATCAACTAAATGCTCATACATTCACGCACTTTTATACAGGAAAATGTAGCACATACACACAGAATCCTGCCCTTCCCGTGAACAGCGAACAGTCTGTCCCACTACAGAATTATGACACACATTAACCAAACAGTGTTTACCTCTGTTCAGTTCTTCAAACAAGCTCAGAGAACATCTATTACTTCCCCAGCATTAAGCTTTAACAGCAAACCTTACGGATCCCTGGGACTTAAGACCAGAGTTTCACAGATAACCTTCGCTACCATTCACACTCCTTTTATACCAGAAATATATCCCTAATAGTAACACACGACGATGTCACTGATTCCGAACCCAGACAATGTGACGCGCAACTTCAATTGTCACACGTTTTCTCCTGCATACGTACAGGACCAACAATCCCGTCTTTCCCGAGAGCAGTATATACTTCCCTCTGCCCTACTACGGAACTGCTACCAGCTCCCAAGTTCCAGAAGCACTACATAAAACTCAATACGACGACTTCAACATATAGTATTAGTACATATACCAACATCAATCAATAATCAATGAATCAAAAAGCCAATGTACAAGCAATCTAATCAGATCAAGACAATAATCAAAACCATATCTCTGCTACCAGGAAATTGTACCAGATCAGGGCATATAAATTCTCCCTACTTCCACGGATAGAGTAAATTCACAGATACACGCACATACACTCATCATACGCTTGGGCCCATTTCACTAACATACACTCAGATTATTCTACCAGTGCCAAACATGGGAGAGAAAACTCCTAAATACCCTGTATCTACAGTAAGGTCAATGCGATCAAATTGATTCTATCCTGAGTCATGATTTAAACAACAATAAGCACATTAGAGTGTTCAATAAATGACAAGAAATAACCACCAACACTATAATTCATAAATGATTCTTTATCTAAAATTAGTTCAAAAGAAAGTCAATCAAAGCAAAATCATTATTCTCATAATTACCTATTCTAGCTAAATGTCATAAATGGGTCAGGACAGGTCTCTCAGTAGAAGTCTCCCGAGTCGCCGTCCTCACAGCATCGATCCTCACCAACACAGGTTTGGGAAGAAGTGGCCTTAGACCCTCTCTAGTCTAACAATATTTATAATAAATCTTACAAAATAAAGCAACATAAAATGTTCTAAATTTCCGTTGAGCCGCTGAGCAGAGCGAGCAGGAAAGGATGTAGCATCGCTACATTTGGAAAATCTCCGCTCAGAAAAATCACAAAAATAAAAAGACGGAAGAAGGAAACTCGAGTTTGCAAATGTTAATTTTTAAAAATGCTCTTCCTCAGAACCATAGCGAAACCACCACTGTAATCACAAAGTTCATTGTGGCTCTCTTTTCCTCCAAGGTTACTTGGATGTTTGCCTGGAGTCGCTGTCATCACGGAAACTTTCAAAACTCCAGCAGAAGCCATAGTCAGGTGACTTTCAACAAGGCCTCTCGTCATCTCATATTCACTCGAGCACAGGCTGTAAATGTCAGCCATCTTTTCTTAGGCCAAAACGAACCATCTTAATTGAAAGAAACACAAACAATGTTACTACATCATTGCAATGATTAGACAGTGTTAATTCCCACCAATACCCTTATGTGTATGTAATTAACTAGCCATCTGCAACATATTTAAGCATTAGTACACGTTATTATTTAAAAGCATCAACACAAAACAAATAGCACACTTATTAAATAACCGCACATTATTATTAAGCAACATATATGCATTCCCACGTGTAGTTTCTCATGTTAATCGTGTTGGTTAGTCAGAATTTTCACACAAAACAAATAATTATTGATTATAGATTAGTATTTTAAGTCAAGACATATAGACAAAACTAGAGCTTAAAAACCCAATAAATTTTCAACAGAAAACTCTGCTCCAGCACCTTCTCCTGAAAATATCTCCAGCAACAGCTCCCAAAATTAGATGAAACACCATCTACCACCCCTCCGAGCACTAACGATACCTTGATGGAAGATTATCTTGATTTCTTCACAAATCAGCTGCTTGTCAATGACTACGACATCTTGCTAGGTGACCTAGGACTACTACAAGGATCTATCAGTACATTTAGTCAATGCTCCAACCCACTAAATAAAGGCACTATTCTTCATCTTAAAAAAAGAAATTGGGTTACTGGCTGAGGGGAGGTAGAACCCAGCTCAAGCAGAAATCACAATCCTTGTCAGGGTTTAGTCACAAACAAACTCTAAATTAACCTGTGCTCAGTGCCACAGCAAAAGGGTCCCACACAAGATTTAGACAAATAGTTTAGTATTTAATAAATAAAACAAGACCGTTAGAGTCCAGGTGCCAGGTTCAAGGTTGTTGGAGTCTTCTATCCCTGAAGCTCTAGTCTGGAGGCCAACCAATTAGCCCTTGGAGTCACTCTGGGGTCCTGAATTCAGCAGATGTGGGTCCAGTCCTTCTCACCCAGGCCGGAGGGTAGCAGGTGAGCACAGAGGGACAGCAATCCTTAAGAGCAGCAGTCCGTCAGAGTGGCAGACCTTTCAGCAGCATAGCGATCCTTTTTCCTGGCAGAGTATCAACAGGTCCAGAAGTGTACTGAAGAGTTTGTGTCTGAGGTCCAATATTTATACCAGGTGCCCCCTTTGAAGCGGGAGAAGCTTCTAGAGGTTTCCCTTTGAAGTGTGCAGTTTTCCTGCCTTCCCTGCCCTGGCTCCAGACTAGCTACAGGGAGTATTCAGCCCATTGTGTACAGGCAGGGAACAGCCTATTCAAGTGTGAGTAGGGCTGTGCCCCTCTCCGCCTTCCAATCCTGCTAGTGATGGGTCATCCAGCTCATAAGCCCATAAGCTCGCTATTGTGCGTGTCAGCTACACCAAGTCATGTGACCCAGAGAGAGGCTACAGGCACTAAATGGCTAAGGCAAGAAAATGCCAACCTTTTAAAAGTTGCATTTTCAAAATTGTAACCCTAAAACCAACTTCACCATAAATGCAGATTTTTCATTAGAATTCCAAAACCACCACACATTGGCTTCTACACCTGATGAATGTTGTTGGGACACTTGTCCTCCACCATTAATGCATCCTTGATGTGTGGAAACATTTACCATTCTCTGTCCTTGGCTGTCCTCCACTATTTTTAGTCTTGTGGAAGACCCGCCGTAACTCACTTTCATTTGCGCATACTTCAGGGTCGAAACGTCGACGGTTATACCAGTTCATGTCCTGCAGTTTTCACGGCCCCAAGAAAGATATGTACTGTATGGGGGTTGTTGAAAATATGAAATAACAGGAAAGGACGGATCATTATTGATTTCTACCTATGTATATATCTCTGTATATACTTTACACCTTATGTATTATATCACATTGTCACATATATCACTTCACTCACCTTAACCACTAATTCATATGTTACTTGTTTGTTGATACTTATAAGAAGCAACAGCCATGTACAAACTAGTAAATATTAAGATTTGAAAGAATGATTAATTTTGCTTACGTTTGTTCCATTCAAAGTCTATAAATGAATATATTAGACTTTTTCTTTACAGACTAAGTTTTTCATGTACTAAGCAATTGTTGTACCCGACAGAACCAATTTTAGCAATCACAATAGCACCATTAAATATGCCAATTACGGTCAGCCAAACCTACCATGTTTAAAGTAGAGAGTACAAGCCCCTTTGCACTAGTTGGTAGTAGTAAAGTGCTCTGAGTCCTAAGGACTGCAAAACGAGATCAGCAACAATAGGGGTGAAGGCAAAACATTTGGGGGAAGACCACCCTAAGGCTGTCAGGTCCGACACTGATCTTCTATGAGGTAAGTGCATACCTTACAGCTTAGCCTTCCCTAGGAAATGTGTAAGCTGGCTTCTCTAAGTACACTCACTCCTTAAAGAGACCAATTTAGACATTCTCAGCATCACTGCTAGAGTGGGGTGATGCATTTTATGAGGGGCTACACAAAGTACTCTCCCTTCACTATTGCATAGATGCCAATACACCCAAACCAGGCGGGAGACTCCCGATTTCTGATCCAAAAAGCTGTCTCCTCCTGAAATTGCCTCTGCTTCAATAGAAGTCAATGGGGAAAATACATTTTCTTGATCATTTCTGTTTAAATCTCCCACTTTCCTCTTTAAAATTGTTGGCTTGTTTGCAATTGTAAGTTTAAAAGATCTATAATATTGGCAAAGCTTTGCAACCCAAGGTCTTTCTTGACTAGACAAATCGGAATGCACTTGATTTCTTCTTCTTGTCTAAAATGCAAACAAATGTATACTAACTGCCTGCCCGCCAACCCTTAACTCCATCAGTGAAGAAGCTGACGTTAAATGCGTGTCTGTTTAGTTTCTAACTTATTTCTCCCCAGCAAGATGTTTTTCATCATCTCATTATAATCAGAAAGTCAGCCAAGTTATTTCTGCGCTCTCAGCAAGGAATGCATTTGAATGAATCAGCTAATAATATCTCCTGATTGTCTGCATGCTCCATTTACTCGTCCTATTATGTTGTTAATCCTGGACAGGATTTATGCTGGGATTAATATAAACCCTTTGGCACATTGTGTACATTTGTCTATTTCTCCTTGTTATTTTCAAGGCTTTCCTTGCTCTGATGTAAAAAAACCCATATATTTTTAAATAAAGACGTTCATTTGTCACATCAGCATTGAACTGAGGATAATTAATTGATTTTACAAAATAAGCAAAAAAGAAAAGCTTTGGAAAACAAGAAGCTGTGTGAGTATGTGCATGTAGAACACCATCATGTAAAAGGTCTCACCTGTGTCGATTTTGAGCGCAGGGGGATCACTGGTGATTGAGTGTGGGGTTGAGATTGTCACTTAATGGCAGTGCTGTGTGCCTCAAACACACAAAAGGTGATAAGAGGAATGCTTGTAAATAGTCTCTGGTTAGCATTCTAGACAATCTTCTTTCATCAACTGTGCCACCCTGCAAGCTGGGAGGAGCACCATCCTAGCACAGCAAACCTTTTGCTAATTCCACATTTAGTAAAAAAAATGAAAATCTGGCGACATTTAGACCAGTTTCTTGTTAGTTGTTTCCCTTCAATATCTGGGGAAAGTGGACATTAATTTGACCTAGATATCTTTTGTGGAAAACAAACTATCAAGGCTGAAGTGCAGACTGCTCTACATATTAAATAATCATTGGTCAATAGGCCTGGCTTTAAAGGTATGTTGTATGGTAATGTGAAGCATTAGAAGTAGGTAGCATGGAAATAGGTATGTATCTGTATGGATGCAAAAAACTGTAGAAGAATATTGGTGAAGGTTAAAAGGTCAAGTGACACTTGCACAGTCAAGCCATACCTAAAATCATATGTAGGTTAATGAATGCGCTCTTCCTATCTGTGTTGCTGCCAGAGAAAAACACTAAAAATGACTAATTTACATTGAATATGTGTAACCCTGAATGTTCGAACTCAGGCAGCTGGATAAATAAACAAAATGATCACAGTTGTGTGGAGGGCAAGCACTTTTTTGTCGGAGTACACATCTTCTGCCCAATCAAAGTCACTCCTGGCTCCCAACATGTGGGTGGTGCCAAAGCCCCTCTCCTGGTGATTCTTCTGACATACTTGTCTAGTGACAACTTGACATTTACTTATTGTATTGATTCAGCTCCCAATATGTTTCTCAGAATCTTTCATATAACGCATACCTTTGTCTTGTTGCTAAACTCCTGGAATGTATGTTCTATAAATATAACAAATCACATGTTCGCATAATGAATAATTGGTCCTGTCAGGATAACCCCAATTCCTTTACTAAAGTAACCCAGCTGGACTATATTGAACCCAAACTCATTATGTCTTCATACCAGTGGCACTGCTGACATTTGAAAGTGGTGGGGAATAAAAGTTGGTTATGACTTGAAGTGAGCAAGCTTAATGGGCAAACGTGAGGTCCGGGGATGTCCTTCTCCTAGGAATGTATTTTTAAAAGGCTGGCAAATGGTGCATCTTAAAACAAATGAATTTAGTGCGTAAGCAAGATTTATAAAGCAGGGGGAACGTATAGCCAGGAATCATTAAACACATTAAAAAGTTCCCCATGTTTTACTGCATTAACAGTTACTGTAATGTGCAAGTTGTACAGCACAACAACTTCCGGCCCTTTCAAGTTTGTGCTTGCCCAGTGACTGGCACTGCATGTGGCATTGACTTTGGAAGAAAATGCTTTAACCAGGCTTCTGGGAAGCATCCACACCTGCTGACTGCAATCACTCATATAGAAATATGGGCAGACAGGTATTTTAGTGGGATGAAAAAGTAAGGACTCTGTAAAAGGGAACATGTAAAATGAATTTCTGTGATTCCCATAGTGTGCCACTCGACCTGTAGTTTGGTTTCTCTCAGAGATGTTTTTGCTTCCAGATTTATAACACAACAACTGACTTCCCCTGAATGCAATTCCTCGCATCTCCCTCACTTCACCACCCCCAAACACACACTGCACTCACTCACATTTAGTCACTTTATTTTCTTTTTCTTTTTAATTGTTCATATTTTGCCATCTGTCTACTCCTTCACACACATTTACACAGACTTTCAATTGCAACTGGAATACATGAACATTGTTCTGTGCTCATTGCAGAACGGCCAATCCACTGATGGTAACTTTCCTTTGCCTTTAGCCTCACCTCCAGAGCTCTCAATCAAAGCCTCTCATAAACACCTGACTTGACTCAGAGTATGCACTATACAAGGGAAGAAGGTGCACACAAAAAAACAGAAATAAAACATAATGAAATAGCTAACACTCTTGAGGAATCCAAGATTAAGTAAACTGTGAAATAAAAAAAGGAACTAAATCGCTGGCATGCATTACCTTAACGTTTTTCACATTCATTGTTTTTAAATCATTCGATGTTTTTGGCATTTATGTTAAGGGCATGATAGGGTCAGTTTTAACTCCAAACAGCATGTAACTATTTTCACAATATGCACATATTTCTCCCTTTGCGCTTGACCTGGATATTTGGATCAACCTCGCAAGGGAACAAAAACCCTGCTTGACTTTTGGATCAATTTAACGGGAGAACAAATACAGAAGTTCTACTTTTAAAGGGGCCAGAGAGCTGAAACCAGGGCCTCGGGTGTCACAGTGGGGGAGGTTAGCGTTACTGAAGACGAGCTGCCAAGTCACACGTGCTTTCATCCAGTCCTACTGTGTGACTAATGTGATCTGTGCCTGTGAATGACGGACGTCTAGCCTCATGCAGGGATGCAGACGCCGAAGCTCGAAACCGTGATGCTCACAGCATCACTGGCCTACAGAGGATACCACCATAGACGACAATGGCAATGAAAGGCTTCAGAAAAGTAAGCCCTGCGTCGTGCGTCTAATAGCACAAAGTTGCATTACTGCTTGGCTTCCATCTCCTGCCTCAGAGCGAGGCAGTGCAGGCAAATGGGGCCCAACAGGCCAGACATCGATTTGTTTAGAGATACAATTGTATCACTAAATAAATTGATCTATATTTAGGTAAACGTGTAGGAATGTAAGAGGGGTGCAGCCCCAAAGTCCTAAAAGAGAAACCAGCCCTGCTCCATACATACCCAAATATGTTCCCTGCAACTAGATGATGCCAGCTAAATTCACCTTGTTAGAGGTTACCAAGGCACCACATTATGAACAAGGCAATGATTGGAGACAGACTCCATTAGAGAAGGACAACTATAGAGATGGATGGCCTCTTTGGATTGCAAGATTAGACAACGGCTAGTTGGCTGGAAATGATTCTTGCATTTTAGCAAGGTGAGGAAGAGGTTAGTATGAGACAGACTTACAAAGCTAATTAAAAACTTAAATGATGTAGGGTGACTCTGAAGTGATAAATGCGAAGAAAAAGTGCATGACTAAAACACCCACCTAGTGACAGTGAAAAAAGAGTGAATAGTTTCACAGAAATGTAAAAAGAAAATCAAAATACTGTCAAAGACGTGGAGAAAAGTTAATGCAATGCACATGTTACATTGCAAGTGGAACGAAAGTAAAAAAACAAAAATATTAATGCAGCAAATTAATTGAAATGTATACACAATCCACATAAATTGGAATATTTAATGATGAGGTTGGGATGATGAAAGCATTGCATTTTTTTTTTATTGAAAATACAAAAAGTCAATACAAAGGTAAGAGCCTTAGCGAGCAAGTCCCTAGACCCTACCCTCCCTCCACCCCCCACCCCCGATGCAGAAACATCAAAATTGGCTCTTGGTAAAGAATGACCTAATACAAATAAGCAGTTTCTAGTGTTTCGAAAGTCGATAAAAGAGTGAGAAAGAAAAAAAGAAAGAGATAAAAGTTACAATGTATTAAAACATACTCTCGTAGGAAAAGACTGTTCTTTGAAGCTATACATTTAAACACTGTGTGGCACAAGCAATGTTAATAAAATAGTGACTCTGTTGTAAATTCCCTGAGAGTCATACAGATAAACTTTCCTAGCCTCGGGTATCACCAACATTCTAGATTCGTGGAATTAGTAGACCTTCCCTAGTTTAGCCAGGTAGTACTAAGAAGAGCGAAAAACATGAATTAATGCTTACATTTCGGAGACCCCGTTGTATGTATCTTGTCTAAGCCAAACAGTTAAGGGTTCCCAGATAACAAGGCCCTTCTTTTTTCCCCGACTTCCCTTCCTGGAGAATATGGCCTTTTACAAACGGCAAGCAGATATCAATCGGGCTAGCCAGTGAGAATATAATGAGGGATTTGGGTCTATCCAGGTTGAAGATAAACAGAGATGTAATATGGTCATGGCCACAAAAATGAGTGCGCCCCCGTTCTTTCTGCTGATCTTATGAATGAATCAATCAATACATTTGTAGAGCGCACAACTCAGCCGTGAAGGTCTCAAGGCGCTGGGAGGGGGGGCGGGGGTGCTCGAACAGCCAGGTCTTGAGGAGTCTCCTGAAGGCCAGCAGGTCCTGGGTCTATCGTAGGCGGATGGGGAGGGTGTTCCAGGTTTTTGCGGCAAGGTGGGAGAACGATCTGCCGCCGGCGGTTGCTCGACGGATGCGGGGGACGGTGGCGAGGTCAGCGGAGCGAAGCTGGCGGTTCCGGTGTAGAAGGTGAGTCGTTCGTTGAGGTACGCTGGTCCGGTGTTGTGGAGAGCTTTGTGAGCGTGGGTGAAGAGCTTGAAGGTGATCCTCTTGAGCCAGTGGGAGCCAGTGTAGGTCTTTGAGGTGGGCTGTGATGTGGCTGTGGTGGGGGATGTTGAGGATGAGGCGTGCAGAGGCGTTCTGTATGCGTTGTAGTCGTTTCTGGAGTTTGGCTGATGTTCCTGCATAGAGTATGTTGCCGTAGTCCAGTCTGCTGGTGACGAGGGCCTGGGTGACTGTCCTTCTGGTCCCGTTGGGGATCCATCTGTAGATCTTGCGGAGCATGCGGAGGGTGTTGAAGCAGGAGGAGGAGACGGCGTTCACTTGCTGAGTCATTGACAATGCGGAGTCCAGGATGACTCCCAGGTTGCGTGCATGGTTAGTGGGCGTCAGTGCAGCTCCCAGTGCAGTCGGTCACCATGAGTCGTCCCAGGTGGAGGGGGTGGATCCGATGATGAGGACCTCCATCTTGTCCAAGTTCAGTTTTAGGTGGCTGATCGTCATCTATTCGGCGATGGCCTTCATTCCTTCATGGAGGTTGGATTTGGTGGTGGTGGGGGCCTTGGTGAGGGAGAGGATCAGCTGGGTGTCGTCGGGGTATGAGACGATGTTGAGGTTGTGCGATCTGGTGATGTTGGCGAGCGGTGCTGCAGATGTTGAAAAGTGTCGGGCTGAGGGACAATCCTTGGGGTACGCCGCAGATGATCTTGGTGTCTTTAGAGCGGAATGGGGGAGGCGGACACTCTGGGTTCTGCCGGTGAGGAAGGAGGTGGTCCAGTCCAGTGCTTTGTCGCGGATCCCTGCGTTGTGGAGGCATGTGCAGAGGGTGTGGTGGCAGACGGTGTCGAAAGTGGCCGAGAGGTCCAGGAGGATGAGGGCCGTGGTTTCTCCGTTGTCCATCATGTCCCTGATGTTGTCGGTTGTGGCGATGCGGGCTATTTCAGTGCTGTGGTTGCTGCGGAATCCGGATTGGGATGGGTCCAGAATGTTGTTCTTTTCGAGGAAGAAGGTCAGTTGCCTGTTGCCGATCTTCTCGATGACTTTTGCTGGGAACGGGAGGAGGGAGATGGACCCGAAGTTCTTGAGGTCCTTGGGTCAGCTTTGGGTTGAGTAGGGCGTTGATCTCGGTGTGCTTCCAGCTCTCCGGGAAGGTGGCGGTCTTGAAGGAGCTGTTGAGGATTTTGCAGAGATGGGGTGCAATGTTGGAGCTTGCTTTGTTGAAGATGTGGTGCGGACAGGGGTCGGATGGTGAACCGGAGTGGATGGCGTTCATGATTTTGATGGTGTCTTCGTCGTTGAAGTGGGTCCAGGAAAGCAGGGGGTCGACGTCGATGTGGCTGGGGGGTGGTGAGTCTGAGGTGTCTGTGTCTGTTGGGGGGCCTGTTTGCTGAAGCTGTCGTGGATGTCTGCGATCTTGCAGCGGAAGAAGGTGGCTAGGGAGTCGCAGAGGTCTTGTGATGGCGGGATGTCGTTGGAGTTGGAGCTGGGTTTGGAGAGGTCCTACACGATGTTGAAGAGCTCTTTGCTGTTGTTTGCGTTGTTGTCAATGCGCTCTTTGAAGGAGATCCTTTTGGCGGTACGGATGAGTTGGTGGTGTCTGCGGATGGTGCTCTTGTAGGCTGTGTTTCTGTCTGGTGTTTGTTCGTGGTGCCACTTCTTCTCGAGCCTACGGCAGGCCTGCTTGGATGCCTGGAGGTAGGCGGTGAACCAGATGGCTTTTCTGTTGGTGCGTCTGTTCCTTGATCAGGGCGAGAGTGTTGCTGCAGTCGTCGATCAATTGCCTGAGGCTGAGGGCAGCCGAGTCTGTGTCGGTAGTGTCCGTTGGTGGGTTTCGGGCAAGGGTGGTGACTAGCTGGTCTTTGGGTGACTTTGCTCCAGCTGCCGTGGGGGGCCCGTTGTGTGCGGTGGTGCGTAGTGGGCTTCTCGAAGGTGAAGTGGACCCAGCGGTGGTTGGTCCAGTGGAGTTCGGTGGTGTAGCTGAAGGTGACGTGGTTGCTGGCTGAGAACGTGGGGTCAAGCGTGTGTCCGGCGGAGTGGGTGGGAGTTGTGACAAGCTGTTTATATCCGAGGGTGGCCAGGTTGTTGAGCAGGGTGGTGGAGTTACTGTCGTTGGTGTTCTCGAGGTGGAAGTTGAGGTCTTCGAGGAGGATGTAGTATGTGGACGCAAGGGCATGCATGCTGAAGAAGTCGGCGATGGAGTCGCTGAACTGCCGCCGGGTGCCAGGTGGTATGTAGATGAGGGTTCCTCTGAGGGTGGTGTTGGGGTCGGTGGGGATCTGGAAGTGCAGGTGTTCGGTGGTGATAAGCATGTCGCGGTGCTGGTCGAGATTCTGAGGGTGTTTCTGTGGACGATGGTGATTCCTTATCCTGTTCTGTTGGTACTGTCCCTGCGGGTGATCTTGTAGCAATCAGGGATGGCTATGGCGCTGTCGGGTGCCGAGGAGGGGTTCATCCATGTCTCCGTCAGGAAGGCGACGTCTGGGGAGGTGGAGTTGAGTAGGTCTCAGAGTTCGATGGCATGTTTGTGGGCGGAGTGGGTGTTGAGTAGAAGGCATCAGAGGCTGTTGTGACATACCCCGGTGGGCATGGTGGTGGTTTGGAGGCTTGTGTAGCGGCTGAACCGGCAGGAGAAGGGTCCATGGGTCCGCTTTGTGGTGGCCTGGAAGCAGGTGTGTGATCGGCCGGTGTTGAGTGCGTGGAGGGTGCTGCCATCGTAGCAGCGTTGGGCGTCGTGGCGTTCGCAGTGGCCAGGGGGTCTGGCGCTGGGTGCAGACGGGCTTGACTTAGGCCCGCCAGCTGCGCTCACGCAGTGTGTGGCCGTACAGCGGCCGCCATAAGAAGGGGAGGTGGGAGGGAGAAGCAGCTGGGAGGCGGGAGCGATTGGGCGAGCGAGGGGGGCAGGGCTGCAGGGGACACAGCAGCGGGAGAGGAGATGGCTGAAAAACACAAGGAAGGGCTGAGGGGAAAAAGGACGGAGAATGAAATACAGGGGCAGTAGAAAACAGATTACAGCGCAAATACAATACAATTAAAAATACAACACAGTACAATTATAGCTAAGAAAAAAGGAAATAAAGAAATACAGACAAGAGACAGAGCGAGCAGAGAGATACTTACGGCTCACCATTGGGCCACCAGGGATGAGGCGCAGGCAGGAGCCTGCTGGTGGAGGAGGGACACGGGCACAACTGGTGGAGCTGTGCGGCGTATATTGCGTACCTAGTAAAACCGTTGTGGGAGTTAGCTGGATTTCCTGAGAAAGAACTTTAGTAAAGAAATCTTGTATCTGTCTCAGTAGAGGTGTAAGTTGGGGACAAGTTGCGAACATGTGTATTGAGTCTGCGCTAAACTCCAAGCATCTAGGGCAGAGCGTTCCTGTCCCCGTTCCCCATTTAGCAACTCTGCTTGGTGTGATATATTAAAAAAATGCACTCTTATAAAATTGTTCCTGTAACTTAGCAGATAGTAAATCGCTCTTGGCAGATTGCACGGCCTGGTTAAAGATATTAAAAGGAATTTTCAATTTCACCTGCCATTTATTAGCTATAATAATCATATCATTAGGCATTAAACTGACTAATATAGAATAGATGTATACAATCCTGGGTAAAATGGGATTTCTTAGTTTGTCATTAAGGTCTATCTTGGAGAAACCGGCAGTCCCCTCGGTCTTATGGGTCAGAAAATCTCTTATTGCAATGTATTTAAAAGTCTCTTGTTCCCTCCGATGATATTCAATTTTAAGTTTACAAAATGTTTTAATACCATCGGAAGTTATCATGTCTCCCATTTGTACGATTCCCGCCCTGTACCGTTCTTGAAGATAGGGAGCCCCAAAAATTGCTGGAAGATTAAGATTAGTATTGATAGGAGAGTAGTAATTGAGCCTGCCCAGCCCTAAAATTGTTGATATTACAAAAGACTTTTTAAGTACTCATCAAGGTCTTGAATCTTACCCGTTTATAATATCCGAAAGAGAGCTGCCGCCAGAGACATCCATGAGTCTCCTCCCCCAGTATCAGTTGAAAGGGAGATGGGAGGCCTGCATTTGGAATATATGAATGATCTTGTAAATGTAAATTGTAAATGTAAATTTGATACTTGTATAGCGCACTACTCACCCACAAGGGTCTCAAGGCGCTTGTACGAATACCGCTGTGGAACCCATCCTGGCTTTCCCTGTGAGGCGTCCACTCCTGGGCACCCCCAAGGTGGAGACCAGGCATCCTTAGCGTTGTGGGGGCCGTTGTGGAGATTAAGCAAGCTATTGCCCAGAGTTGCAGAGTGGGACTCCATGATTGGAATGGCACCGATGCGAGAATTATCAGGTCCGTGGAATTTTTGAGCCCAAGACCCGCCGTGGAATTGAACCCTGGTCCCGGGCTAGACCTCTGCATCAGGGTCTGCCGCTCTAATCATTGAGCCACACTTCTCCACCATCTTGAAGCAGCTCCGCGCTATACTGCATGACAGAAGCCCAATAATAAAATCTTAGATTAGGGAGCGCCCAACCGCCTCTATCCCTGGGAAGGGAGAGTAGCTTGAAAGCTAGCCTTGGTCGAGAATATGCCCAGACAAATTGGGAGAAAATCTGGTCAAATCTCTGGAGCATTGCTTTGCCAATCTATAAAGGGATAGCCCTGAAGAAGTATAACAGTTTAGGGAAATAGGACATTTTAATGACATTGCACTGCCCCACGATAGTTAGATGTAAATTGTTTAACCGTTGAAGTGCCCGTTTAGTCTCTGTTACCAACGGGATCAGATTTTTCTCTACTATCAGGTCGGTGTTGGCAGCTAATGTTACCCCCAGATATTTCATGGTTTGAACCACCCGACCATCTGCCCAATTAATTTGGTTGTTTATAATAATCTGGGTTTTGCCTTGATTGAGAGCGTACCCTGAGACTTTTCCAATTTCTTTTGCCTCTTGTTCTAGAGCATTGACGGCAGTTAAAGGATCAGGGGTCACTACCACCAGGTCGTCGATGTAGGCCACGATTTTAGTGTCTAGCCCGAGTCTGCTCACTGCTCAAATAGTTTGTTGTCTATTGCCTTTATAAAAGGATCTATATATAGGGCAAAGAGCAGAGGTGAGCACGGACAACCTTGGCGACTCCCCCGTGAGATTTTAATCTGCTCCATCAGGATCGCATTAATTGATAAGTTAGCTGTGGGATTACTGTAGAGAGCTTGTATGGCTCGAATTGCCTTAGGCCCAAAGCACATTTTTATCATGACGGCCCAAAGGAATGACCAGGATACCCTATCAAACGCTTTTTCAGCGTCAAGTAGGATTAGTGAGATCGGGTCTGCTGATACCTGAGCTGCGTCTAGCAAGGTGATGGCCCTGCGGATGCATTCCATTGTGCTTTTTTGGGGGATAAACCCGTGTTGCCACTGTGACACCAGGGACTCTATTCTTGCGGATAGTCTTGTTGCGAAAATGCTTGTATAGATTTTAGAGGCGCAATTAATTAAAGTTATGGGTTGGTACGATCCCATTTCAAGTGGATATTTATCCTTTTTTGGGAATATTAGTATCTTGGCGTTGGACCAGGAATCTGGTGGAAGTGCACCATTAAAAATGGAAACTACCAATTAAGTAAAAAAAGTATTTAACTGAGGGGCGAATATTTTATAGAACTCAACCAGGATGTGATCCAGGACCAGTCGCTTTTCCATCAGGAAGGCTTGCCAGGGCCTTAGCTAACTCGTCCCATACTGGGGATTCCTCCAGTTGATCACGATCTTCCACCCTGAGCTCCGCTAGAGTGATTTGGTCCAGATATTCCGAACTTTCATCGTCTCTCAATTTTAAAGGCCCTACATTATCCTTGGAATAGAGATTCTGATAAAATTCACAGAATACTTTGCGAATCTTGGTTGCGTAATTCGTGATCTCGCAAGGGCTGAGTTGGATTGATAGAATTTTACTGGCAGACACTTGCTGTCTGATTCTGAAGGCAAGTTGATGCCCAATGCTATCGCCACATTCATATATTTTCTCTCTAGCAGAAGCCCATTTTGCAGCAGTTTTCTCTATTACTTCGATTTCAGCAGCTTCAATTTCAACACCTGATTGAACTGCCAAGGTTAATTTATCCTCTGCCTTTTTCATCTTATCTTGCACCCTCAAGAGCTGTTCATTCTCTTTTTTGTTCTTCCTTATAGAGTACCGCAAGGTCTCCCTACGGATACCCGCCTTCATTGCATACCATACAGTTCTCACTGCTGCGGACCCTATATTAATCTCCAGGAACTCTTTGATCCACCCCTGCATATATAATCGGTATCCTTCACCATAAAGTAGGGCTCTTTCCAAACTCCAGTTCGAGGTTTCCCCTCTGATACATAGCCCGTTAATGCTTAAATTGAGAGGATTGTGATCTGACATGAAACGTGGGGCGATCTCTATAGAACAATCTTGTAATAATGAAGAAGAAACAAAAAAATAGTCTAATCTAGCAAGGGAGAGGTGCAGGGCTGAGAAATATGTGTAACCCGGCTGAGTAGGTTTTAAAGTGGCCCACACATCCCTAAGCCCATGGGTTTGTAGTAAGTTGAGTAGGGCTTGGTACACTTTGGGCTTCCTCCCCCTAAAGGGCCAAGGATCACTTGCTTTCCAATTGCTAGGTAGATTGATGTTTAGGTCCCCACATATTACCAGTGGCCGAGGCCTGTGTGCGAGTTCTCTTGTGATCCAGTTAATAACCCTGGGGTCGTCTGTGTTGCTCCCATAAATGGAGCATAGTGTAAAAGCGAAGTTAGGGGGAAGGTGACATTCCGCAATAACCCATCTGCCAAGAGGGTCGGATTTCACCCTGCTAGAATTCAATGGGTGTCTATTTTGAACCAAAACCCCTACCCCTCTTGTCTTTGCCCCCTGTGTGGTTCCTCCAATAACCCTATACCCCAGAGAATTCAGTAAGTGCTTCTGGGATCCCTCCAAGTGTGTTTCCTGAAGGGTGATTACTTCAGCTCCCAGTAAGCGCAGACCCTGAGCCACCTTCTGTCTTTTCAGGACGTCATTAAGACGACAAATATTAACGGACACAATTTTTAAGGAATATTGGTTATTCATACTAATTATTTTTTTTGTGCTTTTCTCCTTAGAATACAGCTTTGACCATCATACATTTTGCGTACCCCACATCATCCTGGTATTACTAATTTGTGTATTTTTCCTTTTCCTATTCTCTTTCCTTTTTCTTTTCCCCCCTTCTTTTTCTGTATATTAGTGCCACCTAACGGTATCAAACTTTCAAGTAACATGGTCCCCACCACCACCATGTCGTGACCCCCCCACTCATCCCTCCCTCCGCCATAAATAGAGCAATCAGAGAGACCCTAAATGATGGTTGTCAGTGAGAGCTCCTTGCCACTAGGCCGCCCCTTATATTTTAACAAGAGAAATTATCGGCCTTGGACTATTTGTTCAGTATATATTTAAACATGGGGGTAACATAAGATATACCTACTAAATCTAGTCCAGAAAAGGAAAGAGCTCCCAACCCCTAACAGTTTATCATAGAGTCCCTATATATATATCTGGTAAGTAACTTCCCCATCAATCAGATGTAATAAGGGAGTGGACCTCTTCTTCAAATTCTGTAATAGAAGCTAGAATTGAGGCTAGGGAGGGTTCTGCCAAAATATCTGTTGTTGGTTTTGTATTTTCCCAGATTGAATTATGTTCAGCTTCTTCGCATGGAGGATAGGACATTTGCGAATCTGAGTAGTCCCATTTAAGTTGACTGCGTCTCTTAGGAGGATTTCTGGTTTTCTTCTGGCGTTGCACAGTTCCTGTGTTTTTAGAAAGATCGATGCTGATGTCTTCGCTAGAGCTAGTTTGGTCTTCGTCAGAGGTTGTCAGAGAGCTCTCTGAGACAGAATAAACGTTTTTGCCATTGATCTCTGGGGTCCAGGGGGCTCGGAGGCCGGGGTTGGGTTCTACTCCAAAATTATAATCTGTGGTGCCTGTTGCTAGGCATTTTGACCGAGTCTCTATTTCAACCAGCTGCTTGGTGGAGTTTGGGGCTAAAAAGGTTGAGAGGGCGGACTCCAGGATTGACATTAAACCGGAGTCTGATATGGATCTAGCAGCATCTTCAGTTGGAGGAATAATAGCAAGCAAGTTAGAAGATAAGTTCGCTAAGGCCACCGGTCCCTCTATGTTACTTTGACTGTTCGCTGAAAGATTGAAATATCACCTTTTGTGCTGGCATGCAGCTTTCTTTTGACAAAATGGGCTTTAGTTCAAGGTTCAGACTCCTTTGTGTTTCTGTAACCAAGCGATCTAGTTCAATCGTAGCAGGGGGTGTAGAGCTTGAAGTATTGTCTAAAGCAGGGTCCAAGTTAACGATAGTTGGTTGAGAGCCCTCTCTTGCACCCCCGCCACCCCCAAGTTTCCTCGTGGCCCTTTTGAAGCTGCTAGCCTCTCGTTTACCTTTAATTGAGTTGTCCGATGCCATTACTTCCCCAGGAGCAGTGCTGACTTGCGCGGGCTGGGCTGCCTTTAACTTATTACTTTTCCGCCTTTAGACGACATCTGTGAGCTCCGCTGTCGTTTTCACACTGGTAGCGAAGGCATAGAAGTTACCGGAGCCAGCACAAGGGAAATTCAGTAGCACAGTATCTAGTGGCACAGAAACAAGTAGAGCACTCTACTTAGAGCAGCAAGTTCACGGCGATAAGCAGTATCCTTAGTGCTGCAACGGGCTTGGAAACAGCCGATTCACTCGTGTCCTGCTCCCTCCCAGATTCAGCATCACTGGTCAGTCCGCATAGCCGATGGTTGAAAAGCACGGCGTGCGCGGCTGAGCAGCGTAGATTCATGCTGACACCATCTTGCACTCTGTTATCTCATATTTCTAATGGGAAAGGATTCTAATGCAAATTACTTGTGCATTAAGGGAAAAAAAGATGAAAAAACTGAGGAAGATAACTGCAAAAGGCAAAACAAAGAAAACCTCCGCTCAGTTATAGGAACAACCTGATAATCTGTGATTGATCACATGTTTTTGCAAAGCAGGATCTCATCCTATGTATGTTTCAGGCCAAAATAGAGGGTAAATTCTGCATACGATGAAGATCTTCATATTGAATTTTGGTCACCTTGTATAGCCCCAGAACTGCCACCAATACCCAATCATCATCTTTCAACAAATGTTATGGCGTGGCTCTCCCCATTAAAACTCTAGCAGGTTTATCGAGCTCCAGGTGCAGCCTTAGCATTTACCATAAGGAATTCTTGAATTCCCGGAGTGATAAGACATTTCTGAAGTGCAGGGCAAGGTCGTTCTAAGCTTTGGCCTCCAAATATGAGAAGGAGCATCCTCCGCTGTTGCTTCAGCAGATCCGTGGGGTGTCTGCGAGGAAGAGGGAGGTCAGTTGGTAAAAGGCTTTGCGTTTGTTGATGTATGCTGGTCCTTTGTTGTGCAAGGCTTTGTATGCGTGCGTCAACATCTTGAACTGACATCTCTTCTGGATCAGGAGCCGGTGTAGCGTCTTGAAGTGCAGTGTGATTTGACGTGGGTCTGTCTGGGGAATTCAAGGATGAGTCTTGGCACTGAGATTTATAGTGTCTGTAGTCTTTTCAGGGTTATGTTGGAAGTTAGTCTGTGATTGTTATTCAGGCATGCAGATTACCTTCTCAGATAAACATTGTCACTATTACCCTGTTGCCAGGTTATCCAGAATCCAGTCACGTGATCGGCCTAAACAGAGGCCATAAGGTTGCCTACATGTGCATTTTATCTAGTCTGAAGCCAGGCCTCCTATTGCACAATGGCAGGTGTCATAAACCAGTGAAGCGGAAAAAACGCGCAAACGTGTTCGGGTTTCGCTTGCAAGAGGTGGGGTGAGGAAAAATGAGTCTATGCTAAAGCTGGCCATGGTTGTGGATTTCTCAATGGTCTTCTGAGGCAAGGGGACTGGTCCTGCAGTGACGTGAGCCTGAAATTACAGCGGGTGACATCCAGAACAGAAGGAATGCAAGTGAGACTCCTGGAAATCACTTGAGAGCACCATTTTCTGTGTCAGATTGTCATTAATAAAATAGCAATTTTCCGTTAAGTGCATCTCAGAAAATCCCCATTTTACAGAACTACGTAAACAATTTATGATTAAACTCAGGGCCGGACTGGCCATAGCTGGTACCGGGCATTTCCCTGGTAGACCGCTAGGGTGGGGGCCGTTTTTGGCCCCGCAGGGGCCGTTTTTGTTACGGGGGTCAGCAATATCGGCCCCCTGTAACAAAATCGGCCGAAACCGGCCCTCGCAAACTGCTCGGCTGCACTCCCCCTCACGGGGGGGGGGGGGGGGGGGGGGGGGGGGCAGCTGAGCAGTTTGCCAGGGCCGGTTTCTGTTCCCAGTCCGGCCCTGATTAAACTACACACACAGCGGATTCATCCAATTTGTGTCAATGAAGAAATACATTCATCTTTTCTATCAAGGTCCCCCTGTTCTTTTCGCTAGACGTCTGGTATTTTGACTCGGGGGCAGCTGGTGCTTGTTAATCACATTCAAGATTCATGTTCTTGCTTTGAAAATTAAATTTGTTTTGTGTTTGAATTGTCACTTTTGAGATTTTGGTAAGTCAGTTACAAATATGCGCAAAGGTTCTGCGTAGCTGTTCAAAGTTTACATTTCAGATGTAAGCTTACAGGAGCTGTATTCCCCCTTTACACCTACAGAAAGGTAACGTGCTTCACAGTTAATGCTGGTAGAATACATTATTCGAATATGCCCAAAGAACACAACTTACATGAACAAGTGCACAGAATTTGGTTGCTATGAAAGCAATTGCTTTATTGAATCCAAAGAAGATTATATTTCATTAATTACGTTTTATATTGAATGTAATAGTATTCCAATATTTCAAACAAAACAGCTGATACGTGTTTCACTCCCTTGCACCTTGAAGCCTGTGGCTTAGCTATTCACGTATTAATATAATTGGGGTTAATTAAGGGTTACCCAGTAGGATCTGGTACCTCCATAGGACCGGGAATTTTTATGTTTCCATATGTAACACTTTTGAAAGTCACCTGAAATGTACCCAAAAGTTGTGCAAGGCTGCACAATGTTTAAATCTGAAATGCAATCTTGAAATAGATGTTTCCCTGACATACATCGAAACAAGCATTTGAAATGCAATAGGTCTCTCATTTATTTGAGTTAGACCTATTAGAATTGTAAATGACTATGCCTTTTACCAATGTGTTAAGGAGTGTATTATGTGGTGTGTAATGGAATTATGTGGGTTGGGGTGGATAAGTTAGTTGTGTAATTGTGTGGTGTGGATTTGTGTAGCGGAATGATGTGGCATGGTGTGCTGTGGAATTATGAGGATAGTAATGATGTGGCATTGAGTGTAGTGGTAATATGTGGAGTGGGATTGTGTGTTATGAAGTGTAATTATGTGGAATGGTATTTTGTGTTGTGGAGTGGTATGTAGTGGAGCTTAGTTATGTGGTGTGCTGTTGAATTTTGTGACATGATGTGGAATTGTGTGGTGTGGATTATGTGGTGTGTTGTGTAATTGGGTTGAGTTGTTTTTATGTGGTTTGGTGTTAAATTATGTGGTGTGGATAGGAGAATTGTGAAATTGAATTGTGTGGCATGGAACTGTGCAGATAGCTTTGCCTTTTTTGGTGATGACAAAGAGCAAATACATAAGAGCTAAGCTCCAGGTCTGTGTGTTTGGGTGTTTTTTTAAAAAAAGAAAGAGTTAGAGCTATTGGCATTGTAAATGTAAATATTTCTTACTTATTTGTTATCGAGTGGAGTAGATGTAGGTTGTGTGTGTAGGTGGTGCGCAGTGGAATTGTGTTGCTTGGATTGGAAATGTTAGTTGAGACATTGTGTGGTGTGGAATTGTGTGGTGTGGAGTGGATTTGTGTAGTGGTATTATGTGGCAAGGTGTGCAACGGCCAGAAGGTCACAGTGCATGCCAGTGGCAAGCATTTAACTGACTAATCTAGGGAGCATTAGACAGGTCAGTGTGCTAATCAGTGAACGAAGGAGCATGTCAGATAGCAGTGTCAATGGGAGTGAAACTTGTTCATGCATTTATACAGCAGCCGCTTTTAGAATCTGTGACAGCCCAACTTCAGCTAACCGAGCTCCAAATTTTGGACTACATTTATATTCGTTATGTCACAACAAACAAGCACGTATTATACATGACAATGAGTGTAATATCGAATAGCTTGTGTACGTGCTGCATTTTCACCTTGTATATGGAACAAAGTACCTTTAGTCGTAGGCACGTTTTTTTCAATTTTATGTCGCCCTTATTTTGATGTTAATTGTATGGCGTTGGGTACCTATGCACTGTTTCACCTCAACTATGCAGAGTATGAAGACTCACAAACCAATTCACCCATTCACAGATTTCATCCGGTGGTGCACTCTGCTTTTCATCCTCCTAAGGTCCATGGGCTTTACAAAATGCACGAAAATTCAGAATTTGATACATCATGTCTTATCAGTAGCTTCTGTGTATTAGCGCTGTTTCGTGTGTTAATCCTCTAATTTGTCTTTCCCCCTTACACTTTAAAAATAAGAGTGTATATCCTGTGGGAAGAGAAAAATACGTAGTGTGTGTGCCCTCAGAAGATAATTGAAACAGGAGACCCGCGTAAGAATCCTGGCTACTCTAAGTACACAAATTGTGTGCCTTTGTGCAGGCCACTCTCTCTCTGCTAGGTTCACATTTACTTTAGCTGCCAAAATGTCGACGCATCAACCGGAGTGTCGGTAACGTACAGCACTTTGCATCTTCTGTTTGTTAGAGAAGGTGCGTGCAACACCCAAACAAGCAGGACACATCCATGCAGTGCAGTGTCTCAAGAAGGGCGCTCGCATTGCAAGCTGAGCTGTGGTGGCTCCAGCCAGGTGCCTGCTTGACATGGGCTGGGCTGGTAGAGCGTGGGGAGCTCTGAGCGCCAGGTATAGAGGTGGTGTTGAGGCCCTGGCCAGCAGGGCCCATGCCACCTCTCCTTTCCTTAGCATGCACACACCTACTCACAAGCATAAATAATACCTACTATCGGCAGGTAGTTGTCCACCAGCAACCCTTACGTGCTGCAGAGAGGTGGAGGTGGCAGTGGATCAGCTGTTGTGGGAGAGGAGGAGAAGTGGGAAGGTCTGAGCCCGGCTCAGATGCGGATCACAGTGACCCCTACGGGTCTAGAGGTGATCCTGGGAGAGCCTGAGTCCGGCCGATGACATATCTCGGTCTCCCTAAGCAGGCAGCAGGGCTGGGAGGAGCATAGAATAGGCAAGCTGTTTTTTGGTAGTGGGCACCCCATGCTGCAATAAACATATAAAGTGTGGTGCTCTTCAAATGAGCACCGCAATGAGAGTTAAAGTGTGTTGCAAGTTATTTAAACAAGCATTTGCAATTCAATAGGTCTTCAATTTACGCAAGACCTATTGCATTGCAAATTGTTGGCAACTTGGCATCACAGACAACGGGAGGGCAGGGGGTGGGGGTAGGCACAGACATCGGTAGGAAGGGGGGCAGAAGGCACGGACAAAGGGAAGGCGGGGGGGTAGAGGAGAAAGCACAGACAAAGCTGCGTGATGTTACATGTGCACGAACAAAATAGTACATGCCCTGTGTAACAACCAAGTAAAGAGGCCAGTAGCCATGGGAGGATACAAATGACAACATGGCTCTTCTAAGGAGGGACTAACAAGCCTCATAATGAATCAGAAGCCAGCATTTACAAAGGACAAACACACAAGCCAATATAAAATAAGGGCGGGAAGTGGATGAAGCTTCTCTCCGTACTTAACTACACCAGCTCTTTGCAGAGCAGCGCTTTCGCGCCAGCTCACTCTCGACCTAAAAGGAAACACAGTTTGCAGAACCGTGCATTGCAGTGTGTGAGATTGAAGGCTAAAGCCTATTTAGGTAATATTTGCTATAGGCATTCCATAAACTTGAAATGTGCAGCAAGTGGATAAATAAGTAGGATAAAATCAATGGAAACTTAGGATTTTGCTTATGTACACTTCTTGACTATAGTATATATATTTCATTCTTACCTTTCTGAACTTTAGTCATTGTTAGAAGCTTTGATCCTTTTTTCTTGGCACTAACGTGTGTGTGACTCCTACCTAATTGTCCCAGTACACACCTCTTCTTTCCTGGAGCACAGTGACCAATGTCCCAACTTCAAAAGCATCAAATGTAATTATGGTCAGGAAGGCCCTTCCACACAACCAAGTCACTTCCCCTTCTCAATAGATGCACCAACATTTGTTCTTTATCTATGTAGAAAAGGAAGTCCAACTTCAGAACGACCCTTTCTAGCATAGGGTGGAGATTAGTCCTGAGAGGTATAGGAGTTTATAAGATCTTACAGAATCAGAAGTGTGTTGTCCTTGGTAGAAGTGGGGTAGAGCGGGAGAAGAGTCTAAATAAAGTATGATGCTGCCTTCTTGCTTTACAGTACTAAAAAAGGACTCTGTATAGCTTTTGAAGTGAAGCACTTTTTCTGTAGCAGGAAGTGGGTGATACTGTTGTAAATGTTAAGGGTTTAAACTGTGAGAACTTCAGTTTGATTTATTTTTAGGGTTTGTTTTCTCCTACAAGTTTGTGTTATTCTTGAGTTTAGATACTGAGCTAAAGGTGTAGTAATAGTGTTACATTGACACAATACAGTCACAATTAAAGGGAGACACTCAAGCTCAGGAAGGTAATAAGGAAAGGTAAGTGCAGATTTAACATGAAGAAAAATGTAGGAACAGAGAAAATAAAAAGGTGCATCCTCTTATGTAATTGTCCTAGAATCTGTAAAAATGTTCTTTGTCTAGTAGTTGGTAAGTTACTCTTTTTAAGGGAAAGTGAGGTGTCATGTTAGCAATCAAGCTTTCTATGGAAGGTTTGCACTTGGTTTTTCAATTTCTCAGCATAATGTATGTGACAGTTGGTAGACTTTTTGAAACTTAGATAAACGTACAGTAATCATCATACTGAGATGAGTTAAAACATTGAGAATGATGGTCGCTGGTGATAGCAAATTGTGGGTGTTGTGGTAATCCGCAAACTAGATGCAAGCTCATCTCACCAGCAAATTATATTCGAAAAAGATATGAAAGCAACTAGCATTCACTTAACCACGTTGCCAGCAAGATGAGTTGTTGCTATGGTTACGTTTGTGAAGTTGAAGTGGAATGAGGAATATTTACTGTTAAACACATGGAAGGTGGAAGCCTGAGCTTACATCCATACAGTTTTTTTGCTCTAGATTCATGTTAAGAACATTGCCCCAAATATTGAAGATTTTGCCATTGCAAGATAAGATATCAGTTTTCCCAAGTGATGGAAATATAAAACTTGATAATCAAAGGAATTAAAGGCTTAAGGGAGTATGGCAAAGTTAAAGCATGAAAGTTTGTGACTGACAATCTAACAGAGTATTTTTAAGACGCAAGTATTACTAGTGGGGTTTCACGGAAACAGCTGAGTTATTGTGTATAATCTGGTTTGTAAGGGGAGAGCTGTCATCACATCAGCCTCACCAGTGAATTATCCTTTACTGATTGGTGATAAATGCACTGTCCAAGATAATCCAAAGTTGTTATCACACTTAAGGTTTCTCTAGGTAATTTAATTGTGTCTAAAAAGTTGTGTTAACTCTGATCTTAGTGGTGAACAAAGCACATGCAAGAGCAATTTTTACCGCATAGTCATTTAGGGCATTCAAATACTGTTGATAGAGCACAGTACAGGGTATAGTTGTTCTTATTCTTTTGAAATTTGGAAAGTCAAACCCACAGTAAATGTGGTTACTTTTCAACCAGAACAGGGATATTTTGTCTGTGTAGTTGTGGCTGCAAGGGAAGTGTCTTTATATGGTTACACAATCCAGATCACTTTGTTAGTGCAGGGAATAGGACGGAAAGCAAATGGATGTGGGTTGAATAAACATTATATTGGTGGAGTTTAGCTGAAAGGGACACACTGAGGCAGTCCCATCTAGCAATATCTGCCTTGACTTAAGTTGTCACCTAGGCTGCATTTATTGCATTTACTGCACTATAACGTGGCTGTTTCTGCTGGAAGTGATATCAGATAGGTTACCACCGAAGTTTTAAATGTGCATTTAGACCAGGTGATGACAAAGGCTTTGTCTTTAATTTTGACAAATTGACAGTATGACCTGCAAAGGTACCAAAATTGTTGACCAGCATTATGTTCGCTGGAATAGACCCATGAAGAAAAGAGAGGGTCAACAAGTCACCTGCAAAGTGAGAATCTCTAAAATGAAGTCAGTTAGTTGGCAAATGTCAACACATCTACCTACAATAATAACAGAATGGCCTTGATTGTTTAGTTTAGTGAAGTGGCATTATACTACTTATTGTAGTACTTTAGGAAGATTACAAAGTCTGTGAACAATAGGGATCATTCCCTTCTCTGTGGATGAATATTCCAATCCAATCCCAAAAACTTTATTTCGGTTTATTTGACCATAAAAGCATACTTAAAAATGAACAGTAAACAGTGCAGTACAGTACAGGAGAGACTGATCTGCACAAGCTCATAACTTAAAATGAATAAATATATATACAGGGAAGGTACAATACAGAAGACAGTAACCTTAGAATGCAGCACCAGATAAGACCCATCAATATCTTGACAAGACTTAGTGTTAGTATGAGTAACATTACACATTTCATCACTTAAAAAATAACAATGACACTATTTCAAAGACTAACGAAACAGCTTATTTTTTATGTTTGCTTTATACAATTGGCATAGAAGAAAAAACACTTTAGGAAGGAAGAGCCTGAGAAATTAATTTGTAAAAACTGTCTGGGCTGTTGCTTTCCACCGTTTAATCTCAGGTATCTATTGTTTTAGATAATTGCTTTTCATTTCGGATTTTAGGAATATTGTTGCATTTTCTTTGGAAGTTATCCGACAGCAAAAAGTGTTGAATAAAATATACAATATTAGTCAGTTATTCTTTTGCCATTTCAGATACCAATGTCATTTTTAGGTCTTGCCTGAGCCAGCACGCATGCGCTGCCCTGCGAGGCTTCTAGTAAGAACTTCCAACTTGGACCACACGCTTGAGCATGTGTTTTTTTTTGCTCACACGCTATTGGCCTTTGCGTGCAATTTTCTAAGAAAGACAGCATGCAATTGGCCAACGGCGGGTGCATGACCCGCCTTCTCTCTCCCCTGGCCTAGGGAGCTCGGGAGCGAGCAGCGGCCCCACGCTGTGTCTGCTGCATTCCTTAAATTCTTTGCAGTGTGTTCGCGCACCGCTCGTGGTTTTTTTTTTCTTTTCTTGCAGCTCTTCCTTGTTCCTCTTTCTGTCTCTCATGCTCTTTCATTGTCACCCCTCAATCTCTCAACGTCTGTGTTCCTCTCTCTCTTCCCGCATCTTAAACCTTTCGCTCTCAACTCTCTCGCACACACACCGTACTTACAGCTCTTTTCCCTGTCACCCTTGTTTCTTCTCCTGAGCCCTTTCTGTCTGTTTCTCTCGCTGTATCTTACAATTTTTCTCTTCCGTTGTCACCCCCACTGTCTCTTAACCTCTGTCTATCTCTCCCGCACGTCTCTCATTGACCTACTCACTCTCGTCTCTATTGCTCTTACACCCGAAACAGTCCCCTTCCACTCACTCCCTCGCTTCTTTCCCTAACCCACTCCTTACCTCTCGATGTCGCGTGCTTGAGATAGACCAGAGGAACATTAAAATAATTCTATAATAAACTCTAAATAAAAATAACTAGAAAAGTGAAACGCGAAGAAACCCAAAAGTAAAAATAAAAAAATATACGCGTGGTTTACTCTTTTCATCTTTGACATTGTGATCCTTTATTTAGAAGCCTCTGTTTCACTCGCAATATAAACTTTTCCACCCAAACCTCAATGCTGCCCTTTTCACACACATATTAAACCAAATGTTTGATATTACCCATGCTAGCGGTGATTGCTTTGAGAACAGCCTAATACATACGTGGCGATTCTGACACAGGTCATCAAGCCGTCACTTTATCTAGCGGCAGTGTGTAGGGTTGCCCCCGGGCTGATTTCTACAGCCACCGTCTGAATTTTTAAGTCTTGGAAGGTACAAAAATAAGCGAAATCGCCTAAAGCTTGTATTTTCCCCATTGCCAGTACATACTTCAAACAGCAAACATGACTAGAAAGCACTTTTAAATGTGTTTTAGAGAGGTGCTAACGGTCCGGGGCTAATAAAGGAAACGAAGGCTGTAAAGTGATGCTATTTATAAATATATACGATTTTGTTTAAAGTCCCATTTAGTATCCAATCCAAACAAGATTTATTCGACAAATGGTCATAAAAGCACATTAAAAAAATTATATATATCTATATATATATATATATATATATATATATATATATATATATATATATATATATTTACAATAAAAATGTCATATACAGATTTATAAAATAAGCCTGTTCGGCCAATGGGCAATTACACATATCTTATAGACCAGCAATAATTCATGGTTTCCTGGAGCAATCTCTACTTTAAAAGTTAACCAGACCTAACACGGACAACTCAGTTACTAAAACACTGTATCTAAGAATTCATAAAAAACCCTATGAATAGGAATTCATACTACTGGGGAACACTGTGTTATAAGGATGAATATAGATGTCTAAAATCATTAAACAAAGAAATGTTTTAACTCAATTTTACATGCACATTTTAAATAGAGTTGAATTTCGACCTAATTATCCACATCCACCCAAGATATTTGGCAACTGCTAAGAAAATTGGAGATGAGGTGTTAGTACGCAAGATTTTTTCAGCGGCCAGGCTACTTCTTGTCCCCAAGAGTTTACATATAGGCCTCAACCACACCCTTCGAGGGGCTTCATAAGCTGGGCAGGCAAATAACATGTGCGCAACTGATTCAGTACAGGCCAAGCAGCTAGGAAACTTGCTCTCACATGCTTTGTTCCATCTTAATGTGAAAGACCTTAAGGGCAGCGTGCCAGCTCTCAGCTGAAAGTAAAGCTTCCTGTCTAGTGGTTTGGTGACAGTGTCCCAGTATGGTTCAAAACCCGGAGTGAGTTTGAATTCCAAGAATGTTCCTACTAATGAGGATGAATCACTGACTCTTAGGGCATAGAATGTAACCATCTCCCAGTACTTTTCTTTTAAAACCTTCTTCGTTGGAAAATGAGCAGTAGAAGGGTCATCACAAAGCATTGACATTCCAATTTTGGCTAGAACATCTTTGACGCCACGTAGCCAACTTATTTTATGGAAAGTGTCGGCTTTTATAATGTCCATAAAACCCTCGGCATATGGTGCCAGTTCTGGTGTTGTCCACAATCTGCGCCAATACAACGCGTAGCTTAGCGGTATCAAAAAGGGGTTTTCTCCCAAGGTCATAAAACAACAAACACAGTGGCGTACTTTGTGGGAGGTTAGTAATGCCCCGCAGGAACTTATTTTCTGACATGCTAAGTTTAGACAAGTTCTCTAGCCCCCATAGTTCTACACCATATAGTGCAGAGCTTACCATTTTTGGAGCACCGGTCTAATAGGTTTCGTGAAGGACCTGTTGTGCTCAAGCAGTAAGTCCCCCGACAGTTGCCGATATTTCAGTGTGGCCATATCAATCTGATCGTTCCACTTTAGGTCGCTCTGTATGTTCACCCCTAGATATGTGAACTCCCTAACTTTCTCCTGGGGACGATTATTCATTAAAATGCCACCTTTAAAAACTCTGTGTTGGTTAAAAGTCATGAGTTTCGTTTTCGACACATTGACTTCGAGGCCATGAGCAGAGCAGAATTCCTTAAATACTCTCAGAGCTCATTGAAGACCATGCGGAGACTTCAAAGTTATTAATGTGTCATCCACGAACATTAAAATCGGGATTTTAATCCCTGCTACAATTGGGGCAATCTGTGTTCACACGTGTCATGCAATCAACTATCCCATTGATAAACACAGTGAACAAGGTCAAGGCCATAACGCATCCCTGGCGCACACCTCGCTCAACGGGAAAAGAATTAGTCACCTGACCATGGAAGCCCCAGCGTATTTTTGCATAATTGCCCTCGTGCAAGCTCTTTAAAAGCGACAGGAGTTCAATGGGCAGCCCTAGTTCTTGAAGGTTAGCCCATAGCATAGAACGGGGAACAAGATCCAAAGCCGATTTTAGGTCCACAAAGGCAGCATAGATGCTGCCTTTACCCAGGACCACCACCTTCCAGTGTAATAAAACAAAACAAAACACCTGATCGATGGTGCTTGTATATGCACGGAAGCCGGCTTGCACAGGTGACAAAATTCTATACTCCTCAACCCAGTCCTGGATTTTATTAAGGATTAATCTCCCCAGTATTTTTTGTAATGAGTCGATCAGGCTAATGGGTCGATAGTTCTCCGGCAATGATTTATCACCCTTTTTATACATGGAGATTATTTCAGCTCGTTTCCAGCAGTCTGGTATTGGGGCTCCTCGCGCAATAGCATTCGCCAGTAACATTTAATATACTTTCCCCATCTGATTTTATCGTAGAGGAACACATCGGCAGGGATGCCGTCTGGGCCGGGTGCTCTCCCTCCCACAACAGCACCAAGAGCTGTCGGGACGTCTTTGCTATTAAAAGCCTCATCTACATAAAATACATAGCTTGCCCCTCCCACAGTTGACATAAGTGTGCTACATGCGTATTGTGGTTCAAAATGTGTAACCCACTCTTCCTGCGAAACATGATTATGTGGAGATTCAGGGGTACCCTCTCTGTCCCACTTTATAATGTTCCAGAATTGTTTACTGTCTTTCTTATTACTAGCCTCTTTAAGATCCTGCCACCTTTTTTCGTCCCAGGAGCGTTTTGCTATGGCCATAGAGTTTTTATATGACTGCCTGGCTACATGTACTGCGGCTGGTTCGCCACCTTTAATGGCCTTCCCGAGAAGAGCTCTTGTCCTCCAGCAATCTTTATTGTACCAGCGGCAAGATTTCTGGTATGTTACTTTCTTTGGCTTGTGAAGTTTGGTAAAATAAGTTCTCGTGTGAAAAAAGACTGTCGTGGGACTGAGTGACGATCTCCAAACCTATGCTGTTTGAACATACGCTATTCAGCGTTATTAGGGCATGATCAACTTCCTTTGTAATTTTTTCCAGGGACCCTGAGTTTTCAACTATACTCGCCCACTTGAGTCGTCTCATATCATTTGTGGGGACTACATCGTGTGAGTGTAATTCAGCCTCTCTACCGGATGATTGTTCGGACAACCACCAACTTAAAGCTACACACAAAGGATTGTGGTCGCTTTCAAGTCGATCCCTTACTTCCATATTATCAATGATTTGCCAGAGTTTCAGACTCACAAGTATATAGTCGATCCTGCTTTTACTGAATCAGTTATTAAATGTGTTGGACCCTAACCTATCTTGGGAAGTCCTACCAGTTAGTGCCCTGAGCCCCTTCTCTCCTTTCCTCACTGGCGAGTGGCTCAAACGTTGAGTTAAAATCGCCCGCTATAATTATGTCACCTTCTTGAGAGTGGGAGTCGAGGAGATCATCTAAAGCCGCTAAAACTTGAGACCTACCCCCTCTTGTTCCCCTCATATAAATGTTATAAATATCAACGTTACCTAGCAATCCCAAGTTTAATCTTAGTGCTTGAATGTCGTTGCTGTTGGAAGGAAGTTCCTTAATACTGATACCTAATGATTGCCGGACCCATATGGTCAAACCACCCGAACGACGACCTTTTGCCCCTTTTACTGCTGTCACATAATAATTTTAAAAACCTACCCGATGTTGTGAAGTTAATAGCCACGTTTCTTGAAAACAACAAATATCAAAAAGGTCAATGAAAGAAAGCCAGTTTGGAGATAATAGTTTGGAGACGATTCCTGCAATGTTCCATAATAACAAAGTGTCCCTTTTAGAGTCTTGGCTACTAAGTGTAAAATCTATATGATTCCCTATGGAAGAATTGCTATTTCCTTTTGGACCCACGGGTTCAGGCGGCTGCAAGATTACATTTTGGATGGGCTTAGTTGGCCTATTATGAACCCCGCAGGTCATCATTGGATCGCTTTCCCTAATTATTATCAAGTCTTCACCACTACCAGTACGGGATTTGGGCACACCAGTCAGTCAGTCATTACATTCAAAAGTGGAACTACCGAGGGGAGGAGCCTAGCGCGCAACCAAGATGGCCGCGTAGGTGCGAGGCTCCCGAGGACCTCCGCAACCTCCTACGATTATCCTGAATTTATCCTGTCTCGGATGAGGGAACTGTGTTGGTGAGCCTGAGCTGAGGTGGCACCCGTTTCCCGTTGTCAAATTGGACCTCGGACACCGGAGTGAGCACCGATTGAAGTCTGCGGCCTTCTCCTCGCCAGACCCCGGATTTGCGCCGAGGGGTGACCCAGTGACAAAGTGAACAACAGCGGCGGGCCGGGCCTGGCGAGTCGCGTACCCCGCACGTTCGCTTTCGCTTTCGCACCCCCTTGCCGTCTCTGCAGGGTTGGGTCGCGGGGCTCTTTGTGTTGGTGTGGCCTCGCTGGGAGACTCGGCCTGCCCGCCGGCTGTGACCCACCCCGCCGATCTGGGGTGGCCCCCCCCGGAGCCTGTGGCCCTGATTGCCTGCCCTTCACGACGTGGCTGGTGCGACCGGGGGACTGGTGGCCATGGCCACGAAACAAGATGGAGACCGAGCAAAGACCAAGTCGACCCGGCGTGGCACCACCCATCAGGCCAACAGTATGGACCGCTATACCCTCCAGAAGGGATCTCCCGGCGGACCGCACAAGTCCCCTGAGGGCCCTCCTGATGCCCCGGACCTGCCCACGGATCTGACTCTGCGGGATGTCATGGGCGCCATTGCCGAAATGAAGGCCTCGGTGGGCCAGCGGTTCGACACACTGGCACAGAAGATCGACTCGGTCCTCGTGGATGTTGGCCTGGTGAGGGCCGATCTTTCCAAGACCAACGACCGAGTTGATTCTTTGGCCCACACCGCATCGGGCCTTACTACTGAGGTGGCGGCACTACAAACAGAGGTGCGCCGGCTTAGTCAGGCGAGCGCGCTTATGGATCGGCGCCTGGAGGACTCCGAGAGTCGGGCCCGGAGGAACAACATCCGCATCATCGGGGTGCCCGAGGGACGGGAGGAAGCGGCGGCGGACCTATTTGTGGAGGACCTGATCGCTACCCATCTCCAGCCACGGGGGCTGAGTAAATTCTTCGCGGTGGAGCGGGCCCACAGGGTTCCCGGGGGAAGGCCGAAGGTCGGAGCCCCTCCGCGACCTCTCATTGCCCGGATTTTCAACTTTCGGGACAGAGACGCTATCCTGCAAGCCTCCAGACTGCATGGGCCGGTTAAGCTTGACAATATGGAGGTGAACTTTTACCCTGATTTCACCCCAGCGGTCCAGAGGCAGAGACTGAGCTTCCTAGGCGTCAAGCGCCGTCTTCGGGACCTGAACCTTAAATACGCTATGCTCTTCCCAGCCAAGCTGCGAGTGGAGGTAGAGGGTCGCACGCACTTTTTTGATCGTCCCGAAGCGGCCGGAGACTGGCTGGACACTCTGTCTGGGGATCGTGATCGAGGGGGCGGGGGGGGCGGCGGGGGGAGACGGCACACTGGATCGGAATTGAGGGGGTAATATTGGGCTTCACTCTGGACAAAAATGATGCCACTTTCGATTAAGCGTCTGTCTGTATAATTTCCCCTCCTATGGAGGTTGTGTGGGGTCTACTGGGGGTTCTCCTTCCTCCTCTAGGGGTTTTAGTTAGTTTTACTATATATATGGGGCGACAGGCACACTGCACGTTGGGGGGGGCTATTCGGGCTCATGCAGGGGTGCAGGGAGGGGGGAGTTTTGTTGGGGCGGGTGGGCAGGGATGGGGGGGTGTTGTTCGTTTTTACCACAAGGCAAAAGTATCATTGTGTTAGCTCTATAGTGCTCTCGGGGGGACAAATGGTGGCTTCTGTCTATGATGGGGGGTAGGGAACTTACTCTGTTGTCCTGGAACGTGAATGGACTGGGGGACAGCATTAAACGTGGTGTGGTCCTGCAGTTCTTGAAGCGAATCTCGCCCGATGTAGTTTTTCTGCAGGAGACACACCTCATTGGCAACTCCTTCTGCGCCATGAATCGGCGTGGCTATCGCCTAGTGGCCCATTCGGGCTTCACGTCTGGCTCAAGGGGTGTGGGCATCATGGTTAAGAACTCGCTCCCGTTGGAGATTGATGAGGTGCTCCATGACGACAGGGGACGTTACACGGTCTTGGTGGGAAGGATGGAGGGCAAAGTGGTCGTTTTTGTGTCAGTATACGTCCCGCCGGGGCTGCAGTCGACTACCTTTGCGGACCTGGGGCGCCTCCTCCTTGGCCTTCCGGGGGGGATTCTGGTGGTGGGGGGGATTTCAATGCGGTGGTTTCCGGGACTGTGGATCGTCACCCCCCTAGGGACCTCCCCCGGGCCCAAGCGTGGCTATCTGGCCTATTGGACACTTTGGGATTGGTGGATTGCTGGCGTTTAAAACATCCCACGCAGCTACAGTATACCTTCCATTCGGGGGCCCATGGTAGTCTCTCACGACTAGATTATGTCCTGGTCCCGGCGGCCTATGTTGGGAGGGTGGGAGAGGTGCGCCATTTGGCACGGGGTATCTCGGACCATTCCCCGCTCCTGTTACACCTGGATCTTTTTCCGAGGGGTGAGGGTAGGGTGGTCCCGATCAATCCCTGGTACCTGCGCGACCTCACCATTCGCGCTGAATTGATTAAATCCCTCCAGCGCTATTTTGACGAGAATGTGGGGTCCGTGCCTTCGGCTGTCTCACTGTGGGAGGCATTCAAGACAGTACTACGAGGAGAGGCCCTGACCCTTATTTCCCACACCCGGAGGCGCGAGCGGGAGGAGGTGACCCGGGTGGAAGCTGAGATCGCCGAGTTGGAGGGTAATCTAGAATGTGGGGTGACGGATGCCGTATTACATGTTCTCCAACTCAAGCAAGCGGCCTATCGGGCCCTCGTCACGGAGGCGGCCAGGGGCCTCAGTAGAGAGCAACAGGGGAGACTGTATGATGTGGGTGATAAGGCTGGTAAGTTGATTGCGTGGTTGGACAAGAAGGAGAGAGCGAGTCGTGTAGTCCCGCTGATTGAGAAAACGGACGGTGTGTGTGTTACTGAGCCGGAAGAAATTGTCTTCTGCTTCGCGGATTATTTCCGTGGGGTGTATTCCCCGGTGTCTTCCCGCTCTGAAGAGGATTCCCGTGCCCTGCTCAGGGATATCGCGCTGCCTTCCCTTTCGGAGGAGGACAGAGTGTCGTTGGACGCCGCTCCAACCTCCGACGAAATCGCCCTCGCCATGGGTCCTAATGGTCTCCCCATCGAGTTGTACAAGTTGCGACCGGATACGCTGGCACCGCATCTCCGATCGATGTTCCTGGAGGCTCACTCGGTGGGCTCCCTCCCGCTGGACCAGCGTCTGGCTACAATCTTGGTTATCCACAAGGAGGGGAGACCTCGGGACCGGGTTACATCCTATCGGCCCATTTCGCTACTGAACGCGGAGCCCAAAATTCTCGCCAAGGTCCTGGCCAATCGGCTGGTCGGCGTGGTGGGCGACCTGGTTCACCAGGATCAGTCCGGCTTTATTCCCCATCGTAACACGGCCCTCAACTTGCGGCGTTTACATGGGGTGCTCGCACGTGTTCAGTACATACGGGAGCCGGCCATTTTGGCGTCCTTGGACGCCACCATGGCGTTTGACACGCTTGAATGGCCATACATCTGGGCGATGATTGCGAAGTTTGGCTTTGGCGCAGGGTTCATCAGTTGGGTCAAATTGCTGTATTCGGGCCCATTGGCGCAGGTGGTGGTGAACGGTAGAGTATCGTCTCCGTTCGAGCTGGGCCGGGGCACGCGGCAGGGCTGCCCCTTATCGCCGCTCCTTTTTGCGCTTGCCTTGGAGCCCCTGGCAGAGTGGCTGAGGTGGGAACCTTCTATTCGTGGTCTCCGTTGGACCCCCGAGTATGAGGACCGCGTATCCCTATACGCTGATGACATCCTCTTGTACCTAGCTTCCCCACGTAAATCACTGATAGTACTGGTTGATGTCTTGCATTCATTTGGTCGTAACTCCGGCCTTGTCATCAACTGGGCTAAATCGTGCGTGTATGTTCTCTCTGGGGAGGCTCCTATTCTCCCGCGGGGCTGTCCGATCCAGATCGCCCCGCAGGGATTTCGGTACCTGGGTGTCTTCATTACTCTGGACCCGGAGGCCCGGTATGATCGGAACTTGCTTCCCCCCCTCCAGCGCCTGAAGGAGGATGTCACGCGCTGGCGGCGCTTGCCGCTTTCGCCGCTCGGCCGGGCGGCATTGTTTAAGATGATGTCTCTGCCGCGTTTCCTGTACGCTTTGCAGAATACTATGGACCTCGTCCCAGCGCGCTACTTCCGCGAGGTGGAGAGTTTGCAGCGCCGCCTGTTCTGGGACGGGAGGCCGCGTATCGCCCTGGCGAAGCTGACGCTCCCATGGTATGACGGAGGGATTGCCCTCCCGGATATCAAACGGTACTATTGGGCCTCCCAGCTGGCTGCGATTAATCACGGCCTGTACGGGCCTGCCTTAAACCCGGCGTTCGAAATGGATAAGATGCTACTCCCGGGTGGGGACTATAATCGAGCGCTCTACTCCAGCGCGCCCGACGCTCGGCTGACCGGCCTCACGCGTGTCATGGTGCGAGTGTGGCACGCGGCTAATGTGGCGATGGGGTGGAAGGACCGTCTGACCCGGGCATCACCACTATACGCGTCCGAGCAGTTGGGCTCCCTGTGGACCTCGAAGGGCTTCGAGAAGTGGGACATGATAGGCATCAGCAAAGTGGGGGATCTCTGGACGAGGGGAGGATTTAAAATGTTCGAGATGCTGCAGACGGAATTCCAGTTGCATGACAGGGAGTACTTTCGGTATTTGCAGATCCGTCATGCACTGGGCTCCGTCTTCCCGGACGTTGCATCCATCCCGGAGTATTCCCCCCTGGAGGATAGAGTGCTGGATGGACACGTTCCGGACAGCACGATCTCCCTGATCTACAAAAAACTGATCAATGACCGCTCGGGGTTGCTGACTGCCCTTCGTGAGGCGTGGGTTGCCGATGGACTGGAGCTGGACGACGAGGACTGGACCTCTGCGGTGGCCTCCCCGAAAGAGGTGGCCATACCGGCCCGCCTTCGCTTCGTCCAGCTCAAGATACTCCACAGAGTCTACATGACGGGGCCAAGGCTCCTGCGTATGGGCTATGCTGTGGACGGGTTGTGTAAGCGTGGGTGTGGCGCTTTGGGGACCTTTCTGCATATATTGTGGGAATGCCCGGAGGTGGAGCGATTCTGGCGTGGTGTGCATGAGGTCCTGCGTGTGGTCACGCATGTGGTGCTGCTACCCGAAGCGAGGAGATGCCTGTTGAATGTGTGGGAACCTACCGACTACTCGGCGCACAGACGTGGTGGGTGACTCTGGGATATATGGTGGCCAAGCGCGATATTGCTCAACTGTGGGGATCCCAGAGGTCCCCGACTGTCTCGGCCTGGAAGGAACATATGGATTGGTGCATGTTTCGGGAAAAGGTGGTGTATGTGGCGAGAGGTAAGCCTGGGACATGGGTGAAAGTATGGGGCCTCTGGAACGCCTACCGCGGGGGAATCTGTGCTCCGCCGTTATTGCCCGATCCGTCGCCTGCCCCGTCCCCTTAGCCGACCCATCTTCCTTGTTCCGGGCATTGAGTTTACCCAGCCCTAGTCCTGATCTCTTCCCCTTCTTGATACTCCTATGGACTGGTAGGGTCCCCCTCTCATGGGAGCACATGCTGCTATTTCTGATTGTGGATTGCCTTGTGGGTTTGTTTTTCTGGTTGTTCTTTCAGTTTAAAATGAAACCTGTACAGTGGGGTCCGGATGGTGTGGCTATCAACGCTGCTAACTCCTGTGCATCTTCCTCAGCCGCAACACACACTCTACAATGTGTATCATATGCTCCTTATGTCTGCTAGCGGCCGGCCGGAAGGTTGTAGGCCCATCTTTGTATATTTTTTGAGTTTTGTAATAAACGGTTTCAAAAAAAAAGAAAAAAGTGGAACTACCAATTCTAGTAGCCAATTGCTCATGGTAGATATTAGTTGTGCTAACAGGCGGAGACTGCCTAAACTGGATAGACGAGTGGTCAGGGGAACAGGTTCAGTATTCAAGTGCCAGTAAGTTTTCAATTAGTACTTCAGTCTAGAAAGTTAATTCGATACAATCCAGGAGGTTGGTAGGAGAAGTAAGCCTACACGCTTTCGCGATGTCATCCCTTATTACAAAGCAACAGCCCCTTACATGCCGTATCCAATGTATGACCTTGTTGGTCAATGAATCTGCGCTTTCTTTGAGACACGTGGAGCGTCCGGCATCTAGTCAGCACCGGCAATAAAGAATGTGGCATTGTCGATCTATTATATTTGCGTGGTCACATGGCCTGTGATGCATGCTGGATGGGTGTGGTGTGTGTGCAAACCTGCCCTCAGGGAGTGGGCGGGAGATGTGGAGAACTAGACCACTGACCTGCACACCAATAGCGAGTACGCCTGCAACAGATAGCTATGTGGGGCCATCGTCGGAACGTAATCTGAGTGGCGTGGCGTACGACGGAACAGGGCAGGGATAGCTACAATGGCACGGACGGCTCGTAGTACTGCATCTGTGAGTGGAGTGGACGGGCCGCAGTTGTCCCTCTGCGAGCCTGGGTGCGAACTGTTCATAACTCACACTACATAAGTATTGAAAAATCCTTTTGTGATTCAGTCCGTCAGCTGGCATTTGTCCGAGGTATTTGTAAAAACATATCGGAGTTCTTTCTGTGATAGATACCCCTTTGACGCTGCCTCTCCCCACATCAGCAGGTAATGCACCCTCTTCCCACATTACCATCATACCCCCAACAACCTTCTTGGGCCCGGAAGTGTCCCTGTGCAGTTGGACAAAGAAGAGTCTTAGACATTTATAGATTTACATATAAAAAAAAATATTTAAAGAAAAGAACAACAAATAAGACTGAAGGGAGTCTGGTGCTGTGGTCGCTGGCATGAAGTTGGGGCATCCATTCACTCACTGAGACACTCGTACACACACACACACACTCAGCCATACAGACCTTCACAGATACAGACTTGAACACATATACCTAGTGAATTAGCCACTCACACATCTATGCAGAGAGTCACACCCCCCACCCACCCACCCACGCAGACACTCTGGTACTCATACAGGTACTCAGACAAGCAATGAATAGCTCATATAGATCCTCATTTAGCTGCTAACGAAACCATGGAACTGCTTACACACCAATTAACAACCTAAACTCTGTGAATGTCTATATCAGTCGCTAACACATGCATTAAGCAAGACACATTTAATTAGTCACTTGTACAGTTAGTCACACACCTACTTAACCATCCATCCTGAGTCTTATACACTCATTCATTCTTCAATACACCATGGCATATATATATTTATAAAACATATTTAAACTTTACAGAAACACACATTCATTGGATTATGTCATCAGTGATGTCATTTGAGATGTCATCAGTGATGTCACTGACCATGTCATGAGTGATGTAATATGTGACGTCCTCAGCAGTGCATTGCGGGGGCGCGGGTTATAGTTAGCTCAACTAACTATAACAGGCGAATTTCTCTTGTTTTATATGAGTCAAATGTGCAACTAACCATAACGTCCCTGAAACCTATGGTTTTTTCAGTGAATATTTATATATATATACACATACGCATACATACATGTATATATATAAACTACTGAACGTATTTACACCATTTAAAAACAAGTATTGGCATAGCCAATAGGTCTCGCCTTTGGGACCTTATAAGTGTTTAGCCATGCAATGGTTGATGTTGTTGCACCAAGGATATTGTGCTGCATAACTAAATACTTATAAGGTCCCAAAAGCGAGACCTATTGGCTATGCCAATGCTGGTTTGTTTTGAGACCAGATTGTTTGAAGGTTTGTGCACTATGAGCTTACCCCTTTTTCATTACCTACCTAGTATTTTCACTGGTCAGAAAGAGTGCCACTTTTTGCCTTCCTTGAGTAGATGTTATTCAGATTGTTCCTTATACTTTCTAGTTTCTCTATACATCGGGATCTTGCTCTAAAGTGGAGAACTAATTGTTGTCCTCAATTTTTAATTCTTTAACCTGAAGTACTAGATTTTTTCTTTTATTTTCTCGTGAGAAGTATATATGAAATTATTTTGCTTCTGATGTCGGCTTCAGGAACATTCCTGATAGTGCAAACAAGTTGAACTGAACTCGCTTTCACTTCTATGAATAATAAAGTATTTGAACTAGTTGTTCTGTCATTTCTTTTCATTTGGAAGCAGAAAAGACTTTGAAAATGACTTTATGTTTCGTCTGACCATCTTAGCTATTGAGAGCTTAACAGAAAACGAAGTATGGTTCAAGTGGCTTATGTTTCCATATCTCTAAGGAGTGGCTTGCTTGAGGTAAGGAGTTCCTCATCAGAAAAAAAGCTTATATTGGGAAACATTGTGTAAAGGGCTGAGCAGTGTGTGAGGTCTCTAATAGTAGAGTGGAGACGGTGTCAGATGCCAACAAGTCCTAGATCACTTAAGAACGAATGTAGTGTAGCCCTGTTGTTTTAGTCTCCTATTTTATATTTATATTGAGTATGTGATACAAAGCAGTGTGAAAGTCACCACTGATCGCTAGCAGAAGTAATTAATGTGATGTAAAGCTCACTTAAACTTTACATCGATGTATGGGCAGTACACATTAACAAAAGAGACAATTTTCTTTGTATTTCCAAGAGTCCAATACTTCACTGCCACTCCAAATTTCTTTTTCTCTTTTAAGGTTTTGCACTGTAGTCTTTTATGAGAATGTTGACATCTCGTGATTTAGAGGAGAATAAATGATGGCTTAATCAGCATGCCTTACTTCTTTGGAGTTAACTACTTGCACTTCTTCGAGATACTTTATTTGCTTGAAGGCATATAAATGTCGTTATCACTGAGTGTTAATAGTAAATTTTCACTCTCAATTGTGATTTTTTGTGGCAATTGATGTTCCATTTGAAAAGACTGATTTGGGGTCCATGCCTTTATAATGATGATAAAAGTAATGTCAGAGATGGCAATAGTACAAAATAAATAAATGTGAGGTGATAACATTTATATAAGCAAGCAGCTTATTCCACAAGTCGAAGAATCCTACGGTGTCATCACGTGTTCACCTTTTTTAACAAAATTGTTATTAAATGTTGTAATAAAGTATTCCTTAACGGCAGTGTTTTGTTGGTGTTCTTGCACATGTACCACATAGGTTTTCTCGGAGGCAGTCATTGCTGCTTCTGTAGATCCACCAGGGAAACTGACACATGTTTGCTTAATAGGAACTTCATTGTTTTGGCTTTGTCTTAGCTCAGCAACAGCTCGCGTTAAGACTGCACTCTGGTTTAGCTCATTGCTCCTAATCAAATATTCCACTTTCATATATTTGCTTTATACCAGTGCTATACAACTAGTGACTTCTATTCCTGGGTGAGCATCAAACCTAGATGTTTCTGAACTGTTTACTCTTAAACCTCTCAGATCCTCATAGTTATAATGGCAATAGAAATCCACTAATGAATGTTAGAAAATGAAGAATATAGAAACATCTCACAGCACCACTCAGCTCTTCTTTATAAATTGTCTCTGTTCCATGTAAACAATTTACATCTGTTCCTCCAATAAAGATTCTAATGCCATTATTCACCTTTGTCATTTTTGATGCATCCAAGAATGACGAATGTGCATCTTTTCCAAAGTTTTTTTTTTTTTAAACCGTTTATTACAGGACTCAAAAAATTGTACAAGTATGGGCCTACAACCTTCAGGCCGGCCGCTAGCAATATAAGGAGCATACGGTATACATTTGTAAAACACATGGTGCCGCTGCCGAGCATTTACAGGAGATAACATCGTTGCGTGTCACATTATGCAGACCCCATCCTACGGTTCCATTTTAAATTTAAAGCACAGCAAACACAAACAAACCCACAAGGCAATCCTCAATCGAAATAGCAACACGTGCTCCCCTAGAGGGGGAATCTAGCCATCTATAGGAGTCTCAAGAGGGGGGGGGAGAGATCAGAACTAGGATTGGGGACACCCGATGCCCAGGTACCGGGGGGATGAGTTGGCTAAGGGGACGGGGCCGGCGATGGATCAGGCAGTAGGGGTGGAGCACAGATTCCCCCGCGGTAGGCGTTCCAGGGGCCCCACACTTTCACCCATGTCGCAGGCTTACCTCTCGCCACATACACCACCTTTTCCCGAAACATGCACCAGTCCATATGCTCCTTCCAGGCCGAGACTGTCGGGGTGCTCTGGGATCCCCACAGCTGGGCAATATCACGCTTGGCAACCATATATCCCAGAGTCACCCACCACGTCTGCGGCACCGAGTAGTCGGTAGGCTCCCACACATTCAACAGGCATCTCCTCGCTTCGGGCAACAGCGCCACATGCGTGACCACTCGCAGCACCTCATGCACACCTCGCCAGAATCCCTCCACCTGCGGGCACTCCCAAAGGATATGCAAAAAGGTCCCCAGCGCACCACACCCACGCTTACACAAACCGTCCTCAGCATAGCCCATACGCAGGAGCTTTGGCCCCGTCATATAGACCCTGTGGAGTATCTTGAGCTGGACGAAACGAAGGCGAGCCGGTATGGCCACCTCTTTCGGGGAGGCCACCGCGGAGATCCAGTCCTCGTCGTCCAGCTCCAGCCCATCGGCTACCCAAGCCTCACGAAGGGCAGTCAGCAAGTCTGAGCGATCGTTGATTAGTTTTTTATAGATCAGTGAGATCGTGCTGTCAGGGACGTGTCCGTCCAGCACTCTATCCTCCAGGGGGGAGCACTCCGGGATGGAGGCGACGTCCGGAAAGACGGAGCCCAGCGCATGCCGGACCTGCAAGTACCGAAAGTACTCGCTGCCCTGCAACTGAAATTCCGTCTGCAGCATCTCGAACGTTTTAAATCCTCCCCTCGTCCAGAGATCCCCACTCTGCTGATGCCTATTAAATCCCATTTCTCAAAGCCCTTCGAGGTCCACAAGGAGCCCAACCGCTCAGATGCGTATAGTGGTGATGCCCGGGTCAAACGGTCCTTCCACCCCATTGCAGCATTAGCCGTGTGCCACACTTGCACCATGACACGCGTGGGGCCCGTCAGGCGAGCGTCGGGCGCGCTAGAGTAGAGCGCTCGATTATAGTCACCACCTGGAAGTAGCATCCTATCCATTTCAAACGCAGGGTTTAAGGCTGGCCCATATAGGCCCTGATTAATTGCGGCTAGCTGGGAGGCCCAATAATACCGTTTAATATCCGGGAGGGCAATCCCCCCATCATACCAGGGGAGCGTCAGCTTAGACAGGGCAATACGTGGCCTCCCGTCCCAGAACAGGCGGCGCTGCAAACTCTCCACTTCTCGGAAGTAGCGCGCCGGGACAAGGTCCATCGTGTTCTGTAACGCGAATAGGAAACGCGGCAACAACATCATTTTAAACAATGCCGCCCGGCCGAGTGGCGAAAGCGGCAAACGCCGCCAGCGCGCGACATCCTCTTTCAGACGCTGGAGGGGGGGAAGCAAGTTCCGATCATACCGAGCCTCCGGGTCCAGAGTAATGAAGACACCCAGGTACCTAAATCCCTGCGGGGCGACCTGGATCGGACAGCCCCGCGGGAGGATAGGAGCCTCCCCAGAGAGAACGTACACACACGATTTAGCCCAGTTGATGACCAGACCGGAGTTACGACCGAATGAATGCAGAACATCAACTAGTACTATGAGTGATTTACGTGGGGAAGCTAGGTACAAGAGGATGTCATCAGCGTATAAGGAGACACGGTCCTCATACTCGGGGGTCCAGCGGAGACCACGGATGGAAGGCTCCCACCACAGCCACTCCGCCAGGGGCTCCAAGGCAAGTGCAAAAAGGAGCGGCGATAAGGGGCAGCCCTGTCGAGTGCCTCGGCCCAGCTCAAACGGAGCCGATACTCTTCCGTTCACCACCACCTGCGCCAATGGGCCCGAATACAGCAATTTGACCCAACTGATGAACCCTGGGCCAAATCCAAACTTCGCAAGCATCGCCCAGATATATGGCCATTCAAGCGTGTCAAACGCCATGGTGGCGTCTAAGGACGCCAAAATGGCCGGCTCCCGTATAAACGGGGCACGTGCGAGCACACCGTGCAAACGCCGTAGATTAAGGGCCGTGTTGCGATGAGGAATAAAGCCAGACTGGTCCTGATGAACCAAATCGCCCACCACGCCGACCAGCCGATTGGCCAGTACCTTAGCGAGAATCTTGGGCTCCGCATTCAGCAGCGAGATGGGCCGATAGGATGTAACCCGGTTCCGAGGTCTCCCCTCCTTGTGGATGACCACGATTGTAGCCAGACGCTGGTCCGGCGGGAGGGAGCCCACCGAGTGTGCCGCCAGGAACATAGCCCGGAGGTGGGGTGCCAGCGTATCCGGTCGTAACTTGTACAACTCGATAGGGAGACCATTCAGACCCATGGCCTTGTCGGAAGCGACCGAGCATATGGCGAGGGCGATCTCGTCGGAGGTGGGAGCGGCGTCCAACGACACCCTGTCCTCCCCAGAAAGGGAGGGCAGCGCGATATCACTGAGCAGGGCGAGGGAATCCTCTTCCGAGCAGGAAGACACCGGGGAATACACCCCATGGAAATAATCCGCAAAGCAGGAGACAATTTCTTCTGGCTCGGTCACACACACACCATCCGTTTTCTCAATCTGCGGGACCACACGATTCGCTCTCTCTTTTTTGTCCAACCACGCTATAAGCTTACCAGCCTTATCACCCACATCATACAAACGCCCCTGTTGCTCTCTACTGAGGCCCCTGGCCGCCTCCGTGACGAGGGCCCTGTAGGCCGCCTGCTTGAGTTGGAGGACATGTAATGCAGCATCCGTCACCCCACCTTCTAGATTCCCCTCCAACTCGGCTATTTCAGCCTCCATCCGGGTCACCTCCTCCCGCTCGCGCCTCCGGGCATGGGAAATGAGGGATAGGGCCTCTCCTCGGAGTACTGTCTTGAAGGCCTCCCATAGCGGTATGGCCGAAGGCACAGACCCCACATTCTCATCAAAATATCGCTGAAGGGATTTAATCAATGCAGCGCGAATGGAGGGGTCGCGCAGGTACCAAGGATTGATTGGGACCACCCTACCCTCACCCCTCGGAAAGACATCAAAGTGCAGTAGGAGCGGGAAGTGGTCCGAAATACCCCGTGGCAAATGGCGTACCTCTCCCACCCTCCCAACATAGGCCGCCGGGACAAGGATATAGTCTAGTCGTGAGAGGCTACCATGGGCTCCCGAGTGGAAAGTATACTGTAACTGCGCGGGGTGTTTTAAACGCCAGCAGTCCACTAATCCAAATGTATCTAAGAGGCCGGGGAGCCACGCCTGTGCCCGGGGGAGGTCCCTAGGGGGGTGACGATCCAAAGATCCAGATACCACCGCATTGAAATCCCCCCCCACAACCAAAAGCCCCCCCGGAAGGCCAAGGAGAAGGCGCCCAAGGTCCGCAAAGGTGGTCGATTGCAGCCCCGGTGGGATGTATATTGACACAAAGACAACCACTTTGCCCTCCAGTCTTCCCACCAAGACCGTATAGCGTCCCCTATCATCGTGGAGCACCTCATCAATCTCCAACGGGAGCGAGTTCTTCACCATGATGCCCACACCCCGTGAGCCGGACGTAAAGCCCGAGTGAGCCACTAGGCGATATCCACGCCGATTCATGGCGCAGAAGGAGTTACCAATGAGGTGCGTCTCCTGCAGGAAGACTACATCAGGCGAGATTCGCTTCAAAAATTGCAGGACCACACCCCGTTTGATCCTGTCCCCCAGTCCATTCACATTCCAGGATAACAAAGTTAGTTCCCTACCCCCCATCATATACAAGAGCCATCATTCGTACCCCGGAGAGCACCTTAAAACCAACACAATAATACGTTTGCCTTGTGGTAAGAACGAACAACACCCCATCCCAACCCACCCACCCCAACAGAACTCCCCCCTCCCTGCACCCCTGCATGAGCCCAAACAGCCCCCCCAACGTGCAGTGTGCCTGTCGCCCCATATATAGTTAGACTAACTAAGCCCCCTAGAGGAGGAGGGAGAACCCCCAAGAGACCCAACACAACCTCCATAGGAGGGGAACTTACAAAAAACTGACGCAGAATTAAAAGTGGCATCATTTTCGTCCAGAGTGAGGCCCATTATGAGACCCTCAGTCCTGATCCAGCGTGCCGTCACCCCCCGCCGCCCCCCCCGCCCCCCCGATCACGATCCCCGGGCAGAGTATCCAGCCAGTCCCCGGCCGCCTCGGGACGATCAAAGAAATGCGTGCGACCATCCACCTCCACACGCAACTTGGCCGGGAAAAGCATGGCATACTTGTGGTTTAGGTCCCGAAGACGGCGTTTGACACCTAGGAAGCTCAGTCTCTGCTTCTGGACCGCTGGAGTGAAATCAGGATAGAAATTAACCTCCATATTGTCTAGCTTGACCGGTCCATGCAGTCTGGAGGTTTGCAGGATAGCGTCTCTATCCCGAAGATTGAAAATCCGGGCGATGAGAGGTCTCGGAGGGGCTCCGACATTAGGCCGACCCCCGGGAACCCTGTGAGCCCTCTCCACAGCGAAGAACTTGCTCAGCCCCCGTGGCTGGAGATGGGTAGCAATCAGGTCCTCCACAAAAAGATCCGCCGCCGCCTCCTCGCGTCCCTCGGGCACCCCGATAATGCGGATGTTGTTCCTCCGTGCCCGACTCTCGGAGTCCTCCAGGCGCCGATCCATTAGCGCCGTCGCCCGACTAAGCCGGCGCACCTCCGTTTGCAAGGCCGCCACATCTGTCGTTAGGCCCGATGCGGTGTGGGCCAAAGAATCTACTCGGTCATTGGTTTTGGAAAGATCGGCCCTCACCAGGCCAACATCCACAAGGACCGAGTCAATCTTCTGCGCCAGTGTATCAAACCGCTGGCCCACCGAGGCCTTCATCTCGGCAATGGCGCCTATAACATCTCGCAGAGTCAAATCTGCGGGCAGGTCTGGGGTATCAGGAGGACTCTCAGGGGGCTTGCGCGGTCCATCGGGCGATCCCTTCTGGAGGGTATAGCGGTCCATACTGTTGGCCTGATGGACGGCACCGCGCCGGGTCGATTTGGTCTTTACCCGGTCTCCATCTTGTTTCGTGGCCATGGCCGCCAGTCTCCCAGTCGCACCAGCCACGCCGTGTAGGGCAGGAAAGCAGACACAGGCTCCGGGGGGGCCCCCTCGGGGCAGCGGGGTGGACACAGCCGGCAGGCAGGCAGGGTCTCCCAGCAAGGCCACACCACACCAACACCAAGGGCTCCGCGACCCAACCTTGCAGAGACAACAAGGTGGTGCGAAAGCGAAAGTGAAAGTGCGGGGCACGCGAGTCGCCAGGCCCTTCTGCCGCTGTTGTTCACTTTGTCCCTGGATCACCCCACTGCGCAAATCCGGGGTCCGGCGAGGGGAAGGCCGCACACTTCAATCGGTGCTCACTCCGGTGTCCGAGGTCCGATTCGGAAGCGGGAAACGGGTGCCACCTCAGCTCAGGTTCACCAACCTAGTCCCCTCATCCAGGGCAGGATAATGTCAGGATATTCGTAGGAGGTCGCGGAGGTCCTCGGGAGCCTCGCACCTACGCGGCCATCTTGGTTGCGCGCTAGGCTCCTCCTCATCTTTTCCAAAGTTAATCAGAATCCTTAAAACAATCTCCATAATAAGATTCAAAACCTTCCCCTTCTCCCACAAAAGATACCGCTAAGGGACCTAACCTGTGAGTACAGTTGAAAAGGTACAAAATAATTGTTCTACACTAGTTTCCACCTTGAAAATTACGTGTCAGATGTCTAGGGCATTAGTCAAAGATGTGCACAATAGAGTAATGTCCTGTTGATCACGTCACCAAAGCCATCATGGCCCAGGGTAGGCACACATTGGGTGTCAAGAGCCCTTACAATTCTTATTCTTAGCCTGATCCATAAGAGCTAGAAGTGTCCATGACCCCCAGAAATCTGCCACACACTAGGAAGAGGCATTTGTCCATCAGCATTGGATGAGCACACCTGTCCTTGCCTGAAAGAGAAACCTTTCCTTTCTATTTGGCAAAGGAATTTGCACCATTGGAGGAGATCTTCGGGTGTCATCTTTATATTAGTAAACCACAATTCACATCTCGTATTCAAGGTTTACCATTACTTCATGTAAATGTTCATCATAGCACGAGAATTGATTGGCTTTTAAGAAACTCACACAGGAGCAGGGACTTTTTGACAATTTTCAGACCTCTCAGGCACAGTACACTCTGGATGACAGCATTGTCCATAGGATCCCATAGTCACTGGTATCAAGATACACTGAGGGACTTTCTGTACACGAGCAGATCAAACTCCTTGCTGAAGAGTTTTCCTCTCTTTGCTTCAATACATTCGAATAATAGATGGATAAAAACAAAGAAGCCTTTGGAAGTTTAATGCAATTAAGTTGTGCACGAATAATATTCCAATCACTTTACACGAAATTCACAAGTATTTTCCCAATCTGACTTCCACTGCTAAAAGAACGATAGGACAGAAAATCTGAGGAAGGGAGAATAGGCGAGGAATGCAATGAATCGATTCTTTTACCATACTCAGTGGAGACATCTTCTGCAGAAGAGAAGGGGTTGAGCTCATTGATGAAAGGTGTGCAGCTGTTCGCTAATATAGTAATTCCAGCCGAAATGGAGAGGAATTCTGTGGCTTACTGTGGGAAGGTGGGAACGGAGTGTGAAGATATGTGGGTGGATCTTTTCAATATTTTCGTGAATTAACTTCTGGAGAGATGAATGTAAAAATTAATTTCCTTTTGAAATAAATAGTTTTCATGGAATAAGTCAACTCTTTATGTTGGTACTTAGGAAAAGCTGTATCACGTTTAAATTATGCTGGCAGAGTTGTGCAGATTTACTTCTATGGCAGAAATAACACATTTTCTGGAAGATTTTCTCCTCCAAAAACGTTTTAGTGGAATAATTCTCCTGCAAAATATACGTTTTGGAGGCTATTGAAATCGACTTCATCAGGCGATGGAGGCAAAGTGCCTCCACTTTGCCCACCTCCCATTGTTAGGTACTCAGATCCAGTTGGCACCATGAGTGGTCATGGGTCATCTAGGTGTTTATTTGGTACTCCACTCTTAATCAATAACCTTTGGTACTGAAATGTTTTTATTAAATACATAAAGCTAGCATTTTAAAGGTGATCCAAAATCTCTGCATTACTTAATGCGAATAGGAAGGATCACAACTGGGAGAATTAGTTGAAGTCGCAAAGCATGACATACTTACACCAGGCTTTTCAACTCCAAGTTCTGGTATTTATCCTTTTCGCAGAAGGCGTTCCGCTTTATTGCACTAAGTAAAGTGTCCTCTGAGTAATGCTTTGTCAGATGTGGGCAATGCATTTAATTTGGATGATCTTTTATGCAGTAGTGCCCTTATTTGTTTGTGGAAGAGTAAAACATTGCTTTGGCCAGTGTCTGCTACCCCCTGCCTTGAATGGTGCAACAGTTGTTTAGAGTCTGACTCTGTGGTAGACCAATGTCCACTTAAAAGTACACCCACTAAATTTGGTACCGCCTGACACCGGTTTTCATCTGGTCGATATACCAGTAGGAGAAACTGGTCGGAGGACCGGTTGTTGCACCATTCAAGGCAAGGTGTGAACTATTTGTATTCTCATTTCCTTCTTTTATAGACATGATTAGAGCACCAACACCTTAATATAGGGCTAAGAGAGGAACAGGTAGAGCTACTCCTGAGGATGTCCCAGACGGTTTAGGGCATTTAAAGTAGCGCTCAGAAGCATGTCCACACTAGAATTTGAATTGCACAGACTCTGGAACCCACTGTTTTTACTCCTGCTGCTGGGAGTTATCAATAAAGTGGTCATTAGAATTCAACAATGTAAATCGCGTCATCTCAAGCACACGTCATGCAAATCCTAACTCCTTCATTGTATACTAGCCCAAGCATCATCGTACACTCTATACCTCTTCGAATATGCACCATGTGCTTGCCTATTCTTGGACCCTTTAGAAGCATGCATCGCACCAGGACAACAGTGCACACTGCAACATTACACCTGCAAAATAACCCTATCTCAAGAGGGTCACCTTCAGACCATGTTGTGCTTTAATCAACGACACTCAATAGACGCTCGAGAGTAAAACATTCTGGCCCCTGCTTATCTCGGGCAAACTGAAATAATCAAGTCCCAAGGTCAAACGTCCATTGAAATAAAGGTCAAGGCTGAATGTAGAGATCCACGTAGCATTGATCACTCCACAGTCAAGCACCAGGTCATGCAAAAAATACCAAAGCAAACTTCCATCACAAACCAGCCCAAATCGAAACGTATTGAAGCAATTCAGACTCTTGCACTTTCTTCATGAGATTAGTGGTATGCTTGAATTCTTCATTATTCACTAATGAAATGTTTTAGGGCACCTCGAGCTGCATTCAACCAGGTATTTATAAGACATAACCTTACCTCTCACTACTTTGCTAATGTTAGGGCCATGCACAGGGCTCTCTAATCAATTGCACTAGGTCTCGGTTTGGATCTTGACTCCAGTTTCCCAGATACATAAAGCAGGATTCGGGTCAACCCCTTGCTCATGACTGGATAGTGTGTTGCCTATCTCGGTTTCTCTCCTTTAAAAGCTTTCATCCCTACTCATGTGTTTGTCCTACCCAGAGCCAATTCAGTCTCGCAATGCCCTGGTCCGTTTATGTGTGTCCCTTCACTGCGGACTTTGCTTTGATTCAGGGAAATGATTTTTCTTTTACTTTAAGCACTCCACATGAATGCATGTGTTTTTTTGCTTTCTCCCCTGTGTGCTGATTTGCTATTAACTTCTCCCCCCACCCACCTCGTATACTGTGTTGCCCTGGTTAGTAAATACCTTAGCATGCTTAGGTATGTAAACCAGATTAGGCTAAATGTGTCTTCTTACTGGTAGTAGTACTTACATTTAAAAATCGAATTTGCATGTTTGTTATGCTGCCACTAAATACATATAAACTGTAAACTGTTTCGCAAACAGAATTTGTTTTGCTGAGCAAGGCTTCAATGTTAAATATTATTAGAAATTGGGTTTCTGGTTGGCACCCTGTCCAAGCAAGAGCCACAATCCTAGTCAGGGTAAGTCTGATGCACACAAAAAATCTACCTGAGCTCACCCTCTGCTAGCTTGGCACAGTGGAGGCTGGCTAAACTTAAGAGGCATATATATGTAAAGAACAGAGGGATACCCCTAATTATTTTTCCTAAATCAGGGTAAGGAAGAGCTGAATGCGAAAGAACATAGATTTAGGAAACAGATTCAAAGACATAATCAGCGAGACTCTTGAACCCAGAATTAATTAGAGCCTAAATTCTTTTTATTAAACATTTTATTTTTATGATTTTGTAGAAAAAAATATATATATTTAGAATTTCATATTTAGATTTGCTATTCATATAAGGATTGATCACAATTCTTTAATTGATTATACATGTGTAAATTATCTGACACAAATAACATGGGAAGTCTCCACAATGTGAACATCAGTATATAAATTACACATTTAACATGGCAATATTCATGGACTGCTGAGCAAAAGATTGAGTGTTACTATGGCCTTAGGATGTATCCACAATCCTACGCGCGTTTCGGCATGTGCCTTCATCAGGGGGCCATACAATATGTTCACCAGTACCTAGGTGAAATATAAACAACTGTCAAGAGTGTGCTGATTATTAAGGTTAAAAACAAACAGAAATGCTCTCAAATGTCATGTTGTAGCATTTTCTATGGATTAACATTTAAAATCACTAGTCAACTATATATTATTGGACATCTCTTAAATGTGAGCTAGAAAATGCTTTACACCTTATATAAAACCATCACCAAATGTGACTATTGGTTGAATCCCCCATTGATTAACATGTCTAGAGATAAGACTAAGGAGTAGGCAGAGGAAAGAGAAAATGAAAATATGACCATAGACTGAAACTGGGTCATTTTGCAGGAAAGTAATGAAAACTTACGAATAATATGTGAAGAAAGGGAAGCGGGCTTGTGCGCCTTAAACGTGTTTCACAGCGATTCTAGGTTCCTTGGGATGTATAAGACTTTATTATGTCTGGAACAAAGAAGAAAGATGTATGTGGTGAGAATATATGGAGACCGGGTGCCAGTGTGTATAAGGATGGAAAATATATGAAGCTGACCTACGTCCAAGCGGTGGATTATGCAATCTCGCTATGAAATTTCTAAAGGTACAATAAACGTGGTATTCCATATAGATTCAGTCTGGATAGACTGCGACCCATACGATTGTCTAAACAAAGAAGAATGAGGTCAATTACAAAGAACTAATCTTATGAGTGTTTGAGCACAGCGTATCGTAAGGGAAAACGAGAGTAATGATATAACTTACAATCGGAAGGGTCCAACTCTCGAAATTTCATATAGGAAGGAGAAGGAAATTGCATACGGAGGTCTAGTGATTGAAAAAAATGCAAAACCGTATGTTGGTAGTTGTAGCTAAAATATCAGGCAAGACTAAGTGTCTGGTTTAATTGCGACGAGTGTAGATCGACTTACTTGGATATATATCCGAGCTATATCTAGAAATTCTTCATTATTTGGCACAGTAATGTAGAGATAATGTTCTCCAGTAGCATCGGTGGACGAACACACGTCTAGTTCGTGGAAGTCTAATGGGAAACGATAGCGCAAAGCAATATATGAGTGTAAATGTCTTCCCTATTGATAATATTTGCTAACAGCGAATCCGGATGCACTTACTTGGGGATATATTAGGGCGCGACCCAAAGAATCGTCATTGTGCACGGAGGTGCCGCCGATACGGTGTCTTGCTGCTCACGCTTCGCCGGTCGGAGAAGTATCGATGGGAGGCCTAAGGACCCGTATTTAATACTTGTTTCCTGTGATTGGATGGTTGTGTTGTGCTACAGAGATGGAAAGAGGACTACCGCTCATAGGGGTAATACGTAATGGTAAATGTAGTGGCCATCTTGGAAGGGAAGAATAAATAATAACACAAGGCATATTAGATATTTCCAAGAGGTATGTATAGATGACTTTTGGAAATAAAACTAATATTTATTGTAATATATAACCATGTAAATTACTGTGCATTAAAGACAGCCTATATGGATGGGAGAAAAGTGACACAATTGGAGTAAAAAGAGATGCGTATACTGAAAGAACAAAATGTGGTCTACAGCTTAATTACTATTATGTTTAATCACTTGTTCCCAAGGTATTTCACTATTCATACCTTTAAGGTATGTATTGAGATGGAAAATCCAAAATACTTCTCTTTTTTTACGTATACTGGTGCCCATGGTGGTGGAATTGTTTCTGATTTTCTCTAAAATGAGCCACCGTATTTGGTCTGGCGTGTGGTTCGCTTCCATGTAGTGGCGAACCAGAGGGGCTTGAGTTTTATGAGTACGTATTGCTGACCTGTGTTCTGTCAGTCTAGTAGACAGCATACGGGCTGTCTCTCCAACATAGCCTTGATTGCAAGGACATAGTAGTAAGTACACAACGTTGGTGGTCTTGCAATTGGTGAAACTCGTGAGTGGTATGTTTCTGTTGTTAAAGGTGAATTGTTTCATTTCCATCGCAAAATCACATGCTGTGCAAGACATGCATTTAAAATTGCCTGTCAGTTTAGTGAGCCCAGTACTGCATAACTGGGTTTGGATGACTGCAGATTGATTTGGTAAGCGCGATCTTACTACCAAGTCTTTAAGGTTTTTATTTTTCCTGTATGCATATAAGGGTTTTGGTAAGGCTTGATTTTTGGGTTTGGTGGCATTAAGAATATGCCAATTCGAATTGATAACATGGCGCACTTTTGCATTCATAGTCGAATGTCTTGATATGAAGACCAATCTAGAATTAGAGGTTTTTTGACGGGGTGTTAACAGATGTTGCCTGTCAAAGAATCTTGCTCTCTTGTACGAGTCTCGTATGAGGCGTTTGGGGTAGCCTCTAGTTAGAAATTTCTGCTTCATTTCCTCGGATCTCAGATCAAAGTCTCGCAAATTTGTACAGTTTCGGCGGAGGCGCAGGAACTGACTGAAAGGTATGCTAGTTTTTTGTGTGAGGGGGTGGAAACTATCAAAGTGAAGAAGTGTGTTACGTGCTGTGGGTTTCACGTATAGATCTACCTCAAGATGGCCTGTATTGTTTTGGATTTGTATGTCTAGAAATTCCACTTTGACATTGTTGGAATTAGCTGTAAAAAAAATATTGTCATCACACAAATTCAGCCAGGAAACAAATTGTGATAAGTCCTCAGGGTCTGCTGTCCAGATAAAAAAGACATCGTCTATATACCTGGACCATGATGTTAAAACTTAAGAGGAAATCTGTAAAGTATTTGTGCAATGCATCAAACAGTAACACAGTGAAAACACCACAAATAGATTTCACACCAGTTTAGAAAAATAATTTTATAAATAAAATAGGACCAAAACGACAAAAATACAATCAGTAGTAGTCAAGATATTAATTTTTAAAGATTAAATGCACAAATAGCATTTAGAAGCAGTAAGCGCTTAAAGAGTTAATTGGTTGTGCTGCACTGGGACAAAGTGGTACAAAAGGGGGTTCGGGCTGGACTGTTCCCATGAGGCACAGGGTCAGACTGATTTGCATATGGCCATGTCTGAACTGGGGTGGCAGAGTGGGCTAAAGAACGGTGATGGATTAAACCCAGATCTGTTGACTGGGTGTGAGTGTTTGATTGGTTCTGACGCTCCGTCCATCACCACCCCCTTTTGTACCGCTTTGTTCGCCATAAGTTAGCAGAGTATGCTCAGACGTGAGTCCCTTACTCACTTTGCCACTGGATTCAAGCAAGCCTGGCTGAAGATGGCTGAAATGCCAGAAACCGGTCCTAGGAAGCTTGTTTCCGGTCCAGGGAAGGCATTGCTTGGCAGTTCGGGCTGGACTGTTCCCATGAGGCACAGGGTCAGACTGATTTGCATATGGCCATGTTTGAACTGGGGTGGCAGAGTGGGCTAAAGAACGGTGATGGATTAAACCCAGATCTGTTGACTGGGTGTGAGTGTTTGATTGGTTCTGACGCTCCGTCCATCACCACCCCCTTTTGTACTGCTTTGTTCGCCATAAGTTGGCAGGGTATGCTCAGACGTGAGTCCCTTGCTCACTTTGCCACTGGATTCAAGCAAGCCTGGCTGAAGACGGCTGAAATGCCAGAAACCGGTCCTAGGAAGCTTGTTTCCGATCCAGGGAAGGCATGGCTTGGCAGTTCGGGCTGGACTGTTCCCGTGAGGCACAGGGTCAGACTGATTTGCATATGGCCATGTCTGAACTGGGGTGGCAGAGTGGGCTAAAGAACGGTGATGGATTAAACCCAGATCTGTTGACTGGGTGTGAGTGTTTGATTGGTTCTAACGCTCCGTCCATCACCACCCCCTTTTTACCCGACTGGGACAAAGTCAAGAGTTGAGGCCGACTGCGATGGAGTGCGGGCTGGATACAGGACCTACGCAGGGCACTCGGAGCAAAAGTACCTTGATCCTGGTAACAGACAACAAGATGTGGGGTGCAGCAGAGTGATGCGTCGGTGATCCCCACACAGTTGAGGTGATGGACCAGACATCTCCACGTAAAGGAAGTGATGTGTCGCTTCCGTGAGCAATGCTCCAGTTCTAAGGTGCAGCAGTTCCAAATGTGATGCGCTGAACTTTTCCACACACTGGTGGTGGAGTGGCGGTTTCAAATTGGAGGTTCCGGAGGTAATGCGGTGGTTACAAAATGCACTGTGTTGATCAGGTTCCTGCAATGCCGGTGTGGGTTGGTTATGATCGATAGGCACAGTGGTGTCCATGCCGGATATAGGACCCACGCAGGGCCTGCTGAGCAAAAGTACCTTGATCCTGGTTGCAAACAATGAGATGTGGGTGCATCCAAGAAATGCATCAGTGATCTCTAAGCAGTTGGGTGATGCACCAGATTTCTCTGCACACCAGCGGTGATGCATAGGTTCTGTGAGCAATACAACAAGTTTCTCAACACTGTAGAGGCAATGCATCGGTCTTCTCCAAGCAGTGGTGGCAATGCGTGGTTCCGAAGCGGCAGCTCTGGGGGCTATGGGGCGGTTCCAAGAGCGATACGTCAATGTCGTTCCCACAACGGCAGCGATGCATCAGTTCCGATCGACCCATTCGTGTTCATGCATGGGTTCTGGCAGATGTAGCACTTTATACTCCCTTTCAAGGGCCCCAGGTTGAGTTGGCACCATATTGCTTTTGCACTCCTTCACCTCATAAGGTCCACATCAGCGGTCTTGCAGAGCCCTGGGTTCCATCATCCACACTTTAGGGGCAGGCTGAAATTCAACCAGAGTGGTATTCTGGTCATACCAGCACTTCTTGTGTTCCTGGCTCGCTTCCAGATTCTCTGTCTGGTTGCGGAACACCAGCATGTAGCTTAATACATCCTGGGGTGGCTTATTGGGAGCTTTCTTCCAGCCTACCTTCACCAGACTGAGCAGTCCTCTCACAGGGTGCAAATACAGAAGTTGAAAGGGCTGAAGCCAACCCGCTTCTGTGATTCCTCCCTGTAGGCGAACAAAAGACAAGGCAGGAGGACATCCCACTTATGCCTAATGGCTTCTGGTAGATCCATATCCATGCCTTTTAGGGTTTGGTTGAATCTTTCAACAAGCCCATTGGTTTGGGGATGGTAAGGACTTGTAGGTTACTCCACACTCCTCCCACATGGCCTTCATGAAATTGGTGCCCCTGTCAGATGCCACCTCCTCAGGGAAACCCACATAGGTAAAGATCCCCATCATCCTCCAAGAGATGGCCTCTGCCTACTGGGTACAAAAACAACAGTTGATGGACAGAATGCAGAACAATGTCATACATTCAGCCCAGTACAGATATCTGGCCTAAATCCATTGTTGTTTTGCTCACCATGCCATTCCAGTTTGAACCCAGCCATATGCAAAGTAGTCTTGATCCTGTGCCTCATGGAAACAGTCCAGCCCAAACTGCCAAGCCAGGTCCTCCCTGGACTGGAACCAAGCATCCTAGTACCGGTTTCGGGGTTTCACCCCTCTTCAGCCAGGAAAGCTTGATTCCAGTGGCATGGAGAGTACGGAACTCACTTCTGAGCATACCCGTCCCACTCGGGGTGACAAATGCAAAAACAACAGTTGATGGACAGAATGCAGAACAATGTCATACATTCACCCCAGTACAGAGATCTGGGCCTAAATCCATTGTTTTTTTGCTCACCATGCCATTCCAGTTTGAACCCAGCCATATGCAAATCAGTCTTGACCCGGTGCCTCATGGGAACAGTCTAGCCCGAACTGCCAAGAGGCTGAAGAGGGGTGAAACCCAGAAACTGGTCCTAGGATGCTTGTTTCCAGTCCAGGGAGGACCTGGCCTGGCAGTTCGGGCTGGACTGTTCCCACTGGGCACATGGATTTAGGCCCAGATCTCTGTACTCGGTTGAATGTATGACATTGTTCTGCATTCTGTCCATCAATAGTTTTTTTTTGCTTCTGCCTACTGGGTGGCATGGCCCACCAAGACCAGAATGCATCTGTTGCCTATGGCTGTCTTGGGGTACAGGGCCCAACAATGTTAATGTGCACCTCTCATAGGGGTGCTAATGACAGGAAAAGGTTGCAAGGGGGCCTTGCTTTTCTGCTCATACTTGCCACTCACTTGACAGGTAGGACAGGACTGACAGAACTAATCTGAAGCCCTCCTCCTTTGAGGCCAATGAAAGTGGGTGACAAGCCTGTCAAAGGTCTTGTCCTGCCCCAAATGACCTGCCAGTGGCACATCATTTGCCAGCTCCATAGGAAGGCCCTGAAGCACTGGGAGACCACCAACACACGTGTTGCACAAGGCTCAGGAGCATTATGCTCACTATACAGGAGACCATTCTCCCAGTAGATCAGTTGTTTACCTAGACATCACCAGCTGCCTAGGTCTGAACCTGCTGCGGAAGATACACAAGGATGGGGCATTCCCTTTGTGCCTTACAGCACTCATGCCTGGTGGGACCCCACTACTGCTGCCAGTTGGTCAGCTCAGGCAGGTTCCCCAGTTCAGCCACATCCTCCCTTGTAGGTTCTGGGTGGTCCCCCTTAGGGCCAGCCTCCTCCCTAACCGTGGCAGTTTCATGAGTGGGTTTCCCATGCCCCTTGCCCTTCCTCTTCTTGGCAGGTACCTGGGCCATTTTTTCAGGCTCCAGGTCCTCTGCCCACTATCTCAGGCTACCATGGACCATGTGGTCAGGCACCCCTACTCAGGCAACCCCAATATCTCCAAGTGTGACCTTAGCTTAACCTCCTTCCAGGTGGTATGCTCCAGGTCATTGCCAAGCAGACAATCCACAGGCATGGACAGACTCACTGCTCCCCTCAAGGAGCCCAAGACCTCCCCATTCAAAGGGAATATGATTGTCAGCTGCAACAACTTGTGGGAACACATTAGGGACTACCTGCTTTGAAGACGTCAGATGACACCGGATGGTAGTCATGCTGGCTCCAGTGTCTCTCAGAGCCTCCACCCTCTGCCCATTAATGGTGACCCACTGCCTGTACTTCCTAGTGTTGCAAGCATGAGGGTTCTTTGCACCATCTCCCCATCACCCAGGGACACAAGGGCAACCTCAACTCTGTCCCTGCCACTAGCTTGGACAGGTCCTCTTCAAGCGCTACACTAGCTAGCCCCAGTGACTGACTGCCGGTGAAGGCCTGTGTCCACTTTAGACACTTGGCATCTCCCTTGTAGTGTCCTTCTTGTTGACAGTCACGACATTCAGGGGGTGCCTTCCCTGCAGACTTACTGTCAGGGAACTTTGTTATTTTTTCTTCCTGACCCAAATAACTATTTTGGCCCCTTTAGAGAACTCCTTGCTCATAATTTTGTCTCCCTCCTCCTCCTTCTGATAAGGACCCAGCTCACCCGTGTGGTGATCTCCTCCAGATACCTTCTTGTGGACCTTCATGCTAACCCAGTGATCTGCCTTCTTAGCAAGCTCCTTGGGATCAGAGAGCTTAATGTCAATTAAGTGTTGGAGCATATCAGGAAATCAAAATCTAAACATCTGCTCTTTTGCAATCAAATTATACAGCTCCTGATAATCCTTAACTTCACTGTCCTTAACCCAACCATCCATTGCCTTGCAAAAAGAATTAACACAATCCACCCAGGTTTATGGTGATAGTTTCTGACTGTCCCTGAATGTCTGTCTGTACTTCTCTGGGATCACACCATACTTTTTTTATCAGGGCTTCTTTCATGAGGGAATACCTCATTCTGTCACTCACATCTAGGGCCAGTACTGCTGCCCTCCCCTCAGTAGGGGTTTGCTTGCACAGACTTGCCCCCCCAATCTCCCTCAGGGATCGTGTGCATCTGTAGGGAAATCTCATAAGCCTCAAGCCATCTATGTCATCTCCCACTCCACAGTCCTATACCACACCCTTGGGAATGTGTACTGTCTTGTGAGAGGACACTGATGAAATGCTGCCTTCACTGGACTCTATTTGCTTAGCTTTTATTTCCAGTTCTCTCAGACTTCTCTCATGAGCCAAACTCTGCACAGTAATTCTCTCCTCCATGGCCATTTGCTTCCCTGGCTAAGGCTCTTGCAGCCTCAGGTGCTTCCATGGAAAGCTCATTTTGCTCTGCATCCATGGCCAGCTTTCATTCCTCTAAGGCTTCTTCTTTCTCTAATTTGATTTAGCCAGCTCCAATTCTTATTTTCTCTCCTCTTTCATGACCTCCAGCTTGTGGACAGGCCTCTGGAAGATACACTGTTCCCTGCCCTGTGAGAACCTGGAAGGTTGATGCCTCCCTGCTCCACAGGCAGTCCCAGACTCTCCAGTGTGTTATGGTCCTGCTAATCATCCTCTTCTGGGGTTACATTTACTGCAACACAAGCTTCTATCCAGGCTCTCAACGCCTTTTGCTTCTCCACCTTCCTGGTGATGCCCGTTGTAGGAAGCTGAATACTCTTGCAGAAATCCTTGAGCTGGGCCACATGTTGCTTAGCTAAAAATCTTTCTTTGCAGGTGCAGGTGTAACTTTTCAAGTCAGACATGATTTTGGGAAACAAATTAAAAATGCCAATTGGGGAGAACTAAACAGGGTTCAAATTAGTCTTTGATATGGAGAGTAGTATACACCAATTACTATATGGTACTGCACAAATACAAGCCCTATCCTCACTGTTGATCACCAGTGTTAGAAATTGGGTTCTTGGTTGGCAGAGATATGCACCCTGTCCCAGCATGAACCACAACCTAGTCAGGTACACACTATATATTAACCTGTGCTCACCCTCTGGTTCCTTTACACAGAGCAGGCAATCTTAACTTAAGAGGCAATGTGTAAAGTATTTGTGCAACACATCAAACAGTAACACAATGAAAACACCACAAAAAGACTCCCCATCAGTTTAGACGAATTGAGAATAATATTTTAAATAAAACAAGACCAGAACGCCAATGAGTAGAAGTTGAGATATTAATTTTTAAAGATTAAATGCAAAAATAACACTTGGAAACAGTAAGCGCTTAAAGAGTTAATTGGCTGCGCTGGACCAGGACAAAGTCAAGAGTTTAAGCTGACTGTGATGGAGCCCGGGCCCGGATACAGGACCCAGGCAGGGCCCGCTGAGCAAAAGTATCTTGATCCTGTTGGCAAACAATGAGATGCAGGGTGCAGCCGAGTGATACATTGGTGATCCCCTCGCAGTTGGGGTGATGCACCGGATTTCTCTGCGCACCTGCAGTGATGTCGGTTCCATGAGCGATGCACTGGGGTTTTCCATGCTGCAGAAACAAGCATTGGTCCTCTCCATGCAGTGGCGTCTATGCGTCAGGCTCAGGAGGCAAAGCTGTGGTTCCAAATGCGATGCATTGATCTTATTCCCTCAATGTTGGCAATGTGTTGGTTCCAATCGGCACAACAGTGTCTATGCGTGGGTTCCAACAGATGCAGCACTTTATACTCCCTTCCAAGGGCCCAGGACTGAGTTGGCACCACTTGGAAGAGCAAGACTTGCAGCAAGCAAAGTCCAGGTGCTCTTTGTAAGTTGTAGAGAAGTCTTTGATATCTCTGAGTCTTCAGAACAGAAGGCAATCCAACAAACCCTTGGAGATACTTAGGTTGTGGGATGTAGAGATGCAGGTCCAGTCCTACTCACTCCCAGTGAAGAAAGCAGCAGGCCAGCACAACAAAGCAGTCTAGCAGAGTGGCAGTCTCTCCCGCACCACAGCAGTTCTTCCCTGTAGAATGTCCTCGGATCCAGAACTGGTCTGAGTCGGTGGTGTCAGAGGTCCAGTTGTTATACCCAATTGTGCCTTTGAAGTGAGGGATACTTCAAAGAGATGCATTTGAAGTGCATAAGTCCCTGCCTTGGATCCAGACTCGCTGCAGGAAGGTCTACAGCCCTTTATGTCGGGACACGACATAGACGTTTCAGGTGTGCCAGCTCCTCCCTTCTCTCGTGCCCAGGATGGCTCATCAGTCACACCTATGGTCCCTTTGTGTGTGGCTGTCTAGAGGGAATGAACAAAGCCAGGTGTCACCCACCCAGACATGTATTCTGAGACCGGCAGAAGGCACTAAATGGTGATAGCAAAAAAATGCCAACTTTGTAGAAAGAGGTACTTTCAGAATTGCAATTTAAAATTTAACTTCACCATAAGTTGTATTTTTAAATTGTAATTTCAGAGACACCAAATTTGGAAGTCTCATCTTGGCATTTGGAAATTACCCTTATAAAAATGTAGTAAGGCAACTCCAATGTTATCCTATGGGAGAGCTAGGCCTTCCATTACTGAAAAACTGATTTAACCAGGACATGTAAAACGTAAAAAGCACATGTCCTACTTATTAAATACACTGTACCATTCCGAAGAGCTGTCCATGGCCCACCTTATGGGAGACTTATATGTAATAAAAAGGTAGGTTTGGGCATAGCACGTGGGTTGACCTGCCAGGTGGACATGGCAGTTTAAAACTGTACACAGATGCCCTGCAGTTGCAGGCCTGAGATATCTTTACAGGGTACTTGAGTGGGTGGCACAATCAGTGCTGCAGGTCGACTAGTAGCATTTAATTTACAGGCCCTGGGCACATGCAGTGCACTTTACTAGGGACTTATAAGTAAATTAAATAGGCCAATTGTGGATAAGGCAATGTTACCCTCTTTTAAGTATGGAGCCCATGTATTTTAGCACTGATTAGCCGTGGTAAAGTGTCCTGATTCCTAAGTCCAGCAAAAACAAAGTCAGTAAAAACAATAAAAACAGGAGGTCTGACCGAAAAAAGTCAAGGGAAAACATACCAAGGATGTCAGGTCTAACACACATTAACTATCAAGCACTAAAAATTCTCTATTGAAAAAGTTCAGCAAAAATGTGCTTTCCTACTAGCTCAGCAAAGTGCTGTTGAGCTACGCTTTGGGATTTGTTTGAAGGCTCCTCTGAAAGCACATTTCTTAAATAAGTAAACAGAATGCTGTAAAAATAGAATCAGTGTGTTTGCTCCCATTTAGGCTGAGTTACTTCATTAATCACAGTTGTTTTGTGCTGAAGTACAATGGATATCTGAAATCGTGGGTAAATCCACTGCCACTTTATTAGGAACATTTGTGTGCCTTAATTATGAGCCATTGTAATCGTGCAGTGCGACCTATATCACAGAATCCCATGAGTACAGAGGTGTAACAAAGAAACCCTTGGATTCCCCTTAAATGAACCATAGATACCGGTCCTAGGATGCTTGTTTCCAGTCCAGGGAGGACCTGGCTTGGCAGTTCGGGCTGGACTGTTCCCATGAGGCATAGGGTCAAGACTGATTTGCATATGGCTGGGTTCAAACTGGAATAGCATGGTGAGCAAAAAACGATGGATTTAGGCCCAAATCTCTGTACTGGGGTGAATGTATGACATTGTTCTGCATTCTGTCCATCAATTGTTATTTTTGCATTTGTCACCCCGAGTGGGACGGGCATGCTCAGACTTGAGTCCCGTGCTCTCCATGCCACTGGAATCAAGCAATCCTGGCTGAAGAGGGGTGAAACCCTCAAACCAGTCCTAGGATGCTTGTTTCCAGTCCAGGGAGGACCTGGCTTGGCAGTTCGGGCTGGACTGTTCCCATGAGGCACAGGGTCAAGACTGATTTGCATATGGCTGGGTTCAAACTGGAATGGCATGGTGAGCAAAAAAACGATGGATTTAGGCCCAGATCTCTGTACTGGTGTGAATGTATGACATTGTTCTGCATTCTGTCCATCAATTGTTATTTTTGTATTTGTCACCCCGAGTGGGGCGGGTATGCTCAGACGTGAGTCCCGTGCTCTCCATGCCACTGGAATCAAGCTATCCTGGCTGAAGAGGGGTGAAACCCCGAAACCGGTCCTAGGTTGCTTGTTTCCAGTCCTGGGAGGACCTGGCTTGGCAGTTCGGCTGGACTGTTCCCATGAGGCACAGGGTCAAGACTGATTTGCATATGGCTGGGTTCAAACTGGAATGGCATGGTGAGCAAAAAAACGATGGATTTAGGACCAGATCTCTGTACTGGGGTGAATGTATGACATTGTTCTGCATTCTGTCCATCAATTGTTATTTTTGCACGAACCATAGATAATGTCATGCATTTGTGGGTTTTGCATCTTGTGGATCTTCACGATACAATTGTACATTTTTATTCACTTCATGAGGCCTATGTCTTTAAACCAATTAACTTCATAAATAAATACAGTTGAGCTGATTTGCTATGAAAACAGAAATTGGTCAAAATGCACAATTAGCAGCTGAGTTGGCCCATTTGTATCTGAACAAGCTATGGACATTTTTTTATGGAAATCACGGAGATGGATTAATTGAAACTAGTCGATATGCTTTTTTGCCGTTTTGAAAATCCAGCCCCTAGTCATCCACATGTATTTCATGTTGTATGACTGGGGCAGAAGGACTGCATAATATGTTGGGAGGGAGGCCACTTCTGAGGCTGCTTATGTGAAGACAAAGATGCTTTATTTGAAGCAAATTGAATTCACATTTTCTTTAATCTTTGGCTTAGCCATGCACTCTAAAAAGCTATCAATATTTCAAACATCAGGCTCTCACACCAATCCCCCACCCGTAAACATTTCCACACCTAACAGATCCACATCCCCATACCCCCTTCGTTTTACAATTCAGCCCTTCTGTGCTGATAAACCCATACTTCTCTCATTTCAAATTGTTTTTCTTCTCCATTTTGCACTCTCCAACCTCCTCTTCCCCTACCTTTGCCATCTCTCCCCCTGTCTTATTCTGAGCTCTCTTTCTTCCACCAGAAACAACCCTCCCATGAAGTGTTCTTTGTTACCTCCTTCAAGCTCTTCCTTCCTTCTCCAAGCATTAAATAGCTTCCATCACCTTCATCAGGTAATGTCTGTTTCCCAACACTGACAGGTCTACCCGGTCCTGTCAAAACAAACCAGGCTAGTTATTCTCAATGTCCACAGGACTGGCAACCCCAATGTTGTGTGCTTTGCAAAAAAACGGTCACATCACTATTCACGTGTTTTGCACCTTGTTAATAATGGCCACCTTTCTGGTTCTCCCTCATACCCTTCGGTATTTAACTGTGTTCATATTCCACCTCTCCTTTTATTGTCTTCAATAGTTTAAGACCTGTGAGCTTCATCTGGTAATTTTCCCTCAAATGAATTAAAAACATGTCTAGCTATGGTGTGCTTCAAGTCAGCTCCCATACATGAACATCATTTGAATCCATCTCAGTGCTCCATGACATCTCTCTGCCACCTTGTCAACACCAAGCCCCATCAGCTGGCCATAACATTGCATTTTCACATGTTCCTTGTCCCTTTTCACAATAAAAAAGGCTATATATCTACACTTCCTTCTTTCTTCCTAGACCCTGCTGTCCACCTGAAGAGAATATTATCTAACAATTACTTCAACATCCCCTCCTCCCCTCCTGCCTCACATACCCCTACATCGCTTCGAAATTCCCTCTCTCCATTCTCTTCAACAACTCCTTGCTCCATTGCAAACTAGGACAGGACATCTGCCACGGTTGTGAAAGAGGTGACAAAATAGATGCAGGAAAGAGAGTAAAAGAGACTCAAATATAGAAAGGTTTCCATTGGTCAACTGAACTATAATATTTCCATTTTAAAAATGGATATTGTAAGATAAGCAAACCTCTAGCTTTGCTTGGGGAAAGCTGGATAAGATGGAAGCATCCAATCAATTAAAGAGCATTTCACGCCGCGGGTCACCCAGTGGAGGCTAAAAATACTTAAACTACATGCCTATTCTGAGTCGAGGGGCTTAGATTGCCACATATTGAATCATATGGCTGGACCAACCAACTTTCCTAAACTGTGTTTGACCCATGTCATATTGCCACTGTTTTGATCACCGCTGAAAATGGAAGAGAAAGGTGGCCTACCGGGACTCTCCTCCCTATAAAATGTAGATCTTTACCACCTTCAAATTTCCAACCCAGTAATAAGTGCTATTTTATTAACTGTCAGTTGGCCCATAACCGTCGTCCTGACATTACATTCATCAGAGTCCATATGGGACACTGTAGGCATTAGGGCCAAGGAAACTCAAATTTACTCTGGGGAATTGGAAACCAAAACAATCTATAAAAAACACATGTATAACGGTAATGGGTCATCATTACTGCATGCTGTTTAGTTCCCACAGTAACAAAGTGCTCACTCCGAGGGTCCACTATTAACAAGCCCAAAAATGTAGAATACTTTTCTGTTAGGCTGAGTAGGCAATTTATACTCGGATAGATTCATTACCTAAATTACGGTGCTCCTTCTGCCTGGTTTGAAAGTTGCTTGATGGGTCTTGCTCAAATCTTTCTAGATGTTGGCAATAACACCAATGGATTCGCTGGAGTGGACCATCATAGAATCCACCTGTTATACAGTATTTATCCGCCTGGGGTTCATTTAAGGGGAAATTGTCAGGACTATGGAATGCTAATATGCATCTTGTTTTCGGCCAGGCAGAAACCGCTAGTCTTTGACGCAGGCAAACTCCTTTAGGGAAGGTATAAATTGAATAGGAGTAAGCTGTTCTACTGGGCTTGTTAGAAATGGAGTTTCTGTTTGGCTAGGATATACACCTAAGCCAGGCAGAACCGACCTCTCCAGTCAGGGCAAGTAACTTACATACCAAAATCAACCTGTGCTCACCCTCTGGTAGCTTGTCGCAGAGCAGTCAGGCATATCATCAGAGGCAATGTGTAAAGTGTTTGCGCAACACACTCACACAGAAACACAATAAATCCACCACAAAAGGGACTCCACACAGGGGGGAGGTGGGGTGTGCCTGCACCCGATGGAGACGGACACGAGCTGAGGAGCTCTGACTGCCGTCTCCCTGTAACCAACTATCCTGATCCCCTGACACAGTGGGGGGAGCTGAAACCTCTGTCACAGGACTCCGGAATGTGTCTCCATTACCCGGCAGAGCCCTGAACTGCCGTCGTTGCCGTGCCCAGGAGTATGTCGGCGATCACTGACCTGGCGGCCGGGAACTGACTGCTGCTGCTGTCCCTGACCCGCAAGGCTGACGGACACTTTGAAATAGGAGGAATCGCCTATGCTGCTCACCGGCCCAATGCATGCTTTCATAAAGGTGAAGAGGGGCTAGAGCGTTTTGTGCATGATGAACTGACCGGCAATGCTGACCTCCTAGCAAGCTTCGACACAGGCAACAAAATGGCGACCAGGTCGTGAGCACCCTCCGGTGACGGCCGTATTGCACAGCAGCCTGCCCGCGGCGATCCCCATATGGACACATAAATGGGCAGCAAGAAGTGTCGGCCTCGATAAGACTTTGGGGCGTATTGTGGCGTCTGGGGATCCTGGCACTGCCCGCGGCGCGAACCTAGCGGGGTTGAAGACAAAATGGCGCCTGTTTCTTCCTAAACGCCGCAGCTCGCCATCAACTTGTAAGGCGCTCCGGGTGAAAGGCGTTTTGTCCCGAGAGGCGGAGACCCCTGTTGCACCGCAAAGCAGCAGAACCCGGTGCTTTCCTTGGCGGCGGTGGCTGTGTGGTCCCAGAGTGCCCACCTTTGATCGGCCCCAAATACGTGCTGCGCCCGGAGAGGCCGCTGCGGAGGAGGGTGAATATTCAATGGAAGGGTGCCTCTCTCACTGAGGCGCACTTGCAACAGTAAGAAAGACCACCGGGTGCTATACTTCCCTAAGAAACCTGCTTGCACTTAGTGGCTGAAGCCACGAAACTACACAAGATGTAGATGTACTGGGAGCCACACGAGAAGGAGCCAAAAATTGCCACACCAGGACTCTGCTCGGAGAAGTCAGCGGCCAGGAACCTGCCACCAGCGTCTGCAGACCTGCAACGGCGCACCGCATAATAGCGCTCATGCAGTGAACGAAGCTTGGGGACCACCTGGCGTCAACACCGTAGTAACAGTCCCTGGAGGAGACTTGAACGGTTCTCTGGGGGGCATAGACACAGTGACCAGAGGAACGACTGAGAGGTATCGGAGGTGGGCACTTGAGCTGGCTGTCACATCTGACATATGCCAACGAGAGGTGGCTGAAGAGAGTAGCTGGGACGAGCTGCTATGGACACATGCCAGGGGACACTAGCAGGACCCACGGACTACTGGGCGATGTTTACTTCGGCGAGACCACTCGGCTCGCACCACCAGCGGTGGAGGAGGTTACCAGAGGCGGAGACAGCATCTTGTATGCGCATTAGAGGAGTGCGACAGGTCAGCGGCCGCCCGGCGGACTTGGTGGTGTTCAGACGCACCACTTACGGAGGATACTGAGCTCGTCAGACACCACACAAGCGCACGGTGTATCTTTGAGATGGGGAGAACGCAAAAGAAGCGGGGTTTCGCTGTCCTTAGTGTGGACGCCCCAGGACCTCACTCCAACGAGGAAGATGATTCGCCCAAAACAAGTGTAGACCTGACCTCCGGGAAACCTACATTGGCTAACATCATGCAGGCCATAACAGCCTCCAGGGAGGCGCTGGAAGGGAAAATAAATGCTATTGGCACAGAGCTCAGTCTACTAAAAGACGATCATCGCAAGCTCAAAGACAGAGTGTCCAGCAATGTAAAGGAAATGAGCGGCCTGCCGGAATCTGTCCACGAGATGCGCCGATCCCTTGCTGTCCTGGAAACTATGGTGAAAACCCTGGAAATGCGTGGCGAGGACAGTGAAGGGAGATCGCGACAGAACAATATTGGCGTCATCGGGATACCCGAAAAAACAGAAGGGACAAATATGGTCCGCTACTTGGAGGACTGGCTCCGCACTGAGGTGGCTCCTACAGATCTGTCCCCCTTCTACGCATTGGAGTGGGTTCACAGAGTTCCAGCTAAGCCACCAAAACCAGGGGCTCCACCCTGACCTATTGTGGCTAGACTTGTACACTTTCGGGATAGAGACCACATTTTGCAAAGTGCCTGCCAAAAACAAGATCTGCGCATCGACAATAATAATGTCATGATTTTTCCAGATTTTACGAGAGAAGTACAGCGAAGCAGAGCATCCTTCGCTGCTGTCAAGGCTAAACTGCACAAATTGAACCTGTCCTATGCAATGCTATTTCCCGCTCGACTTCGGGTGGCAGACCCGGCGGGAGCATGATTTTTCAATACACCACAGGAAGTTTAGGACTGGCTTGAAGCTCAAAACTCGGTAAATGATCATACTTCAGCTTCAGGGTCCCCGCAGCAGAGCTCTTGCGGCCATAGGGTAGGATCTAAAGCCCATTTCCCCAGGGAACTTAGCCGTGAGCGTCGTAAATCACTGCAGACAGTGGTATCGCACAGTCAAAAAAGCCCTGGTTCCTCTCTGAGTGGCAGTGGGCCCCGCACTGGCAGATTGACCTCACCGGATCGCAGCGAGAACAACAGCCTAGGAGCGGACATGCCATATGTTACATCCCAAACAGCTGATGATCTCGTGTGAAGGCCATGGTGTGACATCCAACATGCAGATTTCCTGTGGTCTCTCATCCCTGTACCATTGGTGCAGTTTCAACGAACTTGTGGCTTCCACACTTTGAACTATGTGTAACATTCAGCTGAACCGGGCCTTGATGTCTAGATCAGTTAACAGGGAGGCAGTACTATGGGGTGCCTTGCAAGGTTTTTATCGGGAGACCACCCCTTCCTCTGTCCCTAGACGTTGGTTTGTACTATTACAGTTTGGATGGGGATACTTTGTTGGATACCTGTCCTGGGGAGGGGGAGTTGGGGTCGTTTCTATAGTTGGGGTGTTTTAAGGGGATCCAGGCATGTCACGTGGGAAAAGTTTTTTAAGGGTTGTGCATGTAGGCTTCAGCAATGGGACCCCCTTAGGTTTGACTGTCTCTCGTGGAATGTGCGGGGTATGCACTCTATGGTCAGGCGCCACAAGATACACTCCTATTTGATACGTAGAGGCATTCAGATCACGTTTCTTCAAGAAACCCATCTACTGGTACTGGCAAAAGAAGGGAAAGAGTTGCAACGCCGCTGGAGGGGTCAAGTTTATTACACTACATACTGCGCCTTTTCAAGAGGAGTATTGATATGGATAAGGGCAGGTGTCCCATTTCAATGCACAACACAATTGATTGACCCAGAGGGCAGTTATGTGGTGGTGACGGGGAGACTGGATGGTAGAGACCTCACACTGGGTAGTATATATGTGCCCATTGCGGACCAGCCGGCCTTCTTCTCCCTACTATCAGGAAGCTTGGTGACTGCCCTTACCGGTTCGCTTTTACTGGGTGGAGACTTCATTTGCTCCTTTGACGTTACCCTTGAATGCTCTCACCCCCCACTCCCTAATGCACCTGCACACAAACTGGCAGAATCACACTGTAATTGGCAACAGAAATGGGGCTTAATTGACACCTGGAGGGCGCAAGACCCCTTGACTCAAGATTACTCCTTCTTTTCGGCCCTCCACGAATTACATGTTAGACTGGACGCCATTCTGTGTTGACCCGATGTCCATGAGGGGGATAGTTGCAGCGAATACCTCACCAGGACGCTCTCAGATCACAATCCTGTTCTGGTGCAGTTACAATGGCCACGCGCACGCCCCAAAATCCCCACCTGGCGCTTGTGCCCAGAGGCCTTAGATGACCAAGCTTTCCGCACAGCTATAGGGTGAGCTATGACTGACTACTTCCAGGACAACGGGGGTACAGCTACATCCTCACTCGTGGAGTGGGACGCCTGTAAAACAGTCCTTAGGGGGAGGTGCATATCTGAGCTGGTTGGGGTTCGGAAGGTTCTCCTTCAGGATATACAAAGGGATGACGAGCGCTTGCGCATCCTGGAAAAAGACAGTCCTGAAAACCCGGGCAAGCAACAGGAGTTACTAGAGGCTAGAGATGCAGTAGCCACACAGGTAGAGTGCCTGCGATGCTTCGACTACAAAAACGACATCACTCAGGCACACTCGGAGAGGGATAAATCGGGGGCCTCCTGGCTTGGTTGGCGAACCCGGCTAGACGGGAGTCAGTTATACTAGAGATTAGGGACCCGACAGTGGTAGCTAGATATGACCAACAGGGGATCAACGACCTGTTTTAGGAATATTATACTGAGCTCTATCGGAGTCAGTTGTCCCCAATGGATGAAGAACTACAGGAGTTCACCCGGGAAGTCCACCTACCTGCACTGGATGAGGATACGGCAATCTCACTGGGATGAGAGATCGAGGTAAGGGAGGTGCGTGGAGTATGGCCCGCAACAAAACCCAGGCATTGATGGCCTCCAGATAGAATTTTACCTCGCATACATCGACCTCCTAGCTCCCAAAATCACTCAATTATATAATGACGCCAAGAGACTTGGCAAACTAGCTGTCTCCACTAGAGAAGCGATCATCATTCCTTTGCTAAAGCCGGGCAAGCAGGCATGGGATAAAACTGCATATCGCCCTTTATCCATGCTCAATCTCAATTATAAAATACTAAGTAAAATTCTAGTCTCCAATTTTCTCCCTCACATGACCACCCTAATACACGATGACCAATCCCGGCTCATCCCCACTAGAAACACAGCGTTCAATATCAGAAGGCTCATGCCCATCCTGGAAGCGGATACTTACCACGTGGATACCCCTACGATCTTTGTAGTGGATATAGAGAAAGCCTTTGACAGTCTGGAGTGGCCCTTCCTATTCCATGTGATGCAGAAAATGGGGCTCAGTTCTGGCTTTGTGAGTTGGACAGCTCTCTTATATGCTGACTCAACCACTAGACTTAAAACTGGGGGGCTAATCTCGGACGCTTGCAGGGTGGGGCGGGACACGCAGCAGGGATGTCCCCTCTCCCTCTGTTGTTTGCTCTGGCAATGGAGCCCTTAGCGGCGCATGCCAGATCGGGGCGGGCGTATCAAGGGCTTGATGTACATGGACAGGTCCATCATATTGCCTTCTATGCTGATGATCTTTTGCTTTTCCTTGCTGACTCGGGGGCGGCACTGCTTGGGGCGAATAACCTGCTCCACGCTCTCAGCAGAGTAGCAGTATTAAAAGGGAACTAGTCCAAATCTTGTCTATTTCTGGCGCTTAGGGATAGAATAGGTCCGCAACACACAGAGGGCGTGAACTGGGAAGACAGATGTCTACCCTACCTGGGCACGTATATCTACCACAAGCAGGAGGACATTCTTGAGGGTAATATTGGAAAGGCCGTCAGAGGGGCAAAAGCTAACTTCGAATTCTGGAGTTCTTTGCCGTTGTCCGTAGTGAGCCGTGTGGCTTTACTTAAAATGGTAACCCTCCCGAGGCTACTATATTACTTTGGGACCTTACCGATCTGGATCCCGGCAACCTACTTCAAGCAGCTCCGTTCCATGATCACAGCTTTCATATGGGGCAAGGGCAGAAGCAGGGTGGTACTCCGCACACTCATGCGGTCAAGAGCAGAGGGCGGTCTAGCGGTCTCGGACTACGAGACCTATTACTTGGCAGCCCAATTTCAATGGCTTACACAATGGGTGGTAGAAGGGGGGAAGAACAGCCCAGGGAGGACTTTGGGCCCCTGCTGTTGGTGTCCCACATTATACTGCGACTCCGGGTCAACACCACAACCCTCACCCTGGAATTTACCACAGTACGAAAATGTTGGAACAGGTATTTGCGGAGAGCCTCTATTGAGTGCCCCTACGCACCAGAAATTCCATTGATAATGTGAAAGGCCCTGCCGCACGGTGGCAACTGGCAGAGATTGGAGACTTGGGCACAGCGGGGGCTGACTACCAAGGGGAACCTCTATGAGGAGGGAGACATTCCCGTTTAATGATCTGCAAACCCGCTATGACTTACCCGGGGGTGATTTCCTACAGTACACGGCCCTCACTGCGGCCATAAGGAAACACTGGGGTGGGGGACATACAGAACCACCAACTTCCATGGGATGCCAATACGTGTTGTTGGCAGCAGGCACTTTTAAAGCAGTGACCTGTCTCTATAGACGTATGACACTGGAATCCTTACTCCCCCTGTCTGCCCTGAAGCTCAAATGGGAAACTGATATAGGGGAGGTCATCCCAGATACGGCGTGGGTAGAACTAGTGCAGAGAGCCTGGAAGAGCACGAGGAAAGCAAGGTTTCAATTGGTACACTTCCATATTTTACACAGAGAATATCTTACCCCAGCAAAACTACACACATATTTCCTGGCCCAGCCAGCGACTTGCCCGAGATGTAATGCAGAAAGCGCAGATTTTAAACACATGTTATGGGATTGCTCGTTCCTTGACAGTTATTGGGAGGATATATCAACATTACTGACCGACCTCACTGATAGGGAGCTAGAACCAACCATGGCTCACTGTATCTTACACTGGTTTCCCCCTACGTCAAAGAACAAAATTACTAGTAGATTTTTACATCTGGGTCTGTTCCTGGCCAAGAGAAACATCAAAACACATTGGAAGGCGAAACAGGGCCCTAGCAGCGCAAAGTGGAAAGCAGAATTCCTAAAATGGGTTCGAGTGTGAGGGAGTGATTAAGTTAAAAATAGCGAAATGCACGGGGAGTGAAAAGGAACTGGAAAGGGTGAGAGCTTGGGAAGTGCTCGTTGTAGCACTCAAATCTCCCAAAGAGAATGCGGAGGATGCATCCGTAGGTGACCCTGTGGCAGCCATGGTCTAACGCCCACCTCGCTCTGTAGCCTCACGGTTAGCAGTGGCGCTTGACACACAAGCCTGATAACACTCAGCTGCAGCTATCTCCCATTCAAATAAGTCGCCCCACTGAGATAACAGTTGTACTGACCTCTTGCAGCCAGCACTTAAGGGACACACCTGGGGGAGTGGGGAGGGAGGTAGCGTGGGGAGTTAGTTGGGGATGGGAATTTCCAATGGTTGAAAAACACTTATTGCAGTGATCATAAGCTTTACCCTAACTGTTGGCATGGACATCTTATGGGGCTATAACTGTGCCTTCAATAACCTGATTTAAAGTGTGACTTTGCTAATTATCTGGGGTATGCAACCGAAACCCTTTTTCCTTTTTCCATTTTCTTTTCTTCCTTTTTTGGATGTATGGAAAGTCAATAAAAATGTGTTTAAAAAAAAACAACTGGAGTATGTGGGCATTCTCATGCTCCTGTCCCTAATATTGCTTCCTCAATTTGGGAAAACCACTTTGGCGATCTTTATGGCACATGTAATTCTGATAGTCTGTCTGTTGGCACCCCTGAACCATTACCAGCCCTCGTATGCTGTGTTCCATCTGAACTTTTTACTCTGGGTGAGGTGGAAACAGCAATAGGAAAAATGCTCCCTAATAAGGCTCCTGGCCTAGATAAACTGCCTGGGGACCTGTTTAGGGCTCAACCAAAGATATGGGCCCCCTATCTGGTCATCTTATTTAATTGTATTTTGCAGGGGGGTGATGTGCCCTTTACCTGGCTAGGGGCAGAAATAGTACCCGTTCTTAAAAAGGGCTGTCCACTAACTCCCTCTAATTATAGGCCTATCAGCCTTATTGATACTTCACAAAAATTAATGGGGAGGGTTCTTTTGGACAGGGTTTTGGGATGGATCGAGGAGTATGGGATTCTGTCCACATTCCAGGCAGGTTTCAGGGCTGGTACTTCTACTCTAGATCAGATTTTTCGCCTGCAGGTCGTGTATTGGAAAACAGTTTTGGTGGAGGGTGGCAGCCTCTACCTAGTGTTTGTGGACCTGCGGGCAGCTTTCGATCTAGTCCCACGAGCTAAATTGTGGCAAGTTCTGGCAGACTTGGGTCTTCCGCCCTATCTATTGGCCGTCCAATCTAGGCTCCATGATAACAATTTTGCCCAGGTAAGGTGTGGTAAATACGGCGAGCTTACTGACCGTTTTCCTGTTCAAAAAGGTGTTCGCCAAGGGTGTGTGTTGGCTCCCGCACTGTTCAGCCTCTATATTAATGGTCTTATTGACCATCTGAATTGTGTGGTAAACAACGATGCCCCTAAGTTGGTTTCAGGTCGAGTGCCCGCACTGATGTTTGCAGACGATACTCTGTTATTGTCTAGAACATCATCGGGCATACAAAATATATTGAATGGTTTCGTGAAGTTTTGTGAGCTAAGGGGACTTGAAATAAATCAGGGGAAAACAAAATATATGATATTTAACTCCCCTAAGCGGGTGCGTCCAAATCCAGTATTATCTAATATTCCCTTCGAAAGGGTCAAAACTTTTGTTTATTTGGGCGTCACTTTAACTGAGAATTTTAGTTGGAATACTCAGATTGCTAAGTCGACGCTCAAGCTTGTCCAATTGGCAGGGGGTTTAAATAAAGTTTTTAAAAAATCGACTTTTAAACCAGTGTCTCCTGCCTTGGAAATCTATTGTCGGCAGGCAAGAGTGGCTGCAATCTATGGGGCTGAACTTTGGGGACATAAGCAGATAGTGTCCCTCATAAAGGCTGAGCAGTCCTTCTTAAGATCTCTTTTAGGGCTTCCTCCCAGTACGCCTTTGATCCCCCTCAGGTTTGATCTTGGTTTAGTTTCAATAGAGGAGATCATTCGTGAAAGACCAATCTTGTACTGGAAGGCAATTGAGCAAAATGGTGGTTTCTTCTGGCAGCACAGCAGTCCTCTAATAATGTTCAGATTGTAGATCCAGCAACGTCTGGTTACAAGTCCCATGTAGTATCTGGTTAGACCAGAGTAAGGGAGTAGCAGACAGCAGGGCAACAAGCGGAAAAGCAGTCCGGTTGAGTCCTTTAAGCATCGCAGCAGTACTTCTGACAGAGGTTCAGTTCCAGATCCAAAAGTGCTTTTCACACATGGGGTTAGAGCCCCGGTACTTATACTCATAAATGTCTTTGATGTATTGGGTGACTTCCCAAGAAACCTTAGAAGTGCACAACACTTACTTTCAACCCAACCCTGGCTTCAGACATCAGTGGGGGGTAAATCAGTCTTGTGTGTCAGGGCAGGACACAGGCTATACAAATGTAAAGTGTGAATGACCTCTTCCAGCCCAGAATGACCATCAGTACGCAGATGAATGCAGATGTAACCCTCTCACACCCATGCCTTCCTGTGGCTGTTCAAAAGTATGCACAAAATGTAGGTGTCGCCCAGGCCCAGACATGGATTGGGGTAAGGCTGCAAAGCACAAAGAGTCATAAGCACAACGAGTCATAAGCACAGAGATATGCCCACTTTCTAAGAACAGCATTTCCAAAATAGTAATGTAAAATCCAACTACACCAGTAAGCAGGGTTCATCACCACTATTCTAAACATACCAAACATGGTAATGCTACTCCTTTCTGATCAGGAATTACCACTTTAAAGTATACAAGGGAATTCCCAATGCTAGCCTATGAAAGGAGTAGACCTCACAGCAGTGAAAAACAAAATAGACTGTCACTACCAGGACATGCCATGCATAAAGGCACATGTCCTCCCTTTAACTTACACAGCACCCCATCCACAGGGCAACCTAGGGCCTACCTGTGTATAATAAAAGGGAAACGTAAGTATATATGCCAAACAGGTGTAAACCAATCATACAATGTTTAGAGTACAGAGCATTTGCACTTTAGCACCGATTAGCAGTGGTTGGGTGCCCAGAGTCCTATAGACAACAAAAAGGTCTGAACAATAGGCGGAGGAAGGTAAAACGTTTGGAGATAACCCTGAAAGAAGGGCCAGGACCAACAGGGCTTTAGCTAAAAATATCTAAGGAAGGCGTGGATGAAATTCCTGCATTTCAACATTCTACATTAATTGGTATTGGTCTTCCTTGAAATTGTTTAGAGCTGTCCACCATTCCAATTGTTGTACCAGGCCAAATGAGGACTCACTCCAACTCTCAGGGCACTTCTTTAAGTTGACCTGGTACTGGGAAACAAATGTGATGTGCTGTCATCTGTAAATGGCCTTAAAATCTTTGGTGACATGGTGGGATGTTAATAATAATTGAACATGCAGGTGAGTGGCTGCCTCCTTGCCCTATGACATTGTTGGCAGGATACGATCTTAATGATGGGGAAATGGATGTCAACAATGTACTGGCTGACATTGTATACGAGTATGTGGGTTCTATGTGATAACATTGAAACTATGGGTGAATTATACTAAGCAGCAGTGACATCTAGGTATCCATTGCATTACTGAAGCTTGTGTCTATTGGCTGAAGCATGAGATAGTATACGTTGTCCGAATTTTTAACTGGGTACAGATGTCATACTGATAGTGTGATAAAGGAGCACGTTTATTGTCCATCATTTAACATGTATATCACTATGTGTGATAGACTCTGTCTGCAGCAAGCTGCTGGTTGGCAGTGTATTGACCTTTAAGATGGTAATATACAAAATTGTTTACAAATTGTTTAAAAACATGTATTTTAACGTAAATATCAGTGCTGCGCGTCAAGAAGAACCGGTTTGTTTTGAGCCTACCGTCCCGAGCACAGATAAAATAGACTGCAATAATCATTCCAGGCAACCCTATGTTTATATTATTCTTATAGTTCTTAAAAGCATGCTTCAATAAGTTAGAGGTGCAGGATACTAAAGGACAGAGGGCCTAGTGTCATCAAGAGCTTGAAAAGAGAAGGGTGATCCGAGTGAGGACCTAGGAGAGAGTGTTTTTGGGACTTGCCATGGCCGCCGGCTTCTACTTGAAACAGTTTTCACTACCTTCAGGTAATTCACTGACGTTTATGAAAGGAGAGGTGGTACTATAGGCATAAATTCGTGCATCATTGTTATTGTCTACATGCTCCATTTGAGCAAAAACACCTTAGGCTCAGATTGCTTACGTTTGTTGAGGCGTAATCTGCATGATGTTCATATAAAATATACATGGCGTACAGAAATCTATTATTTTGTGACAGATGGAAATATTTTCTGAAATATGAACAGTAATGACTGAATAAATATGCAAATGAATACCTGTGAAGTTGCACAAGCAGTTGTATTCCTAGGGTCTTTAGTTCAGCAATTTCCAAAGCACTATAAGAAAAACAGCTGTATTCAAAGATGGCCATTGGGTTAGGTCAATTGTATATACCACTTCGGTGATTAAATAGTCCTTATCCTCTAACAACTGCGATTGTCACTTAATGTTTAAGAAACATCCTTTCTCTTTCCTTTGGTAGAGAAACAACAACAAACCTAGAAGAGTGACAAGAGCATCAAATCACTATAAACACAATCGCAGAGCTGCTCCCAGGGGTCATCCACGTAAGGGTCATTTCCGGGAACTCACAGATCATTTGAAGGGGGAGTTTGCAAAAGGTGTTGCAGGACCATGGCAGGTGGAAGAAATAATCCCTAAAGCGTTGAGACCAGACTGCCTTCCTAAATGTTACCACTTGTCCACTATAGTACATTTTGTGCTAACGGTGTTCATTGAAGATTTCTGAGCTTTCTTGCTCCACATTTTATTGCCCTGTGTACGGGTAGGGCACAAGTACAGGTAGGGCGACCAAACCAAGTAGCCCACGCAGCAGTGCTTAAAGCGAGCCTGTGGTTTCTAAATGGGACCACTGCACTCATCTTTGGAGATATATATTTTTCCTCAACAGACTTTGATCCAAAGCTAGAAGTAACTGCACCCTGATAAAATATTCTTCTCCTCTTCCAAAGGCACCCTGAGAGACAGGTGGTTTCCATGTAGCACATCCTCCAGAGGCCTCCTTGCTTTTCTGTCTACTTTTATAATGTCATCTTGCATGCAGGTTACATGGATTCCCTCTTTTGTATGGACATCTGGCAACTGAAAATAAGGAAAACACCTACATGTGAACACCTGCCCAGCAACACAGTTGGTTTTATAGAAGTAGCATTTTTACCCAGTATGACCTGTAAGAGAACTTGCCTACTCAACATTCAAAATAATGGGAAAAACACTTTTGGATGATTGTGGTTGGTAATAAAGCAAGGCTCAGAAGGACTTAAACATATCTGTTTTTCCACACTGCACTAGCTGATTCACAGTTTCTCATTATTTATCTCTTATGACTGCTTCAATAAGCTCTGATGATGGCTACCTCTGGAACTATGACTTCTCATTCTTTGTATACTTGCCTTGTGTTTGACCCACTCTTATTGCTTGAGGTTATATTTGTATTATTTGCATTGGTATGTCCAAATATAAGGTTGTCTTCTACTCTTCTACCTTAGTATGTTTTTTGCATAAATTAGGGACAGCACTGGAGTTCCTTGTGGGAGAGTGATTAAAAAAAGTTCAAAATCATGATGCTGATTTTTCAGCGATTATGGATGCAAAGCTACCAATATCAGTAGGAAAAAAATAATGGTGTACCAAAGCAGTCATTCTACCATGGGCTCTGAAAGATACACTTTCCCTTAGATCAAGTGCAGTAGCTGCTACTTCTCAGCTCTCACATTTGGAATCTTTCTTATCGGGCTTGATATTTTGGGTTCCCGGCTTCAGTTCTTTTAAGTCCTGGTTTGTCTGAGATATGGGCGACTCTTTCCGGTAGCCACGGTTCTGCCCACAGTCAAAAGCCTGAGCAGCCAGTGCCTTCCAGAAGGAATCCCAAGAGGAAAAAACCCTGCAGGGAATAATCTCAGATGACGAGGAGACTGCAGAAACGAAAAGGAAGGAGAAGACAAGGAGCAAGGAAAACACACGAAGACCAGAAGCCCAAAACGGAGCAGGAGGCTACAGGAAGCCAAACTGAAGCAGGAGACATAAAAAGGAACAAATGAGTGCCAATGGAAGGAAAGTAACACTGAAACAGGAGCAACGGCACCAACAGGAGCTAGGACACACCAGCAGGAACAAGGAGTGTTGTAATGCAAGAAAGTAAAAGGTTCTGCCCCTTTTATATTCAAGAACAGAAGTGACAAAACAGGAAGGAAGCCGTTGCCTTCTTAGATAGGGAAAGAGAGAAGAGCAGAATAGGAAAATCGCCATGTTAACAACAACCTTCCCCCAAAGCCTTCTGGGAGCATGACTCTGGAGGAGTGGAAGGGAAACAAGCAACAAGATTGCCCCAAAGAAGGAGATTTATAGGATGCCTCCATGTGAAAGGTAAGTGCAAGTGCCCCCAAAGGAATATCATAAGAACCTGCAGTCCCAATCTGGGAGCTGCGATATTCCTAAAATGCTATTAAACAACCAACGGGCCACCGCACAAGTCCATGGCATGCCTAATGTAAAAAGGCAGTAGATGTCTCAGGACGCACTGCGACGCACTCGAGGAGGAGAGAGAGGCAGCGTGGGCTGCACAGTGGCTCGTTAAAGGGAAACAGGCAGGGTTGCGGTTCAGTCCACAGCGCAACATCAGCTTACTTCCAGCTTGAAGATGACACTGACAACTGTTGCAGCAATTACCGACTAAGTGAAGAGTCGTGTTGGCAGCCTATGCGCTGCATCTTACATGTACTGAAGAGTCGTGTTGGCTTAGAGCTACATCTTAACTCTACTGGAAGGATACTTTATATTATGAAATATTGGATGGATTTATTTACCTTAACTTTTTAAGCGAACCCTGGTTGGGGGTCCCAGTGAATACTTTGTAACTGTTGCTGCTGGATATGTGTGGATCATCTGGTAGGACCCCATTGTGGCTTAGATGATTTGTTTTGTTCTCGTGAATAACACATTTTGAAGGCTGTCCTTTCTTCTTTTTAGTCCTGAGGAAGACCCGCCGTGATGCTTAGACATTAAACACACACACAAAGGGTTGACATTTCAATGGCATTGCGTAATACTACATGTCTTTGTCAACTATCCTAAGAAAGTTTAGAAAATGAAGTGAAATGATAATTTGAACCTTGACTCTATGGGAAACAGACATTTATGTTTTTCCAGTGTTATTTTTGCATTTTCATTTATGCTATGTTATCTATTGTTGTGTTCTATATTGTAAATATTAATTTTTTCACTATACACCACAATGTCATTATGTCATGTTGTTTGATTTATTATATGTTTTGATTGTGCTTTGGGCAGCTTATAAAAAAAACTTATAAAAAAAAGAAAATAAGATTTGCTTGATACAGTGTGTGTATATATATATATATATATCACTGAAAAAAAACATAGTTTTCAGGGACGTTATAGTTACAAATTAGCATTTAAAAAACCTTAGAAATTCACTGAAAAAAACATAGGTTTCATGCATGTTATAGTTAGTTGGAGATTTCACTCGTACAAAACCATTGAAATTCGGCCGTTATAGTTAGTAGACCTGACTATAACTCGTGCCCCCGCAATGCACTGCTGATGACGTCACATATTATATCACTCATGACATGCTCAGTGACATCACTGATGATATCGGGGACCCCCTGAGCAGGCCTAGGGGGTCAGGGTGGTTTTACCCTGCCCCCTTTTCTTGTTTTCCTGCTTAATTCTCTGTTTTCTAGTGACTCGGTTCTACCGAGTCACAAGATGGCTGCCAATACTTCCTGGTTTGGAATGTTGACAGCCAATTAGAATAAAGCTTGTGGTCGGGCGGGTTCATAGATATCGATATTTTTATTTTTTGAATTTCTCAGTAACTACTGAACGGATTTACACCATTTAAAAAAGGTTCGCTTTCTGAACCAATCGCTACCTTTGTGCCAAATTTGGGGTGATTCCGTTCAGCAGTTCGGGCTGTAGCCTTGCCTAAAATTTCCTATGGGAAATTGATTTTTTGACTCTTATTTCATGAATTTCTCAGCAACTACTGAACTGATTTACACCATTTAAAAAAAAGTCACCTTCTGAACCAAGCTTTACCTTTTTGCCAAATTTGGGGTAATTCCGTTCAGAAGTTCGGGCTGTAGCCTGTCTCAAAATTTCCTTTGGAAATTAACACACGAAAAATGCATTTTGGGACCCGACTTCTTTCTCATCCCCCCGCTTGACGCATCACCCCCAAACTTTCAGGATAGGAGCTGACCTGGATAGACTTTTTTGGGGGGAGAATTTTGTGAAGATTCATCAAACAACGCCAAAGTTATTAGCAAATCAAAAAACACTTTTTCTATGGAAACTAGATTCTGACTATAACTATCTACTGGCGACCGGCAGGTGGTAATGTATATGTATATGTATATATATATATATATATATATATATATTCTGATTGGTGGTTACATGTTAGTCAACGTTCGAATCGGTCGAAATCAGAAAGTGTCGGCCGCCATTTTGTTTTTTGTTTTTAAACTCGTGGGGGTGCGCGCACGGTAAAAAAAATAAAAAAAAAATTAATACGTAGTTTATTGTCAAATAAATATATAAAAAAAATAATAATACATAAATAAATTAGCATTTAAAAAACCGTACAAATTCACTGAAAAAACCATAGGTTTCACACACGTTATAGTTAGGAATTAGCATTTAAAAAACCTTGCAAATTCACTTAAAAAACCATAGGTTTCACACATGTTATAGTTAGGTGGATATTTCACTCGTAAAAAACCAATGAAATTCCCCCGTTATAGTTAGTTCAGATAACTATAACTCGCGCAACCGCCACTCTATCACAAGGATGATGTCATCAGTGATGTCATGAGTGATGCCACTGACCATGTCATGCGTGATGTAATATGTGACGTCATGAGCAGTGGATTGCGGGCGCGCAAGTTATAGTTATCTGAACTAACTATAACGGGGGAATTTCATTGTTTTTTTACGAGTGAAATATCCACCTAACTATAACATGTGTGAAACCTATGGTTTTTTAAGTGAATATATATATATATATATATATATAAGTTTTAATATACCAAATCAGAACAGGTTTTTTTGTCATGTGTTCATTTCAATAAGGTGCTGTATATGTTTTTTTCATTGGATGACAGGGGATGAATGAGAGTAACACCCCTTCTTGTGTTGGATAAAGGGATCATATTTCGACCCTTTGACACAGATATTGAAAGTTCAACATCACACACAATTCTTTTGTTGAAGAATTGTGCTACTCGACAGAACGCATTGTAGATTTTAACAACTGGTGGCTGCCTGCATGCTTTTGTGGAGAGGTTGTAATACTTTCCTCATGAGTAAGGGTATTTTCACAGATATGTACTTTGACAACTGAAGGATTATGACCAATGCAATTATGACTGTCTAGGGTTGTGGGACGCATTGTAGTCTGGGTATAAATTATGTGATTGTGCCAAACGCATATGCAAATGATTCACACCACTGATAAGTCTATAGGTTCAGAGCAATTCACAGCAATAAGTAAGAGCCAATAATAGGCGTGCATGACTCACCAGCCACATCGGAAAACATGTGGATCTTTAGAAGTACTGCACTTCCACTACTGGAAGTACCCTACAATCAATTATGTAATGACACCATTTTACTTTACGTTTTGCAGAAGAATTAAAACCTCATACCATGTTGCCACTTCAAGATATGATGTCTCCTAGTTCCTGGTAGCATTCAATTTCCAAACAAAGGCTGTCCTTCATTCTTTGCTACATCTAAAAGACTGACTCTCTAGTTTGCAGAGGTTATGCACCCTGTCCAAGTAGGGGCCACAATCCTAGTCAGGGTAAAACTAATGTAACTCTAAAGAGCAATCAATGAACATTTATAATCATATTTATTAAAAACCTATATTTTAGAGTTTCATTGTCTCATAATTAAAGTACTCATGAATTATATAGTTTGTGCAGTACCTTGCATATATTTGTACCCCAATCTTTTGTTGCTCTAATGATATCATTGTCTTCCATGTCTTTTGATAATTCACTGCTCTTTATGTTCTTCCAATCTTTTCAAAATAAAATTAATATTTTTTGACAGCCTCCTCTGCACAAGGTTCTCTTAACTCTTCTCCAATTTAGTACACAGCGAAATACCTTTTCATAATACCATGGAATGATTCATCTTACATTTAAGTAATACGTTGTATTTTATGAGTCATTTTATATTTTGGAAAGAGATTATATTGTGCCAGTCATGCTGTAGATGTTATTAATTAGCTGTTTGTGTTTGCAATGTTTATCACAACCAGCCACAGCTTAGACATATGCTGCCCATTATGTTGAGTGGGTAGCCCTTTTTTCATTTCAGAAAATGAATCACATCTGTACCTTTGCATCAAACATATAGTGTGATAAACAGTCTGCTATTATGATGAGAGCATAAACAACAAAAAAACTTTTAGGACTCTGAAAATCAGTAATAGAAAAACACCAGAAGCAGCAAGAACTAATAAATTGTCTACCAATAGGGAACGTTAGTGTTTTCTACTAAAGATGGAGGGAATGGTCACATTCAGCTTAAAAATAAACAGAGCCCGGTTTTTTAATGAGGTGAAACATGTGGACAAATCCTATTCATTCCAGCTGCACATCACACCAACCCTGGCTAATGAAGACATGTGGTTGACATTTTAGTCGGGCTGATAACGCCATGCTGCTTGGCCAGTTTTATTGGCTTATGACTACATTATCCGAGCACCAGCTCACTGACAGCTCTGTGCACTCAACTGTGTTTTCTTGGGATTAACAGCCTTTTCCTGATGGTAACCCCATATGACATCATGAAACCATATGACCAGATTTGTCCATCTTCTCCCAAGCCGCAAACAGTAAAACAGTGTTCTCTGCTTTGCAAACTGAATCTGCTCAATTATTTAAATTTCAAGCTTAGCATTTAGAGGGGCTTTAATTCTGCATGGGTAGGATTAAAGATCTATCATGCCTGTCCTAGTTGCTGATTCCTCATTCATAGTTTAGTTGTGCAGAACGGAGAGGATTTGTTCCCTGAATGTGATGATGTGCAAGAATGTTTGAACAGAAGATAACCGGATCATTGTCACACCAGCTAGGAAAAGGGCATGGCACTGCACCCGCTAGACACAACTACAGACGAAAGCCAAGACAGATGACAGTGACCACCTAAAATGTGCCAGCACTTCAAACCGTCGAGTAACAAAATAAAGATAACAATTTTTACTAACTGGCATATCATCTGGGACTTTACAACGCAGCCGCCTCTGCATTTAAATGCAACAGACCTATAGGTGACCATGTAGTTAGGGCACACTGAGGACCTAAAACCACCACTTCACTGACCACTTCTTTGAGACTTCAAAGCTGCCAAATGCCAGTCCCAAAATATTAAAATATTTGAAGACTACAAATTCAAACATTCTCCAGTTGTAACACTAATAAATTAATGCATTGCATCTAATGTGTTCTTCTTTTTTTGCTGTATATCAGACAGACATCACAGATGATCAACTCATTTGCGAACACAGGTTTATAATTCACTGTTAAGCTCATAACACTTCATTAGTTGAACATTTGTAAAGAAACAGTCATTTAGAGTGGATGGTAAATTAAGTTGTTAAATTGCTCCAGTCTTCATGCACTTAGAGAATTAAGGAAAGACTGAATGAATCCTCTTAATTCATTAATGTATCCCTATCATCATTCACTTGATTTCTCCTTTACTTCTGGTACATTTATTTATCTATACCATATGATTACTTTACCCAATAGGTGGGTCTTAAGCAGCATGTAACACCTTCTACGAATATGAACATGTGCTCTTACCACCTGGTTAGTCTTTGAAGACCTCAGTATGTATGGATTAATGACACAATACTGTGGTAAACAATATCATCGACAAAAATATTGTGTCAAAAATATTGTTTACCACAGGATCGTATACCTATACTTATGATGGAAATGAAAAAAATATTGAAAAAAATAAAGTTGATAATATCATCAAAAACATCTAAATATATAGTTTGAATGTATATGCAGTTTATTGTAGTAAATGTAAATATTGTAATATATAAAATTCATATATTGTAAACTAAATAGACACCTCACATTTTTTGTACTATATATGAATATATATTCATGAAAACATATATATATGAACTGCCTTACCCAGGATGCATTTGATTGGGAAGTCCCATCAGGGTGGGATATGAGGCATAAATTCAGCACAGCTGTGGCAGTTCGTGTGCTGAGCAAGTGAGCAAGGGCATGTTACCCGAAACGTTTGGCGCTTTTAAAAGGAGGAACAATGTGTCTGCAGTCCACAATAAAGAAAGGAATTTCCTCAAACTATGAGGTGTTTCCGAAGTAAGGGCAACCTTTGTGTAAGCAACTAAATTGCGGCGAGCCATCATTGTGGGAACGCCCTGCTGCTCAATCTGCGGACCACGGCTTCTAAACTTGGAGGCCAGTGGAGTCTGAGGTCCAGTGTTGTTGGTATGTACGATGCGGGACACTTTGTTTTCATCCGTGTAACACACTTGGGGCAAGTATTGTAAGGTGCACGTAATTGACTACAGCTCTCACTATGGATTATGCATGAACTGCCTTACCCTGGATACATTTGATTAGGAAGTCCCATCAGGGCGGGATATGAGGCATAAATTCAGCACAGCTGTGGCAGTTCGTGTGCTGAGCCAGTGAGCAAGGGCATGTTGCCTGAAACGTTTGGCGCTTTTGGACGGAGGAACAATGTGTCTGCAGTCCACAATAAAGAAAGGAATTTCCTCATACTGCGTAGGTGTTTCCGAAGTAAGGGCAACCTTTGTGTAAGTGTGTATATATATATATATATATATATATATCTCCAAACAATTGCTACCTGTGCTGCTGAACTCCTTGCGTGGCGGGTGCTTCCTTCGTGCAGATAGCATGCACGTGAAAAAATAAACCAACAAATTGCCCCTGCTTTCAGGAACAGACCTGGAGCACTCTGGGTCTTTTAAAAGCCACACTGTGCAGGAGGAGCCCCGTGTGGCTTTTAAAAGACATTGAAATGCCAACAATTCCTTTTTCACACAACAGCATTTGAGAAAGTCAGCCTTAACGAAATGCGTCATGCGATGTGAAATAAAGGATTCCAGACCCAGAGTGCTCCAGGTCTGTTCCTGAAAGCAGGGGCAATTTGTTGGTTTATATATATATATATATATTATCTACTGGCAGTCGCCAGTAGATAGTTATAGTTAGGACCGAGTTCCCATAGGAAATCTGAAAATTCTATTTTGAATAACTTTGGCACCTACCCTGAAAGTCTCGGGGTGATTCGTCAAGTGGGGGCTGAGAAAAAAGGGGGGTCCCAAAACGTGTTTTCCCCATGCATTTTCCCATAGGACCTTTAGTCGAAAGTACAGCCCAAAGAGGTAGTCCTGAGGTCAGGCATGTGCCTTTTGCATATATGGTGTCAATCTGTTCAGTAGTTCCTGAGAAAATTGCAGTTAAAAGTACATACATATCTATATGCGCGCACCGTGCGCGCTAGGCCTGGGCTAAAATTTCGTTCCGTTCGCGGAAATTGCGATAATTTGACATTTTCCCGTTCCACGGAAAGCGCGAAAATGTAAAAAATTCCGCATTCCGCAGCTTAGCGATAATTTGGTTCTTGCTCGCGCTGTAAAATAATACATTCTCGCGCGCGCGCGATCGCCTTACCTGAATCCCTGCGTTCGCCGACAAGTTTTCTTGATCCGGTCGCGTTCTCCATGAGATGTTGTATTGTTTTTAGCCATTTGCGCTGTCTCGCGACAGTTTGCGCCCGCAGTGACGTCATGCGTCGCGCGATCACGTCTTTCTTCTCGCGATCATGCACCGTGAGACAACTGAAAACAAGTTGGCCACGCCCGCGAGCAACCACATGGGTAAGTTGGCGAGCCGCAACCATGCAGAAAATCTTGCGAACATGCAGGAAAAAAACTTCTGCATCTTCGCGATATTTCCGCATGTTTGCGATAATTTTTAACATTTTCGCGATAATTTGCGAAAGTGGATTTCGCAAATTCCGCCCACCCCTAGTGCGCGCACCAAATGTCCGCGAGCGTAATTCTGATTGGTGGTTAGATGTCAGTCAACATTCGAATCGGTCGAAATCAGGAAGTGTCGGATGCCATTTTGTGTGTGACAGTGAAAAAGAAAGGTCGAGAACGTGAAAAGGGGGCAAGGTAGAGAGTTCCTGACCCACTAGCCTTTGTCAGGATACAGTCAATCTATAACTATATACATAGGTAGTTTATTGTAAAATAAATATATAAAAAATATAATAATACATACATAAATTAGCATTTAAAAAACCTTACAAATTCACTAAAAAAACCATAGGTTTCACACACGTTATAGTTAGAAATTAGCATTTAAAAAACTTTGCAAATTCACTTAAAAAACCATAGGTTTCACACACGTTATAGTTAGGAATTAGCATTTAAAAAACCTTGCAAATTCACTGAAAAAACCATAGGTTTCACACATGTTATAGTTAGCTGGGCATTTCTCTCGTAAAAAACCATTAAAATTCCCCAGTTATAGTTAGTTGAGCTAAATATAACTCGCGCGACCGCAATCCACTGCTGATGACGTCACATATTACATCACTGTATTCACTAAGATACTGTTAATAAGTCAGTTATACAATTAATTTTACAAAAAAAACATCCATTTAGACACTTATTGAACCATTTATTCTTCCATTAACCTTTAGATATACATATATAAAAAATATTTATTTTTCAGAAAGACACATATTCACTGTATGATGTCATCAGTGATGTCATTTGAGATGTCATCAGTGATGTCACTGACCATGTCATAAGTGATGTAATATGTGACGTCATCAGCAGTGGATTGCGGTCGCGCGAGTTATATTTAGCTGAACTAACTATAACGGGGGAATTTCAATGGTTTTTTACGAGTGAAATGTCCAGCTAACTATAACCTGTGTGAAACTGAATATATATATATATATATATATATATATATATATATATATATATATATATCAAAGAAATACCCTTTCAGGCATAGAGTGACGAATTAATTATGGAAAAAAGAAGCAGAGAACTCTACGTAGTTCTCAAGTTTAGGTGGAAAGAAGCTCCTGTATGGAGCACTCTCAACACCAGCGACACTCTAGATCTGCTCACCTCAAATGTCTGTTTTTCTATCAGAATCTTTAAGCATAGGATTAGCACAGTGCCATCCACGCCAAGATAGAAAAGGACAAAGTCTTTTGCCATTTGTACAGCAAAGTCTTTAAGCATAGGACTAGCACAGTGCTGTCCTATGCTCATTTCAGGTTGGCTTGATTTGTATTTTACCAATTCAAAGCTGTAATAATGTGCCTGGAGTGGTAATTGGCTTTTGTCATTTTACAGCTCGGCAAGGACAGCACTGTGCTAGTCCTATGCTTAAAGACTTTGCTGTACAAATGGCAAAAGACTTTGTCCTTTTCTATCTTGGCGTGGATGGCACTGTGCTAATCCTATGCTTAAAGATTTTGATAGAAAAACAGACATTTGAGGTGAGCAGATCTAGAGTGTCGCTGGTGTTGAGAGTGCTCCATACAGGAGCTTCTTTCCACCTAAACTTGAGAACTACCCAGAGTTCTCTGCTTCTTTTATATATATATATATATATATATATATATATATATATATATATATATATATATATATATATTCAGCAGTTCGGACTGTAGCCGTGTCTAAAGTTTCCTATGGAAAATAACATGGAGAAAACACGTTTTAGGACCCCCCTTTTTCTCGGCCCCCGCTTTCAAGATAGGAGCTGACCGGAGCAGGCCATAAGTTTTGAAACTTTCGCGAAGATTCGTCAACTGGCGCCAAAGTTATTGGGAACAAAAAAAAATGAGATTCCTATGAAAACTAGGTCCTAACTATAACTACCTACTGGTGACCGGTAATATATATGTGTGTATATATATTATCTACTGGCGGTCGCCAGTAGATAGTTATAGTTAGGGCCTATTTTCCATAGGAATTCCGCAACATTCTATTGGGAATTTCTTTGGCGCCGATTGACGAATCTTTGCGAAATTCTCCATACTTTTGGCCAGCTCCGCTCCGCTCCTACCCTGAAAGTTTTGTGGTGATTCGTCAAGCAGGGGCCGAGAAAAAAGGGGGGTCCCAAAACGCGTTTTCCCCATGCAATTTCCCATAGGATCTGTTGTCGCAGCTACAGCCCGAACCGCTGAACGGAATGACACCAAATTTGGCAAAGAGGTAGTCCTCAGTTCGGACTCGTGCCTTTTGCATATTTGGTGTGAATCTGTTCAGTAGTTCCTGAGAAAATTAGGGTAAAAAAGTTAGTGATATCTATGGCTGCGGAGGATCCGCGGACCCTACCAGCACCGTACGCGAACCCTCCCCGAACCGAGCGTGCACCCTCCCGATCGCACACTGAATGCTAATTGGCTGTCGAGCGTCTCTCTACATTCGAAGCCAGGAACTGTTGGCGGCCATTTTCTGCCTCAGTAGAAGTGAGGCTGAAGAAGCAAGGGGAATAAGTGCGTAAAACATATAAAGGGGGCAGAGTGGGAATACTATGACCCTCTAGAGGTGCTTAGGGGGTCCCAGAAGGACCCCCTGGGGCCCCCCTTTAAAAAAAAAAAAAAAAAAAAAATGCTGCGAAATGCGCGCACGGTGCGCGCATCCTATCGCGTTGGATGCACGGATTCTCTCGCGGTGGGTGCGCGGATCCACGGCAACTTTTTTTGAAAAACGACAAGAAATCATTGGTTGTATAACAACTTTCTACACTGAAAGGTAGGGTGTATATTTTTGTTTTTAAAGGTATGGTTGTTATTGGTTAACAAAAACTGATTGCAAGGAACATTATATACGATAAGCTGATATGTTGAAAAGTCAAGCACACTTCCTGTCTTGTGTAGGAACATTGTGTGCTGAACTTGTGAGCTCAGTGCAGTGTTCCATGACCTGTTTCTATGGTAACGGGCAGAAGGCAGATTGGGGGAAGGGTTGAAATGTATTTCAGTTGGAAAGGGTTGAAATGTTTAACCAATAGAAATGTGTGTTTGCTTTTGAGTTTATGTGCGAAGGATTGTGATTTGATGTTTACATGTATATGTGTGGAAAATGAAAGGGTAACTTTTCCATTCTTTGCTTTGGCTGAGAGGTGCACAGTGCAGAGATTCTGTAAAAGAAAATATGGTGAGTGATTGATATACTCCTTAATCTACAAAAGAACTTGAAAGATGAGTTATTTAATTGTGAGGGGATGTATATGTACTATTTTGATTTTAATCAGACTAATGTATTTTTCCTGCTAAAGTGTAGGGAGTACTTTTTTTCTCTACAATGTGTGTGCATGTAGAAACCATTCTGGGATTGGCATTTGTGTTTTTCATGTGTTTGTAGAGAGATAACTGTGCAGTTTTTATATGTTGGTAGAATTAGAAACCAGTCATTGCTTATGAATTTGTCAAATTAGTTATGTTATGTTTCTATACTAAAATGAAGTACTACTTCTAGATGAAGAAATGTGTTTTCATATAGTGCAAGGGCTAGTGTTGTTTGTCTAGAATCACACAGTGAGTCTGTGTGCATTTGGGAACCACTGTGCGAGAGAAGCATTTGGTAATATCGTGTATTTGCTGACAGATAAGTGTTTTAAAACCAGTCAGTTTGTCAAGTTTTAGTAGCATTAGAAGACAGTTATGGCTTATGCTTTCATTAAATGAGTGAGGCATTGACAGTAAATTGCAGTCGTGAAATATGTAGATTGTGTGCAGTTCCCTTACCACTTGCACTGTAGTGAATGAGTTTTGGTAAGCTCATAGGGATAGTGGTGCTTGTCTAGAATCACACTGTGAGTTAGTGTGAATTTGGGATCAGTGTGAGAGAATCATTTGGTAACCTCATGTATTTGCTGACAGATAACTGTTTTAAAATCTGTCATGTTGTGAAGTTTTAGTAGCAGTAGAATCCAGTCTTTGCTTATATGTTGATTAAATGAGTCATGCTTTGACACTGATGTGCTGTACTTAAATATGTAGATTGTGAGCAGTACCATTAACTCTTCCAGACTAGTTAATGAGTTTTGATAAACTCCTAGGATAGTGTTGCTTGTCTAAAATCACACTGTGAGTCTGTGTGCATTTGGGTAAGGATTGTGAGAGAAGCATTTGGTAACATCGTGTATTTGCTGACAGATAACTGTTTTAAAACCTGTCATGTTTTCAAGTTTTAGTAGCATAAGAAGCTAGTCTTTGCTTATGTGTTGATTAAATGAGTCAGGCATTGACACTAAAGTGCAGTCGTGAAATATGTAGATTGTGTGCAGTTCCCTTATCTCTTCCAGTGTAGTGAATGAGTTTTGGTAAACTCCTAGGAATACTGGTGCTTGTCTAGAATCACACTGAGTCTTTGTGCATTTGGGAACCACTGTGAGAGAAGCATTTGGTAACATCGTGTATTTGCTGAGAGAAAACTGTTTTAAAACCTGTCATGTTGTCAAGTTTTAGTAGCATTAGAAGCCAGTCTTTGCTTATGTGTTGATTAAATGAGTCAGGCATTGACACTAAAGAGCAGTCGTGAAATATGTAGATTGCGTGCAGTTCCCTTATCACTTCCAGTGTTGTAAATGAGTTTTGGTAAACTCCTAGGGATACTGGTGCTTGTCTAGAATCACACTGTGAGTCTTTGTGCATTTGGGAACCACTGTGAAAGAAGCGTTTGGTAACATTGTGTATTTGATGACAGAAAACTGTTTTAACACTTGTCATGTTGTCAAGTTTTAGTAGCATTAGAAGCCAGTCATTGCTTATGCATTGATTATGTGTTGATTAAATGAGTGAGGCATTGACAGTAAATTGCAGTCGTGAAATATGTAGATTGTGTGCAGTTCCCTTATCACTTCCAGTGTTCTGAATGAGTTTTGAGAAACTCCTAGGAATACTGGTGATTGTCTAGAATCACACTGTGAGTCTTTGTGCATTTGGGAACCACTGTGAGAGAAGCGTTTGGTAACATTGTGTATTTGCTGAGAGAAAACTGTTTTAAAACCTGTCATGTTGTCAAGTTTTAGTAGCATCAGAAGCCAGTCTTTGCTTATGTGTTGATTAAATGAGTCAGGTATTGACAGTAAAGTGCAGTCGTGAAATATGTAGATTGTGTGCAGTTCCCTTACCACTTCCACTGTAGTGAATGAGTTTTGGTAAGCTGCTAGGGATAGTGTTGTTTGTCTAGAATCACACTGTGTGAGTCTGTGTGTATTTGGGAACCACTGTGAGAGAAGTGTTTGGTAACATCGTGTATTTGCTGACAGATAAGTGTTGTAAAATCTGTCATGTTGAGAAGTTTTAGTAGCATTAGAATCCAGTCTTTGCTTATATGTTGATTAAATGAGTCATGCTTTGACACTGATGTGCTGTACTTAAATATGTAGATTGTGTGCAGTACCATTAACTCTTCCAGACTAGTGAATGAGTTTTGGTAAACTCCTAGGATAGTGTTGCTTGTCTAAAATCACACTGTGAGTCTATGTGCATTTGGGTAAGGATTGTGAGAGAAGCATTTGGTAACATCGTGTATTTGCTGACAGATAACTGTTTTAAAACCTGTCATGTTTTCAAGTTTTAGTAGCATAAGAAGCCAGTCTTTGCTTATGTGTTGATTAAATGAGTCAGGCATTGACACTAAAGAGCAGTCGTGAAATATGTAGATTGTGTGCAGTTCCCTTATCACTTCCAGTGTTGTAAATGAGTTTTGGTAAACTCCCATGGATACTGGTGCTTGTCTAGAATCACACTGTGAGTCTTTGTGCATTTGGGAACCACTGTGAAAGAAGCGTTTGGTAACAATGTGTATTTGCTGACAGAACACTGTTATAACACTTGTCATGTTGTCAAGTTTTAGTAGCATTATAAGCCAGTCTTTGCTTATATGTTGATTAAATGAGTCATGCTTTGACACTGATGTGCTGTACTTAAATATGTAGATTGTGTGCAGTACCATTAACTCTTCCAGACTAGTGAATGAGTTTTGGTAAACTCCTAGGATAGTGTTGCTTGTCTAAAATCACACTGTGAGTCTGTGTGCATTTGGGTAAGGATTGTGAGAGAAGCATTTGGTAACATCGTGTATTTGCTGACAGATAACTGTTTTAAAACCTGTCATGTTGTCAAGTTTTAGTAGCATTAGAAGACAGTTATGACTTATGCTTTCATTATATGAGTCCGGCATTGACACAAAAGTGCAGTCATGAAATATGAAGATTGTGTGCAGTTCGCTTACCACTTCCACAGTAGTGAATGATTTTTGGTAAACTCCTAGGTATAGTGGTTGTTGTCTAGAATTACACTGTGAGTCTGTGTGCATTTGAGAACCACTGTGAGAGAAGCATTTGGTAACATCGTGTATTTGCTGACATATAACTAATTTAAAACCTCTCATATTGTCAAGTTTTAGTAGCATTAGAAGCTAGTCTTTGCTTATGCATTGATAAAATGAGTCATGGTTTGACACTAAGGTGCAGTACCATGTACTATTCTGTTCACTGTGGCAGAACTGAAAATTTAAAAGTTTTACCTAAGCACTGTCCTAGGAGTAGTCTGATTATTTAGTCAGTTTCTAAGTACCAAATAGATTGCTTCAAATAAAAGTGTTCTGACATACTATACACTTGTCTTTTACACCTTCAATTCCCTAGTCAGTATCCATACACTTCCAGGAAACATCCTGTCACTTCCTTTGCAGTCCTCTAGAGACCCATTCAACAACATGTACTAATCCATTGACTGTGCCAAAACTCAAACACTTATAAATTCACCTAGACACTCTCTTTCCAGTACTCTAATGATTCAGTCACTGCCTAAGTATTCATGCACTGAGCCAGTTCTTACCACATGGACTACGTCAAACCCATATCCACTATGCATGCAGTCCTCTAACCACCTTCACACTTGTCTTTCACACCTTCAATTCCCCAGTCAGTATCCGTTCACTTCCAGCAAACACCCTGTCACTGCCCGTTGCACTTCTCTAGTGACCCATTCAGCATCATGTACTAATCCATTCACAGCGCCAAATCCTAATAAATTCACCCAGGCACTCTCCTTGCAGTAGTCTAATCATTCAGTCAGTACCCAAGTACTCATCCAGTGACCCAGGCCTTAGTATATGGACTGCTTCAAACCCTTATCCTCTATGTATGCAGTCCTCTAACCACCTACACAATTGTCTTTCACACCTTCAATTCCCTAGTCAGTATCCATACACTTCCAGGAAATACCCTGTGACTCTCTTTGCAGTCCTCTAGTGACCCATTCAGCACCATGTACTAATCCATTCACTGTGCTAAAACCCAAACACTTATAAATTCACCAAGATACTATCTTTGCAGTACTCTAATCATTCAGTCAGTGCCTAAGTATTCATACACTGAGCCAGGCCTTAGCACATGGACTGCTTCAAACCTCTATGCACTATGCATGCAGTCTTCTAACCACCTAGACACTTGTCTTTCACACTTTCAATTTCCTAGTCATTATCCATACAGTCCAGCACTTGTCACTGCCTTTGCACTCCTCTAGTGACCCATTCAGTACCAAGTACTAATCTATTCTCTGTGTGAAAAGCCTAGCACTTATAAATTCACCTAGGCACTCTCCTTGCTGTACGATAATCATTCAGTCAGTACCCAAGTAGTCATGCAGTGAGCCAGGCCTTAGCACATGGACTGCTTTAAATGCCTATGCAGTATGGATGCAGTCCTCTAATCACCTACACTGTTGTGTTTCACACCTTCTATTCCCTAGTTAATATTCATACTCTTCTAGCATGTGAGTCACCAAGTGTGTCTCCCTATAGTACTGTAATAATTTAGTCAGTTAGCATGTAGTCTTTTAGTGAGGTAGGCTTTAGGGCATGAACTGCTTCAAATTAGTATGCACTATGCATGTAGTGTTTTAATGATCGTCACACTTGTGGTTTAGGGCTATAGTTTCATAGTCAGTTTTTATATAAAATGTGTTTGTACAGTAATGGAATAGTATAAATTTGAAAGTTATTAATATACATTTATTTGTGATTCTTTTTTACAGATACAGAACAGGAGTGTTTCTCATCTGTTTGCACTCTTCTCGTGCAAGATTGTTTGTATGAAGGGTCCTTAGGTGTTTCATCATACTTGCCGTGCCGCACAAGTATTTTTTGTTAGGATCTCCTCGTAACAGAACTCTTTGGCAAATCTTGCGAGTGACGAAGGTGGCATTGGTCTTTGTTTGCTCCTTGGAAAAAGTAAAAAATTTCCTCACCACTGAAGAAAAAGGTTGTTTGTGTGGTGCCATCTGCAAAACGTTTTCTTCAGATTCGGTAAATATTTTAAAGCGGCAACATTTACAGTTTTTGTAAGTTAAACTTATAAAATTTTGTTAGCTGTATGTATTTTATATATCTGTGATTTGTTTCTTGTGGTATTTTGTTGAGAATACCATGTTGTTGTTTTTTTAACAATCTTTCTTATTTTCCATGTCTGTCGTCGACATCCATTGTCCCCACAGTAGTGTTCCGCCTTGTTGTTTTTTATTATTGTTGTTACATTTTATTGTTCATATATATGTTAATAAAAAAATAAATTTTGAAAATAGTTTTTCGTTTATATATTTATTATTATAAAAAATTAAGTTTGAAAAAAAAAATAATAACGTTTTTGGTTGTTCTCTTAACTGCTGTGTGACTCTTTCTTGTTCTTATTACTGTTATTTGATGGAGTCCACCATGGTGTTAATTTTTGGGGGACTTATCGCTGGAATACTGGTGATATCTGCAGTTTGCACTAACTTCTGAATAGTGTGTTAGATTTATCTCAACTTTACTTCCGTTAAAGTGCTGATAATGAAATGGAGAGTAGCCGTTCCCGTGCAAAAAGACGCGAGGTGCACCTTTCCGATTTATTCTAAATACTAAAATCCTGTATTGAATTGCACTGAGGTATTGGCTGCAGTTACAGTGTACACACAAAATCTATTAAGAAATCTCATTGTATTTATATTGATTTGGAATAGTGCGTCAAGTGCTGGATCTTGATGAGATACACTGCTCAGTTTGTATATTGTTCTGCACACGAAAAAAATCACATCACAACTTTTACACCAATTGCAATGCGAAACAAATTTCGGCGACAAGACACGTTAGCACCAGGGATTTTACACCTGCTTTCTGCTGGTGTTAAGCAGGACAACTACCTGCACCATGAAAGGGAACACGGCCAAGAGTCACACCAGAACACCCACAGGTACCATAGAGTCAATGAGCATGATACAGGGATACCAATGAGGGACAGAAGACTCATCTCAACAACTCCAGGACCGCCAATGCCCCCAAACCCACATCTTAGTAAGTGTGTCCCTGTGGTCATTGTCCTAGCATGATAGGCACGTGCCCTGCCACATCACAGTGTGCTGTCACCTCAGCGTTGGCAGTGAGCCTGGATGTGTAGCTATGCACGCATCCTCCTGCATGCACAACTGGCGTGTGCTGGTCTGGGGTTCACAGGTCAGTGCAGGGGTGTGCCTATCCGGCAAGGGGAACGGGGTGTCTCGGACATGTCCGTGTACAGGAAGTGCGTTAAGTGTGTCTCTGTGTTCTGGTGTGGTCTGCTACAAGAGCCGCAGCAGTTGATGTTGTAAACTGGCATGCACCACATCCAAACAGCACTGTGATGTTGTAGTTGGAATGTAGCAGGACATGCGCAATAGGCATTACAATGGTGTGCTGTACGAGTGCACGAGATACAACAGCGCACCGTACAAAAGTGTGGGGGCTCTTGGGAGGGAGGTGCAGCCGTTTGGCAACATAACACACAGTAAACTCGACCATGTGCCACATGCTGGGCATCTCATCCATGATGACCACGGTCGCAGACATCCCACAACACCAACGACTGGCCTTTGTACACATCCTGTATGAATGCAGCGTGGTTTTCACTTCTATGCTCGTTCAGTGGTGTGATGTTGGCGGGTTGTGTGACTTGTGTTGCTTGTTGGTGTGTTTCATTTTGGCCATTGTTAGTCTATATGTGTGTTGTACTTAATTGTGCATGTGTGCCATTCTGCCCATCTCCCTCCCTCCCCCCACTCCCTGCTTCTTCCTCTTCCTAGTGCTGTTGTGTCTATAATTTTGTTGCTGCACACATAAATACATGTAAAGAATAAATTAGAATAGTTCCTTGATTCTTTTAGGTTTCAAAACTTCTCTATTGGTTTCTTTTTAATTTTCCATATGAACCGTTTTTAAAATATTGAACAACACATAGAAGTCAGAAGTGCAACGTATTCTATCAACACACTTTCTAGAACATTCTACAACACGTGCAGGTTAAAAGTTCATCAATTTTTTAAAACTTAATGATATTTTTTTGTAACATTTTCTTGAATATTTAACAACACGTGCAGGTTAAAAGTTGGCGATTGTTTTAAGTTCGAACAGTGCCTTTCAAATGCAAGTAGCAGGTGTGGTTGATCTGAGCTAATTTTATCCTTTGATATGTACTCCACGTTGAAACTGCTTTTTCTTAACCAATCACAAAGATGCTTTTCCACAAAACTAATGTGCACCCTACTTTTAAAAAAGAATGCTTTTCATGATATCTTCAGAGATAAGTTATAAATAGGAATTAGCATTTAAAAAACTTTTGAAATTCACTGAAAAAACCATAGGTTTCATGCACGTTATAGTTAGGAATTGGCATTTAAAAAACCTTAGAAATTCACTGAAAAAACCAAAGGTTTCAGGGGCGTTATAGTTAGCTGGACATTTCCCTCGTACAAAACCTTAGAAATTCCCCTGTTCTAGTTAGTTCAGCTAACTATAACTCGCGCCCCCGCAATGCACTGCTGATGACGTCACATATTACATCACTCATGACATGGTCAGTGACATCACTGATGACATCTCAAATGACATCACTCATGACATCACTGATGACATCATCCAGTAGGTATGTGTTTCTGTACAGGTGATCAAGGCCGCTTGTACGGCCGAAACGCGTCTTGACATCTTGATAAGGAAATAAATACACTGTTGGTATAACAAGTGGTCTGCGCCCGTGATTTTCAAAACAGGAAAAGGTTTACGAGCTGTTTCAGTTATTACCGGTATTTGGCTGCCGCCGGTCTGCAGACCCCCTCCTGGATAGAGGCTTCGCCGCAAAGCAGCTGACTGCCTACGAGGTCGCCGAGCGGATACCGCCACAGGCTTGTGGTGAGTGACGGCGGGGACCCCTGGGGCACTTTGTGGAGTCCGGAGAAGGAGACAGGCATAGCCCCTCGGAACCCAATCAAGGAACTAGTGCTTAACCGGGTGAAGCGAGAGGCGTTACATAGTGCTCCCCCCGCTGGTTGGTGGGGCCGCGTGGCTGAGCAGGCACGCAGGGGGAGAGAAGAACAATGAAGTCAGCCTCGGCACGCGGGTAAGATCAACATTGGGGCTTTTCGAGTAGGGAGGAATACCCACACTGAGGGAAGCAGAGGCGTATGCGGGAAAGGCTTTTTCCGCACGCATGATAAGGTCCCCAGTGTGTATTTAACAGTTGGGCATTTTAAACCCGTTATCAAAGATGTCGACTGACGTGCGCAGAGCCCGTGAGCTTGCTGCCGATGAGATATTTTCTGATGCTCTTGAAAATGAGGCAAATAAATGAACGGAGGCACAGAAAGAAATAAGTAAGGAGCCTACTGGTCTTAAGGAACAATTCAAATTATTGGAAAAGCTGAAAAGGCAAGAAACAGCTAAATGGTGGGAGGCTCGTTCCCTAAAAAGATACTTAGACGTAGGCAGGATTCCAAGGGGGCTACGCATTTTGCTAGCCCCAAGCTATGAGACACCCAATCCCCTGATGATGGCCGAATGGGGAGAGTGCAACCTGGAATCCTCGAGGCGCCTAGTCCAGATCCTTGTTAAGTATGCAGAAATAGATGGGGAAGATCTACAAGCAAAAATAGATGCCCAGGAAGCATACATTAAGCAACAAGGAAATGTCCCTCAACAGGAAGCTAAGTTGAGGGAAGAAATGAATAGTAGGCTCAGCAAAGAAGAAGAAAAAATAAAAGCAAGAAAAATATGGAAGTTTAAAAGAGACCGTGATGACTATGCGAATGGCCAGATTTTTACTTTTTCTCGTCGCTATGATTCTCTGAGAGTGGCAACTGCCAATAAAAGAAATGATGGGGAAAAAGTGACTCAGAGAGAACGAGTTGAGCTTTCCTCACCGTCTAGCTCGGCACTGGAGAGTGAATCAGACAATGAAGGTGCAAGAACTGCTACGGGAATTAAGCTGACGGTGGGGGAAGAGTTGGATGTTTTAAAACAAGGAAGAAGGGAAACATTGAGGCCAAGACCACAAAACACAATGACACAATAAAATGCCAAAGGAGACGGGCCAGACACCGGGCGAATAAACAACGGCGAGCCAAGGAAACGAGGTCGAGGGCGCTCCCGGAGATATTAAAAACAGAGATTGATGAATATAAAGCCCAGGAGGTCAAATCTATTATCAACTTAGGGCAAACGCAGTTGACCAAAGCAGAGAATCAACTATTAAGCCTGGGCTTAAGTTTCTGTACTGAATCAAATTTTCAATATACTCGAACAAGGGCGGATGTTTACCTATTTATTAGGAAATTGAAACTCAAAAAACTTCATATGCAAAAACCAGAAATTGAAAAGGATAACAAGTTGGTAGGTACAATCAATCCATCCGGTTTGCTAGTATCTGACCTGGCATTGTACAATGATTTGCATCAATTGGAATCAGGTGGTGATAATGTGGATTTGACCTCAGTGCTTGATCAGAAAAAACCCGAAACACCTTTTAAACCCAAATCCAAATTCATCCCAATTTCCTCACATGATGGCTTGGATACTTTCAGTGAGCATTTGGTAGCCCAACTGAAGAAACTAACACATGCCAGTTATGCAGTAAAAAAGAGATGATATTTTAATCAACGAGCAATTCAAACAATTGATTTCAAAATTACAAAAAGCGGACCTAATAATTCGAAATTCGGATAAAGGAGGGAACATTGTTCTTTGGCCCACAGCAGAGTACCTTAAAGAGGCCCATAAGCATTTAGATGATGCAGTATGCTACAGTAAAAGCACGCCTTTAAGATACAAGCATGCACAAGAGATATTATTTAATAAACTACTGGCATGGAAAAGCTTGGGTATTTTAAGTTTGTAAGAATTTAAATTCATCAAAAAAGAACATCCTTTGGTTCCTTATATCTACTTTATCCCCAAAGTCCAAAGAAATTTGACTGCTCCTCCAGGCTGACCAATAATAGCAGCCTGTGATGGTCCTCTTGAAAATATGTCGCGGTATATTTACTTTTTTTTGCAGGAAGATATGAAAAAGTTAAATTCTTATATCCAGGACACAGGAGATTTCCTCAAAAAGATTGCTAATCTAACTTGGAGTGAGGATTATCTACTTGTAACCCTAGACGTTTGTTCCTTATACACTTGCATAAAACACCAAGATGGACTTAGAGCAGCCGAATTTTATCTAAGTACTAGACAATTGGAATATGCTGAGCACACAAGAATGCTATTGAATATGCTATCTTTCTGTTTGGAAAATAATTTATTTTTGTTTAATGGACAGTTTTACCAGCAGATACGAGGAGTAGCGATGGGTGCCAGCTTCTCCCCCAGCTATGCTTGTTTATTCATGGGCTGGTGGGAGGAGCTGGTAGTCAGGCGTGAACATGCATATGCCTTTACTCAAAATGTGGTCTCCTGGTTCCGCTATATTGACGACCTTTTTCATTATTTGGAAGGGATCAAAAGATAGTGTGTTGAGCTTTGTTGATGAAATTAACTGTAATGATCTTAATCTCTCTTTTACCTGTAAGATAAGTAAGGATTCAGTGACATTTTTAGATGCACAGGTTTCAGTATTTAATAACATTTTAACAACTACCCTTTTTAGAAAACCCACGGCAGGCAACACATTACTCCATGCCACCAGTTCCCACCCACCGCATCTAATATGGAGTACACCCTACGGGGAAAAAATCCGCATTAGGCGCATTTGTAGTAACACTGAGGATGCGGAACTAAAACAAAAGGAAAGCATGATGAGGTTTTTAGCCAGGGGGTACAGTTATGAAGTAGTGGAAGCTGCAATGAAAAAGTCCCAGTTAAAACCAAGAGAGGAACTCTTGGAATATAGAAAGAAGTCTTAGATTCCAATAGTGAACCTGTACGTCTTATTCTTACATTCTCCAAACAAGAAAGGGAATTGAGGAGCATTATGAGAAAAAATTGGCACTTTATACGGGAAGATCCAGTAATAGGTGACCTGATGCCCTCAAATCCAGCAATTACCTTTCGTAAATCAAGAAGTATGGGCAACATGCTAACTGATAATAGCCAAGAGAGTTTTAAAAAGCAAACATGGTTACCAACAAGAAAGGTTTTTTTTTAATGCTCTACCTGCAAGGCCTGCCAGTTTGGTACGAACACTAAGACATACTGCACAGCATTTACAGATAGACAAAGGGAAATCAAACAACATTTAACGTGTAAAATGGATTATTGTGTGTATGTCTTAGAATGTGACTGTCCTTTAAAATACATTGGAAGTACCAAACTGGCAGTGCATAAACGTATTCTGCAGCACTTAAGAGCTATAAACAATAAAGATCAGAACTACCCTGTAGCCAGACATTTCGAGAAAGTACACAGTAGCAACCCCAAATGCCTCAGATACTATGCCATAGAATCAGTTCCCCAAAAACGAAGAGGGGGCAATCGAGAGGCCACATTACGCCGTTTGGAAACACAATATATTTTGGAGTTTGATTCCAAATGGCCAGGGGGTTTAAATGCCACAGAGGATCTTTACACCTTTCTATGATCTGTTTGTAGGTCCATGTTTCTATATGAATCTAAGATGACTACAGTTTAACTTGGGACAGCTTATCATGATTTTTAGTGATTGGTTTTAAGGATACTGATAGGTAGTAATTTTTATGTACCTAGTGTCTTTTTTATTGATCATTTTAAATATGTCACAAGTTTTATGTTGTTTACTGTGTTATATCTTTAAATGCATTGTACTGCATTTCAAATCTGGCGTATCTGTTTTGCACAAGCCCCTTCGGTTGGAACCCCAGTAATTACCATAAGAAGTAATTAATCTGATCATTACTGTCCAATTCATTAGTGGTCATTATTTTTCTTCCTTCTCTTTTGTTGTTCTATGCCTAACCTGCTAATGACTTCCTCTTTTGCACTTCTAAGCATCAGTCACTTTTTTGTTCACTTTGTACTGTAGCACTTATGCACTTTGATAGAATAACTATTTAGAGTATAGTGTTGGACTTTTTGTGAGTTTAGATAATGAAATTAATTGTCTTTCAATACTTTTATGACACGGGTAGGTGAGCACGAACTGGAATGTTCAATGATGTGGAATGTATTGTTAACTGTTATTCAAAATAACCAGGATGGTGATATTTTAGAAATACTAATTGTATATACAAGTGCATTGAAGCCGTCATATATAAATGTATATACGATTCTGTCTAAGCATTAGCCAAAACAAATACTATTCAATGTAAATTATTTACAATGTGAGAATACTGCATTTGATTGACCTGTAGTATGTTTTCCATGTCTATGGATATTCCAAATTAGCACTTGCACTTTAAATATGGGATCTTCTATAGCGCGTGGTCAGGTGATCAAGGCCGCTTGTACGGCCGAAACGCGTCTTGACATCTTGATAAGGAAATAAATACACTGTTGGTATAACAAGTGGTCTGCGCCCGTGATTTTCAAAACAGGAAAAGGTTTACGAGCTGTTTCATATATATATATGTATATATGTATTTATATAGATCTATTTGGATGTATATATATATAGTATGATATAATTGATAACTATCTTACTTTATATTTATATTTTTATGTTTTCAATTTAGCACTACAAAAACATGTGTGGGTGTCTGTGTATATTCACTGAAAAAAACAAAGGTTATAGGGACATTATAGTTAAGCTCAGATTTCCCTCATACATAAGCAGTGAAATTCAGAAGTTCTAGTTACCTGAGCTAACTATAACTTATGCCCCAGCAATGTACTGCTTATGACCTCACATATTGCATCACTCATGACATGGTCAGTGACATCACTGATGGCATAACTGATGACATGTCAAATGATATCACTGCTTTTTTAGAATTTGGGAGGTGATGGTCTCCTAGGCTGGGTGTTCTGTGCCGCCCCCCCATATTTTTTCTGATTAAGCCCCAGGGAGGTGGCGGTTACCGGGGTTGGGGGGGGTCTGAGAGGTGCCCTCATTTAATAAGTAAAGAAGCCCCGGGTATGTGGTGGTCCCCAGGGTTACATTAAACCCCGTAGTTTTCCTGATACCTAGCCCCTTCCCATGCTGCTCTTGGCAATCATCACGGCCTCTCTGTGGTGCAGTGTTTTCATTAATGCTGGACCAGCACTTTCATCAGGGTTGCATTGTCTCTCATGCCAGGGTGTTATGTGCGACGGACCGCTAGGTGGCAATGTGGCACTATTCATAGGGCCCGCCAGCTTTGCAGACACTTTGAGCCTCGTAACTTCCTCAGGTGCCATAGAGGCAGGTGACAGCATTTACGCACAGGGGGGCGGCCTTAGACTGACTCGCACCACGTCCCACGAACCAAAATGCACAGCCACTCATTCTGTTATGTTCACTGCCAGGGGTGAAGTCTCGGGTCACTGCTAGCTCTCTTTCACTCCCAGGCAGCTAGTCTTTGCAATCTCTGAGCCACGTTGGGAGAACCTCAACTTCTTCGCAGGCTGGTGCTACGGGGCGAGAGGCCGCTAAGTGTCACTGCAGTTACTTTGTAGGCCGCTGCAGGAGTGTCGCTCACACGAGCATTGCTGAGCTTCAGGTGTAGGGTGTTCAGACTTTATGGGCAGAGTTGTAGCAGCATGTGTGCACAGTTGAGGTTGCTTCATAAGTCACGGTGAACCATATACTCAGTCAGTGGCACTGCAGCCACATGTATGGGTGCCATGGCAGCCTTATAGATGCTGCAGGCATGTCACAATTGACAACCGGGGCGCCTCTCATCCATGCCGGCCCCACTGGTGTCTTGCATGCGACGGCACTCTTCCTCACCAGAACAGACAGGGGCAGGTGGAGGCAATTAGTCTGCATCTGAGCAGGTGGGGGGCATATACAGTTATAGGCCCTGCCGTACATTGAGAGAAGGTATGGGCACATCACCCATACACACAAGGCCCTCCATGGCACCGGACCAGCATACCTGAACAGCCAACTCAAATCCATGCACCCCAAAGGACCCTACAATCAGCCCAACTCTACTACGCCATGTTCCCCCGCACCAGAAAGATCAGATCGGGAGGCCGCTCCTTCTCCTTCCTCGTGGCCAAAGCCTGGAACACCCTTCCGCTCCACCTCAGACAGACAACATCGCTCCCCATCTTCGCAAGAAACCTCAAAATCTGGCTCTTCGACAGACCCCCTCCTTGATGAAATGGATCCTGCACCACCCCTACCCCTAGCGCCTTGAGACCCTTACGGGTGAGTAGTTGCGCTTCACAAACTTCTGATTGATTGCTTTGTTGGAGCAGACCCCTCCTCCACATACGGCAGCGGGGCATCAGACTGTTGGAGGTGAACGGTCCCCTCTCTCTCACCTTGGGGCCATTAGGTACAGTGGGCAGCCTGTGGGGCATTGCCTGAGGAAGCCTTCGGACCCCTCTCTGGGTGGCCGTGTTCTTGCCCTGTTCTGCCACTGGCACTGCAATGCAGGCAGTAGGTGCAGGGTCACCTTGGGCTAGGCTTCCCCACAAGGCCCAGCACAGAGGCAACCAGCATGCACGCAGGGTCAGACCAGCTCGTCGCCATTGTAGAGTAGTTTTAAGGCCCAAATACTTGCAAATAAGGAACGCACACACAGTAGTATGGTACTGGTAAACTGGCCTCGAGCACATTCGTGCCAGCTCTTTTATTAGCAACCCACGTCACTCGTGACACCTGGGTGGGTGTATTGGCCAGCCTTCAAAGAGTGGCTGGTAAACTGGTGACTGCTGAGACACAAGAACCTGTCCAGCAGGACACTACAAGTATTGGGATTGAACAAAAGAGATGACATCATATTAATCCACATCTGCAAACGTATAATTTTCTTGCATATAGCTATGTGGCACAGTAACACACTACATGCCATGAAGTGTAAGATTTGCTTTAGCAGTTAAATACATAGGAAAATATACTAGCTTGAGTGTTTTATACTAATATTAACCCTGGGCGTTACACTACGCTTCGCCCACGTAGTGTACGTAGCGCTGCCTGCTTCGCAGTTTTCGAAGTAGGCGAAGCAGGCAGCGCTACGCACACGCCAGGGTGAAGCGTAGCTGCCTGCCGCCCACCACCCGCCTCCCGCCCACCCTCCTTTTAAATCATCTCGTGCATGTTAAATAATTCAAAGTAAAGAGACTTACCTGAAACGCGGCATCTCCGGGGCTCCCTCATCCTCGTTTTCAACTTCTTGTGACAAATGCGCATGCGCGGACGCCCGCGCATGCGCATTTCTTGCGAGAAATGCGCGGGCGTCCGCACATGCGCATTTGTCACAAGAAGTTGGAAACGAGGAAGAGGGAGCCTCGGAGACGCCGCGCTTCAGGTAAGTCTCTTTACTTTTAATTATTCAACATGCAGGGTATTATTTAAAAGGAGGTTGGGCGGGAGGCGGGCGGCGCGTAGTGGGGCTACGCGGAGCGCGAGAGTGTGCGTAGATTTGGGCACACTACGCGCTGCTTCACGTAGCCCCACTACGCCCACTACGCCCACCCTTAACTAATATACTAATGTACTGTTTTGCACAGAATAAACATCTAGGTGGATCAATACTAATGACATGAGAAGAAATTTGATTATGTCTAACATATATGGATATGTTGAAACCTATTACCATTAAACAGGAAGACCTAATCTTAATTGCCTTGGCCTAGAGTATGCATCAATATATTCAACAATCAAACATGATCAAAAGACATCACTTAACCTAAAGTCAAGATGCTAGGCTTCTTATGTGATTCCTCCATGAGCATGAGTAGCCATGTTGGGAAGTTAGACCAATTGCAGCTATTGTTACCTGCTCCTCTTTGCTCATGTACTCTGTATCTGGAAGAGTCTTTACTCGCTTGGAGAGCAACAAGTCTGACAATTTACTTTTGCATACACCGTGCGTGGGAAGGCTTGCAACTCAAGAGACATATACGTGATATAGTTGTTAAGAATTTGTTTTCCACTGTTGCCTTTAATCTGAATCAATTATAGTAATATATGCAGCAACAGAGTGGACATGGACCTGACTTCACCCCAGCATTTCTGACATTTTAGAGGTACCAGTTTAGAATGTGATTGACGGTGTCCCAGCACAATTAGACTCCGCAATCATTAGCCTGACACGCGACTGACTGGACCTATGTGTCTCTCAGGGTATGATATGCAAAGACAATGTATCCCTGTGCACACAATGTAGACAATGTTTTTAAACATTAATTTCGGCGCTCCTTGTGACCCACGGAGTCCGACCGTGGCAAGAAATTGTAGAGAATGTGGTGGGGAGTGTCTCAGGGTATGATACCAGAACATCATAACCAAAATATCCTCTGACAGAAATATTGTGTTCTAAATGTCATTTACAACACATGTCCCCTCGGAGTTAAAAAGAAAATATTCTACAATAATGACATAAACAATATTTAAGGCACAATATTTCCGTCAGAAGATATTATTTCTAACATTCGTCTGTAGTATTCTGACATACAGCAATCATCAGTGTAGGGGTTCTGATGGCTCACAAAGTAAATGACACAAGGAGAAAATGAGCTATCAACACATACTGCCATTTCTTTTGGGCATTAAGGGATTTACTTTTCATTTTGTTGATGTCCTCAGAGGACAACATTCATAGATGATCATACTGGGGAGAAAAAGAGCAGAAGTCAACACAGTTGCAGTGGAGACTAGGTGTCATGGACATGACATCCTTATGCAATTCGATAAAAATTGAATGGAGGTTCCTCATAGGGTACCTTAATCAAATCACAAAGTACTTCAGTCTCTGCAATAGGAGACGCGTAAAGTTGGAGATGGTATAATGACTGGAAATGGGGTGTAATGGAGACATATGTTAGAATGCAGAAAAAAGAGGGGCAACTACTGGCTGTACCTCGCTTTCAGGACATCATTGAAGTGCACTCTTATTCCCCTCACCATAGCAACTGATACTGCTGGTATTGGTACCTCTGAGAGCAGAGTTACTACGTCTTAGAAGTGAGACCAAGAGTGTTCCCTTTAAAAACCACACTGAGGAACATGGTAGTTTCACTCCCAAGTGCCCCAGAAATGTGTCATTTTCCATGACATTCCACCCAGAGCCACTACCTTCTTGCAGCCAATGAATTATTCATCTGAAATACAACAGGTCTGCAGAGTTAAGGCAAATCTTGTAAAATCATTTTGTTATGTTATGTTATGTTAGAACTATATTTCTTGAGCGCACGGCTACCCAGAACGGGTGTCCCGGCGCTTTGGCAGAGAGTCCTGAACACAACCAAGAAAAACCCAGCGGCAGAAACACTGTAGGCCCACTGGTTAGGCGGAGAAGAGGAGCGTCTTGAGCTCCTTTCTAAAGGCCAGAAGATTGTTAGCCTTGCGGAGTGACAGAGGGAGCTCATTCCACAAACTGGCCGCCATAAACTGGAAAGACCGGCCTCCCATCCGCACGCGTTTGATCACTGGTACCTCCACTTTAGCCAGGCCAGCAGACCTCAAACTCCTCCGGGGAACGTAGAGAGCAATCCGCTTCCTGAGGTAAGCTGGGCCAATGCAGTGGAGGGCTTTAAACGCCAACGTGAGGACCTTGAAACTAATTCTGCTAGGGATAGACAGCCAATGCAGCCTACCGCGCAGTAGAGAGGCACTGGCTCTCCGTGGAAGGCCAAAGATGGCTCTGGCCGCCGAGTTTTGGACAACTTGCAATCTGGATACCAGATATTTAGGCAGACCAGAGAAAAGTGCGTTAGCGTAGTCTAAACGCGAGCCCACAAGTGCTTGCACGATGTTCTTGCGATATTGAAGGGAAAGCAGTGGGAGAAATTTCCTCACCATCTTCAAGATACCGAAACATTTCCCCGCCAGGCCCGTGATGTGGGGACGAAAAGAAAGACTGTCGTCAAATACCACACCCAGATTTTTTACTTGGGCAGATGGTTTCTCAGGGGGGAACATGTCGGAAGGCCACCACGATTTCCAGCCAGGGTCCTCAGCGCAGCCAAAAAAGAGCAACTCGGACTTATCCGAGTTACATTTCAGGTTCTGGTGCTGAAACCATGCAAAAACAGCACTCAGGCAGTCTCTGATTCTGTCGCCATTAAAAACCTCTCCCTTCCTGCAGGTAAACAGGAGCTGGGTGTCATCAGCGTATGAGATGACCCGGGCTCCAAATGCCTCAGCGACCTTCGCCAAAGGGGCCACATAAATGTTAAATATGGTGGGGCTCAGGATGGATCCTTGAGGCACCCCCACCTCTAGCGAAGGCATTTCCGCGGAGAACGGAGGAGCCCAGATCACCTGCCGACGGTCGGTTAAGAAGGATTGAAACCAGTCCAACACCGTCCCCCGCAGACCTACCTCCCTGAGTCTTAGGAGGAGGCCGGCGTGTGGGACGGTGTCGAATGCCGCCGACAGGTCCAGCAAGACCAACATAGCCTTTCCCCCAAGATCAAGCATTTCCCTGATGGCGTCGGTCACCTCCACAAGAGCTGTCTCCGTACTATAATTGGCACGGAAACCAGATTGGGAGTCATGCAGCAGTTTGTTATTCTCTATAAAGGTGGTAAGAGTATGCTGAACATGTTTCTCCGCCACCTTCGCCAGAGCAAGGAGGAGGGAGATTGGTCTATAGTTGGCCCACTGTAAAGGTTCGAGCAGAGGTTTCTTAATGAGCGGGAGAATAAGAGCATGCTTCCATTCTTTAGGGACCACTCCAGAACTCAGAGACATGTTGAGCAAGGGGTTCAGCAAGTTGTTAATAGCTGGTGCCACCGAGCTCAGGCATTTAGCCGGACACGCATCCAAGGGGGATCCAGATTTCAGCCGGGAAAGCAGTTCCAGAGAGGACTCGCAGGATAGCGGGGGGAACGTCGAAAGAGTGGGCGCCAGCTCGGCTGCAGCGGATGGAAGGACCTTCAGATCACTTTCCACAGCTGCAGCCACTTCCAGGGACCCCACCCGATCGAAAGAGTCCTGAATCCTACGGATCTTGTCCACAAAGAAGTCAGCAAGCTGCTTGATCCACTCCTCAGTATGGGAGTGAACCCTAGCGGCCGCCACCGGCTCTACGAATTCCTTCACAATTCGGAATAGTTCCCGGCTCGTGTTATCAGCCTGGTCTATTCTATGCTCGAAGTAGATCTTTTTAGCTTCGGCAATCTGTCTGTGATAGGATTTTATCGCACCCCTGTACTTCAGTTTCTCCTCAGGCGCATATCTGCGCCGCCAGAGCCTTTCAGATCTTTTGCAGTCCTGGCGCGCTTTTCGCAGAGTAGCAGTGAACCAAGGAGCGGAATCCTGGCAGGGGGCTGTCCTGACCGGTTTCCGAGGGGCAAGCTCCTCGAATCTTGTCCGAAGCCAGTCCTGGACTAGCGGCAGGTCGACTTCTAAGTTCCCAGTCGTAATGCAAGGATGTGCATGGAGTGCGTCAGCGAGCATATCAGCTGACACCAGGTGAAAGGCTCTAGCTTGACGAGACCCGTCCTTATGAGCTCTTTGACTCGTCTGGTGCTCAGCTAACAACACGAAATTAATTAAATAATGGTCGGACCATAGAACCGGCAAAGGGGAGGACACCTTAATTGGCACAGTGGAAAAGATTAAATCCAACGTATGCCCTTTCACGTGCGTTGGACTATCGATGAAAGAGGTCAGTCCGAGCATCTCGGTAATGTCCCGTAATTTAGATGCATCGGCGTCAGTTGTCGAGTCCATGTGCAGATTTAAGTCGCCCAGCAGTACACAGTGTGCCGAGCGCACACAGGGTACTGACAGTGCCACCTGTAGATCCTCGAAAAACGAGCCTAGAGGCCCTGGGGGTCTATAGATCAAAATTCCTGTGCAGGTATGTGAAGCCGACAGCTGGAGACTAAAGCCCAGAGCTTCACAACCAGCGGTATTATCTACAGGATAAGAGGTGCAGACAAGGGACTTAACAACTAAGGCCACCCCACCACCTCTGCCTCCAGTTCTATCCCTCCTTAAGATGGTGAAGTTGGGGGGAAGGGCACTAGCGATGTCAGGTTCCGAGCCAGCCCCCAACCAAGTCTCTGTCAAAAAAAGACAGGAGATTTTCGAGAGCGTAAGGAGGTCCCAAATTTCCATGGAATGACGCGCCAAGGATCATCCATTATTGGCTGAATCAGGAGTACCAGAGACTTTGTCATGAGCCCCTTAGTATTTAGCATGCTCTCCATCCACTTAACTGCACCACCATTGTCTGCACCATTTTGTTTCAACATTCTTTTGAAAGTGAGGAGATGTATTGAAATAGTTGAGCAGCTAAATGAAAAAGATATGTGCCTCCTACCATTTCCCTTGTCAGTGACTATTGTTCATTTACATGCTAGAATAACCCAGGACATTGGTTCAGGTGGCATCCAGAACTTGACTCTGGGCTTATGATCCCACACAAAAACAAAGTCAGAAATATGGGCAGGAAATGCACTTCAATTTGTTATTATCGTTGCTTCTTTGTCTCCACTGGCACTGGTACCCAAGGTGCTGATATGGGATTGGGCAACCACAAGATGCTTATTCTCATGGGAGTCAGAGTGCAACTGGTGTTGTGGGATACATGGCAAATTCCATATTTTAGTGTTTGGCCCCTTGATGAAGATCATCTTGCAGAGGCGAAGCATGAACTGCTAAGCTTTCTACAGCCACTTGAGTGTGATTTTTTTTTTTTTTTTTTTTTTTAAACCTTTATTGTGCACATTTATGTCGTCTTACAACGCACAGTCACCGTCCAGGTGGTAAAGCAGTTAAATAAAGTGTACATCTCCAGATATGAGAACACAGCCATTTAGCCGACAACCCGGAGGTCCGGCGGCATTGTTCAGGATGACATGCGCGCAGAAGGGGGGGTGTGTGCGTTGTGAAGGGAGTAGGCGCGGAATGTTACGCATGTGCTTTTTAGTTTTAGAGGTGTCTCAGGTGCATGCTATCAACTGTAGAGGATGGCGCTGTGATCTAGCCCACTCCACGGCTATGCCGGCTGCCACCCAAGCCCCAAGCCAGTGACCCAGCGGACGTCGCCATGTCCCCAGAATGTAGAGGCCTCTGGGTGGTCGAACGCCAGCAGCGCGCTCAGAGTGCGGGCCGAAGCGCGGCAAGGATAACCCAGTATAGCTCACAGCTACACATATGGCAGCGCATAGAGCTGGCGAGCCTGGTATGCAGCATCATAGTCCTTATCTATCCCGTGTGTGCATAGCAAGAATATGTGCTAGGGTTAAGGTCATAAACTCAAACAGGGCTGAGGGGGAGAGGGGGAGTGAAGGGGGGGGGGGGGGAGATCGGTCTGCGGCAGAGCAGGAGGGTCATTGGCTGTCAGGCTGGGCTCGGCAGGGCCGCGCGACGTGCGCGGGGAGTCGCAAGTCAGGAGAGGGGAACAAAAGAGACAGAGGGCTTTCAGGGAGGTCGAGACTCCCTAGTGTCCGCGTCCGCACCCGCCCACCAGTTTCCCCAGGGCGTCAGGGGCAAGCAGGGGCAAGGGGGGGGGGGGGAGATAAGAGTCGTCCTCCCAGCAGCCCCAGGGCCGGCGCTGTCCCACCAGCGGAGGTGCAACATATCTCAGGGATTCAGGTTATCCCCCTATCCCGGCAGGCCCTCTGGAATGTCCCAAGGAGAGCGTCCCAGAGGTGTGCGATGGGGAACTTCCGGAGCCCTGCCGTTTCCTCGCGAAGGAGCACCGCGCTCTCTGCTTGCGCCCAATTAACAAAGGAGGCTCTCCAGTGGCGTACGTGCGGGGAAGCTGCTGCCTTCCAGTGCTTGGTAATCATACGTTTGGCCGTGATAAGACCCATGTCCCAAAAGCGTGCCTGCACCTTATTGTCTTTTGTGCGCCTGTAGAGTCCTAGAATGCATGCTTCCCATGTGTGCGGGAGCCGCCCATTCGCGCCGTACGAGCAGTGGCAGCACCGTGCCCCAGTATGCCTGTATCTCCGGGCAGTGCCATAGCATGTGTAAGAGATCCGCTCCCGGCAAGGAGCATCGCGGGCAGGTTGCGTCTGTCCTCGCGAAATATCTGTTAATTTTATCAGGGGTGAGGTATGCGCGCTGTAGGATGTAGTACTGTATAAGTTTAAAGCGGGGGTTGCGTGGGACGTTCGTTGGGCCGGCCAGTATCATCGCCCATTCCTTGTCCGCCCAGTCTCTTCCCCTGTCCGTCGCCCAGCGCTCCCTCAATGCCGTTGTGGATGGCTGCGAGTGCACCTGTAGTGCCTGCGCCAGCCAGTGTACGACGTGCGCGCCATGGCCCATAACGTGTAGGTATTGCATGAAGGTATGCATCGGAGGCTCATCTGTCATGTCACCCCAGGAAGCCGTGAGTGTGTGTAGAATGGAAGCATGTAAGAGGAACTGCCCCGCCGGGAGGGTCGAGTCTTCAGACAGGTTGGCGAACGTGAGCAGTGCGCCATCAGCATATAGATCGCTCAGCGTGGCCACTCCCGCTTGGTCCCAGCCAGCTAAGTGAGTCTCCGTGAGCGGCCCCGTCGGGCTGGGCATACCCAGAAGTGGTACGCTAGGGGCATATGGTTTCGTAGCGCGCGTGAGGCGAAGGCTCCTCAGAAAGCATCTGCGCGCCACTGCCAGGTAGATCTGGGAGGGGCAGGGTGCGCGGGTTATCGGATGGAACAGTGCATTAATGTGCGTTTGCGTCCATGTAGCTATATGTGTGGCCGTGTCTTCGAGGTGTTTGCCGCTCAGCCATCCCGCCACCCATTGCATCTGCGCCGCAAGGTAGTACAGCTCCAGGTTAGGAACCGCCAGACCCCCCGAGTCTGTGGGCATATATAATTTAGTCAGCGCCACTCGTGGCCTTCCCTTGTTCCAGATGAGTGAACGGAGCAGTGCCTCTAGGTCGCGAAAGAGCCTGACGGGCACATACAGAGGCATGTTCGCGAAGTAGTAGAGGAGGCGAGGTAGCACGATCATTTTGGTTAGCGCCACACGGCTGGGCACGTTCAGGGGTAGGGTATTCCAAAAGCCAATTTGCGCTCGGATAGAAGCGATCGCTCTGCAAATGTTCCCTTCCAAGACATCCGCCGGTGTGCGGTAGATTTGGATCCCGAGGTATCGGAAAGTGGTGGGATGCCATTGTAGCCTGTCCCCTCCCAGCCGGATGTCACATTCCTGTACGTCAGGGTTAAAGGGGTACGCCCCCGACTTGGCCCAGTTAACCCTGAGGCCCGATATTCCTTCAAAAGTGCGGAAAACGCCAGCGAGGGAGGCAGGGATGGCGGTTATGTCCCTGACGTACAGTAGCAAATCGTCTGCATACAGTGACACGGCGTGTATTCCATCCGCCAGCGGGATTCCCCATTCCAGTACAGCCACTTGAGTGTGATATGCCTTATTTTAGTTTTAGAGATGTCAGATATTCAGCAAATTCCTGTTATGAGCTATTGTAATGACACCATGGGTGGTATTGCTTAGTTCAGCTTTTAGACGACTCCATTAACTCAGATGACTATAGATGCTCGGTGTAGTCACCAATCATCATCAAGAGGTCTCTGCCATCTGGCACATTGCATAAGTCCTTTTTTTTGTGTGCAGATTTATATAGCGCTAACTCGACCCGAAGGTATTGATTGCAGTGCTTTACACAAGCACCAGTTAAGTTACACAATGACACATTCATTATTTGGTAGGTGCAGGGAAATTAAGTGATTTACGCAGAATCACAGGATGCTGAGGCGATGCTGAAGCTCAAACCCGTGGCCCTAGCTCCAAAGTCAGCAGCTCTAGCCGTAAGGCTCCCTCAGTTATGACTCTTATCCAGGAAATGGTAGGGATTTAACCTGTAATCATTAGGATTAGCTGATCTCCGGATCCAGATGCTTGGATATCAAGAAAATAATTCAGAGCAGTTTCAATTTGAGTGTTAATGGGAGCAAATCAGGGCATTTCCCGCATTCATGCGTTAGTTCAGAAACTACTTTGAAGCCTCATGTGAGTTAGCTACAGGTTGCATGTGACCAATGTTACTGATAATACGAGGCACTTGTCTTTTAACCACAGGCCAAATCTGTTATTCGTAGCTCCACATCTTTACATTGTGGTTTACCACACATATTTTGACCAATAGAAGTGCATTTATCAGTGGAAGTGGCATATCTAATTTACTCCATGAATATGGCTCAGAGCAGGGAGCCATCCTTAATAAGTTTGACACATTCTTCTGTCTCTTGTGCCAAGATGATTTCTTATTTAGGGGGCCAAGGATGTCAAAAAAGAAAGTCAACCTTGTGGCTGGTGCCTGATTTGTGAATGGTTTGGATCAAGTATTCTTGAAGCTTGAGGGTCTACTTTTTGTTACTCTGTGGTGCTTTTCAGGAAGACCCAAGGAATGGGGAACAAGGGGCTAATGGTTGTTGGGTACTTGAACCAGGTGTCTTTATAATTAGAAGTGAGGGTGGTGACAATCAAATAGCATCACTATTGCCTCCTTATTAGTTCTTGGATAAGCTTTGATCAATCACAGGAAGTACACAGCTGCTTCATGCAGTGGGTGCCAAGGCTTTGGGTTCTTGCATCTTTAACCAGTGGAGTTTATGTCTACATCTAGCCCTATCACTTTGTTCAGGTCTTAACGCTTCTATATTGGGTCTCCCAGTAGATCACCTTTTATGACCAGGAAAGACCAATGGTGAAGCTCTTCAGTCCATTTTTAGGTGGACGTTGACTTCAGTAGGTTGTGCTGTGGATCTGTGAGAGACATCAAGTTCTCGATAAGACATCAGCAGTAAATGCCTGACTTCAGACATAAACTGGGGCTTGGTGATAGCCTTAACATCCACTACTTTTTGATGGTCTGGAGCTACTCTGTCTGCTGGGAATCAATAGTTAAAGAATTCAGCACAAAATAATATTCATTTATTGCAATGGAATGGCACCCAACTGTGTCTTACCTGTTTTAGGGCAACTCGGAGTGTGTCATTTTGTTGTTTAGTGGTTGTAACATTGTTGTAAAGTGGATCATTATTATTAGTAGGAATAAGAAGGGACGTACCACTAGTAATAATGCCACAATCACAATAAAAGGTCAGTTAGGGTCTCAATAAATTAATCCCTTGCTCATCCCTTGGTAGCTGGCAACCAGCAGGAAGGCTTCACTTAGTAGACAGGTATGTAAAGCATTAAAAAACACCAATACACTGAATAAGTAAGACACAACACACAGTAAAATTCAACACCAACTTTTAAAAATAGATTATATTTTTATGAATCATCCGACATCATAAAAATACAAATCCAATGAAGGGAATCAGAGATATGAATTTCAAAAGAATAAACACTTTCTAGTGCTTAAACACTTACAGCACCAAATTGGGACAGCTGTCCGCGCTTGACCGGGACAAAGTCAAAGTTTGAGGACACCATGATGGAGCCCTGGTCAGATAAACTAAGCAGGAGGCCTCGGTCAAAACTTTACATTTGCACTTAGTCATTTTTCTGAAGCTTTCTCTCTCAACGCTGAGCGAGCCTCCTCTTCAGGTAAGGTTCGCACCAATGTTGTCGGATTGGTGTTCTGCAAGGCCTTGGTAAAATACTGGAGCTCCGAAGCTTTCAGCAGGACAAACCTGAAATCCAGGCCAGGTTGCGGTTGAAGGGCGCTTGCTTGACACAATGTCTAGTCGGTCACCTTATGGAGCTTTTTACCGAAAAGTTACCAAACTTCACCAAACATATGGCGCTTCTTCCAGAAGGTCTCCTTGAGGGTCCAAGGTGTCCACAACACCAATCCAGGGGTCTAGAATCTCTAAAACACTTGGGATGTTCTCACAATTCATCTGGCCAAATCCTTAAAAGTCCACTAGGCGCACTCCTGGATGGTGACTTCTGGGTGGAGGTGATATAGTTGGGCTCAGTTAACCAAGCAGGGGGGACACCTCTTACCAATGGGATGCAGGGTGCCACCCAGGTGTATGACCACTTCTCAAAAGTGTGGCAAATTCTTGACCCAGAAAACAGTATTCTTTCAAAATCCAACATGGAGAAATTCTCTCCTTGGAGATAAGATCAGGCTAAGCCAATCGACTGGTGTGGCTAAGATTACTTAACACTCCCCTTCCACCCCCTTCCCTAATCTAATTACATGGGCTCCTGTGTGGCTAGGGTTCAAGATGTGGGGATGCACCTGTGGTGTTCTAAAAGGTCAATCCCCCCTGTGAAGACGAGTTTAGCCATGCCTCCCTCATACTGCCTATTGCTTCTGCAGTTCTCCACCCATGGGAAATCCATTGTCTCTGTAGCAGGCCATTTCACACCTCATTTGGGGCTCGATTACGAGTTTCAGTGGTTCAAGGGCTGCCAGTACTCCACTGCTGTGCACCCGCACCGCAGAGAATAACCGCCGCCCACCAGATTACTAGTAATTTGTAGTCTGGCAGGCGAGCAGCATGGCGTTCCCAGGGCGGTGCCTTTGAAGAAGGCGCTGCACTGGAAACGCATCACACTGTTCCTGCACACCATGGACTGAAAGGTCCATGCCGTGCAGGAACTCTTGTGCATGAATACAGGGGGCACATGTTATGGCTCTCTGAGTACACAAGCAGAGAAGGCACAGGGGGTTCTCTAGGGCCCCCGTTGTTTCCTCTCTGCCAGGGTTGACATGGAGTAGAAACGTCCATGTCACCGCCAGTGGCGAGGAAACCTGTAATATGCTAGCCAGGACCGTGGTCCCAGCAGGCGTATTATGGCCTCTGACTACAGTGCCACCATGAGGGAACAGCCGGTCCCTGGCGGCAGCGGCAGTCCTAGGGCAGTCCAACTGCCCAACTTGTAATGGGGTGGTCATTCCGCCAGTGCAGCAGTGGCTGGACTGCAATCACTGCACAACCACGGGTCTGGCACTCCTCGGACTGCCAGACTCATAATTTTGACCCTTGGACAGCCTGGCAGAGCCTAGCCAATCAGGGGAGGGCATCTGGGATTTTGGCTCACAGAGCTGTTCACACTGTTTTAACACCATTCACGGTCAAGATAAGATCTCTTCCCACGGAAAAGGCAGACAGTTTCTAATAGTATGCTGGAATACTTGCGTTTTATTACTTAGTTGTGTAAAGCATCTGCTTTAGCCTCAGAACATTTGTTGCATTTCCCACTCATGCCGCTGTATTTTTCTTTGTACTTTGTAGGCATTAACGGATTGATTTTTTTCAACTTAATCTATTTGGTCATTATGATAACATTTTAAATGTTGTAATAAACATTGCACATTAAAATAAAGTTAATATATAAGAGCTATGCTATATTTTACTACTAAACAGGCAGCCACAAGTGCAGTTACCTTGCAGACAACAGGGTCACGATTTGAATAGTGCACCAGGTTCAGTAGCACAGGGCCCAAAAGGTGTCAGAAGTCGTCTAAACACATAATATTGCTATATTTGACTGCTAAACAGGCAGTTAACTTGCAGTTAAAAGGGACGTGATTAGCACGGTGCAGCAGGTGCAGCGGCACTGGGGCCAAAAGCTCTAGGGACCCCACTAACCCCAGATTATTGCTAAAATGTCAAATTAAACAGGCAGTTACAAGTGCAGTTAACTTGTAGACAACAGGGTCATGATGTGAATGGTGCAGTAGGTGCAAAGGCACCAGGACCAAAAGCTCTAGGCACCCTACTAAACACTTAATATTTCTATATTTTACTGCTAAACAGGTAGTCACAGGTGCATTAATGTAGCAGGCACTAGGGCCATGATTTCAATGGTGCAGCAGGTGCAGTAGCAGCAGGGCCAAAAGTTGTCAGAACTCCTTTAAACGCATAATATTGTTATTACATCAATTAATTATATTATTTCCCTCTTCCATTTCATTTTTCAACATAAGGCTATTACGTACCCGCACTATACCACTAGTAAAAGTACAATATATTGCCTTTTTGTACATAAACAAGTCATAACACTTTAACAGGCTTTCTGTAACTTGTATTGTACAACAACTCCGCAAGCTACAACTTACAACAAAAAACAGCTTTTTTTAATTCACATAGGCGAAACCTAAACCATTTAACAATGCTTGTTATAGTTGCCTTAGGGAGGTGCATGTGAGCTCAGACCCTCACTTCTAAGGTTGTGTTTATATGATTGATTGCCAAGCGTGTGTGTTTTTAATCTTTTTGATAATGTACCTTGCATGTTTTCTGTTACTTGTCTTTACATTTCATGCTTTACAGATATTATGCGTCGGGAACTTATAGTTATTAGCTTAGCAGTCTTGTTGGTCGAAATGTAATGCGTTCCCCCTTCCAAGGTGCAACCCCTTGAAACTCTTAGACTGGCACTCGCTTCACAGACCCGGATGCGCAGTTTGAATTGAATGAGGTGTAGAGCTTTGGAAGCATGGCAGCAAAGAAGAATTGCTTTCATTTTTGTCATGAATAAACAGACAAGACTGGGTGGTTCTGGTGCCCTATGTTGGCGACGAAGAGCTGCTGAGGAGAAAATGTGGCACACCGCTCTATGATCAGATCTGTGCTGGGTACACAACAGGATGAGCAGTAGATCGAAGCTTTGTTTGTGACATTGTGTTTGTGAAGTTACATTCATGAAAGCTTCACTGCCTGTGAGAGCAGTGACTCACATTCGGAGACCATCTGCCTCCAGGGCACAGGGTCATCCTATTTATCTTCAACCCAGCATGGATTACCGCACTGGCGTCACCTCATCTGTGCCATCTACACAAACGCAAAAATGACTTTGTATTACATGCTGCGGTTACATTGTAAATCCCAAACGGGTAACGGCCACTACAACGCGGCCGTTTCCACGCAAACCTTAAACCACTCGTGCATTACAACGCATGCGTGGTTACCACGAAACTCTTTACCACGCATACTTTTACTACGAGATACGTAGTAAAGGCATGTGTGGTAAAGGCTAAAATTAGAAAAAGGGGGCTTGGGGGGTCTCCCCCCAAAAAAAACTCACCTGATGTCACGTCGAGAAGTGCAGGCAATCTGCGTCGTTTGAGAGGAAACAGAAAGAAACTTCCTCTTCCTCTTTACGACGTACGACGTCACCACGGAGGATGGAGAGGAGATGACGCAAAGAGGTAAGGGGAATTTTAGTTTAAAAAAAAAAGGGATTGAGGGTTAAGGGCAGGGGTAAATATAAGAAGGATTGGGGGCTGCGGGGTCACGTAAGGGTACAGGGGAGGGGTATAACCTTTACCAAGAGTATGCCCTTACCATACATAAATTTACAACGAAAATCGTTGTAAAGGTATGCTTGGTAAAGGAATATTCGTGGTAAAGGTTATGCGTTCAAAAAGCATTCCGCTGTAACGCATGCGTGGTAAAGGAATGCGTTGTAACGACATACAACCATCCCAAACATCAGAGACATTCCTCAGTTATGGTAAGCTACAAACCCATGAAGCCAGTCCATTCCATGCCCTGCTCTCAGCATCAAATACGGCATCCCCAAAGACATCGTCCTTGACATCCTTCACGCGGCTGATAGCTTCAGTAATGCACAGCGAACAGGTACCCCATAGTTGCACAGCCAGCGTCCTTCCCTCCTTCAGAGACAGCACTGGTGCCGCAGTGCAGGCTTCCCTCCTGATGGAATTGATTGAGAACAGCAGCAGCATGAAAATGCACCTGAACTGGATTGACCCCATCCTCTTACTTCAAATATGCCAGATATTCGGTTGTTTAAATAACATTGAACAGAGTTTGAAACAGACTGTTCCAATCCACTTTAGACACTGAATCCACCAGTTAATTCATCCCTCATTTTTAATGGGCTAGAAATCAATGGAAGGCTGGTTTATGTCGCTAAATTACTTTTGAACTTTTTTTTTACATGAAATGCTCCCAGGAAGTTATTGTTGATAAAATAACTGAAACAATGCTGCCCATAGGTGCACAAATAACCTGTGCAGTAAGGCATTTGCGTGCTGAAACATGTGCAAACAATTAGGTTGCAGAAGGGGCACCAAATACTTTTTACTCTTCTCGACTAGGGACCGCATTACACATTGTCATTGTCTGCACCAGGCGCACCTTCTAAAAGGTGCGCCGGCTGAAAACAATGACAGTGCGCCCTATTACAATGTTTGCGCCGCCCCCAAGGCAGCCACCAACTTACGCTGGCCCCGAGCAGCACGTTCATGTGAAAACACCAAGAGTCTGCTGGCAGCTGCTCCGTATTTTCACGGTGCAGACGGCAACCCGCCTGTATTTTTAAAGGGGATTAGAGATTCCCTTGCAAGCAGATTCAGTCGGGGACTGCACCCGCCTGCAAGGTGATGTCTTGGGGGTCCATAAGACCCCCTCTCTCCCCTCCAGATTTCTACTTTCAGGGGGCGCACACTCACAGTTTGCCACCTTGAAGGTGGTGCACTGTGAGTGCGCCCCCTGAGAGCTTCTTTGCCTCTGTGCCCGCATCTGTAATATGGCGTGGGCGCAGAGGCAAAGGAATTCCATCATTTGCATAGGGCACGCCCCTATGTGAATGAAGGAACACCCCCTGAAGGTAGCGCTGGCGCTTTAAGTGTGCCAGCGCTATTGGCATTACTGAAGGGGACGCACAAGCATCTGCGCCCCTTCTGTAATACCAAAGTGCCCCGGGGGTGCGCAAAACGTGTACAAATGCCCACTGAACCACCGGGGCACTTATTGTACTACGGTCCCAGGTGATAAAAGCACACCATGAGCCAGCCACTGTGACAAATGCCCAGTTTTGAATCTTCAATCAGCAGGTGGCAAGAGACATTTAGTAGGTGATGCATTAACCCCTTGAGATATCCCACTTAGCGCCAGAGAGATTTCATTTATCCACCAATACCGAAATAGCATGCTTCCCAACTGCCTACCTACTCCGCAGTCAAAAAAAAGCATACAAATGATTGCAGATGAATGGGCTAGCATTGCAGTTTTAAAATTAACGGCTTCCCATCCATTTATCATGTAAAACTAAATTAAAGTGTAATAGGAGTCAAATGATTAATACCAAGTGAGCACCTTTAAATTTAAAATAGCCCCCACTTTGAACCATACCTCTAAGGCACCGAGTGTGAAAAGTACGACCATCCCCAGAATATTTCAGGGGGTTGCTTAGGATGAGGGAGCATTCTCCCCTTGAAGGTGCATTTTACAGCATAATTGTTGTGATTGTTTAGTGATATGTTTTCCGGGGGCCGTATTACATAAAGTTCCCCAGGGGCGCAGTGGGCGTGTGTGCCTGCTTTCTACTTACGAGGGGCACTTTGGTATTACAGAAAGGGCAGTAGACACTTGTGTGGCGCATTCTGTAATACAGGTAGCGCTTGTGAAATGCAGCTATAATGCTATCCTAAAGGGGCATTCTGTCATTTGCATGGAGGCATTGCCCCATGCGAATGAGGAATCACTTTTCCTCCGTGCCTGCACAGTATTCTTAGGAATGAGGGTGCAGACACAACAAGGCCATCAGGAGGCATACCGACTACAAACCACAAAGAGGTGTTGCACAGTCAGTGCGCCCCCTGAGGGCACCTATCTAGAGAATGGAAATTGGGACCTTCCCAGACATCCTGCTGTATGTGGGGGCAGTCACTCACTGCACCAACCTGTAGGGGGATCTCTGTACCCCTTAAAAGTGCAGGCCAGGTGCTGCTGGCACTGTGAAAGGCAGACTAGCTGCCTCAATCAGCCAGTTCGTCTTTCACTAAAGTGCTGCCCCAGGGCTGGGCAAGTTCGCGGATGCTCTGGGGACGGCGCTTTATCATTAATGGTCCATTGCCCCTTTTGTGCCCAGCGCATGTAGTTAAAGATGCACCACAGTGAAAACAGGGTCAGTATGCCCCTACTGCAATGCAGTCCCCAGGTGGTTCTGAAGCAGCACTCATGAAGTACACCTAAGAAAATAAAGTTCTACCAGTTTGCTTGCTCTGACCCCAAGGACCTCTGAGGGTTTCCTTCTTTCCACCTTTTCCCTTTTTCTTCTTTCTTTCTCACTTTTTTTCTTTTTTGCATTTCCATACATTTCCTTATTTACTTTCTAACTATCCTTCACTCCCCTTCGTTTCCTATTTTCATGATTTCCCTTTCCCTATGTCCATTCCTGTACTTAGCTCTTTAGCGTTGTATATGTACCTCGCAGTTCTTTCATGTCATTCATTTGAGCTGTTTTTAACAAGCTTCTGATTGCAGGCAGCAGGGGGCCCATGGAGTACTATTTAGACTTTTAGTTTGAAAGTGCCTGCCAGTCTCAAAGGCTCAATGGCAGTCCGTGCTGCAGCTGCTCAAGTGTAGGGCTCACTATGGCACTACTTTGTGATTATTTGTTCATTGTTATTCAGCACCAGCACAGTATCCACAAGACCACAACTGTCTAGTATGTAAAACAGAAAAGATGAACAGACCTGCGCCATGACTCTACAGAGTGCTGTTCTGCTGTTTCCATACAGTAGATTCACCAATTTGCGCACTTGTAAGTAGCCGTATTGCTCGTTGTGTGATGATCAGGTCCACAAATGTTGAGGACATCTTCTATATGTAATTTTAAAACCCTTAGAAGTCACTTGAATGAAATATGGCTAAAGGGAAGACAAGGATACCTGCCAGTTAGTAGAACCATACCTCATAAATAGAAAATCAAATAATTTATATCAGAGGCCTGTAAGAAATTGGGTTATTGGTTGAGGGGGGTGGAGGTTCCACTCAGGCAATAACCACTATCCTTGTCAGGGTGAAACACAAAAGTCACTATATTAACCAGTGCTTAAACCTTTGATAGCTTGGCACAAAAGCAGTCAAACTTAACTTAGAGGCAATGTGTAAAGTAATTATGCAGCACACAAACAGTAATGAAGTGAAAACACAACACAAAAAACTCTAATCTTTAGAAACAGAGATATTCACTTTTAATATTTCAAGTGAAAATAGAACTAAAAGCACAAAGTGCCACTCATGGTCATCTGGTCTCACTGGACTGGGAGAACATCACCAGTTCAGGCCAACCGTGATGGAGCGTGGGTCAGATATAGGGACCGAGTTAGTACCGCTGAAAAGTAATCTTCTCAAGTTCAGCACAAAGAGTTCCATTCTCTTTGGCAGAGGTTTCAAGGAGGAGGCTAACGAAGCGAAGAGCAGGTAGAGTGTCGCTGATAGTCTGTGCTGTTGCACAAAGATCCTGTCATCGCTGGAGCTTCGTGCTGGTGGTTGGCTTGGACTATCATTGTTGTAGCGCAACGTGAAGTTCTTGCATTGACAGTCGTTGTGGACAGTCGCTGTCGGAGTGAACAACAGATCTCACCGGAGCTTCGTGGTGGCAGTCATCCTGGGAAGTAGGGTTTTGTCATGAACTGGCCTTATCTCAAGGAGCCCACTGTTAGACCTGTCCCTTTTTGCAGGTTTATCCCCAAACATTTGCCTTTTGCCTCGTGTTTTTCTGACCCTATTTTTGTTGGCTTTAGGACTCTGGGCACTTTACCACTGCTAATCAGGGCTAAAGTGCATATGCTCTCTGTGTAAATTGTGATTGATTGGTTATCCATGATTGGCATATTTGATTTACTGGTAAGTCCCTAGTAACAGACACTGTGTGCGCCCAGGGCCTGTAGATCAAATGCTACTAATGAGGCTGCAGCACTGATTGTGCCAGGCGCACACATAGCCTTTCAAATGTGTCTCAGATCTGCCACTGCAGTGTTTGTGCATGCAAGTTTTAACTGCTATGTCAACCTGGCATGTGGACCCACTTGCCAGGCCCTAACCTTCCTTTTTATAAGTCACCCCTAAGGTAGGCCCAAGGTATCTCCATGGTCAGGGTGCAGTGTATGTTAAAGGTAGGACATGTACTGGTCCATTTTATATGTCCTGATAGTGAAATACTGGATATTTCGTTTCTCACTATTGCGAGGACTAGCTCTCCCATAGGCTATCATTGGAGCTTCTTTATAACATTTCACAAGTGTAAATTTCAATTGGGAACAGCTAGAAATTTGAAGTTTAAGCTCTCTGAACTCAGAATTTAATAACCCACCTTTTAGTAAAGGTGATTTTTAAATTGTGTGTTTGAAAATGCCACTTTTAGAAAGTGTTCACTTTCTTGTTTAACCATCCTGTATACTGCTGCCTGTTTGTGTATTCACCATCTGGTTTTGGAGTGACATGCATTTGCTCTAGACAGTCACAAGTGGGGATGAGCTTGGCCCTGCCTGCCTGCCTTTTCTACCCTAGTGATGCAGAGGGAGTTTGTGGCCGCTGGTGTAAAGTATTGAGATGTCGTCGACTCAGCCGGTGTGAGGGTTGGCAGCCATGTACCTGGTCTCAGAAGTGCTAGCCTCTGATCCCAGTACGAAGGGCCAGGCCGGGTGCAACATTTGTTCTTGCTTTGAGAGGAACTGGAGGCTGAGACATGCCACTACTCCTGTCACCCGATCCTGGGAAGTGCATCAGCGGAACAGAGGATCTCTTGTGACCCAACTGAGAGGAGGAGCCACAGGAGTTGTGGGCCCCCTGTGAACGGCCTGGGGATTGCTTAACAGCTTTCAGAGTGAGTAAACCTATGTTCCCTCACCTCGGAACAGGTCCCTACCGTTTTGAACGGACCCCATTTTGCAATTGTCGTTTCCTTCTTTTTTGTGTACAGTATATGTTGGACAAATTGCCGTTTTTGAGCTTGTAAAGATCAGATAAATATTACCTATTTTTAGGTCGAGCCTAGAGGCAGCGAGGTATGCTGTAATGCCTCTCGGGGACATTGAACATGCCACAGCTTTTTGATTGGTTGCTTGGTGTGCCTTTAAAAATTCTATTGCTTTCGTTGGTGACTAGTAATCATTTATCCTGCTTTGTAGATGTTTTGTTATCACCCGGGCGACTGCTCCTGCTGCATGGATTCTTTCACTAATGGACTAATGCAGTACTTTTACTTTCCGCTGTCTCCTTGCCACTTATGGGTGCATGGCCCTGCCTCAAGACCCTGTTCCCCTAATCCCCCGTGCCTTCCACCAACACCTCATGTTTGCCGCTTTGGAAGCCTCTGTTATTAATTGTTTAAGATTTTATGCTGTACTTTATTTATAAACTGTGCTGCTTTAACTTTACTTTTAAGGAGTTGAGCACTGCACTCTGCATGGTGCCAGGCAAGTACTCCTCTTTTGCTGCTCTACGTAGTCCTGCAGGTTTCTTTGGGCGGATGGGCTCTCTCCCTTCTCTGGGCTGAGCTCTTTGGATCCTCTCCAGGTAATTATTTGTATACATCCGTGCCAGTGTCTCTACTTTTTCTTTGTCTGCCTCCCTTCCAAGATGTCCACTTGTCATGCTGCAGGGGGCGCAGTCTCAACTTGCGCCAAATGACTCTGACATGTGCATCTCGCTCTCTCTCCACACTCTTGAGTTGCCCAAAGTTTTTGGATCATGGAGCGGCGTGTATGGTTCCTAGGTGGCTGTTATGAGCAGATCCTCTTCAGGTACCGGATGTAAAAGCTCCATAGGCAGTTACTTCATGTTTTGGCAAAGCCGTTGTGTTTCTAATGTTTGACTTGAAGCAGAGCGTCTACAATGTTGAGCTCGCCTGGTGTGTTTGGCTGCCACCAACCTGTTTGTTCAACATACTGTGTTCTTTAAATAAATTTGAAAATCTTACTCCTAGCATATGTCTGTCATACGTTTCTCAGAGGTGCATGTGTATTTGTCACGGGTCAAATTCATGTGTGTTTATGCACATCTGTTGTGATTTTGTGTTTTATGGGGCATCTGTACCGAGTGTCTGAGTGCTGTTTGATGTTAACATAGCTTCCATATCAGTTTATACAACCCTCTATCCATACAGAATAGCTGTTTGGGTTTGGATTGGAGTGTGGACGCGGGAAAAAAGTTTAAATGTCTTCATGAGTTATAAAAGCACTGTTAGAGAGCCGAGCTGGGGCGTTATGCAAATTGACCACTGGTTGAGGGTCAAATGCCTAAGTATGGAAACAGTGATCCTGAGCATGATGGAGGCAGACTCAGATACACGATTCTTTTTCACCTACAGGTACTTGGGTTTAAACTATAATGCACACCCTTTAAATAAAAAAACATAAATGTAAGTGTAATTGTTATATGGGAGATGCATTTTTCTGGTAGAGAAGGCCAGTGGATTCATGCAGCCACTTCAGATGTGTATATAACTATAGGGTTAGTGATTTGATTCCTGGTTGGTGCATTGGGGAATAGTTATGTCTGGAGCACCCCCATTGAACACGGCCATCTCAAAAGCTGAATTATTCTCAAGCGTTAAAGCAGCTTCAATTGCTACGATACCAGAGTGACTTAAATGTCTTGCCTTTAAATGCCTTCATAGCCTAGTGCCAACATACCTTCTGGGGATCAAGCTACAATGTGTGCTCCTTGTCGAGGTATTAATAACCAAGTAGCCTTGGTGAAACTGAAAATGATGTGCAAATAGAGAGGAGATGGGAGATTATCTGCCCTGGCTCCTAGAATCTAGAAAAGACCTCAGGATAAATCAATCGCTCAATCAGGGGGTTGTAAAGCGCACTACTCACCCGTGAGGGTCTCAAGGCGCTGGGGGAGGTGGAGAACGAAAGCTCTGTATCAGTCAAAGAGCCAGGTCTGGAAGTCCTTCCTGAAAGTGTGAAGTGTTGGGGAGCATCTGATGTTCAAAGGGAGCTTGTTCCATGTCTTGGCTGCGACGTGAGAGAAGGCTCTCCCGCCTGTTCAGTTCTTGTGGATATGGGGGACCTCTGCCAGGGCGAGGTCGGCGGAGTGGAGGTTTCTCTTGAGCATGTGGAAGGATAGTCTTTCGTTGAGGTATTTGGGTCCGATGTTGTTGAGGGATTTGTAGGCGTGGGTGAGGAGTTTGAAGGTGGCCCTCTTCCTGACCGGAAGCCAGTGGAGGTCTTGTATTTGTTGGGTCATGTGTTCGTGGCGAGGAGTTCCTAGTGCGAGTCTGGCGGCGGCATTCTGGATGGTCTGGAGTCTGTGCAGGAGTGTTTTGTTGATACCAGCGTAGAGGGCATTTCCGTAGTCCAGTCTACTGGTAATGAGTGCGTGGGTGACGTTCCTTCTGCATTCAGAGATCCACTTGAAAGTCTTGCGGAGGATGCGATGGATCATCCTTGAATTGTTGACTACCAGAAAAGCTTAAGACTTGTGTATTTTCACGAAACTTTGTTCTGCTGGTGATGGGCTGTCTATCCCATTTGACTATGCACTAAGTGATATATAGCTTATTTCTTTCTTTATTTCTATACACAGTTTTTCAACAAGGCCTTCAGCACTTTAGTTTGTTGTTTTGAGTCACTGAACTATTAAATACACATTTACTTTTCATGGGTGAATACTGTACATAATACCGTCTTGCTCTTGATTTGCTTACTGTGATCATGACCATCCTGTCATGGCTTTTACATTATTTTAACTTCCACTTCTGCTTTACAGTGGTTACCACATATCATTAGACCTGCGATTTTTGCTCTTTGAAAAATCTGTTATGCTGTGCCTGACTTGATGGTGCTAGTTTGTTGGTGTTGCAGCATACCATTTCTATTGGATATTAAACCTCTGCCTCTCTGCCCGAGTTAATCATGGATTACTGACGCAGCTCTAAAACACAATTAAAAGTGCTTTTTATTTATCATTGCTGTTTGTAATATGTACAAATTAATGATAAAAACACCAGCTTTAGGCAATTTTGCCATCAAAATACCGATTAGGTGGCAACCCTAGAGAAGATAGATCACCAGTGCTTGAAATGGAAATAGTAAAGTGCAGGTACTCACTATTCCAGGGTCCCTGTTTGCTACTGAGAAGTATGAGTACTCCCCCATTAAAAGTGTTGCACCCCTGCGGAGAAGTGCAGGTATTCTCCCCTTAAAATGAAATAAATGCAGATACTCAGCAGCTGTGAGTGCCTGTCCATTTAAAGCGCTGAACATAACGAGAATTCATGAAATCTTTACATATAATTTGTGGCCACCTTGAAATTACCCAATGTGTTAAACAGGCAGGTACTGTCAGGTACTGAGTACCAGCAGTTTATTTTTTACTTGAAAGGGAGAGTAACAGCATTTTTTCAGCACCCTTGCAATGCATCCTTTAATGAGCCTCTGATCTGCTGGGTTTAAATCCGGAATGGTAAAGACCTGGTGAACACCTGGTACCTCACATTAGGATGTTTTTCAAACCAAACAAAGTGTTGCATTTTATTGCCAGTATTTGCACAACATTTTGTGTTGTACTTTACATAGTCACTGTGCGCATGACACCTCATTGTGTATCTGAAACTTTATTTGTGTCTGGAGATAGCAACACTTCTGGAGAGTACCTCAGCAGGCCACAAATGTGACCTGTTATGCTGTTCATTATGATAGCAGACCTTTAGCATGAAGAACAAAGACAGCCCTGCACGCCGTTCATCTAGTTGCAGTCTTGTCTGTAATGTAACAGACTGTGCACCCTTTACTCAGCCACAGTTGATGCCTCCATCAGCCTGTCCATATGTCCTTTTCTTTAGGAAAGATTTGCCCACCCCGTTGTGTTTATTTAGGGCCCCCTCTATGACTGTACACTCTTGTCTGGCCCATGTGTGGCAGAGAGCACATCAAAATGCTAAGCTCAGGGCTCACACGTTACTTTAGTTTGCATTTGAGGAGGTTCGCAATTTTCTTTTTTTCTTTTTACTCATCGATGTGCTTCCAATCAGATTCTTCAGGATTCCTCGGTGCAGTTCCTTATGTGGCTAAAAAAAGGTCCAGATGGACACCTAGTAACAACCGGTGGTACTAAACCTTTCCCTCTTTGTATAACTGCTTATGCTGATGGGAGTCGGAGACGCCCTTGTGTCAGCCGCAGTAGAAAAGTTAAAAACCTACACAATCACTTTTTTCAAAATGTTCCTTTTTTTGGTATAGCTTGCACTTATTTTCTAAATGATCACTCCACTACAAAGAAAAAAAAATCAAAAACATTGTCATTTAGAGCACCAATAGTTCTAACCTTCACAAATGCTAGACCAATTGCATTGCTTATGCTTGTTCTAAAGTGGTATGGTGTCCCTTCTGTGGTGTTATCACTGTGTCACTGTGCGTTTGGGTACAAATCCTTTGCACATTGCCATTGGGATAAGCCTGTCTGCGTGTGCCAAACTACAAAGGGGGTGAGTAGGGGTTATCTAAAGTGTGTAATCCCCTTATCCTGACTAGAAGCAGGGGTCCCTACCAACTAGAGAGTTCACGGCTCACGGCTAAGCCCCCTTTGTGTTACAGTCTGGAAGTAATACACAAACCCCCACAACAGAGCCATTCACAGTCATGTGACTCAGGACACTGGCAGAAAGGGACAGTTGATTGGGACAAGAAAATGCCAACTTTATAAAAGTGACATTTTCAGAATTGTAACTCAAAATCATACATCACTATTAAAGAGGATTTTAAATTACAACTCATTTGGGTGTAAGCAGTAGATTTTATCTTTCCCCCAGTCTAATGCTAGCACTTAATAAATGGTAACCCAGTGTCAGTCAATGGGAGAAATGGGCCTTACAAGAGTAAAAAACAACTTTAGGAGTTTTTCACTGCCTGGACATAAAAACTTAAGTAGACATGCTCTACTTGTTAACTACAATGCACCCTGCACTAAAAGCCTTTTGGGCCTACCTTATGAGCGACTTATAAATATTACAAAAAGGAAGGATTAGGCCTGGCAAAAGGTTTATTTTAGATAATCAAAGGGAGAGAAAGAAAAGATCAGTTGGGATCCCCCAACTTCCTTGAAATAACCGTATATAAACCAAAACAAGGGGTCCCCTACGGGTCCAGGCCATCTGGGCAGTACCGGCACATGAGTGATTTTTACCATAAAAGTCTCACCCTTCAGGAAATCCTACAGGCATGCCTGAAATAAGATGAAATTAATGGAAGTTGACAAGGTGTAGCATATGAAGAATGCTTTATTGATCAGATGATAAGTATCAAGGGGGGACCCCACCAGGAGCAGCTCACTTGCTGCTCAGCCCGTCCTCAACTGATTCCCACTCAGGCATTCCACACTGCATTCTAACCATGCACCAACATTCCACTCTGGCTGAGCAGCAAGACCTACAATACTAGTCTACTACATCACCCTCCCCCTTTTAACAGAAACAAAAGAATTTTGTAAATACAGTACAATATGAATCAACATATGGGTAAAATTGTTAATAATGCATCTAAATGAAAAAAAAAAAAACATGCAATAATTCATACAAGAAAATACATTGCATTAATTAAGAGCAAAAGACATAGCATGCCTCATCCCCATTAACGGAGCAAATGAAGGATAGAAGTAGCAAATGGTAGAAAAAAGCAAGGAAAGATCAAGCAATTCATAAGAATATAAGGAAAGACTGTGAAGAAGAAAATATATTAAGAAGGGTTAAAACAGCACCCCATTGAACTATAAAATAAGTCCAACGTGACAGAAAAAGGTGTGGAAACATGTACCAGAACCAACAAAAGAAGTGAAAACCACACACTGCCACAAAATTAAAGAAGCCGTAGATTCTACACACAGTGGATTAATAAATCCAGTAAAGTAGAGAAGTAGAAACACAGCAGGTGATATCTGCACGTACAAGTGAGTATCACAAAGCCAATAGGCTTACCAAATGTATACCTGAAAGTGACCTATCCACGCAAAAGTGGAAATCACCGAATACTTGACTAAATGGCAACCCCTCAACTAAACATGCGAAGAAAACACTGTGAGCGATACACAATAAATAGGTGAGAAATCCACGTACCGGTGGAAAACCACATAGCCGAAGCTATTACAGTGTGTACCATCATAAATGAAAATTATAACCAAGCAGTTCAATAAAATAACGTACAGAAATAACTTATGTGACATTTCCACGTACAAGTGAAATGACACGGGCAATGTATGCGTACCATGAAAATCTTGTTACTGGCTGAATTTAGCAGGCTAGCTGTACTAAACTAATGAAAATTCCCATTAGGAAACTTGTAACAGATTAATTAGCTTTGAAAAAGTGCATACTTCAATAATGAAAATTATTTCAGTGCGGATGAGTAAAATTCTATACCGTAATAACGTATGTGACGTATCCACGTACAAGTGAAACGACACGGGCAATGGCAAATTCATTCATTTGTGTGACATATTTATTTTATTTAAAAAAGAAAAAGGAATAGAAGTTATATATTTTAAATTTACTGCAATATGTTCTATTTGATTGGCATAGCAGTTTTGAGTTTCATAGAGATATTGATCCGTTACAGGTTTCATTAAGGGAACTTTTTATTAGTTTAGGTATACGAGTGAATAACCTGCAGTAAGTTACAAAAATGTTCATTATTTGAGATATGCATTTCCAGCAAAGTTTGTTGGTTCATTATGTGTAATTATTCCCTCTTAGGTAATTTATCTGTTTCAAGTTTCAGATGGGAATGTTTATTAGTTTAGGTATATATAGCCTACTACAGTCAGTAACGGAATTTCATGGTACGCATACATTGGCTGTGTCGTTTCACTTGTACGTGGATACGTCACATACGTTTTTACGGTATAGAATTTTATTCATCCGCACTGAAATAATTTTCATTATTGAAGTATGCACTTTTTCATAGCTAATTAATCTGTTACAAGTTTCCTAATGGGAATTTTCATTAGTTTAGTACAGCTAGCCTGCTAAATTCAGCCAGTAACAAGATTTTCATGGTACGCATACATTGGCCGTGTCATTTCATTTGTACGTTGAAATGTCACATAAATTATTTCTGTAAGTTATTTTATTGAACTGCTTGGTTATAATTTTCATTTATGATGGTACACACTGTAATAGCCTTTGGCTATGTGGTTTTCCACCGCTGCGTGGATTTCTCACCTTTTATTGTGTATCGCTCACAGTGTTTTCTTTGCATGTTTAGTGAAGGGGTTGCCATTTAGTCATGTGATACTCTCTTGTACGTGTAGATATCACCTGCTGTGTTTCTACTTCTCTACTTTGCTGGATTTATTCATCCACTGTGTGTAGAATCTACGGCTTCTTTAATTTTGTGGCAGTGTGTGGGTTTAATTTCTTTTGTTGGTTCTGGTACATGTTTCCACACCTTTTTCTGTCACGTTGGGCTTATTTTATAGTTCAACGGGGTGCTGTTTTCAACCTTCTTAATATAGTTTTTCTTCACAGTCTTTCCTTATATTCTTATGGATTGCTTTATCTGTCCTACCTTTGTTCTACCATTTACTATTTCTATCCTTCATTTACTCAGTTTATGGGGGTGAGGCATGCTACGTTTTTGCTCTTAATTAATGCAATGTGTTTTTAATGAATTATTGCATGTCTTTTTCATTTCGATGGAGTGTTAGCAATTTTACCCCTATGTTGATTCATATCATACTGTACTTATAAAATTCTTTTGTTTCTGTTAAAAGGGGGAAGGTGATGTAGTGGTCTAGTATTGTAGGTCTTGCTGCTCAGCCAGAGTGGAATGTTGGTGCATGGTTAGAATGCAGTGTTGGAATGCCTGAGTGGGAATCAGTTGAGGACGGGCTGAGCAGCAAGTGAGCTGCTCCTGGTGGGGCTCCCCCTTTGGGACTTGTCATCTAATTAATAAAGCATTATTCATATGCTACACCTCGTCTACTTCCATTAATTCCATCCTATTTCAATGCCTCATCATAAAGTTTTCACAATGGTGTCCAATACTTACACCGTGGGCTTCATTTCAAGGGATCCCAGTAATAAATGTGTAAAAGGCCGCCTGAGACATACAGACAATAAAAGTTATTATCAGAATATTGCTTGGCAGTGTGCAAACTATGTGGGGGTCTAATTACCTACATAACCATCCTTGCGGTCTACATGTTTCAGCTTGCCTAGAAGATACTGAAGTTTTAGTCAGGGCCAGTATTTCAAGAATCCCTATGGATTGCTTAATCATTTCTGGGTTAAACAAGTGGGGTATTACCCCTACTCGCACTTCATACTACCATTCATAACATGCATAGACGTTATGCTTACATCCTGACTGGCTAACTCATCCGTGGGTATTGATATATTTAGCTCTTCTCTCCTTTTCTATTAACAAGGGAGGACCAACGTTCTTATAGTCACACTTTCTTCAAACAAACATTGGGCTCAATCGCGTAAGCGTCCTCACTCCTTTTTGGATGGTTTGCTATGGAAGTATTAGACTCCATTGTGAAAACTCTATGATGATGCATGCCGTCAGGATTTCCTGAGGGGTCAGAGTTTTATATTAAAAATCACTCACGTGCAGGTACTACCCTGAGGGGCTGGACTCGTACAGGACCCCTGATTTTGATTTATAAAAGGTTTATTTTGCCAGGTCGGAATGGCAGTTTAATTCTGCCCTACATGCTGCAGTGGCAGGCCTACGAAATGTTTTAAAAGGCTACTTCACTGGGTTGCGCAATGAGTCGTGCTGCCCACTATTAGCATTTAATTTACAGGTGCTGAGTACAGGTAGGACCATTTACTAGGGACTTACAAGTAAAATAGACAAATGTTAACATGTTAATGGGAGAGAGGGCAAGTACTTTACCACTGGTTAGCAGGAAAAAATGCATGAGTCCGTATGTCAACAAAAACAGGTTGAGCAGCAGAAGTAAACAATCTGGGTGTGACCCGGCAAAAAGGGCAAGGTACAACAAGACCATATTCAATACTGTGCCTCAGGGGTGCAACTGACGTGTCCACTCATTTTTGTGTTCTCTGGGCACTGGGATATTACAGAAGGGGCCACAGACGTTTGTGCGGTCCCTTTTGCAATGCAGATAGCGCCTGTGCTTATACACTCCCGGTGCGATTTTAAGACGGCATCCCCTTATTTCCAGGGGTTAGTTGGAAACTCTGGAACCTGACAACATAGTTTTTAATCCTGGCCTCCCCCTTTGACCAAATTGTGTGCTCTTGCGCAATCACTTTTTGAAGGTATTCCACAGCTTCCTTTTTTAGCAAGATTGGGAGTATTTATCATCAAGCTCCAGTAAGTATGTGGTTAAAAAATAAAACTGACCTTTTTATTACCTAGGGAGGCAGTGCCCTGTTGTATTGTCTATTCACCAAGATCCTACAGGGTTGTAAAGTTATAGCCTTTGGAGCAAGCAGTTTCATGTCTCGCCCTTTAACAAACTGCTTGATCTTGGGCAAATCATATTCTGCCTGTGCCTCCTTCTGCTAATTTCACAATATGAGATTGGGCAGGAGCTACAGTATGAAGAACAATGACTGCACCATACACCAGTCTTCAAAGTTGTTGTGCTGTTTTGTATAATGAGGATTTGTCATTTTGTAATATTTTCACGTTTGACTTCAAGAATACAAGTTCTTCATACAATGCCACCACCTGCTTAAACAGCCAAATATTTTATCACTTTCATTATAAGATTACTGGAAGAACCTCATGTTACAAAAGACACTATGGTCCAGACTGGACCTTTCCTTTTACAAACACATAATGCAGTGTTGAAGTCCAATTGTGGCCATTCATACGTATCAAGACTACAGCTACAGCGAAGCATTATGTTGTGAAATAAAACATCAGAACTGGAATGTCATTGTTGGCATAGGGTCATATGGTCACCTTAATAAAGTGGCCTGCCTGCTTTGGTGGGACTTGTATGCACCCTGACTCTAAAGTGATCATTGAAACTAAATGTAGCAGCCTGTAAAGTGCATTTGGGATATTTCATGTACTAAGTGTGGGTGTGCGCATGGGGAAAAACTGTTCATGATTTCCCCACCAGTTTTATCAGTGGCTCTTTGTTCCCCCCCCCCCCCCCCCTTCAAAATCAGGTTTAGACATTCCACTGAGGCAGCCATGTGGTAGTTCATCAGCAGCAAACAACTTTTCCCAGCGGGCCATGGTCTCATGCACATCCAGAAAGATGGCAGCCATCTTGGATTTTCAGGTGTAACTGTCCTTTTATTTTTGTAAATTTCTTTATTTTGGTTTCTTGCAGGGTTACAGATAAAAAATACACCCCATCACCAAAAAAGTACAGAAAGAAAAAGAAAACTACAATGCATCTCAATACATAGACACCCTACAAATATTATCCATAGCGCCATCAAAACAGTTTTTCAGAATATAAATTGCAAAGTGTAAGCAGAAGAAAGTGCGTATATAGCTCACAATGAGGTTCAGTGCAATTCCTTACGTTTCCATTGTATCAGCAAGTGAACTAATCGTAGGTTAAAAATTCACGTAATTCCTACCTACTGAAGGTCAAAAATACCAGATATAGAATTTTCAAAATGTCAAGTGCAAAATTTCATTTTCTACAGTGTCAGGAATACAAATTCAAAGTGCCAAGTGCAGAATAGCAAATACATATACACCCCATGCAATAATCCTAAATAAATATAAACAAGTGCAATTCGTTTAATAAGAAATTGCAAGGAGCAGCTGAAGCCGATCATATCCCGACCATCTCATTTTATTCTCGTCTTACTTTGTCTGGTTAAATGGAAAAGAGCATTTCCAAATTTTAGCAAAGCTTCTGCCTTTTCCCACTCACTGTGCATGGATAGAGCAGCTCATTGTTGTGCACTTTATTAATTTTCTCTAGCCACATTTGCAGCCTAGGTGGTACAGCACATTTCCATAGTACCATAATAGTCGACCTTGTCAGTAACATTGCAATATACCACCAACAGCAAGCTGAGGCGGACTAATGACTAGATGCTTTGAGCAGCCTAGCAATACATCCTTTACATCCACTGAGTAATCTTCCCCAAGGAAACCCTCAACCATTTCAGCCCACATTCCCAGGAAGTTTTCACACTGTTACCTTTCCAGATGATATGGGTCCAGCTACCAGATTCAGAGCATCTAGGGCATTGGTCAAATATATTGATATTCCATTTTTGTAACAAAGTTGGGGTATTATATACCATACATTAGCATACAATTACATTTTACGAAAATGAGAGCCCTGTAAAACTGTATAGCTAAGGGCCGAAGCTTCCAGCCATTGGTCCTGAGCTTGTTCTCTTGTGACCACTTGGTTTACATGATTTAAAACTGGGCCTGAAAATTAGCCATTTTAGTCATTGGCTCTGTTTTGTGTAGCCTCCCATATAATGAAAAAGAACCATCACTACCTCCCGGGTTATTTCAATTTGCAAAGGTTAATATTTCTTTAAAATGGACACAATCTGATAATATACCAGCTTTTTCTGCCCACAATGAGCTGAGCAGCTTCCCACAGAATCAATGCTCCTTTAAACATCCAATCCCCAATTTACCCTTGGTTACACTTCTCCAATTTATAAGCTACTCCCAGTAATTCATCGGGGTACAAACCAGGATAATAGGAATATGTGGTGAGGGAAAAAGTTGCTTCTGGTTAGTTCTAAAGGCCAAAAGCATACAATACCTGACTTTTTGGACTTTCTTTTCCAGGGGAAGATTGAGATCTAAACAAAATAAAATCTGTTCTCACAAAGGGCGAAGAAAAGAATTAGCAAAGGTTTGCAATTGGCCAAATCAACATATCTGTACAATTCAGCAAATGTGTACGCTAAATAATCAATTCTCATATCTGGGAGGGCTAACCCTCCTTGATAACTGGGTAGAGTCAGCCTCATAATACTAAGTCTCGGACTACTTTTTCCATAAAAACACTAATATGCCCATTCTGCCATTGAAAACAATTATTATGGACCACTCAAAGAATTGATGTATATATTTTTGTAACAAGGTCAAGATATGCATATTAATTAGCGCCACCCTGCCAGTTGTTAAGATTGCCATCTTACCACACCTTTCCAGCAGATTCTGGATCTAACCAAGCAAAGGCGGGTAATTTAAATCATACCGATCTTCATACTTTTCAGAAACCCTTATGCCCAAAAACCTGACTGGTTTTTGCTGGTAAATATTCTGCAAATCTGAAGGTAAGACAGAAACAGTAGTGTTAAAAATAAAAATCTCTGTTTTAGAAATGTTAACTCGACACCCCGTAAACTTACAAATTGGAAAAAAATACCAAAGAATTCTTGGAGCACATACCTGTCCAGTGCCACATATAACACAAGATAATCCATATATAATTTAGGTTTCAATATCCCAGGGCTGCCACTCTCACTCCCACGTTCTGGCACATGCAGCAAGCACTGGGCTCAATAAAAGGGGCTAAAAGAGTTGGAGACAGAGGGCAGCCCTGCCTAGTGCCCATGGAGATCTAGAACCTTACCATTAAGAGATACTATGGCGGACAATCCCTGTAACAATGCCACAAAGTGACATAGTCAGCTGGGATGGAAATTCCATGGCCCCCATTACCTGAAACAAATAAATAATCCCAGCTCAGTAGGTCAAAAGCTTTCTCAACATCAATAAATAGGACCACTGCAGGAGTCTCAGTAAGATTAAAATAATCAATTGCTTCTTTTAAATAATGCGTATTATAGTAACATTGATGCCCAGTAATAATCCCAGCCTTGTCTTTCCCAATTAAAAAGGCCAAAATTTCTGTAAGCTTAGCTGCAAAAATGTTCATTAATATTAAGATTTTATAGTCTGTGTTCAGCAGTGTAATTGGGCGAAATGAATGTATATCCTCTGAATCTTTGTCCTTCTTAAGAAATTGAGTAAACAGACCTTTATGAAAAGAGGAGGGAACAGAACCACCCATTAATATAGCACTAAATAAATCCATCATAGGGCTCTTCACTTCCGGAATCAAAACCTGATAACACTTTGAAGGAAACCCATTTTCTACTGGCACCTTCCCTCTTGACAAACTTCTAACGCAGCCTCTACCTCTAATTATGTTATAGGGTGAACAAGGTTAAGAAATCGCTTCGCTCAACAATTTCGGAAGGGAAACACCATCCTAAAAACGATAAAATCTCTCTCATATCGTAGGACTGGTCAGCTGCATATATAGTTTTTAAATGCTAATGAAATATCTCCTCAATTAACAAAGTTTCCCTCAACAAAGAGCTGGTTGATAGCTCCTGTATTTTATCTACAACATTTTTAGCTTGTTGGGCTCTAACCTGCATCGCTAGCAGCTTTCCACCTACTTCTCCTTCCTCATATAAGTGTTGCTCAAACGTTCTACCATTTATAATTTGCTTCTCCAACAAAACCTGCTGCATCCTATCCTTCACCCGCTCTCTCTCCTTAAAAAGTAAAGCATTGGGCAACCGGCAAAGCTTGAATTCTGGTACTTGGAGATCAATAGATAATTCATTAAACTCTATTTTAGCTAACTTAGTGGAGTAATTTTTAGAAGTAATGCTCTCACCACTTATAGTTACATTAAAGACTTCCCAGATATTATCCACAGAGAAGATGGATTGATTTTCCTCAAAAACCATTGAGGCCCACCCCTTCATTTATACAAGAAATGGTTCATGTTATGTTATGTTATGTTATACCATTTGTAGAGCGCGCAGCTGCCCCAGTGAAGGGGCGTCCCGGCGCTGACAGCAGTTTCCAAGGAAAGTCAGGTTAGGCCATGGGAAAAAGATGAGTTTCAATGGCCTTTCGGAAGGACAGCAGACAGTCTAAACGGCGGATCTTCACGGGGAGGGAGTTCCACAACTTAGCGGCCAGAAAACGGAAAGATCTACCCCCTGCCCTAGTTCGTTTCATTCGAGGGACAGTAGCCAGGATCTGCTCGGTCGAGCGGAACAGGCGGGCAGGGACATAAGGGACGAGCAGATTAGATAAGATCTTGGGTGTAGACAGTTTTAAAATTTTAAAAGCTAGACATAAGGTGTTAAATTCTATCCTTTTCGAAATAGGAAGCCAATGCAGGCGACGTAGGGCGCCCGACCCGGAGCACGTTCTTGGAAGTTCAAGCAAGACTCGTGCGGCTGTATTCTGGACACGTTGATGGCGGTTCAGTTCCGCTTTATTGGCACCTAGCAGCAGGGAATTGGCATAGTCGAGTCTTGATAAGATGGTTGCCTGGACTATTAGTTGACGTGTAGCCGAGTCAAAAAACCCTAGAATAGGCCTCAGACCCCGTAGGAGTCCAAAGCAGGTGCCCGCAATTTTCTTGGTGTGATCTTGAAAACCCAGAGTAGAGTCAAGCCAAAACCCTAGGTTCTTTACCACCAGCTTAGGGGTCTGGGTAGTGCCCAGAGAAGAAGGCCACCACTGTGTATTCCAGAGCCCCTTGTCCTTCCCCACCAGCAGCACCTCTGATTTATTGGTGTTAAGCTGGAGACAGTTCTTCGTCATCCAGCCTGCAACCGCCTCAAGACCATTCAGGAACTGGGTAGCATCTCTGGCATAATCATCCGAGAGAGCCACCACCATTTGGGTATCATCAGGGGTTGGACATAAAGGTTGAACAGAACCGGACTTAAAGCCGAGTCCTGGGGAACCCCCTGCTTGATGAGCTGGACGGAAGAAGCGAAAGGGAGGCAAAGACCTAAAATTATCTATCGGACAAGAAAGACCGAAACCATTCCAGTGCCAAGTCTTCTACTCCAGCTTCTTCTAGACGGCGCAGTAGGATCTGGTGGGAGACCGTGTCAAACGTGGTGCTCAGGTCAAGCAATAGGAGCGCAGAATGGTCCGCAGATGTTCAATCACTGCTAAGAGCGCTGTTTTGGTACTATGGCCAGAGTGAAAACCATTCTGGGAAAGGTCTAGGATCTTATTATTATTCAAAAAGTCCGAAAGGACTTTATTGACATGGGCCTCCGCAACTTTAGCAACCCAGGGCAAAAGAGAAATAGGTTGAAAATGTTCCGGCTTGACGAGGTCCAGTGACAGTTTTTTTAGAGGAGGGAGCACCTTGGCCTTCTTCCAAACCGAAGGGACCATTGCCTTGCTGAAGGAGGAATTAATAGTCTGCCATAAAGGTGTGAGAATTATGTGTAGGCAGTCTCTGAATTGGGCCGGCCTCATAGGGTCATGAGGGGAGCCCGATTTGACTTTGGTGCTCAAGGCAAGAAACTCATCCTGGGAGATGGAAGGTATGACTTCCAGTGTGGTATTAGTCTTTGATATTAAAGGGCTCACCAGGTCCCTAGGGCCGTTAGGTAAGGATTTATAAATAGCTTCTACTTTTTTAACAAAATAGGTGGCTAGATCCTCACATTGTTGCTCAGATGTAATAGTTGAGGTGGGCGGATCCTTCCTCCTTTTAAAATCACTGAGTATTTTAAAAATGCATTTCATGGGGTTTTTACTAGATGCTATCTCATTGGCTAGATAGGCAGCTCGGGTCGAATGTATAGCTTTATGGTAACATTTGATAGCGTCCCGGTACCTCCATTTATCTGTGGGGTCATAATTCTTCCTCCAGGCTCATTCTAGCTGTTTACATGTAGTCCGCATGACAGCTAGAGAGTCTGTGTACCAAGGGTTGGAGCCGGAGCTACGGCCCTTGGACCATTTAGCAGGAATGAGAGTGTCTAGTGCCTCAAATAACCACTCACAAATTATTTTGTACGCTTGCGCCGGGTTAGTATCAAGGATAGGAGGGCAGGAAGCCAAATAGGCAAGAAGATCGTCCAGCTTGAGTTTGTGCCAACAGCGTTTGAAGGTAGCCCTAGAAACAGCTCTGGACGTTGCCTCCACCGGAGAAAGGTTAATGGTTATGAGATGATGATCAGACCAGCACACCGGGCTGGGAGATTTAACCAGAAGAAAGGGGATATTGGAGAAAACTGGATCTAGTAAATGTCCAGCTGTGTGTGTAGGTCCCACTACCAGCTGTCTTAAGTGACAGGCAGCAAAATCCGCAATCAGAGTACTGATTTCCGGATCCGAAGGACGATTAAAATGGATATTTAGATCTCCAATTAGCGGTTCTCAGTGCTAATGAGTGAACCGCCTCCATATTCGCTGGTTTAAATTCTGATGAGGAGCCAGGGGGACGATAGACTAAAAGGCCAGAAAAGGAAAAATTAGCATTAAGTAAGATGGTAAAGCGGGCGCATTCGCACCCTGCGACATCTTCCTTAGCAAAAGTGCAGTGAAGGTGAGATTTAAATATAACAGCCAGTCCCCCACCTCTGGTCTCTCTGTTGATAGTTCGGATACTGAATCCCATAGGCAGTACAAGGCCAGGTTCGGCCACTGTGTCCTCATTAAGCCAGGTTTCCAGGTCATCAGCAAGTAATGCTCTAATACAGGACCAGCGTTTAGACAAAGGGACCTTATTGGAGAACCACAAATCTAAGCTTATAGCACCGTGATCCAATAAGAAATTCAATATTATTGAGAAAGCAAAAACTGGAATATCCCTAGAGATAAGAACAAAATGTATCCTTGGTGTGGAACAATACCGAGAGGAAAACCAAACCTTGCTCCTCTTTGATCCTGTAGACTGCCCTTGTCATCTTATGTTTAGGCTGTGGGATGGTTCCCCTACTAATACCAATTTCTGAGTTCGGAATACAATTAAAGTCGCCTCCTATTATTAAGTTTCTAGCATGCTTAGCCAACTGAAAACTCAGTTCATACAATGGCTGGGGGTCATCTAAAGTTAATCCATAAAATAAAACTAAAGAGTACCTCTCACCGTTGATGCAAATTTCAGCCACCACCCATCTATCCACCCGATCTATAGCCACCTGATCCAATTGGGCCTTAGAACTCTTACTGACAAGAAACGCAACCCCTCTATGAGATGCTGAGGACAAAGAGTGGCATAGTAATTGGAAAGGCAACCAGTTATGAGTACATTCTAGATTTTCTGATATGCTTCTCCTGCGGTATGACCCAAAGATGGCCTCTTCTCAGCATGCCAGTGCAATCTTGCTCTATTTTTACAACGGTTATCTAAACCATTAACAGCCCAACAATTCCCCTGTAGTCCCAGTTAGCATAGCAATATCTGCAAAAACAGCAACGAATAGCAGCAGACCCCTGTCATACCACTCATCCCCACTCGAATTATCACATGCCAGCAAGAAACCGTTTTGCCCCCATAATCCCCCATCAGGATTATTGGGCCACCCCAACTCCCACACACCTTTGCCAATCAGGAATTACTGAAACATCCTCAATCCATAAGCCACACACCCACAGGCCTCCTACCCGATCATCATGACCTTGTTGCCTTGCCATAAGCTCACCCCCTCCCAGTAACCAGTGCTCTATTTGTACCTTACTCTGGACCCTGATGACCGGAACCCACTCCGCCCACTTGAGACTTGGAATAATCCAAAAGAAAGAATAAATCTATAACTCATCATTTTACCTTGGACTGTATCTCATGTAAATCATAATGCTGCCTGTACATCATTAAACACCTTAAATTCTCCTTTAACCAAAGTCTAGCTGGTTGTATATCTTAGTGTGACCTCTGGTAGGTTGAATAAAGATATAATTCAATGGAGTTTCTTCTGTCGCTTTGATGGCTCAAATGAGATATCAGGGAAAACATGTATGAACTTACCTTCCTGATTTGGATACCTTTATCTTTGATTGCACTGTTCAACACCTTTTCTTGCATACTAAAGTCCCCAAAATTCACTAGAATAGTATGAGGGCAAGGAGCAGCTGGATACTCCTGAAGCATGACACGATGAGAATGTGGTATTGTCGAGTCTTCTGTATTTCGTGGCAGAAGATGAGTACGAATCAGATCATCCGCATTCTCAGTAACCGAACTAGTGTTCCCCTCCTCCCTTTCAGATATTTCCAAAAATCTAAGATTAAACATTCTCAAGCGTTTTCTTGATCCTCAAGCTGTTGCTTCACAGAGGCAAGTTCCTTTTGTAAAGCTAAATTCAATTTGGCAAGCAGATTTTGGGTATCTTCAATATCCTAGATTCTACCATCCAAGCACCCACAGTGTGTGCTAAAGAGTTTTGAGAAGTCCTGACCTCCTGTACCTCCACCAAGATTTCCAGTAGAAATGATTCAATCTTAGTGTCAGCTGGATAATGCTCAACTCCCTCACTCACCAGCTGCTTTAAAGGAGAGAAACCTATAGGAAATGTGCTACCCACTGCAGCCAGTTCCACAGCCGAACTAACTGAGCCATTCCCCAGATTTATGGGTCCTTGGGGCACGTCTCAATAACCTTTGATCCCCAGTCGCTGAAGTGTTACCCTTTTTAGCTGCTGCAGTAACCCCAATGTGGCAGGAAGAAATGAGGGTTTCAGATACCTTGCCTACTTTACTAAAAACTGTAAAAGGATTCTCTGTGCCAGCCGAAGTTTGCTTTAGTGGAAGAAAGGCAGAGGCTAAAGTCGCTACCACTGGATAACTGAGCCCCTTCCTTACAGGCAGGCCTGTAGACTCCACATTGCGGCCTCCTTCTTGGGTCGCCCCTCCCAATTCCCATGTTCCATACACTTCAAGAATGGTTCTCTTGGGGAGTCTTTCCTTTATTGATTTTGATGGGGTAGCAGTGGGAGTTTCCTTTATTCTGCAGAGGGGCCCCCACCTGGCTCACCCGCATACTTTATATAGGCAAAAGCAATGGAACATGGTCAAGGGGGCACCGGAGGATCAAGGCCTAACGGTGGATATTGCTAGAGCTTCTAATTCAGACCTGCTCTCACCCTTTTTGGATGAATCTCATTCTTCTGCAGTTAAAGATGAAAAGATTATTTTCCACATTGAAAAGGACAGGGGCTATTCCTAATATGAGAGTAGAAGCTTTTCCATGCAACGCCCCTAAATTAAGTCCCCAGTTGTGTGTCAAACAGCCGAGGGACCGAAATATAAATGCATTAAATTTAGACAAAAGATGCGCAAATGCCAAAGGCAGGCGATGCAATGTCTCGAACTACATAAATCAATCTGTCTCCTCAAGGCAGCTGCTGAAATGGTTTGGCCATTCCAAGTGAGTAGAACGTGCATAGCTTCGGCCCACCACTCATACTAATGTCCTCTTCAAAGACTGGTATAACTTTTATTTATTTTAATTATTTTATTTTAGGAGTTTTATATAGCGCTGGCAGGACCCAGGGGGTATCCGAGCGCTTTAAAGCAAAAACATATGCAGCAGAGTCTCAAGCAGATTAGAAGTACAATAGTAATACAAGATATTTGAAAGATTCCAATTTAGTATCATGAGATGAGGGCTTTTGTTAGGTCAGAGTGCAGGAGTTCGGTTGAGGAGAAACTCTCCTATTGGTGCATTGTATCTTTTTGAGGTCATTTGTGCTACACTGTTGCTGCAACCAGCCCTCCTAACATGGATGTTGGTGATCAACCTTTAAGGCCTCTTGTTTGCTGAGGAATGGAGTGTAGACTTTTGATTCTCATAAATGCATCCTGAATTTGTGTGCGGTTTGAAAATGAACTTTGAAATATTTTGCATATGTATTTGAACACTAAATCCTGTGGTTATATCTTCTGATAAAGTACCTGTGATCTTAAAGATCATTTCAAATGTATGCAAACATTAATACAGGAGCAAATAAGTGTTGCAACTGTCAAGTAGAAACAATATCGTCTCCCACAAAAGAGCATGTAGAGACACAGCTTGAGCTTTTAGGAATTCCCAATACCCTGCTAAAGCATAGAGAGTTGGGTATACAGCGATATTACTAAGAAATCTGCTATATCCTGTAGCCTTCCTTGACGCCAGAAGTGACCAGGCAGAGCATAGACGGCATTATCTCTGTTTTCTTCCTTTTGCCATTCACTTTTCCCCACTTCTACAACTGGCTGTCTTATTCTCATATATGTGGTCCCTGGTGGAGATGGCTAGAGATGCAAGAAAACAGTGCTTGGATCTTGCTCACAAGGTTAATGTAAAACATGACAATGATCTATTGAATACATTACTGGTGAAAGGAAGCTGATTATATTGTAGTGAGTTAAATCATTTTGGAAGTAGGATGATGCTATTCCAACACCAATCCCCCCCTTGCGTGGTACTGGCTTCTTTTTAGCACTATTTGTTCTGTATACAACCACCTGTGTGACTCCTTTTGTGCTAGAGGATAGTCTCTTCGGCTTCGGGAAGATCGGTCACCCTCTTTACGTGGGCTGGGATTTAACTTTCACATTGTTCAAACAGAATGACCTACAGATTCAAGCAGGTTTTCCACAAAGGGTAACTTTGCCCCACCATTTGTGGCATGGTCAGCAATAAGGCACTTCTGAAAGGTGAGGTTTCATTTTCGTGTTTTTTTTTTTTTTTTTACAAATCCATAAAACAGCGTTGTCAAAGAAACAAATAACTTAAATGACCTTGTTAATTTCAGCAAAAAAAGATAATCATTATATAGGAACCATGTCGCAGAATGTGGGGAAAAAACATTTAATTTTCAAAAGTAGTGTAGAAAAGCAAAATGGTGGCATTGAGAATAAATAGGGAAAGCATTGCATAACGAACCATAGGAAAAGTAAAAATATAAAAATGTAGGTGTACTCCAGGGGTATGGATCCCTCATCTGCAGCCCAGAAGTGCTCATGGTTTGATATGATCTGGAGGTTAGTCGAGGTAAAGGATTCTTCATTCATACTTACAGCAAACATTAAGAGCAAAAAAGGTTCAGCGGGACTAACTGGAAGGCTATTTCTAAACTTCGTGCCAGAAGGTTGAATGTGCTACATGGAGACCTCAGTGGAGCAAAATAAAATGTTCCCAAGTACCAACCTGAAAGCTATATCTAAACATGGTGGCAGGAGGTTGAATGTGTCCATGGGAGGCCTCCGGTTAGTTCCGACATTTTGTTGGAAACGTTATATGCTGCCCCATGATACCAATCAAGGTTAAAGAACAAGTGACCAGAGAAGTCCTGAAGACATTGGTTGTAACCAGTTGGACCTTCTAAATTTGGATTTAGAAGAAGTTTAATTCGTTTTAGTGTAGGAAAGAGCCAACTGGGACAAAATTGGACACTGTCACTATAAGGTCTGATACAGGTGAATGCGGTCCTTGAACTAGTCCTGTCCAGATGTCCTAAACAGGGCATGAAATCCCTGAAAATTGAATTTCGAAATAAATGCATTGTATACTATTGTAAGATGCATTTCACTTTATCATAAATTAATTTGCATGCTATCTACACTCTCATTTCCAGCAGGATAATGTAATTGCAATCTTGTGAGATTGACTTTCAGCTCAGTTAAGTCTCGCGTAGTATTTCCGGGAAAAATAAATAAATATTTAGCGGATAACATCATCAGAAAAGAGCTGAATTGGAAGACTCCACTACCTCCTCAACATTCCTACAGAAACAAAACAAACCCTCCAGGTGAATAAAAACATTCCTTGCATCTCTGATATTAAAACCAGAAGGGGCCATACAAGAACTGGAGACATTTTGGCGTGGAATGATGCCCCTTAAATAGAAACTGGTCAAAAAGTCCATTAACAAATTTGTGATAGAGAACATGTACATCTTTACAATTGCTCTTCCAACTTCCAATTGTTCAAGGATGCTCTTGAAATTCTGCACTGGCAGAGTTCACAACAGGCATGCAAACATTTATTACATTTATTTGTAGCCCAGGAGATGTTGCTACCCCAGTAGTTTATTTTTGGTTGTCGAAAATCAGGCATTTTCAAAGAATGCATAATTCATAAAGTGTAACAGATTTTTTTATTTGTAGATTCAGAGAAAAAAAAGTATATGTATGAATTGTGAAGAAATCCAGTAAATCACTCTTATGTGTGACACAATAGATCTGGGTAAGAGAAAGGATTCCCTTAAGGCACAAATAAAAACAGGTATAAAATAATGTACCTTATAACTTAACAAATACATACAACAAAATATGGAAAAGTTAAAAGTTCATTTATTTGAATATATTAAAAAACAGTCATTAGGGATAACTAGACTAGATCCCAGAACTAAAACAAGATAAAATTGAGACAGTATATATAATTGCGACCTGCACAATTACAAGCAGACAGAACAGTTACAACACACATTTGTTGGATACAGGTTTGTATATTCTTTCTCCGCTCTAATGACACCAGTGTAGTATCACTACCAAATCAGCGTATCTATTATGGTGTTGGAGACTTGAATTATACGCTTTAGGTTGCGTCGACGCGTTTCGGTGATAACTCCTTCTTATAATCACCTTTATCAAGACATAAAATTTGTCTGCCAGAAACAGAGGGTATGTAAAATCGCCCCTGGGATAATATTGACGATCCTTTATAGGGATCACTTCACGTTTCCTAATTGAAGCGTGGGCTTCTGTAGTCGCCTTATACAATGCTGCTGGTAGAAGTATATTTCTGTTTCTGTTCTGAATAAATGCGATCTTTTGTTGTCCCCCTGAACATTGAAGACCGAGGGAAATTGGTTGTATTGTAGACCATAAGTGTTATATGCAATCAGGCCAAAATTGCCATGTATAAATATAAATATCACGAATTCTCCACTTCTGGCGGGTTATGTTACAGGAGGTTGTGGTTATAATTCTCTTTTAGGCTTCACAAAGATAACCTATGATATATGGCCAAATATAATGAGAGTCTACCTAGTTAGTAGATAAGGGTTCTGCTCTCTATAAGGGTCCGAGTCGTGATCTGACACTCTTGGTCACAGAGATATAATTCTAGAATGTATATGATAAACACATAATGTCACATGCCATAAATCGATCATCTATGTAACTAGACAGGGGAGTCTGAACTTAAGCACTTACATTTCAGTCAGCTAATTATCTATAGTTTGTACCGCTCACTGGTAGCCCAGTATCTTGGCATGCTGTCAGGTAATTTCTGAGGTTATTTATGCAAATGCTGTGTCAATCAGAATTTAGTTTTGCTCAAGCATATAGTGGCCGTGATCTGTATAGCAGGATCAGGACACTGGTGGTGTCCCAAAAATAGGGGTTTTAAAGTGAAATAACCGAGGAAACCCTGAGTGCAGGGAATTTACTGTATGAAAGATCTGTACCAGATTGAAAGAGTTTGAAAGAGTGATACCTGTTCTGGATCTATACTTTGATTCTGGTGAGAATATTAGAATTCTGATTAATGAACTAAAGAGAAGCAGAGTGTCAGTGACTGAATGGGAACCAACCTTATTCTGAAAGTCTCGTTCCAGCCAAAGCCTGGAACGAGCTCCCAGTCAACATCAGACGCTCCCCCACCCTGCACACCTTCAGGAAGAACCTCAAGACCTGGCTCAAGCCCCCCCCCCCCCCCAGCACCTTGAGTGAGCAGCGTGCTTTATAAATCCCTGATTGATTGATTGATTGGTTGATTGATTGATTGATTGATTGATTGAAAGTAGATCGGTTTCTCAGCTACCCCAACTTGAATGCATTATTAAAGACATTTCCCCCCAAAAGTTAGAGGGACCATTTTTTTAAATAGGGTTGTTCTATACTTTATCACTATGTGCAGTGCTTGTGTTATCTTAGGGCTATGGGGTTTCCCTTGATCTACCTCAGCATTCATGAAACATGTTACCACTGTGATCTATAATGGTATTTGAAATGTATATAGATCAGTCATATCCATGTCATGTCTACTGTACTTATTACATTTTGGGAAATGAGTGCACTATTAACATCAGCCATTGTAAAAGTTACAAGAGCTACCGAGATTCTGCCTAGGTACGAGATGACATTTGGCTGTCACCATCCATTTGATCCACTGATTCACTAGGAAATGAAAGGAAGTGATTCTACTGTTTGTCACAAACGTCTTGTGAATCAGTTTTTAGTAGGTCAGGCACCCCATACCATATGTTTCAAGAAAGTCTTAAGGACTCATATAGAGCCTGTCGGTCTGGACTATCAAGTGCCAGAAGAGGCCTTGTCCTATGCTGCCTTGGTGGAGGGCCACATGCCATATTCAGAGACTTTTGCCAGGCAGGCTGGAATTTATATGTCTTTAGTGGAGCTGAGACAACTCAGTGGAGGACACAATTTATTTTGCCAAGGAGGTGTCATGTTTTAGGTACTTATTCTGCAAAGTCTGCCTTACATGGTAGACCCTGGTAGGGAAGACGAGTTCCCTGGAAGCAACACACTTTTGTGCATAACTACAAAACAATGAAAGTTTAAAGCCTAGTGTACAGTAAACAATCCTGCAATATATTAGCTTAAGATTCTTAAACTTGTTTCTAAATATTACAGATAATGATTAAAATTTAAATGGTACATACTTGGTAAATTCAACAATGGAAATTCAGTAATGGAGAGAATGAGGAGGTTTTGGTGTGGGCATGGGTGGGTCTAAACTGCACCTCTACCATACCACTTTCATTCAACATTGGTAGGTATAAACAAAACCCAGAAGCCAATACAGTGATACCAACCAGTAGGAAAATTTCATTAGAGCTGTTGCGAGGGTTAGTGGCTTACTCATAGTGGATATAGTTACAGGCTTCTATCGCTATTGAGCAGCTCACTCTACTGGAGAATCTAGAATGCCTCTAAATAAGGGCACTGTCTGTGGTAGGTTTCCTAGGCCAGTATTCTATACAGTCATTCTATAGTCTTCTCCTTCCTGGAGACATGTGCTCCTTCTAGATATGACTAGGAGGTGGAAGGACACCACACAAACAGATCAAGGCACATGTAGTGGACCTTCCATGGCGTGATCCGTGATCATCTGTTGAGTATGTTGATGAGTTTGCCTGCCCTTGCATTGATTCAATGGAATATTGTTATGGTTCCCATATTGCTTGTGCAAATCATTTAGGATACAATAACGCAGCATTGTGCATGTACTCTGAAGTAATCCGTGCAAGTACTGCTAACTCCATTCACAGATTGTATGATCTTATAATGGGATACAGGTTGAGTTGTCTTGTCTCCCCTTAATTGTGGGTTGTGTGCAGTGACATTATTAGGTTGGAATGGTAGCCAGGCAACTGCATATGTTTTTACCAGTCTGCTTTAAAGCTGTGTAGTTGAAGGGGTTCCTCAGCTTTATCTGCCTCTACAAAACATAATTTATGTCGCCAGCAGAGCTTGTGTAAAGTACATTAGCAATAGGTTAGAAAGTTATCCCTTGTTCAAGTGGGGTTTTAATGGAAATCTATTAAAAGCAACAGGAATTGGATTTATGTGCTTAAAGTAATGCTGTTGCAAGATTTCAATTAAAAACGCTTGCGTTTCAGATAATGGGGGTTCAATCACAGCATCGCGGTGTATAAAGATTCGGTGCTATTCTGCTGAAAGATAAATAACCTGACTTAACTCATATTTTTAATTGAAGCATCGACTGAGTTATAAATTAGAAAATCTGCTGGAGACGTGCATACCCAAGATGAGAATTTAATGGCCTCAAATGTGAAAACAGCAGAGAGTTATTGATCATAGAAATGGCAATCCGGTGGTTGTTTCTCAACATATGTGTTGATGGGAGGTATTCTATTTTGAGATGCAATAAAACGAAGGGAACAAATTGATTCTGACAGTTCAAATACTTCTGATCTATTGTGCTCCTCCTTGTACTTAGCAATTTGTATTATGTTAGGCATTTAACCTCTGCTACAGTTCCAGTCACTGAAATAAATAAAAATATGATTTTGTTGAGCGATGTCTGGTTTTACTACGAGATAGATTGTTCTTGTGTTGCTTTAACTCACGGGTAAATTTTATTCCGCGCTCCAGTCATGCTTTTCCTAGTCACGTCTTTCGGCTGTGTAGATGAGCATAGGTTTTTAGGTCTCGCCTGGCGAACGCAGCGCGAAGCGCTGTCGCCAGCGAGATCTATTGTTGCTGACTTGCCTCGGAAGGGGGACAGGAGATGTGCACGCGCAGGCTCTTGGCGGATTTGAATTGGTGTACGCGCTTACAGCCACGCAGCGTGCACATCTCCTGTCCCCCTTCCGACCACGTCAGCCCTGTTGGAGCGGCCCGCTGCAAGACGGGGCTGCTCAGAATGCCAAAAGGACGCTGTGCCTCGATCAGGCACCAACAATAGCCCACACGGAGCCCCCCAGCCCTTCTTCACTCACCGGGCTGCTCTTCTGGGGGGGGGCTCCTCCTTGCGGCTGCAGCACTTCTCTTGCGGGGCTTCCCTGCACTCCCGGGAGCCCCGCGCTGCCGTGGGCAGCCTCGGCCGCCGCAGTCTTCACTCGGGCCCCCTCCTGGAACCCGGGGCTTCGCTCCACGCCGGTCGCCACCGCGGGGCACTCCCTTCAGCATGGGAGCCCCGCGTTAGCATGGCACGCCGTTTCTCTTCCTGCTGGAGCAGGCCCCGCCCACGTCCCGGGCAAGGGCGCCTGACTTCCGGCTTGTTATTTACGGCAGCCCTCGCACTCCACAGCACACACACGGTGCTTCCTCTCCTCCGTTCAGACAGTGCTCCTGTCCTATATTTATTTAATTATATTTGTTTTCGCATGCGTCCGTGGTTTAATAAAATTAATTGCACATACTTCATTGAACATGTGGGACTATGAGAGGATGTTCTGTGAGCAGACACAGGCGCAAGGCCTCGCGTGCACTGTCACTGGCTCCGAGGCCTCCCAGAAACGCACAATCCGCGAGGGCTATTTCAAAATCAACATCGGACTGCATAGAAAGCGTTGTGTTCACAATACACTACTGTGACGGCTGCTTGTGCACCAAGAGCTCCTGCCTGTAAGGGGCCCCCGTGGACAGACACCGGCTGCATAGGCCGCTTGTGAACTGAAGCACAGCAGCAGATAAATCATCAAATACAGGTCAGCTTTTTTACTGAATTATTTATTCTTAATAAAATGGATTCTCTTTTCCCAGATCCTCGCTCCTTCCCTCTCCTTATGTTTCCCATCCCTCACTTCTTTAGCTTTCTCCAACACCATGACGTCGCTCAGATTCAAGTCTGTCCATCATTTTATCCATGTTCTGTTCCCTTCTCTTCTTCTTTCACAATTCCTAATCTGTCATGCCTTCCCTCTCTCACTAACTCCTCTGTTCCTAGGATTTTCCTCTCCCATCCCTAAAGCCCCATTAGTGCACCCCCTACAGTCATTCCCACAATCTTTATTCACGCCCGTTCATACCAATCTGTCTTCATGTATCTTTTCTCTCTACCTCACCAATAACAAATTTCATGCTCATCTTTTTACCTCGCTTCTCCCTTTCCCTTTCTCTCTATCTCTGTCTCACCTCTCTACTACCTCCTGCCTGTCTCTCTCGGTCTCACTTACATATCTTTCTATCCCATTTCTCCTTATTTCACCTCATCTCTTCTACCTCTCTCTTCTTTACCTCTTGTTTATCCTCTCTCTACATCTCTATGCACCTCACCTACAAAATCAGCCCTGCCTAGCTCACCTCTGTCTACCTCACCGCTCACAATACACTTATCAGAACCACCTCTGTCTACTTGTCTTTTGCATCTTTATCAGTCTTCCGCCTGCCTCTTTACCACTTTCTAGGCTTCTCTCTACCCCTTTAACAGTTTTCTGTAATTCAACCACTGCAGTTTCCATTACAGCTCGCCATATCTCTCCCCATCTACCTCACCTCACCTCACTTCACTCTCAAACTCATCTCTCTTTGGCCCACCTCTCTGTTTGTATCTCTTCCCACCTCACGTCGCTCTGCCTCTGTTTCAACCTTATCTTTTCAGCCACACGTTGTTTGGAGATTGTGCACTTTTTGGATACTGCAGCCTGGTGGTGTGGTGGTGTTCGTTCTTTTTTTAATTTATTTAAAGTCTTCTCTTTTTATTAAAGTTTTTTAAATTTTGCACAACCTATTAGAAAGACAGTGTCGTTTGAGTGACAACTATTAAATTTGGCACTCAATAACAATCTGTAGGTTCCAGCCCACTGTAAGGTGTGTTGGTGGTAGTGCGCTTTGGTGGAACAGCATTGAGGTATACTCTCGCCAGGATCGGAGGGTGGGTCTGGTGATCGTGGGCCGACGCCTGGAAAGGCCCCTTTACAATATAAGACTTTGTACAGGATACCAGCAGCAGCTGCTGCCAAAAGTCCGTGTCCATGTGTAAACTTCCTGCATGTAGATATAAACCGACCTCTGTAAAGCACTGTATACCGTCCAGATTTCAAAGTGCTACATAAAAGTGTAAAGCAATAAATAAAGCGCTACATAAAACTGCAAAGCAATAAATAAAATAGATGTTTGTTCAGAATTGGTTGACCGACCCCGTCCCACGTTACAAGTGTAAACAATAGTTAAGAAGCGCTGGCGTGTTTTGTGCACCAAAGGTGTTTTTAACGTTGCTGTGGCAGGCTGAAGCCCAACAGTTTTGATGTGAAATACATAAACAGTTCAGTTCACCTTGGCATGCATGTCATTGTATTCTTCAATATACAAAAACCCATAGCTATGAACTACAAGGCTTTCGATTTTACATTCCCAAAAGATTTCAAACTGTGACACTGGGGAAAATCTATAAAAATAGTTTCCCTCCAGTATGAAAATTACGATTTGCATACCGAACCGCGACTGTTTTTTGCAACATTAAAATAATTTAACATATCAACTTCAGACATCCTTTCGGTGCACAAAATGTCCTGTTAGGATTTCTTGCTGGGTGCAATTATTTGTGACAGCGTGTAGTCCTGCCCAGGATTGCTGACAGGAGCTCAGTATGGACCAGTCATATAGGCCGGTACTTAAATGTCTCTGGTATATGGTCATTTGTGGGATAATTACTTCCATGCTTGTTTGTACTTTTATTCATCCATTCACACCCCTTTACGTTAACATAGCCATAGCTTTACGGTACAGTTTTATAAAAGTTTATAATATGGTATATTGTGCACTTATTTCTTTAAATATTCACTTCACTGCAAACCAAAAAACAAATAAATAACATTGCCATTCACAATGCCAATAGCTCCAACTCCAACAAATGCGAGACCTATTGCATTGTAAATGCTTGTTTTTTCTGAAATTGGAGAACATGCATTGTATTTCTGCTAAAGCACTGGACTTATTGTATGCTTCTTTTTTACGAGTTTTACCCTTAATTCTCTATTTCCCATGTGTCCGCAGCTCTCAGTGCATTAATATTAAAAGGCTAATCTCGGAGTTCCTCTCAAAGACACGCCTAAAATATGAAAATTCCACTCATTAATCGTGCCTAAAACCTGAAATTCCACTATTTCCAACAGGCAGTTTTATTTTAATGAGCAGGACTACAGACGTGGCCAGTGTAGAAGATTGGAACAGTAATACTCAAAACTCTTTGTGATGTTCTGTGCAGAAACCAATATTATTTGGAAGAACATAGTTAAATCCTGGAAGAGTCAAGCCAGTTATAAAATATTAGGTTGAAAGTAAAGGGGCAAGTGTGGAAGGGTGCCAATATAGCTAAAGAGCAAATGGCAGCAAAACATCATAGAAATAGAAATCATGGTGGACTGGAATGAATATATGTCGTTACTACGCATTCCGTTGCAACGCATGCCTTTTCCACGCATGCGTTACAACGGAATGATTTTTCTACGCATAGCCTTTACCTCGATTTTTTTCTTTACCACGTTTTTTTGGGGGGGGGGGGAGACCCCGCCAGGCCCCCTTTTTTCTTTTTTTTGCCTATTTTTCACGTCTTCGACTACACTAAAAAAGGACTGAGGTAAGTGTACCGTTGTAAACGTAACGCGTAGAAAAGCCTTCGTGGTAAAGGCTGTTTCCCGACTGGAATAAACTGGTCACATGAGATCAATGGCAGAGAAATCTTGTTCAACGTTTACAGTCCAATGAATCTGTTTGTGTTGCAGAACTTTTTGGTGGTCATAGTGGTAGTTTTCAGGACCTTGTCTTCGATTTATTCTCCCGCACATCTGAATCATTTACTCCATCTGCACTCGCTGGAAATCTACTCATGCACTATTTATTATAAAATGTCTCCTCACCCTCCTATTTTGTAGGCACCTCGTTTTGCTGGTCTCTTTCTTGCCCAACAGCTCACAGCGACAAGGTCTCAGGTCATTTTCGGGTAACACCCTGGTCTCTTTGCCTTTCTCAGTCCCAGTGTCACACCCCTCTCTGCTTGTAGAAGCCACATAGCTTTTCTCTGTGGAACCTTAAATGTGGCAGGTTCAATATTTAAACTCATCAGTACCTGGTGTTTCTGGTGAGAATTAGCAGGGTTACTTGAAATTACATGAGCATGTGCAGGACTTCACCTGTTGCAGTCATCATAGGTGGTCAATCGTCCCGAGAGCTATATATTAATGGCTCAATTTGACAGGGCCACCTCGATGTGGAGGACATTTTGCTGAGGACTATATACTAATGACTCAATTTGACAGGACCAACCACATCCATGTCGGGGACATACTCCTTAGGACTATATTCTAATGGCTGGATTCCACAGGGACACCTCCATATGGAGAACAGACTCCTGAGGACTATATACGAATGGCTGGATTCGACAGGGCCACCTCCATGTCGTGCATTTCCAATGTTCACCTCATTCATTGGCAAAAAATGTCATGGGTGTAGTTTCCTCTTACATAGGACAAATGTATGTCAGATCTGTTACAAAATATTTCCACTTACAACATACTTTTAAAAATTTCCTGGGAATATATGTCATGAGAAGTACAATCAAATAGCATTTTCTTTGTAGCAAATATAACTTTGCATCTGCTACTTGTATTTTGCCATCCCAGCATGCAAATTACTATTGGCTACACAGCCATGACTGTGTTGTATCTTACCACAGGTAGCCAGGAAGAGTTTTGTAAGCTTCTTTATTAGTTCCAAGTTGCAGGTAACTAAACATAAATATCAGTCTTTAACCCAGGTGAATCCATTGTGCCAGCCCCACCAGGAGCAGCATGCCTGCTGCTCAGCCCATCTCCAACTGTCACCACTCATCCGCACAGGCACCCACGCATTCCATTCATCACAGTCACACCAACATTCCAATACCAACTCTCACTCTGGCTGAGCAGCAGGGAGACAGCTAGGTTGGGTAACATGCTTTAACACTAAGAGGATATAACATTATCCCCCTCCTTTTAAATGTAAAATGAAAGTATGAAAAAAATGGGATTAACTATAAACGAGACAAGAAAATGTAGAGACGGAGAAAAAGTTAAAATTCAGGGAAGCAAAACTAAATACAACTTCACAAGAGTCAGTACACTGCGTAACCTGAAGGAAAAGGAAAATATTGGCAAGCAAGAATAAAACATTGACAAGCAATATACCCATCCTTCCCAATAAACAATTGTTCAAAAAATGTAGTGAAGGGTGAGCCACACCCCAGGACAAACACCCAAAACCACAACAGGCAAAATGGGTAAAACCAAGACGTAAGGGACAAAACCCAAAAGACCACCCGGAGTAGGGAGAGATGAAGCACACGTGTATCACAAGATGAACCACACAGAGTGTGCACACGGTGAGGCGCGAGGCGACTTACACACATCTACAACATGAGGCGCAGGGCGGCTTACACTGAACAACACGTGAGGCACAGGGCGACTTGCACACAAGACTACAACATGTGAGGCGCTGCATGACTTCCACACATGACCACAACAAGTGAGGCGCGGGGCGACTTAAACATAAACCGACAAGACATGCAGACCAAATGTGCAGCACATGACGTCTTTCACACCTTAAACATGATCCATCCTCACCGCCAAAATATGTTGTATCTTACCACAGGTAGCCAGGAAGAGTTTTGTAAGTTTCTTTATTAGTACCAAGTTGCAGGTAAGTAAATATATATATCAGTCTTTAAGCCAGGTGAATCCATTGTGCCAGCCAGCCCCACCAACAGCAGCCTGCCTGCTGCTCATCCCATCTCCAACTGTCACCACTCATCCACACAGGCACCCAAGCATTCCATTTATCACAGTCACACCAACATTCCAATACCAACTCTCACTCTGGATGAGCAGCAGGTAGACAGCTAGGCTGGGTAACATGCATTAACACTAAGAGGATATAACAGACTGGCTCAAGGCTTTGCCCATGAGATTGGGCTACTTATAGCTGCTGTTCATTAGGTGTACCTTCTGGTTACATTTGTGCTGTTTCAAAATATCAGTGCCCACATTAAAAAAGATTCAGATATTCCTACACTACTGTGATCTTCCTGGAACACTAGATTTTGCTGAGTTCAAATAAAGACAAGCATTGGCATAGCCAATAGGTCTCGCCTTTGGGACCTTATAAGTGTTTAGCCATGCAACAGTTGCATAACTAAATACTTACAAGGTCCAAAAAGCGAGACCTACTGACTATGCTAAGCGGCCGTGCGGCCACGAAAGTGAAAGTAATCGCGGTAAAGCGCGGCGCACGCGCCCACGCTCATGCACTGTAGCTCTAGGCTGGCCTGGTAGCACTTTTTGCAGCCCTCTCAATAAGTCTCGCCAGACCAGCGCATGCGCTCGGTCAGGCGAGACCTAAAAAAGCGTGTTACAATCCAGCCCATACCCACAGTCGACGTTTTGCATTTTTTACTTCTTAATTTCAGAACAGGCAAGCCATATTTTTCCAAAGTCTTTATGTTGTTGGAAATTACCCCACAAAGGAGTGCTTCACTTTTACCTATGCAGTCATGCAAAACATTATTTGTTTGCAAGCATGTAGTATTAGCTTAAACAGATTGTACCTTAGCATGATTCCTCCTTCTTAATCGTTGGTTAACTAAGGTGACCATGAGCTCGGTTGGACTGTGGTATTTTCCATGTGGCAAACCTCAGAGGGTGGGTTTAACAGACTGTGTCACTCTGACTGACCAGTCAGAACAGGAGGGTGCCTGTACATGGTGGGAATGATATGATCATGGCTCAATCCTCTATAGGTATAGGAGGTAAGAGTTACAGGATAACGGTCCGTTAGTAGAAGTGGCGTGATCCTTTCTGGCAAAGGGTGAAAGGAGAAGGACATGCAGATTTTCATTCCATAGAGGACTCTCCTAAGTGTGACATGACATGAGAAATTGTGCACATTCAGTGCCCTGCAGTGTGAGTTGATGTTCAGAAGCAGTGAGGAAGTGTTTGTGTAAATATATGACAAGGGGCAAAGCCAGTCAGTCCTGCTCATCGTCAAAGCTAAGTTTTACTTCACCTCAAGTAATGCACTGATTATGTTATTTTTCTTGTGTGTTTATTTTTATTTTGTGGTTCATTTTGAGATTTTGTAAACCTTTGCGTACCACATGGTGGTGTTTTAGAGCTCTCATGGTGCCGGTAGAAGGAAGGATAAAATAATAAAAATTTGCAAGGGAGGTCAGTCAATCCATCTCTGCGAAGTATCTTGCCTGTCTCCTTGCAGGCATTAACAAGCAGTTGCAATGCAATAGGTCTTGCATTACTGATACTTTGAGGTATTGGCGCTGAAAATAATAATGCATCGTTAAGAGCTCATGCTTTCAGTAATGCGAGACCTAGTGCATTGCAAATGCTAGCATAGTGAGCAAGGAACCAGCATTGTCTGTCTCAGTGCAGTACCGCAAGCTGCTCCTAGAGGTCCCTAGTGAGCAAGGCACCAGCACTGCATGTCTCAGTGCAGTACCGCAAGCTGCTCCTAGAGGTCCTTAGTGAGCAAGGCACCAGCACTACATGTCTGGGTGCAGTACCGCAAGCTGCTCCTAGAGGTCCCTAGTGAGCAAGGCACCAGCACTGCATGTCTTGATGCAGTACCGCACGCTGCTCCTAGAGGTCCCTAGTGAGCAAGGCACCAGCACTGGATGTCTAGGTGCAGAACCGCAAGCTGCACATTTAGGTCTCTAGTGAGCAAGGCACTAGCACTGCATGTGTACAAAGTTGGAGTTATTGGCATTATATTTTTCAAAGTTTTTTGCCTTGCCATGTTGCAAGGTTCAGTACCATATGTGGCCAAAAGAGGACCTCTGTTGGTCACATATGGTACTGCACCCTGCCCTAATGCATTGCATGCAAGACAGTACTACGAGTACATTCGAATAGCTATATCCATATGCACAATTAGTAGCTTTGAAATGTGACAAAAGAATTATTACATTCATTTCGGGTTAGGTTGTACTCTGTGTGGGGCTGATAAAGGGAAATTTATAGATGGTCTCAAATAAATGTGAGATGTTCTAGATAGTGAAGTAATCACTGTCAGCCTAGCTTAGGACCAAGTGTGTGTGTCCTGCCTGAAGCCTTTTAAGAAAATAGTGCCTTGAGGCTATAATTAAAACCTAGCGAGGAACAACACATGTAACAGGGGGTGTCCTCATGTTAGGTTACAAGAAGAGACAAGGCGGTACTAAGGAGGGACTTCTAAGACTATTGACCAATGAGAAGCCACCATTCACACAGGAAAGGGACAGGAGCCAATTAAAAAGATGAGCAGAAAGTGGACGGAGTTTATGCCCATATTCTGAATACAGCATGTCTCAAAGAGACAGCGCAACAGCTGCCTAGGCAAGAACTATAAATGTTGATCCCATGGATTTAATTTTATTGTTCTTATTTGATAATAAAATTGATGATCTTAGGTGTCTTTACAGTGTGTTTGCTTTCAGATGAATGGCTTTTAAACTTTATTTGTGCATTTCTGTAGTTCTCCCTCTTTTATATTGTTCGGTCGATCTGTGCCTGCACTGCTCTGCGAGGTATGCTGTATTCATGTAGGGACTTGAAGCTCTGCCCAGTCTCCACCCATATTTTTCATTGGCTTGTGTCATTGTCCACTGTAAACTGCAGCTTTTCATTGGTCAATAGGCTTAGTAGTCCTTCCATAGTAACGCCTTGTCTCATTTTGTAACCTCACATGGCGACAACCCCGTTACCTCAGTAGGCTTTAATTACTGGCCTCCGAGCACTATTTTCTCAAATAGCTTTGTCCTGCCTGCTATTGGCTGGCAGGACTCGCTCTCTCATAGCGCTATTTTTTATTTTTATAGCACGGGTGCTGATTTGCAGTGCAATAAGTCTCGCATTTGCAAGAGTTTAAACTGTTGGCATTGTAAATAACAATATCTTTTATTTTTCTGTTTTAAAAATAGCAAATAAATAAAAGGCATTGCAATTTACAATGCCCATAGCTCAAACTCTCGTAAATGCAAGACCTATTGCATTGCAAATGCTTGTTTTTTGTCTGGCAGTTACTTAATTTGCAGGTACGTTTTCTGTCTTTTTGCGGCTTAGATTCATATGTTAGCTAGTTACTTCTAGTAACTTAGTAAAACACATTTTTTTTAAACATTGTGTTAAGAAATTGTAGAAACCTCTTTGACTGTAAGATATGTGCATCAATTAGCAACACTCCCCCATTATAGAAAAAGAAAACAACTCTTGTCTTGTTTCAGTATCATCTAGCAGAACTTCACCGGATAAGTATATCTCAAGGAAATAAGTGTCAAATATTATCTTCGTGTTGGAGCATGTGGTCTGCTGCCTGCAAAGCAGAGATAAACCGCTGCACATGATTGAAGCACATTCTGATTGAAAGAGTAGGCAGATGCGTCCGAGGGCAGAGCGTGTGACCCTCTGCACACACAGATAAGCAATGGTGCATTCCTGTCTCAAGGGAGCGTTGCTGGCTCCCAGGTCAACATTCTTTCAGAAAACATAGAATTGATCTCCGCTTAAGATACATCCCTGATGTACATATCAAGCAACTTTTTCGAACAAAGACTATTTTCGATAAAATGCTGATAAAATAGAAAGACTTCCTTCTGCAGTGGAGGTAAGCAGGCTCCACACACTAATGTAAAGTGGCACAAGAGCTTTGAAGACAGTAGCTTCTGGCTTTCAAGCTTAATGTGTTTTCCCTGTTCAGACATGAAACCAGAGAAAAGAAGGTAATGGGCTTTGTTGCCCCACAGTGTTAAGATAACACAATTTCTTAGCTGAACTGTGGCGATATACAAACAGTTGGGTTTGGCATGACTCAGTTGAGGGTGACAGGATTCATGTAAATTAAATCACTTTTCAATTCAGAAAAGAGGACGTCATTTGTCTTCTAAAAATGGAAATCATTTCAAAGGGATGACGGTCGCCTGGGTTCTGTTCCTCATCTGAACATTTGCATGAAACCTGATATATACCAGGTAAAGCAAAAAGCATCTTAATGCTATCATGCATTCAATGGTTTGTTTATTGTCTAGACTGGGAAGAGTGTGGGTTGCATGTTGCTGAAGCAGACCTCATTTCAAAAGACCACATAATGATTTCCTGACATGCTCTTTGCTAATACTCAAGCTGAGGTCGCTGCTGCTTCTTGCGTTCCTGCTGGGGGAACCAGCAAAGAGTGAATGATGTTTTTTGATACTGATCCTACCGTCTGGCGAAAATGCAATCTCGATTTAGATAATGGGATCGGCTATCTACCAAAAAAGGTTTCCTTTGATTGGGTTGACTGTTAAATCCTTAAAAAACACATGAGCAACACTATTTTGATCTTTATGTTCAAAATAAACTGGAGAGTTATATCTGTTCTACAGAAATGGTCTTAAAATGTTTAAATATGTTTAACAACGTTCACTTGTAGCGTTCTGGTACTTCATTTGGTGGATACGCCCCTCATTTACAAGTAGGCAGAAATGTTGTGTTTTGTGGTAAAAATCTGCTTGGTACACATTTTCTGCTTTACACTATTAACACATATCTGTAGTATTTCTGGGAGTTGATGTGGTAATGCTATATGGCAACTTTTGTTACTTTTCACATCGACGGAACATCAGAGATGTCTCTGGCAGCCTTTGCTGCCAGAAGTAACGTGCAGTAATGATCATAAGACACCATGTTTCTGCAAGTTATTTCCCACAATGCAAGGGAAGGGTATAAAAGTGTTGTACATGGCCTCTGGTAAATATATCGCCGGCCTTGTCTTTCGGCTATTATTTACCAAGTACGTTCATTATTGTTGCTGTACATGAGGTGTGTGTTTCATAGGTAAAGTAGAGTCTAATTTGTGAAAATGATGAGAGCTCTGTGCAAAGTAAGGTATTTTCTATTACCTTGTTTCTCTTTAGAGTTGGAACCTTGGCAAACCTGTTCCCTAGGTCTATGAAGTCATAAAGCAAACCTGGCAATATCAGAGGCAGGTTTGCAGATGGTTCCCATTGATCAGGGTACGGGTTGTTCTCTAGGCAGCGTAGAGGTGGTCTCCAAAGCTTTCTTGACACTCTGGAGAATCTTTGTTAAAGATTCATAATTGGAGTTAAATACCGTATATCACAAATGCCGTAAACATGGAATATTTAGTCCAGGTTGTTATTTAGGTAAATGAAAACTGAAATCTTTAACTGAATAAATTCACAAAATATTAACAATGATTACAAGTAAGAACACTTGGGACAGTATTACGGTGGGGGTGCGTGCAATGTCCCTGTTTGCGCCACAGAGCACCTTTAAATAGGTACCCCGGATGCAAACAAGGAAAGTGCAACCTATTACTTATATTGTACTGCCCCAGGACAACAGAGAACTTGCGCTGCCGACAGGGTAGTACATTAGTGAATGAAGGACCGGCTGATTGAGGCAGACGCTCTGCTTTCACAGTGCAGGTTATTATGAAACAGTGGTCCCTAGGTAGAAAAGGTAACACAAAATGCTAAGAAAAATATGAATATCAAAACAATGTTTTTTATATATATATAACAATCCATCCATAAATTAAATTCCAAAACCAAGTACTGCAGTGTCCTGTGAATAAATGTATGTGAATAGAGTGAGGGAAGTGCTTAGGCAAAGGCGTAATACATGTGAGAAGCTAGTACACTGTATCGATATAGCCCATAAAATTACAATAAGTCCATGCAAAATAGGGAGGTGAAGAACGGAAGGTCTGCCTGAAGTGTGCCTTGGGAGATGCTGATGACTTGCACATGTACTGGCAGTGTTCTTCTATCCAGGGCTTCCGGCACAATATCGGTAAGACTGTTTTGGAGGTCTTGGGGCGAGAGATGAAGGTAAGCCTGATTTTGGTCATTTTTGGGGTCCTTCCAGAGGAGAGTGCCAGCTATAAGCTTTCTTAGTCACAAGCATCCCTGTTATTTCTGTTAATTCTTCTCACAAAGAGTGAAATTTGTTTAAAATGGATCTCCGCTAAATCCCCAGCAATATTAGATTGGGTTGCTTCGGTGAATTGAATTCATAGATTGGATCTTGCTAGCTCCTCGAGAAAAATATGTGGGGGACTTGGGACGGGTGGCGTCAATAATCTTGATAATATAATATCCTGAAAATTCACAATACTTATAACGTCCAATGATTATGAAATAAGTGAGATATGAGGAAGAGGTACGATCTTGGGGAGGTGGTAATTTCTCTCCACTAAATACCTTCCCTAGGATCTTTGCAGCTGGTTTAGATGGATCCCCGGGAGTCCAAGTAATCAGACGGTACCGTTACCTCCATCCGGGGAACCAAGAATAAACCATTGGCTTGCTTAAAGACTATACACTTATCTACAAATGAGGACAATAGAAAAAAATGTAAAAGTCAATGCAAGCTGGGTCTGTGTAGATTGTTGACGGTGTTTTGATCCCCAGGTGCAAACCGGAACAGTGCACCCTATTACTGATAATACACTGCTCACATGGCAGAAGAGATTTTTATGCTGCCCCCATGGCAGCACATTAAAGGAGCAGCTGGGATGCCTTTCACAGTGCAAATGGCACCTGTTTGCACCTTCAAGGGGGATAGAGATCCCCTGCAGGTGGGTGCAGTGAGTGACTGTACCCACCTGTAAGGGTATGTCTGGGGGCACTCAGTGGTACTTTTTCCCCCTTTAAAGAGACGCTTCAGTGACTGTGTGCCACCTTCTAGTCCCGGGTCAGTGTGCTTACAAATGGTCTATTTCAAACATTCATAATACATCGCAAGCTCAGAGGAAAATTGTTTCCCTCATTTGCATGGGGTTAGGCCCCTTTAGGATAGTGCTGCATTATCTGTATTACTGAAGGGGGCAAGCATTCTGCATTACCAAACTGCCTCAGGTGCAGAAAGCGGCAGCACGTGCCCTTTGCACACCCAGAAAGTTTTTACATAATACCACCCTGGATAGTCGAGTTACAGTCAATATATACTGTTTCCAATCAGTGTGATGATTAAAATACTCTTTGGGAACAAGTAAGACTATGATCTTGCCATCAAAATGTGTGATCACCAGAAAAAGTCTAAAAAAAACACTACATAAAAAATTGATCTGCTAATAAAATACAACAATACTCTATCATGTCAAAATGAAGCTCTTCTGTCTGACTTAGAGTTACTTGATTGGTTAGCATTTTCACAATGCCTTTAAAGTTAGACATCTTGGAAAATGGGAGTGAACTTCATGTTGTCTCTCAGAGATGCTTCCTCCACCTCCAAGGTTACGGTGGGTGGTGATAGGGCTTTTCCCCCAAGCACTGCCAGATGGAAGGATCCCACAAAGGTAAATTGACAAAACAAGGGCACTGGGAGAAGGGGTTTTACTTGGCAGGACTGCCACTCATCTCACCTGCACTTCTGGATGTTTAAGGAGCAACACCTCAGTCTCTAGTGTGGCCTAGAGTGGGCTTTTCGAGCTTTGGGTCAGCATTTTCAGACTCTTGAGGCTGGCTAGAGAATTCAGGAGGAAGGGTAAGTGAACAAATTCAACATTAGCAGCAGGTAAGGACAAAGAGCTTCAACGTGCCATCAGACTAAGACATAGCAATGAAGAAATCTGCAACATTCAGATGCACAATCAAAGAGCGACAGCAATATCCCCACAAGTTTGTGTAGAGGTTGCTTGTGGAAATGCTGTACTGTGGCTCCTGCATGTGTTCACAGTAGTTGAGAAATGGAGACAGACAATTGCACTTTGGTTCAAGTACCTTTTCACAGTTAAAAAAAACGCAACTTGACTGATTGGGATATGTTTTCAATAGGACATATGTGAAGTTGAGCAGGCCTCCATTTCTGTCAGGGTGGCTTTTATTTGACACCACACAAAGGAACGGTCCTGAGTGCTGCTCTGACAGGAAATATGTTGTATTACAGCCACACTAGACCTAGAGAAGAAGTTAGGGTGGCTTTTCATTTCTGTTGACAGCAGTCTTCCGCCATATCTACAAGAACCTTCTGCACAAAGCAATTATATTTTTGGGGGCGGAGGGCAGCAGCATTACCCCTTGCAAGTGCTATTTGTATATCTACTGCAGGATTTCAAACTCCACCTCTTGTCAAATGGCAAAAAAGTATAGCAAACTAATATAGAAGATATATTGGGTACTTAGTGTAACCACTAACAACGATGTTATGTCAAGTGTTTACAGGAACTGCTAAACCCAAAGTCTTATTTATGTAACTGAATATATTTTAAATGCAAATGATTACCCCATTCATTATGAAATAGAGCCACATAGTTTTGCCCATATAGTAGCATGTTATCTGAGAGAAGCGAGCTCTCAAATATTTAACAATGAAAAATGCAATAGTTAAATTTTGGGTTATTATGTGTATTGAATTGGACTGTCCCAATCTGCAATGGGTACTTGGAAAACAGCAATAAAAATCATGCCCACCGAAGGTCGTTTTTTCCGAGTGGATTGTTTTTAATGCCCTGTGACAACTATCTAAAAAAACTGTGTTTTGCTGACTGGAACCTGAACGACTCCTGTGATAGTTTGTGAACTATATATATTCAAAGGGATACAGGTGTATGAGGTAACACAATCTGAACAAGAAACTTGTGTTAAAAAGCTTAAGTCTATACATTGTGCTGGTCCTTCATGAAAGGAGGACAGTCTGTCAAATGGAAAAGAGCCATCTGGCCTTTTGATTGAACTTAATGGGCAGAATGTGAAGGCGGCAGCATGGTGCAAGACTGTTACCTGTATTAACTAAGGTTAAGAGCGGAAATGATCATATAGCCAGCGTGGTAACTGATGCCATGTTTAAGGTAGAAAATACAATGATAATCTGAAATAGGACATTAACATTAGGAAGCTGATTAGGTTGTGTCTTTGCACATGGAAATGATCTCATCTATAGACGCATACAATGTTAAGCTTGCATGGAATGGCTGGATAGTGAGGCGAGTTTCTCCAAGAGTGAAATTGTGGCGTATACTTCTCACTAGTGGATACAAATAGGCTCACTTAAGTCTTTAATAAAGGGGATGAGGATGATTCCTAAAAGTGAATGCTGGATTGTGCCATCTGAGCCGAGTAGGGAAAAGTGTTACAAGACTGGAGACGGTCATTAGAGCTGTTTTCCCATCAACACATACCATCCTGAAGTGAGGTTTCAGCGAAGCAGCAGTTAGGCACTTATGTTACTTAGGATAAAAAGAAAAAAAATAAGACCACTGTAAAATGTTGTCAATCTGGTGGTAATCCTGGAGAGTGTAGAGTGCACTGATCATTCAGGTGGATAGAAAAAGATCAAAGTCCGAAAACCCTTTTGAAATTATCAAACAGTATATATTGAATTGATTATCATATATGATAAAATGAGTAGGACTCCCCCCCCCCCCCCCCATATGGCTTATGCTGATATGAATATGACGTGGATAAATGAAGATGGCATGCATGGAAACCAACAGGACCTCTGTTGAAAAGCTTTTAACATGCTTAAAATTAATATGACCAACACTGAAATAAATACATTTGCTGAAATGACTGTTTGCATTGAAAAGAATATGCCACATTTTACAGTGAATCCAATATACATTGAAATGAAAGACAAGGGTTGAAATGAATATGGCACATGTTGAAATACATATAGCTTGTGTCAAAATGAATACGGTGTGCATTAAAATGAATAAGAAAGTCCTTGAAGATAATATGAAACCCTGTGAATGGAATATTATATGTAAAGAAAAGAACAAGGCACATGTTGAAATAAATTTGACCCATATTTATATGAATATGAGATGCGTTGAAATGATGAAGATGTGTCGAGAATGATTCATATTGCATGCTCTAAAATGGATATAACATGCCCAGAATTTATTATAACGTACTGAAAAGAGAATACATCTTTTAAAATGCAGTATGAGGAGTTTGGAGCACCACTGTGTGGAACAGTATTACTGCATGGTTTGTGTGGTGATACTGCCCAGGCCACTTACAAATAATACCGGGTCTAATTTAAAAGTCTCATTAAAGTTGCATATGAAGCTGCCCAAAAAGTGGAAATATCCCTGACTGGTTTCACTTGCTTAGGGCTGGCTGTACACTGTAGTTCACCAAATGTGATAGGTGGAATGATTGAATTAATCTCACCCACTGCAATTACTTGGTCTACATCCCAAGCCCTCGTTATTTTGCACACTTGCACACCTGCCCACATCAGTTTGGACTCAGCCATATGTAAATTAGTCTTGAATCTGCTCCAGTGGGAACAGTCCAGCCTGAACTTCCAGTCCAGGTCCTCCCTGAACTGAAAGATAAGCAAGCAAGGATCGGTTTCACCCTGATTAGGGTTTAGCAGCCAGGTATAATTTGGTTCCAGTGACAATGCCTGCACAGGCATATCTGTCCTTAGAGGGAAACCGGTCCTGCAAAATAATATCAGACCATGTAGTATTCATTTTAGTGCATGCAACATAAATGTCAATGCATCATATCCATTTCAAAGTATGTTAGCCTCATTTCAATGCAAGCCATATTAATTTAAACATGGGTCATATTTATTTCAACATTTGCCTTATTCTTTTCATTGTATGCCACTTTATTTTACAGGGTTACATATTATCTTCAAGGACTGTCTTTTTCATTTTAATGCACAGCATATCTATTTTGACATGAGCCATATTCATTTCAACACATGGGTATTCATTTCAACATCTCATACATTTCAACACATTTATATTAATTTCAACCCTTGTCATATTCATTTCAGTGCATGTTGGATTCTCTTACAAATGCGTCATATTCTTTTCAAGGCACGCTATGTTCATTTCAGCAAATGTTATATTCATTTCAGTGTAAGTCATATTAATTTTAAGGAATGTCAAATTATTTTCAACAGAGATCATATTACCATCAATATATGCAATATTTGTCACACTGCATGTTTTTTATATTAGCATAAGCCATATTTATTTTAAGGTATGTCATATTCCTTAGAAAGCAGTTCATATTAATTTGGATACATATCACAATCAATTCAGTGTAGGTCATATTTATTTCAACATGGGTCCTATTCATTTCAGCACATATCATATGAATTTAACCATAGATCATATTAATTTTAGCAATGGGCATTTTAACACACACCATATTAATTCCAAGATGTGACAGTTTCCTCTCAATATACTCCATATTGATTTCAATGCATGTCATTAAAGCATACAGGAAGCAATTCATGTCAACATTACAGTACTAACAATATGACACCGCACAATAAGCATAGCACATAGCAAAAAGAATAAAACACAATAAAATACATATATTTCAAAGCCAATATGATACACAGCAGACTCAATACCTCATGTAGAAAAACAAACAAGATGTACAGCAGCATGAATACTGTGCTTAGGAAATGATATAGATAAGACCTATTCTAAATTGCATAAAACATACTAAAATATAGGTGAACCATACTGAAAAGAATATGGCACTCACTGAAAAGACTATAGCAAGCACCAAAATAAATATAACTTAGATCAAAAAGAATGCATTTGGTGAACTCACTGACGGATGTTAAAAGTAATATGACATGTGGAAATTAATATTATGCCCTGAAATTAACATAAGCTTCAATGTAATGAATGTGACACATTAAAATTAATATATTGTATTTTGAAAAGAATAAAACATAAGTTGGAAAGAATATGACACTTTTAAACATTACACCTATTGCAATGAATATTGAAATGAATATTACCCACAATTAAATGAATATGAAACAGTCCTCAAAGAATTGTCTGTCCCCTACATTAGCGATTACATTAGCATGGCAGCTCTTATGCTTTGGTATAGGATCTGGAGTAAAGAGGAGACAACATTTACACAGGAGATCATAATGGATTGCTTAGCCTTATACTACTATTAAACAAATTCCATGGCTTCAGTATATTCACAACCTTTTAACTGAGTGTAAGGTGGTAGTTGATTTTAAAGATCCCATGACTATCCAGAAATATAGTAAAAGGGACTTAAAACAGAGGCTTACAAAATCAAGAGAGGCACATAGAGACAGGGCAGTAGGCTTTAAACAGACGACAAAACTATACTGTGAAGGGCCAGTATTATTAGGTACCCAACCATATTTATTATTTATAAGAAACTTACAACATAGGTTTTTTCTAACTAGATTACGATTGGGTACTCCATCGCTTGATTGCTTTCCCAAAGACGGGCAAGTAGAATCGCACCCTCCCAAATTGCCCATGCGATAGAAAATTGCCACAGACGACACTACACTTTACACTCTTTTGTCATTTTTACAGAGATATTAGGAAGTATGTTATACGCCCTTTATTTATCTATAGTAAACTGTATTTTTATAAAGAGGCTTTTAATTTCATTTGCAGTTTGGAAAATGAAATGGTTTGTAATGCAGTAATTGTCTTTGTACAAATGGCGATTAAAAGCAGAATAGATCATTCCCCTTTGGAGGCCTTAACATACGAAAAATCTGGACTCTGAGAGAAAGAATCATTTATTCTATTATTAATTATACCCAACCTTTTTCTTCCTAGATCTTGTACAATATTTTTACTTCCTCAGTAATTCTTGCACAATATTTTAACTTTTTTTAACTTATTCAATTACCTTCCCCAATTGCCATGCACTTTATGTACTTGAATGTATGGGACTGATTGAGTAACTGTTACTTTTTAATGAAAGAATGTAAACTTTTTAGAACGCTTTTATGGCAGTGTTTTATAAACCGACTAAATCTTGATTGACTTAACTTGACTTGAATATGAAACAGTTTAAAATGACTATTACACTAGGGCACACTAATACAACACATGTTGAAATTAATATTAACTTCATTTAAATAAATATGAAACGTGTGTACAAATGACTATTAAATTAGATGACGTGAGTATAACAAGAGATATAAGGATTGTGATCTACACTAGCATTAATGACATCATAGAACGAATTACCCAACAAAGTTTTAACTACTTTTCCATTCATACACTTTAGAAATGCACTTTTCTCTGTAGACTCCCTTGTTCATGAAAACTCAAAACTGCCATATCATTAAAGACATTAATCCATGTCACATCCCTATCCTAGACCACCCACACCCCATGCCTATATTATCTATATATACACATCATGGAATTGTGCCCGAAGTACAACTTATCCTTTTTGTGAGGCTACTGCAGTGGCAAAGAGCATGTTTTTCATTGTAATAAAATCCCAGGAGAAGGAAGACAAATGTTCCTACATCATCTCAGCGTCAAGAAGCAGTGAAAAGGTGTCCAATCGTTTTCTTTTATATTGCTCACCTCTTCACTTCCTTGTTTTTGGCTCTGGTTATCATCTTCTCAGCTGTGGTGCAGACGTGAGCTCACAAGATCTAACCCAAAGCTTGGGTTTGCCCAGCCCTTTCTGCAGGCCCCCTCCAACGGCAGGAGACTCCTGCACCTGAATCTGACCCCAAAACACCCCACAGCACCTGAGCCCCACAGCCCGAGAGCAAGTGAACCAAGAGTGTCCCTCTGTGCCCAAATATATCAAGGGTCGAGCCCCACGGTGGGTTCCCCTGTATTGGTCCCCCAGTCCCAGCTTGTAGCCTCTTTCTAACAGCACTGTCCTCCAATTAAAGTGAATGGGACACCCGACACCATGACACACCTCTGCATCCAGATGCCCCAGAGTTGACCTGTTGGTGTGCCCTGCGACCTTGCCCCATACTCGCCTTTAGTCCAGAAGAACATTCCCGAATGCAATACATTTTTCCTCCATAGGATAACAACACTTATCCAGAAAATGCAGTGTTCACTTTTGGAAAATGTAAAAATTCATAACTTCAAAAGTACTTAGCCGACTCCGATGATCTTGCTGTCTACATTTTTTATAAAAGTATGTGTTATTTTTATAAATTTGTGTCGGATTTCTTTATTGAGTGTGGTCTCACTGACTACCATTCTGTGTGTGATGAATGCTTAGTACTACCCTCTGATATGCCTAACTGCTGGCCCTCACTACCACAAAAGAGAGCATTTGGGGTGTCCATTGTGCCTCTGTAATTCCTTTCGGGTTTGCCTGGACTCTTTACACTGTATACCTCTTTTTGGTCCACTATATAAAGAGCCGGCTACCTACAGTTATCCAATCACCTCTCTTTTCCAAATGACCACAAACAGAATATTGCTAAGATGGACCTGAACGAGTAGGGCTTGGACTAGAGATGTCTCCAACCCGCTCCTTCTTATGTGCAATGTGCATTAATAATACAGTTTGCTTCTTCTCCTAGGCAATTCACTTTAAATGGCCCTCTACCTAAAGCATGCATATGCTTAAATGTGTCATAAAAACAGAATCACTGTAATGTGCCAGTGTTTCACGTGGTTAAATGTCAATAATTAGTTTTGGAAACACATGTACAACCTGTTTGCCAATAATATCAATTTCAGTTCGATTTGAGAAGACATCGAGGGATATTGAAAAAGCAAGAAAGGCGGTTTACGTTGGTTTTTCCGCTCCTATTGGGACTAGGAGGATTCACTAACTGCACCTAATTATGACTTAATGAGCCCCCCTGGAAGCAAACCACAAGACCACAGGGGGGGTGTGATCTCAGTTCCTTGCGGACACTTTACAGACTAATTAGAAACAGTTGGTAGCGACGTGTTAACTGTAATTCTAATAGTTAAATATTTATGTCATGTGTGGAAAGAAACTGTTCAACAGTTTTATAAAATATTAATGTGCTGTGTGTTCATGGCATGCGTCTGCGTTCATAAATACAGTTTCCAGTTGTCTATCGTGGGCGATTGCAAAAAGAACTATTGATGGACAGAATGCAGAACAATGTCATGCATTCACCCCAGTACAGAGATCTGGGCCTAAATCCATCGTTTTTCTGCTCACCATGCCATTCCAGTTTGGACCCAGCCATATGCAAATCAGTCTTGACCCTGTGCCCAATGGTAACAGTCCAGCCCGAACTGCCAGTTTGTCCAGTAAAAACTCAATACTGGCACGGGCATTGTCTAGAGTTCTCCCATGTCGGGACTAATACTTTCTTTGTTATTCCTTGAAATTAAAATGTGTCTTTAAATCTGGTTTATGATATATTTACCCCATATCTTAATTGTTTTGTACATGACAATGTCAAAAGAACAGGGTCAATGTTGTTTGTGATTTGTTCCATATAATAGTTATCTTGTTGGGACACAATTGGTTTTCAAATCTTTCAACAAGACACCTTTGAAAGCACTCTTCCACAAATTAGGCAGCGGCATGAAATCGTGATAAGCCACACCCTAAACTGCACCAGATACAGTTAAGCATATACTTGGGCCAGCTAAAGAACTACACATCTTGAATGGGACCAGAGACAAGGCTAACCTCAAACCACGATTGTTGGTGGATGATGCCGCGCAGCAGAAGGAGAAAACGAGATCTGAGTGATCCTGTGATCCAAGGGCTAATAGTGTACAGCGACAAGGAATAGTTACCACTCTTTAGTCCACTGAAGAACACAGTAAGAACAACCAAGATGAAACTGCTTTAAAGAAGGATACTTGAAGGAATGATTGCTAAAAACCAAGTCCATGGTGGATGAGTTACAGAAAAAAAGCTATAATGTCAGAAGACACAATAGGTACATGGAGGCAGACCCTAGGATCGCGTAAAGGGCACTAAGGATGTTGCCCCATGTAATCTGATCTAACTATCATATTAGGTGGAGGGTACTGTCAGGATCTGTGAGTTTATACCACATCTTTCGCATCAGCATTTGAGAGGGACTGGCATAATGTAGCATGCAGTCTACATGTAAGTGGTTTGGGTGCATGTCCATTTGTTATACTGGGGTATCCATAATGCCCCAACATCTGTGTCTCATGTGGGTTTGTCATGCTCATGCTGAAGGAGAGTAACAACCATCCCAACCACCCACAGAGTCATATGGCAGTTGAACATTGTAACAGAAACAAGCCAGTCAACCATGAAATGGCTCCCCCTCTCAAGCAGTGTAAGGGAGTAGTGTATACAGCCTAACCCCAGCGCATGCCGTGTCATTGAAACTGGATGAAAGGTGCTTGTTTATTGCACAGAAATCATAACACAAAAGTAAACAAATCATTAATCATGCAGCAGCTACAGCCCTAAGCTAGTGAAAAGCATTTTAAGGTTAACTCAAAGGTAACTCATTATGTGACCCACGAATTCTGCCTCCAGGTCTGGTGGTCCACATAGTGAAGTCCTCGCTCAACCACCTTCAAGCACAGCCATCTAAACAAAGTTGCTTCCGGTTGGTAAGTGCTTATTTTATATAGTGCTTCCTGGAGCGGCTTTGGGACTTCATGGCACGATAAATACATGTGTTACTGTAACCCAACCCTGGTATCCATTTCGTTGATCTCGATGGATGCAGACTACAGTTATGCATCTTTGGCCCTCAGCCGGTTCATGGCGGGTTACATGTCACATCGCTCAAAGAACAGTAAGGATTTGGGATCCTTCTTGATGGACAGATGTGAGGAGCTCGGCTTGGGTGGTTGAATATTTTTGGTCATGCTATGTCTTCTGTTTTAACCAAAAGTCCGACTGGCCGCACTCTGCTCATCCTACCAGCGTGTTACCCCAGGGCATTGTGGTCCATGAAGTAGCGTCGGCGAATACGCCTATGCCAAAGTTTTCAGTGAAAGTAAGTGTCGCGTTAGCCATCCCTGGACACGTGTTTCGAGGTAGTTGCCTCTCGTCAGCAGGGAGTAGGTATATGTGTAGGGTTGCTGTGTAGGCTGCCAAAAAAAAGTATTCTCAGGTAAAGTACCACCACGCAGGTGCGTATCCATGGGCTCGTCAGCCACTACAACAACAAAAAACAGGTGTGCACATCACCTACATGGATATATGTGTTTGACAAACAACTTTTTTGTCACATCCCATTTTGAGGAAACAATTATGATAAAAATAAACTTCCTTTCATTTATAACGTGTGACCCAATGTAAGCCATCCAAGCTCTTTTTCTCACCTTACCTGTAGAAGTACCTTCTTTATTTATGATGCCCCCTGCCTAATGTTCTGGCTCCTGTCAACAGCATCGCATGCTTTCGCTATGGGATTTCGTCTTGCGAGTCCCTATTCTATTTCCATTCTTAAAAAACAGAAATGGAATATTTTATACGCTGTCCCACTGTCTGCTGGATATGGCCAGACCAGATCCCTTTTCAGTTTCCTTGAAATGGATACGATACTGTCCAGAGGCGCAACTAGAGCCAAATTTCGGGGGGGGGGGGCTAAGTAAAAATTTCGGGGGGGGGCTGAACTTTAAGCAAATGGCAGAGTGGAGCTGCAAGGGCTCTTAGAAGGGGCGAAACAACAGCGAGGCCTCATTAACATGCACATGGTCTTTTAAAGACCTGTGAAGTGCTCGGGTGCGGCTGCTTTTTTGCCCGGGAAGGTGTCTCATCCCGGGCTGCCACACACGACGGGGGGGGGGCTGAAGCCCTTTGAGTCCAATGGGTGCAACACTGTTTCCCTCTCTTCATCACATTTCCTCTGGCATCAGGCACCAGATGCTACCCGTAATGTTGCGCCTCCGTGTTACTGAAGGCCCGGTAGGATTTTCTCAGTAAATTACATTACACTGGCATCTGTCATTTGCGCCACATAAAGTATAGTTGCAGAACATGTCATTAACTAACAGTTACTCTGACTGCACTCAAGAACAAAGCCTACTAGAAGTCAATCTGTGTCATAACCTAACAAAGCATGCATAATTCAACGAAAACACGACAAAACACACCACAGGCGAAAGCAAGAAGCATGTACAACAAAAGGCCTTGGAGTTCAGTTCAGAGCGCCACGCTTTAATGCAACATTTCATTAAGTTGTAATATTCAATCTGCTGTTCCTGTTTGGAACACGGTGTTCCATCAGTTTGCAGGCATCACTGAATATATTGCTCCAGAAAGAACGTGCTTTAAAAAGGAGGTGATGACAATGGACAGCGCTCCGTGTGTTACTGTAATCGCCTCTTGAGCAATTCAACACCATTCTCCGGATGTATGTGCTTGTCTCGTAGAGTACTTGGCTGCATCCGATAACATCCATAGGTTGGACTGTGGAAGAAGCTTGGAGACTGGGTGTCGGGTGTGCCTTAGTAACCCGCTTTTCCGTGTTACACTCGGAATCATGGCTTGAGGTAGGACTGACTACCAACAAATGTTCTTTCTCCTAAAATGCCTTAGGAATGGATGGGAATCGTGTAATATTCGTGGAAAGGTCCATACGTACTTGCAAAGGCAACATCTACCATTAAAAGACACTGAGCAATAAACGATTGCGCCTTTGGATGGTGTCAGTAAAAGAGTTATTGATTTAGTAAGGGATTATCCATACCAACTCAATAAACGTACACTTTGTTGCATAATATGGTTCATCCTAACCACACCTATAGATTCCCCTTGGCCCTATAGAATTACAGGTATACCAATTTACCGTTCAGAGTTGGGAAAACAGTCAAATTTTGTCCCATGAAACTCGAATGAATTTACCCAGAGTTAGTGTGCACTAAGAATGAAGCATTACCTGTCAGGGACATGGGTATTATTTATGCGGGCTCCCTTCACCCTTTCTCCCGAGGGAACAAACACAAGAAAGCCAGCGTATTATACCATATGAACTAACTTCTTACTGAATCCTGGCTAATCTGGCTAATAATCTGTGCACTGAAAGGTCTGCCACATGAGGGGTGTGATACAGTCCCATACCTGAAAGCTGAATTATGAATCATATTATTAACATACAGACATATAGAGATTAAAAGTATACCATCAGGAATTAGAAGGCATCAATATGTATTCTCATACAACAGCAAACATATGAGGATACATTGAGTTTGGTTGCAAATAAAAACAAGCATTGGCAAAGCCATTATGTCTCGCTAATGGGAGAGCTATTGGCTTTGTGGTTTTCTTTTTAACCATGGTGTGATTGGTGGGCAGCATTGTTGAAAGTTAAAACAAAGAGCTACGGCACAGACAGAGATAACCACGATGGGCAGTGATCTGTTTTGTTAGTATGGTATTATTATCTCCCGTCACAAATAAAAGTGTAATAATGTCTGAGCAGAAGTTCGCTGTGTTGGCCACATATGATGCCAAAAAGGCCATGCAGAGCAGGGAGCTCAGCGTCGTCTGCATCTTTCAACATGTTGAAACACGGTGGCACACAGGACCTTTACCACACAATCTTCACCACGCAGGTAAGTATATGCACCTTTGCCATGAAGGACAGATTCATTTCCATACCATAGTTTCCTTGTTATTTATTATTTTTTTCAGTGATTTTAGGGTTTAGAGATAGGTAGAGGTAAAGGAAGGTAAAAATGACATGAAGACTCAGGAGTTGTTAAAGTGAGGTGAGGGTGACCTGAGGGTTCAGGGATGGGTAGAGGTATAGGGAGGTGAGGGTGACCTGAGGGTTATGGGGTGGGAGTAGGTAAAGGCAGATGAGGGTGACTTTTGGATTAGCGGGAGGGTGGAGGTAAAGTGAGATAAAGGTGACCAGGGTTCAGAGGTAGGTAGAGGTAAACAGATGTGAGGGTTGACTTTAGGATTCAGGGGAGGGTGGAGGTAACATGATATGAATGGGGCTTGAGGGTTCAAGTGTAGGTAGAGGTAAAGGGAGGTGAGGGTGATTTGAGGGTTATGGGGTTGGCAGAGGGAGGTGAGGGGGATTTGAGGGTTATGAGGTGGGCAGAGGTAAAGGGAGATGAGGGTGACTGGAGGTTTCCGGGGTGGGGCGAAGTAAAGGAAGGTGATTGTGACTTGAAAGTTATGTGGTGGGTAGTGGTAAAGAGAGGGGATTGTGACTTGAGGGTTGAGGGAGGTGAGGCCGACTTGTGGGTACGAGGTAGGTAGAGGTAAAAGGAGGTGAGTGTCACTTTAGTATTCAAGGGAGGGTGGAGGTAAAGGGAGATGAAGGCAACTTAGGGTTCAGGGGTGCTTGGAGGTAAAGGGAGGTGAGGTTGACTTGAGCACTCAGGGGTGGTTAGAGGTAAAGGGAGGTGAGGTTGACTTGAATGTTGGGTAGAGGAAAGGAGAGTTGAGGGTGACTTGAGGACTCAGAGGTGGATAAAGGTAAAGGGAGGTAAGGTGAGGGTGACTTTAGGGTTCTGGGGAAGATAAAGGGTGATTAGGCTGGCTTGAGGGCTCAGGGGTGAGTAGAGATAAAGGGAGGTGAGGGTGGCTTTAGGGTTCTAGGGAAAGTAGAGGTAAAGGGATCTTGAGGTGATTTGAGGGTTCAGGAGTGGGTAGAGGTAAATGGAAGTGAGGGTGAATTGAGGGTTAAGGGATGGGTAGAGGTATTGGGAGATGAGGTGACTTGAGGGCTCAGCGGTGAGAAGAGATAAAGGGAGGTGAGGGTAATTTAGTGTTCAGGGATCTGTAGAGGTAAAGGGAGGTGAGGGTGGCTTTAGGGTTCAGGGGTGAGTAGAGGTAAAGGAAAGTGTGGGTGATTTATGGGCTCAGTGGGGAGCTGAAGTAAAGAGAGGTGAGGATGACTTGAAGCCTTACGGGTGTGTAGAGGTAAAGGGAGGTGAGGGTGACTTGAGGGCTTAGGGTTGGGTAGAGGTAAAGAGAGGTGAGGGTGACTTGAGGGTCCTGGGTGGGTAGAAGTAAAGGGAGGTGAGGGTGACTTGAGGGCTCAGAGTTGGGTAGAGGTAAAAAGAGGCGAGGGTGATTATTCGAGCTTAGCGGTGAAATGTAAATATTTTGAAATCACTGCATGTCTGATGATGAATAAAACATCATCTAAATTATAACCAAGGTAACCAACAAATAAGTGATTATTATTGCTAGTCGTTTACAGTCAGCTCTCGGAAATAAATGGAAGCACAACCTTCAACTCAGATGGTTTCAAATTGTCGTGCAAGAAAAAAAGGTACCTCAATTTGAGCACAAGCAGCACGGAACAGCACTAAATCAAGAAATCAATCAGTACTTGGTCCATGTTCCAGGGAAGAAAACTGGCAAAATAAAGCCCAAGTGAAACCGACACGCACTGCATTGACACTCACTCACCAATGAAAAGGAAGTTAAAAGTTTGACAATGTGTCCACCAATGCTAAGTATTGGGCGAGCTAACAGCCCAGTTTTAAGGGTTGTTTTCTTTGAAAAATAGATAATTGCTAGCCATAACTCATGCACTGTCTCAGGCAACACCCAACAGCTTATGAGACCCTTGAAAAATAATGACAGGTGCAGAATATAGAGGGTGTTTGTTCAAACCATAAAAAAATCATTACAGGTAAGGTCACAACACAGTTCTAAGGACAACTCTATTCAACCCCAATTAGCTGTTGCACAAACAACAGAAAATTCCTCATGGAAATTCAAGAAATACTAACAATTTTAAAATCATGAAAACCACAGCCTAAATTTCACAGATCAATGTTGAAATTGTAATAAAATGTAACAAACAAAAAAGACATCAAAACAAATAAAATTATATGAGTTTAAAGGTTAAAGCACAAAGTTCCAATGTAAAGGTTCAGTTTGCAGTTGATTGTGACTATGGCATGCTTTTAGGCCAACCAGTGTAGAGTGGGGCTTGGATCTGCTAACAGGCCATACCGCTGAAAATGTTACCTTATTACGTAATGTTTTTACTGAAGTCCCCAGTCCTCCAACAGGCAAGGAAAGATGATGAATGTGAGGGCCCATATAAGTCAAAAACACCATTGCTGTGCTTCCACTGAAGTCATTGGTTTTGGTGCCAGAAGATCAGAGTGGGGCAAAACTGCATTCTGTAGCCACTGAGGTAACTTAACCACTGAGATAGATTAATGCCTCATCCCTGTTCTAAGTTTTTAACCGCAGGCTTAGTCACTTTTTGGTTCTCAAACTCCACCATCGGGACAAGGCTGGAAGTTGTATCCAGGTGGTGTCCCATAAGGCTCGAAAGAGCTTCTCAAGGCCGGATACCTTTACCGTAAGTTCCAGGTGAACCAGTTTTCAGTGAAGCAAAAATGTCCAAGTGGAGCGAATCTGGATTTCTTACTCTTCAAGGCTGCACCCATCCTGGGGAAGCCTCAGCTCCTTGCTCTAGTCTTCCTGGCGTGGAAACATTAATAAATCCTACTTTTTCAAACTTCTGGAAAATTGATTTTTTGATCAATCCTGCAACACTCAGGTCATGCTTCTAAGTAGCAGTTCTCTCTCTAGCCAGGATCCTGCATGGTCCAGTCATCAGCAGTCAGCTGTGCTTTCTCAGTGTCAGTGGCAGAATTTGTGCGTTTTGTGTACCTGTAGCAAGTAACATGAGGCTAATTGTTTGGTCTTGGAGAGAATTTACAGTCCCTATGTACCCGTAGGAGTCTGGAGTCCTTCAGGCTTCTTTCTTCAGATTTCAGCCAACCATTTATCTTGGAAGATGTTTTCTTGCCATGTCCAGGATTGTTCCTAAGAGATGGTGGTGAGATGCCAGTCTTATGTTGTACACTAGCCAGAAATTGGAGAATTACCTACACTTAGTTGTGACTACTTTCTTGGAAAATACCAGCCCCTATTTCATTAATTCCTTTCTCTGCAAACTGTTCCAGAATCCCTCAACTAAGATGAATTTAGCCTTCTCTTATGCAGTCTTACACAGGACAGTATCCTGTGATGAAAGAATTCCCTACGCCAGATCTTGGCTACTTTCTTGCAGAATTCCCACATCCTTTTTCAACACTAACTCTTGCAGTATAATGCAATACTTTACAGAGTCCCACAGCCAAGATGGATCAAGTCACCCTTCATTGACAGAAGCTATGGCCTTCCATCTTGTCATTCTCCAATAGAAATTATGTGTCCTCTCCTCTGTCAGCCCTAGGGCTGATTTTCTCGCCTCCGGTGGTGAAGCATAAAGGTTGCTCTGGGAATCAAAGGTTGCAGTTCCTGACAGCCCATTTGACATTTCCAAGTCAAATGAAGATGGGTGAAAGCTGTTCTTGCCTCTGCTACATGTCCCTGTTACATGCTAAGTGACCACTGACAATATTCCTGTCTTTCCGCTGGCAGAGGCCAAACCAGTGTATTTCAGGAGGAGGTTTATTAGCAAGCCTGCCAAGGATGTGTATTGTGCCACCGGAGCAGGGCAGAGAGGCAAACCAATTCTAAACCAGTAACTCCCTTTACTCTCAGTCAGCACAGTGTACACCTTTCTAAAGAAATTTTTACACTCTGCTAGCCTACATGCGTTCAGGTGACCCATTTGAATGCACAAAAGTTGATCCTTTGACCTGGCCTTATTCCCCTAGTGTCTGTTGTCCTGGTTGTGGGGCTTTAATAGGCAGACTTGTTGCCACCCCACCTACCAACTCTGGTATCTCTGATTCCATCTCAGTGACTACTTTGAATAGCCCACAGGTGACCTGTGTGCTTATCAATACTAGATACCTTATCAGACATTGAATGGAGTTTTCTCTTTTTTGTGACTCCCACACACCTGGGCTAATTTTCATCACAGAAACATGGGCAGACGCCACTCCCCGGGGATATAGTTTCCATAGGTTTGATCGAGAAGGCATACGGGGGTGGCATCACCATTTTATTTAGGTCTGGACTCCCATAAAGTCAACACTCGAAGCAGCATTTTTTAGTGTTCAATTATTGTCTAACCAGTCATTTAGGGGTATACTACTCTACTGTCCTCCTGGCCCTAGGGCCCCATATGATCAGGAGTTCAGCGGTCTCCTTGAGGACAAAATTGCATGGAAAGATTTTACGGTCTTTCGGGACTTCAATTTTCATCTTGAGGCATTGGCCAACCTTGACACTGTGTCTCTTGTACAAACTAGGTTGGCTTTAGGCCTGTCACAACAGGTGGAAAGTCCCGCACACCAAGTGGGACACATTCTCGATGGAATTTTCTCGAACAGTCCCTCACTAAATTACAACTCTATACTTCCTCTTACCTGTTCCGATCATAGTGCTGTCTTTTTCAACATCTCCTGCAACCAGTTATATCACATGTATTGAGCAGTTCTACCTATACCATTTCCCATGCTTTGCATGGGCTCCAAGCCAACGAATTTTCAAAAATACCGATCGACACTGCTTCGGACTTGCCATACACTAATTGGTTAGAGGCAGCATCCAAACCTCTAGTTCCTGACCAAAAAGTAAAAACTAAGAGGTACTGAGCTACCACTCCTTGGTTCTCCGAGGAAGTCAGGACCTTCAAATTGGCCTGTAGAAGGCAAGAGAGATGCTAGCGTAAAAATTACTACAGTAAGGAAAGAGACAATTATAGGGCTTGCAAGATTGAGCATGCAGCAAGAGGGAAACAGCCTTTACAACAAGGTAAATACATCACATGCATTTGCCTCGCATTTTATAGCACGCATATTTTTACCATGAATATGCATTTACCATGCATGCCAATACCACGTATTTAAGGTAAGTTGGGGGATGGGGGTCTCCCCCCACAAATACATTGTTTTTAAATCTAAAAAGCATGCATGGGATTGGCATGCAACGTAAATGCATAATGCGTGCTAAAAAATGTAAGGCAAAGGCATGCAATGTATTTACCAGCATTGTACCATCGTACAACAGCAGCAAGATACTCTAAGGAATTATTCCCTACTGTCAAAAAACGCACTTCTGTCACTGCCCCCCTGCCAAAAGAATGCAGTCAATCCTTTTGCAACTCAGTAGCCACTGCCTTTTCGTCTTAAGGTTGAGGATGTTTTTAATACCTTCTCTTCCTTCTGCTCCTCTGGTGGACACATCTCTTCCAACGGTTACCAATGTAGGCATTGAATTCAGCTCCTTTCATCCACCTAGTCCCTGTGAAATCACCAAGCTGATTAAGGCCGCTAGATCAGGGTCACCAGACGATCCTTGTCCCCCTTTAGTGGCTGCTTAGTTGCTGAAACCATTTCCACTATGCTGTCATAGATTTTTCAACTTGCGTGTCTCTTGGGCTCTTGTCCTTTGGCGTGGAAGAAGGCAGTTGTGCTGCCTCTCATTAAAAACCCCTCTTTAGACCCAGATGATTCGAATAGCTGCCAGCTTATTTTTTGCCTCCCACTGCCATCCAAGATTCTGGAAAAGGTGTGGAATACTTAGCTGGGTACCTACATCAACACAAACACTATTTTAGACTCTACTCAATTTGGTTTTCGTGCTGGTCAAAGCACTGAGATTGCGCTCATCAATGCTACTGGGGAGATCAGGGCCACCCCACCCTTGACTTGGGCGGTCAAGCTGCATTGGTCCTTGTCACTCACCAGCAACCTTTTATAGGGTGAATGGAGAGACTAAGTGGGATCGGTGTAACTGGCTCAGCGTGGAAGCTATTGAACTTCCAGGACGAGTTCAATCCATCAGAATCTTCATCTTTTTCACTTCTGTGTGGCGTTCCCCAAGGATCCTCCATTAGTCCTGTCCTATTCAATATTTACGTCACTCATGTTGCTGCACTCATTCGATCATTCAGCTTTGCATTGACCAAATATGCAGACAACACACAAATTGTTGTGTCTGTATCAACAGAGGATACGTTAGTGGCACAGCGTTTTTGCGACTACATGAAAGCACTTGGACAATGGATGGCACGTCATTGCCTCAAATTGAATTAATCTGAAAGTGAGGTATCCCAGCTGTCCTTTTGTACTTCCAACTGGTGGCCTTCTGAGCTGGGCCCTCTTCCTATTCCAGTTAACTGTGTTAAGAACCTAGATGTCTTGGTCAATAATAAACTCTCCTGCATCGAGCAAGCCAATGCAGTGTTTTCAGTAGCTTTCTTTGTACTGAAAATGATCAAATAAATTCTTCCCTTTCTCCCACAGCATCTCGGAAAACCATGGTATCTTCTCATGTAATCTCAAAGATCAATTACTGTAACTGTCTCTATCTCAATGGCCATCAGCAGGTCTTCAACAAGTTGCAAACTTTACAGAATGCTGCTGCCAGGCTATTGTATAAAACTTCCAAATACCATTCAATTTCAAAATTCATTTCTAAACTTCCATGGCTCCCTGTGAGACAGAGAATTACATTCAAGGTCCTGTGCACAGTTTTCAAGGCACTGCACAGTAAAGGCCCTGACTTCCTGAGGAAGAGTTTTACCTGGCCTGTGCCTGTTAGTTCTCTACGTTCTTCATCTGCCAAACTACTCACTATTCCCAAATTCAGATATGCCAGCTGGGGAGGTAGAGGTTTTGTTCTTGGAGCAGCCAAGGCTTGGAATGATCTCCCCTTATGTATCAAGTTTCTTCCCAATCTCTTGGCATTTAGAAAGGCCTTTGAGACTTGTTTCTTCTCTACTGCATAACTGTCATCTTCATTCTATTTTTTCACTCAGCTAGCACCATGACGCCCTATGAGGCAAGCGAGCGCTTTACAAAACTTTTTTATCATAACTAAAGTTATCAAAAATCTACATTTGCAATTGAGTTAGATTTTTGACTCTGAGAGGCCTATTTCGATGTCGGTTTGAAAGATCGTGGCTTTCCGACCGACATCTACAGTTTCACTTCCAACTGCCTAATTACAATCTAGGCGGTCGGAAGTGAAACCTGCCAGTCATTCCGCTGTATTCCAACGGGCTCGAGGAGCCCTCGGCCAGTCGAAACCGGCATGTCAATCCCAATAGGACGGCGTTTCTGCCACCAGGATTCTGACAGGCTTTCCATGCCAGACTTTCCGACATGGAAAGCCTGTCGGAAAGCGACTTTGGTAGCCCCTAGCAGGGCCCACTTCTCCCTGTGGCCTCCAGTTGGGGGCCGAGGTGGCCCAACCTTAAGGTGCCTGCCACGGTGTGCAGGGATTAACAGAATCTCCAAATTCTCTATGGGAGTTTGTGCTATGGACGGTTTATGGTTGCAGCACAAGCTCCCATAGAGAAATGGGAGTATGCATCTGCACCATGTGCGGTTGCTTTGAAATTGCGGTGTTGGATCCACTGACTGGGGGTCAGTCGGTCCATGCTTAAATAGGAAATAAGAAGTTTTAATTATGGCTAGGCCTGTTACTGGGGAATACTGCTTCACCTAAACAGTTAAAGCAGCTTGGGCAATTGTTCACTGTGAGTGCATACTATTCCCAAACTGTAGCATGCTGCATTTTTATGTGCTAAGCACCCAGACCAGTGGGCTTCAAAAGGACACTTTAAAGGGGGCTAATATAGCTTTTTCTATATGGCATAGGCACTTTTCTTTGCCATATATTTTTATATATGGGTGGTGGGTGTAAACATACACACTGTAGCCAACGTGTGGCATTTAACTTCCTTGCCATAGGTGCGTTTCTTACGCAATCTACCATGGCCTACATGAGAGTTAAATTATCTAATGAGACAACACCAATGCACAGCACATGTTTTAGGCGGAAAGCACAGGTGATGTGTCAGTGTTTAGCAATGGGATATTGTGGGGAAGACCACAACAAAATGTATGCCCTTTCTTGTAAATGGAAATAATCTATGATTTTGTGGATTTAAAGATATGGCATAGTTACCTTCTGTTTTAGGCAAGTAATATTACCCTCCCTCCCCCCTTACCTTAGAGATGGACCACAGCCTTCTCATATTAAACAGAATTCCATAAAGCCATCAATGGGCCTAAACATTTCCCAACGTTTTTGTCCTTCTATCCTGAAAATATGTGCAGGAAAACGTATGTACAGTCGTGAGCTATTGGGAGATTTATTGTTTGTATCCAACTTCTCTTCCACCAATTTTAATTCTTTTAAGAAGGTTGGGCTATCTGTTGTCTTGAATTCTAGTCAAACAGCACTCTTGTACTTAGAAGAATGGACATTTGTCTAGAAGACATATGGCAAATATATATTGGAATGATGTTACCCTACACCTTAATACCTAAAATGATTGAGAATGGCATTTCGAACGATACAGGTTGATTAAATGGGAGGCAAAGTAACCGAATGAGTTATAAGACACTCAGAGTGGAAATAAACCATAAACTAAGGAATGTCTCACGAGAGCATGACAGTCAGTATAAAGGAACAAATAAATGTATCTCCATTTACTGAATTTACTCTCCAATCGTAGAAGCAACTCGCTTATAAATAGTATGAATTAGCTCATATTTTTCGTAGAAAAAAACTGGCTCTGTCAGGTGTTCCTTAACGTATGCAACAATGTGGGAGCACATCCGTTTCTTGAGCCAGAACCAACTCAATAACAACTCCTGAAAGACAGTAGTGAACATGAAGTGCATTAATCTAGTGTCGATTGGTGAAAAGGTGCAAAAGCCACAATCAAGCCTTAGTTCTCAAATTACAAGAGCGACACTGCACGTGTGTCAGTGTAATATGTTTAATAGAATAATCATCTGTGCAAGGGTTATGCACTATTTACAGATTGAACCACCAAAATGACAATAGTTCGTAACTATTGTAGTCTAGGCGAGAAAGCAATGGCACCAGTGAAATGTGACATACTTGAACACTTTGCAGCCCTGTGACTATTTTTTCAGGATTTTGTAGTTTAATTGGACCAGTATTAATATCTTGGTTGAATTAAACTTATATTGTTTTGTCTTTCTGTATTCATAAAGAAGATTTGAACAGTGTTTGAGGATTATTTTCTGGACTTTATTTCTGTTCTGTAATATGTGGCATCCATGGGTACTGGGACTAATGTTCTTATATTTTAATAATGGTGATCCCTTTTGCAGAAATTCATACAAAGGACTAACACTGAAGGAGAAGCTGAACTGTCTTAGATTAAATTGAGAAATAATATTTCTGTTACTTCAAAAGAGGCTAAGGATCTGGTGAAAGTGACCTTCTTGCCCAGTCTGAAATATTTTAAAAAGTATTGTGTCAGACAGCACTGTTAAACTTTGTGCTAGTCATTATATTTTTTCTTTCTTACTATGTTGATAGGTAAATATGTGTGCAGTCATGTATTGGCACTTTACATAAATACCGTTATTCATATATAAAATGTGATTTTAGTTTTTTGACTGCTTCGGTGCCGACAACATCGTTTTAATTTATTTTACATTTTCTTCCGGCCACTAACAGTCTGCTACCGTGATATCTATCCAATTACCTTTTTCAAGACTGATAAAATGTGAAAAATGAATATCAGAACAGCCAAATGATTGTCAAAACATTCAGGTTTACACATTTGAAATCTTTAAATTAATTCTACATGAGTTTCACTCATTTTGGTTAATGTGATATTGTAAACAGAGGCCAGCAGTATTATGTTGATGTATAATGAATGTGCAGCCATCAGTCTAATGCTACTTTAGGGAAAGACAAAGTGTTGGATCTAAGATATGGTTGGGGGAAGGGTTCCTGTCTGTTAGGGTGGCAAAGGTCATTACTTCCTTCACCCTAACCAGATAGCCACATGCCATATCTAAAGACCACCGCCAGCCCTGCAGTGGTCTCTGTGTCTCCAAAAAAGGTTTGCTGCATGTCCACCATGTTTCTGATGGCTGCGCAACCAAACACTTTTTTTCTTCAGAAACAAATTCCCAACGTGGGTTTTTTATACTGGAAAAAAAACTCGAAACTAGTAGCATACATAGTTTTCTTCCAGAATGTGAGGTCTTTATTTTTACCTGACGGTGATAGACAAGAAAACAGATATCAGACTACCCTCTCTGAATAGGGTGGGTCGCCTGATGCCTTATTCTGATGGCCCCCTACTCTGTTAGGCTATCGTAGTACGTTTTCAGATGGAAGAGACAGCAGGTACTGCTGTCGGAATACTGACAGTCTGTTCAACTCATAACTGAGTGGGCTGACTGAGGGCTTGGCAGACAGGATATTCCATCATGCTTGTGACTGAGTACCCTCTCCCTAAACTTGAGTAGATGATGTGCCCTAATGCCAGAGCTGTCGACTTCGGATCTGGGGTCCAGCTTCAAGTTCCTGCCTCTGCTCCACTGCCTGTGATTCTGTGCAACTCACTTAATTTCCCAGTGCCTGAAAAACACCCCGTCCTCGTGTAATGTAATCTGGCGCTCATGGATAGCGCTCCTAAACCTCTGGGCCAAGATTGTGCTGGATGAAATTGCAAAAATGTAAAACCCTAGATGCTGCACTTAATCAGCTTTGATTCAGGATGGACTTGAATTCTACAGGATTATGGACCTCTGTATAATTCAAGAAACTTGGTTTATATCTGTTCCATAAATTAAGCTTCGTGATATAAATTATTAATGCTATTCCATTGTCCAGGGTGACCCAGTTGGTGGATTAGCTGCAGGAGGCATTGTAAACTTAGTTTTCAAAAGCCATCATACAGATTTGGAGTGTATATTTCCAGAAGGGTTAAAAGTAGACTCCTACAATATTGAGAGTTGTAGACTTCTTCACAGACAAGGGGTCTTTCACTTTGTCCGTTTTAGATACTTGTATAATGAACCCTGTGGACAAAGAAGTCAAATTGCACCATGACCGTGTTGGTGGGATATTTTAAATGCCAGTTCCAGCACCTCTGACCCACAGATAACAATATTTCACTGGAAATAGAATGTTGGTGCATTTCAGAGAGGTCGGGCAAGCTCTTGCTTTTACTTCCCATATGTTAATTGAGAAAAGGTGAAGGGACGGTCTATAGGCCGGCAGTGGTGGACAGCATCTGATCTAGTGCACACGTGGCCCGTGGGTATGAGGGTCCCACAATCTCGGACTGGAATGCAATCTGCTTGAATAAAGTTCAACAGTGATGCAACTGTAAGACAGCTCAGTGCACTTTGCAGACTCATCAAGCAAAATGCTAGGACGCTTGGCTTGAGTTTTTAAGGAGTCCATGTATGTACATTTTATATTCCCCTCTCAATGGTCATTCCTAGGTACATGTAGTAAGAGACCTCCTAAAGCGTCCGTGCACTACGAGAAGCGAAAGGGCTGGATCTATATGTAACTAATGTTCACCACTAGCTACTTTTCATTTCTATGTTTCATTACTTCAGTCAGGGCCCGCTGAAGCGCAATTGACTTACCGTCTCTCAAGACAATATCATATGCATGCAAAATATATAGTGCATGTGTTGATACCAATTTCAGGGGAAAATACCTATGTGTTGGCAGTGCCTGGCTCAAGTCAAAGGTATACAGAGGCAAAAATTTTAATCCCATACACACAGTGAAGAGGCTGTGGCTCGAACAGGGATATGTAGGCATGGAGGGGTCAATGTAGCCCGTCGTGCTCTAAAAGCAGCCCCCTAACCAGCAGCCTAGCGAGCAAATGCCACAGGGGCAAAATGGTCAGTCCACTATGGGTGTGAATCAGTCCATCCCACACTTACCTTAAGTCAAGTGTTGGAATGTAAACAACTTTGCAGCACCAGGGCTTGCCTTTGGCAACACAGCCAAAGGCAGTGGAAAATAAAAACAAGACAGGTATAATGGGGAGCCTGGACTTCCTACTCGCTGGTAAACAAGCATTAGTAAAGCTAGTACATTATTATCATTCAAATGCCGCAACCTAAAACCAGTATGGTTCAGAGGAAGCAGTCCTTCCCTCCTAACGTAATATTGAAGCTCTTGTAGAGCAGCGGTACTCAAAGTACGGCCCGCGGGCCAGTTGCGGCCCGCCAGCCCTTTCCATGCGGCCCTCGTGTAAAACAACAGACAGTTGGCAATCAACTGCAATTCCGCCTGTTGTTATTCCTCGGGGGCCGCATTCACTGGGTAAAGAAGCATCCGCAAAACCAGTGCCTCGCAAGCAGAGGCGCAACTAGAGCTGAATTTCGGCGGCGGGGGGAAGGGGGGGGGCTTGAATCTTTAAGCTTTAGGCAGAGTGGAGCTGATTTCGGGGGAGGGTGGGGGGCCTGAATCTTTAAGCAATAGGCAGAGTGGCGCTGCAGGGCCTCTTAGAAGGGGTGAAACAGCGAGGCCTCATTAACATGCAAATGGTCTTTTAAAGACCTGTGAAGTGCTCGGGTGCGGCTGTGTGTGCGCAGCGAGGCTGTCTCATCCCGGGCTGCCACACGCGACGGGAGTGGGAGGGGGGCTGAAGCCCTTTGAGTCCAATGGGTGTTGCGCGCCTGATGGCCTGTGTTACCCAAGCAACCTCTCGCAGATCCTCTGCCCTTAAAACTCGATGGGAGATAAGACGAGTGAACAGCAACGCAAGGACCTGCTTTTTCAGAAGTCTCTCCTCTGCGGGCCGCACACCACCGTAGGCATCTCTTATGCCTCTCACCAGGGCCCACGAGCCTCGACAGAGAAAGGGAACAGAGGGAGAGAGAGGGAGGGAGACAGCGAGAGGGAGGGAGACAGAGAGAGAGAGACCGAGAGGGAGGGAGGCAGAGGGAGGGAGAGAGGGAGGGAGAGAGAGGGGGAGGGAGACAGAGGGACACAGAGGGAGACAGGGTGACAGAAAGAGGGAGACAGGGAGACAGACAGGGAGAGAGAGAGGGAGACAGGGAGAGAGAGAGGGAGAGAGAGAGGGAAACAGGGAGAGAGAGAGGGAGACAAAGGGAGGGAGACAGAGGGAGATGGAGGGAGACAGAGGGAGACAAAGGGAGGGAGACAGAGGGAGGGGGGAGACAGAGAAAGGGGGAGACAGAGAGAGGGGGAGACAGAGAGAGGGGGAGACAGAGAGAGGGGGAGACAGAGAGGAGACAGAGAGTGAGGGAGTGAGACAGGGAGGGAGGGAGACAGAGAGGGAGGGAGACAAAGGGACACAGACAGAGGGAGACAGAGAGCGAGAGGGAGACCGGGAGAGAGAGAGTGAGACCGGGAGAGAGAGAGTCCCTGTTTGGCAGTATGTCGTATGACCAAATGGGCTGCTCTATATGAGACAGCACGTTGCCTATGATATGCTGCCAAACAAGGACTCGGGGAACTTTCATTCGCATACTACTGACTGTGTGAGCCTCTGAGGAAGAGAGTCATCGAAACGCGTCGGGCTCAGTCAGGTGTGAATAATTACAGGCAAGCGCGACAAACCATACCTAATAAAAGCTTGTGGGGAAAAGCAGCTTGTGTTCAAGTGCGGTTCTTCTGATGGACAAATCCCCAATGAACTGTATACATATGTGTGTGTGTGTATGCTGGGTCTGGTGGCTCAGTGGACGAATGCGTCCGCTGCAGGGGTCTGTGTTCAACCTCATGGTCAGTTTTTTTTAGTTGCTCTAGCCCCGCCCCCTCCACCACTGACCCCGCCCCCACAGGGACTCTACGAAACAACTTTGTGCCCTAATCACAAAGATAGTTTCAGACATGAATTCAAGTTTACAGCTGAAAATTCCTCATTTCCGCCTTCCGGAAATTCCCATAAGGATTGCTGTCAGGTGTATGTGTATATGCTACTGTGGATTTCTCTGCCATGAGTGCTGAGAATTTTGCAGTGGAAAATCCCACTCATCGGACTAATGGTGCTCTAAGGCATGCTTTTTCTTTTACATTTGTGAACTCACGCAAACGTGTACATTTATAGGCATTCCCAAACTCCAGTCCGATCCTTTCCCACTCTGAGATTGTCTGTAAAGTTAATCCGGATGGAGTAACTATCCTTCCAGGAAGGGAAGGGAAACAGATCCCTCCCAGATGAGAAGGAATTTCTTTGGGGAACAAATATTTTTCCTGCAGAAATAAAGAAAAGTGTTTTTGCAAACAAGGCTACTATTCCTCCTGTGCGTATTCTTGCCCCATAAAATTCTGTGCAAGGGGAGAAAACCCTTAGGTTATGTCAAATGGGTAGGCCCAGGCTAAGGTTTCAATAATTTAAACCTGTTTTCAAACCCTGGTAACTATGGCACAGAGCAGACAGACTTAACTTAAAGAAAATGTGTAAAGCATTTTAAAATACCAAATTGGTTAAAAATGCAAAAACGTAACACAATAAGCTTCCCCCTCCAATTTTTAAGAATAGAGTAAAATTAAGTAAACAAAATGGCACAAAAATCTAATAATGGGAGAAAGAAATATGAACTGTCAGATTTATGCAATAAAAGCTCTAAAAAAACACACTAAGCACCAGTGATAGTCATGGTAAAATCAAGACCTAGGAATGATTTCAGACAAACTATAATGGATTGTGGGTCGGTTGCTTTATTTGGCCCTAAGAGGTGTACCTTTTCCTGGTTAATAATGCCCACCGTATCAAACTAGTAGCTGCCCAACAGTTAGGATACAACTCTCAACATTGTAGAACCCGTAGATCTAACTTCTAAGACCTGATATTTTCTGCTTTCAAAACTGGGTGCAAAAATGTAATTCTGAGCAAATTTTAAAGCCTACAACATAGCATAAAGTGTACCGTAGACTGAGGTAGCATATTGTCATTCGTACAGCAAGATCGGACAGAAAACCAAATAACTTGATTGGGAAAAGCTACTAGAAAGTGCACAGAGACAGAGCGGGCTAAGATAAAATCTGTGTTCTGGATTTCATATCTAAACGTAATCTAGTTCCAGCCCTACAGTTGTAGAAATCAAAGAATACCTCATAACTGTATCCATGAATTGTACACTGGTCGCCAGAAGTTCATGTTTTTGAATTTTTATTGATTTTATCAGGGGAATAAAAAAGAGTTGAGATCCTCAACTCAAAACATACTTGCTTGACATAAAATAACTATGGAATCTTGTCCATGTTATCCAAGGTGATACAAACCCTGAATACGTAACTCACAGTACTCTTGGGGACAGACAGCAACATGCATTAAGAACTAATCTCTAAACTTTGCAGGATCCCAGGGTTGAAATAAGCCTCGCTCCTGCCCCACAGTATCCCAGAGAAAGACATTTACTTTTATAATGCTGGATCATGCCTTGAATGGACTTGTAGCCTAACTTTAACTTTTCTGCAAACCTATAATTGCTTCCATTCCCCTTGTGGAATTCTGTGCTCTTTGATTTAATAGATTTCCCCTCTTTAAATTAGAAGCAAAGGTGATGCATGAATAGTTAACGTTTTTAACTTTAGACTCTGCAGTCTCTTCTATCACATGCATTTCAGATCTAATGTTTTTAGGGCCTCTAATCATAACAAAGGATTTCAAATGGTTAACTTTTAGGTTGATGGCATTCATAAAAGACACTAATAAAATTTGAAGGCCATTTACAGTTCTTGCTTTAAAATGGCATCAACAGCATATAGGAGAACTGAAACGGGGTGGTTCCCTACTTGAGGCAAATCGTTCCCCCTTCGTGCTAAGTCACTGTCTAATCCATTGATATAAAAATTAATTAAAAAAGGAGCTAAAATGCATCCCTGCCTGACACCCTGATTAGACCTAATAAGAGAAGAACATTCCCCATGCAGGCTGTAACATACTTTGACTACAGTCCCCCAGGGCAAACACCTAAGTAGGTCCAGAAGAGAGCTATACACACCCATTTTTCCCATCAAGTCCCCATAGCTTCTCCTGAATCGCCATGTCAAAGTCACAGGAGAGGTCCATAAAAGCAATATGTATTGAACCTCTCCTGGCTTTGCCATATTTCCCAATTAATAGGGATACATTTAGAAATTGTTCTACTGTTCCAATACCAGGACAGAAACCATATTGAACTGCTAAGAAAAAATGATTGTGTTCTGTCCAGTCCTCTAATTGGAGGGTAAACCTCCCTAGTATTAGTTTTTATAAATCTTTTTATTTACATTTGAATAAGAAACGCAATAAAAACGTGCATGCACTCTCCCGCACGGTTGACAGTGGAGTAGGAAACCAGATGTCCAACTATAGATCCCCCTATACCATTCATGGCACAAAAATCGCATATAATACCTTTGTATTCATTTAAACGGCCCCAGGGTTTTGCCCATTTTTGGGGGTATCCACGGCCCTCATACACCAGCCTTTCGTCCACCAAACAGCAGTGTAAGTCCCTCTGCCAGTCTATCAACTGCTGCCCTTGCACTGCCCCCTAAAGTCTTGCACTGGCCAGTCCCAGTGTTACCCATATTCGTTCCATGTGATTTAAATCTGTGTCCCCCCAGATGTTAAGCAAGCACCATTTAGCAGAGTTATTAACAGTAGTACTGCATAGTAAACCCATGCATTCAACAAATAATTCCCAGAGCTGCTGTATTAACGGGTAGTCCCATATAATATGATAAATGTGGTAGTTGCGCACACCCAAGCCTACTACACCCATCATTCCCTCTGCCTAATTTCAACATAGTGCTTCTCCCTTGTATTTTTGTGGTGGAATCCAAAAGCGGTATGGGACGATAGCAATTTGGTTGGTTCCCATCTCCTTTTTGAAGATTGGTACTAATATGGATTCGCTCCATGAACTCCGATCTTCCATTATTACAGTTCGAAGAACATCGGAGATTAACAGTGCCCAAAAGGCAGTATGCTGCCTAAAAATGTCAATAGGGACACTGTCTGGCCCGGGAGCTTTGCAACGGGGCAATTTAAAATAGCTCTTGACATGTCAGTAATATCAATCTAGTTAATTAGACTAAGGGCGCTATCGCGGTTTAAGGTCAGCAGGTTTGAAAGGTCAGTCTAGGACAAGATTACACTCTCCGGGTCGAACACCTTAGTAACGTGACTTTTTTGAAATATTTTGGGTCCAAAAATTTATACATAAAACCAGCCTGTTTGATCTTCTCAACTCTCAACAAGGCAGAAAGTAATTCCCCTATAACCGAGTTCCCTGGAGTACCCAAAAGCATTCTACAGTTCTTGAGCAAAAAGGCCAAAGAATAAATCTGAAAGTCCGGGGCTGCCAGACCTCCCTTGATACACTTTCTCCTAATTTTCTTCCATGATAATCGTGATCCCTTGGATGACCAGATGAATGACCCAATCTCACTCTGCAACTTTGCCAACCCCTCCTTCTCAAACATAAGAGGAATAGAATCAAATAAAAAAGTTATCATCGGCAACACCATCATCTTAACCAAATTAACACGACCGAAAATAGTTAATGGAAGATGACTCCAGCCCCTCATTAGCATGGAAATATCCTTCCTGGTTTTATCAAAATTGGTTGTGGCGAGTTGCTTTACGTCCTGAGTAATTTGGACCCCCAAATATCTGATCTGCCTTTTAAGAGTTACAGCCTCCGTTGCCAGATTCCAAGACATGATTTCAGTTTTATCCGTATTTAAGCAATACCCTGAGACTTCGCCAAAGTTCTTTGTGATAGTATCAATTGTGGCCAGTGTTTGTTTCAAGTCAGACGTTAAGATAACTATATCGTCCGCGTAGAGGTCGATCTTTCTAGTCCAACCCTGAAACCTAAAATGAGGGATACTATCTACCTCCCTAATCTTACAAGCCAGCGGTTCGATATAAAGATCAAACAAAAGAGGGGATAGGGGACATCCCTGCCTGGTACCCCTCATTACCTTTATGGGCTTGGTTAATACTCCATTAACTAATACTCTAGAAGTGGGTGACTGATAGAGACGAACTAAAGCTTGACCAAAATTTTCCCCCAATCGTAAGTGCATTATTAAAGCCTTCAGAAAAACCCAATTTACGCGGTCGAAAGCCTTGGCGGCGTCAACAGCAACAACCGCCAAGGGGAGCTTCTGTTCGACAGCAACATCAATGCTGCCTATCAGAGAGAACGTTAGTTCCTTTAAAAACCTGCCCTTAATAAACCCCTTTTGATCTTCATGGATAATACATGGAATCGCCTTACCCAGCCTATCTGCCATGATCTTTGAAAACAGTTTATAGTCACTGTTTAGAAGTGAGATGGGCCTGTACGACTCCATGTATTTTGGTGATTTCCCAGGTTTTGGAATAACAATTATATTCGCCTGATTCCAGGATGCAGGAAGCTCTGTGCTACCAAGAAAAACCCCATTGAACACCTTGGTTAGTAGCGATAACAGACTCCCAGATAGACTTTTATACACTTCTACAGGAAGGTCATCTGGGCCAGGTGCCTTGCCTTTCTTAGCTTGTCTGATGGCCTCCTCTACTTCTCCCTGACTTATCTCCTGGTCCAAGAAATTCTGGAAGTCTTCAGTTAAAGACTTTTAGCCAATCCTCTATCCGCTGCATGTCCGGGATCAAATCCTCCCTGTACACCTCCTCAAATAATTTGTAAAAAGCCTCCATGATATCCTTTGATTCTGTAACCATACCCCCTGCTTCACCTGCTTTCACTTCTTTAATCATGTTCCTTATCCGGTCTTTCCTAGCTTTCCAGGCTAATAATTTGCTTGTGCCCTCCCCATATTCAAAATGGGCCAGTCTACTGGCCACCCATTTTTCTTTTACCCTATTATTCACCACAAAGGCTAATTTCTCTTTCTATTCTACCAATTTTTGAACAATCTCTTCCTTCGGGGCTCTCCCCCTGTTTACAATAGCTGCTTCACCCTGCCTGATTTCAAGTTCCAGACGTTCTACTTCATAGAAATAATCTCTTCTTTTACTTGCCCCCATAGCACCTAGTCTGTCCCGAAGAAAAGCCTTAGCCATCTCCCATAATGTCTATACTAGCCGAGCCCACATTGTGTTCAATAAAAGCCTCAACTTCCTGCTGTAGACACTGCATTGCCTCCTGGTCGTACAAAACTGTACGATCCAACCTCCATACTGAATCCAAATCGCGAGTCCCTATCACAAGTTCTAAAGTGACCGCTGAATGTTCAGATAGGTGTACTCCAACATGCATAATTTGTTTTTCCTTATCCACTAATCTTGCGTCTATTAAAAAATAGTAAATTCTAGATCTGTGGCTATACTTTTTGTTATAAAAGGTGTAGCCTACATTCTCCCCTGCCCTCTGTCTCCACACATCACACAGTTCGAACTGATCAATCAAGCCCCTTAATCTAGATGCCATTTTACTGTTTGACTGGGCTCTACTACTCACCGATCTATCCAGCTTGGCATCCAACACTGTATTGAAATCCCCAGCAAATATTATAAAACCTGTAAGACCCATCATCTCTTTAGCTAGTTCGTCCAACGGACCAACATCGTCTTGATTTGGGCCGTAATATCCTATACCATTATACATAAGGCCACCTATCTTCAAATTTACTATCAACCACCTACCCTTAGCATCTGCCATCTTACCCTCAACCTGACAATCTAATCCTTTTCTGACCAACAAAGCAATACCTTTTGTTACGCCATCTGTGGCGTATAGAAAGCATATTTTAACCACCGAAGTGAACCCATAAATTTCTTGCTCTCTTCCTCTGTTAAATGGGACTCTTGAAGAATCATAATATTTGCTGGGACATCTCTCAAATATTTCATAATCCTATCCCTCCTGGCTTTAACCCTTAGGCCATTTACATTCCATGACATCCAGGTCACCGCCGCTATCCTACCCTCCACCATCACACACCCACTTCCCTCTCTCTACCACCCAGGTGAAAAAGTAACTCATGAGAACCTTTTTAATGTTTTTTTCCCCACCCCCCTCCCCCAGCAATCCCAACCCTAACCCCCCTCCCTTTCCTACCGCTCTACCCCTCAACCCCCCACCCCCCTCCCGGGAAAACCCAACCAATGACATTAGGCCCAACCTAGGCCTACCAAGTGCCGGTTTCAGTGGACGTGCTAATCCCACCACAATACTTTTTTACCCTCCATGACCCGTGGTGACACCAAATTATAAACCTCCGCCCTGACAATACTCCAAAAAACTATCAACGTCTTCCACCGCTCTAAAGGTATGCATTTTGTTATTCCACATTACTTTTAAAAACGCTGGGAATTTCAACTGTACCGTAGCTCCCAACCTCCTCAGAGGCTCAATTCTTTTACCCAACTCCCACTGTCTGTTTGCAGTTACCACAGAGAGGTCTGACCTAACCTCTATTTTTGCTTCTCCAACAGTTAGTAAGCCCTTCTTCAGCGCAGCCGCTAAGATCTTCTCTTTTAAACCATACGTTAAGAAGTTTATCAGGATCCTTCTGGGTTTCAAGCGATTTGGATTCAGTCTGAAAGGGTCTCGGTGTATCCTCTGGATATCTAAAGAAATCTCCTCTTCCGTTTCTTCTAACTGTAACTCAGTTTTTAATAGGTGGACAATAAAGCCCTTTATATCATCCCCTTCCTTTCCCTCTGGAAGCTTCAAAAATTTTAAATTATTCCTTTGCTGCATATTTTCCAACTTTTCCAAGCGTTCCTCATAGGCCCTCTCCCTGAATCTGACCTGCTCTAGCTCCTTGCTGTTCTCATCAACCTTGCCTTGAATCACCTTGACCTCCAGCTCAAGTGTTTCTGTGCGCAAATTTAGCTCATAAAATGTGGCTTCCAATAACCTTACTGCCTCCCTGATTCCATCTTGCTTTGCTTTAGACTCCTCAAACCCCCTGTGCATGTCCAAATCCAATTTCTTTAACAGGGCAATAACCACACTATCCGAATGGACCTCACCCAACAAACCTTCGCTTCCTGCATCCTTACTCTCTAGCACTCCCTCGGACCTTAGTGGCTCAGCCATGGCGGAGGGACCCCCCCCGGCCTGGACTACCTACTGGGCCGCCCAATACTCCATCTGCCTCCAACCCCTCTTGATTTTCTACTTCCATCTCTAGGACCTTATACCTATTTGGACTCAGATGATCAGCCCAGTCTACCAAACTACTGTTAAGCCCAGTTGTCAGGTCTGCTGACTTTAGCCCTCTTTCCCCTGCTTCACCCCGCACTATATCTGTTGAGTCACAACCTCTTGAGAGTACAAGTGTCTTAGGGACTGGTTTGAAGTATGCGTTTAAAGAAGGGTTGACAGTGAATTTCTTGCCTAATATCCCCGTCCTGTAAGTTTGCCTAGTCTGTCTTTTTAAATTGCTGTGGGTTTTGCTCATCTGTTGTATGTTTACACTTTCCTCCCCCGCTGCCTTCCCTGCACTTCTCAATGCATATCCTTTATTTATTTTTTGAAATGTTTTGGCTTTTATTTTGGGGCGGGTATCCACCTCTCTACCCTTTACCTCCAGACAACCCGCAGAGATATATCCCAAAATCTGCGAGGCCGCTTCAATTTTAGGGAGAGAAGTAGGTCTAGTGCCTTGCTTGCTGGCGGTTCCCCTCCCCACTGCCCCTCCCGCACTAAACTGAATCCTAGAAACCATCCGCCTCCCTCTACCTCACTCTACAGCAGCCCGGCTCCAACGCTCCGTTCCTGCCGCTGCAATGAGCTCCTCCGACGGTTCCTCTGGAGGCCCCTCCTCCGCCGCCGCCTTCTGCAATGGAGTTTTCTCCGCGTCCTCCGCCGCCATACACCGCCGCAATAATCGCAAAATCGGCCGAAATTTAAGGACGAAGAACGCGCACCACGTTACAGAGAGTAGAATCAGGTACTCCGCAATTCCCTTTTCTCGCCGCACACGGGTCTATTCAGCCATACAGCACGCCACCTTTCCCGGCACTCCCGACCAGACTCCCTAGCTGGCCGCCATGTTTTCCCACCCTGCAGATGCTGGTGACCCCGGTGTAGACTTTCTTGATGAAAACAGCAAGGCACCAAACACCCTCTCGCCAGTGTTACCCATATTCGTTCCATGTGATTTAAATCTGTGTCCCCCCAGATGTTAAGCAAGCACCATTTAGCAGAGTTATTAACAGTAGTACTGCATAGTAAACCCATGCATTCAACAAATAATTCCCAGAGCTGCTGTATTAACGGGTATCCCATATAATATGATAAATGTGGTAGTTGCGCACACCCAAGACTACTACACCCATCATTCCCTCTGCCTAATTTCAACATAGTGCTTCTCCCTTGTATTTTTGTGGTGGAATCCAAAAGCGGTATGGGACGATAGCAATTTGGTTGGTTCCCATCTCCTTTTTGAAGATTGGTACTAATATGGATTCGCTCCATGAACTCCGATCTCTCATTATTACAGTTCGAAGAACATCGGAGATTAACAGTGCCCAAAAGGCAGTATGCTGCCTAAAAATGTCAATAGGGACACTGTCTGGCCCGGGAACTTTGCAACGGGGCAATTTAAAATAGCTCTTGACATGTCAGTGATATCAATCTAGTTAATTAGACTAAGGGCGCTATCGCGGTTTAAGGTCAGCAGATTTGAAAAGTCAGTCTAGGACAAGATTACACTCTCCGGGTCGAACACCTTAGTAACGTGACTTACCCACTGTTCGGAGATGTGACACTCAATCTTTGGCATGTTGTGCTTAATGTTGTATGGCCAATTAACAATATCCTAAAAAGCCTTTCCATCCCTGGCCTGAGTCTCTACTTCCAAATCTTTCCAGGCCGTCTTTATTTCTTTCCTGCGCTGCAGCAAAACCACCTTATAGGAGTGTGTAGCTATTATAATTTCTTCCTTGTAATGGGGTGAGGTTTTTATATGACAGATCTAACGTGTCTATGGGAAGCTGATCATGCAGAGTTGAGCAATCTTTAGGTCGGGTTGGCCTTAGTGATTCTATTTGATATCAACATGCTAGAGATCAACCGACAGATCTCCTCAACGCTACTCAGTACTTCCCCATGATGGTTATCGGCTGATAAACAAGTACTGATCTTATATATATTCTCTATTATAAGTTTGGTAAAACATTTGGTTGGGTTGTCTATATCCCATTTAATTTGTACTCCCTTGTTTGAAGTATACCGTATATTTGAAAACACTTTCGCGTCTTTGTTTCCTGTGGGTGAGAATCAAAACTAATGGCTGTGATCACTTACAAAGTTGGACAGAACTATGGAGTCTGAGATAAAAGGAACAAGATCTGAGGATAGTAATATAAAGCCAATTGTGCTACAATTCCCATTGCCCATAAATGTCGGAAGGTGGGCAGTTTCATCCTGAAAGAAATCTGAAGTAATTACAGATTATTATTAATCATACACCGATTTTGTAAATCCCCTTTGGGTGTTAGGATATAATGCATGGTATTTTCACCTTGCCAGTCTGTAACACCACAGACAGGTTGCCCACTGTGGTGGCACCTCTTAATATTAAAATCTCCAGCTCAGACAATAATTGTATGTCTTGTACTTCTTTTGAGAAAATCTGATAAGGAAACCTTTAAGTCCTCAATTACATGAACTGGCTGCTTAGTAAAAGAGTTCTTATAAAAATTAATTAGCAACATATTGGGGAAACCTGCGAACAACAAAAGGCATTCAGTATGATGGCTGTCGGTTGGACTGCTATCGTCTCAAGCAGGAGACTGTCCGACAGTGAGTCGGTGGTCCCACCTGCCCTATTAGGAAAAGACCACCATGCAGGCGGTCATAAAGTGCCTTTTTCTACTGCACCTTGTCCTGTGGCCCAGGAAAAGGTCTGCAGCACAAGCGGCAAGAGAAAAGAGCATTTTTATGCACATATATGCACCGTGTGCCAGGGACCATCTGGTGCCTGGCACACGGTGGTTGGATGTGTGGGGTCACTGCATATGCCCCCAGGGCCACTGAACAATTGCCTATGGGGGCCCTGCTTGGGGCCCCTAAAGTCCCTTTCCATCTGCCTTTATATGGCGGTGGGACTGCCATGAAAAGGCAGTCGGAAAGAGACATCCTAAACCCTATATAGGGCTAGAAGCCCGACTGCCACCCCAACGGGATATTGGCTCCTGTCGGAGGCAGCCGCCCTGTTATACCTACCACTGTGCTCCGACCGCTGGTATTGTAACAATGCCAGAATGTCGGGCGGACCGCCATCGACGACCTGTCGGTGGCGATCCACCCGCCATTGTAATGACCCCCAAAATTCGAAACTAAGGGGTACTGTTCAGTGTTACAACTTTGATGTTTGGAATTTTAAGGGAGCTCAACACTGCAAGGCCCCTTTTGGGTCTGCCTGATGGAGAAGGCGCAGCTGGAATACAAAAGGATCGAAAGCCGTCAATATATAAGTTTTTATGGTTAGGTCCCCTGACAGCAAATTACGTCAAACAACAACCAATCTTAATGCTGCAATTTAGGTTATATGCTATAGTCAATGACAGGATGTGTATACTATCACCACCCTCTAAACCCATTTTAACAGCAGCTGAGGTAAAGATTCCACCACTATCCTCAACTAGTCTGTTATTGATGGCCATAAAAATCATTATATCTAATTTAACTTTTCCTCATATATTTTGCACATTTAACTTATTCTCCACAAAAAGTATATTTATCTTTGGGTGGAGGGGGACTATGTGTAGTGTACCTAAAGTATTACTTATGTTTACCCTCTACATGGGGAAGTCTTAGCAGCAGCAATCCAAGCTTTTGCTCATAAAAAAGCCTGACAAAGCCCTGAAGATTTATTAACTCTATGGGCTGACATGATGTCAGGCCTCCTTCTGTGTGCCAGTTCCTTATGGATTGAAATGAAGCGCAGTTTTTAAGCTGTAATTCCTGATCAGAGAGGAGTAGCTTTTTCATGGTTCATATGTTTGGAATGATGGCAATGATAAATTCTACTTACTGGTAGAGTTGGATTCAACATTACTGTTTTAGAAATGCAGTTCAGGCTGGACTGTTCCCATTGGGCATAGGGTCAAGACTGATTTGTATATGTCTGGGTCCAAACTGGAATGGCATGAGGAGCAACAAAATAATGGCTTTAGGCCCAGATCTCTGTACTGGGGTGAATGATTGACATTGTTCTTCATTCCGTCCATCAATTGTTCTTTTTGAATTTGTCACCCCGAGTGAGATGAGTATGCCCAGACGTGGGTCCCGTGCTCTCCATGCCACTGGAGTCAAGCTATCCTGGCTGATAAGGGGTGAAACTCCGAAACCGATCCTACGATACTTGTTTCCAGTCCAGGGAGGACCTGGCCTGGCAGTTCGGGCTGGACTGTTCCCATTGGGCATAGGGTCAAGACTGATTTGTATATGGCTGGGTCCAAACTGGAATGGCATGGGGAGCAAAAAAACAATGGCTTTAGGCCCAGATCTCTGTACTGGGGTCATTGTATGACATTGTTCTCCATTCCATCCATCAATTGTTCTTTTTGAATTTGTAACCCCAAGTGGGACGAGTATGCCCAGACGTGGGTCCCGTGCTCTCCATGCCACTGTAATCAAGCTATCCTGGCTGATAAGGGGTGAAACCCCGAAACCGATCCTAGGATGCTTGTTTGCAGTCCAGGGAGGACCTGGCCTGGCAGTAGGGGCTGGACTGTTTCCATTGGGTGCAGGTTCAAGACTGATTTGCATATGGCTGGGTTCAAACTGGAATGGCATGGGGAGCAAAAAACGATGGATTTAGGCCCATATCTCTGTACTGGGTTGAATGTATGACATTGTTCTGCATTCTGTCCATCAATTGTTCTTTTTGCACTTTTAGAAAGAGGAATTTCTCTACACTTACTGCTCTATGTGCCTGACAACCTATCTCTAATACACGTCTTGGGCAGGTGACTGCTACACTTTGTTCATTCCCTCTAGACAGCCACTACACAGGGAGCATACGTGTGTCTGAGTACCCATATATATATATATATATATTATATATATATACATCTGCATTCTGATTGTCTTGCCTGGGCAGAATGGAAGGGAGGGGCTAACACTTCACTTGAATATGCAGTGTCCTGTTCCCACACAAAGGACTGATTTCCCCCTACAGATAGCCTGGCAGAAAGGACTGGACTGAAAGGGATACTTGTTCTCTTTAGAGAGCTGTTTGAAGTCACCCCCTAAACCAGACACTACTAGACTTGTAGCTAACTCTGCCACAGGAACTGATGTGCTGCTTTAAGCACTCAACTGGATGGCTGATCTGAAAGACCAGCTTTTCTGTTTGTTTCCCTGCCTGATGCTCTCTGAATCTGCTGAAAGAGATTTGGACTCTGCCTTCATTCCAAGTGATCTTGAATGGCTTGTTGACTTGCCTCCTGTTGCTTGAGACTCAGGGATATCAAAGTCTTTACCCTTGCTTCTCTGCCTAGCTCAATGGAAGTCGCCCAGATACTTGCAACATAGATTTTGATGCATCTCCTGTCTGTGGGTAGCAGAATCGGCACATCGACCCGGTTGCGGGGGTAAAATCGTCACATTGCTTAGGAACCAGTGCTTTGCCTCAAGAGATCGACCGATCGAATGCGTTTGGCCACTGGTGTAGTTTGGTGAGATCAACGCATCCCTTCGACTGAGTGGCAGGATCCAGCGTATCACAGGATGCCTCTTGACTCTGACACCCATCTTCCTAACTGACGCATTGCCTTAACTGCAACGAGAAGATCGACGCATCTATCTGTTCGCTACCTGGAAAGGTACGTTATTCACCGGGGCCTGCATGGGTCCTGTATTCGGCTGGCTCTCCATCGATGTTGACCTGAACTTTGACTTTGCCCCGCTGCAGTGCGACCTAAAGTAAGCTTTTTAGCGCTGCTTGTTTCTAAGTGTGCTACTTCCTTTAAAATTCAATATCTCATCTTCTATGCATTGGATGTATGTAATTTTGCTCTTTGTTTGTTCAGAATATAATAATTTATTTTTCTAAACCTGTGTGGAGTCCGTTTTTGGTGCTATCTTTATTATGTCCTCTGAAAGATTGGAGAATAATACATGATTAATGCAGATTGCTCTTGCTCTCATTTTCCATAGACAGGTTCTTAAGAGCTCAGTGCAGATTGTGCATGAACCCATTTTACATTGTCACCAAAAACTGTATTTGTGGGTATGAGTGTAAATGAGAGTAAAATAGTTTTCATGTATGTGGCAATCTGTGGGCACTAGCCCCTCAGGTCTCACGTGTGTGCAGCATGTATGTATGCAATGTTTATGTATCTTGAACCTAACTAAAAAATAGTAGAGTCTGATCCAGAGTCAAAGGCAGACGTACATTGAGTGAATCTAGGCCGGGGGTGCGTTCTGTGAACAGAGGTGGACAATTTACTGTGTTCTTTAAAGAAGTGTGCCCAGAGCTCTTTTCTAAGCTGAAGACAAACCTGCAGTGGTGTAGATGGTCGCTTGTAGGGCCTTTATCATTGTCAGAATGCAGTTAGGTGGAGGGATGAATGTCAGTGGTATGCACCAGTTGGTCTTGGGAGTCAGAAGTATGCAGGGGGTGGCTCCTGCTCCATAACAACCTTTTCGGGTGGATGAGGGTTAATGCACAATGGAGTGGAGTTAGGATGAACCCACCTTATGTGGTGTGTTTTGGCAGCAAGAGACGAGGACTGTAGGGACGCCAAGCCCCAAAGATCAAACATTAAAGAGAAGGTAGAGGAACCTGTCGGGTCATAGAATGCTTGTGGAGGTATCTCATGGATGGCCTACCGAGAGGCCTATATGAGACCCCCATCTGCAGAAATGAAGGGAGGCCTACAAGGGTCAGAAAAGAGTTTAGGAGAAAGAGGGGGGATTTATGAGAGCGAAGATCAGCCATTGGGTGAGAAGGGAGTGCAGGACGTGATGTTTCTCACTTTCTGTCCTATAGGGTGAGAAGTCACAGTACATATGGGAGTGGGGGTAACCAGGACAGTACAGATAGGAAAGGTCCCTTGCCACCCTTCAAAGCTCTCTGTAGATTATATCTTGTGTTGACGTATAATCAGTGTATTTCAAGTAATGTTGCCAATATAAAAAGAAGCTCAGTGTTACATTCCAGTGACCCGGATATTAGGCAGAAACAAATATCACCTTGTTGTGTTATGTTAAATTTCATAATGTTTATGGAGAATAGACCAACATTATTTTTTTATGCCTGGAAACATACCAGCTACTAGGCAGTATGCTGGCACTGTGCCGCATATAAGCAGAAACAAAGTTCACCGTGTTGTGTTATGTTAAATTACATCATGTTTATGTCATATAGACCAACATTATTTATTTTCTATGTTTTTAAATATACTGGATATTAGGCAGTATGCTGGCTACATGTGGCATATCAGGCAGAAAGAAATATCACCTTTTTGTGTTATGTTAAATTACATCCAGTTTATGGAGTAGACACCAACTATATTTATTTTTTTATGACTGGAAAAATCATGTGAGTCTAAACGTTGTAACATTATAACCACTGCAAACTGCTGCGTTCTCTTCTTTTAATATAAAGGCAGTCCTGCCAACTGCAAAAAAAACTTTCATAATGCAAGAAGGTGTATGGGGCATTGGAAGGGGTGGACCCCGAGCCCTTCACTAACTTAGCAAAAAAAATGTTAGTTGGAGGGGTGGGCATTCATTCATTCTGGCTGAGCCTGGGGCAGGCAGTAACTCTCCACCTGCTCCCTGCCGGCCTCAACCACTCTCAGGGAAAATACAGAAGCACAATGCTACCAAAGCAGCCTCCCCTGTTCCGGGGAGGTTGGAAATCTTATAACGAATTTAAACTATTGAGGGTTTCTATGCACCTGCTGGAAACCCATTACATGCTGTGCTTTCCGCTCGCCCTGTGCTCTTAAAGGTATGTATTTGGGGACCCCCGGTTTGGAGGAGCTTGATTGAATTTATTATGCCCTCTTTGGCCAAGCCCACTAGTCCAAATTTTAAATGTGTTTGCATCGAATATTCAGAGGTGTGTTTTCAATATTGTAACAGAGCTGCAGCGCACTGATATTATTCCTGATAATCTCTGTGACCTCCATTTCTCATATGTGCGGTCCTGTTTTGATCTAAAGGAAAGTTTGTTACATGGATAGTGCATGAAACAAACGCATTTCTCTTCAACATGCCTGTGATAGACTCCCACTCGTCACCCACATTAGAAAGAAATTAAAGGAAACCGGTATTCAAAACAGTACATTGAAGAATTATTTAAGGTCACCAGGGAGACTCTGCAGAACAGAGCTCGGCCTATCAGAGAGCCCCTTGGAAGGCTGGGGCTGGGGCCCTGGACCAGCGCCCATTTTTCACTTGCCTCAAAACGGCTCTGTTTTTTGCACCTGTTTTAAGTTCATGGGAAGAGCCAGGGCAAGCAACTTTGTTTCTGGCGCTAAAAATTGCAATGCTCACCTGTGTCCAGGGTGCAAAAGCATGCTTGCAAAAACACGACATTATTTTATCAAATTAAGACGAGGTGTGTAATGTTACAAGTACACCTCTCGTTAATTTATGGAAAGGTGTGTCCTGGCGGGAAACTGGAAACGTGTCTATTAACCTGCTCATCGGCCACATTTCCCGTTCCGCACCATCACAGAGCTGTAGTGCATTAGTACAATCCAAACATGCATGTCTTGTCAGTGTAAGTGATTTCCAATTACAACGTGTAGCCAATAGGACACGGCCGTTTGCCTGGCATCTCGCTGTTTTGAAACACAGAAACGCGAAAATACTGCACATTTATGTCTGTTCTGTGCCGATAAAAATAGAACGTATACGCTATTCAGTAATACTGCCTGCTGCTTGGTCACATACAATGCTTTACATACATACTGTTTGCTTTTCTAAGGCTTTTCAAATGTTTTTGTTTTATTTTCCGCAGGCTTCTACGAGCACAGTCTCTCGAATGGTATTATAACAATGTGAAAAGTCGATTTAAACGTTTTGGCAGTGCCAAAGTCCTTAAGAATTTGTACCGGAAGCACAGACTGGAGAGTGGAGCCTGTGCAGACATAACAGGTACGTGTGTGCTTTTCATGTAAATCACAGGTGCTATGTATCATGAATAATGCTGCAGCTTGTATGTTTGCTCTATTTGTTATTGCGTGTTTGCCAGCCTACTGCAGTTTTTCGTTTCTGAATCAATCAGTAAAACACTTGACTATTTGTATCGCTTTAATAACTGTTGAAGTAGGAACATATCCTCCGACAATGCACCCCCACACCTTGTAAAAAGTAGACAGAACCCTCGTTGACCCCAGCTAAGTAATGAACGTAAAATGTTTCAAACACAATTTTTATATCTTTGCAATCTTTACATATATACTCGAAAAGGTTTGCTCTGAGGCGGGGGATGATAGAATTGAATATCTGTGAACGTGGCAATGAACATAATCCGTGAGGAAACTCATATTTCAGAAGGTTTGATGTTAGCAGTATAGAAGCCGGACAGTGCACAACTCTTTAATAGAGATAAGCAATAAATAAACGATGTGAGTAGGACCACGCATGCCATTACCACGCATGCCGGTTGAACGCGGGCTTAACCCCACAAGTCTTAACTACATATATGCCTTTACCACGCATGCCTTTACAATGAAATATGCATTGTTGAGACATGTATGACAAAGAGATATGCGTGGTTAAAACTTACGCCCCTGTCCCCCACCCCCCTGAGTCCTAAAACGCCAACAGGGCAAAAATCTACTCCAACCCCAGCCCCACTGCCTGCCCACCCTGAACCCTAAAACGGACATTTAAGTCAAGAACTAACCCAATCTATGGCCCCAGGCCCAAAAAAAAAACTTCCTCCCTGCCCTGAGACCTAAAACAACCTCCTACCTCCTGAAAACCAATCCCCTTCCACCGAGCCCTAAAAACATCCCCGACCCCCCAGCCCTATAAAGTACCTGGACCCCCCACCTGAGCCCTAAAGTCTACCCCAACCACTAAATACTACCCAGACCCCCAGTTTTGAAAACTACCCCAACCCTTAAAAACGACCCCATCTCCCCAAAACCAGGCTCCAGCCCACTTTACCTCACCACATCCTTTTCCAATCCTTCCTCTTCCTGGCCCGCCCATTTCAGACATCTAGACTGCGCATATGCGTTAACCACGTTAAGGCATATGCTTGGTTAAGGCAAGCATGGTAGTTCTTGCGTTGTTCGGGTATGAGTTGCTGAGACTGCTTTGTTTCAGCCGTTTCCCTGTGAGGGTGTTTCATTGTATAGTAAAAATACACTCTACCATACCAAATTTCAAGAGGTTTGCAAACCTAGGTGATGCATTGTGTAACATTCTAAATCATGAAATACTTAATTTTGGGAAGATCCACTGTCCTCAAAATATGCTAAAGTTATGTTGAAATATGTCAACAGTAATATAAAATAAATAGGTGATTTTAAGCATCAATAAATGAGCTCTACCAATGATTAACCAATAAGTAATTTGACAAAATGTAGAGTAATTCTTCTTCACATTAATTACATTGAGTACGACTTGTGGAATATATATCAGTCCTGATGGAACAGTGTTCCAAGCATTAAACCTGTTTTGGTATGATGCTCATGCAGTCTCTCTATTGGCTGTCTTAAAATGCATGGCTGAGGAATCCTCATTATCATTGCCAATTCATTAATGGCATGACCAGCACAGCTCAAAAACCTCAGATTATGGCAGGGGCGTGGCCATTGTATGGACCAAGCCGGATTCTCCTCTCCTCTCCTGCTCTCTGTACCCTGGGCCATACTGTGACTTAAATATTCTACAGGTGGGGATATTTTTAATTGCAGATTCAACTCCATCAGTGGCAGTTCCCGCCACAGGTCTTTTTTGATGCTAACCTAGGCCTTAGGCAGGTGGACAGCCCTAGAAGGGAGAGGCCCAACACTGGCAAGGTGGCTGCTGTTTCAAACATTGGTCTGTTTCGAGGAGCTGAATGTTGTTGGTGAGCTTCCACCTCCCTACTTCAAGCTATGTGGACGTCAGTGTGCGGAGACTCCAGACCTGCCCTGGGATCCCCCACCTTTTCCCATGGAGAAGACTAAACTCCAAAGTTGTGCTTGGCTTCAGACGGGCCTGCTGCTGCATAGAGGGTCAAGCCACTTACCCACGGACTGGAGTGAGGAAATGCCTGCCATTGGTATGTGCCCTTTACCTTGCTACATTGAGTGACCCTCCTGATGATCCCCCCTCTGTGAGAAGATAATAGTGTGCAGCTGAGCCTCAGTATATCTTGTTGGGCTGGTCGAGCTCCCCTGGTCCGACCCTTCCTGGTCCAGCTTGAGCCCCTGCGATCTGCAGTGGAATTGAGGAGCGACACTGATGAGAGTAAATAGGCTATTCCTGCAAGGTGCCTCGGGGTAGTGTGTTGGCCTGAGACAGCCCTTGAAACCTGCAAACTGTGGAGACTGCAGATCTACCTAGCCAACGGTCCTATCTGGCAAATGGCAGTACTGTTCTACCTTACTTATCACGAGGCTCCTGCACAAACCAACCAGTCGCTTGACTGCTTGGGCCCCCCTACCACTTGGCACCAGAGGCTGTTGGCATTGCATTGGCGCCTTATGCACTGTGGAATCTAAGCTTCTATCCCTCGGTGGCATCTCAAAACTCTATTTATTTCAGATCAACTGCCAAGCTGGATGTCCTCTCTTCTCTTTCCTTTCCATGTAATTTATTGTGACGTCCACTAAAGAAAAGGCACCAAAGTTGTCCAGTATAAGGGATGCACTGATGGCTCAACCAAAAACACAGCCTCTTCCATTTGCCACAATATAGATTCAGACCCATTGCCAGATGTGGACTCAGAGGTTTCAGGCACCAAAAATGACTGTCAAACTCTAATGTCAGACTTTTGAAGGGAAATGTCTTCACTCTGCCAGGACGTCAACAAATCCATATCTGACTTGGATAGCATCTTCACAAATTAGAAGGGTGATTGCACCAACTTGAAGGAGCAGCAGTTGAATGAGAACAAGAGCAGGATACACTCTTCGAGACTGTGGCAGCATTCGAGAGAACTCAATTAGCCCTTATCCAGAAGATTGATGACGCCGAAAATTGTAGCTCACACAATACCCTGCACATCGGAGGAATCTGTAACAACACAAAGAGTTGGTGGCTATGGCAACAAAAATCGCACATCTATGAACATAAGTCAGGGACGTAGTAATATCTGAATAATTGATGGTATAAAATTGGAGGTGGTATCGTGGTACTGACCACCGGGCCACCTGGGGTGCATGTCTGACTAGGGCAATTCCCTTGGCGGAAACTGAACAAATAATAGGTACCAAAGCACACACAAGAAGTCCTATATGGACTTCTTGTGTGTGCTTTGGTACCTATTCTTTGTTCACATCAGAGTAATCTGATCATTTTTTCAGTCTCTGAACATCCAACTTATATCCAACAACACTTCCGCACACTCCTCTCAAAACCCTGCGTTGCTGGACATCCTGCTAGACTGCATTGATAGAGTGTACTCAGACGTCCAACGAAAGCACAATCTCGCCTCAAATGTCTTGACTAGAATCCACTTTTACCAACAAATGGAGGAGATTTTTTAAGCCTCTCGCAAATTCGGCATTACCTATAATGGCAATACCATACAGATGTAACAAGACATCTCAACAAATACCATCTTCATAAACAATACACTCCCATACAAGTGGGAATTCCTGCTGCACCTTCTCTACACAATTTAGGGTAAACATTATACAGCTAATACCCCTTGAGGAGGCTGAGGTTTTTATCCATCTTCGTGTTGGCGCCGACCCTACCTCTTCTCACCTGGCCACTTTGAGCATGAAATCGACTAAGCAGTGGAAAACTCACCACACTCCAAAACTTCCTCATCAAGAGGGCTAGCTATGAAACAAAAATACAATAGATGATGAGTGACACTGATGTTCTCCCTTAAGATGTCATCATTTTTTAGGACACTTTGGTGAGACTTGCCCCCAGCCCACATCTGTGCTGTATTAGTCCTGGCCCAATGCTCCATACGTGAGCATCCCCTTTCTTTGGACCTTTACAAAGCATCTATGTCTAGTCATCATTTCTTAGATTGTTGGTTTTCTTTAGCATGATTCTCCCTGATGATATGCAGTGCCGGGAGAGATCCTTCCCCTGGCTTCAACTGTACTCTTTATATTTATTAATTTGCCTTTTCAGTTACGACCGCACAGTCACTGGCTTTTCTACATCACAATCTGTGAGGCATTTGGGCTACTCTTACAACTCTCCTCCTCTATATGGAGCGAACCACTGCTTCAAAAGACCTTACATATCCCCTAGATGGTATGTCTACCTTTACATTACTGACCCAAGATGTACAAGGCCTGAACTCTCCCATGAAAAGACTCGCGCTATTAAAATGCCAAGGGACACGCGTCTGTCAAAAGATGTGGTTCACCTTTATTTACAAATGTATAACGTACAATTTCACTTCCTGAGCAATATCAAAACAACAGGAGTTGCTATCCTATTCCATAAGGAGATCCCCTTTCAGGAGGAATCTCAATTTCTGGATGAGAAGGGTAGATTTCTCATCGTGAAGGGGTGGTTGGTGAGCACGTGGTCACTCTGGTAATTATATACAGGCCATTAGACCAAAAAGCACAGTTCTATTCCACCCTCTTTGAGCCCTTGGCAAATTTAATGTCCGGGCAGCTGCTATTGTTAGGGGATTTTAACATAGTTCTCCCAGAGACACATTTGGGACTCAACACACTGCTTTAGAAGGGATAGGAGGCCTTTACATGGTCAGCATATGGAGGGCACTTTACCCGCTCGGCCATCTTTTCTAAAGTACACAGAACTTTCTCTAGTCTTGACCTGTTTCAGACTCAACATCTCCAACCTTTCATAGACAGTCGAATAGATACTCAGGTTTTTTCAGACCATGCCCAGGTCACAGTGACATGGAACTCGATCCCCCTTGTCTCCTCCACTCACCGCACCAACATTGAGATAGCTTTTTAAGACCCCATACTTGGATTTGCCATTGGGGAAGCTCTGGATCACTATTTCCAGGAGAATGATGAGCACTCTACTTTACTGGCTGCTCAACAGGATGCTCACAAGGTGGTGATGCGTGGAGTACTTATAACGCATATCTCAGGGTTTTGTAAATGAAACACATCTCACAGACTCAACTTTGAAGTCCTGATTTGCACAGCTAAGTTGTAGCATATACGATCTGGCTTTCAGAAATCCTATAAGATGTTGCCTAAAGCCAGGGGAAAACTTGAGTAGATACTGCTGGGGAAAACTGCCTGCGGCATGTTATATATGAAACAAACATATTATGAGAAGGGTGAAAAAGTAGGCTGATTACTAGCCTAAAAACTCAAATTTCTTCAGCTGCGGAATAGGATTCACTCAATTACTCTTCCCTCTGGAGGCCCACTTACCCATACACAAGGCAGTTCAGGCCTTTAACAATTATTATCAGACTTTCTATGCCACAGAACCTATGTCAGAGAGGGACCAAGACAACTTCCTACCCTGTGTGTCATTCCCAATCCTCATACCTGAATTGCTTCCCCCTCTAGAAGGAGGTGGAGGTGACAGCAGAGATTAAGTTCTTCCCAACAGTAAGGCTTCGGGCCCCAATGACTTTCCTAATTCCTTTTATAAAACCTTTCAGGACCTTTCAAGACAATTTGGGTGTACCCCTACCCAGGTCTTTAACTCCTTCTTCCATTTGAGCGAGATTACTGAATCCATGAGGGAATCTTAAACAGTCTAAATACTTTAACCCAACAAAGACCCAAGCTTCTGTGACTCCTTCTGCCGGATAGCCCTTTTAAATTCGGCCTCTAAACTTTATATAACATTTGGTGTACTAGGCTTATATGACCCAGTTTGATTTGACCAACACATGTCAATGTCAAATGGGAGATAATATACGACTGGCTCTTAACCTGTTTTAACTAGCAAAAGATTCAAATACCCACATGGCTCTTCTCTCTTTATATGCCAAAAAGGCTTTTGACTGACTGGACTGGTGATACATGATCAAAGTTCTAGATAGAATGACCCTTGGACCTCATATCAAAGCTCACTTCGTAATCAACTTTGTTAAACCATCAACTACACTTAAGATTAACAACTATGGCAGCTTAAGAATTCCCCTCGGGAGGAGCACGCACCAGGGATGCCCACTTTCCTTGACAGTTTTTGCTCTGGATCTGAAACCTTTGGCTTGGAAAATGTATCACAATCCTAAGATTACAGGCCTGCAAATTGGAGCTTTCACATATAAAACCGTGTCATTTGCACATGACTTTTTATGCTTAATCACTAATCAAAAAACGTCACTCCCAGCTTTGATCGACAAACTTGTTCATTTTTCCAGAATTTCCGGATTCAAAATTAACTATTCCAAATCTGTCACTCTCAAATGTTCAGAGCACACAACCCAAGGTGCAACTGTTTTAACTACATTTGGTATAAGTAGGTCCTCCTCATATCTTGCTTACTTTGGCGTCACAAACAAAACCCAATTTGAAGACACGTATGCGGCCAATATTCTTCCTCTTTTGGTCACTCTTTTTAAAGACTTTTACAGGAGGGGATAGCTGGAGCTGTCCTGGTTTGGCAGGTTGGCCACTATCAAAATTAACTTTTTTACACTGATTACTTTACAGTATCCAAATTCTCCCCCTCCTAATTCCATGAGACTCAATAAACCTCATTCACAATAAACTTCTATTGTTAATGTGGGAAGGGGAATCCCTGAGGATTTCCTACAAAATGATAGGTAGGCATAAGTCGAAGGGTGGACTGGGTTTTCGCCTGACTGCCTGCTGCATTAAAATTGCTCAGCTTTGCGCCCTACTAGATCTCACCAGCCTTAACACAGGGAAGCTCTGGGTGCAGGTCAAGGCTCGTTTCTCGGTTAATCCATTACACAGATTGTCTTGTTTCCCACAGCATGACCGTCACTTCTCCTCCCTATTGTCCTCTATGCACATTACCTTGACGCATTCGGCGGCCATCATCCGCAGTTCTGGATTGACAAACTATCCCTCCCCATTGTCCACATTCCGGAATGACCCAGGCTTCCTCTCAGGGCTGAATAACAATGGCTTTCATCAATGGTTCACCGATCGGACGACCACGTTGGCTGATTTTTATGTTGACCGTAAAACCCTCTCATCTACTGCTCTCTCCCACCGCTTCGCCTTAGACATGCCTAGCCACTATATATGTGACAATTACTACATTTGGGCCTCCTCACACTGTAATCGCTCTCAGACCTGACGGGCCTTCACACACACTGAGACCTATTTTGGAGAACACCTGTCCAAGAAGGGCATCACTAATCTCTATCTACTCCATGAGCTCCTGCTGCATGATACTCAACTTTGGTATGCCCTCAAGTGGGAAGAGGAATTGGGAGTTACGTTATATGACACCTCCTGAATACAAATCTGGATGTGGGCCTCCACCTCATCCATTTGCTCCACTTACTAGGAGAATAGTTATAAAGATTTCCTGTGGTGGCATCTTACACAAGTCTGGTTGGAGGCTATCTATGGATCCAACCTGGAGAATTGGCACCGCAAGACCAATCCAGGCATGATGGCCAAAAAGTGGTGGTTCTGCACCCGAGTTCAAAGCATTCTGGAAATTGATATTACAGCAAATAAATTGTATTAAAAACATCACACTCTACATAGATTACACAACCCTAGAGTTGGGTGGCACTTGTGAATTCTCAGACTACCCATTGACGATCCTTAGAGGCTGACTTCTCACCCAGTTCTTTCTGGTCGCCCGAATAAAAGTTGCCTGCCAGTGGAGAGCTCAGGTAGCCCCTACGATCCAAATGTGGTGGTCCATAGAGTGGTCTCTATATTCTTTGGAGAGATCGATGTCAGTGGTAAGGGGCAAGGTCCTTCAGTTTTGAAAAAACATGGGCACCATTCTGTACATTTATGAAATTCCAGGATAGCATTAGTCTAGGACCTGGCCACCTTCCGAGAATCATTCATGCTTTGGACCTTTGTGCCTCAAGCTCCTCTGAAGTATTGGACTGGAAGGAAGAGCCCCCATCAGACTAAAGGCGGCCCAGATATCTATGATAAAGCACATTGATGATCCCTTAGGCACTCTTGCCCCCTACATCCCCCATGTAGTCACTGTTCGTTGGAGAGACCACTTAGTCCTGATTACTTCAAAGCAGCCCCATATCGTGCAGGTAAGAGCGGTGGGGCCGGAAGGGGAGGATTTCGACAGACGATGACAAGACAAAATTATTTATTTGATTTTCCCTCTGAATTATTTATTTAAATTTCCCTCTTCATCGTCTGTCGAAATCCCGCCACACCCGGCCCCACCGCTCTTACCTGCACGGGCCGCAGCTGCTTCGGAGGTGGGAAAAGGCGCTGTGAATTAAAGCACACATAGAGTTCGTGACTTTCACAGTTTAATACACCTTGTGGATTGTGCTTTCAACCTTTTCCTTTTTTTCTTTATACTTTTTTTCTTAATCTCTACACACTCGACTTGAAATGTTTTCAAAGTTTCAATCACTGTCAATGTTTCCCAGTGCACATGAGAAATAATGCTTTGCCTAGCGGCTTTTTACCTCAAGTGCATGATGTTTACTGGCCTCACAACTGAGCTACATCTATGGAAAACAAACAGTGATGAACTTACTAGCATCCAGGAAGAGAAAGCTCGAGGAGAATCGAAATGTTTTTTTTTGCTCAGTGTCTGTACCATATTCTGTACCATATGCTGTTAATCGCTGACCACTATCACCAGCATGAATGGAAGATGCACCGGACTTGGTCAACTGTGCATCGTATTCCTTGTTCGCTGCAGCAAAACTTGATTAAAAATAATTTAAAAAAGAAAACCTCCGATTACAGTGCACAGCCACGAAAACAGTAATTGCCCAAAAAACACAGTTCTGTCATGAAAATGCTCTCTAAAGTGGCATGACAAAAAATATCACATCATATGCCATTAAAGTCGAGATATGTAAAAATATTATAACACAGAACATGATGTACCAAGTTCTGGACCAATGCCATTCCTTTATAGTGTCCAATCCCCCATAAAGATTCAGCAACAGAAACCTTGTTATTTTAATTCATTGTTCATTTAAGAATCAGGAAGGCATTTCTTATAAGTTTCTTTTGAGAAAGTAGAATGAGACAGCTTTTGCCCAGCTAGACTATTAAAACAGGGAGTGATCCCACAGTAGTTGGGTTTTATGAGTTGACATGCTTGGGCTATAATGGCGTGATGACTTGCACACACTGTTTCCTGTTCCATTTAAGCAATTCTTTTAATATTGACCACACGCTTTGGGCACTTGCTAGTTTCTTAAAATGTTGCCACATTTTTAGCTCTAGCCAAGACCTTATAATTTTACTAAAATTATATGTGTAATATACATACATATTGGGGCTTTCAGCCACCTCTCTTCATCAATATGTCTGTTTTTGCATAATTCAAATTGTGCTTCCATCAACTACAGCATACAGCATGGGCCATTGGGTCAGCCTACTTCAGCCACTGAAACATTTAGCCCTTTCACAAAAAGCACATCCGCATATAAGGTAGTTCCTTTCAGTGCCAGTGTTATTGTTTTTACTTTATTATTACTTTAGTGTTGCCTTTGTTTGTAGAGCCTTATGTGATATCAGGACACTTTGTATCAAATGAGAGCAAAGGACACATTCCAGCTTTGTTAGTTCATGTCTCCTGCCAATGCTGTTGTAAATTCCCTTTGAAGTGGGCTTTGTTTATTCGACTCCTGCTTTTTCAAACCACACCAGCAGCTCACATGAACTTTGAATATAAGCTCATAAGGGTGCTCTATCGTTTCTTTTCTCTTCTGTATGACAGAAACCAGGACCTTTTGGTTTTGCTAACATTATATGTACAACACAGTTACTTAAAGGGGATTTTCAGCCAGACTTTCTCCATTAGTCTGTGGTTGTGTCATTTATATTTTTCTTCCATCAACTGCAGCATACATCAAGAGCCAATGTGTTAGTCCACTTCAGCCATTGGTGACTCACTATGAGTTACAGCTTGCTGCCCTTTTTCAAGGAGCGCATCAAAACACATAGTAGTTCCTTTCAGTTCCAGGTAGTACTATTGCAATGTGTGTCTTTTTGAGACCAAACAACATTTTTGACTTTAGCCAAGGTTTTTGTTTTGATTGATGAGGGCCTGTCAGCTTTGCCAAACACTACTGTTTTGCAAAAAGCAAGTCAAAACAAAACAAGAATTGAAAAAAGCCTGGCAGCCAATGCCAGACCTATTGATTTTGCCAATACTTGTTTGGTTTGGAGTTGAAGCTTAGATACTGATTCACAGAATTGTTGCCACATCAGTATTTCACCTATATGGATTAATGGTGTCACCAGTGACATGTAATTGCAAAACCATATTCACAGAGCCATTATTCGCAAACATCTGTGATGTACAAATACAATTTACAATGCAGTGGTAAGTGCGGGAGAGGATTGGAAACGGCATTTTTCAATGGACTGTAATGGGCAGCATTTGATAATGTTAAGAACAACCACAAAATGGGCACTTGGTGTATATTCACAAATATTTACATGTTTTCCAACCCTAAATGTACGCTTAAATAACGCCATAAAACGCTTGGATTAAGTATACATTTAGTCTGGAAATGATCAGTGAGCTCGATAGTGTTTTCAAAGATTTTAGGGCAAAGGAGTTCACATTCAAAAATGTTTTCCATGTGGAGAAAATATGGGAAAAGAAATTGAGCAAATGCATATATGCCTTGATCCTAAACCAAAGGGTTATCTGCATGCGATTACAACTAGCAGATATAGGAGTATTCCTTGAAATCTGTTTTCTTATGTTTTCTTGGGCCACTAGGGTTTTGTGATCATCTCACATGTAAATAAATGTCCAACCTTGGTAAGAATAAGCCTTCCTTTCATAGACGTAAAGTGTATTGTAAGAATTGTTCCTGTTTTAATTGCTCTGTCTTGCCATTTAAGAATCTTGTCCACAGGGATCTATGTTGTGTATAATTAAATACCCGTCAGTGTATAAATTATTTCAAAACAATTTTGCAAATGAATAATTCATCCTGTGTTTAAACAACAAATATTACAACGTTTGTGCCTTTTACCAAGAAAAATTATAAATTATAATATGCCATCTTTTCTTTGCGAATTAATAATTATGAAGACAAAAACATTAATATGGCCCTTCACGTTTCTTAGAAGTTTATTTGACACCACTTGAGCTCCACGCTAAACACATCTTCACTGTTGCACCCAGAGTAAGATGCTTCTGTAAAATCCTGATGTTATATTTGTAGTTTAAACGCAGGATGAATTATTGTCTTGCTTTGCATAATTGTTGTACACTAATTTATTGTCCGGGCCATCTAATTAGACTTTGCTATTGACATCAATGTATTGAATATATTGATTAATTTCCAAAACCATTGATGTGTCGGACTGCACTCTTGGTGGAATCTAGTTTAAAATAATTCTCAAGTTTGATTAAATGTCTTTGAAAGATCCCCAGTTCTGTTTTCTGGATTTAAGTGCCTGGCTTCCTATGGTTAGAGCCTCTTTAATTTAAAGCCTAGTCGGGGGTTTAGCAAGAAAAGTCACATCTGCTTCCCTCGATATATGTGTAATTGAGCCAGATTGGGGAATGGAGTTAGTGGACTTAGTTAAGTGGGCAAGCAATGACATTGTAAAGGCTTTGTAGGCAGCTGCTGTTTATCTGTGGGTGTGAGTGGACTTATTCACTTTCTGGGTTTCTTCACCAGGATCATTTAGTCCTCTGGAAACTGCAATCTAGGACTAACATTTGAGTGCAAGAAACTAGAATGGCTGATGGAGAGCAGATATCAAGGGTAGCTTATGGGGCTAGATTGCCTGATAACAGAGCCTCAAAGAAGATAGCAAGGGCTTCAAGTTTGTCTGATTCTTTCATCAAAAGGAGTACACTAATTTTCATCAGCTCACTCTTTTAGGATTTTTTATTTTTGCTTTCCTATCTTTCTCTAATTGAGTCTGTTTTAAGTAGTGGAAAGGGAGAGTGGCTGTCTTTGTGAAGATTGAGATAAGGTGTATTTATATTGCTGTTAGCCAATATTCTATCTATAAAGCTCCTAATTAACTTTCTAATTTGTTTCTTATTTAGTCGTTGTGAGTTTTCGTGGCAATCGAGGGGAGAGGAGTTGGCCTAACGGCTAGGGCGCTTGACCTCGGACCTGGGGAACTGGTAAACACGCTAAACATCTTGTGATTCTGGGCAATTCACTTAATCTCCCCGTGCCTAACAAAAAATGAATGTGTGTCCTCAGGTAACGTAACTGGTGCTATGTAAAGCACTCGGATACCTGATTGGATTCGGGTCAAGTTCGCGCTATATAAAACTCTGCAAAAAAAAAATCCTCTTTCTTCTGCTGACCACCTTAAAGAGATCCTGTTTGTTGGTTATTGTCCCCCCTCACTTATTGTTTCGGTATATCTTGGTCTCTCAGTTCGGCCTACACCCCGTGAGCTTTAAGGATGGCTAGAACATGCCTCTCCACTGGCTTATTCTGATTTCCCTGTGGTGCGAATTTCAAGTGTGAGTAGCCCAAACGGCTCCCAATGGGAGCACCAGGGCCTGATGCCAGGCGAGCACAGCTACACTTCCTGAAGTATTCTTGGGGATTGGCTTAGCAGGATATCTTCTCTCGTATGTGTCATGTTCACAGACATCTTGGCGTGCAGTTCAGGCTCTGAGCGAGATCTCTGTCTTCCATCTTTTCTTAATTTATTGGAGTAGAACTTGGGCATTGTTCCAAATGTATTGGATCACACGGTTTGTGAAAATCATACAGAATTGCATATCTTGTCCTAAAGGATTGTGAATAGAGCGACAATGACCATGATTTATCTGTTGAAGTGATTTAACGTAGACGGTTACTGAATTTGATTATGTTACATGATATATGTATCTAATTTGTATTTTAAAATGATTATGGTTTATATCTTGATTGCCACCCAGAATAAACTTCATTGTGGCTTGATTTTGACTTAAGTTATTTGAAATTTAAAAAACAGGTATCACATTTTACAGTTGCAATGGTTCTGGTTCTGATGCTGGGGCTGCCCAACAGCAGAGAACATACAGTAACTATTTTTGTATTTATTTATTTCTACATGGTGGAAGTCAATTTTAATCTAAACATCATGGCATAATTATATTGGTGATATTGGCAATATGGGCATTTTCTGCACACAATTGCTTCTATGCTTTGGTCATTGTTAGAGAAGGTTAAAAGAGGTGGTTCTTGTGTGTCTTCTGAAATCGTTCCAAATTTATTTCCTGTTTTGTGGAGACTGGTAGATTATTCCACCAGAGGACCCTAACATGTCCTAGTCTATGTGTACCTTTGGTAATTAGTTTACATTTAATTGTGGCTTTAGAAAATACTGTTGAATGGAATGCACAGGCACTTATATTTCACCTGTGCCTCCATGAGAAAACAATGGAGAGCTCGATTTGCACATGAAACATGACCTCTACTTTTTAGACCTGACATTAGATGCATGTTAAGATTTTGAGCTTTTTGGCGGAATGCCAACAAATCTTTTGTAATGTCCGAGTAGAGGGTTTTCCTTTCCCCTAAAATACATCTTTGCCTAAAGGCTGGCCTATGTGACATGAGCTTGGGGGTAAAAACTCCAAACTAAAATCTGATCCTCGAGGACCTCATCTGCTTCCACCTTCAAAATTTTAAGAATGGATAGACCTGACAAAAGAGACAGATGGAAGAGTCTTACTAACAAAGACAATTTATCTATTACATCATTTGTGTGCACTCGGTTCCTAGGAATTGAGACTCTGTTCTACAAATTGTGAACATTTTAGTTAAGATATAAGCCTCATCATAATAAAGACATAACACTGTATCAATATCTACAACATGCATAGATTCCCTTCAGTCTTTAACTGACACCACTGTCCCGTCACTAACCCCTTCCCAAATGTAATAAATACCCATCAGTGACAACAAATAACAACTGCAGATTGGGAGTTGGTTGAGAAAACCTAAAGTAGATTGCTTAAACATTTTCCTCTCATGTCAGTACTATTCATAAAACATGTCAAGAAGAATGCTCACAGGTTCAGGACAGCATCCTGTAAAATATAAAATGTGTTCTTCTGGCATCCATACTTCACACAACCATACAAGCACTCATCATGTCCCACAATAAAAAGGGTTTGTGCCCACATCACTGAACTCTCACTCATCCCATTTAGAGCCATCTTCCATGCTGTGACACAACTGATCATTGGATAATGAAAATGTAATCGCATCACCCCATACTCAGAAACCTTTACTGGCTCCCAGTATCCGCAAAATCAAATTTAAATCCTATTTATCATACAGAAGCCTTTTTCTTTTTAACCCTGCCATTGGGCCCCAATAATAAAATAATTATCTTTACTGAGGGGGACCCTATAGATCGTTTTAACTCCCATATCACTGCACCCCACTTGACACAAAAGAAACACCAGCTCGGCTGTAATTCAGGCATCACAGCACACCTGGGGTGCACTCGGTGCCTTCGGTGGGAACCCGGTGATGAAGCATGCCACCAACTAGGTTGGTGGGTGATGGTTCTTTTAAAAAAAACAATTGGTTTTTCAAACACAAACTAGCAATAGAATGGTTTAATTATCTTTACAAGCCTATGCTTCTTGACTGATATATCATACAGAAGACCACAAACACCCACAAACTTGACTACCTTGTATAAAATCTCACCTTCCCTGGCTGTGCGCATTTAACCCACGGCATCCACCAAGTGATCCTGAAAGTAAGCAAAACAAGAAAAGACCCAATTTAAGATTAGCAGCATCACACCTCACCTACAGAAAATAACTCAAGAGCATACTCATAACACTCTATCACCCCCAATTGATTCCTCCTACCCTTGTAGCCCACAAATAAAATAATGTTAATTACTTTAATTTATATAATTTTTACTATCCCAAACTGTAGTTGTGATGTCAACTGCTCATCATCCGCTTTTGTAAATGTGATCCCATGCTCCTATAAACTGTTTTTGAGATGCTATGTAAAATCTTCCAAAATAAAAACACAAAGCATCTAGAGCCGCCATTTTGAAAGACTGTACCACATGGCAATATGGAAACATGCCAATATAATCCAGGAATAACATGGTGGCACAAGGATGTGAACGGTCACCTCAACTCAGCATATCACAGTAGTGTGCAAATGACATCCTTAGACCGGAGTGTCTGTATAGCAAAGGTCTTCAAACTGTGGAGTGAACCCCTCGGGGGGTCACTGGCAGCAATCCCAGGGGGGTGCAAATGCCTTAGCAAATACTTGTAAATGAAGATGGCCTGAACGTGCATTTATGTGTCCCATGTCTAGGCTGTTTTCATTCACAGCAGTGGAAGAGTATAAAAAGAACTATGGGAACTGGGATCCTGAGTGCAGTGGAGGAAGGGGGCAGTGTGTGGTGACAGTGTCAAAGACGTGACTAAAAAGAAAAAAATATTCTATAACTATTTAGTTGTTCTTTCACTTTCAGGTTTCTGCATAGAAAATAATGCACACAGTTTAAATTAAAAATTCAAGGTAAAGTTATCGGTGGGAAATCAACTTGTTTAGATTATGAAACCTCAATTGATTAATGCGATAAATACAGGTGTCTCTGTGCTTGACCGCAGAGTCAGATAATTGAATCCTGCGTGGTGCGTTGAGGAATAGTGATTTGTTTTGCCTGGAGGTCCCAACGTATTCAGAAAGCACTGTGAATATGTCATTATTTTACTATTGTATAACACACAGTATAAGATAGGTTGTCAAAAAAGTATTTAGTGTTTAAGATGAAACTAAGGCTTGCAAAGTATATATTTCAACATTGTGATCAGACTATACCTAGTGCAAACATGTATATAGTGTTCATTAAAATGATGCATCGCAGAATTTAGCTGATAATCCCACTACACTATCTAAAAAAAAAAAGCTTCATCACTATGAACCTTCAAGAGACTCTTTCAATTAAGTCTATGCAGGCTCCCAAGTAGCCTTTGCATTTGGTGAATAGCCAATTGCACACATTTATATTTCCTTCAGGAGCAGGCACTCTGGTAAGAAGTGCTGTTTCTTTAGGTCTCTGTCCCACTCTCAGCTTCACAGCACAGGAAATATGACACCCTCTTCATTTCCATCCAGATACTCCTCAAGGTCTGCATTCACCTTCCAAGTATGGTTGTTTTTTTAACAAAAAGTATGCAAACTGCTACTGTAAATTGAAAAAAAAACATAAATACGTTGGTCTCCATAGATTCCATGCACTTTGCCCTTTGTTTAGATGCAGAGGTCCTTTCAGGTGAGTTGAAGTGTGGCAGAAAGGAGGATGGCTAGGTTGCATTCAGATGCAGTGTCTTGATTGTCCAGTCCCCTGGGACCTCACAGTAGCGGCCCAGGAGAAAGAGGAAAGGAGCAAAATCCATGGATGCCATCAAAGAGATGGCCCAAAGGAGCACCATGTGGGAGCAAATTTTTAGGTTTTGCCTAGCGTTGCAGCGCGAATGCGCTGATATCGCTTTGCGAGACATGCCGTATATACTGTAGTGTGGAAGTTTCGTGGAAGCTCCGCCCACTCTCTGCCCATTGGCTTTTGTCTTAAATGCTGCCTTCCGATTGGTTTGAGGCTTGTTAGTCCCTCTTCATTCATCATTTGCATCCTTCCACGGCTATTGGCCCCTTTACTCTTAACACTATTTTCTTCCCTGTCTCCCCATCCCACCGCCCCCTCCCTCAGTCTGTGACTTCTCACCCTCCCCCACCCCCCACTCCCGTTCATGTTTTCTTGCCTTCCGGCACTTCCGTTTTCATCTTTATTATTGCCACCTTGAAATATGCGAGTTCCAGATGCGTGCTGTACAAAACCTTCTCATGTTTAATTAACTAGATTTTAATGTTACTCTAAATATAATAAGACTCTAGGCAATATTCAGGGTATGCATGGCAACTGACGCCTCTTAGTTCACAAATGGCATTGATATCGGGCGGGAGGAGCGGCAGTGTTTTACCTCATGCTTAATATGAGCACTTTTAATAACTTCCTCTCAATTCAGTGCTATAATCCTGTGTACTGAGGTGACGTGCTAAAGAAATGCACTTTTTTTAATTCTGAAGAGACATTATTGCACATTTACATCATGTTTACTGTATGATTAACATGCCGATCATTTTCACGGCTCGCCCACTGGCTCGTCTCCGGCTGGCTCTACCTGTTAATTAATATATTGGCTCGTGCACCTCTAACAAAGAGAGATTAATGGATACATGACAGTGAGCCCGGTAGATGGTAGAGAAATGGACTGGTGCAGACAAACAGACAAAGTCAGTCTGCATTGCCTTACGTCAAAATCATCCCTTTCAATAACCTGGAAATCTGCCAGCAACTCCCACATACCCCAACCTCATCCCCCTCACCTATTCTTAGCAGAAGCGGCAGTTTCTGAGCTGTGCCCTGCTAGTGCAGAGGAGCACGGCAGAATCTTTAGAAGCACTGGGATCCCTCGCCTGTCCGGGCGGGCACCTAAGCCTTCCGGGTGCCTTCACACTTAGGATAAATGAATACATTTTGTTCTGTGCTTTAGTCGCCCCTCTGTGAGCACTGTCTGGTAAATGAAGCTTTGTGTTAATAAACACAATCAAAGAGGTGGTTGTGTACAAACAAACAACAGTCACAATACCGTACGTTTTGAACATGTAGTTAAATACCTGCTCATCGAGTACCTCATTGGCTGATCGTTCCATGGCACTACCAAAATTACATTTGGACACATTTGCTCAACTGTAAAACACTCCCTTCTATGGGTCATTTAACAAATCAGGGCTTTGGGGTTAGGTAACCTACTTTGGATGCTGTGTAAAAGAGTAAATACAAAAATTATTGCAATGAAACTAAGCAACCAGTACTGTCTAAAACACTATGAAAACTGACACTCATTCTGGCATTTTGTTTAGATAATGTCGATTTTCTCATAGATGAGAGTAAAGTACTCTTAATATCCTAATGAAATCTGCACACTTTTAACTAATAGCTCCGGGTGACCTTTGACAACTAGGCATTCATGTACCCCCGAAGACCCCCTGCCCCCCGCCCCCTTGGCAAACTTCATTGCCTCCCAGTGTTTGGGGGATAACCAAGATGCTGGAGAGTGAGTCAAATAGTGTAGTAAATTAAAGAGAAGCCGGGATTTGGATTCACATGCTCCGATCCCGATTGCGTTAGTCTGTAAGCACTACTTTTATTAATGAGTTTTGCATTAGTAAAGCACCACGGTGTGCATGTGTGGCGACACTTCACCCATGAGGTACTTGCCAAGCAATTGTTGACACAATCCACACTTTGCGTCTTTTTCAATATATTTATCAAGAAGTGCAGGACCGTTCCAAGGGATTTTGCACACTACATACATTCACTCCAAAAATAAAACGTGTAGGTAAAAAAATTGCCATTTACAATGTCAATAGCTCACAAATGCGAGACCTATTTGCATTGCAAATGCTTGTTTAATTTACAAATGAACGGAGACAGCTTCAGTGAAGTGGGCAGAGGAGACAGGGCTGTAGGTATCATTGATGATGAAGGTGTAGTGGCACTGTGGCCCAGTGGTGTGAGGGGTCAACTAAAACCTTGTTAAGGCTGTGGTACTATCCTTTCTTGCTTGCATAAGGGCCCAGTGCACCCTCGCTGTGCCAGTGTTGCTTTGGGCCTCAGAGCTATGACTAAAGGTGAGGAAAATTGAAACCGAGTGTAGTGTCCTCCCCAGCCCGGGTACTCGCTAACAACTAAGCCACACACAGAGGCTTAGTATAACATGTCTTTATTCTTCTGTGTGGAACCGCAAACTCAACATTCTAAACTTAGATTCACTTCACTACTCTTTAATGCTTACATCACAGTTCTACAGAGTCCATCAGAAACCACAAGTATTCCCTCTTTACAAACCCACTGTTAACTAAATAATGTACATTTTCACACATATATACACAATCATCGCTCTTCAATGAGACTACGTGGCTCTTTGATCACATGTCCTGACCATGTCTTTATAAATTGGGTGCAGGCAGTAGACGTGTCCATGATCGGCATTAGTGATGTAGAAACACCAGCAGTCGGGGCCCTTCACTTGTCCATTCAGACCTAGTTTTTACATTGACATCAGTGTCTGACGAGCAATTAGCCACATGTCGGAAATACGAGGAATGTCGCGTAATGTACTTCCCAGGACATTGGGCAGTCACCGTGTGTCCTTTGCTGGTCACAACATTAAAAAAAAATATTTTTGGGAGCCATTCTAGGTAGGCTGGTACTTTGGTTGTCCTCCAGTTCTGGAGAATCAAGGAGCGTGCCACCAAGGAGGTGATTACTACAAATGTTTCCTCCTGTCTAGACATTGGCGGATTTTGTCTCTGCGTTACTGAGCCAAAAGGGCTGTTGCCGCCTCTGGTTCTAGTCTTCTCTGCAAGCCAAGGCTGAGAGCGGCACAGACTCTCTCCCAAAACTGTCTTAACATCGGGCAGGTATAGAATATATGAATCCAGCCTCCCTCACCCAATTGCTGGCAGCAAAAACATCTATTCTCAACTTCTGGATGCATCTTATGGAGCGCTTTGGGGATATAGTATGCCATCCAGCGTGATAAAAATGACATTCTTTTAAGATTTTCCGCTCTTAATGCCTTCCTGCCATATTGCGAGATAACTGCAGGTCTGAGAATGTACATTGCGTTTCCTGAGTGATCCTCTCTAAAAAGTTGTTTACCAAAAGAGACTCTCCTTGGCTCCGTAAAAGTCGATACCAATTTCCCACCCCCTTTGCTTTGTTCAAATGAGAGCGGCCATAGCAGGTGTGGCACCTGTGCTGGATGGAAGACAGTACTTATTCACCAGCCTCCACACCCAACTTGAACCTCCTGCCAGTTAATACAGCTCCCTCCTACTATAAAATGATCCAGCTCTTTAAAGTGGTTTGCATTCTAAAACCTTGAAATGCTATTCTGAATTTGGGGGCCTAAGCTTTTACACTCTGTAAGCTGCAAGTACTCATAACCTGTAGAGTGAGCCTTCGAGGAATAGAATGCCTGAAGTCTAGCACGAAACGCCTGCAATGTTTTGTATCTATTTTTTTTTTTTAAAGCTTTGCTGTTTTTTTGAAAACTGGAATCTGAGACCCGGCTTCCTGAACCATCTTATCCAGAAAAAAACTACTCAAAGACCCTTTCCAGTCAATTGCATGCACAATTATATCTCAAAAGGATGCTTCATAATATGTACGAGCTTGGGGAGGTGTGACTCCCCCGATTGTTGTCAAGTTGAAGTACAGGGAATTTTACCCTTGAAGCCTTCTTGTTCCGAATAAACTGCCAAAAAATTGTTTCCAGCTTTTTAAAATACGTCATATTGATTTTTATTGGGACATTTGTGAAAAGAAAAATCAGTAGAGGTAAAATCGACATTTTTATAAGGGCTACACTACCAATCAATGTGAGAGTAAGAAGTGGTCATTTATCATTTATCAAGTAGATCTTTATTTTTTTTTCAACATAGCCTCATAGCCTCATAACTAAGTTTCTAGATTTCCGCATACTGATTAGTGATGTATATCCCCAAATATCAAACCGGGTCAGGGGAGAGAGCTTGCTGTTTGAGATTATCTGGGAGAAAATCGCTGGAAATATCAATCAACAAAATTTCAGTCTTATTATGGTTGATTTTATACCCCCAATTAATTCAAACTGCGCAAGTTTTGTCAGTGTTGTTTCGATATTCTTCTTTTCAGGTCTAAGGTATAAAATAATATCGTCTGCAAACATTTTCATTTTGACATTCCTGTATTGGTGTTTTAATCTACAATTTATCTCGGATCTTAATGGCCAGAGGTTCAATAAAAAAGGTAAACAGCACTGGGGACAAGGGACAGCCCTGTCGGGTTCCCCGGTTTATATTGACCGTCCCGGCTGGTTTGGATTTATAAAGACCTGACCCTGTGCCCCTTGATATTTATTCCGTAACATGTTTATAATCTGGGGAGGAATCACAAACCTTCCAAGACCGTAAAAAAGAGCGTCCAAATTCACCAGATCGGACGCTTTCTCTGCATCGACCATCATTATAAGTGCTGGTGTTTGTTTGATAGTAAAAACGTCAGGTGGATGGACTAAACATCCAGTATTGGATGACATTACCTCCCAGCCACAAACCCAGTCTGGTCCTTGTGGATCACATTCTGTGTAGCTGTGGTAAATCGATTCTCCCAGACTTTCCTTAAAATGTTATAGTGAGAATTTAGCAGACTGATCGGCCTATATGAGTTGACATCCCTGGGATTCTTACCCTTCTTTACAAAACTAACGATGGTGGATTCTTTAAAAGTTAATGGAACCTTGCCTCCTGCCTTAACATAATTAAAAACCTCAACCAAAATGGTGTTAGCTCTTCCAAAAACACTGTATACATTCCATTGAGGCAAGGGCCTGCTGAATTTCTGCTGCTGAAATATCTGCAACCATCTCTTTTGCCTGCATACTTGATAGCTACAGCAGGTTTATATCATAAAAGTATTGTTGTATTGCTTCTTTCGAAGCCATATATTTAGTTGCATATAGCTCATTGTAATGGTCCAGAATGATTCTGGCGATCATGTCTTTTTCAGACACCAGGGTCCTCATCTCTGGCTCCTGAAGTTCCATAATTAATGCAGCTTCCTGCTTTACCTTAGTCGACTAGGCTAAAAATCTGCCTACCACTTGACTTTTCTCATAACGTGAGATGGTTCAGCATTAAAAGGAACATCATACTTTCATTTTGTATGCTTACGAACAAGCACTCAATCTCCTCTAGTGAACGTAATGTCGATGCTTGTCTGCATAGGGCTTCATTTTCCTCTTATGATTCAAGTAATTTATGTGGGTTTCTTCATCATTATTTGATCTTCTGTTTGTCCATTGAGGTAACTTGGTAATCATTGCTCTCCCGAACATCAAGGTTGCAGGGCTTTCACCTGTGGTTAAGCGAGGGGCCGAATGGTAAGCTCGAAGAGTTACATTTAAGACAGTCTTGAGGTCAAGCTTTTCTAGTACACAATGCTGGGCAGCATTCATAAGAGTACTCATGAAAAGTATGACAAGGCCAATGGCCTGTGGCCAAAGAGGTGTGCTCGTATGATGCTTCACATTAAGATGAATGAAAAAGTCTCTGAATTCTCGACTGTTGAAAGATGGGCCATTGTCAGACTTTAAGATCACAGGAAAGGCCCATGTCCCAAATGTGCTTTCTAATCTGCAAGTGACTCGTTCTTAAGTGATAGATGAGAGACCTTCTATCAATGGAAAATGGGAGTATTCGTCATCCATCACCATCAGGTGATATCTCTTGTCAAGAGGACTGTAGAAGTCAACAGCAATTCTTTCCCATGCATGTATTGGCAACTCTTACATGTTTAAAGTGTTTGAGGGGTTTTCGATGACCGGCAGTTGTATAGATGACATGCCTTCAATTCTCTTTAAACTTTCTCGTTAACTTGGTCTCAGAGCGCCCATTTGGTGGTAACAATTCTGCGATGTCCTTCATGGGCCACTGCAATTATCTGTTCTCACTTACTCTCTTAGAATAATACCTTCCTGAGTAAAGGACAGTTCATCTTTCACATTTTTAAACTTCTGGTATTCATTGTCACTGGTAAAAGGTTGAAAGGGCTGGCACCAGGGAGTAAGCTTTATTTGATCTCCAGGATCTTAAAAGCAGCATACAATACATAACCAAACAACAATAAATAGTTATACTTAAAATTATACATGGCTGTATGGATAAACCTTTATATAAAATCTGAATTATTCCTCGCCTGCGCCTTACAACCTTTTAAAAGGATAACGATCACTGTGCAAAGGCAGATTGAAATTAAAAAGTAATAAGATCCATGTGCAAATAAGCAGAACATGATCTCCAACACCTAGCATATGGTAGAAGTTAAAAAAAGATATCCTATTAAGACTGCTATTTTATTTAAGATGGAGCTCAGTGAAGGCAACTACTGATGGCCTATTGTTTGCTATGTAAGGTCATTACAGTAATCAAGAAACAGCAATTGAACAATTTAGGCTTTGTTGCTCTTATCCTAGGCAAAAAGTATAACATTTATAAATTAAAATATACACTTGGTGAAAAGTGCCTTCCAAAGTGAGGTAGTCATATTATGAGAACTGGAGCAAAGTTATTCTAAAGTACGTAAGTGTTCACAGTCCTTCAAGACCCGAGAGTTGGATAACTGCAAAGTGGTAAGCAAATGAAATGAACAGCATGTTGCCACCGCAGGGGGTTCTAGATGGCACTCTGCAGGACAAATCATTGATGCACGTAGAATGGTGCTAGTCAGTAGCAGAGATTAGTCCAGGGTTAACTATTGGGTCTTTTTAGCCTGGTTCCTTGTAATGAACTTTAATTGGAGGATGATAGCTTTATGAATTGAAGCAGCAGCTACTTTTGTTTTTTTGAGAACCGATTGTTATGACCACCTGTGACGATTACCTTATTTTCCAGTGATTTTATTGATATTAATGGATTGCTTAAACTTGTGATATACCTGATGGATAAAGATCATAAAGCTAATGTTTAGAGCCATATTCTCTGGATTCAAGGCCACAATGAAACCCTGCTTACACGTCCAGACTCCAAGTTTGTTCCACTCAGGCGTCAGTTTTGATCTACGCAAGTCCAACAGTGCTGGGCATAGGATTACCACAAGCACCAGATTCCTCCGATTGTCCACAGCCCCTACACACCACCTCACCTGAGGTACGCCTCCAGGTAGGTATATGTTTTAATAAATGCCACTCACCCAGCCTAAGCGTCAAAAATCTCTGTTTTAAATGTATAGAGTATGTCCATGCAAGGTGAGGCAAAGGTGGGGCCAATTGATAAGATTTAATTACTTCCCATGCTTGCTTTTGTTTAGCTAAAATCTCTCTGTCGGATAAACTGGAGCACACTTGAAATCGCTTCTTGGTGCTTACTTTAAAGGCTTTTTTACTTGGATTGAGAGCCCACAGTTCACTTGCTGATAATTTTAGCAGGCATTTGTTACAAAATCGATTGTGTGACCCACTGGGGTTACTGATGCTGATGTCAGTCCATAACTGGGGCTCGAGTGAGCCTGCGCTAGCCTGCCTCAACTTGTGGCACAGGTTAAGAAAGGCCCCCACACTTTGTAAGGAATAATTTACAAGAGCAAACTTCTGGTGAATCTGGGCAGCGGATGAGGTTTTTGGTAGCCGCAGCACCTTTTTGTAGATTTTGGTCACATGTTAGTTGAGTGCAATACTAAGCTTGGCCAAAGAGATCTCATAATCGTACGACAAGGTGGGACCTATCTTGGCCTGCATCACCTCCAGCATTGACTCTAACCAAGGTCCAGGGCTGGTACAAAGACTGATGTGTAACAATGTGCTTCAGTTTTAGCATGTCACTATCTTGGCTTGTGGCAGTGACAATTTGTTCCAATGAAATAGCATCTGGGTTACTTGACTTCACAATGACATTCATGTAGGCTTCAGCCATCTTAGAATGGGTGCCATGGCACTGTAGAGGCACTTGTGAGTAGTAGTCAGCAGGGTCAGTAGCGTTCACAGTAGCTTGTTTGATTTATTGGAAGCGTTGTTCCCATTCATGTGACCAATGAAAAGAAACATACTTTTTTGTCAAGTCTCTTAAGGGTTCACTGACAGTGGCAAAATCTTGTATGTATCTAGAGCAATAGCTGGCCATGCCAAGGAATGAACGTAACCTCGAAACATCTTGTGGAGTACTGGCAGTTGACAGCACTTGAACTTTATCTGGATCGAGTGCCATGCCCCCATTAGAAAAGAAATTGTTGAAAAATGATAAATAGACCCTATTACAAGTTTGTGGGGAATAACGTGCAGATTTTGGTGTTTAATGCAGCAAAATCCGCATCATATGATAAATACTGTATGGTTTTCCCATGTTAAATTTCGGCAGGGTTGACCATCCAAAATTTAACGAAGGTTGAGCTATTTAATGCATCCGATAATTATTTGATGCGTTAAATAAAATTAAACTCGTAATTCTGAATGGTGCATAAACACAGGTTTCCAAACCCGTCAGAATTAACAGGGGCACTTGCAATCAGGCCCTAAATATTTTGTACTGCCATTTGACCTTTCTGTTTTAGTGCATTATATTGTGTTAAAATAAAAACCATGGTTACTGCTGCTGTATGTCTATAGGATAAAAGAAGGATAGTAGCTTAGAGGTGGTAAGAGCTTTTGAGCAAAGCATCTTTCCTGTGCTCTTCCTAATGGATACAATTCCATATTGCCAAGGCCATTGCTGGACAAATATAGATGTGAACACTGAATCACTGCAATTCATTTAGGGAAAAAGCTTTTATCGATCTGTCATTGAATTATTGGTGCTAAATTAAATCAATGCTTAAAACACAGGACATTTTTTATGGGGGCGGAAAGTTTAATGCATAGAAATAAAGAAGATCCTTTTTCCTGGAAATGTATTGCAAAGGAATTATCTTTCGCACGCTCTTTAGTTTACCTCTCATAATATGATGCTGGAACCTCACATTTCCTAAATATACTTGACCTAGAAATTGTGTGCAATCTTCGGTGTATTATAATATAAGTATTGTGGGTGATGGTTACTTTAAGACGGTAATTGAAGCAGAACAATCCCTAATTTGAGTGCACTCTAAGTTTAGTTCAGCATCATGTAGAAGAGCAAATGAAAGCAATGCAACATTTACAGAAGGCTTCCAATATTTATTTTCCTTTTTTTTAAGACTAAAATGAGCCCAACATGCTACTGAGTACAACACAACAGTACTAAATAGTACTTAAATCCTTAGAATCTAAAAGAGAAACGAGCACAATGACACCAGAGGCCGTATTATACAGTGTGCTCAGGAATATAAAGGGCGTGTGCGCCCACTTTATGTGGCCCTTGGACACAATGATATTACAGAAGGGGCTTCAGTCACTTGTGTGGCTCCTTCTGTAATACTGATAGCACTGGTGCACATGGAATGCAAGCGGGATCATGAGAGGGATCAGCCATGGTATATGGACGGCATCAATGACAACATTCTGGCACTGGAATATTGCGGGCAAATCTGGGCATGAAAGATGTAGGGTGCATCCATAACAAAACACTGGCTGTGACTCACTTGATGTAATTTTTGTCAAATGGGGGCACCCGTAACACACTCTGAAAAATAAATGTGGTCAACGTCTTAGGCACGTCAGGCTTTATTGACACATCATTAAAGTATGGGATTTTTCAGAGCCTATTACTTTCAGCAAATGTGTGTGAAAATTGTGCTTTAAAATGCACTAGGTGAAGCCAATTAACCACTTCAAATTGTTACCTCCGACCAGGCTTTGGCACTTTAAACATCTCTAATAAAGCAGAAACGACGGTGCTTAGTGTTAATGACTAAATATAAAACACATGCCACATTTCTCAGCACCTAGGCAGTGCTTAGTTTGAAAAAATAATGATAAGCGCCCGAGCTCTCGTCAGGAGGCCACCGCGGTTTGCACCAAACATTTCCACTGTACTTAACACAACTACTAACCATTAGACTGCTACCAACTGTGGCGATTCAGACTGTTTGAGGCCGCCAAAGCTTTAAGAATTGTTTGGGTGGTAGGTATTCGTTGTTATTAATGTCTATTGAATTAACAAACAACTGTTTTTCTGCTCGTCTTTAAATTGTACAAACAGCTCCACCATGTGGCAGCTGTCATAAATGCAGGTTCTGGCAATTAAGTGTCGCAAGCTATGATGGGTATGCAAATAAAGTGCTGGTGCGGTCAATGAAGTGCTTGTGCCAGCAATGTACTGCCGGTGCTGCGCACTGGAAACCACTAGCTCAAATTAAGCACTGCTCCTAGTCCTACGTACGTTCCATAGTATAGTTGATTTTCCCAAGAGTAGCACCCCTGTGGCCACAACAGGCATAAAGCGATTTCAGTGATGAAAACATCGCCATGTACAGACCAGCAAGTTTCCATTGGCAGAAAAAAAACCTCACACTCCAGGTAAAAAAAGTCCAAAATGACTCATTTAGCTCAACAAGCTACATTCGGCAGAGGGGGCTGGAAGATTGTGGCAATCAACAGGGAGGCATCACTTTGCTAATCTCCTCACTCATTCAATCCGGTGCTCTCAGGGTTCACTGCTAAAATGAAGGCCCCAGCTGAATAACTCATTCTAGATCCCTAGTCGGGGATTTCTGATTATCCCTGCATTTGAACCTCTCTGCTAGAACCCAGGCTCAGCAGATCAACACATTACTGACTCCCTTTACACCTCTCTTGCACAGCACCGAGTGTTGGTTCCCGCCAGATATCAGAAAGACTAGTCAGTCACTCGGCAGAGTCTCCTCTTGGTCTTCTGTTCCGAGCTCTGAAGTCACCCCAGGACTGAGGACTCAACATGTCAAGTCTATGTGAACGCTAAATATTTCTAGTCCTGCGTCCTCTTTAAGCAATATCCTATCATAGATAGAAATTGCACAGAAATTATAAAGGGTTTATAATTTAACTTTATGTGTAAGAGAAGAGACGACCGCCACTGCGTACTCTTCTGATTCTCTGTACTGCCACCAGATGCTTATTCTCTGACCTCAAAGCCCTATTAGGACGGTACTGCAGAGTAAGGGAATGAGTAACGGGCGATCCCTTGCCTGAAAGAGCCTTATGTGCCATGCACAGCACTTTAAACTAGATCCTCTCCTGAATAGGGAGCCAGCTCCCAGATAAAGGGCATTTGCATAATCAAGTCGGGAGAGGATGAGTACTTGAACCATACGTCTTCTGGTGAGAAAAGGGAGGACTTTGCATAACATCCTTAAAATCCCATTGCAACTGGCTGCCACTTTCTGCCTTGCTCCTTAAAGTTAACATTACGATCAAGCCAGACACCCAAGCTCTTGATTTGATCTTTAGGGGGTGGGACTGGTCCAAGACAACTGGGCCAGAACAACCCTAAATTTAAAGTTTCATGGGTACCTAGGAGCATTAACTCCGTTTTAGACCCATTAAGTTTCAAATATGAATCTTCCATCCACATTGAAACTTTTTCCAGGCACAGGGCAAGGCTAGGCCCAGTGCGCTCCTGCTGGTTGAGAGAGACAACCAGCTGGGTGTCGTCAGCATAGGTGATGATCTGGACTCCAAAACGTAAGACCACGTATGCCAAAGAGCTTAGATAGACATTAAAAAGAGTGGGGCTCAGGGAGGACCCCTGGGGAACCACACATTTAAGAGGGGTCCATTTTGAGGTAATGCCATCTTCAAAAGCCTCAAAAAATCGGTCCTCCATAAAGGAGTGCAGCCATTTAAGCATTGTCCCAGCCACACCCACCTCACCTAGCCTCTGGATCAGCAGCTGATGGTTAACCGTGTCGAAGGCTACGCTAAGATCTAAAAGGATAATAGCAGCACAGCCTCCGGCATCTAAAAAGTTTCTGAACTCCTCCACTACTGCCAGAAGTGCAGTTTCTGTACCCCGTTGAGGTCTAAAACCCATCTGCGAGGGGTGGAGGCAATTGTTATTTTCCAGGAAAGCAGAGTACAGAGTTCACGTGTTTCTCAGCGATCTTGCTGATACCTGGCAGTAATGAGATGGCACAATAGTTGCTCCACACTTCTGGGTCCAAATTCGTTTTTTTAGGAGTGCTTTGACCATTGCCCGCTTCCACAAAGGGGAGACAAGTCCTGATGTGAATGAAGCATTGATCAGGTCAAGGAGGACTGGAGAAAACGTCTCTGAGACGGAGTTTAAAATACTGGGAGGAGTTCGGTCTATTGGGGAGCCAGATTTTAATTTACTCAGAATACCTTGCAGAGTAGTCAGATTAAGAGGGGGGATTTCTTTAATTAAACCATTTCCGTCTTCGGACCTATTATCCCTCAATACTGCTTTTTGGTAGGGCTATCACCTGAGGGAAGGAGGTATATATGACTTGTATTTTATTGGAAAAAAACTCTACCATTTAATTGCAGCAAACTAAAGTATCATCAGATACAATAGGAGGAGAGGGGGGAATAAGCAGTGCTTTCGCAATGTGAACATTTTCGCGTGGGGAGTTGGCAGCTGATCTGATTTTCTCTTCATAATAGAGAGCTTGGGTGGATTTTATTTCAGCTTTATAGATTTTTATAGCCTCTCTATAGTTATCTTTATGACTTGCAGAAAAATCCTTCCGCCATTTCCTTTCAAATCTTTTACATGTCTGCTTGAGTTCACGGAGTTTTGGGGAATACCAGGGGTTGCGCTTGGTTCATACCTTATTATATGTCCCTTTTTTTGGAAGGACAATATTCAGTGATGACTCAAGCCATTCATTTAATTTTTCATTTGCGTTGATGGGATTTGGGACAAATGTTGGTACAGAGTTTTCCAGGGTCGTTGCCCATAACTCTGTTGATAATTTAGACCATGTACGAGCCTGTGCTTTGGCTCCCATGGCTGACATAGAGATAGCCTGTGGGACCCAAGTGAAAGGGATTAAGAAATGGTCATACCAGGGCTCCGGCATGGGGTCCCCGACGGAAAGATTCTCGAAGTTGGAAAAAATAGGGTCTAATAAATGGCCTTTAGAGTGGGTAGGGCTACCAAGTTTTTGCACGAATTGAAAAGCGCCTAAACCATCAATCAATTCACGTGTGGCTCACTGTGAGGTATCCTCAAAATGAAGGTTAAGATCCCCTAAAAGTGTAAAATTGGGACGAGAGATAGCAAAATTGGCTGCTATCTCGGGGAGATTCTTGTTAAATTGGCCAAGAGTGCCCGGAGGTCCATAAATCAGGATCCCCAAGAATGTACATGCATGCGATACACGGATTGCGAAGGAGAGGCTTTCACAGTCCGGTAGGGGACTTACCGAGATGCGACAGTTACATTTGGTTTTGTGGATGATTGTTATGCTGCCTCCCCTTCCTGACTTCTGATCAAGCCTCTAAATAGCATAGCCCAAAGGAAGTATTTGAACAATGGAGGGGTCAGCCTCACCATTGAGCCAAGTTTCTGTTAGAAACAACATATCCGGGCTTTTTTCCTCCAACAATAACCGAGTTTCTATAGCATGTTTCTGAATTGATCGACAGTTAAGTAAAAACATTTTGAGTCCCATATTGGGAGGGAAAGTTTTAATCCCAGGACAGAATTTGAAAGAACAGTAGGGGCAATGGCTATTATTGCTGTCAGGCACCAGTCAATGAGCACACTTACTTTGAATTGCCCCTTTGTAAAGATTGAGCTGATCCGCAGTGTAAGAGTGCTTTTCACTAGTAGAACCGGCATGGTTTCTGGCCCCCGGCCCCGATCGGGCGCAGGTGGGATTGCCTTAGGCGTGCCAGTGGCGCACCTGCTGCGTCATCCACCCCTTTTCTATCTGCGGTATCAGCGTCAGCGTCAGTATCTGCAACACTGACCTAAATTCTGGCAACAATGGTATTTCCTACCCCCCCTGGAGCTATAACACAGCTCGCGGTAGTACAAACACTGTAAATACAATTCAAGGATAAAACTTTAAAAGCTCACACTTTTTTAAAAACCCCACATCAATATTAAAAATAGGACTCTCTTGTCTGGACCTGCTCGAATTAGGTAAAAGCGCCTCTGTGCGGTCGCGTCACCCGCCCGTTTTATATCGGGCGAGTGAGCCGTTGCGTCAGTATCTGCAACGCTGACCTAAATTCTGCCAACAATGGTTTTTCCTACCCCCCTCCCCCTGGAGTTATAACACAATTCAAGAATAAAACTTTAAAAGCTCAAACTTTTTTAAAAACCCCATATCAATATTAAAAATAGGACTCTCTCGTCTGGACCTGCTCGAATTAAGTAAAAGCGCACTAGAGCATCATGTATTAACCCTTTGACTCCTGGGAAGAGCATAATGTATTTAAGCTCTGACTCATGGACTTTGATTCACCAAAATGTCAGGAGTAAAGCAGTGAAATAATAACGTGCCTTTTGAGACTGATAACATCACAGGGATTGGAATCAAACAATGTTTGTAACCCCATGACTTCACACAACTTTTGACTCCGCTACATTACATGAAGTGACACCACGCAACGGTTATCACAGTACTGGAACGTGTCAATGTGCAATGCAGGGCTCAAGAGAATTGCCTGTTTAATTAGGATGCTGTTATCAAAGGCCACAGAAGAAAAAGGAAAACACGTCTTGACAGATAAGGTTCATAAAGCGCATGAGCAAAGAAAAATCATTCTCGAGGAAGGGATAGAACACACAGAGAAAATTAAAATAATGAACCGTTATGTAATGTACCTATGGTACCCCCCTGCATTGGCATGGACAAGGTGGCAGGCACCGCCCAGTGCCTGTCAACTTGTACATTCCAATGCACAACGTGCATTCCCAGCATTGTGGCGGGTGGTGCTGTGAGCACCGCCTGCCACAATGCTGGGAATAGGGAATGCCACCGCCACAGTGGCATCCTAATTACAGGTGCGGGACTGCCGCACCCCTGGTGGATGGTCCTGCATTCCGTTACTTTGGCGGGCGGACTGTGTCCGCCCGACATCGTAATAGACCCCTAAGTGTCCAAATTGTGCCACACCGAGTAGTATGCACAGCATAGTGTACACCCCACCATAGCTTTTAAAGAAGTAACAAAGCTGGGAATGAGTGACATACAGAGCTAAACCGCATGCAACAGGAAATTCTTCATGGCAGTAAAAGAATACAATTTTACGAGCATATACGTATTAATTTAAAATAATTCCTCTACACGGAAAGCCAAATGAGCAAAAGACGATGAGAGTGATGCTTGCAATTTGTTTAAGCATTGGGAATCGCTCTCTGTCGCATCACAAACAATTGTTCTTTTGCCCACCATGCCACCTCAGAGTAGATCCAGCGAAATGTAAATCAGTCTTCGTCCTGCTCCAATAGGAAGAGTTCAGTCTGGAAAGCCAAGCCAGGTCAGAAGGAACACAAGTAACCCAAGACTGCTTTCAGCCTGAGTGAGCCTCTTCAGATGCAGCTTGGTTTCAGTGGCATATGCCCTTTACCACTTAGAGCTTCTCATCAAACACACAAAAGGTGATGGGAGGAATGCTTTCAGTTTGTCTAATCACTGGCACTCTCAGGGTAGTATGCCGACCCATTATTTTTTGGCTCACCATTCCACCTCAGAATAAACCCAGCCATATGCACATCAGTCTTGATCCTCCTCCAATAGATGAGAACAAGATATGGATAAGCGCACAACACAAAATTGTAACAGTTTGTAAGGTTGTGGTGTGCTGCTGGGGTATCACTCTCTGATCCAGAGTGTCGAAGCAAATAACCAAATAAGCGTATCCTGAAGATAGGAGACGTCCCCCTGCGCACAGCTCAAAGCCCCTAGGAACAGGGGTTGGTGAGGTTTCAACACTCAGTGTTCATAAGTTTAGAAAGAATGAGATACAGCAAACTTTGATTGGATGTTTCAGTCGATATTTAGTGAATCATATCAGTGAATAATCATCCATTTGAATCCAAATGTTAATCATTACAGAGATTGGCCCAATGCATTTCGGTCCCGAACGGACCTTCGTCAGGGGACGTATCTATAAAGTATGATAAAACGCAAGAGTCAGGAAGTCAACTGACGAGAATATAGCTGTCATTACATTAATAAGTTGAAAATGATGAAGTGTTCAAATGTGTGACTTGATAGTATTAATCAAACATGCACGGTGAGAAATAACAAAGCGTCTCTGGATCAAAACTGTGAGGTCCGGTTAGTCCGTAGATAAAACGGTGTGAAAGCTAAACCGAATGTAACGACGTGATCGGGTGAAATCATAAGTCGTAATGGGTGAAGGAGTGACTCTATGGAATATAATCGTGATCGTGAGTTTGTTAATGGTGGTCGGTACAAACAAGATTCTAAACAAAAGGAAAAAGAAAAAATCGTGTGCAAACGGGCTGTGCCGGTTCGAGTGTGCTAGATGAAAGCTGTGGTGCTCGAGCGCAAAATATACCAGTGCGCTGCTGCGTTCAGAATAACGTGATTTAGAAATAAAATATAACGGCTGAGATAAGGAGGTGAAGAAAAACTTACGAAACGCGGTGCGCTTCCATGGTGCTCCGGCTATCTCGTGGTTAACATTAACGCGAACGCAGCAACACCATGAACGTCATCTACCTTCTCAAATGTCCTTGTGGATTTGTGTATGTTCGCAAAACTGAAAGAAAAGTGAAGACTAGGATTCTAGAACATAAGAGCAACATCCGTACCAACAACACAAAATCCACCATAGCCGCACATTTTACTGAATTCCATCACAACATCAGTCAACTCAAATTCATGGTACTTGAAACTGTGGAACCCAAAGAAGGAAGAGACATCCACAATCTGCTTTTCCGAAGGGAAAATCATTGGATCAAACTGTTGAACTCAATGAAGCCGAACGGACTCAATGACCGCATGGAATTTTTGTGTTATCTGTGATCTCTTCACCTCAGCTTCTTATGTTATTTTATTGTTTTAGGCCCTGTTATTTTCAGTCTCAACTATTTTCATCTTATTTTTACTGTTTACTCACCTACCCATCCTTTTTTATCTCTTTTCACTGTCCTACTTTTATTTCTCTCTCATCGTTTTTATTCAACCACATTCATCATCACCTTAAGCACACTGTTCTTGTTACTCTTCTCTGTTAATTCCGTCATCTCAATATGGCGCCCGCACCTATCCGTCTAGAGTGGTCCTCTTTCTTTGTTTATTTGGCACGTTACTAAAATCACCTCGGAAGTGCGTTTCTGCGTTCGCGTTAATGTTAACCACGAGATAGCCGGAGCACCATGGAAGCGCACCGCGTTTCGTAAGTTTTTCTTCACCTCCTTATCTCAGCCGTAATATTTTATTTCTAAATCACGTTATTCTGAACGCTGCAGCGCACTGGTATATTTTGCGCTCGAGCACCACAGCTTTCATCTAGCACACTCGAACCGGCACAGCCCGTTTGCACACGATTTTTTCTTTTTCCTTTTGTTTAGAATCTTGTTTGTACCGACCACCATTAACAAACTCACGATCACGATTATATTCCATAGAGTCACTCCTTCACCCATTACGACTTATGATTTCACCCGATCACGTCGTTACATTCGGTTTAGCTTTCACACCGTTATATCTATGGACTAACCGGACCTCACAGTTTTGATCCACAGACGCTTTGTTATTTCTCACCGTGCATGTTTGATTAATACTATCAAGTCACACATTTGAACACTTCATCATTTTCAACTTATTAATGTAATGACAGCTATATTCTCGTCAGTTGACTTCCTGACTCTTGCGTTTTATCATACTTTATAGATACGTCCCCTGACGAAGGTCCGTTCGGGACCGAAATGCATTGGGCCAATCTCTGTAATGATTAACATTTGGATTCAAATGGATGATTATTCACTGATATGATTCACTAAATATCGACTGAAACATCCAATCAAAGTTTGCTGTATCTCATTCTTTCTAAACTTATGAACACTGAGTGTTGAAACCTCACCAACCCCTGTTCCTAGGGGCTTTGAGCTGTGCGCAGGGGGACGTCTCCTATCTTCAGGATACGCTTATTTGGTTATTTGCTTCGACACTCTGGATCAGAGAGTGATACCCCAGCAGCACGCCACAACCTTACAAACTGTTACAATTTTGTGTTGTGCGCTTATCCATATCTTGTTCTCATCGTCTCATTTTCTGCTCTTGATAAGCAGCACACCACCCACCTTTAAACATGGCTTTTGACGATATTTCAAACATGACCGAACTACGAGCAGACACCTTTGCTTTCGTTGAAGACGATGTTTCTAAAATTTACGCATTGATTCAGGAAGAAATCACACCTTCATTAAGCATCAAAAACAAAGACAGTAACATTCGACAATTATTATACCTATCAAGGCGAGAAATCAACCAAAGATTACACGCGTCTACCCTCATCAAATACCATCGTGCACAGAGAATTCCCCAAGGATTGCGGATTGCTCTGAAACCTCTTCTCTGTAGACATAGCCCCAAATTTGTTGACAGATGGTACGCCATTCTTAACAAGTGCTCCCTCGATCTTATCTTGTTAATCATCGAAGAGCTTTCGAAGGTTTTGGAAGATCTCTCCAAGGACATCTCAACAACCAAATCTGAACTTACCAGTATGATGGATCCCAATGACTTCACCAAAATGTTAGAAGACATCAACACACAACTTGATAAATATTCTGTGGAAATCAATGAGAGGAAAATTCGCAAATATAAACGCGATACAATTGATTACAAATTGGGAGAGGTCTACTCATGGGCCGAAGTATACGCAAGACGCAGACAGAATCGACCATCTCACAACACTGATACAGATACTTCTTCGCTTGAAATTGCAGTTCTCCTGAGGCTCAGCCGGGAGTAGGACCATCTGTTCCATTTTTAACTTACTTATTATTATTTGTTAATTCTCGCTATTTTAATTAAACGAGCATCATCTGCGCTCTGCGCTCAGCGCTCTGACAGCTGACGTGGGAGGGTGACTGGAGTAACACGGGAACGCATTGGCAGATTGAAGCCCACGCCCCCTGCTCTGAGACTCGCCCCTCTGCATTACAAAAGCGCGCGCTGACTACGAGCGCTGCGCTTGAAATTGCAGTTCTCCTGAGGCTCAGCCGGGAGTAGGACCATCTGTTCCATTTTTAACTTACTTATTATTATTTGTTAATTCTCGCTATTTTAATTAAACGAGCATCATCTGCGCTCTGCGCTCAGCGCTCTGACAGCTGACGTGGGAGGGTGACTGGAGCAACACGGGAACGCATTGGCAGATTGAAGCCCACGCCCCCTGCTCTGAGACTCGCCCCTCTGCATTACAAAAGCGCGCGCTGACTACGAGCGCTGCGCTTGAAATTGCAGTTCTCCTGAGGCTCAGCCGGGAGTAGGACCATCTGTTCCATTTTTAACTTACTTATTATTATTTGTTAATTCTCGCTATTTTAATTAAACGAGCATCATCTGCGCTCTGCGCTCAGCGCTCTGACAGCTGATGTGGGAGGGTGACTGGAGCAACACGGGAACGCATTGGCAAATTGAAGCCCACGCCCCCTGCTCTGAGACTCGCCCCTCTGCATTACAAAAGCGCGCGCTGACTACGAGCGCTGCGCTTGAAATTGCAGTTCTCCTGAGGCTCTGCCGGGAGTAGGACCATCTGTTCCATTTTTAACTTACTTATTATTATTTGTTAATTCTCGCTATTTTAATTAAACGAGCATCATCTGCGCTCTGCGCTCAGCGCTCTGACAGCTGACGTGGGAGGGTGACTGGAGCAACACGGGAACGCATTGGCAGATTGAAGCCCACGCCCCCTGCTCTGAGACTCGCCCCTCTGCATTACAAAAGCGCGCGCTGACTACGAGCGCTGCGCTTGAAATTGCAGTTCTCCTGAGGCTCAGCCGGGAGTAGGACCATCTGTTCCATTTTTAACTTACTTATTATTATTTGTTAATTCTCGCTATTTTAATTAAACGAGCATCATCTGCGCTCTGCGCTCAGCGCTCTGACAGCTGACGTGGGAGGGTGACTGGAGTAACACGGGAACGCATTGGCAGATTGAAGCCCACGCCCCCTGCTCTGAGACTCGCCCCTCTGCATTACAAAAGCGCGCGCTGACTACGAGCGCTGCGCTTGAAATTGCAGTTCTCCTGAGGCTCAGCCGGGAGTAGGACCATGTGTTCCATTTTTAACTTACTTATTATTATTTGTTAATTCTCGCTATTTTAATTAAACGAGCATCATCTGCGCTCTGCGCTCAGCGCTCTGACAGCTGACGTGGGAGGGTGACTGGAGCAACACGGGAACGCATTGGCAGATTGAAGCCCACGCCCCCTGCTCTGAGACTCGCCCCTCTGCATTACAAAAGCGCGCGCTGACTACGAGCGCTGCGCTTGAAATTGCAGTTCTCCTGAGGCTCAGCCGGGAGTAGGACCATCTGTTCCATTTTTAACTTACTTATTATTATTTGTTAATTCTCGCTATTTTAATTAAACGAGCATCATCTGCGCTCTGCGCTCAGCGCTCTGACAGCTGACGTGGGAGGGTGACTGGAGCAACACGGGAACGCATTGGCAGATTGAAGCCCACGCCCCCTGCTCTGAGACTCGCCCCTCTGCATTACAAAAGCGCGTGCTGACTACGAGCGCTGCGCTTGAAATTGCAGTTCTCCTGAGGCTCTGCCGGGAGTAGGACCATCTGTTCCATTTTTAACTTACTTATTATTATTTGTTAATTCTCGCTATTTTAATTAAACGAGCATCATCTGCGCTCTGCGCTCAGCGCTCTGACAGCTGACGTGGGAGGGTGACTGGAGCAACACGGGAACGCATTGGCAGATTGAAGCCCACGCCCCCTGCTCTGAGACTCGCCCCTCATCTACTTCCCTTATAAAAATGTGTCCCTACAGGAAGCGCAGCGGACGAGCGCAGCGGGCGCGTCGAATGCGCGCCGAAGGCTCGCCAAAGGCGAGCCCGTCTGCGCCCGTCCGCGCACGACCGGGCCTAGGGCCAGAACCCCTGCCTGTAACATCTAACCCTAATGTAAGCTACTCACGAAGAGAACTACTAAGCCTTAGACCCCCCACCCCTTCCTGTGATTACATCCATGACTTTAATGGACCTTTCACTCGCTGCTCTCTATGCAAGCCAGCCCAGCTCACGCTCCCTACAAAACCTATCAAACCCGCCACCCTTAAACTTGCCTCACTGAACTGTCGCTCACTTCCGAAACATGCCACACAGATTACCCATCTCCTAGAAGATCAGGAGATAGATATACTCTTCCTCACGGAAACGTGGCTTGGTCCACACTCTCAATCAGACATGGTTTTAGCAACACCACGGGGCTACTGTATTCAGTCCCTACCCCGCCCTCTAGGCAGAGGTGGCGGTGTAGCCATTATCCATCGAGAACACCTCCACTGCAAAACCCACGATGCGCAGATTACCGATGCAGAAAGTCTGCATTTCACCTTTAAACTCAACCCAACCAATTCACTAATGGGACTTCTTGTTTACCGCCCCCCCGGCTTCCCAGGTCCCTTCGCCTGTTCCCTTCTAGACCTAGTTACAACCCAGGCCCATTCCCTATCAAACTTTATGATAGTCGGGGACCTGAACATCCATCTAGAAGACCCGGCAGACTCGGCAGCCAATGATCTGATCCAAGACCTAGCGGCTCTCGACATCCGCCTACTAAACTCCGGAGCCACCCACATCAAGGGTCATCTACTGGACCCGGTGTTTACCAGCTCTCCCTCGATGCTAGCGAAGGAGGCCCTTCCCCTCCCTTGGACAGACCACTTCCTAGTCCCCTTCCAATTACCTGGAATCTTCACGAAACGCCGATTACCCCCCACCTATAGCAAGGACAGGACCTGGTCCAGACTCCCCACGGAAGAATGGGCTAAGACCCTTGAAAGAACCATCCCTGCACACGCAGAAGACCCAGTCACGGCAGACAGAAGATTCAGGGACTGGATCACCTCCTCCCTAGACTTAGTACTCCCACTTAGAACCAGGGAAGACAAAAACGGCAAACCTGGCTCAGCACCATGGTATACCGCGGATCTCAGAATACACTGTAAAAAAGCCGAACGGCTCTGGAGAAAAAACTGGCATCACGCCAACAAAGAGGCCTACAAGTCTATGTTCAAACGCTATAAAGAGGCCATCAAACTAGCTAAAGCCTCATACTATGATACGCGGATACAAGAAGCTTCTAACTCAGCCCGAGAATCCTTTTTAATCGTAAAGGAGCTGACCAAGGTCCCCATCACTTCCCCCTCTAACACCCCTAAAGTTGACAGAAGCAATGAGCTAGCGAACTTCTTCAACGATAAAATCACCCGCATCCTGGTCTCCCTCCCACCCCCCGGTCCCCCCAGCCACACGGAAAGCCGTATACTCCTAGACCAGGCTGAAAGTAACCTATGCCCCACTCTACTAACATTCCGACCAGTCACCCCCCTAGAGGTTGAGCGAACCCTCACGAAAATGAAAAGTGGGTCTCCCTTGGACCCAGCACCAATCAGGTTCCTCAAGACCGTTGCCTCAGTAATCGTACCTACTGTTACGGATCTTATCAACAGCTCGTTCGCCCACGGAACCGTTCCCGATAGCTGGAAGAATGCTGTGGTTAAAGCACTCTTAAAAAAACCTCAGCTAGACCCATCGGACCTGTCCAACTACAGACCAATATCTCTACTCCCTGGTATCAGCAAAGTCACTGAGAAACTGGTAAATACCCAATTATCCCAGTTCCGTGAAACCAACAACTTGCTTCGACAATCCCAAACCGGATTTCGCCCGGGCCATGGAACAGACACTGCACTCCTCGCAGTCATCGAGGAGGCAAGGGGCATACTGGATTCAGGAGGATCAGTGGCAGTGATCCTCCTGGATCTGAGCGCAGCCTTTGACACGGTCAACCACCGTATCCTTCTGCATAGACTGGCCGATGCAGGACTTACCGGGACAGCAATCAAATGGATTGAATCCTTCCTTACAGGGCGCACTTTCCAAGTGTGGGATGACAATCATCATTCATCCACCCTCCCACTCGCAAGCGGCGTCCCCCAGGGCTCCTCCCTGAGCCCGACGCTTTTTAATGTCTATATGGCCCCACTCGAGGACGTGGTAACACCATTTAACATAAAAATGGTGAGCTACGCTGACGATACCCAACTAGTCGTCTCCTTGTCCCAGCTGATTGATCATCCAGAAAATCTGACTAACTGCCTCATAGGAATTCATAACTGGATGAATAACTCTTCACTAAAACTGAATGGGACAAAGACAGAAGTGATGCTACTAGGAAAGCAATGGACGACCATCCCTCCAACAATCTGGCCCGATGTGTTCGGAGAAATCCCCCTCCCAAAACGTGAAATCAAGACACTCGGGGTGTGGCTCGAACCACAGCTCACGATGAAAACCCAAGCAACTAAAACCTCTGGCACCTGCTTCGGGCTCATGCGCACGACCCGTAAAACCCTGCCCTTACTGCCACCTACTTCCAGGAAGCTACTTATCCAGGGACTAGTGCAGTCCCGCCTGGACTACAGCAACCTGGTTTATCTGGGAGCCCCCGAGTCCACCATCACGAAACTCCAGCGGACACAGAACGCGGCAGCACGCATGCTTACTAACACCCCTTCCAGAATGTCCGCCAAGCCAGCCCTCAAAGCCCTGCACTGGCTCCCTGTGCGCCAAAGGGTGCAATTCAAAGCGATGTGTACAACACACAAGCTGTTCAATGGATCTGGTCCAGCGATTCTAAGTCAAATGATCACTCCCTACACTGCAACCAGATCCCTACGATCGCAGAATGAGAACCTAGCCAACACCCCTAGATTCAAAAGAACCCGTACAGGAGGTCGACAATTCTCTGTTCAAGCGGCTAAGGGCTGGAACGTACTCCCTCGCTCCCTCAGATTAGAACCCAACTATCTGGTTTTCCGCAAGAAACTAAAGACTCACCTGTTTCCTAAATAAATTCTTTCTGTTGTTCTGCCCCCCTCTCTTCCATCTTAACAGGATTTCAAGTCACATAGCGCGGGGATGCCCTTGGGTCACCAGGCGCTCTAGAAATCGCTAAAATAAATAAATAAATAAATCTTCATCTGGAAGTGAAACCAGAACCAGACCATCTAATCAACCTCCCATGCGACCGCCTTCGTCAACAATTCACCCGGACGCACCAACCCCCGGCACTTCGGCTTCTTTTTTAGAAGACACCGGGGACAAAGACGACCCAGGAGGAGCCAAAGAGAAAGACCAGGAACCACTCGAACCGAAGACCATTCCGGTTACCAGCAAACGTCCGAGAGGGGGCAGGAGACCCTAGATGACAACAACCTGGTTATCAACATTTCTTCTCACGCATTGAACTCCATGGAACTTAAAACCTTACAAAAAGGTACATCCTTTGTACCCACCTGCCATACCAACACCTTGGAATTGGAAATCAGTTTTTTCAAACTGATGCGTAACCTACGACTTCAAAATTGCTTTGAAAATGTCACTCAAATTGATGAACCTCAGAAAAGTGATTTCTTAAAAGGTCTCAAATCATCCAGTACCTACATGGCTCCTGTTAGCCACAAAAGCTTGGACACCTTTGAGACATTGGTGAAAAAGGACTTACAATCGCTGCCTTTCACTAAGAAATCTAAACATCGAAACCTTTCGGTCAAAGAGTACAACATCCTCCTAAAAGTAGCCAACAACCCCAATATAACATGTCAGAATGCCGACAAGGGAGGAGCACTAGTTATCATGGATACGGAGTTCTATACACAACAAGTACTAAATCACGTATCTGACACTGATACATACATGAAATTAACTCACAACCCCACAGAACAATTCACATCTATTCTCCAAGAAATTCTACTGAAAGCTCTCAATGATGACGTGATTCCAGAGAAGGCATACAAATTTTTGTTGAAAAGCCATCCCCTGTCACCTTCCTTATACATGCTACCAAAGATACATAAGAACATTGAAAAACCTCCTTTTCGACCTATCGTTTCCACCAGAGGTAGTCTACACGAACCCATCGGCAAACTGTTGGATAGATACCTACAACCTTTTGTATTAAACATGAGTAGCTATGTCAGAGACACCACAGACTTCATCAACAAAATTAATACCATCACCTTGGATGACAACAACGAATACTGGCTATGCACTGTCGATGTGACATCTCTGTACACTTCCATTCCACACGATGTAGGCATCTCCGCCATCGAACACACGCTTGTACATTCAAATTTGGATCCTCAACTACAATTGTTTCTTTTAGAACTATTATACTACACCCTTTATCACATCTACTTCAAATGGCAAGACCAATGGTATTTACAGCTCACCGGTACATCGATGGGCAATTGTGCCGCACCGGCATATGCCAATATCTTCATGGAAAAATTCGAAACTGAAAATATACTGAATAACAACACATGGCAAGATCATGTCATCATTTTTCTCAGATACATTGACGATATCTTCTTCATTTGGAAAGGAGCACACTCTGAACTCATGTCAGCACTCAACACCTTGAACACCATCAACGAAAGAATTCAATTCACCTTCGAAATGCAAGAGTATTCTGCCACATTTCTCGATGTTAAAATCAGTCGTATCCATAACAAGCTAGAAACTACTATACACCGCAAAAAAACTGACCGTAACAACCTGTTACACTTCAACAGCTTTCATCAATCAGCACTCAAAAACCATCTACCATATTCACAACTACTACGTGTAAAACGGATTGTCTCACAGCCCGACACTTGCACCCAAGAAATGGAAAAGATGCTCAACAAGTTTTCCCAAAGAGGATATCCACAACAAGTTTTAACACAAGCCACACAACGTTGTTCCACAATCTCCAGAAATCAACTCTTAACCAAATCGGTCAAACCCATCAGCCAACGAGCAGTTGTGGTATCAAAATTTTCTACCATGAGTAATCATTACAAAAGATTAATTCTAAGGCATTGGCCAATACTGGCCATAGAACCGGATTTCAGAGGGCTATTCAAAGACAAACCCATCTTTGCATTCAGAAGAGGTAAAAATCTCAAAGAAATCCTCACTCAACCCATCGACATACCCTCATCTACGACATACAAAGGAACCAGACCCTGCTACAATTGTAGCAACTGCAACAACGTGATTACCGGTCCCTTCATCAACCATCCTATGAAGGGTCACAAAATCAACCTCAAAGTTAATGCTACATGCAACACCATGAACGTCATCTACCTTCTCAAATGTCCTTGTGGATTTGTGTATGTTGGCAAAACTGAAAGAAAAGTGAAGACTAGGATTCTAGAACATAAGAGCAACATCCGTACCAACAACACAAAATCCACCATAGCCGCACATTTTACTGAATTCCATCACAACATCAGTCAACTCAAATTCATGGTACTAGAAACTGTGGAACCCAAAGAAGGAAGAGACATCCACAATCTGCTTTTCCGAAGGGAAAATCATTGGATCAAACTGTTGAACTCAATGAAGCCGAACGGACTCAATGACCGCATGGAATTTTTGTGTTATCTGTGATCTCTTCACCTCAGCTTCTTATGTTATTTTATTGTTTTAGGCCCTGTTATTTTCAGTCTCAACTATTTTCATATTATTCTTACTGTTTACTCACCTACCCATCCTTTTTTATCTCTTTTCACTGTCCTACTTTTATTTCTCTCTCATCGTTTTTATTCAACCACATTCATCATCACCTTAAGCACACTGTTCTTGTTACTCTTCTCTGTTAATTCCGTCATCTCAATATGGCGCCCGCACCTATCCGTCTAGAGTAGTCCCCTTTCTTTGTTTATTTGGCACGTTACTAAAATCACCTCGGAAGCGCGTTTCTGCGTTCGCGTTAATGTTAACCACGAGATAGCCGGAGCACCATGGAAGCGCACCGCGTTTCGTAAGTTTTTCTTCACCTCCTTATCTCAGCCGTTATATTTTATTTCTAAATCACGTTATTCTGAACGCAGCAGCGCACTGGTATATTTTGCGCTCGAGCACTACAGTTTTCATCTAGCACACTCGAACCGGCACAGCCCGTTTGCACACGATTTTTTCTTTTTCCTTTTGTTTAGAATCTTGTTTGTACCGACCACCATTAACAAACTCACGATCACGATTATATTCCATAGAGTCACTCCTTCACCCATTACGACTTATGATTTCACCCGATCACGTCGTTACATTCGGTTTAGCTTTCACACCGTTATATCTACGGACTAACCGGACCTCACAGTTTTGATCCAGAGACGCTTTGTTATTTCTCACCGTGCATGTTTGATTAATACTATCAAGTCACACATTTGAACACTTCATCATTTTCAACTTATTAATGTAATGACAGCTATATTCTCGTCAGTTGACTTCCTGACTCTTGCGTTTTATCATACTTTATAGATACGTCCCCTGACGAAGGTCCGTTCGGGACCGAAATGCATTGGGCCAATCTCTGTAATGATTAACATTTGGATTCAAATGGATGATTATTCACTGATATGATTCACTAAATATCGACTGAAACATCCAATCAAAGTTTGCTGTATCTCTTTCTTTCTAAACTTATGAACACTGAGTGTTGAAACCTCACCAACCCCTGTTCCTAGGGGCTTTGAGCTGTGCGCAGGGGGACGTCTCCTATCTTCAAGATACGCTTATTTGGTTATCCTCCTCCAATAGAAACAATCAACCCAAGACTGCCAAGCCAGGTCCTCTCTGAACCAGAGCACAAGCAACCCAAAATCCAAAGCGCATATTTACCCAATTCCCAACAAATCAGCACAAGAGGCAAACAAATATCTTAATAAACTCAATATGAATTCCAATGATCCTCATTGTAATCATCTTTCAATAAACACAAGTTCCTCTCATTATATAAAATGCACATACCACACCTCCACAATGGACTACTGATATTTTAGGTTTTCCATGCAGTGTTGAAAAGCGTCCATTAGTCTGTACCCAGGGACTTGCCTCAAAATTCGTCTTGTGCTTGCGGTACTACACTGTGCAATTTCTTTACAGGGGGCCGTATCAAGTCATATAGGAGTGTGAGCTTGATTTAGCATACTGACGGGTGAAGTTTGTCTTTCTGGGGAGCAGAGGTGTCCTGCTGAATGACTAGGAATCCATTGTATCATTGTATACCACATTGTGAATGGTATTTTCAGTAGAGATAAGCCCAGGGCCCACATTGTGGTTCATGGCATCTTCGAGCTCTTAGAGATCTACCCCCTATAAGATCCTACCCCGTAAGACAGTGCAGAGATACTTAGTGCAAAGGGGCATCTTCAAGTGATACTGTCCCTTGATGCCAAACCTCCAGCATTCCCCCATCTAAGCACAAGCTGCTGCTGTCCTTTCCCCATTCCTCTGGCTCTTAAGCTACAGGTTCACCAGTCCAATGGATATGCAGCAAAAATACCCAGGGTGCAGGTAGAGAAGGACAAGAGTGAAATTTTAGTAATATGTTTCTGGGGGGAATCACATGTTTTTTCTGCCACTGATATTAACATACTGACACAGCATGCTGTTCCACCTGCTAAGGCAGTCCACCGTGACCTCTGATGCCCATGCCACCAGCTAGTGTCAGATGCAACCCCAGAATAAGCTGTACCTTTATGTGATTGACAGTAGAAGCACCACATATGTTAGTGTTCTTGTTGGTGAGGATTAGGACTGGACTGTAGAAACAGGGCTTGTCTTTAGTTCCTTACTGCCTATAACCCACGCCAGACAGGATTCAAAACCTTGAATCAGGGTCTACGGAAAGTCTGGACGTTTATAGGTGGCAGTGTTAGGTTATGTCACTAATGATTTGCCTAGCTCTGTATTGCAATTATCATGGCCTCACAGTGCTCTCGGGTTTGAGTATATTGTATTGTAGTTGTATTTACAGAATACTTAAGAGTCCTAATGAAAATACACCCCAAAGGGAACCTTCCATACAAGTGACAGTTCCAGCTAATACACAAAGTCTTTAATCAATGTTTATGAATCTATCATTTTAAATTGCTTGCAGATACAATTTCTATGGCACAAAGACATCCGTAATAATGTCCATTCAGCAAAGACATACATCGATTAATAAGAAACAAAAATTAAACACAACATAAATTCTAGTGTCCAACATAAATGGTGCAAATGTAAGTCTTTATTATAAATGGGCATTGTCCCACAATGCATGAAGTTCCAAAAAAAGTTGTTCACAATTAGATGGACCCCAAAGCCCCTGATGTATCTGTATATATACATCTTTTTATAGCATGGGGGAGAATATATCACCTCATGACCCTCAAAGGACTGTAAGTGCAACTGACACTTTTTGACCTCCTGAATGTGGGAATCAATGTATGATAGATGTCTTCTTCAAAGGGTGATTCCCTGTTTTCAAGGTAGGACACCAGGAAGCCATTTAGCAGATATTGTAGTACTCTGAATGGTTGGTTGTAATTCTTTAATACTGCAATTCTGTCATAAAACATTCTGTAATTCTGCTACTTTTTGTTACGCTGGTCCTGCAATTTGGCGAGCCCCCACACATTACTAAAGGTCTACAAGCATTGAGCTGCCCCTGATTATAGTGCTGCTTTTAGTCTCTCCTTCATTTTGTCCACCTTCCCCATCTCCTCAAGTTATGGGTGAGTAGAGAAGTGTCTCTTGTCGTCACAGTCTCGATGACATTATTTGCGTGATTGCACCGGACTTTAATTAGTGATCCCTCCCCAAGGGCCAAAACAGGATCAAGCCCATTTTATATAAAATCAGACTCCTAACAAGGTCCCAAAATGCATTTGTGGAGGTGTGGACTGCTATTCTGTGGAGTGCCATAGATGGAACAGTGCATGTTTGTCATGTGGCCTTTATGGGGAGTTTTTTGATGTCATGTAAAAGGATCAGAGTTATGCTCTTAATAAAATCTGTTGTTCTACTGTGTAACTTTGAAGGGAAAATGAATGGGAGATAGGTTGCTCAAGCAGTAGATTCTAATTGAAGGACAAAAGTGCATAAGTGCAGTCTAGCCTATGCTTGAAGAGTTTTGGTGTGCTGCACAAGCCAACACCTACCACCTATGGAGTGGTCTGTGTATATACAGTGCTACCCACATACAATACAGGACTAAGACTATTTACAGAGGAAAAGGGAGCTTCCCTTGAGCAGTGCAATCTCTGGATTCAGGATGTTCCAAGGCACAAGAGTTTATTCAACCACAAACAGCCTCTGTGGAAGGGAAAGTTAAATCAATGTAACAGTGCAATGGGAACTATAGCACCCTAGCACCCACAAAGCTCTCTTCTTAAGGTAACAATAACCTGGGACCAGGAAAGCGGACAAGTTTTGGAGGGCTTGGGCATTAATTACAATCATTGCTTCGATCTGATGATAGACCATATCTCTTTTTGGTTCAGTTTCTTTTTAAATAGCGTCTGATGCTATGAATGGGTTTACAACATGAAGAAAATAAAACAGCAATTTTTCTGCCATATCTGTGGACCTCTCATGGCTTAGTAAAGTGCATAAAGGGCAACACAATACAATATCACTGCCTTTCATTAGTATATTCAAAAGGAGCTGTATAGAAATGGTGGGGTGCAAGCTCTATTCCAGTTAATTACCATTACTGTATGGTAACAACTCCCCATTACTGTGCAATTACGAATTAATTCACCTGGAATGGGAGAGTTAGTGTGTGACCTGGATTTGCCATGTGGTATTTAAGCCCGGGCAGAGACCTCTGCTCCGCCCGCGGAATGTGCGGAGATTTGCCTCCTCCGCGTTCTGCGGGTAATGCGGAGAAGGCAAATCTCTGCACACTCCGCTGCGGAGTGGAGTTGGCCAGGCCCCGCCTCCACACCGCCTATTAACAATTAATTATAAATTACGTAAAAGTAAAGAAAAACTACTTACCTGGACAGCGGCATCCCCAGGACTGCCCTTCTCCTCTTCCACGCCATCTCAGAGAAAACTGTGCATGCGCGTTTGCCCTCGCATTTCTTGAGAAACTGCCCATGCGCGCGTGCATGCCCAGTTTTCGCAGAGACGGCGAGGAAGAGGAGGCGGGCAGCCCGGGGGCGCCGCAGTCCAAGTAAGTGGTTTATCTTTACTTTTACATAATTTATAATTAATTGTTAATAGGGGTGGAAGCGGGTGGCATAGCGGAGCGGAGCTCCAAGGTGTTTGTTCTAAACTCCGTGTCCCTCTGAGTAGCCCCGCTACGCACACTACGCCCAGGGTTAGTGGTGTTCTGCATAGTATTCCCTCTTCAGTGGGTTGACGCACACATTTAACATCCTGTTCTAAGCAGGTTATAAGAATATGCAGGGGGCTGTGATAGTCTGAGCAGGCTGGATAAAATTGAGCTTCCTCAAGCTCAACAGCGACAAAACAGAATTGGTATTGTTCAACAAGCGCACCTCTCTATGGACCTGGATAACCTAGGGCCAGCACCCATGCCCACCCACTGCCGCTGGGAACCTGGGTATAATAATCAAGAGCCAAATGACCATGGCCAGCCAAGTCCACGTGATAGCAGCAACATGCTTCCACACCCTCACTATTCTCAGAAAAATCTTCAAGTGGCTCCCAGGGGACACCTGCAGGACCGTAACTCAAGCTCGCATCACCAGCAGATGGGATTGCGGCAATGGTCTCTGCATAGTCATCTCCACCAGGGGCACCAGCAGACAACAAGTAGTTCAAAGTGCATCTTCCAGACTCATATTCAACCTTCCCCAACAATCCAACATGTTCCAAACTTCTCACAGACTTCCACTGACTTCCCGTCCAGAAACGCACTACCTTAAATAAGTGATTTTAGGAGTGGCGGGCGTTTTTTTGAAAATCTCAAAACTACTTAAAAAAATTACTTGTCATTTGAGATGGGAATACTTTTCTTAAATGAGCTGTGCTGCAGGATACTGAGTATGCAGTGCTTTATTGTGCTAGGCATATAGTCGGTGTCTTTTGCACTGCATTATGCCACTGGCCTGTACTGCACAAAGTAGCCCAGATTTACTAATTTTTCTCTCAATGCAGCGCAGCACTAAAATGTTCTGTGCTGCATTGCACAAAGGGAAACGCACAGCACAGGGCTATATCTACTAACATTGGCCTGCTGCTGGAGTCATCTGCTACTGTGGCACTCAAACAAAGCTGCTTTGCACAACACACAGCATACCCCTCCAGTGCAAATTTCTATAGACAAACTCAGATGAATCCTACACTGGGCGTGTGATATGCACTGCAGCCCTTTGCAAATTGTTTTTTTTTTACTTCTTTGTGTCAGCTTCAAGCTGGCATTATTTTTTGAGGTAAAGAAGAGTATGGCTATCTTACAACAGGGTAGCAATCCACTAGGTATCCCTCGTGGTGGCATCAATAGTTTTATAATGCAGCAGAGGGTCACTGAATCTTCCATTCTATTTCTTTTAAAGCTTTGCATACCTTTCATGTACAAAGTTACGTGTCTACAGGCATCACTGCCTTCCACACCCCTACAAAAGACAGATTGCAATTCAGGTTTTCTGATAAAGGCTAGGGAAGACAGACAACATAATTTTCACTTGTGGAATACGAAATAATTCACATAGGAGGAAAGTGTTGACAAGAAACCGAGGAGAACACCAGTGTACCCATCCTCCATAGAGACTTAACCATTTGTAACTCATTCTTTAGAATTATTTCAAAAGAAAATACTTAAAACAACAATTCCAGGGCTAAAATGAATTGCCCATATAACCCTTAGGCCCGGTCCCAAATTGTTAATTTCACAGGGGGGATTTATCGCACTCAGCCAATACCTAAACCTTTGGGGGAAGTAGTTATTGGTTACAGTAAATTCCTCATGTTCTGAATTTTGACCCTGCAAATCCGACATAACACTCAGATGCAGTACTATCCATATCCAATTCTGCTCGTCCTGTCTCTTGCAGACATTTTCCTGGGATAGGTTTTGGCGGGTTTAACACCACAAAATCTGCCAGAGGAAAATTACGGCGCTACGCTTTTTATATCTAGATAATCCCTTTTTTCTCTAAATGAATTGCCAACCAACTGCAAACTGGAACTACTCCTGCTTCTTGAGGAGATCACACGGATTAGGATAAACCATAGATTAACAGACATATGTTGGGTAAATTAAAAATGGAGTTCTTCTCCCTGCAGCCCGCCCACTTTGAATTCTAAGCATATGCTAAAAAAGTTCGGAGATAGCAGGTTTCCGTCTGGATTTAAAATCGTTGTTCTAGGCATACCTGGGTAAATTAAAACTGGTTTCCAGTGTAGCCATGAAACAAGCACTATTGACAGATGAACAATCAACATTCTAGAGGTGAAATCAATGCACGTCTTCTGAAAGAACAAATAGGTGCTCCAGCAGGAGTGTGTCCTCTGAAAGAACACTATTTAGATAGCAGATGGACTTCCACACATTGCAACACACAGCCCAAGAAGAAGTGAAGGACACCAGCTACAGGAGTCTGACTAGATGATTTTCACACAGGAAGTCAATGGACTCCTCAGCCTAGGTCAAGATAGAAAGAACTATGAGGAAACCTTCAGTGTTCTTGCAGATGTTGTACGCACTGGTGGGAAAACAAACAAGGTTAGGAAAAGAAATTACGAAGACAGGAGTATGGCACAGCTATCTGCAACGTGCCATGACTCTCATCCCTAAACTTCCCTTCTCACCGCAGACGCCAATGGCTAAACACACATCACAGTTGAGCCTGCGATAAAAGCCTCTGCTTCCTCTCAACTCTACCAGTTACCCTGGTTCAAGGGTTCAAGGCATGATACGGCCACCCTTGAAGCCAACTGTCCTTACAAGGAATTGTGGAGACCTAGCTACAGATAATTTATCCTACTTCGCGCAAAGTATAAAACTACACACAGAGTAGGACACAAAGCCTCACACACAAACCCTCATGACACTGACCTTCTTGTAATGACCGATAGTATGTACACTTTGAAACCAGGACTTCAGATTCCTTACACCAATCCTGCCTCCTGGTTTGAGAAAAGTTATAGGTTGAAAACGTAGAATATCTGAACGCAATTCAGAGATTATAGAGGGTCCAAGTGAAGGTGCATCTTTTGAAGGCAGGCAACATGCTGTAAGTATATTACTTGCTGCAAAACATGATAATAGACATATGGCTAGCTATCCTCTCAGCCACTACATCTACCGTTAAAAGCGGTCACTTAACATCTAAAGCTACATAGACCTGGACAAGCTGGTATAACAGTAGGACTGCGGCAGACAAGTGGAGGCATAAAGTCGTATGTGAATGCAATGAGTAGGGAAACCACACAAGTATCTACTATCTACTTCCACCAGAAGCGCATCAAGATTGTGCTTGGGAAACATCACTTGGGGTCTTCCGGAGTCTACCATACATCAGTCTCAACATAGTGGTAATAGGATTCACAGTGGTAGAAGAAGGAATGAGCTTGGAAGGTCCTGACAGCCAAGAGGTTCTGGTCAGAGGGGAAGATGAGTGACCAACTGACTCTTCAGATCGTTTCCATGTACTGACGTTCGTGGATGGTGTGATAAGCAAGCAATTCTCATTTCTTTTATTATTTACCATTTGCACATTGCAAATACCCATTTTAGGATGGTAAATACATTCAAAGTAAAAAAAGAAGAAAAGTGTGCCCAGAGCATGCACCAACAAGCGTGCAAAAAGGAGCAAGCGGGTAACAGCGCTTTGCAGCAGCCAGGGCCTCGTTAAAAATAGTAATACATTAAATGCCGGAGAGGTCAAGAACTAGGGAGGGGAATGAAAGAAGCTCTCTAGAAGACAAAACTTGTTTTAAAAGAAATGCGGAGAGAAATGACGAGGAGGTGGGGAGCTGAGATTGAGTGAACTGCTCCCTACCGATTTGGAAACCCCCACGGTACATACCATTGCTAGTGGCAATTTCCTCAGTGTGCAAGACTCCCAGTGGTGGAATGGGTGCTAAAGACATCCCGGGAAAGTGTTCATACCATATCCACATTGTACTGAGTGAGTGAGTCTGACTGTCTCTAGAAGGAATTGGAAAAGCAATTTATATCCCTGTCTACAAGAAAATTCCAATATCCTGCATTCAAACAACAAATATCTTCCCCTCACTCATGCGTTGTACTGTTCCTTTATCCTTCATTGAAAATATGGGGTAATGTATCTCATCAGTCTAATACTGGGGCCTGGCCTATGTCAAAAGGTGTCCCTGTTTAGGAAGATGGATTTGTGAAAAACTGACCTGTTGTGCAGTGGCCCCAGTTTAATCCATAACGATAACAAGGATGCTCTAATAGTTCCTTGGCTCAACTTAGAATGATCAGAATGGCAATCCAATCTTTAGAGTAAATGTATGAGGTTTTGTGTAGCAGCACATCCAAATGATAATATCATTAAGAAATATCTCAAAGGTTGTAAGCATGATCAAGGGATCAGAAGTTATAGCAAAAGCTAGTTTGATAAAAATAGGGTCGGTACCTAGGAATGCATACAAAAAAACCAAAAGAATTATTAAAAACAATAATGACTATAGGGGAGCAGTGTATTGATTATGTTCATTGAAAAGGAAGCAACGTGAAGACTGTAAATTGTAGTAAAAAGTTTGATGTCATGCATGCTGCTCTTTTTTTTTGTGTGGGGGGGGGGCGAGTTTTATATAGCGCAAACTCGACCCGAAGGTATCAGAAGCACTTTACATGAGCACCAATTGCTTAGAGACGAACACATTAAATTTTTTCTTAGGCATAGGGAGATTAAGTGATTTGCCCAGATTCACAGGATGTCTAGCATTGTTGCAGAGACTCAAACTCAGCTACCCAGATTCAAGGTCCACCACCCTAACCGTTAGGCCACATCCTCTCCCACCGATGGAAACATTTTAGGAATGATTCCTATAACTTTCGAGGTGATGGTAATCTTTGGAAAAACTGCAAGATAATATTCAAGACATAGCCCTCTTGGCAAAATTGGTTGTCAGCACACACACAACAAACACACACACAGGTGTGCCAGGATCTCATTGGTCAACCAGGAATTTTTCCATGAAAGCAGGATTCTTTTTTAGTACCGGTCAGATCCAGCCTGACTAGTGTAAGCTACGCTGGACTGGATTTTCAGAAGCCAATCTATTTGGTCAAGGTTTCTGTGGAGATGGCACCTTCTTTTTGTTGCAGAACCTTTGCAGCTTCTCTGCTCACAACTTCTTGAATTAGATCACCCTCCAGATGCAACTTTCAAAAGCGAGATTGTTTCAATGACCCTTCTGGTTCGATCATGAAAGGGTTGTCTTTTGGTCCTTCTCTTGGGATTATTACTAGAGGACTTCACGCTGGTGCATGGATCTTGTGGGTTCCCCAGAGGATGCATTTTCCTGCATTTAAGTATTTATGTCCTATTCTGTTATGAAGGATCTTTGGTCAACCGGATCAATGATGATGACAATTGTTACCTTTCTGGCCGTGGCATGCTGTTTTCCCAATTGATGACAGGTGGTGTTACAGAGTAATTCTCCATGATGGATTTTGATTGCAGTCTCTTAGCTTCCAGGTCTTGACCCCGGATGCATGGCTACGACAACAAGGAAGGGCATATTTGGATGCTTTGGTGATAACTTGAATGTGGTGGTCCTACGTTTCCTGTGTTGACAAAAGACAGGGCCATGCTCATTCGATGGGGCTCAAGAGCATCCCTTTCCTTGTGGAAGATTTCCACATCTGTCTTAAATCCTGTTTGCTACAAATCCATGTTTTGGCGTAGTTTTGATGTCAAATGATGAATAATTCTTTTTAATTTCACTTAGTCAAAACAATGTGTCAGTTGTGCTATCTGATTGTTACTGTGAGTTCCTATTATAAATGATGTGTGTCAAAGCCATTGGGGTCTATGAATACAATTAAAGGCATATATTCATTATCATGACCTATAATGTACATGGACCCCTCTTGTGTACTTTGGTGTACACGGTGATACAGTGTAGTTTTGTATGAGGAAGTGTTAGTTTGTGCATTGTGGTTTAGTTACAGAATAACTTGTTTTCGTTCTATACTTACAGTGCTGGATGGTATATTAATGCCACAGTGCTTCCCATATTTTATTGGCTCTATAGGGGATTCTTCTACTTGATGTGTCATGTTGGTACTGTCAGTGTATAGTTAGAGGTAGTTTTCTGCAAATGTGTCATGTTCCCCAGCACCTGGCTTGAACATTAAGTCTAGTTTGTTTGCTCAGATGCCTTAGAAAGTTTTGTAATATGTTCACAGGATGGCAATAATTGCTTTTCAATTTTGTGTTTACTTCACCCACAATTACACACCTTGACCGAACAGACGATTTACAGTATTAATATTTATTAAGAGGTCACCTGGGCATCAATAGTCTTATCTCTTGTCATGAAGCAAATGGTGAAGTCAGTGAATGGTTGAATAAGGAAATAAACAGGCATACTCTTTAAAATTCAGATGGTTTATTACATCCACTAGTAGTGAGATGTACCTTATGACGCAGTATAACCGTGGGCCATTCGGGGACTGGAAGAATGCATGTGGAATTAAATGATTTGTGATATCCAGGGCAGAGAATGTTAAAGTGGACCAAACTTGTCTCTTTAATAGAGAAGGTCCTTCATTTTGTTGTTCAAAATGGAAGAAAAAAAGGAAGAGAATTAAGAGACCTAGTGGTTGCAGTGTAAGAACAATCTATGATAGTAGAGTTATGCAGGACTGAATCCCTCATACGTGTGTGGTGCAGACATTGTGCTAGGAAATATTCAGTGTGGTGTATTCTATCTGCAATTTACTGCTGCAGGTCTCTAAGAAGCAAATAGCTTGCAAGCTGTAGTAATGCTACAAAGAAACGGATCTGTGAGTTGGGAGTGGCATATCGGGCTCTACTTCAAAGGAGAAGTGAGAATAATTGAATATAGAGCCTGGGTCACCAAAAGTTTCCTTTGAGTAGGAGTGACTTACTCTTGAAGTGCTCCTGGAGTGGGCTAGGAGTAGTTCTGCCTTAATTCTGGCTTACTCCTGGAGTTCAGAAAAAAGCTAGGAGCACTACAAGAGTAAGTCACAGCAAAGTATTCCATAAATTCTCATTTCCCAGTTCATGAATACGTTGACCAGGTGCTCTGAGAATAAGTAAAACCTAGTAGAGGATCCAACAGATTGTGCTGAGATACACTTGTGGTCCAATAAAGAAAATTGTAGATGTGGCCTTGCAGGTATACAATCTGGCATGGGTGCATATTTACGCATTTTAGCAACGAATGTACGTTCTTATGACGCATTCTTTTCCCCAGCAGGGAATCACAATGCGGTCATTACAACGACCGCATTGTGATTCCGCATAGCATTACTCCGCAAGTCGGAACGACGACTTGCGGAGGGGGGGGCACTAGATGTTGAAATGGTATAATGTACTATTCCAACTCCAGTCTGTGCTGACAATAGGGAAGGTGTTGGATTTTAAATCCAACACCTCCCCCCCCCCTCCACAAGTCGTTGTTCCGCCTTGCGGAATAATGGTATGCGGAATCACAACGCGGTCGTTGTAACGACCGCGTTTTGATTCCCTGTGGGGAAAAAGATTTGTGGTAAACGTTGTTTACCTTCAGCAACACAAAAAACCTGCAGAAGAAGTCCTGGACACCTGTAGCAGCCTCATTTCCGGACATACTGCTGGAAATAACTTATGAATTACATTTTCGGATGAACAAATATAGACTTTTATGTTTGGAGCAAATGTACCTTCTACATTTATTTCTATTTTGTCCATGGGGTAGACTACTCCCTGCGCCGTTCCCTGGAGGAAAGCACTCCCGCCACATCCAACGTCCTCCTAATTTTGGGGAAGTTCAATTCCTTTCCAACCTTGAAAAGAGATTGTGTGACCTTTTTCACAGTAAGATGGGATGAGTTATGAGACTGTAAAAACCCACATATGTGTAAATTGGTCAGTGAACACATACACACCATGTTTTCATCCTTGGAACACTCACTCCCCTTCCAATACCTACCCCATAGAGAAGGTTCACTTGCATCAGAAACTTCGTGTTAGTAAATTATATCACAAGGGAAATTCAAAAGAGTATTTCCAGTAGAAAAATAGGCTAGTTCTGCGAGTAAGCCAAACGCATAGGCTCAAACATCTTTGTGAGTCAGGCCGTAGAGTAAAGAGGTACCATTCCAATCAATGAAATAGAAAGTTAACGAATCATACAGTAAGCCTACACACAGCAATTATTTTACAAAGCCTCAGCCGAGGTCTTTTATTGGACTAGAAAATTGTCAAAACACATATAAAAACATATCATATGTACAATATTCCTCTCTTTTTCTATTATATTTACAGTGCAAAGTGACCCCAGTGAAACCATAACCATACAGACACCAATAAACAAAAAACTTTGTAAAAATACCAAAAGAAGGTTATTGGAGAAATTTAAACAAGGACAGTTTTGTAAATGTTATAATAATACAGTCAGAGCTGTCTCTTGTTGTGTTTGTCGACGACGTTTCGACCCACTTCTAGATACCGGGTCTCATCAGGACTATTAATATGGGGACTAGTTTATGGCATACACATGTCCATGTTGGATCCGGTATGCAAATTAAATAATAGTATCCGCACTTAACCAATAGAGCATCTAATTATAGCTTCCACTGATATGGATGAATTGGTCGGAATTGGACAGAATTCTTAGTATTCTATGTTATTGGTATCCCTATTTTCGTGACGCCCCATCATTTTGAGGTAATGCGACCTGTTCTTATGGCGCTTTAGATTACTGCTGAATTGTAATGTCGAAGAAAAAGGGGGTTCCGTGATAATAATGGCTGATAAATTCCACCTTCAACACGCTGTTAGTTCTAACAGCGTGTTGAAGGTGGAATTTATCAGCCATTATTATCACGGAACCCCCTTTTTCTTCGACATTACAATTCAGCAGTAATCTAAAGCGCCATAAGAACAGGTCGCATTACCTCAAAATGATGGGGCGTCACGAAAATAGGGATACCAATAACATAGAATACTAAGAATTCTGTCCAATTCCGACCAATTCATCCATATCAGTGGAAGCTATAATTAGATGCTCTATTGGTTAAGTGCGGATACTATTATTTAATTTGCATACCGGATCCAACATGGACATGTGTATGCCATAAACTAGTCCCCATATTAATAGTCCTGATGAGACCCGGTATCTAGAAGTGGGTCGAAACGTCGTCGACAAACACAACAAGAGACAGCTCTGACTGTATTATTATAACATTTACAAAACTGTCCTTGTTTAAATTTCTCCAATAACCTTCTTTTGGTATTTTTACAAAGTTTTTTGTTTATTGGTGTCTGTATGGTTATGGTTTCACTGGGGTCACTTTGCACTGTAAATATAATAGAAAAAGAGAGGAATATTGTACATATGATATGTTTTTATATGTGTTTTGACAATTTTCTAGTCCAATAAAAGACCTCGGCTGAGGCTTTGTAAAATAATTGCTGTGTGTAGGCTTACTGTATGATTTGTTAACTTTATGTTAACTTGGTGAAAGATTAACTCAAAGACAACTATTGATGTTGTTTGTGATAGAAAATGAATTCCAAATGAGTTCCTTGTGAACATTGTTTTGCAGTACGTTGTACTTACCCGGTTCGCAGGGACATAAGGGTTGCTCTTGTGATTTTGAATATAAATCAATGAAATAGAGCATGGGTGGAAATGTAATGTTGAAACTTGTCATTGGATAGTAATTACTTTAATGGCACAAGTGACACAGCTTAGTTGAGGGTAAATGAACACCTTTAGACCACTCCAATTGGTCACAGCCGGAACATATTGAACTAAACGGTTAAGTACAGTGTATCAAGAGAGAGACTCCTTTGTACTTTGGAATATGTGGTAGAGTAGTTGTGTTGCGCAATTCAGATAATTCATGGTGGAGTCGAGCCAGAGTCAAGCCAGGCGTTTGGCTTGGCCCCGAGAGACAAAGCACAGGCCGAGATATCGAAACACCTATCATATAAGTTACAAAATAAATGATATTCACAAATATGAAGAGGCATTCTAATAAACTGTGTACACATTTTTTTCTGTTTAGGGTTAACTCCATGCTGGTTTGCTTGTTTTGGGCTCCAACATTTTATCATTAAAGACAACAAAGTACAGTAACAAAGTTATTTCCCAGAATCAGGCAATTTAACCTAATATGGATTCTGGGATTTCTGCCCTTTTTAGGTCTCGCGACCTGCGTTGCACTGCGTAGCAGTGCTCGCGCAGTCGAGAGTCCTTTTGTCCGGGGTTCAGAAATGGACCCTGAATCGCACGTGCTCGTACGTGTGCATTTCCTTTTCAGCTCCCCATTGGCCTTTGCGTGCGACTTATTCTAAAAGACAGCACGCAATTGGCCCGAGGCGCGTGCATAGCTCCTCCCATGGCCTATTGGTGTCTATTACGTGCACCAAGCGCGTAATAGACACCAATAGGCCGTGGGAGGAGCTATGATCGTGCGCAGACACAGGCGTGACGGGCGCGCCACTTGGTATGAGCGTGGCACCCGCGCTTTACTATTGATGTTATAAGTAAAGCGTGGGTGCCGCGATTATACCAAAAGTAAAAGAATAGAAAAAAACATCTATTTCTTTACTTTTGGTATAATCGTGGCACCCGTGCTTTACTTATAACATTAAAAGTAAAGCGCGGGTGCCGCAATTATACCAAAGGTAAAGCATTTGCAATGCAATTAGTCTCGCATTACTGAAAATGTGAGTTATTTGCTTTGCAAATAATTATGCAACACCAATAACTCAAACTTTTAGTAATGCGAGACCTATTGCATTGCAAATGCTTGTTTCTGATTATCTCATCTGCAATTCAGTACTAAATTTACAAGAAAGGAAAATGCTCTGTGCATAGCTGTTTTTGGAGTCTATATGTTCAATTAAATGAATTTGCAATTTATACGAATTACATTATAAAAATGTGGTTCATTCACATAAGATTATCTCCACTGTTAGTAAAAAAAAAATACTCCAGCAAACTACATGGATTCAAAAATGCATTTAAGCAAAGCACTTTATTTACATGTTAATATTGATGGTGCACACCAATATTGCAGGAGATTCCTTACACCCAAATAGAGGCACTGGACTAGGTTTACAAGACATAAGGTGAAAGAAGATAGCATATAAAGTATGGCAATGCATAGTTGAGCTATCTGCATCCTGCTAGATAAATTTTAACCATTTTGCTCTGCATTTAATGAAAACCGTAATATTAGTGTATGGAGAAAGGCGTACATTTTTTGGTCTCTCCTGCAGACAGCTTTAGCTGTCATCGGAGAACCTATTGAAGGACCTATTGTTTCAATACTAATACTTAGTGTGCTCTTTGGATCAGGCTACTACTTTTCAATTCTTGACTTTCTTGTCAAGTTCATGTGTTTGCTTACTATTTAATGTCTTTCTTTCCTCTCCTTGTTTGTAACCCCCCTAGACTACAATTGTTAAATTGGTTTCTGACTGGATGAGGTGTAGCCTTTCACTACTTACAAATAGGAACTACTTGTTCTTTTTCTTTCAACACTCTATTGGCGTGCATTAGAGTTTTTCTCTTACACTTCTGTGCTTGACTTGTTCCCCCATGTGTGTCTTTCCTCCAACTTCTTTGTTGCTTTTCAACCCCTCCCAACTCTTACTTTACTTTTTGTCCCCTCTCTAGTTCCTCCACTGGTAAGTCAGATCCTCCTGTTCCTCTGTTGCTTTCCCTGAGCACCTTGTTATTGCTCCTCATTTGTGTTACTTCCTAACGTTTTCTCTTTTGATCTTCCAAACCTTCATGCTCTTCAGTTGCGTTATATCCCCCACCAGTACCTCATTGCTCAGTCATTACCTCTGCTCTCCTTTTTTTCATCTTCCCACCCCCAGCTCATCCCCATTGCTCGCCTGTTCCTTCCCTTCGCTTTTTATTTTTCTTCTTCAATTATTTATTTATTTACAGGGGACCTGACAGCTGCAAACTGCTACTGGGATTCCTGCTTTCTTATTGCTGGGCTCCCCTTACGACTTTTGCAGTTATGTTTTTCACCATTCGGAAATGGCAATCACCCTTTGTGGAACACACTGGTGCAGTATGAAACCTATGCATATAATGTGCTGTCACAATGCATCGTGCACACCGGTGGACAGCTTAGAATGCTTAACCCCACCCCCCAGCTGTGCAAGCTTCCCACGGACCCTCCTGCCATTCACTTTCACCCATCAATTATAGACACCAAGAACTTCATGGTGCTTGAGTGGCCCCAGTTTATTCACATGATAAGCTAGTGCATAAGTTATCACGACTGCATCGGTCATTAATATGCTCAGCATTCGCTCAATTTGCATTTTATGTAAAGCATACATTTCTTAACTGGTCTACAGTGTAATCTTATCTTTATTGCATATTAAACAGTACTTGCATAATCTGCAATGCATCATCCTGTAGATCATAAAGTCTCTCTAATGGGCGTCAAATCACTGTCAGCTGCCGTGACAGCTCTCCTTCTGTTGATTACTTTGGTACTGTGGGTCATGGCCTTGAGGCTTCCCTTGCTACTGAATGTCTGGCATTCAAGGCCCGTGGCCTATCTTGGGCTGCAAGTGCTGTGTCTGCCCAGAGCTGACCATTTCTTACCCTTTTGGCTGCCCTCAAGTGTCCCTACTGTGGGGCATTCCAATGAACTTGTTAAGGCAATTGCCCTTTAATGTCCTTGTGTGAAGCCTATTTATTGTTAAACCTTGTAGCTGCCCACCCTGCTGGCGGTGGTTAACGGACCTTCAACAGCTCCCCCCAAGCCTAACAGAACCCAGCTTTGCCAATGCCCCCACAATTTTCAGGAGGAACATGTCGATCCGTATGCTAGACAGGAGAACCTGGATGTCGGCATCCTAGCCTGCCATACCTCACACTTTCCCAGCCCCCGCCTTTGCTCATTGTTATGTTCAACTTCCGCCTAGACCTTTCCGCCCTAACTGCCCCTGCCACTTGTATTGTGCCATGATTTCTGTCATAATGATTGTAGGCATGAGAAGATGCATAGTGTCGCACTGAGATTGAACCCTGTTAACCAGTGTGAAGTTGCCCCATCCTCAGCACTTTATTTTCCATTGGCTCCCCCTTTTTGGCACAAAACACCTATTTCTACACATAAGTTCACTCTCCTAAACACTTTAACATTTATGTAGATTTTGAGATGGTACCTGCATTCCCCGAATAGCCACACCTGTTTAACTGCTCTAGATGCCTGCTTCCTGTAACATTTATACTGATAAAAGTACATTGATAGCTGGTAAAGAGCAGGGGGCTATTTCATCTGGTTCCCACTTTTCTATCAGTGCACCATTCCCTCCTCACATATGCTGTTGCACAAATTTAATGCTACCTATCTGACGTACAAGCCACAATTCCCTTTAGTATTATCAGACACCTATTCTCTTCTCCTCCTTGTTGGCATATATGTGCACCACACTAAAGCAGGAACTGTTACAAAATTGCTCATCAGACGCCTACCTAAATTGATAATAGAATTGGTACCAGGCCAGGCCAGATAAATTATATCTATCAGGCAAGAATCAACTTGCTTCAGCTAGTCTCACTCACACACAGTGACAAAGGAATAGCGCGTAGATTGAAGCATGGAAGCCACCATTAGTTGTAAGGCCAAGTTTGAAGTCAGATATGATTGAAGTTAAATCAAGATATTCATATGACTGCAAGTGTCAATCAGTATCAGATCGATCATGCCGCTGGAGGTGTTTGTATCCCATCCAAGCCATGCCTGAAAGCCTGAAATGCAACACTGTAAAGTACAACCTATTCCTTCTGGTTATCGAGGAAAGGAGCCCTTCCCAACACGTTCTAAAAAAAAATGTGTTGTTCAGACTACCATTTGATCATTGAAATTCTGAAGTGTGATGCTAACAATTATTTTAATAAGATCAAAATAAACTGAGACCTTACTTGTGTGATGTGCAAATGATAAATTTGCACAGAAATCGAATTTTCACCTGTTATAATGTGTGTGCTACCTAGGTTTCGCAGCAAAGCTGCATGACTGATCCAAATTCATTAGCCATCTCAAGGGGCCATTCCATTGGAAAATGAACTCTGTCTAATAAGCCCTCAGTTAGGCAGCAAGGATGAGCTGGACCAAACAAGACAATGGCCCCTTTGACTGCTTTTGGGGACAGCCTTGTCAGGCTTCAATGGGACCCCTTGGGGCTCTGGATCACAGTGCCACACTTGGGGAGAGGAGTTGGCCTAACGGCTAGGGCGCTCGACCTCGGACCTGGAGAACTGGGTTCGAGTCTCGGCAATGACGCCGAACATCCTGTGATTCTGGGCAAATCACCTAATCTCCCCGAGCCTAACAAAAAATGAATGTGTGTCCTCATGTAACGTAACTTGTGCTATGTAAAGCGCTCTGATACCTGATTGGATTTGGGTCTAGTTCTCGCTATATAAAACTCTGCAAAAAAAAACAAAAATCCTCCTGTAGCTATGGCCCTACGTACCTTAGCACACCATACTTAGGTGATATATTTGGGACGGACAATATGCTCCCAATGCACCATTGGCAACACACTACTCAGCCACCATTCTCCTGCAGATTGGGCATGCCTCCTTTTGCTACCTTCATGTAACACTTGGATTTTTCACAACTCCTATGACTTTACTGACGTAACTGATGGCAGCACCCCCTCTCTGGAAATGGTTCCAGCACCACCGATGAGAAGCTGAAATTCTCACACATCACATGCGTAGGTTTGCAGTTTATGTATTTACCATTTCACGTATGCGCAAATGTCACATGCTAGCTAACACAATTCCACTAGTGAGATAAAATGTGTGTGCTCGGACCTTTCCAGTACCTTCCCATTTAAAGCACTCACTGTGTACTCGAAAAATTGGCGGGGATTTGTGGATGATTGTTCCCTTCAGTTTTAGTTTAATTATACCAAGGTCAGCCAGGAAGAGCATACCGTTACAATTAAGAAAGGGTTTGTTGTTACGTTTCCGAGGGGTAAAGTGAAGTTTTTGAGTTTCATTAAGACAGCATTTTATTATCTGATTCCTTCTCTGACATTTACCGTGGCTTTCCCAAGCCCTTGCTATTTCTTTTTTTAAGTTTGGGTTTATTGAAAAACCAGAGGTAAAAGCATAACAGTAGAATAATCATAATAAATCTTAGTTAACATCAAGATTATATAAAGGGATAAGAAATGCAACGGTTACAGTATATATACTATGAGTAAAAGGGGGAAGAGGGGGGAAGAAAGGGAAATGGGGAAAAGAATATAATATGTCATTGCAAAGATTGAGAAAAACGAACTATGAAAGTAAACACTGTAAGCATATTAAATACTTAATGAATAAGAATTGCAATATAATTACGCAAATATAAAACAATAATATTTTGATATTTTGAAAGAAAGACAACATGGTGTAATTACGGCAGTTTTCGGACATCATCTGATAAATTTACAACACTAATAATAGAAATATTTGAAGAAGCGGACCAGGATAAGTAAGTGGTAAATGGGAGCCATAGCAGATCCCTTCTAGAGAGATAGGAGTGACATAATTGGTGTCAAGTCTATGATGAAAGCATACAGCATTCCACCAGGCTTTAAAAGTGACTTTGTCCAATTGTTTCCAGTTTGAGGTTATTAAATGAAAGGCTACAGCCAATAATAAATCTAACAACTTACAAATTGATGGTGATTGAGGCCATTGAGGTGATAATGAGCCTAAGAAAATGTTGGGTAAAGAAAAAAGAACATTAACTTTAAAAACCTTTTTAATTTGGGACCAGACTGATTGCCAGAATTGAAAAATATGAGGACAAACAAAAAGCATGTGTTTTAAATCAGTGTTAGAGCAGGGACAGGACCAGCAGGTAGTTGGAGTATTAGCAGAGAAAGATGCTAATGTCGCAGGGGAACGTAATAGAAGTTGGTAAACAAAATAAAGGGTTTGAGTAGTATTAGCAGCTCTTGATGTCTTGTGGATCTTAAGCCACAATTTATCTCAAATGGAAGCTGGCCAGCATTGTACTAAATCCTTTTCCCATGCCAATTCAGTCTTCGATTTGTGCCTTTCTGAAGGTAATAATAAACATTTGTAAATAGAAGACGCAGAACGGGACGTATCTAATAAGGGAAAAATTGTAGAACATGTCATAGGAAGGTTGGGGGTAGTTGGAAGTGTAAGAAGATATTGATTAAGAGAAGGAAGTAGAAGATTGTATTGTGTTTTGAAAGAGTTAGGTAGAGAAAATTTAGATTGGAGTTCAGTAAAAGATAAGGGGACATTATTAAACAAGAGTTAATAAATCCAAAGCAAACCCTTGGTTCTCCACGATTTCCAGTAGATAGTACGATTTTTGATACATAATAATTTATTGTGCCAAGTGGGTTGTTGAGATAGCGAAGTAATAGAAGGATAAGAAGATGGTAGAAGAGGGGTTAAAAGCTTACGATTGTGAGAAATAACGGAAGAACGTAAGGAAGAGATATGATTAGTGATGGTGAGGATCTCTTGAAAGTCAAAAGGAGAGGCAAGACATTTTTCTATAGATAACCACACCGGGGGATATGCAGAGAGATCAGATGGGATCAAACGAGAAGCTTGTTTTAGGGAAAAGGCATAATGATATGATTTGAAGTCCGCGAATTTAAGGCCTCCATGGTGTTTATCTTTTTTTAGAGAAGACAAGGCTATTCTAGAGGGTTTGTCTTTCCAAAGAAATGTAATTAAAAGCGAATCAATCTTCTTGAAATAGTATCCGGGAATATGCACAGGAATCATAGAGAGAGTATAAAGAATCAAAGGGGCAAGCATCATCTTAATCAAATCTAATTGTCCCCACCAAGAAAGAAAGAGAGGATGCCATTTAGCAATACTATCATTTAACGTTTTGATTACATGATCAAAATTTAATTTTAAAGTGTCCGAGATAGTCAGGGAGAACCATAGACCTAAATATTTCAACTTAGAGGGTTGCCAGGAAAAACCCGTCTGAAGACAATAGTGCTTAAGACATAAAACATTAAAGGGCATTACTTCACATTGATCCCGATTAAGGCAGTATCCTGATAACCTAGAAAAAACATCAACCTGGTGGAGACAAGGAGGGAGAAAAATATCTGGGTTAGAGCAGTATAAAAGGATATCATCCGCATATACAGACAATTTAACATGATGTGGGCCTAGGTGGAAACCAGTAATCTGGGCATCCTGTCTAACGTTAGTTAAAAAGGGTTCCAATGCCACTATAAACAATAGAGGTGATAAGGGACATCCCTGTCGTATCCCTCTAGTGAGAGAAAAGTAATCTGAGAGTTTACCATTAGCAAAAATAGAAGCTCTAGGGCCAGAATATGAGAGAGAAATCAAGGAGATCAAATGTGGAAGGGAAACCTATCTATTTTAAAGCAAAAAACATAAAATCACATCCAATCCTGTCAAATGCTTTTTCAGCATCTAAAATTATAGCAGCAAGAGGATAGTCCAAGGACGAGGCCCTGCTAAGAACGTTAAAAAAGACTCTAGAATTATCAGAGCAAAGTCGACCCTTGACAAAGCTGCATTGTTCTGGTCCAATAAGGTCAGGTAGGATAGGGTCAATACGTAATGCCAAACTTTTTGCAAAGATCTTATAGTCCGTATTAACTAAAGAAATGGGGCAAAAGTTTTTACATAGCGAGGGGTCCTTATTGTCTTTAGGGATTAATCATATCATGGCATCTTGGAAAGTGCCTTGAGATGAAAATAAATAGAAGAAGGTTTGGAAGAAGAAGCTTAGAAGAGTGTTCATAGAACTCAACAGTAAACCCATCGGGTCCAGGGGCTTTACCTTTGCGTAATTTCAAAACAGCATGAGTAATATCTGCCAAAGTGATATAAATTTCCAGTGAATCAAAATCAATTTGTTGGGAAGGAGGAGGATAAATAGATTGAAAATAAGAAGATAGATCTGATTGAGTTGGTTTAGTCTCAGGAGTATATAGAGTTTTATAAAAGGAAACAAATTCATTTAAAATGTTTTTGTCTTTAAAAAGTGAAGTTCCAGCAGAGCTTTGCAGAGATTCTATTCTAGTTCTATCTCGCCTGATCTTTAAGTAGTTAGCTAATAACTTCCCCATTTTATTTTGACCTCCATAATAGCGAGAACTACTTTTCAAAAGATAAGAGGAAGCAGCCTCTGTGGACAGGCTATTAAAAGTAAGTTTAGCATCAATAAGATCTTTTAAAGAAGATTCAGTGTTGGGATGATAATAAGTGCATTCCAGTTGTTTAATTTTAGTGAGTAATTGAGTAGTTTGTTTTTCAAAACCTTTTTTCTTTTGTGAGACAAAATTCATTATGAAACCCCTCGCGGCTCCCTTAAAGGAATCCCAAATCATTATAGGGAGGACTCTGGGGTTGTATTTATAGCAAAAAAAATCAGAGGCAAAAGAGCTAAATTGGTTAGAGAAGTTAGGATCAGCAAGTAATGAATTATTAAATCGCCATCTACCAGCATGTGGGACAAAAGGTAACAAATCAAAATCAACAAAATTCGGGGCATGATCTGATATTAAAATAGAATCTCAGACTGAAGGACATGTTGAGCTAAGGACTTACTTAAAAAAAGATAGTCATTCCGGGATTGTGATTTATGTGGGAGTGAGAAGTAACTGTATTCTCGAAGATCAGGGTGACATAACCTCCAAATATTGACTAGAGATTTACGTCCTTTGGTGGAGGTAAATTACGTATGCATTTTAGAGTTCACAAATTTAACTGGAGAGTGTCTGTCTAATATGGGGTCATGGATTTCATTGCAATCACCACCAAAATAATTGAATCATCATCAAATGAAAGTAATTTATCAGAAATCTGTGTAAGAGAACTAACTGTATTTTATCAATGAGTAATTTAACAATAACCCAACCACCATAAGAATCAGATTCTTGATGAACAACTGAAACATGAAACTTTTTATGACATAAACTCAAAACACAATTTTTCTTACCCAAAGCCGGAGAAAAGAAAATATTACCAACCCAACATTTCTTTAACTCAGAAGCTTCAGTATCAGATAAATGTGATTCCTGAAGCAGAGCAATGTCAGACTTTAACTTAGCAAAATGGGTTAACACCAGTTGTCTTTTAATGGGAGAACTTAATCCCTTAATATTCCATGTAGTAACCCTGAATGAAACCAGAGAGGAATAACATAAGCAAACATTAAGCATACAGTGCTATATCCAATCTTAAAATTAATTGAGTGAAGTAAACAGAGGAGAAGAAGGTAAAGGGGAGAAAAATATCGTGATAGAGAGGAGAGCAAGGGAAAGAAAAGAAAGAGAGAGAGAAAATATAAAGAAAAAGAGAGAGTAAGAAAGGAACTAAAGAAGGAAAGACAAAAGGAGAAACATTGAAATAAAAAACAAAGACAGTACATGTCATACAAAAGATGACTGAAAAACATACCTACAAATACAAAACAAGATGGGGAATGACCACACCAGAAGATGACGCCGACAGCAACAGAACGCCACCGAAACCCGATGAGGAACAATAAAGACTGCGACAGAACAGGACGATCAACAAGGAATGAGTTGTAGAAAAGACACCTGTATGTAAAATGAAGAACAATTAGCAAAGGAATGATAATAACTGTGAGTAGAGAAAATAAGGAAAATAGGGAGAGCTAAACACATGTAAAACAAGCATTTGCAATGCAATAGGTCTCGCATTATTGGAAGTTTGAGCTATTGGCATTGCAAACAATAAAGCACCGCCAATAGCTCAAACATTGAGTAATGCGAGACCTATTGAATTGCAAATGCTTGTCTTTTTGTGCAAAAGGCTGTATTCTGTCACGGTTAAACAGTTTAGATAAGGTGAAAACAGACTTCCTACATCACAGTTTAACAATGTGTGCGCGCGCACCGGTTAACATTCGGGCAAATATAAAATAAAAGTATACTTCTATGTGAAGAAATATTACGCAGAGCTACACCCACTTTCCTGTGTATATGTAGGGACTGTCATTTCGACATATCTGGCAATAACAAAAAAAGTATTGTGAGGAAATCCAGTTTAATGAATTGACTAATTACCATGTTGATGATGCCATGGTGTGTGCAGCCAATGGAACATATGAATATTGTATGTTTGGCTGTGGCAGCGTCTTCTATATTTTATCAACATTTCTCTTGCTCCTGTTCCAGTGTTCCTGGGAATCCTGGGCTGCAGCTTGTGTCACTGCAGCCAGGTCCGCCCTCATACAGCCAGGCCGCACACAGAACACTTGTTGAGCTCCTCTCCGGCTGCAGGACATTCCCCTTCGCAGCCATGCCAACAAGTACCCGGCTGCTGCCCGGGAAGGGTGGAGCCATGTTATGTGTAGTGCAGCTTCACACCCACAGTCAGCGCTACAACTAAACACACCCCTCCCTGTTCCTCAACCAAGGTCAACCGGGCTCACCTCACACATAAACAAAGTGCCACTCTTCACCAACTAACATGTCCGTTTTATAAGGGTTTGTTGCAGTGATATCTCTTTTTCTCTCTTTCTTTCTCTCTGTTTACATGCTACTTTGCCAATGTGGGGAGCAATAGAGGCAATTACTCAGGCGAATGGCAAAGCCACTTTCCAGGGCTGCAGGCACCACAGGTCTCCAGATGCTGATCTATGAGAATGTAAGATATATCATTTAGGTCACCACGGTGACACTATTTACGGTCATATTTGCAATCTGCAGTAAGACTGGACAAATGCACAACCTGTGTGTGTAAGCTACACTATCTATAAGACCATGGCTTGTCCTAGTGTGTACAGTAAAATAAACGTGAAATAACAACGCCAGCTTGGTGAAGTGATATCTGCTGTTTTTCAGTGGATCAGGAAAGTGTGTGTGATATCAATCCAGCATCTGCATTAATTGAGAAACGTAGTCACAATATAATTAAATTCCTGATTAACATTTTCATACTTGCGTATGTGAAATTAATAATTTAAATGTGAAGTGTTACCAATGACCATTTTATTGCCAGTATTTTTTTTAAAAGCCTTTCCCTGTTCAATAAATCACACGACACATGCGTCTCTTTGAGCATCTGTTTTTTGGCAGTTATTTGGAGCCAGGAGCAAGGCCCTGAGCAGGCTTCTTTCTATACGGGATTTATGTATGCAATCATAAAGCTGAGTGTGCAGCCAATGAGCGTTTTCGGCGCCTGATCTCGGAGTTTCACCTGAATTCATTCATTGACAAACTCAGCATAGTAAACACGAGGAATGTCTCCTGTTTAATAATCTATGCTCATATCTCACCTAATTAGATTTGTGGATATTTTAACAGCTCTGTCTCTGCTGTGAAGAACCCTGCAAGCTGGCTATTTGTCCAGCAGGATGGCAGAGGTCCCCCTCGGCATCATTTCTACCCTAGCGAGACACAACACCTTGGTACCCGCAGGCAAACAAAGTTTCACGTGCACTGTAGTCTGAGCGGACATGCCTGCACACATAAGCGCCAACATCACATTGATGGTGATTCCAGAACTGCCCCATGTTCTGCAAAGATTCAAAACTGACTGCCTGCTGTTCTGGGTGGATGCCTGCAATAAAAGCCTTCCTGTTCACTCTATGTGCTCTCCACCAAGTACCCACTACAGGGCGCCTCAGCACTTAATCGTCACCAGAGGCACTCACTTTGAAGAGTCTGATAGTTCAAGACCTCTGACATTATTTTTCAGCGTCTGGCTGGTAACACCACCAACGCTCACTAATCACAGAGCGAGTAACAAACAAGAAACAAAACAAATTCAAATTTAGTGTACTCTGTTTTAAGTGCGGCATCTTCAGCGAAACGTCGTTCAAGTTGGTTACACTGTTTGTGTGTTGGGAGATGCACCAGGAACGTACACACGTTCGTCTTTGATGTCCACTGCCAGTGACCGCGCTGTGCTATGTCCTGTTTTACTAGGAAACATTTGCGTTTGCAGCTCGAGGAGGGGCATCTAAGGATACGTGAGTGGTTCCGAAGCGAAGATAACAACAATTGGCAAGGTCAAGTTTCAGATTGCCTATGTCCGACATTTACATACAGATGGGCGAGCCTATAAATTAACAGGGCGGGCCAAGGGTCTTGCTTGGCTCTTCTAGCCTGGTTATAAGCTGATTCCTGAAACTGTTTGCCACGTAAACCATACAACAAACTTGACGTAAAATATCATAGTCCCTTCAAAGTTAAAAAATTCAGCTGCTGCCCGCTCGCGTCACAGGAGGCAGCCCATAACTAGCGAAAGTGAAAGTATGGCAGCTTAGCCCCCAAACCCCAAGCAGTCTGCTGCTTAAATAAACAAGTGACGGGCTGCTGGTGGCGATACGCCCTCTGTAAACTCCTGCAGCTTCAGTAAGCCACACACACACGCATCCACTCGTCACCACCTGCCTCAAAGTAAAAAATAAAAAGCAAGGCACATCTAAAAAAAATAGATCCCCGTTAACCAACAGACCCAAGTAAAAGGCACAAATTAAAAAAATAAATCACATGGAGGGAGAGACCCATACAATTTTTTAAAAAAACGGTTGAGAGGAAATCTAGCATCTGAAACCAAGTGAAACAAATGGTGCGAGGAGGTGGCACAACATATAACACTGCCGACTTTGGATCAGGAGAACAGGGTTCGAGCCTCCGTGTGGGCTGCATCACTTAATTATAAATAAATAAACCGAGATCTCTCTCATGCATATTAAACATAAATAAATAAACAGCGTTGGGTGAGGGCAGGAAGCTGCCTGATGTGGAAATGCAAAGAGTAGCAAAGAAAAAAAAGTAGTCCCTAATTAAAAAGATAACAGCCAGCAGTGTAAGTTAACTGTAGTTGGCCGATGCTGCTTCCTCCAGAAACGGAAGAAAACGGAAGTGACATATCGGACCACCAGCCAACAATTAGCGAGATAACAACAGCAATGCCAGATTCCACCAATGGCAACCGACAAAATAAAGAGTATCGCAATGGGTTGAGTTTCACTAGTAATACAGATTACTTGATGCCTCGTAGAGGCAGCGCATGCTCTGCTCTATGCGAGACCTAAAAATAGAGACAGCAATCAATGGACAACCGAGAGGAGAAGATAACTGCATAACATGAGGCAACTAGACCAACTAAGAACGTTTAGAAGTGTCCATAACCACAACTCCATGATGGCGAAGACATTTTTGCAGCGCCGCTGGATCTTCAAATGTTGTAGTCTAGTCTTGGTATGTAACTTTGAAGAAACAGGGGTGAAGAAGACTTAATCTGGCGTTAATGGCTCACAATTGAGGACGTAAATCCAGAAATCTCTTCAGGCGGTCAACTGTAACTTTAGTGACATCTTGTAAAAGAAAGACGGTGGCCTTCCCAGAAGATTTGTTTTTTAGCCTTGACAGCAGATAGGACTTGCAAAAGGTCTGTGTATTGTAGAAAAAGCATGATGACAACACAAGGTTTTGCTGACATTTTAGGACCAAGCCTATGAGCCCATTGGATGCTAAAAGAGGTAGTGGCAGGTAAGTCTAGAAGATTGGACAAAAAAGACTGAAAAAAGACAATCGAGTTAGAACCTTCAATATTTTCAGGGAGACCATAAAGTCTAAGGTTATTCCTGCGATTTCGATTTTTCAAGTCCTCCGTCTGTTTAAGGAGAATTATATCTGACTGCAGTGAAGAAATCTGAGAACAAGAAGCTTGAAGAGATTCAGTTGTTTGTTCCATAAGAAGCACTTGTGAGTCTAATGAGGACCATTTATCGTGCAGAGACTGAAGAGTTCTTGTGGTTTCCTCCATGAAACGTTTCAAGGCACAGATTTCCTCGACGATGATATCCATGGAGGCCTGACGAAGAATTCACTGGAGAAGGAGGATCCTTTTTTGGACCTTTGGAAAAGAGTGCTGGTAGTTTGCTTAATGACTGCGTCTTGGGAATGGTGCCTGAAGGGTGATCAGATTTCTGAGGGGATAGGTCACCCATGTCGTTGAAATTAGAATTGGAATCGGAGTCTGAACACACAGCAGATTTGGTGGAAGCAGCAAGCTTAAGATTCCTGATTCTCCCCATAAAAATGCGATGAAGATTAGTAGTAATGAAAACGGATCAAGAAAACATGGAAAAGTTCCTCAATAAAAAAGTCGAAGAAGCGTAAAATGGTGGCTGCTGACTGAAAAAGCAGAGTGCAGTTAGCACATTTTGGCAAGATATTTATTGTAGACAAAAAAGGGGGTGAGAGTAAAGACTCAATAAGAGAGCATGGCACAGTTCCTCAGAAAGGCATGTAGTGAGACACAAAATGGTGGCAGCTCACGGAGGAGAAAAAATGTGTTCAGTACATGGCAGAAAAAACCAACACCTCAGACACTGCATCAAGCAGACAGAGCCAGCAGTTCTAGTAGAAAATGAGACAATAATATAACCATAAAGGGGCGAAAACTGCAGGGTACAGGAACATCTTGAGGCACGTTGGGCACAATTAATGAAGCAGACAAAATGGCGGCCGGTGTAAAAGCCGAGCCGAATTGCACCATCAGAAATCACTAAAAAGCGATAAAGGTAGTGAAGAGCGGGATTAAAATGCTCACCGCATGAAGTAATGAAGATATCCGACGTCAATAGAAGAAACAAAGTACAATTCCGTCCCGAAAAAGGTTACATCGGGAGACTGTGTCCGTCGCTCTGGACCTACGCGGAAAATCTTGTTGACGTGCAAGCCACTCCCCCCCAGCACTTGCTATTTCTATTAGTGAGGAGATTATTTTGATGCTATATGTTAAAAGCTGCCTGGGCCCTGCGTCTACTGTATTTCCATAGTCCAGCATCATGTCATGCTTGGGGCCAGGTGTCAAATGCTCTGTAGCAACACACTGATTCCCTCACAGGTAGAATGATGCTAACAGATTATTTTCCTATGGGATATCCCTGCAGAACGACAGAAGGGATCAGCAGTGAATGGATTGCTTCACCTTTAAAAGACGTCCGAATGTTCTTGCATGAAGATACGGGTAGTCGACATTGAAGGATTAGGCAGCCCCAGGAGGAGCGAGAAAGTCCACTTCTGCTATCTCACCTTCGGTTTTTACTTTGTTCTTCAATCACCATGGTACTATCCTGATGCTAGGCTTACGTCTCTTCAACTACTCAAACAGACTCAGAGGTCACTGAATTAGGCAAAGTCCAATAAGCTAATAGCATGGATTGCAACACATTTCTACAACTCAGTCCACCTTTCAAAGAGAGTCGGATAGCCTCCTTGAGCACAAGGTTCAATCTCTCAACTGGACCATTCGCTTTGGAATAGAACACCTCAATTCTCCTGTGCTCCACACCACACTTTCCTTGATAACTCTCCATTTACCTACTGACAAACTAGGGTCCATTGTGAGTTACTATTTCTTGGGGAATGCCCTCCCTGCAAAAAACGTCATCCAGAAATCCCACCACAACCTATGAGGTAACATCTCACACCATTTTAATCTCAGGGCACTTAGAATAGTAATCAACCACAACAATGCCAAAAGCCTCCTGTTTAGGCAACACTGCAAAAGGACCAATGATGTTGAGACCCAACTTCCACCATGGTGTCATGGGAAAGTCTACAGGTTGCAGATTCACTTTAACATGCCTCTTTGTGCCCGAAACACCAAGATGACCATCATGGGCGATGTCCAATATAGTTCACCTCAAATTAAAGAGGCGGATGAACTTGTCTCCATGAACCAAAATACCATTCTTCACAGCCAGGTCCTTCCATACTTTGACATAACCCATCACCTCAATAGGTACCTCTCTTTCATCAGGCCATCTGCCTAAAATACACTGTAACACTCTGTTCAGCTCACAATCCTTCTCCATATTCTCTTTCTTCTCAGCTTGCTTGACAATAGGAAGACCCAACCCTACCAAACTGACACCCTGCATCCTAAAGGCCACCTCACACTCGTCTGTGTCCCCTTCCATTAAATCAATACCAGGTAACGGTAACCTAGACATGCATTCAGCATGCACATCAACCTTACCTGGCATATACTCCTACTGATACCAAAAATTCTGCAAATGAGAAGCTAACCTAGCTAATCTCACAGACATGGTATTCCCCCTCACCCAGTGCCATCATGTGCTCAAAAGGCTTGTGGTCCGTCTTGATGATTAATTTAGTCCCTGACAGAAAGGTCCTAAAATGTTCTGCTCCCCATACGCAGGCCAACAACTCCCTCTTAAACACCAAATTCTATTTTTCAGCATCCCGCAAAGCCCTAGGTGCAAATGCCGAAATCCACTCTTTCCCCTGGTCCCTCTGCATTAGCACACCTCCCAAACCACAATTATTAGCATCCACCATCACAACACATTACTTCCCAACAATGAAGGTTTGAGACAAGGTACATTTACAATCAACCCCTTCAACACCTCAAACACCGCAGACCTGTTATCGGTCCATTCAAACTTAGCATTTTTCTTCACTAAACGCCTGAAAGTATCCACTTTGGATGCATAGATGTGAATAAACTTGGCATCAAATGTAGTCAAACCAAGAAAAGCCACCAAGTGCTCCGTGCAACTAGGCACTGGTGCTTTGGTAATGTTTTCCACATGGTTCCTCTTGGGTTTAATGCCTGCACTACTAATACAGTGCCTTAGGTACTCCACTTCAATTTTTAAAAATTTGTATCCTTCTGGAATAATAAATGCTGTGAGATTTTTGGATTCCTCCTCCAAAGACACCTGATGGTAGGCACTAGCCAGATCTAAACAAGAAAACATCTGCGCCACTGCCATGGTGGATGGGCCAAGGGGATGGGCATCCACACAGATGGCATTGTTTAGACTGCGCAAATCAACACAGAGCCACGATTCCCAGAAGATTTAACTGAATATCCACCAAAGAAACCCATGGTTAAGATTCCAAAAGTTTGATAATTTTATTTTCTCATAAGTCTTGAAACATGCACCTGTATGACAATGGTATGTTCCTCACTCTGTGGTGCGAATGCGTACCAGTGTCATGCAATTTAATGCAGTGCTTAAAACCCAAATACTACCCGAACTTGCCACTGAAAATACCAGGGAATTGTTGCTTTGACCCCTGCACAAAATCAGAAACATCACTTATACACAAAGAATTCCCAGACATGACATTGTTAGTGGGTCCAATAGTGTACACAGGAGGATCAGCTCTTGGGTCTAATCTGATACCCATTTCCTCTTGATGTGGCCAAACTAACAAGGACTGCCCACTTTTTGCCACATATCTTTTCCCAAAGGTACGGCATCTGCCAAATTCTATGTTTGCCCAAAAGTAACCAACTAAATCTGAATGTTGCATCCAAGAGTAAAAAATGAGCAACAAGAAGGGTCATTTTGGTAGAGTGTGCCCAGGAGAGTGAATGTTGTGCAAAGTTATGATGAATGGGATTTCCTTTATGACTACTGTGAACAGGATATCAATACTGTTTTGAATATTAATAGAGGAACATGAGCAACTAAATTCCCTTCATGCGACATTGCAGTAGATGATGTGAGTATACAGGTCTTAGTGGAGTCTTGTATACCATCATTTTCCATGAGTGGGTCAATAAAAAATGGCCTAACAAAACAATTTTACTCTGGCGTCTTTCTGGTGTGTTACACAGGCCATAAAATTGATTTCGTTGGTTACTTTTGGGCCAGCATAGAATTTGGCGGACACCGTACCTTTAAAAACTAGCACTAGCAAAAGCCAATTGCTTGCCCATTGTATTTTAAAGCCAAGATCTTTTGGCTTTGCAAATGTTTCTTAAATACTATTCCGCTTGTATTGTGGGCAGCACCTCTCATTCAATTTGAAGAATGCGGTCTATTTTTCTGTCACTGAGCTGCATAATGGAGTGAGAAAGAGTGGTGTGGCCATACTCAGCTGTGACTCATTCTGTTTTTTGGGCACAGGACGGACCCTTGGCCTGCTCTGGCAGCAGCTTGCCTTGACTCACCCATCTATAAAGAGCTACTTCTTCTTCACTCGGAAAAAAAGAAAGATTGACGTGATTGATTAAGGTTCTGAGCACGCCGACACAGAAATCGCACTAAAACTTCATGGCAATACAATTTTTAACTGCACTGTGATGATTGAGTGAGAAGGGTAAATCGTCATCTGGAAGGGAGAGTAAGAAAAAAGATGGTCTACAGGTTTGCATGAAAGGACGCCTCCTGGGGCCGCTTCACTCTGAGCCTCTTTTTCTCAACTTTGAATGAATGAATAAAAAATGAATGAACATTTTGTAGAGCGCGCAGGTATTCCTTAGGAGTGTTCTGGTGCTATAATGGAATCGCAGACCTGGAAGCCAACAATCAAGTGAGGTAGAGGCAAGCAGCCAGGTTCTCAAAACCTTTTATGACATATCCTGCTTTGTGCTTGTCTCTCACTTCTTTCATTGTGCCTCTGCTCAGTTTAGTTTTACATATATATGCACTTGCACCAACACACAGGAAGAGAACAATCAGTATTTATTTCCATGGGCAAAAACTGTTAAGGATTTTTAATTTTTGTTATCACATTTATTACATAATGTATAGTGCTGACTGGGGTAAAGTTGTTGGGCTATGGTTCGAGACCAACCGAGGGGAACCGTTAATGTCCCAGTTCTTGGGGTGGCTGCTTCGTCACGCCTCCCCTGGCAATTAGCTTGTCAGTCTGTGTATTCGTCATTCATCTGTTGCAATACAGTGCCGTTTGCGCTTCACTTACATCTCGCAGTGGTGTCATCAGTTGGTTTTAGAGTTAGCGTTCAGAGTGGTGGATATTGCAGTCTATGGTTTATTGAGCCAATGCAGATGTTTGAGTGGCTTCTTACTTGTGTTGGTTTTAAGCGGACAGCGTTATTCATAGACCTTACAATTAGTTTGCCTTGTTATTTCTTTTCGTCCAGTACAGTCAGGGCATCTGGAATTGTGCAGCAATGGAGGACCAAATTATGCAGCAAGGTTGCGCAAATTATGCGGCACGAAAAGGAAAATGATGCTCCATAATGTGGCACGTTTGGTGATAGTATTACTTAAATATTTTGTCATTTGTACACTTGATAACAGTGTCTGAGAAAGAGTTCACCTTAATTAGTACCAATTCAACACGCAAAAACAACAATTAGAAAATGGAAGAAAACCAGTCGACCTTTGCAAAAAGGCTTCCTGTGTGCTAGAACCCAAGTCGCCATATTTTTCATAATTTTTTATCCTTGTGAGCTAGAAACAATTTGTTTAGTAAAGCTGCAGATGAAAAATGTATGTGGCAAGTGCAGCAAATCCCTAATCGTGTGGCCGTAGAATCGCATATTTCCAGTGGCCCTGAGTGTAGCTAACCACCTGGATGCTCAGACTTCCTCCCAGCAGTTTCCTGTGTTATTACGTGTTTTTTGTTCTTTATTCTCCTCTTCTCAGCCACTTTTTAGCCCTGAAGCACCAGGACCTTTATGTCTTTCCTTTTTCCACGTGTCTTTTTCATCCTACCTTGTGCCAATATCTTGCTCTGTGATCCATTGATATCATATTTGTAGACCAAGTACACCTGGCTTAACTAGGCCTTCAGTCATTTTCTCTTTTACCGGCCCACTTGTATTTTAGCTCTCCCTAGGAGTGTAAACCTGTCTTGCTCCACCGACTTTTGGTTCTGCAAAGACTGTGTCTTTACTGAAAGATTCGCTCTATCTGAGATATTCAAAGGGTAGAAATAGTATATAGTTGCTTTCTTTCTGTGGTTCATCTAACGAGTATTGTTTTTTTTCAGAAGCTGCCTATCTGGCTAATTTTCAGCTCCGTCTTACCATAAATCTTCTTGTCTGCACGACAGCTACAAATACAAACATTGATTCAGTCTGATTCATTCACTGAAAGCATTTATTGGTCTTTCAGCAAATTTAGCTCACACAATTAAAGTAAGTGCTCGGTGCAGAAGGCATAGTTTATGAGCCGGGGTGGCCAGTCACGCGCGTTCAATAAATGCAATGAAGATGCCCAGGCAGACAGGAATGCAGGCTATAAAGGTGTACACTGGGGACACCTCCCAGACCCAGGATTTAGCACCCTCTTGTTTGGTGATTTGTTTCTGGGGTGTTGTTTTGTCGTTTTGAAGTTTCTGGTGATTTCAAGTTGTCTGGCTTATGCTATGATGAAGGAACTTAAAAAGGCTGTTTGTCCTCGAGAGTTCTAAAACCTAGTCTATATGTAATATTTTACATCGAATCTCTTACACGCCCAACATATACACATTTGAATGATTGTGAGTGGTTCATTTCTATTTCATCTATAAGTAATAATTACTATCCTACAGTAATTAGCAGTAAAAGTAATAATAATGCAAGGGGCATCGAATTCTGTAGAGAGTCCCAATGTAACTGCAAATGGAAAAAGTGGTACATGCATGCATGACCCCACTTAAAACCTCTTGTAATTAAACACATTTTTATCAGAATATAACAATCAATCAATGCCTGTTTTGGTAAACTAGCAATGGTAAGGATAAATTAGCGCAATAAAGTAAAGAGACATTTCTACCTGCAAATGCTTCCAAATGAGATTCCTGAGTCTGTCAAGACGTACAGACAGAGTATGGAGAGGAGAAAAACAAAAGAAAAACAAGAATTTCACAGAACACACTATTACTGGTGTAAGTCACACATTTCCATATAAAGCTCTTGGGAGCCATCTTTTTTCCTTCCAATGAAAATTTTTAATTGTCTTTGGAAAATTGTAACACTGCTGTTTGAAACTGGATTATTGTTTGGGGTAGGTAACTACCCAGCTCAAGGAATAATCTCAGCCCTTGTCAGGGTGAACCCTCAAAGTCACTAAATTACCCTGAGCTCAACCGCGTTTTAGCTATGGCACAGAACAGACAGACTTAACTTAGGGCAATGTGTACGTTATTTATGCAGTACCAACGCAGTAATAAAGTCAAAATGCCTAAAAAAAGACTTAAAAACATAGTAACATTTAATAAACAAATGATACCAAAATGGCAAGAATTAAAAAGGGAAACCAGAGATATTCAGTTTTAAAGTTTTAAGTAGAAATAGCGCTATTCAGCACAAAGCGCCCCTGTTAATCAATGGTCGCGGTAGACCAGAACGTAGGCAGAATTTGAGGCTGACTGCAATGGAGCGCGGGTTGGATACACCAACTAGGTTTGTCCTGGTCAAACATTTTACCTTCTGACTTAGGGCTGAGTTAATATTTGGCGGATGATCCGTCCTCCGTCTGGGCAATTAAATAAATCAGTCCGTCTCCCTGTCGGAGGTGCCGCCTACCAAATTTTAAAATGTCCACTGGCCCAGTGGACATTTCAACCATTGACAGGAGCTGTGGTCTTGGCGGTTTCTTTCAATGCATTGTAAGTTTGACAGACCATATGTCGAACTTAAAATTATTTTTTTCATTTTCAAAAAGAAAATCCTTTTTAAAAATAAAAACAACAATGCTCCCCTTGCCATGGGAGTTCTTTCCCACGGGGAGGAGGTATTGAGCACTTTTCAGTGTCCCTTACCAACAGATTTTTCCTTGCAGTGAGGGTATTGAAAAACAGCTGTTCGTCCGCCCATCTAAATTAGGTGGCTGGACATGCTGCCAAACCTCCAACTGCCCTTACTCTGTCTGGGCATCTGAGGAGTTTGACCATGGTGGAGATCGAGTAATCTCCTCTGTCGACAAACTATGGTCTGCCCAAATTTAAATCAGGTGGCCAGACCAATATGTTGGTGGGGAGGAAACTCCGTCACAAATTGGGCCTTTAGTCATTAACGTCCCATCAGGCGCGCAACACCCATTGGGCTCACCGGGCTTCAACTCCCCCCGTCATGTGTGTCAGCCCGGCTGAGACAGCCTCGCGGGCTGGCGTCCGTCTAATTGCAGCCACACCAGAGTACTTCACAGGTCTTTAAAAGACCATTTACTCGTTAATGAGGCTTTTGTTGTGTTTTCACCCCTTCTTGCAGCCACTCTGACTATGGCTGGAAGACTTAGCCCCCCCCGAAATCTTTTTCAGCCCCCCCCCCGAAATTTGGCTCTAGTTGCCCGCCTGCGTCCCATTCCACCACAGAAGTACACATCTAAAGCCCCAGGACCTCAGGTCAGGCACTTAGAGACTCACAAAGTGTCAAGCACAGGCCAGCAGTAGGGTCCAGTCCAGGTCAGTTTGGCACTGGTCAAGTGGAAACTTCAGGAGAAGACATCATGCAACTTATTGCCACCCTTAAGCTGAACAGAAGGGCAGCCTTCTGACCCTTTGAGTCCACTTTTTATCCTGTACAAGTTTCCCTTGTATGCAGGATAAAAAAGTGGACTCAAAGGGAACCAATCCTTCAAGGCTCCTCTCAGGTCACAGACAGCAGGTCCAGTCCTCTTATGTTCCTCCACAGGTCCAGGCCCTTAAGTGGGTGCTGGTACCATTAACATCCTACATATCCCACTTGTTAATGCCATACACCCTACCCTATGGGCAAGGAGGCGTACATTGAACTGACATACTAATATTTAAAAGGGACGTTTTCACATGCGTATACTTTGACATGGTGCAGTGCATGTTTACCCTGCTAACGCCAGGATACACAGGGTAGGCCTGAGGCATGTTTGCACTGACACTGTAGTGGATGGCACAATAAGTGCTGCAGACCACTAATGGCATTTAACTTCCAGCCCCGGGGTGCACTTTCTACTCATGTACAACGAACTTATAGGCGATTTCAAAGTGCCAGTTAGGAATAAACCAATTCAACAGTGTTTATAGGGGGAGCACAGGCCCGTTACTACTAGCAGGGATAGAGTGCACTGAGTTCTAAAGCCCGCAAACGTCCGGGGTGACTGTGTGTGGTCAATTTCGGGTCAAACAATGCAGCAATTCCATGGGTCTGATCATGACGTAAAGTGTTTTAAATGGTTGTTACTATGGACATTTATCACAACTGTGTGTAAAATAAGATTGAAATACATCTCGCCAGGCGCAGTGCCAACAGTAAATCAATTAATATAGAGTAGCACGAGCACAGAAGAGTTTTAGGATATTGCCGCCTCCACGTCATTGACTTCATTCCAGTGCTTGAAGGTAAACAGTCTGAAGAACACTGTGGACGTTGTGCTAGCGGCGGGTTATTAGGAATTGTCAGTCTGCCATGAATGCACTTGTATCAATTAAGGGAAGCAAGCAGCCTTTCACCGACCCGGACCGGTTACTCACCATAACAACACGGCTGCTCCGCGTTAACATCCGTTCAGAGAGGATACCGGAAGTGACTGGCACCACGGCGGATAAATGGTCTGACAATGACATTATTCATATTTTACGTTTTCTCGTTGGATTTAGCAAATGGCAATTAATTATTTCGATGCTCGCGCGATGTAGCGCGCCAGCATTATGCTTATCTACATTGCGGGGTTTGTATCTTTATTAGAGATAGAAATTATTGAAGTGTTGCTGAGCATTCAGCTTTTGAAGATGGAACATGATTATTTATGCGGATTGTTTTTGCAAACAAGGTTGCTGCCACATCTGGCTTCCTAGCTCAAAAAAAATAGATGGTGAAATGATGCAGGTATGTCGAAGAACAGATACAATTTTCTGGGGTTAGGGTGACATCTAGAGGGTAAAAGAAGAAGGCAATGGCTCAAGCAAGAAAAACATTCTAACATTTGTTAAATTATCTTTGAAATCCCAGGTTTCGGATTAGGTGATTTGCATGGATATTTCGACCGACAGATGCAAAATGTAATTTTTGCACTTCTCGAGCAGTGCCACATTACACCTGACCAGTTCAATCAAAATAAATCAAACGTAATGCAGACTCGTAATTGTTACTGAACACTTGTATTGTGCATTCCCCCCCCAATATGTTATTATAAATTAAACTTTTATGCGGTGTTTAGTTTGACAAATAATATGAAGGGATCTTTGGGAACTTCAGTGCACTTTAAAACCGTACCAATCTGCATGAACGTTCATCACTATACTCATCATTAACCAGAGTTTGTCTAGCTATGCCATGCCTGCGGTGCCCCCATGCCATGGTCACTCAGTATCATTTGTAATGGGGTTGAATCACTTGGGTTCCGACAGTGAAGCCTCAGAAGTTTCTCCAGTTTGAAAGCTTTAGTAATGGGGCAATGAATCCGCCACAGGGCCCACCGCCCTTTGAATGCCACAAGGCCTCTCTAGGGAGGTTTCTGACATTTATTTTTAGGTCTTTTGATTTTTATAAAATACTATATGTAATATACTTACTTATAGTGGCTTCTAGCTGGTCTCTTCAATCATTGGTCTGCTATTGTGTCATTCACCTTTTTCTCCCGCCCACTACAGCAAACAGTATAGGGCCAGGGGTCAGTCGACTTCAGCCATTGGCTAACTTCACTGTGAGTGATGGCATTCTGCCCTTTCACAAGGAGCGCCTCCACTCAAAGTAGTTTCCATCAGTTCCCCGGACTACCAGTCCTCTCTACAATTACTGTTCACAGAACACGCATTCAAACACCAGTTACTGTCACTTTAAAAATACTCTCGCATGTTTGCACCCTGTTGAAATTGTGGGGAGATGCCACTCTGTCTGATTTAACCTGCTACCGATGTACCTTGTCCTGTATTATTTTAATATTATGATTATACTTTGTTTTCTGTCACTTTCCACATACGAACACGTTAAGCTGCTCGCATGGTATTTATATGTACGTCCCTGAAACCCCAAACGTGTGACGGGGCTAGCTGCGAGGTAGAGCTTTTAATTGCAGCTCACAAGCTCCACTTCAGAAATGTACTCTTATAATTGTAGAGAATCCTTGCATTCGGGTGGCATCATTTCTGAAGTTTCTGGAAATCCCGTCTCCCAATAACATGCACATTTATTTTCAGGACTTGTTTCTGCTCTGTAATATTTGGGTTTAAGGGCACTTGCTAAGGTATTGAAGTTTGAAGATGTAGCAGTTGTAGAATAGTAATTTTCCTCAGTCACAATGACTATATACCTATAACGGAACTAGGAGTTGTTTCATCCTTTGCATACTCTATAAAACAACTAGAATACATTCTACACTGAAGTAGGGGTGCAGTCCATTCATACAATAAAGTTGCTGGAGAGTCTCTGCGTTGATGTAGCTCAGCGGTAGAGCGTTTGCTTGCCTATTAAGAGGTCTTTGGTTTTAATCTGGTGTCAGCTTTTTTCTTTAATCATCTTCCCGCTTTATTTCTAATTATTTTCACACAAACCATGTTTTTTAACCAGGGATTTAGTAATGTGAAACGGGACATACTGGCTTCTCTGATTATTTTTCCCTTCAGCGGCGGATTTATCATTGTTTTGCATTGCCCCCTGCTCCAGTCAGTGCGATGTAGGTGACGCAAATTTAGACTCAGAATTACCAAGCCATGCAAGGCCACCCTGCGTGGCTTAGAATCTGTAGTAACACAAGGCAGCGCAAGTCGCTGACTTGCGTTACGGTACATGGTGGAGGCATTACAGGGGTTAAACATGGGTGTTCCCACGCATCCACCCATGCATTCTGATGCTTTCCAGATCTACCAACATTGATAGATCTGGGAACACCTTCCCACAGAGGTTCAACGAGCAGAAATATCTTTATTCATCCTCGTTGTTTCCTCTTTCTAAGTGTACTGCACACTTAGAAATAGTAAATTGACTCTAAGGATTGTTCTTGTGCAGGAAAGTGTCCCTTCCTGCACAAAAACAATCCTGCCTGTAACGCAGGCACCCTTGCACCATGATGCTAGGCAGTGTATAAATTGTAAAAAAAAATAAGTGCCAGAGCTCTAGTCAGAAGGCCTCTGCAGCTTACACCACCCATTGGTACTGACGTCATTGCCAATGACAGTACCTACACAACTACTAACCAACACACTGCTAAAAGTGTGGCAATTTAGCCCTTTCCAAGACCCCAAAGCTATCTAAAATAGCTTGGGCGGCAGGTTTAGTTGTTTTTAATGCATACTGAATTAATAAACAATTGCTGTTCTGCTCATCTCTAAATTTTACAAACAGTGCCCCCATGTGGCATCTGTCATAAGTGCTGGTGTCGAAAGTAAAGAGCACCAGAGACCACCGGCTCAAATTAATCACTGATGCAAGGGTGCCTGCATTGGTGCTAGGCTCTACTGAGTGCACCAGCGCAAAGAGAGAAAAGGAATGCTCTGTATCTTGATAGATATTGACGCATTCCTATCCTCTCCCGTTTATATAGTGTAGTGAAGGGATTTGGCGTGAAAAAATGATAAATCTGCCCCTCAGTGTTTTAACTTTCATTGCATGTGTGCTAAAATGAGATGAGAATGCCCAATGCATGTTTAATTTTTGTACTGTTTAAATAACGGAAACCAGTAACCTTTATTTACTGCCAAGGGACTTTTCTCTGTGAGTGCCACTCATGTTTGTTCCTTCATATGTCCGTCTCCCAACACTCAGTCATTCCCTGCATCCGACAAGGATACTGTTGTATCTGCCAGAGCTTTAATGTGGGTTTTAGCTCTGTGGTAGAGCATTAGACTGCAAAAGATTTATTTGAAGCGATGCTGAATACTGTAGTATTAAGTAATTAGCCAGGAACCAATAAACTAAAATAGAGAAAAACAAGCTTTTGCACATAGGCAAGAATAAGTAAGAAGGGTTAAATACAGACAAGAGAGCAGTAAAATAGAAGCAAAGCTCCCTCAGCTTCATCGTTATATAAACGTTTATCTCTTTCCACAGATATAAATAAAACTAATGCTGAATTGGCTTGGGAAAAAGATCTCATGGAATGCAGGTCGACCTCCTTTTGGGATAAATTGTGGTTAAAAATACATAAAACTTCCAGGGCTGCTAACACCTCTCAAACTCTGTATTTTATTTACCAGCACCTTCTATTCACCCCTGAAAAATGATCCTCCTTCTCCACAAACTCTACTTCTACCTGCTGGTCTTGCCCCTGCTCAAAAGCCGGCTTGAAACATATGCTCTTTGACTGTCCTCCCATATATCACTTTTGGAATTTGGTTTGGTCTCAGATTAACAGAATTTTTAACACAAAAGTTCCCTTCTCCCTTACTAATATTTTTCTAGGTTCTCGGTCTCCTGTTTGGCCCCAATCTCCATCCAACTTTAAGCTAGTAGATTTGTTACTGGCGATAGTTCTCCACTTAATAACCTCTAATTGGAAACAAGCAGTCAAAGTCACTTCAAGAGCATGGTGGAACGCCGTCTGTTTTCACCACAGACTTGATACTAATTACGTTACACCTATCTCTGTATCCATCAAAAGAGATCTTTTATGGCTCCCTATTTCCTCCTACTTAACCTCTATTGCCTCAAATAGGGATACACCAGTTATCACCTCTGATGAGGTTCGAAAACCTCCCTGACTCACTCGTTATCGTCTGTTCTTTTAAACATTTCTTATTGATTTTCCCTTTGATGTTTTTCCTTGTTCTTAATACAGCTTGTGGTTTTGCTTTTTAGGTTGCCTCTTATGCTTACAGATTTTAAGTCCATGCGATTATAATGGTGTTAGATGATAATACTGTATACATTTTTTCCATCCCTTGCTTCTTTCCCCTTTCCCCCCCACTCCACCCCCTGATATACTTTTGTATTTTACCTAATTATTCTCTGTTGTATCTGCTGTATTACATGATTGTTACTGTTAATTGCTAAATAAATTCAAACTTAAAAAAAAAATGGAAGCAAAGGAAGAAAAGGCTAAAGGGAGAAGCCACATTGTAGCCTAGGTGTGAATGCGGCTCTGTCCTTGTGAAAAATAAGTGTAGAGCTCCCAAAACTTTTCTTAGAAGATTGCCACCCTCATATTCAACTGCTATGGTTGCTGAATATAAAGGCTGTATAGATTTGATTTCACCTGGTGTTTCTTTCCTCCACCATCTTATACCGCTTGTCTTTTTACAGCACTTTGGCAGGTTTTTTAATACCTTTTTAGGTCTGCTGTTAGCCAAGCCTTATGATATGATATACTTACTCATAGTGGCTTTCAGCCAGCCATCTACATCCAATGGTATGTTGTTGTGTCATTCATCTTTTTTTCTTCTGACGTTAGCTTGCAACATGGGGCAAGTGGTCAGTCCAATTTAGCCATTGGCCCATTTCCTGTGAGTTGTGGCATTCTGCTCTTTCACAAAGAGTGCAGTCACACACACAGTAATATCCTTCAATGGCCAGGACTAGTGTGTGAATGTGTGCATTTTGAGACCCAAAATATTTTTGCTTCTTTTGTTTTTAATACTGGCTAGGGCCCAGCAGCTACCACAACAACGTTTTATAAACACTGGCAAGGCATTGACTGAGACAAAAGGCACTCAGCCAACACCAAACCGAGTGGCTTTGCCAATGCTTGATATTGTCTGGGTCCGGAATCTGAGGGATGGTGGTCCATGTTTGCAATGCCTGGTAAGGGGACCCGGTCTAAAAAATAGAAAAACCCCATGTTGAGTGGGTCACCATGACATGCCAGCCTGCCAGGCATGCATTGTTTGGGTAAGCGTCTCCTTCAGTAAAATATTTCCAGCTAACTCAGTGAGGAATTTCTGGTAAATGGGGTGGCCTCCACTGAAATGGCAGGCCACAAGCCAGCCCATTAAATTGCAAATAAGAAACTATATACCAAATAAGGTAGAATATATATATGTTTATTTGTAGCGGTATGTGTAGGTCCCGTAAAATGTACTTGTGATGTTACTTAGGTGCTATAAACTTGTTAGTAACAAACTCTAGCTCAGGCTCATTTGACAGTATATTTCAGTTCCACTTAATTCGCATTCTCGTTTGATTCTTTACTTTTTTCTGAGGGTAACAAACGGATAAACATTCTTCAGCAAGGCTACTTAAACATTACTTCGAAGTTCATCGTCCGATCCAGGCATCCATTTTGCAGGATAATTACATTTTTTAAGGGGGACTGTACAAACAATGCTTTGTTTGATGCGGATCACATGTAGATTTGAATGAATACAGAAATTAATGATTAGCAGGCATGCCAGTGTGAGATTCTGTATCATTTACGATGATAGACAATTTGATTTCACACCCAGATTTCCAATAGAGGTCTGGCAGTAATCTTCAAATTTTGCAAGCCAGGTTGCTGCTGTCTTTACAGTGCTAATCAAGATTTGCACTGGAAAGTAAATTTCAATTCAAGACTTACCACTGGTTACCTTCACTTTTTGAGAAAGTGCAGTGGCAAAAAACCTTGATATATGTGGCCGTTGGGACTTATGGGACAAGTGGATTGCCTAAATCTCCTGCTAAGGTTCCAACAAGATCATGAAGTATTCAAAAGCCAATCAGGATGCCAGAACCATTCAGGATGCACTGGGATTCCAGGAGGAAATGTAAGCTTAGATGAAATATCTTGTGGATTTCTGTTTCTTCAGTGGTTTTATGTTACGCTACAGAAGGATGGTGTTAGACATGTTATCCTTTGTGTGTCCTTTCCCCAAATCTTTTGCCTTCATCCCTCCTTGTTGGACCTGGCATCTTTTGGCATGGTTTCCCATGTCTTTTGGCTTCTGACCCCCTGTTTTTGACTGTGTGCTGAACCTCGTTTATGCTGATTTTAGGACTCTGGGCACTTTACCAGTGCTATTCAGTGCTAAGGTGCATGTCCTCTGTGTCTAAAGTGTAATGGAATTTGGTTTCTCCATGATGGGCATATTTGGTTTACTGATAGGTTCACAGTAGAGTGCATTACGTGTGCCCAGGGCCTGCAAATCAAATGTTACTAGTGGGCCTGCAGCACTGATTGTGCCAGCCACATGAGTTGCCCTTCAAACCTGTCTCAGACCAGCCACTGCAGAGCCTGAGTGTGCAATTTTAAACTGCCATGTCGACCTGGCAAATTCACATACTTGCCAGGCCTAAACCCTCCCTTTTATTACATGTAAGGCACCCCTAAGGTAGTCCCCAGGTAGCCCCAAGGGCAGGGTGCAATGTAGTTAAAAGGTAGAACATGTACCTTTGAGTTTTACATGTCCTGATAGTGAAAAACTGCTAAAATCGTTTTTGTTCTACGGCGAGTTCTATCTCTCCCGTAGGTTAGCATTGGAATTGCCTTATAACATTGTACAAGTGTATCATCCAATTGGGAGCAGATAGAAAATTGGAGATTAGTATGTTTGGGTCAGGGTGACAGCTGGGCTTTGTGTATTCCCTCTAGACAGTCATACAAAGGGAGCTGAGGTGTGCACTACGTATCCTGATGGCACATCCCCAGGCTGATGGGTCTTCCTGAAAAGGTTGGAGGATGAAGTTGACACTTGCACCTGAATAGGGCTGTGCCTGTCCTCACACAAAGAGCTGCATACCTCCCGGTAGTGTGTCTGGAGCCAGGGCCAAGATGGGAAGGATATTGTGCACTACAAGGACATTTCCTTCAAGTCTCTGTACTTCAAAGGCTAAAATGGGTATAAGAACTAGACCTCTAGCACCATATACTCAGAACGTTTCTGGACTGAGGACATTCTGCCAGGAAGAAGAGCTATTGTGCTGGCAGGAGGGACTGCCACTTTGCTGCTTGTTTTGTTGCATTGGCCTGCTGTTCCTTGCCTGGAAGTAAGAGGACGTAACTTTACTCTCTACATTCTGCATCTAAATGCTCTCCAAAGGCTTGTTTGGGCTTGCCTCCTGTTGCTGACGTCTCAGGGACAACAAAGACTTCACCTGCATCTTGGTACCGGCACCTGGGCTCCTCTGCTGTGAGTCCTGCTCTGCCAAATGGTGCCAAATCCAGACCTGGGCCATTGGAAGTGAGTATTGGTGCTGCATTCAAGAAATTGACTCATTTCATAACCAGCACATCCATGCGAAATAAACGCATTTCCAATGCCTGCACCGAAGCCGAGCACCCAACGCATCAAGCTTGACTTACAACGCAGCCTCAACTTTGCTGCAGCACCTCTTTTGGTCATGTTTTACTTTGGTAAATATTGGCTATTTTCCTAAGCTGACGTGGAGTACTTTTGTGATGTTTTCACTGTGTTACTCTGTGTGTGTGTGTATGTGTGTGTGTGTGTGTGTGTGCGTGCTCACAAATACTTTACACACTGCCTCTTTAGTTTAGCCTGACTGCTCAGTGCCAAGCTACCCGAGTGTGAGCACAGGTAAACTTTTAGTATGTACTACACTTACCGTGACTAGAGTGGTGGTCCCTACTTGGACAGGGTGCATATCTCTGCCAACTAGAGACCCCCTTTCTAACACTCCTGTTTTCTAAATTTCTTTTATTGTTGGCTTTAGAACTTTGTGAAGTGTACCACTGCTATTCAGTGCTAAAGTGCTTGTTTTCTCTCTGTACAAAATGGTACAATTGGCTTACACCTAATGTGTATCTTTAATTTACTTATGAGTATATGATATTACATGTACCCAGGTCTGAAAATTAAATACAGCACTCATTTTACTACCCACTTACGTTGCTCTTTAAAACATCTCAGGCCTGCCATTGCAGCCTGTAGTGCAGTTTTAACATGGCCAATTCGACCTGGTAAAATATACCCTCTGCCAGTGCTAAACCTTCCTTTTTAACACATATAGGTCACCTCAGAAGTAGACCATAAAGGCCCTTAGGGCAGAGTGCATAAAGCAGAACATGTGTTTTTAAGTTTTACATGTACTGCCAGTGAAAAACCCCTAAATATGTTTCTGTATTACTGTAAGGCCCATCCCTCCCATTGGATAACATTGGGTAACCATACAAAATTTAATAAGGGCTAACTTTTGATTGGGAGCAGATATGAAAGACATGTTTAGACTCAAATTAATTGCAATTTAAAATTCCCTTTAATGGTAAAGTCAGTTTGTAAGTCACAGTTCTGAAAATGCCACTTTTAGAAAGTTGGTATTTTCTTGCCCTAACCATTTGGTGCCTGCTGCAGTGTCCTCGGTCACATGACTCTGAATGGTTATGCTGAGACAAATGAAACTGGCTGTAGACAGGATGAGCCATCCTGCCAGGATGGTTAGGGATGGTGCTGCTCCCGGACTGACTTACACTTCAAAGGACTTCCCTCCGGCACTCACAAAGGTATACATCTTCCATTTGTCACACAAGATATCTTGGAGCCTTGGCAGGTGAAGGGAGGAACGTTCCACAATTGGATATGTGGGTAGCATGGGGACCCCCCCCCACACTTCAATGGCTGGCACCAAGTATAAATATTAGATCCACAGAACACCCCTTCAGTATACTCCTGGATCTGTGAACACTACAGAAGGACTGCCTTGTTCCCCAGATGATGACCCTGATACTTGAGCCCTGCCTTGTTTCCCAGAGGTCTGCCCTGCTGCTACCAGAGAACGACTCTGCTGCTTCAGGCTTGCCCTGCTCTCTGAGAAGGAAGATTGAACCTAAGTGACTCCAAGGATCTGCTACCTGGCCTGAGCTATAGGGACACAACAAGCTCCAGAGGCCTCCCTGCAACATCCCCAGCTGTCCTGCTGCAACTGGACCTACCTGGAAATGCAACCGAACCTGCCTTAGCCCTGTTGTCCTCTGCTAGACCGAGTCCCTGATTCCCAAAGAGATGCCTCCTCAGGCCATGGACTCTTGACTGGCATCAGAGTGCACTCCTCTTAGAAGAAAGGAGAAACCCTGAAGTTTTGGGCTCTTCACATCAGCGAACTGGACCGTTCACGTCGATACTCTGCTACCTGTGACAACTGCCAAAGTAAAGCTCCAATTAACTTAATTCTTTGCACCACAGCGACCACCAGTAGCAACTAGCAACAAGAGAGCTGTGCTTCATATTACAGCAACAACAGCTCGTGGTGACCACCCACGCGCAGGTCCAACAATGACGTCTGCGACGCCCTACCAAATAATTGAGCTACAGTGATGACCACCCGCGACATCAGGCCTCCTCTTCGCTCTACAGCAATGACCATCCGCAGCACTCTCCTGGGTCCTCTTGGTCACCTCCATCGCAAAATGGACTTTGAGAAGATAACGTTTTCAGCAGGACTAAACTGGTCCATGTATCTGGCCCATACCCCATCGAGGTCAATATGACTGCCCCCCGGTTTAGAACGACTAGGTAACCAGGAGTGGCGATTTGTGCTTTTAGGTGCTATAGCACTTTCAAATCTTAAAATTGCAAAACTGTGGTTCTACTCATTGGATTTTTCTCATTATGGTACCATTTTCTTTATAAAAAAAGTTCCTTATTTTTTTACATTGGTGTGGGGTTTTTCTTGTGTTATTTTTTCACTTTATCACTGTTTGTGTGCTGCATAAATACTTTACTCAGGGCCTCTAAGTTAAGCCTGGCTGCTTTTGTGCCAATCTACCAGAGGGTTAAGCACAAGTTAATTTAGTGACTTTTGTGGTTGTTGTTAGAGAAGGGTTTACACCACCCTCAATTAATAACCCAGTTTCTTACAGATGGCATGTGGTCAGTTTGGTGCCTAATTTACCTATTTTATTGGTGTTAAAGTTGGAAAGAAACAAACATGTATACACTTATGCCTCCATCAGTAGTACATTTTCATCTTTTTAGAATGTCAGAATTATTTCTAGAAATGTGACTGGTAATCTGCCACATTTGCAATTTCTCATCCTGGAATACACATGTGCGAAACGATTCATGTGAATAGAAATATACAAAGTATACCTATCTTCATGTGGGGCTGTGATGAAAAAGCGCAATTGGACTTGAAAACATTCTTTCCACAGAGAAAATATTTTTTTTTTCATTCTCGTTCAGCTAATTCGCCTACACTCCACCACTCCCAGAAAACACAAAAGAATTTACTCCTGCCCTTGACCGGAGTAAATTTACAATTTTATTAGACATAGGAAACTAGAGGCACGTTGTTGGTGAATACACAACATCCACATGTGGTGTGTTAGCCACGTTTTACCAGAGACCCCATCCCGGAATGGCCACAAACCTGACAAGGGTAGGCCATCTGCATTGGAAATTCTGTCGTGCTGGTGAAATTTCCAGTAGTGAGGGCTAAATCCCATTAGTTGTGATTCTTGGAATCAGGAATAGGATTTTGTCTTTCTGAATGCTTTGACTTATGTTTTGAAACTGAAAGTATATGTGCAAATAGTGTTGTGAATTGTGGCGTAGTAAATTAATGAGTGGAGACCAAAACAGCAAGTGCCTTTCACGTTCTTAATCAGCCTAAAATCAGCGTACAGAGTGTAAGAGGAGGACTCAACCCCCTTCTACCATTGTCTGGTCTCCTGAGTATGTTCCGTCACCTGCAGCACGTCTGTCCTGCAGGCATTCAAGCGAGCAAGTGACATCAAACCACACAACCTGTGTAGATGGTCCACGACACTCCAGTCAATCCACAACCCTCTGACATCAAGTGCTGGGAAGCAGAGAAGGAAGTGGTCTTCCTCTGACAGGGTGCGTCTACTCGTCTCTCACCCACCAGACTTCAGTCTCTTATCCATTCCTGTACTTTTCGTTGCGGGAAGCACAGTCCGACATTTGTAATGGGAGGTGCAAAAACTACAACTCCCAGAATGCAAAGGTTGAAACTAGAACCCGCTCAACTACTCAAACAAGGCATAGAACCATGAGCATACCACATGCTTCTTCAACCCATGTGGTGCAGGGCCCCCCTCTTCAGGATATGACCCCTACAATCTGAAGCCCATGAAAATATCTAAATTACAGGCGTTTCATGGCCCCTGACTACATTCTGCAGGGGGCGTCAGAATATAAAACATTCTACTGCATAAAACACAAAATGAATTGCATTGCTGATTATTGTTTTAATGCATAATCGGAACTGCAGACTCAACCCTCACAAAATATGTGAGCAGAGTTTACTGCTGGATTTATGCCTGAACAAAGCAGTTTTGAAATTAACTAGATGCTTTTGTAAATTTTGTAAACATAGCTTGCAAGTGGCTGTATATTATCCACAACACCTTCGACAAATTTCAGCATTTTAGCCCACAATACTCTGCATGCTTGGGTTTTGACCCATAATGACCATGTTAAAAGCAAAACTACAAGCCCCCAATGGGACATGCTGTTAACTGAAAAGCCAGGAATGGTTGTTGGCATCACGTCATAGCGGCACTGAGCAGCCTTGTAAATTGCAAAACAAAATGCATTTCCTGACCTTCTGCCTGTGTTTTTTTCCCCTAGTAAGCAATCAATGGTTCACCAGCTAAGCAGGTGGGAGGGCAGAAATAGCCTGTCAAATGCAGATGAAAGCCTCTCACTGCTAATGAGCAAACACTAAAACTCCTTTGGAAAACCAAACCGGCATCTAAAAGCCATTATTTACCCACAACAATGCAAGCAGCAGCAGGTTGACGTGTCTGAGCAGCAGACCTTGACTCCCCTTTTGTGCTGTATTCTGCATTTCCAACCATGTTTATGTCTAGATGACGCTCAATTGCAGGAATCCAGGATTTTCACAGAAATCGCACATTCGGACCACGTTTTCCAGCGGTTTTATTTATTTCGAGATGTGCCTCAAATTAGGATTTAGCTGCTTGATGTAGCAGGCACCACTCACACTCACTTGATTTATTTGTGATCGGTTGATTTATTTTGGGAAAGCAGGACAAGGTGAATACTCATAATTTTTCTAGATAACAGAAGAATTGTAACGTATACTTTAACATACACTTAGAATGGGACATGGGTCTGGCCCTTGTTCCGGATTCAGTGCCTTGCTTGTCTATTTCACCTCCTTGTTGCAGAGTAGGTGGCTTTCCTCCTTGTTTTTCCGTGTGCCCTGCCTGTTTCAGAAGGAGCCAGGTGTGCTGCTTGGAAAAGAAGAAAGTTACCCATTTGAGAAGTCATCATTCAAGCTGCTTACACGATTCCTGGCTCAAGGGGACAGCTTCTCCTTTGCAAATCAGTTACACCCCACCTTGGAGGCTGGTAATTGAGCAATCGTCTGCAACTGCAGTGCTGGTCACAAACTATTGATACATCTTTTTCCAAATTGCAAATAGGAGAGAGATGCATCTTTCACAACCTTCCTCTTTTTGAATCGGAAAGTGTTACAAATGCCCTTTTAAGAGTCAGAAATACGTTTCTGAATCCTAAAAGGGTTGTTGTACATTGTCACACGCATTGGTAAATGAATTATGTTTAACCTATGTGATTAATGATAAGCTGTTTTTTGTTGTAAGTTGTAGCTCCCTGAGTAGTACAATATAAGTTACAGAAAGTCTGTTAAAGTGTTCTGACTTGTTTATGCACAAAAAGGCAATATATTGTGCTGTTACTAGTGGTATAGTGCGAGTTAGCAATAGCAATATTTTGAAAAATGAAAGAGGGAAATAATAGAACTAATTGATATAACTGCAATATTATGTGTTTAGAGGAGTTATAACAACTTTGTCCCCGGTGCCACTGCACCTGCTGCACCATTGAAATCATGACCCTTTTGCCTGTAAGGTAACTGCAATTGTGACTGCCTGTTTAGTTGTACATTTTAGCAATAATCTGGGTTTAGTGGGGTCCCTAGAGCTTTTGGCCCTGGTGGCACTCCACCTGCTGCACCATTCAAATCAAGTCCCTTTTAACTGCAAGGTAACTGGAATTGTGACTGCCTGTTTAGTAGTCAAATATAGCAATCTTATGTATTTAGAGGAGTTCTGACAACTTTTAGACCCGGTGCTACTGCACCTGCTGTTCCATTTAAATATTGACCCTGTTGTCTGCAAGGTAACTCCACTTGAGGCTGCCTGCTCTTAGCAAAATATAGCATAGCTCTTGTATATTAACTTTTAACAGTGCAATGTTTATTACAACATTTAGAATTTGATTGTGATGACAAAATTGATTACGTTGAAAAAATCAATCCGATGATGAATTCAAAGTGCAAAGAAAGATACTGAGGCATGAATAGGAAATGCCACGAACGTTCTAAGGCTAAGCATCTGCTATACACAACTAAGCATGAAAATCAAGCATTCCAGCATACTGCCAGAAGCTGTCTGTCTCTGTGGGAAGAGATCTTATCTTGACAATGAATGGGGCTTACACACTATGAACAGCTTTAGTAGAAGTATTGTAAATGCGTGCAGCCAGGGGAAGTTAACAAAAAAAAGTTCCACACAAAATTTAATAAACACTGTAATTTGAAAATGGAAACTGATAAGAGCCCCCTTTAAAGATTTATTAAATACAAGAGATTTCACAAGCATAGCGCAAGCACTGTGCAGGTGAAAAATAAAAAGGCCCTTTATGGTTAAAACTGTGATTTGTTTTCAACGCAAGGATTTGCAACATCAAAACGAGTTGGTGCATTTTGCCCTACTTTTCCCTCTTGTGTTTTTCTTTTTCTTTTGACTTTTAGCACTCAAATGGCATGCATCTGTTGCCCAGCTGTGGCTCCCTCCAGGTGTTTGCTTTTCCCTTTCTCTTCCTCTCTTGCACACTTTGATGCCTCTGGAAGCTACCCTCACTACTCTCTCTCTTTCTCCCTCTTATACCCGTTATGTTACTACTTCACATGTTGCCTCTCTCCTCTGCCCACATCCCAGTTCTATGACTCCTCCTCACTCTAGTTTCTTCCTCTTCCCACCTCCTGCTCATGTCTCTCCACCACCTCCTGGCTCTTCGATTGTCCATACCTTTTTTTGTAAACAAGCTATATCTTTCAGGTCAATCCCGCCAGACTTCACAAGCTATCTGGTTGCAAAAGACCTGTTATGGGCTTACCGAGAACATACAGAACCCTGCAGCCCGCCCATTGCTTGCAATTGGTTGGCTTTATTGTAATTATTTGCTTGAATTTTTTTCAATTGCTTTCCCTGTTCCAACTTGTTGATCTTATGTTTGTCACTCCCCTGGAGCTTGGCCTCTTTTTCATCCCTCTGATTGGCAAATGTTTACCTTTCCACTGCTCACTTTTAGGAAACCATTTTTCATTTTGATTCAGCACTCCATATGAGTGGGTGTGTTTTCCAGATCTCTCCTTCTCTGCCTGTGTCATCTACCCCCAAATGCTGCCCCCTGTATTCCATGTTCCTCTTTCAAATATTTCTCCTCTCCTCCCCCCTGGAATCTGTGTTGTTCTCTCCTCATGTTGCTCTAATTTTTGTGTAATTTTTGCTCTCTCATGTACTTCTCCCCTCCCCGTGCTCTTGTCTACCATGATAACTTTAGTATTAGAACAATGGTCCTTAAAAAGAGCAGTATGGTCATAAGGATAAATATAGACTCCAATCAGTGCTATATTAAGAGTGTCCAGCCGGACAGTCAATTTAATCATTAAAACATTTCAAAACCAAAAGTATAAATACATCAATACAGTGGGACACAATCCTGCATCCTACATAAACATATGACAACAACACTTTAGGACAGGAACATATCAGGCAAGAAAGGGTAGCTTGTGGAATATTTAACACAATTTCTAACAAGCTTGAGGAAACAGTAAATACACTTTTTTATCAGATTCGATTAATGTGCAAACTGTTTACATTAGTCAACGACGTGTCGATCCTATTTAAAAAATAGTAGGATCATCATCATCAGGACAGTAGGGGTACAAGCCTGAATAATTAGAGATTGCCTGTGGGAAATGAGGCGAAGGGTAGGAGATTTAGGGAGCGTCTAATACATACTGTAAAACATTGTGCTGTCCAGGGGGTCATGAACCAGCCCTGGTGTAAAGCAATCACACCACACCGTGCTCGTGATTGAATGACTGGTATAAAAATCACAAGAAGACTCACAGCAAGGCAATAACTGTGAACGGGGATGGCTGGTGTGAGTGAACGTGAACGTCAGGGCTACATTAGATTAAGATGTGAAAGGAACCAAGCGCGGAACCAAGGCCGCTCGCAATCATTCATTATAGGATAGTGACAAGCGAAATAATCTGAGCGGAACAGGCGTGAGCAAGGTGAACAGGGCCTACAATTGTATATAGACTGAGTGCCCGCATCGCATATGAGGTGACGCTCGCTCGTTAAAGGTGAAGCTCGCCCGCAAGGGAAAATAGACTAACCTCAATTAGGCTTGCGGAAGGTTAAGCCGCATACGCATTTGTTGGCAGTAGCTGAATTATTAGGAATATCTGTGAAAGTTCAAAAACTGAGCGTGAGATAACGGAATTACTGGATAACATCTGGTCAACAAGGAGATAACTCCACGGGAATTCTCACCTGAGGATGAATAACCTGGCGTTTAAACTGTGAAAATAACAGGTTCCAAAGCAGCAAGTGGCGATGCACTACAGGGAAAAGGAGGGGAGGGATGAGTGAGGAATCATACAGACGGACTAGCAAGGATTCGTGTGACTACGCAAGGCAGCGCGCTTACCGTTATGTTGTTTGATACAAGGCTCAATGGCAGGGATAACCATCGGCCCATGGAACACTCCTATTTATGTGTTGAGTGACAGGTGACTCAGCAAAAACCCGGGGGTGGCCATATTGGATGAGGGTTTTAAGGAGTATGGAAAACAGATTTAATGTGGTGGAGGAACTACTAGAGAGCCAATTGATGGCAGTGAGCAAAAATAGAGGATAAAAGGGAATTAATGCATATAGAGCAAATTACATTTTTAAGACAACAGGAAAAATTACCAAGCAACTTGAATAACAGGGAGTACTTGGTAAAATAAGGTAAAAATGTTCAGGAACCATGTTAATTGCAAGCCACAGTACATTTAGTGGTAACACCATACAGATGACAAACTTGAAGCAGAGAGAGTGAAGGTGGAGCTTGGTGCTTGCTGTAAGGAGTGTTCTAGAGCAAGGTGGTCCAGTCTTCATTCCTGTTTAGTCCATTCCTGATGCTGTTCATGCGGATAATAAGTTTGAGTTCCTCTTTATTCAGGAGTTGTGCAATGTCTCCACCTCTTGGGGGTTGTTTTACAACGTTCATGACTGTCCACTTAATGTCATCTTCATTGTGTCCTGCCTCTGTAAAATGATCCACTAAAGGTTCATTGGGAGATTTGCAGCGCACCCTGCTACTGTGTTTTCCAATCAGTTTCTTCACTTTTTGTGTTGCTTGACCAATGTAAATAAGCAAGCAGGGACATTGAATCAAATAAATGACATTGCAAGTATTACAGTTGGAAAATGATTTTGATTTGATTGACACATTATTAAAAGTAAAATCCTTGCCTTCTAGAGTAAAATCACAAACATTACAGTTGCCGCATTTGGCGTGCCCAATTAGAGGTTCAAGACCCCAGTGTGTATCAAGAGTAGTGGAGGGTATGGAGTTGGGTAGAACAGCCCGTACCAGGTGGTCTTTAAGAATGCAGCTTTTGCGGAAAGCAAATAGAGGGCGCTCAATGTTCAAATTGCCTGCGTTCACAGTGGGCCAGTGTTTGATGATAAATTTACGGATGAGGTTGGAGATAGGGGAGAATGTGGTCACACAAACTATACGATTGTTATCAGACTTGAGTTTGGGGGAAAGCAAGATTTCTCTTGGGCAATACCAAGTTAGCTTCTGTGCAGTTAGTACCAAGCGTTTGGGGTAGCCACGTGCTTTCAACTTGGTAGATAAGATTGATGCTTCACGAAAATAGTCCTCTTTGGTGAAGCAATTCCGTCTTATCCTCAAAAATTGGGAGTAAGGTAAGGAGTCACGTAGTGCTCGTGGATGATTACTTTCGTAACGAAGCAAGGTGTTCCGCTCAGTAGTTTTTCTGTATAGTCTGGTTAGTAGTTCGCCATTGGAGTGGAATATGGTGAGATTGAGGAAAGGAATCAAAGATTTGTCATGAGTGAGGGTGAAATTGAGACCTAGACAATTATTATTCAGCCTGTGTAGAAATTGGTCGAGGGTCTCGACGTTATTGTGCCAAATCATGAAAATGTCATCGATATATCGACGCCATAATGTGACGCCGGTAAAGAAAGCGTTAGTGGGAGATAAGATGGTAGTTGTTTCAAGGTGGTCCATGAAAAGTATAGCTAAGTTGGGGGTGAAAACGGCCCCCATTGATGTACCTTTGATTTGTTGGTAATATTCCTTCTCAAAGGAGAAGAAATTTCTGGAAAGGCAAAGTTCCAGTAGTTGCAGAATGAACACAGTAGGGACAGTGTGGGGGTGGGGCCTGAAGTCAAGTACTCTCTGGATCACCCTCATCGCCAGAACTTGCGGGATGTTAGTGTACAAGGATTCTATATCCATTGTACAGAGTATATCACTGGTGGGGTCAAAAGGGTGGTGTTCGACTAAGTTAATCATCGCCATACTGTGCCTTACATAACATGCAGTCCCAGGTACAAAGTCTTTTATAAAGTAGTCAACGTATTGACCCAAAGGTTCAAGTATAGAACCGCACCCCAAAACTATCGGACGTTCAGGGGGGCTCGTGAGGTTTTTATGTACTTTTGGAAGTGTGTAGATCACTGGCATGCGCTGTGATTTCACATTTAAAAAAAAAAATTCTTTTGACTTAGAAAACCTTTCGATTTTGCGTCTGTGGTAATCTGTAAAATCAGGTTTTGCAGTTCCCTTGTCGGATTATTGGGCAATCTGCAATAGCGGTCAATATTAGAGAGCTGACGCAGGAATTCAGACTTGTATGTTTCCTTCTCTTGCACGACAATCCCACCGGCTTTAGCGGCAGATTTGATAATTAAAGATTCGTTTACCATTCGTTTACCATGAGGCTCATGTTCTTCTCTCTATGTGGTTAACCCTGTGTTGCTCTCTTTCCCCTGCAATGTTTTTCCTCTTCTCACTCACCCCTTGCTTCCCCATTTGCTCCTTCATTTTGGCACCCAAAAAATCTTCATTTCTTTTATTTACCTAGCCAACTATCACCCACCACCTTGGATCTGTAAATGAAACATTAAAGTAAATGGTGCCCAAGTCATTTCATCGTTGCACGTATGCATTCTGGTGTATGCATGCAGATATGTTATCATGCATGTGCGTGCCTGTGGATTCAATAATTACACACAGTGGTTGAATAATTGCACTTTAAAAATAAATGGTGATGTTGCATGACATCGGGGACAAAGCCCAACGCAATGCCAATAGGATCCGAAGGTGAGACCAATTGTCTTTGTCAGTGCTCGTTTTTTTCTATCTGGTCTCTGTTCTAAAGTTCATATAGCTAGTTTTAGTGATCATAGATAGCCCAGTATCACTTGGTCACATTTAGGTCCAAGTAGGTACACCACAATTATACATGCTCACTTTTTAAACTTGCCACCTTTTCTTTATTGGTGACATTTGACTCACATTTGCTTGCATACCTGTGTAGGATAATATTCTCTGAAATTGATTTGCTTACATTTACATTTCTTCATAGGCATATTATCAAGTGCCTTGAACAATCTGTAGAAGTTCTAAGTTCACTGCGCAAAATGTTGTTGTTTGTCATTGTCCACTTTTCGACAGAGCTATCATGAAAGAATCAACCATAGAGGCCTGACTGGTGCTTCGGTGCGATTACATGAGTGAAGTTTTTTATATACACAAAATAACTCCTTTGTTAAGAGAGAGGATCCTTTTGCTGATGCTGTTGTAGTTGCCCCATGCTGGAATTCAACGCCAGCTGATTTCTGTTTACCTTCTGTGAGGCGGGTTGCCTAGCTCTCCACCGTGGCGAGCACCCTGATTACACTTATCGGGGGAGTTAGATCACCCTACAGAGATTCTAGCAGATTCACTCACCCTAGACACACTAGGATAGGTAGCGCTTGGTTGGAGCACAGAATATAATAGTACTCATATGTGAGCATATAGCCTATGTAACAGCACAATCGTTAAATTGTTCATTTCCGTTGCCATTCTTGTGATGCTGAATACTTTACTATGTATTCTTCTATTAATAATTTCAGCACTTGTATTTTATACAAAAAATCATAAATCTTCAATAAATATTGAAATGCCATGTTGTGTATTTCTTGTGGACCTCTTTGGGTATGCATGAGTTACCAAATGAAAGGGTTCTAGATCTGTTTCCATGATTTCCTTGGGGAGTCAGGGTTGTCATGTTCGGAGGCTGCACATTCCACCTGTTAACTTGCCTGGTTAGGGGTACAAATGGTGCACTGTCAGCTAGCAGGTCTAAGGTCAATGTATCCTGATAGTGTGAGTAGAATCGATCTTGCATAGTTTTGACGTTTATGTTGTACAGCAAATGCACAGTTTTACTGGGAAAGTATGAATCATACCACACATGCTTATTACCATGCATAATTGAACAAAGAAAAAAGCCCTCCATTAAAAATAACAAGAGCTCCAACTGTGCTGTGAGCAGTAGTTGTTTAGCAGCTTCTGAACCATGGGTCTGGCATCCTGCCTCAAGTCGAGGAGAAGCATCTGTTTATTTTCTTCCTTTTGTGGGTGCTGGAGTCTAGTCTTACCTCATGCTAACACGAGGTTTCAAGACAAATTTATCCACCCACTTGTATCATACCCAAAGCATTTGTTTGGTGTTAGTGCTCATATAGACAAGCCTTTCTTTGTCCGACCATGCATTGTCTGGCCACAGGTAAGTCAGGAATGATCATAGCCACCACACTTCTCCACTTAGTAGTCTCTTTCCTTCTTGCACTACAACACTCCTGTCCTCCTGTAATTTGTATATGCCTCTCTGCAATGCTCTATTCTCAAGCCACATACTTCCCCAGCCCCACCTTCTACGCTCAATCACTAGGATGTTAACCACCCTTGCCATCTCCCTACCACTATTTCTGCTATCACATGAACACTCGCAAATGAGCACTTGTTGGTTAAACCCATTATTGAAGTTCATGACTTCATATTTAATCACAGTCTGGACATAATTTTTTTTAAAGAGGACTGGTTTAAAGACTACTCAGCTCCAAATATATCTCATGCTGCTTCGTCAGGGTACAAATTCACACTCCACATCATTCCTCCAACCCTAGAAACAGCTTGGCCTTGATTTTGTACTAATTTCTAACTATATCTACTTTTGTTATTCGCACTATCGATGATGAGGAATATCTTCTTCTCATTATATCTATCAGCCTTAAATGTACCACCAAAGCAGTGCTGATTATTGGACTCCCAGGCATTTTACATCGCTTTCTTACATCTGTTCTTGATTTATTAGTATCTATTTGTTTGCAAACTGATAATTCAATAATTTTGGTAGACTTAAACTTTCAGAGTAACTCCCAGCATATGACGTTCAAAAACCTATGTAATCTTCCTCAGTTGTACTCAGTTGGTGATAGGACCTATCCATCATGCTGGCCACATATTTAACCTTATTTATGTAAATTACAGTCTGGCACAGTCCAATCTCACACTTGAAGTAACCTGCTCCAACCATAAATTCATACAGTTTAGAATCTCTCTGCCCTACCTAAACTCCCTACCTAAGGTGCTCTTGTGCTGAGCAGGGAATTAAGTGTCTTTCCACGGTACGTGATTCCTTCTTTCCTACTCTGAACACAGATTAATACCAGTGGTGATACTTTCAGTCATTGGCTTACAAACACGCTAGATGCCACCTTTCCCTTGGAAGTTGCTGTCTGGGCTGGACAGGCCTTTTATTCGACCAGTCATTTCCACGGTGGGCTGGAGCCCTTGGAGGCCAGTTTTGAAAACCCAGGGTGGACATTCGTACCATACTGCCACTGCAATACCTGTGTTGTACTATACCTACACGACTCATTGAGTTACGCATTGGAGGCTTTCCTATGCCTGCCCAGAGAGTCAAGGAGGCTTTCGCTAAGGAAATTTTTATGTTGCGAACATGGTTCCTGGAAGACTGGCTACCAGGGACTTTTAGCTTTATCCCTGAGACAAAATTGATTGGGCCATGCGATTAGGCATTCTGGAAGGCTCTCTAAGAAAATAAAATGTGTGGCAAGACAAGACCACTTGATATAATTATAAGATACCAAATACATGTAAAACTTTTCACCAATTCTTTTGGTTACTACAAAGATTGTGTGCTCTATTTTCGCTACTGTTTTCGCATTGGTTTTAGTAGAAATATAGAAAACATGTTCTTAATACACACTTTCTATTTCATACACACCATTCAGTGATTTCTACTAATATATTGTACTTTTTCTCCATTGAAGGAAGTTTAATTGATGAAAGTATAGAGACTGACGGAAGCATTTGCGGTAGTGACTCTACATTCTACCGCCAAACAGAAGGTAAATGCATTTTGTAATATGTATTGTGGCAACAATTGAATCTGTCAATCAATGAAAAATGCATCTCTGCAAGCGAGTTAGTATTGGGAATAGAGCACTGCTTTGTTCCTGCCATCTTCCACTCTGGCAAGGAAGTGTGAAGAAAAGAACCTTTCCACCCAATCCTCATGTTTTTTAAAGTTAGGTTCCTTAAGATTACCATCACATCCTGCAAATTTGGGCTGACAGGGCTGGCGTTCAGGCGGTGCAACCAGTGCAGCTGCACCTGGCGCTATGCTTGGGTGGAGTTGTGTTTAGAAATAACCTACAGGCTTAAAAGCCCCCTCTAAAGAGTTATTTGTGTATCTAGCAGTTTTCAGGCAACAATAAAAATGTCAAGATAGCAGGTGATTAATGTTCCTGCTGCAGAGAAATCTTGTCTAGTGGTATGTTTGACTCATCATAATGTAGCACAGAGGCTTAATAGGTCTGCTGCAAAGAACGTGTACCCTGCAGATCACAGAATTGCATTTTATGAGTTAATTAATCTCCATAGGAGATATCAGGAAAATGTTATGCTTTTAGTGACTCAATTGTCAGGAAGAACAGGGGACACCTTACTGCCGCAGCTATTGTCCTTTGCCTTTTCGCCACTATGCCTCCCATTACAGCTGTCCCTGGTTGTCAGTGTTATTTTATTACAGAGGTTCAAACTTTATGCTGTCCAGAAAAATGCGAGTATAAATTAATATGCGCATCTATATAGTGCAGCTTCAGGCAACTAAATGTGTGTCGGGCAGGTTGTTTTTATTGGTTCAATTTATTTATTGAAATGGTATTTTTTGTGAAAGTGTAAACATGTATTTAAATTGTTGCTTTATTACAGTATAAACGTTCATCACACACATATGAAAGGTTAAAATGTGATATAATATATTCTTATGGAGATGGGTGTATAGGCCTATAGGTTTATTTGAATACACTAGAACACAGCCCAGGAGTAGGCTTTCTAGACCCCATGGCATTAAGGACTTTTTAATTTTGCCAACATGGGACAAAGCTAGTTGGACTGCAACTAACCCACAACCTACTGAGCACTATGCAACTGGAAAGGGCTTTGAGTTAAAGGTTAATTCTATGAGATATCACAGTGAAAATTTGTGGAATTCCAACTCGCTTTCATAATGCAACGACACTGTCAAGAACATAAAGAAACCAGGGACATATTTCAAAGATTTATTTTAAAAATCAAAATACTGTCCTAGTGCATACAATATGAATAGCAACCAATATACCAATATACAGATAAACAAAATCGTGGTGCTAACATTTACCAATAGAATGTGTAACATATAAGCTTATTTTGTATTGAAATTTCCAACCCCACCTTCTAACGCTGGGTAATTAAACTGCCCATAGCACTAAAGAATGAGCCTATTAGCTTCACAGATGGTTCACCCTGGCATCCTTGGTGTGTTTTTCCCCTGTCTTTTTGCCTCTGCCTCCTGAATTTTTGCTATGTGCTGGATTTTGTTTTTGCTGGTCTAGATTATTTGGGCACTATGTCACTGCTGACTGGTGCCAAAATGCAAGTGCTCCCTCTGTAAATTGTGAATATGGATTGGTGTTTCCATGATTGGCCTGTTTATCTTACTACTAAGTCCCTAGTACATTGCACTTTGTGTGCCCAGGGTCTGTAAGTCAAATGCTGCTAGTGGGCCTGCAGCACTGATTGTGCCACCCACACAAGCAGCCCCTCAAAGGAGTCTCAGACCTGCCACTGCAGTGTCTGCGTGTAGTCTCTACTGTCATGTCAACCTGGCAAGTGCACTCACTTGCCAGACCCTAACCTTCCCCTTTATTACATGTGAGTCACTCCTAAGGTAGGCCCAAAGTACCTCTATGGGCAGGGTGCAGTGTATGTGAAAGGTAGGACATGTAATGATGTGTGTGACATATTCTGATAGTGAAATACAGTTTTTTACTATTGAAAGGCTATCTGTCCCATAGGATAGACTTGGAGTTTATTTATAACATCTTCTAAGTATAACTTCCCATTGTGACAAGATGTAAATATGGATTTCAGTCTGCCTGAACTCAGAATATAAAAATGCACCTTTTACTGAAGATGATTTTTATATTGTGGCTTTGAAAATACCACTTTTAGAAAGTAGGTATTTTCTCACTTAGCCATCCTGTGTATCTCTGCTTGTTTGTGGATTCACCGTCTGGCTTTGGAGTGACAGGGGCTGAGGATGTTCATTCACGGTAGGCAGCCACTGGGTGGGTTGAGGTGTGACCTGCCTTTCCAAGATGAGTCAGGGCTGGGCCGTATAGACCCGGGCTGCATTTAGAGTAGGGGGAGGAGATTTTCTGGTCTGCCTTACACAATGCTGTCTCCACCTCCTGCCGGGAAGCTGGACCAGAGAGGACAGAGCTGGTTTTGACTGAGCATAGAGCCTCTCTGCCACCAGAGAACAAATTAAAATGTTGTATAGATATTGGGGCCCAGACCCCAGAACTTTAGAATACTTATGGACTCAAAAGGAACCTCTACAAAGGAGAAAAGCTGGGAAAACTGAAGGAGAAGTACTGCCCAATTGCTGTGTGCTGTCTGGGGTTGGACTGCAGTGGCTGTTTCTGCCAAGGAGAGGACAAAAACGTTGCTGTGTGCTGTATATCCTGCTTGAAGAAGATTGCCAAGGGCATGACGTAGAGCTTGCCTCCTGTTCTGAAGTCTCAAGGACACAACCACTTCACCACCAGCTCCCCTGAACTTCCTTGCTGGGAGTTCTGACCTGCCAAGAGGTGCCTGTGTTGGGCCTCTGGAGGTTGTTCATGCTGCTGGCTGCTGGGAAAAGGAGAAACAACTAAAGAAGCGCAACGCATCCGCATGCGTTTCTGATGTAACACCACTGTGTGGGAAGAATTCCCATGCATCTCCATCGTGCCACTGAAGAAACAGACACAGCACCTGCCTGCGGCTCGAGAAATCGCGGCACACCGAGTCTCATGCACCGACCACCGAAGACCGGCATCACCACACCAATTCTGACACAGGCCCTGCTGTGCGACTGCAAGAACCGACGCATCAGGGGACTGTGGCTGGAGAAATCAACGCAGCGCCGTTGCTGCATCAAGAACGGACACATCCTCATTCCCCACGTATCACACCGGGGCACCAAGTCATCAGCAACGCCGGGGCTGCAGTAAGAAACCGACTCATCACCTCCTCTTCAGTAAGGAACTAACACGACCTCCCCTGCTTGGCAGTAAGGAACCGATGCATCACTTCTCCTGGAGTAAAAAACTGACGCATCACCTTCCCTGCGGCTGTTTTTGCTTATGAATTTGATGCATCCAAGGTACTTTGTTTGGAAAGTGTTGTATCTATAGTTTGCTGTGGACAGAACTATTTTGTACCTTTTTAAATTCATACTTGAATAACTGTATGTTGGATTTTTGTCATTTTGGTCTTGTTTGGTTTAGATAAAGATTACTTATTTTTCAAACTGGTGTGGTGCCCATTTGTAGTGTTTTCACAGTATTCCTGTATGTGTGCACAAATGCTTTACACACTGCCTTTGAAATAAGCCTGTCTGTTCATGCCAAGCTACCAAGTGGGTGAGCAGGAGTTGTCTAAGGGCATAACTCCCTTACCCTGACTAGAAGTAAGGGTCCCTACTTGGACAAAGGTACCTACCTCTGCCAACTAGAGACCCCCATTTCTAAAACATTCCAATATTGCGGGAAAAAACCCCAACAACCTCAGTCAGTTAAATTTGTATCAACAAGTCATTCTCCATTAAACAATTTCTCTTTATGTGTATTTGATATACAAGACATTTTCTCCAAATTTGACTCCAAAATATTCAATGTTCTTGTATTCTATATATCTAATTTCTATCAACAAGTAATTCTCTATGACGCAGCTTATCATTATGTGCATTTGATATACATCATGCTTCTCCAACCAGTAGCTTCTGAGCCACTGGTAGCCCTCCAGCTTACCTGTTGCAGCCCAGCCAAATACATTAGAAGCTTTTGCTTAGGTAAAGTATTATATGTCTACAAAATTAAAAAGTGTGCAATAGAGAAGAAAATGTGTCTTTTTTCAGAGCTCACAAACTGATTTATGGAGAAAAATGGTTGAATTTCAAAAATATATTTAAAACCGACATTTCAGTGATAAATCATGTGGCACTGGGAAAACTTATTCGTAATGATCTGTCTGGTGCATTGCAGGTCTGGCTGTTTTGTATTACCCACGAAGAGGCATTCCACATTGACAAACCTTTTTTTTATTGTACATTACTGCTGGCAATCATGCCTGATGAACTGAGTTGCTCACTGCTGGTAACCTTGCATTTGGTGGCCACTAGCAGTATTAGTAGAACGGGATGAATTACATTGAATTTCAATGAACACATGTATAATAAGTACTCCATTTATACTCGCCACCTTAGGGTTTGTAACATTGAGGAATTCATACTCCTTATCACATATCATCCTTGCTTGCGAGGCTCGAGATATGAGGCTCTATATCTGTTCAGCTACTCGGATTTAACCAATTTTGGGTAAAAAAAAGCAACATCTGCTATTCTCGTCTGCACTGAGAGGAAGGCAGATAAGCTCACAGATTGACGGCAATGTAAGCATCCAGCAGCCTTCAGAAAACTACTGGAAGGTGATACGGTTCTGTATGGCCTCTATCTCTAGTCTCTGGCACAGAGCTCCCCATAATCATTCCACACTCCGTTCCTGGTTTTTATACTGTATGTGTTCATGGTGGAGCTTCCAGAATAAACTGTTAGCAGAAAATCCCTTAGCACATATTTACTTACTTGCATTCTGTGGACCCATGCTTTTTGTTTAAAAGCCTTGGACCCAAAGTGAAAATATCCACTCCATGAAACCTTGCTCATCAATAACTTGAATATATTCAAGCAGGCTTGATTATCACATTGCACTGAATAATATCATAATGTGCATTTTATATTTCAACATTTATATCCAATAACTAATGAATACAGCCCCTGTGTGGGCCAAATCCTGGGAACATTTAAAAAAAAAAGATGGGGGTGCGCACAGGCCCCCCTCCATGGGTTCTCGTAGACCCAGGAACCACCACCTTCCCGGGCTAATTAAACGTTGATGGGGGCCGCACGGATCCCCCGAGCCCCAGGGACCACCACTTTCCAGGGCTCAAAAAACACCTAATGGGGAAGTTCTGTGGACCCTCCTCCCCTGGGGACCACAACCTCCTCTGGACCGGCCCTGAAAAGTAAAGGAGGGGCTGCACATCCCTCCTCCAGTAGACATACATGGCCCTAGGGAACGCCACACCCCAGGGCCGGCTTCTGCTTTGTCCAGGGGTGCCCACCCCAGGACATAGCTGTTTGCTTTAGCTTGGCGGGAGCTGTGACAATTTCCTGGCAAGCTAAAGCACAGCCAAGCTAAGTTCCAGTGGGAGGGAGCAGTCAAAGTGCTGCCGCTTGCTGGACACAAGCAGACATGTGGGCAGGGAAAGAGATTAAACAATTGCTCCTGCACAGAGGTTGTTGCCTTTCGAGCTGCTTCCTCCATGCAGCAGGAATGCCCACTCCCGCAGGAGGTGAGGAGCCTGCTGGGAGCGCGGGGGCCTTGAGGCTCCTCCCACAGTCCCAAGAAAAGTAACAAGCAGAAAAAAGGTCAGCAATGAACAGTAAAAGGCAAAATAAAGGTGAAAAATGAGCAGAAAAAACAGAATAAAGGTCGGAAAGAAGCAGAAGGAGACAGAATAAAGGTCCGATGCGAGCAGAAAGAGATTAAACGCGCAGAGGAAGCTGCCTTTTCATCAGCTCCCTTCAAGCAGCAGCAATGCCGGCTCCTGCAGAAGGAGGGTAGCTGGCAGTGAAATGCAGGGGCCTTGAGGTTCCCCCGCGGTCCCGGGGAAAACAATGAGCAGAAAGCGGCAGAATAAAGGTCAGCCCCTAGCAGTAAGAGGCAAGCTAATGGTGAGAAACGGACAGAAAGAGGCAAAATAAAAGTGAGAAACAAGCAGAAAGAGGCAGAAAAAAGTGAGAGTCGAGCAGAAAGAGGCAAGATAAAGGTGAGAAACTAGCAGAAAAAGGCAAAATAAAGGTCAGCAACAAGCAGAAAGAGGCAGAATAGACGTCAGAAACAAGCAGAAAGGAGCAAAATAAAGGTGAGAAACAGGCAAAAAGAGGTGCAATAAAGGTCAACAATTAGTAGAAAGAGGCAGAATAGTGGTCAGAAAACAGCAGAAAGAGGCAAAATAGAGGTCAGAAACTATCAGCAAGAGGCAGAATATAGTTAAGTAACTAGTAGAAAGAGGCAGAATAAAGGTCAGAAATGAGCAGAAAGAGGCACAATTATGGTGGGGAGTTAGCAGAAAGAGGCTAAATAAAGGGCAGAACCACTGAGAGACACACACCCACTCAAACACTCATGTACCCACTAACAGACCCACTCAGACTCTCACATACCCACTCAGACACTAATCCACCCAATCACAGACCCATTCAGACAATCATGTCCCTATGCAAAGACTCACTCAGAAACCCATGCACAGATTTAAGCACACACTCCCAGACCCATTCAGACACTTCTGAACCCACTCAATGACCTACACACCAACTAACCTACCTATACAGCCACTCACACACCAATTTTCAAAGGTTACGGGTTACAGTTACGATATAAAATGTTTATAAATGTAGAAATACACTAAAAAAAGGTTACAGGAACATTATAGTTAAGAAATAGAATTAAAAAAACCTTAGAAATTCACTGAAAAAAAACAAAAGTTACAGGGAAGTTTTAGTTAGGCTCATATTTCACTTATACAAACCAGAGAAATTCAGTGTTTATAGTTACCTGAGCAAATTATAACTTACACCCCTGCAATGCACCGCTTATGACATCACATATTACATCACTCATGACATGGTCAGTGACATCACTCATGACATATAAATTACATTACTGATTACATCATCCACAAAACCACTCACACACCCATTCATACCCCTATACAATCTCTCATACACCCACTCACACATGCAAATAAGCACTCACTTGCACATTCACAGACCCATACAAGTAGTCACACAACTACTCACTCAACCATAGAGCCACTCACACTCCCACACCTATTCAGGCACTCACTCACACACCCACTCACTCAAACAACCACTCACACAGCCACACACTCACCCATGCAACTACTCACACACCAACTTATTCACCTATACAGCCACTCACTCACCCATAGAGCCTCTCAACACAGCCACTCACTTACCCATACAAGCACTCAGACACACTAACTTACACAACCACTTACATACCTATTTGCACATCCATAAAAGCACTCTCACATCTGCTCATTAACTCATACAGCCATTCACACAGGGAAACACTTTCCACACAGCCACTTACACACCAACTCACTTTTAACCTAACCCCCACTCAAATAGCCACTCCCTCATCCATACAGCCACTCACACAGCCAGTGACTCACTCATACAGCCACACAAACAGCGACTCACATACAGTAAAACAGTCACACAGCCCCTCACATAATATATTTTAGAAGTAGTACCACTTATTAGTAGTACACCTAGTATACTAATTTAACTTTTTGTAGTAGCTTACTATATATGTTTAACACTCATAAACTCATAAACTTTTAGAAAACACTTGTACTCACTAGATGATGTAATCAGTAATGTCATTTGAGATGTAATCAGTGATGTCATTTCATATCATGAGTGATGTAACATGTGAGGCCATAAGCAGTGCATTGTGGGGACATTAGTTATAGGTAGCTCAGGTACGATAACTGCTGAATTTCTCTGGTTTTATACAAGTGAAATGTGAGCATAACTATAACGTACCTAAAACCTTTGTTTTTTTTGTGAAAAAACATATATATACACACATACATATATATATTATCTACTGGTTGTCGCCAGTAGATAGTTATAGTTAGGACCGAGTTCCCATAGGAAATCTGAAAATTCTATTTTGAATAACTTTGGCGCCGGTTGACGAATCCTCGCAAAATATTCAAAACTAATGGGGCGCTCCGCTCAGCTCCTGCCCTGAAAGTCTCGGGTTGATTCGTCAAGCGGGGGCTGAGAAAAAAGGGGGGGGTCTCAAAACGTGTTTTTCCCATGCATTTTCCCATAGGACCTTTAGTCGAAGGTACAGCCCGAACGGCTGAACAGAAGTACTTGAAATTTGGCAAAGAGGTAGTCCTCAGGTCAGGCATGTGCCTTTTGCATATATGGTGTCAATCTGTTCAGTAGTTCCTGAAAAAATTGCAGTTAAAAGTACATAAATATCTATATGCGCGCACCGTGCGCGCACCAAATGTCCGCGAGCGTAATTCTGATTGGTGGTTAGATGTCAGTCAACATTCGAATCGGTCGAAATCAGGAAGTGTCGGACGCCATTTTGGGTGTGACAGTGAAAAAAAAGGTGGAGAACGTGACAAGGGGGCAGGGTAGAGAGTTCCTGACCCCCTAGCCTTTGTCAGGGGGTCCCTGAAGGACCCCGAAGGGCGAATTTTTTTTTTTTTTTTTTTTCAAAAAATCGCGGGGTGAAAAACCCTTAAAAAAAAAAAAAAACATGTTAAACTGTTTATAAGTTTATAGAAGATATTAACAATGCTGTTCAACTTTATCCAAATTCAAAATAAAAGAGCTGAGCCATTCCATATTAAAGGATACAGTCAATCTATAACTATATACATAGGTAGTTTATTGTAAAATAAATATATAGAAAATATAATAATATATACATAAATTAGCATTTAAAAAACCTTACAAATTCACTAAAAAAAAATTAGGTTTCACACACGTTATAGTTAGGAATTAGCATTTTAAAAACCTTGCAAATTCACTGAAAAAAGCATAGGTTTCACACATGTTATAGTTAGCTGGACATTTCACTCGTAAAAAACCATTGAAATTCCCCCGTTATAGTTAGTTCAACTAACTATAACTCGCGCGACCGCAATCCACTGCTGATGACGTCACATATTACATCACTCATGACATGGTCAGTGACATCACTCATGACATCACTGATGACATCTCAAATGACATCACTGATGACATCATCCAGTGAATGTGTCTTTGTGAAAAAAAAATATTTTTTATATATGTATATCTAAAGGTTAATGGAAGAATAAATGGGTAAATAAGTGTCTAAATGGATGTTTTTTTGTAATATTGATTGTATAACTGACTTATTAACAGTATCTTAGTGAATACAGTGATGTAATATGTGACGTCATCAGCAGTGGATTGCGGTCGCACGAGTTATAGTTAGCTGAACTAACTATAACGGGGGAATTTCAATGGTTTTTTACGAGTGAAATGTCCAGCTAACTATAACATGTGTGAAACCTATGGTTTGTTCAGTGAATATATATATATTATCTACTGGCGGTCGCCAGTAGATAGTTATAGTTAGGACCGTGTTTCCATAGAAAATCCGCAACATTCTATTTTGAATAACTTTGGCGCCGATTGACGAATCCTCGCGAAATTTTCAAAATAGGTGGGGCGCTCCGCTCCTTCCCTGAAAGTCTCGGGGGGATTCGTCAAGCGGGGGCTGAGAAAAATGGGGGGTCCCAAAACGCGTTTTCCCCATGCATTTTTCCATAGGACCTTTAGTCCAAGCTGCAGTCCGAACGGCTGAACAGAATTACTTGAAATTTGGCAGAGAGGTAGTCCTCAGGTCAGGGATGTGCCTTTTGCAGGTCTGGTGTAAATCTGTTCAGTATTTCCTGAGAAAATAGCATTTAAATCAATATATATATCTATAGGCGCGCTCCGAGCGCGTACCGTAAGCTTACCATACGCGCACGCTGCCGTGCGCGAGCGCGATTCTGATTGGTTGTTAGATCTTAGTAAACATTCGAATCGGTCGAAACCAGGAAGTGTCGGCCGCCATTTTGTCTCACGCAGTCTGAGGGGGTGAAAAACAAAGGTGGATAACGTGAAAAGGGGACCGGCTGGACAGTTCCTGACCCCCTAGCTTTGGTCAGGGGGTCCCAGAAGGACCCCCAAGGGCAAAAATGTATTGTAATTTTTTTACGAAAAATCGCGGAGTGGGCGTAGCGTACGCGCACGGTAGAAACGGAAAAACCCCTCGAACTACTTAACGTGGGCGCGCGGTGCCCGAAGCACACCGTGCGCCCACAGCGCGCGCAAGGGGCGCGAAGCGCACCGTGCGCGCACCGTACGCGCACGGTGAAAAAACTTAAAAAAAATACATAAATAAATACATAAATTAGCATTTAAAAAACCGTACAAATTCACTGAAAAAACCATAGGTTTCACACACGTTATAGTTAGGAATTAGCATTTAAAAAACCTTGCAAATTCACTTAAAAAACCATAGGTTTCACACATGTTATAGTTAGCTGGGTATTTCACTCGTGAAAAACCAATCAAATTCCCCCGTTATAGTTAGGTCAGATAACTATAACTCGCGCGCCCGCAATCCAGTGCTCATGACGTCACATATTACATCACTCATGACATGGTCAGTGGCATTACTCATGACATCACCGATGACATTATCCTTGTGATAGAGTGGCGGTCGCGCGAGTTATAGTTATCTGACCTAACTATAACGGGGGAATTTCATTGTTTTTTCACGAGTGAAATGCCCAGCTAACTATAACATGTGTGAAACTTATGGTTTTTTAAGTGAATATATATATATACATATATATATAAATAAATATATACACACACACACACACATATAAATATATATCTATATATGTATATATAGATAGATATCTACACATATATACACATACATACACAATGGAAAAAAACAAAGGTTAAAGTGACATTATAGTTAGGTGAATATGTTCATCACAAAATTAACATTTTGAACTAGAAAAACCACAGAAATTTACCAGTTATAGTTAGCAGAGCTTGCACCCTTACCATGCACTGCTTATGATCTCACATATTACATCAGTCATGGCATGTTCTATGACATCATTCATGGCATCTCAAATGACATAATTGATGACATCACTGATTACATCATCTTTTGCACACATTGGTCTATAAATGAGTATGTAATTAGAGATATGAAAGTGAGTGCAGAATAGCTCAGAATAATATGAAGCATCATTACTACTATCATATATACAACACCTGTAGGTGAAGAAAGCTTGTGTTATGTTCAACATTGACCCTATAGCATGCACTTCATGGTTAGCTGAGTTCATGTTGATTATCAACCACAGATAAAAAGGTAACCTGTACTGCACACAATGTTCAAACTGGTCAGGAAAAACCAAGTTCTTCACGCCCGCTTATATAATGAATGCCCTACTACGAACAGTTTTTACCTGTTTCAAACCCCCCACAGTCACTGAACCTACATTGAGAAATTAAATGGATATGGGTAGAAAGGTGAATATTGTAAACAGTGTTTACTCTATGGAGAGAGTTAAATCTGTACCTTACTGTTTGCTGACAGTGAAACACTCATGAAAAATGCACCACAGTGTATTAAAAAGTATCTACTAAGAACAGTCTACACTCTATGCAACAATTATCCAAAGAGAGACTAACCACTTAAAATAACCACAGTCTGAAGGTGCTAAATATTGTATTACCTGTGTCCTTCATACTGTAGTGAAAACTTCACAAATAACCCATCTTCTGAAGTAAAACAAGAACATGTATCTAGGTTAGTACCTGGGGCACACAGTCATTTATATTATGTAGAAATTGTCATGCTTAGACGATTCTGCCTAATAACTCAAGGCTGCTTGCAATACTTAGTGCATATAATATTTGCCCTGTTGGAAACTTTTTCTGCAGAGCCAAAATACTTGTGTGGAACATACTGAACACAAGTCATCAACTGTCACCTGCACACAGAGTTACTCTTCAGTACAAAGATTTATAACATTTTCAATCCCTCTACATATCTATGATGCATTAGCAGCACATGCATTTTGTAAACACATCCATTAGCTAGACTTAGGCTGTACACAATTAGGTAGAAAAATAATACAGTAGTTATCCCCCCCTATATAAACTATAAAACAAACGGATACACTCCTTGGATGATGTCATCAGTGGTGTGGTTAGCAAAAGAACAATGGATTAAACACAGATCTTGGTGACTGGGGGTGAATGTTTGTATTCTTCAGCATCTGTCCATCATTTGTTCCTTTTGCGTTTGCCATTCTAAGTGGGAAGGGTATGCTCAGACGTGGGTAGCTGTGCCACAGGGATTCAAGCTAGCCTGGCTGATGAGGAGTGATGCTGGATTCAAAATAGCCTGACCAATGAGGATTAATGTACAAATTAAGCAGGTAAATGTCTGAAAAGTCCTGATTGCAACATTGCTGAAATTCAAATGTATGCACATCCTGCAGAAAGTCCAACTCTACATTTGAGGCCAAAATGGGGAACCCAAGAGCAGCCACCCCATGAGCCCTGCACACAGTGTTGCAGAACCGCAGTGTTCACTCATATCCTCCCACATCTGCAAGGCCACTTTTACCCAGAGATGGACATCATACCTCTTGGCTAGAAAAGCACATCTCTGGAACACTCATAACAGGAGAGCTGGACCATATACGGCACCCCAGGACGTGTATAGATATACCTGTTTCAGCATAAGGCGCCACACGTGCTAAAACATTATCTTATTGCTATCCTACCATTGCGGACCAAGATGCACTCCAAAACCGGTGTGTCCCCAAGTTGATTATGGCCATGTCTGAACTGGGGTGGCGTGGTGAGCAAAATAACGATGGATTAAACCCAGATCTGTGACTGGGGGTGAATGTTTTGCCATTGTGCAACATTCCGTCCATCATCTTGTGTGTTTTGCTGTTCGCCCTATGTGGGAAGGGTATGCCCAGACGTGGGTCCCGTGCTCACTACGCCACTGGAGTCAAGCTATCCTGGCTGAAGAGGGGTGAAACCCCGAAAGCGGTCCTAGGATGCTTGATTCCGGTCCAGGGAAGACATGGTTTGGCAGTTCCGGCTGGACTATTCCCATGAGGCACAGGGTCAAGACTGACTTGCATATGGCCATGTCTGAACTGGGGTGGCGTGGTGAGCAAAATAACGATGGATTAAACCCAGATTTGTGACTGGGGGTGAATGTTTTGCCATTGTGCAACATTCCGTCCATCATCTTGTGTGTTTTGCTGTTCACCCTATGTGGGAAGGGTATGCCCAGACGTGGGTCCCGTGCTCACTACACCTCTGGAGTCAAGCTATCCTGGCTGAAGAGGGGTGAAACCCCGAAACCGGTCCTAGGATGCTTGATTCTGGTCCAGGGAAGACATGGCTTGGCAGTTTGGGCTGGACTGTTCCCATGAGGCACAGGGTCAAGACTGATTTGCATATGGCCATGTCTGAACTGGGGTGGCGTGGTGAGCAAAATAACGATGGATTAAACCCAGATCTGTGACTGGGGGTGAATGTTTTGCCATTGTGCAACATTCCGTCCATCATCTTGTGTGTTTTCCCAAGTTGATTAACAACATCCCTCATCTCAGGATTGGGGGTGTTATCGACACACCCAGTTAGCCACTGGAGCTGGGCTGATGCAGAATATAATTCATGATTAGGATCTCCCAACCCACCCATCATCAGGACAGCATGCAACTTGGACACCGCCACCCATCTCCTCCCAGTGCCCCACGCCACCAAACCAAGAAGAGAATGTAAGTCTTGAATGAAGGACTACTTAAGAACCACGGGTAACTCAGAAAAGAACCACAACAATTGTGGTAATACCAACATTTTGGAGATAGCGATCCTTCCCTCATGGACAGGGGAAGTGCATTCCAGAAAGGGAGCAACTACCTGATCCATGCAATAGCCTTACCCAAGTTTCAATCGGTTATATATTTTTCTTTGTGATGCACATTCACCCCAGAATACTTTATAGCTTCCAATGTGAGGCACAATCCGGAGTACAGAGGGAGTACCCACCCCTCACCCCGTTTGACCAAGGGAAACAAACTAGATTTGTCCCAGACATTCAATCCAGGCACTGACCTAAAGTCATCCAGTGCCATAAGGGGGGCCAAAGCTGTATGCACATCCACTAGATATATCAACGCATTGCCAGTCTGGGCCCGCAAGCAAATTGCAAATACCAAGGGCTTGAAGGCCAGGGCAAAAATAATAGGTGACAGAGGGCAGCCTAGCTTGGTGCCTCTCCTAAAGGATATTGGTTCCGAAATGTACTTCCCAGTGTGCACCCTAGCCACTGGGTCTATATAGAGTAGTTATACCCACCCCAAGCACCCCTCTCTCATACCCATTTGGTGGAGCACTGCCATTAAGAAGGTCCAACATTCAAAAAGGTGTTGCGACCAGGGAGAAAGCCATTCTCCTCTGTGTGCACCAAACACAGTGCTATTGGGACTAGCCTATTCAACAATACTTTCCCAAGAACTTTGCAATTTAAATTAAGAAGCGGCAGTGGCCTGTAGGAATCGACCCGCTATGGCCCCTGCCAGGTTTGGGCAACATGATGATCAGTGCCTCCTGCACAGAGAGAGGCAGCTGTGGTGCCTGTCGGGAGTCCTAATAAACCTACAGCAGCCGAGGAGCCAATTTATCACTGTTTGCTGCATACAATTCTACTGGCAAGTCATCCTGACATAGTAGTTTAGCCCTAGCTATCTGTGTAATAGCTGTACTTCACAGAGCTGAAGGGGTTCTTCCAACTCTAGAAGCACTGCTGGGATTTACCCTCCATACAGTGATGCTCTCCAGATAACAGTGGATGTCAGTGAGCCCCACCTCTTGCGGCTTAGTATATAGTCTCATGTAGTAACCCCCGAATACCTCGTTTATCCCCTGCTGAGTATTATGCAGCAGACCGTGATCATCTTGGAAAGCGCTTATCAAAATACACCGATCTCTGATTTGAGGAGCCAAGCTAACATGCGGCCTGCCTTATCATCGTCAGCATGCTGCCAAACAGTGCATTTCCTTGCCTCCAGAGTTCCCAAACGATGCAGCGAGTGGTGTTCCACCCTGATGGCTGACAAGGAATTGCTAGCCAGGTCATGTATCACTGATGCAATCTCACATACATGCAAGTGATCCTCTACTTGACATGACTCGTGCACCAAATTTCACTTCACTCGGTGTGTCATGTGCATGAAATGTCCCCATATCACTACTTTGAAAGCATCCCACAATGCCACCCATTAGATGCCTTCCCGTTATTTTACGCAAAGTAATGCTTTATGTGCTCCGCCATCTCATCACGGATAACTGGATCATGCAAGAGGGAGGGCATGAGTCTCCACAAGGGGATTCAGGATGTGGCCCTACCCCACTACAATGTGAATTTAAGGGAATTATGATCCGACGGAGTATGTCTCAAGTACTCCGTTGCACTAATCCGCACTGCGGCATCCACAGTAGAGTAGAACAAATCTATGCTGGTGTGCATCATGTGTATCTCCAAGTAAAATGAATATTTCTGGGCTAACAGATGCTGATCCCACCAAATCTCAATGAGCAGCAAGTCCTTAGCCCATTGGGTCAAATGTCTCATCGCCACTATCGATTGTGCTCCAGCCAGTGGCAAAGAAGACCTATTGCGCTCCACATCAGGAACACTGTTAAAATCAGCCCCTGGGGAGTAGAGAGCAGTGACGGTGTAGTGATGGTGTAAGAGTAGTTAGGAAATAGATCAAGTTTACATTCAGGGCATATATCACAACCACACTAATCAATTCACCATCCAGGAGGCCCTCCAGCACCACATATCTGGCCTCTGTATCAATCTTGGTGTAAGAAGAATCCACTATGGTGCATTGCCACACCTTGCCCAATTCAAACGATGATGTGTTTCCTGGAGTCATGCTATGTGGATCTCCCTCCTCTTTAGGTATGCATGTATCCTATAACTCTTCACAGGAGAGGAAATTAGTCATTTTAACTGCCTAATATTTCTTTATACTGAAATCGAATGACTTCCATGTCCAAATTTCTTCACAACTGCATCTAACAAAATCCAGATTAGTCGAAAGGAAATGTCTTGTATTTCAAGTAAATTAGGTTCCTAAATATTTGAAATCATCAATGGATTGCTTCAAATTTGGTTTCTTTAAGATCTCCATAGGTTAAATGTGTGTGATGAGGACGATTACTAGTTTGTCAAAACGTAACAAAAAAAAATGACAATTTATCAATCGGTCCCATTAAAGACTCCGCAATTTGTTTCATTCTCAGAAATGTGAGTCAAGAATTAGCACATCACTATCACATGAAGCCTTTTTGTTTAATGAGCTCCTGTGAGAGGGACGGGCGGAAAAAGAACCGAGGAGGTCTTATGCGTGGATCTATGATGGCGTATTTATTATAGACACAGAGTGAACAACAAAAGATAAACACAGGTGAATTCCGTGGTGGATGATTACTGGGTGGTGCTTGAGATTCTTCTGCATAATTGCTTCTTCTCCAGGTAAGTGGTGTTGACATTCCCCGGGTACCATGGGAAGAGAAGAGACAACAGGCGGTAAGTTTGGCTGTTTAATGTAGGTAAAGGTACCGTCACCAAGGTTATAGGAGGGGACACACCAGGTGCTCAGGCTAGGGACGGTGCAGGATGCGAGGGTGAAATAGGGCGTGCATGAATGAAGGAAAAAAAACGGGTTTAGAAATGTAAGCTCGCCCCTTACTTCAGGTCACGAGTCGTCTATGCCCAGAGCTAGCTTTTATGACCTATTTCCTAGGTCTGAGAGACAACGTAGGGTGGCGGCAAAGAAGTGCGGACAATCTGCTTATTATTAGTGCACCCGCTTCCCTCCCCAAAACAAACACTAAAATGGCTCCAAATCCCCCCCTGTGCCCACTACAACTACAATCCCTTCAACCCCCCCTCTCCCGAGTCACGTACCGCGGAAGCCGTAACTCTCCGGAGTTACAGCGGCATGCAGGTGTTCTCCGGGGGCGTCCACCAGTCCTCTGACCAGGACTCTGGTTCAGCGGAAATGTCGTCTTCTTCTTGTTTGTGGATGGCACCGGTCTCGATTCGGTCCTCGACAGGTCCCGGTCTCGCTGTCCTCTGCTGCAAATCCTCCAGGCTCCACGTGTCCGTCCTCCGTTCGCTGTCTTCTTTCTCCTCGACGTCTTCCGGGAACTCCCTCTTGGCCATCAGGTCTGCCCTTCTATTTCCCCAGGTCTCTTCCCATTGGGTCTTTTCCCTCTCTAGACGTTCCTGCGGGGAAGAGGAGTTTGGGTTAATTAACCCTTGCCTGTCTGGCGCGTCCTGTTTGATGGGTGGCAAATCGTCTCGTGAGCCTGGGTGAGGGTCTGCCATGGGGATGAAAGTGGGCTCCTCCTCACAGCTCCACTTTATAACTTTATTTAAAAATTCTGATAGATGTTACTCTCAGTATCCCTCTCAGCAACACATCAAATATAATGAATCAAGATTAGAAAGATTGCTGTTGCTGTGAATTAAATATGAATATATTTTGTTTCGTTCACATGAACGTTATATGTAGTAAAATTTCAGACCAGTAACCCTTGTTCACATGTGGTGCCATGTTCTTGGATATCTCCCTTTATCTTAGGTTTAGTCTTTGTTTAGTGTCCTGTGTTTTAGTTGCTTATTTATCAGGAAAAGTAATGTCTTATTTTAGGGGTATTTATCAACTTTGCTGATTGATTTAATTTGGAATTGTAAAAGATTACCACCTTTTGTGCGATGTAGCCCTAGACTTTTGTCCTAACTCTTTTTGCTGGCTGTAGAACGCTATACACTTTACCTCTGCTAGCCAGTACTAAAGTGACTTTGCTCTCCCTTCTAACATGGTTGAATTGGTATACTTCTAATTAGTATATTTATCTTACCTATAAGTCCCTAATATATGGTCAAAGGTGTACCCAGGGCCTGTAAGTTTAAATGCCACTAGTAGACTGCAAAAACAACAGTTAATGGACAGAATGCAGAGCATTGTCATACATTCACAACAGTACAGAGATCTGGGCCTAAATCCATCATTTTTTTGCTCACCATGCCATTCCAGTTTGAGCCCAACCATATGCAAATCAGTCTTGACCCTGTGCCTCATGGGAACAGTCCGGCCCGAACTGCAAAGCCAGGTCCTCCCTGGACTGGAACCAAGCATCCTAGGACCGGTTTCAGGTTTTCACCCCTCTTCAGCCAGGCTAGCTTGATTCCAGTGGCATCGAGAGCACAGGACTCACGTGTGAGCATACCCGTCCCACTCGGGTGACAAATGCAAAAACAACAGTTGATGGACAGAATGCAGAACAATGTCATACATTCACCCCAGTACCGAGAATTGGGCCTAAATCCATCGTTTTTTTTGCTCACCATGCCATTCCGGTTTGAGCCCAGCCATATGCAAATCAGTCTTGACCCTGTGCCTCATGGGAACAGTCCAGCCCGAACTGCCAAGCCAGGTCCTCCCTGGACTGGAACTTTCTTTATGCATTGCCTCTGTCCCATAGCTACCAGAGGGTTGGGCTCCGGTTAATTTTATGACTTTAGTAGTTCACCCTGGTTAGGACTGTGTTTATTACTTAAGGTAGGTGGTCACCCCCTTAACTAATAGCCCAATTTCTTTAATGGATGTATAAGGAACTGACATATTCAATAGGCGTATCATTTGAAAATGTTATTTACTTAAGGTCAAATTTGGTTATTGTTGAAGATGGCCCTCTTTGCAGGGTTATCCCCAGACTTTCTGCTTCTTCCTCCTATTATGTTCCTGACCTGCTGTTGCTGGTTTTAGGACTCTGGGCACTTGACCACTGCTATTCAGTGCTAAAGTGCGTATGCTCTCTGTTAAAATTGTTATTATGGTTTGGCGTTTCCATATTTGATTTACTAATCAGTCCCTAGTAAAGTGCACTGAGTGCGCCAGGGCCTGTAAATCAAATGCTACTAGCAGCACTGTTTGTGCCACCCACATGAGTAACCCTGAAAACGTAACTCAGACCGGCCACTGCAGAGTCTGCATGCAGTTTGTAACTGCCATGTCGACTAGGCAAGTGCACCTACTTGCCAGGCCCTAACCTTCCCTTTTTTTACATTCACCCCTAAGGAAGGCCCAGGATACCCCTGTGGGCAGGATGCAGTGTATATGAAAGGTAGGACATGTACTGGTGTGTGTGATATGTCCTGGTAGTGAATTACAGTGCATTTAATTTTTCATTGTGGATCGGCTATCTGTCCCATAGGAAAGCATGGGAGTTAATTTATAACATCTTATAAATATATCTTCCCATTGGGACCAGATAGGAAAATAAAGTTTAGTATGCCTGAACTCAGAATCTAAAGATGCATCTTTTAGTAAAGGTGATTTTTACATTCTGTGTTTGAAAATACCACTTTTAGAAAATAGGTATTTTCTTGCTTAGCAATCCTGTGCATCTCTGCTAGGATGTGTATGTCGGGCTTTGAAGTGACATGGGCTGGGGAGGAGCAGTGGCTCAAGAGACTCTAGATGGGTCGGGATGGGCTGAATAGACCTGGGCTGCATTCAGAGAAGTCGGAGGAGTTGTCACTAGCACCTGAATAAGCCCTGTCTGCCTTGGACAATGCTGTCTCTGCCTCCTGCTGGAAAGCTGGGACAGAGAGGGCCAAACTGGTTTGGACTAAACACAAACCCTCGCTGCCTGAGAGGACAAAGGAATGTGGAGTATAAATATTGGGGCCCAGACCCCAGAAGTTTAGAACTCTTTTGGAACCAAGAAGACTGCCAAGAAGAAGAGCTGGAGAAGCTGTGAGGAGGAACTACCACTTTGCTGTGTGCTTTGCTGTGTTGGCTTGCAGTGGCTGCTTCTGTCTTGGGCAGTGAAAGGACTGGAATGAACTTTCTACAATTTCTTTATGTGAGTTTCTCCAAGGGCTTGGGGTAGAGCTTGCCCCTTGTTCAAGAAGTCTCAGGATCAGCAAAGACTTCAAGTTCTTCTCCCATCAGCACTGGGGACTGTGTGTTTTGTGCTGCAACAGAAGAAAATGCAACCTGACGCCGTCTATGATGCCACTGCCAACTCCGTGTCCTGAAGGCACCGCAGAGGGCACCACCACAACACTCCATCGTAACCCTGGTCTCACTGATGACGCCTGCTGACACCGCCACCGAACCGCTGCTTGCACCGCAACCTGTGGGCACCGCACTGCCTCACTTTACAACGTCGCCTTGGTATCCACGACGTTGCCACTTCACGCCATCAATGCCGCTGCTTGCACCGTGGTTCGAGGGCACCACTCGTAATTTACAGGACACACCACCCTCATCCCGCACCGCAACCTTGGCCTACCAACACCGGCGCCATCGACTCCAGTTCATCCGCCAACGACAGCACTTCAGCAATGACGGCGCTGCTGCTTGCACCGTGACTGCGACCGTGACCGCGACAACCATCGCATCACTTCGCACCGCAGTCCTGGTCTCGCCGATGCCGCTGGATGACTGTCACGAGCCTCTGTCTTCACCGCGACCTGAGGGCACCGCACGCCGCAACGCTGTACATCGCACCGCATCACTCGACATGCCTGCCAATGCCGGGGCTCCTGACTACAACAGTGAGGAGTTTGATCTGCAACGCGTGTGACTTCAAGGGCCCAACGACTCCTGCACCGACCTCCGGAACCGACGCCTGCGTACACCGTGCTTACGGAGTTCAACGAGAGGTCGCCAGCGCCCTGCATTTCTAAAGGTACTGTTTTGCGGGTCTCCCCAACACCGTAGCTGGCCCGTGACGCCGCGGTCACACTGACCAGTTTCGATTTGTTGTTCATGATGCTGTGAGAGCCCCAGATGGGACTAGCGACTTCGAGAAACTTTATTTCAAGTTTATTTTGATAACTGAAGATTTCTAAGTACTGTATTGTGGATTTTTATCATTTTGGTCTTGTCTTAATCATATAAAAATATTGGATATTTTTTTAACTGGCGTGGTGTCCTTTTGTAGGGCTTACACTGTATTACTGTTGGTTATGTGTAAATGCTTTACACACTGCCTCTAAGATAAGCCTGACTGCTCGTGCCAAGCTACCAAGAGGGTGAGCAGGGGTTATTTTAGGCGTGAACTCTCTCACCCTGACTAGGCAGAAGGGTCCCTACTTGGACAAAGGTACCTACCTCTGCCAACTTGAGACCCCCTTTTCTTACAGTTATGTATTTCCTTTTTTTAATACATGCTTTTAAAAAGTAAGCACCCCTTCTGTAGTAAAAAAAACCTCCAACACAACAGGTGTCACATAGATGTAAAGGTTGCTGTTAAACGATGACACATTTGGCAGTATAAAACACATTTTGCGTGATACACTGTCGAAATGCACATGCCTCTAATCCAGTGTACAAGCACCCTATGTAGGCATAATATGACATAAAAGAGAGAAGACATAACAAAAGAAATGAAATACATTTTGTGTATGTCAATGAAGGAAGAATAAATGAATACAAGTTAGCCAATATTGGATGCATATAGTGTGGGTGTAACCGATAGAGCCATTACTAGACTGTTAACAATGAAGCCTTTAACCTATTTCCGAAAATGTAGTACTGTTTATAATACATGAAACAAGATGAACAGCGGACGGCATGCCAGGTGTGGTAAATAATTTAATTACCGGGACTTAATTTGATGCGGAAAATCTATAATAATAGCTCAGTAAAATAAGAGGCAGAATCCGTGGTATTAGAGGTTCGGAACGGGCTTTATTCCAAAATCAATTCGAATTGAGGACTCCATATTCCATCACCACGAAGGTTCAGGAAGTGAAGGACCCCCTTTATTGACAAGTAATCATTTATATACAATAGGCATTACAGTGAAACAGATGCCGGAGGCGTAACAGTTGATAACAAAGATAAGAACATACATGCGTAACTAAAGTGGGTGTAACTGGGCGTAACTAAAGAACGTCATCAGGTATGATGTCATAAATGGGTGGTTCCATGAAAGAATTTCGCAATGTCAGCAGAAATACTTGGCAGAGATGCGCGCGCAGCAGCATGACGTGTGATTGACGTGTAACTAGGGGATGAAGGGGACTTGACATTTAGCTCTACATGTGGAGACAGAAGTCTGGGGTTATGTCAACCTAATCCCAAATCATATCTAATATCCTATGTTTAAAGAACTGTGTTATCCAGAAAGAAAGGTCTTTTTAGGATAGAATCTTATTCTATACTGACTATACTGTCCGTTAGTGCGTGTACAAGCGTCTAAGTGTCTACACTAGATGCGAGGGCAGAAATCTTCCATAGTAATAGGGCTATTAATTACTTGCATGAAGACAGAGAAGCCGGGCCCTTTGCTCGGTAGCTGGGAGAATGTTTACTTAAACTACTAGACAGGAATGTATTGGATAGGGAGCGGAGCAAAGCAGATAATCTTGAAGGTGAAATACAGTTTTTGGCAGGCAACAGGCTGGAGTCAGGCACCGTTAGCCGCGCAGGGAGTAGGACAAAGTTCATGGGTACAGATGCGAGCTCAGACTGGAGCTTTCAGAGGCAGAAGGCAGAAAAGACTTGATGGCAGAATCAGGGCCTACTCGTCTGAACTGTAAAATGGGATAAGTGAACCATATAAAGCCGGTGGCCTTTCATACTTAGGAATAGAATATCCGGCCCATTCATGGCGGATCTGAAAGAGGACATGTTGACGGTGGACGCACATGTGTTTGCGTCTTCATAACTGGAACTGGAGGAAACATACATGTACTTATGGTTTATACATGAAACCGTTGGGGTCCAAGATAGGGGACATAACTGACCATAAAAATCCATATTTCCACATTCCCTCCTTGTCCCCTACTTGTCCTTAAGAGATATCAATCTTCATCAATCCGTTGATCTGTTCATATAGCATCATTTGTTCTTCTTTCTTCTGCCGGAATCTTGAATGAAAACTTGGATGTGGGATACACGAGGTGGCACACAGACCACAAATCGCTGGTCCACATTGTAGGCATAAACAGCAACTGAATAGTATGAGGAAGCCAATACCTAGGAAGGATAGGACCCTCCATCCAAAGGTAGATAATACACTCCAAAACCAACTGGACCAAGTCCAGGTGCCTGGATTCTGGTGTATCTGGCTTACAATCTTATGAAGGCGAGTTATGGCTTTATATACAGATGGCGAATTTTCTGGTATGAAAATGCAACAGCTTGATCCGATGACCCTACAAGCTCCGCTCCTATCGGCCAGGATGACGTCAAGGACAAGACGATTTTGAAGCACAACAATCCGCATAGCAGACTGCTCTTATGTTAAATTGCCTAAGGCGGAAATAGTTTCGTTCACTACTGCTTCAAGGGTTCTGGTTAATCTACGTATCAGCTTACTATTGGTAACTGTACCTATATAGGGAAAGAGACCTTTATTGAAATCTGTGTATTTTTCCCATGCTGTCTCAGTGTAATCGACTATTGGGAGATCTCTCCGTTCTCTATTGTGTACTAAATGAGTATTTCTATGATAATCAGGAGGAGCTAGGAAAACAGGTGGCAAAAGGAATCCAATGTAGCAGGTACCATCCCAATCTAGAGGCAAACATATATATGCAGTCTGACCACATACAAAGTAGGAATGGCGAGAAGCTCTAAATGTAGACTTGCCTTGATCACTGAATTCTATTACAGTGGTGCATTTACTGTGGCCCATGTGTATAGAGCCATTCTTTCTTATACATAATTCACCTTTAACTGGAAATACTGACATAGCGGGCAAAATTGGTACAGGTTCGGATTCGACATTCAGGATCATGAGATTAAGCGTGAAATTACCTAATCCATATACTTCATTTTCTAGATCAGTTCCTGTTCTTTTGGGAAGTCCCTCCTTGTTAGGGTAGCAGACTTTAAGTAAAACTAAGTTCAGGTTTCCCCATACCCAGTTGTCTTGATAAACTGCGGAATTCGAATCTTGGGAATTAATTAGACTAAACCATGCTCCACAGGAGCCATTGCGTGTGAACGGGTATGGGAAGAGAGGCAGAATTCCTTTATAGTTCTGATAGGGAGGGAGTCGGCCACATATCCAACAATTTGTAGCATTGCTAACCTGATGGGAATGATGTAACATACTAATAAAAGTGTTGTTGCGCAGCGCAAATCTATATGACAACTCATGCGGGGGAAGTTCACTAAAAGAATGTTCAGCAGTAACATTATGAACATGTTTAGAAATAGGATAATATATGTGCAACAATATACTTGCAGCTATTATTAAAAGACATAAGAAAAACAAAATTAATAACGTCACTGTGCAATGGCTACGCAGTGATTTATAGTACGCATGTTGTTTCATTCGCTTCCTTCGGTGTCTTTCTCTATTCAGGTCTAGGGGATTCATGTCAGGGACAAATTCGACCGATTCACCTTGGAGAGGACTTAAACAATCAAATTGTCTGACTTGGTAGACCTTAATTTTAGTCTGTATTGTTCTTTGTCATTTAGTTCAACCAAAGGAAGCTTTGAGTCAATCGGTGAAGACACGCAAGGTGTGTCATTTACATCGGAAGGTAGTCCATGAAATTTCTTGATATGACTTGAATGTATCCAGCCTTTTCGACCTTCGATCTTCACGGCTGTCCTCGTTGTTAACAGTACGAGTTGAGGCGATCTCCACCTAGGATCCAGCTGGGACTTCCGGTCAAAATTCCTCACTAACACCAAATCCCCTGGAATTACGTCATGGGGTTTCACCTCGGTGTTGTCGGGAAAGGCTGCAGCTACCTGTGAACGACAAGATTGTAGTGCAGACATCAAGGAAGCCAAGTAATCTGTCAGCATGTTACAGTCAACATCAGTTATTTTTCGTGGTATAGGCGTCCCCCACATATTTGGTGGTCTACCAAAGACCACCTCATAAGGGGATAGCCCTGTTCGAGAGTGCGCTACCATTCTCATGTAAAAGAGTGCAACTGGTAAGGCTACTACCCAGTCGACACCTTTCTCTCTACATATTTTGGACAATCTAATTTTCAGAGTTTGATTATGTCGTTCCACGAGACCTGCTGCCTCGGGGTGTCGGACACAGTGAAATCTCCACTGATAGCCTAACAAAAGTGAAACGTGTTTCATTAGTTCGGAGGAGAACGGCTGGCCGTTATCTGAGTAGACAGCACGTGGTAAACCGTATCGTGGGAAGAATTCTCGAACCAACTGTTTGGCAGTAGTCGGGGCAGTGTAATCTGAAACCGGGTATGCCTCTGTCCAACGGGAAAGAGCACAGACAACTACGAGAACATATTTGAATCCTCGACATCGTTCCATCTGGATATAATCCATCTGGAGGATTTCAAAAGAGTGATCAGGAGGCTGAAATCCACCCTGTTCTACGGGAATGCTTTTACCTGGGTTAAACTGACAACAGATCATACAGGTACGGACTTTTTGTTTAGCTGCTGCTCGTAAATGTTTGTTGAACCAAATGTGTTGAATGCTGTCTAGCATATCTTTTTCTCCTAGGTGCGCTGGACTATGTACAGTGTTAATGATAATTTGGACCATTGAATCAGGAAGGAACCATACAGATTTTTCCTTCGTCATCCATCCTTGATCCGTTTGGGTCCCTCCTAATTCAGTCCATTTCTTTATTTCATCTGGTGTAGCATGTGTCTGTATGTCAATTACGTCAAGAGCGGGATCCTTAACCGTCATGCAATGTGTTGGTGTCGGAACTATTGTCTTTGTCATGTCAGACGTGTGGGTTTGAGCAGTCTGTTTAGCTGTTCTGTCAGCTAAATCATTGCCTTGGGAAATGATATCAGTAACTTTCGTATGAGCTTTACATTTCATAATTGATATTGCAGTGGGTAGATGTATTGCATCTAGTAAGGCATGAATAAGGGGTCCGTGCTGAATGTGGGTACCGTGAGAAGTTAAATAACCTCTCTCTCGCCACAGCACGCCGAAGTCATGTACAACTCCGAATGCATAACGTGAATCAGTATATATGTTGACTTTTTTATTCGTAGCTTGAATACAGGCTTGTGTCAGAGCGACGAGCTCTGCTACTTGAGCGGACAAGGTATTTATGCGATTTGTTTCAATAACTTCAGTATCTGTTGTGACTGCATACGCGGCCACTAACTCTCCTGTACTTGTTCTCATACATGACCCATCTACATACAACGTCAGGTCTGGATCTGACAATGGGACGTCTGTCAAGTCTTGTCTAGGTTTCGTCGTGATAGTGATAACTTCAATACAATCATGTGCAAGTGGGTCTGTTCCGTTTACTGGTAACAGTGTGGCAGGATTCAATGTACTACAACGTCTGATTTCTATATGTGGCTGAAACAATGTTAATTCGTAACCAGTGAGTCGTGCTATAGTCAAGTGTTGTGTCTGTGTGCGGTTCAAGAGGACCTCTACTGCATGTGGTACTTGTACTGTCAATTGGTGTCCTAACACTATGGCATCGCTTTGTCTAATTGCTAAAGCTGTTGCTGCCACTGATTTCAGGCACGCAGGCAGAGCCTGAGCTACGGGATCTAATGTACTAGAAAAATAAGCACACGGTTTGTGTGATCCTGCTTGTTCCTGAGTGAGTACTGACAAAGCAGTACCTTCGCGTTCTGTAACAAAGAGTGTAAAATGTTTATAGTAACATGGTGTTGCTAAAACGGGTGCTTGACATAAAGCTTTCTTTAGGCTTTCAAAAGCTTGTGTATGTTCCTGTGTCCAAGGGAGGACAGTCGATGTGGCTGCCTCCTGTGTTGTCAACTGAATGAGTGGTTTTGCTAGAAATGCATACTGAGGGATCCACTGCCTACAATATGAAGTGAGGCCTATAAAAGCCCGCACCTCCTTTTGCGTCTTGGGTATTGGCATGTTAGCAATTAACTGAATGCGATCTGGTGTAAGCTGCCTTCCCTCCTTGGACAGCGAGTGACCAAGGTAAACAACTCGCTGGACACAGAATTGCAGCTTAGAAGGGGACACCTTGTGCCCCTTTTCGGCCAAAAAATGTAAAACCGTCAGTGAGGCTTTTTCACATTCAGGTTCGCTTCTAGCGGTGATCAGCAGATCATCGACATATTGAAGCAGGGCAGTGTTGACTGGCATGTGTATACTGTCAAGTTCTCGTTTCAGTGCTTGGCTATAGATGCTGGGGCTTTCTGTGAATCCTTGGGGTGCGCGTGTGAATTTAAAGCTTCGTCCATTTAAACTAAATCCGAACAAGTATTGGCTTTCCGGATCTATTGGGACGCTGAAAAAGGCATTCTTGAGATCAATTACAGTAAAGAATGTTGCTTCGGAATCAATAGCTGTCAATAATGAAGAAATGTCTGGAACTACGGGGTATTGTGGTACAATACATTTATTTAATTCGCGCAGATCAATGACCAATCGATATACTGGCGGAGCCTTTGGATCAGTTCGTTTAAGAATCGGAATTATCGGTGAATTACATACATTGGAGTCTGTTTCCACAACCACTCCTTGGGTAATAAGTTCGTCAATGATTTGCAGTAAAGCCACTACAGCATCTGGTGGTAACTTGTATTGTCGCATTCGTGGTAGTACCACTCCTGCCTTTAGTGTGACTCGATATGGTGTAATGTTCATGCAACCAACATCTGTAGGGCCTTGTGCCCATAAATGTGTGGGTAAAGTCTGCAGTCGGTGATCCATGTCTCGGGACACATAGTGCCCTTTGAAATCACGTAAAAACAATCTTACTCCTTCCGGAGAACAACATATTATAGCTCCTAGAGCTTTCAAAGTTTTTATACCTAACAAGTTTTCTGGGCATGATTTAGTAAGCAATAAATCTGTAGTTCGTGTCAAAGGACCAATCGTAAGGGGAAGAGGCTGTGATACTTCGTTAACGATAGGTTTTCCTGAAAAGCCAAGGGAAATATTCTGTGAGCCTGAGAGGGGTGCCCCTGGAACTTCACTACGTTTCATTGTTGTTCGGCTTGCCCCTGTATCAAGTAAAAATTTTCTATCTTGGCCTAATAGTTCACTGTGTACATAAGGTCCTTCTTGATCTACAGGGACCTCAATAAGGGGTAAGCCAACTTCCCTCTCTAGGCTGTTTCATGAGTATCGTTGATAATCAGGATAGTCATACTGTGCGGTCTGGTACATCTGTCGTGTCGTTGTTTGTGTGGCAGCAATAGGCTGCGATGGTGGAGCCGGCAGAGACTGTTGCGGAGCTGGCATGGACTGTGCATGCTGCGGGGCTCCTTGTTGGTTCTGATCCTGTCTAGGTGGCCGTGGTCTTTCTTTTGTATTACCTATGGCGATATTATGTTTTAAAACTGGACAATCGTGTACATAATGACCTGGCTGTTTACAATAGTTGCATGTCCCTTTTACAGGACCTGTTGAAACACTGGACTGTGTCATACCCTTTTTATGACCGTCAGCTGGAACTGTCTGGGAAACTAGCATTTTCATTTTCGTGTCTTTCATGCGTCTTTGTTCATGTTCTTGTTCCTCTCTAATTCTATTGTGATGGTACTGTAGCATTTGTAACATTTGTGACGGAGTGTTACCTTGCCAGGTACTCTCGAATTTCAATACTCTATTCTTAACTTGGGGCAAAGAATTTTCAACTAACTTTGTCACAAACAGATGTGGATACGATTCGCTACTTGCTTTTATTCCACTATTTATACCAAAACATTTTTCGAATCGGGCGTAGAAATCACTAGTGTCCTCGTCTGGTTTTTGTTTACAGGCTGAGATTGCACCCCAGTCTTCCTTTTTCGTAGTTAATAAACGTGGCAGTACCTGTACTAGTAAACCTGGTAGTGTTTTGGTCTTCTCCCCAAGCCCTGCACCTGGACCTCGAGCTTTTTCTTCGTTTTCTAATGCTGTCCAATCTATCTTCTGGTCTCCCACCTCCCAATCCTTTTCCTTGAGTTTTTCATAAATGCCCGCAGGCATTAATACCTTCAATATTGTCATAATGTCGGGGTAGGTATACTCTCCCATGAGCAACATGTCTTTAATTTCTCGGTGGAAACCCGCTGGGTCTTTGTCATGACTGGGCACCACCTTCTTCATTTCCAATAGTTCTATTTTAGATATGGGTGTGTATACAAACACACGTTTAAACTGATTGTCCTCACCTTTTATCGGGTGCACTTCGCGTAAGGGATTCTGTCTATCCATATAGTACGTCGTTCTTTCCTTGATGGGCAGTGAAACATGTTCGGGACATACAAAAAGAATGGACTGCTTTCTGGATTCTAGTATTTCTCTAATTAACTCAGTACCTGAACCTCTCCATTTATTCGTGAGTAATTTAGTCAATATATCAGGTAAGGGACCAGGGTCGGAGTGTTGGCTTTTATATAATATAAGGAGTTGTTGAATCATATAGATACCAGCTAAACGCTGCTCATCTGGGGCGAGGTTCAAAAACGTGTGTGCTAATGTATCATCACTATATTTTCCGGGACTATCAACCCAATGAACGGCTGACCTGGCTAATTCTTGTTCGTCCATAGAATCGAGTATATGATAACCCCTTCGTTCTCGGAGTAGGTTGTCAGCGGCTTGGAACGAATGTTCGGGGGACCTTATATTTATTATAGGAGTTTGGAAATTTCTGCTATTATCTGGACGTACCGGACGTATCGGATCAGTGAAGCATCTAGTATTATTGCAAGATCTTCCTCTACCTACATAGGCCATGGTTTCTAACTGTCCTGTGGGCAGTTCTAATTCTTCCTCGTCTTCGGTTTGTTCAGGTTCGTCTACTGCTAATCTTTCTTCGTGTATTCGTTCTATTTCTTTGCGGATCTTTCGGCACATAGCTACTATACATGATCGTTTATCATGTCTCCCCTCTGATATATTCTGACTCCATGTTGTAAGAATTTGCATTTCTTTCGGATTTACCCCTGGTTGGTCTTGATTTCTGATCACACAATTTATGAGGAAACGTAACAGTTCCCCCTGTATTTCCACTTTTTGGTACTCCATGGCTCTGTTAATACTCTCAGAATCTCGCCCTGACTGGACAAAGTGATATATATTTTCTAAGTGTGTAGTCATTCCTGGTAGCTTCCCTAAATATATAGCAGCTCGTCGGATACGTAATGATGCTAGCATCATTTTGTCCCCTTTTCCGGGCACAGGGTCATATCTACAATCTATTAGAAGTTCCTTGAGCGTGTTGGGAGTTATTAGTTTGGGCGTACGTTGGTGGGCTAATTCTTGAAAGGAAAGTTTATTTACTCTGGGTGGCGTGGAAAAAATGTTTGATGTACCTCCGGTAGCCCCACCTGGGGTGCTGGATGTGAAAGGATTCGTCGAACGTGATATAGCAACTATAGGTGTGGATACAGATGTCGAAGCAGATGTGCTTGCCTGAACTTGTGTCGGAGTTTGCTGTTGCGGAGGTACAGACGGAAGAGGGTCTTGGCGTTGAACCCCCTCGGCAGGCGGTCTATGTGGCGCAGCATTAGCATACTCGGGAGCTGCGTCGTCTAAATAAGAGGAAAGAAAAACATCTTCTGCGGTTCTGGGATGCCCTTTGGGATGTACCTTTATCGGAAACAATGGGGGTGGCAAGTCTTTTGGTATCTCCGGGGTAGCCTTAGGTAATCCTTCGGCCAGGAGAGGATACATACCATTCATAAGGGCATTTCGTTGTCTGTCTACTTGTTCTGATTTTACTCGAGTACCTTCTTCAATTAATATATTTTCTCGAACTTTATTTAAATTCTCCTTACTCTTCTCTTCCTGTCTACGTGCTTTTTCTGTACGTCTATACGATTCTTTACGCCATAATTCAATGGCGTCTTTCTGTGATTGTCTAGCTTTCTTTTTCCATAATTCTTCCTCTACTTTCACGATGCAATCTGCATCCCAGGTCCCAGCTGCGGGCCACCTCTGACTTTCTGGTAATTCTTTGGTATAGTCTACCCATAAATCAAGAAATAATATGGCGTCTAGGCCATGTTTATGATACATAAAGTACCCTGGAGTGTCCCTAGGAGGAATGGGAACAGCTTCTTCGAGTAACCCTTTTCTAGTTTTGATCTGTCTTAATTTCGAAAAGAGCGGCATTTTGAGAACTGATCTGATCTGATACCTAATTTTGAACACGTTTAATACAACGAAACACAATAAAGAACAGTCATTCACACCACAACATGCAGAACGTATTTAAAAACATTTAACATTTAACATTTAATGAACAACAATGACTAGACATACTTGATATACTGCTAAACAGTACAGATACACTGCTGAAACAGTGCAGACCGGATTTGTGTACCCAAACCCGTCTTGACCGGCACAACCTATGTGCACGTCAGAACGCCTCCCCGACAATGGTACTCACCGGGTAGCTCGGAACGGAAGGCCTCGGAACTGAACTGAACTGGACTCGGACCGGACTGGACTCGACTCGATACTTCGGAACTTCGGAACTGGTGGGCCTCTGTATACCTCGGATCTTGCTCTCTCAGCTAGGCTCTGGTCGGGATACTTCGCACTTCTCACCGCCTCGTCTGGGTGTTGATCGCAGCCTCAGTTACCCCCGCTCGGCAGGAGGGAGATACAGGAAATCCTGTGGGTACGCGTTGTTGTCCGTCCAGCTGTGACAGGAGACCGGGCCTGCAACGCACCTCCGGCGCGTGAGATGAGAAAGTGTCCCTGTTCGGGCGCCATATATATGGTAAATAATTTAATTACCGGGACTTAATTTGATGCGGAAAATCTATAATAATAGCTCAGTAAAATAAGAGGCAGAATCTGTGGTATTAGAGGTTCGGAACGGGCTTTATTCCAAAATCAATTCGAATTGAGGACTCCATATTCCATCACCACGAAGGTTCAGGAAGTGAAGGACCCCCTTTATTGACAAGTAATCATTTATATACAATAGGCATTACAGTGAAACAGATGCCGGAGGCGTAACAGTTGATAACAAAGATAAGAGCATACATGCGTAACTAAAGTGGGTGTAACTGGGCGTAACTAAAGAACGTCATCAGGTATGATGTCATAAATGGGTGGTTCCATGAAAGAATTTCGCAATGTCAGCAGAAATACTTGGCAGAGATGCGCGCGCAGCAGCATGACGTGTGATTGACGTGTAACTAGGGGATGAAGGGGACTTGACATTTAGCTCTACATGTGGAGACAGAAGTCTGGGGTTATGTCAACCTAATCCCAAATCATATCTAATATCCTATGTTTAAAGAACTGTGTTATCCAGAAAGAAAGGTCTTTTTAGGATAGAATCTTATTCTATACTGACTATACTGTCCGTTAGTGCGTGTACAAGCGTCTAAGTGTCTACACTAGATGCGAGGGCAGAAATCTTCCATAGTAATAGGGCTATTAATTACTTGCATGAAGACAGAGAAGCCGGGCCCTTTGCTCGGTAGCTGGGAGAATGTTTACTTAAACTACTAGACAGGAATGTATTGGATAGGGAGCGGAGCAAAGCAGATAATCTTGAAGGTGAAATACAGTTTTTGGCAGGCAACAGGCTGGAGTCAGGCACCGTTAGCCGCGCAGGGAGTAGGACAAAGTTCATGGGTACAGATGCGAGCTCAGACTGGAGCTTTCAGAGGCAGAAGGCAGAAAAGACTTGATGGCAGAATCAGGGCCTACTCGTCTGAACTGTAAAATGGGATAAGTGAACCATATAAAGCCGGTGGCCTTTCATACTTAGGAATAGAATATCCGGCCCATTCATGGCGGATCTGAAAGAGGACATGTTGACGGTGGACGCACATGTGTTTGCGTCTTCATAACTGGAACTGGAGGAAACATACATGTACTTATGGTTTATACATGAAACCGTTGGGGTCCAAGATAGGGGACATAACTGACCATAAAAATCCATATTTCCACAATATGAGGGGTGATATTCTCTGAGAGATGTGTATTTAGTGTTTTTATACAAGAAACGTTTGTTGTGTGTATAAATACAATGAACAACAGTGGTATGTGAGTCTGTGAGAATGGGAAGCTGACCTGAATTCCACACTGAAGAAAAGTTGAATTTACAGAAGAAAAAGCTGAAAAAACTTTGTTATTGAGCTTTCCAGTTAATAAAGCCATTAAATCACCAGAAGCTGTTTAACATATCCTAGTGTTAGTGTCTGAAAAGTGTCACAATATCGATTCTGTGATGTTAAAGGATAGATGGAAAGATATACTATTATTTCTCAGTATGGCTTCTTTTTATAGTGTGGAAAAAACAACTAGAACAAAATAGACCATATTCTGTTATTTATTGTTATGGTTTTATAAAGTTAAGAAGGACAGGAAAACCCTTCAGGCTACCCCATTCAGTCTCAGGACTTTAAATATCTGGGACATATGAAAGTCTCAGGTGCTAATCCTGAACAGTCTGCAGAGGGACCCCTCAAGGAAATGTGCTTCAAGCACTTAACATACTTGTTCATACCTCCCAGCCATCTCTCCTTAGCAAGACAATATTGACTTTCACACTTAGCCGACAACTGTATGTATTTTCCACTCCTTTTTTATTATTAAAAATACTGTCTCATGTTGAACAGTGTTTTGCTTCGCTTTTCAGATAATACAGAATCTGCCACATGGTGGCACAACCCAACGAAGCAGGAAACATTAACACAAAATGAACAACACCTTTAGAAAAGGGTTTTATTTTGCAAAATGCAAAGACTCTCTTTTTAGAATAAGGCTTGGGGTTTTATTTTACACAATGCTCTCTAACAGAAAGGCTTTGCCAGATGCCAAATGCACAAAATTCAGATACACAAAGATAAATATATGTTTATATGCAAGCAATAAAAACACACTTGGTGAATGCAAAAGTTAAATGCATGAGTGATACCATGAATAAACAAGCAGAAAATAATATGAGATAACACTCAAGAAAATATAATATGCTGGACGTCCTGCAAAAGATCAGAAAAAATATATATACACACTAGATACATCAAATGATTACTTTGGATGTGCACCTCAACTTACTCACACATCACAAAGAAAACACCTCAAATGATCAAAGCCACTGGCCAAACATCACAATGGCAATAATCAAAGCTCAAGCACCTCAAATGATCAAAGCCACTGGCCAAACATCACAATGGCAATAATCAAAACTCAACACTTCACCTGGTGCAAACACTGCATCTTAGCCCAATCCTGACTGGGGAAATTAAACAGCTGTGATTAAGAGCCTCAGCAACCAGGGTTCCACCGAATTGGACACGTCCATCCCTGTTCGGATTCCAAAATCCCAGTTTCTAGGTCTACAACCCTCAGCTTTATAATCAAAACACACTAGAAGGTTCAAGAGAAACCTCCCCCCCTCCCAGAGGAATCTTGCCAGAACTGGCCAGCTTCCAAGCAAGCATTCCAAGGGCAGGTAGGAGTTCCCACGTTCCCTCTCCAATCTCGCATGTTCCAGCCTTTATTTTGATGAAGCTCATACATTAAACAATCTCTCACAAAACAATCCTTGAACGTGATTAACCCAAACAACTTGCAAGCGCGGCTGTGCATGCCGATAAAGCTCAAGCAAGGCGGAGTCAGAAAACAGGATGACATGAGGCCATGTCAAAGCCAATAGTAAGAACTTCATAATACGCATCAATGTACAACACAGTGCACATTTGTGGACAACTGCTTATAGATTCACATACTTCATCTCTCAATGTACAACACCGAGCACATTTGTGCATCACTGCTCACAACACTGCGAGACCAAAAAGTACATTTCACACCTCACTCTCTCTCTCATTCTTTCAAATGCACATCCCACATGTTCTGTTCTTGGCAAGGCTGTCCTACTCCGTGACAGCTCCCACTGAAAGACTGCAAGCTTATCAGAAAGAAACTTTTAAGAGAAACAGGCATATGCAGGACGTTGTACATTCAGACTAGGATAAAACAACACACCAAAGTCAGTTAAAATAATGGTAGTCAAAGGTAATCACAGGGTGTCAGACCACAAGAGTGCCTCTAGCACTACAAACAGCACTCCTGCGTCTTATTTTCAATTATGAAATTGGCTTTTATCAATACCACATTGAAATGTTATCATTCCCAGTGCCGTCATAGGATTCAAATTAATGTGATTATGGGCAAATCACTGTATCGTCTTCTACCACAAATGAAAATGTGTGCAATCCTAAAAAAGTGCAAATTCCATAATATAATTTTTTTATATTCCTCACCTCGTTTTTATAAGGTGATTTTAACCGGACCCAAAATATACAACAATGCCCAGTGCACAGCACCTTAAATCTCACCTACACTTTCCAAAAATAAGTGGAAAGTTAAAGTTGGGATCTAGTTTCCATAGGAAAAGTGTTTTTGACTTGCTAAAATCTTTGGTGCCATTTGGCGAATCTTCACAAAAGCTTCCTCCAAAAAGTGTTTTGCTGTGTCTTGTGGATGGCAAGTTTTGGGTGATCTGTCAAGCGGTAGGTGAGAAAAAGGGGGTGGGGTAATAAAAAAGTGTGTTTCCCATGTTGATTCCCATAGGGATTCTGAACACAACTACAACCCTGCTGAACGGAATCATACCAAATTTGGCAGAAAGTTAGCTCTTGGTCTAGAAATAGCCCTTTTTTTTATAGTTGGTGGAACTCCATTCATAAGTTTACCCTCCACGAATCTTGCCAATCTCGTGCAGAGATCTAATTGGCTGACAATACGTCAACCAGGAAGTGTTGGAAACCATCTAGGGATTAGTCCCAAACAAAAAGGATGAAAAAGTACCATGACACCTTAGGCCTAGTGGTAGGATCCCAGGGTCAAAAAGCATTATTTCAAATTTTCACAGGGAAAATCGTGAAGATTCGCAAAATCCCATGGAAATAAAATCCAAGCTTAGTCTCCTGTGCTTGTTTAAACATGGGCCCCCGGGTGGGCCAGGTCTCGGGGGGCGTATTTATATCTTGGGGAGGGGACCCAGAGGCCCCCCACCCAATAGTCATTCCTGGCCCCAGAGACTGCAGCAGCCCCGAAGCAGGCTGATTGATAAATTTACCAGAGGAGGGCCACACAGCCTTCCTCCTGATGCTATTAAGAGCCCCAGGGACCACCAACTCCCCAGGGCTTTATTAAAAAATTGGAGAGGGGCCATGCACTGCTAATTACCCCCACATATTACATCGAACATAACATCATCTATGACATTATTTATAATATCACTGCAACATTTGCAGTGGAATTATTGATGAGAAAACTGTGCATGGTAGGGGCGCGAGTAATAGATACGTTAGGGTAGGAGTTAGTTACTTGAAATAACTACAACTGCCAAATGTCTATGGTTTCGTGTGTGTAAAATCTGAGCCTAACTATAAAATCCCAGTAACCTTTAAATAGATAAATATATATATATTTAAATTTTTTAAACTGTTTTGCACTTTAGTAAATATTATAGCACTTATTGGGCACGAGCACTTTAAAAAGGTAGACACGAATAACGTTTTTTGCACATATTGATAAACAGTACTGTAAGATCTGAAAAGGAGAAAAAAAGGCAGTTATGGAATGTAAGCACTTATGCACTTTATAATCTTGTGGTAAAACAGAGTTAAGCCATAGGAAATGATCTATTTATGAATTTCTGGAACTGTCCAGTAGTGCATTACAATATTTTGAATGTATAAATATAAGGAACTATCCGATTAAAAATGCCTAAACGATAGGTTAGCAATTTTGTTATCGAACCACAAGTTAAATTGTGACGCTTATGGCAAAATTGGTGCTCGAGTACTGCAGAGCTTTGTCCTCCTTTGATGATTATTTCCTACAAAGCAATTGTGTAATTAATGAAAAAAACATTGTTGGCTCGTCATCGTAAACAAGGCTTCGACAAGCAGCCGGAACGCGTGGATGAATATCACTATAAAAATAAATAGCCAGTGCCGCCTTTACTTGGATTTAAGGCATATACATATATATATATTACCTACTGGCGGTCGCCAGTAGGTAGTTATAGTTAGGACCTATTTTCCATAGGAAATCTGCAACATTCTATTCCTAATAAGTCTGGCGCCGGTTGACGAATCCTCGCGAAATTTTCCAAACTTTTGGCCAGCTCCGCTCCGACCTTGAAAGTTTCGTGGTGATTCGTCAAGCGGGGGCCGAGAAAAAAGGGGGGTCCCAAAACACGTTTTCCCCATGGAATTTCCCATAGGATCTGTTGTCGCAGCTACAGCCCGAACCGCTGAACGGAATGACACCAAATTTGGCAAAGAGGTAGTCATCAGTTCAGGCTCGTGCCTTTTGCATAAATGGTGTGAATCCGTTCAGTAGTTCCTGAGAAAATTAGAGTTAAACGTACATAAATATCTATGGCCGGGGAGGGTACGCGGACCCTACCCGCACCGTAAGCGCACTCTCCCCGAACCGAGCGCGCACCCTCCCGATCGCGCACTGAATGCTAATTGGCTGTTGAGTGTCTGTCTACATTCGAAACCAGGAACTGTTGGCGGCCATTTTCTGCCTAGGTAGAAGTGAGGCTGAAGAAGCAAGGGGAATAAGTGTGTAAAACATATAAAGGGGGCAGAGTGGAAATACTCTGACCCTCTAGAGGTGCTTAGGGGGTCCCAGAAGGACCCCCTGGGGCACCTTTTTTTTTTAAACGGCGAAATACGCGCACGGTGCACGCATCCTATTGCGTTGGATACACGGATTCTTTCACGGTGGGTTCGCGGATCCAAGGGAAAAAAAAATGCAATTGTTGGGAGATAAAGATTAAGGTTAAGTGTTTTGTTCTTCAGTGGCTCTAAAAAGAGCCGTTGTGTTCATTCAGAGTTTTTGGTACTTATAAGTAAGTACCTATACAGAGTCTAAAGTTGTTGAGGAAGACTCTGTTTCCTTCATCAGTAAAGTGTACTCCATCTCTCCTATACATCTCTTGCATATGAAAGCGCAGATTGTTATTGTAAATGGACCCCATTCTGTAGTCTCGGAGAAAAGCAGAAACAGATTTATTCACATGTTTTCTAGCTTTCTCAATCTGTGGACAAAAATGATCGGACCAGTTCCATTTCTGCCTTTGGCATATGTTAGAATACACAAAGGCAGTTTTAGGGAAAAGTGAATTCAGTTCTGCAAAGGTGTCATTCATAAGCATTTCCAGACCTACCCCAGTCAAAGTGCCTAGGTCATTGCCACCACAGTGCACTATTATGAGGTCAGGGTGTTGGATTTGCATGAAGGATTTCACCAATGGCATCAATTGGTGCCACTTTAACCCTCTCTGTCCAATTCATTTAATGTCTACATTTGGCAAACCTAGGGCTTTGTGAATGCCTTTGTTTTCTGCATACCTTTGGCTCCAGAAAATGTAGCTGTGTCCCACAATCCACACTCTAAGCATCTTGTAAGGAGGTCTGGATGCACTCAGATGGTCTCTGTAAATGAAATGGCAGTTTGGAAAGTAAGAGGTTTCTAAAATGGTGGCTAAGATGCAATTTTGAAAAAAGACAAGAAATCATTGGTTGTTTGACAACCTTCTACACTGAAAGGTAGGGTGTATATTTCTGTTTTTTAAACGCATGATTCTTATTGGTTAACAAAAACTGATTGTAAGGAACATTATATATGATAAGCTGATATGTTGAAAAGTCAAACACACTTGCTGTCTTGATTAGTAACATTGTGTGTGCTGAACTTGTGACCTGTGTGCTCAGTACAGTGTTACATGACCTGTTTCTATGGTAATGGGCAGAAGGCAGATTGGGGGAAGGGTTGAAGTTTATGTCATTTGGAAAGGGTTGAAATGTTTAACCAATATAAATGTGTGTTTGCTTTTGAATTTATGTGGGCAGGAATGTGATTTGATGTTTACATGTATATGTGTGGAAAATGAGAGGGAAACTTTGCCATTCTTTGGTTCTGCTGACAGGTGCACAGTGCAGAGATTCTGTATAAGAAAATCTTGTGTGTGACTGATATCTGGTGTGTGACTGATATACTTCTTAATCTACAAAACAACTTGAAAGGTGAGTTATTTAATTGTGAAGGGGATGTATGTAGACTATTTGGATTTTAATCAGACTAATGTATTTCTCCTGCTAAAGTGTAGGGAGTACTTTTTTTCTCTACAATCTTATTGACAGTGTGTGTGCATGTAGAAACCATTCTGTGATAAGCATTTGTTTTTTTCATGTGTTTGTAGACCGATAACTGTGCAGTTTTTATATTTTGGTAGAATTAGAAACCAGTCATTGTTTATGAATTTGTGAAATGAGTTATGTTTCTGCACTAAAATGTAGTACTCCTTGTAGATGAAGAAATGTGTTTTGGTATAGTGCAAGGGATAGTGTCGTTTGTCTAGAATCACACAGTGAGTCTGTGTGCATTTGGGAACCACTGTGAGAGAAGCATATGGTAACATCGTGTATTTGCTGACAGATAACTCTTTTAAAACCTGTCAAGTTTTAGTAGCATTAGAAGCCAGTCTTTGCCTATGCGTTGATTAAATGAGTCCGGCTTTGATACAAAAGTGCTCTCTTGAAATATGTACATTGTGTGCAGTTCCCTTACCACTTCCATAGTAGTGAATGAGTTTTGGTAAACTCCTAGGGATAGTGTTGTTTGTCTAGAATCACACTGTGAGTCTGTGTGCATTTGGGAATCACTGTGAGAGAAGCGTTTGGTAACATTGTGTATTTGCTGACAGATAACTCTTTTAAAACATGTCATGTTGTCAAGTTTTAGTAGCATTAGAAGACAGTTATGGCTTATGCTTTGATTAAATGAGTCAGGCATTGACACTAAAGTGCAGTCCTGAAATATGTAGATTGTGTGCAGTTCCCTTACCACTTCCACTGTAGTGAATGAGTTTTGGTAAACTCCTAGGGATAGTGGTGCTTGTCTAGAATCGCACAGTGAGTCTGTGTGCATTTGGGAACCACTGTGAGAGAAGGATTGGGTAACATCGTGTATTTTCTGACAGATAACTCTTTTAAAACCGGTCATGTGGTAAAGTTTTAGTAGCATTAGAAGCTAGTCTTTGCTTATGCATTGATAAAATGAGTCAGGGTTTGACACTAAGGTGCAGTACCATGTACTATTCTCTTCACTGTGGCAGAACTGAAAATTTAAAAGTTTTACCCAGGCACTGTCCTAGAAGTAGTCTGATGATTTAGTCAGTTTCTAAGTACTTATGTTGTGAACCATTCATTGCCACATAGACTGCTTCAAATGTCTCTGCATTATGCATGTAGTGTTCTAACATACTATACACTTGTCTTTTACACCTTAAATTCCCTAGTCAGTATCCATACACTTCCAGGAAACACCCTGTCACTCCCTTTGCAGTCCTCTAGTGACCCATTCAGCACCATGTACTAATCCATTCACTGTGCCAAAACCCAAACATTAATAAATTCACCAAGACACTCTCTTTCCAGTACTCTAATGATTCAGTCACTGCCTAAGTATTCATGCACTGAGCCAGGCCTTAGCACATGGACTTCTTCAAACCCCTATCCACTATGCATGCAGTCTTCTAACCACCTAGACACTTGTCTTTCACACTTTCAATTCCCTAGTCAGTATCCATACAGTCCAGCAAACATCCTGTCACTCCCTTTGCACTCTTCTAGTGACCCATTCAGTACCAAGTACTGATCCATTCCCTGCACCAAAAGCCTACCACTTATAAATTCACCCAGGCAGTCTTTTTGCTGTACTCTAATCATTCAGTCAGTACCCAAGTACTCATGCAGTGAGCCAGGCCTTATCACATAGACTGCTTCAAACACCTATTCACTATGCATGTAGTCCTCTAACCACCTACACAGTTGTTTTTCACACCTTCAATTCCCTAGTCAGTATCCATACACTTCCAGGAAACACCCTGTCCCTCCCTTTGCAGTCCTCTAGTGACCCATTCAGCACCATGTACTAATCCATTCACTGTGCCAAAACCCAAACACTTATAAATTCACCAAGACACTCTCTTTCCAGTACTCTAATCATTCAGTCAGTACCCAAGTACTCATGCAGTGAGCCAGGCCTTAGCACATGGACTGCTTTAAATGCCTATCCAGTATGCATTCAGTCCTCTAATCACCTACACAGTTGTTTTTCACACCTTCAATTCCCCAGTTAGTATTCATACACTTCTAGCAAACACCCTGTTACTCACCCAGTGTGTCTCCTTATAGTACTGTAATCATTCAGTCAGTTAGCATGTAGTCTTTTAGTGAGGTAGGCTTTAGGGCATGAACTGCTTCAAAGTAGTATGCACTATGCATGTAGTGTTTTAACCATCGTCACACTTGTGGTTCAGGGCTATAGTTTCTTAGTCAGTTTTTATATAAAATGTGTTTGTACAGTAATGGAATAGTGTAAATTTGAAAGTTATTAATATACATTTATTTGTGATTCTTTTTTACAGATACTGTTTTTCAACGTTAAAATAGAGAAATCATGCCAGAAAGAAAAAGAAAAGAACAGAGACAGGAGGATTATTTGAAAAAACATCAACCATAAGTATTGAATGAACAAGATAATGTAGCCAAAAGGAAAAAATCCTCTGGTAAGATCACGAAGCAATTTATTAAAAATGTTTGTAGGAGCAAACAGAATGTAGATAATGCTGGAACTACTGAGAATTTTTCAAGTTAGAAAAAAATTCAAAATAAGAAGAAAAGTAAAAAGCAAATGTTCAGTCAAAGGAGATAAAGTATGTTAAAAGAAGGCAAAATCAGTATAAGGAATTACGCAAAAAAAATATTTTACAAGAGAGTAGTGCATAATTTGCTGAAAGATGTGAAGAAATATAAAAAGAGAGCTTTATTTTATAAAAAGAAGAAGCATATTGAAAGCATTGTGGAAAAGGCTTTTGAAGTAAAAAGGAAACTGTTTATTTTAGTGTTAAACAGAATTCGATCACTAGATAAACCAATATATGTAATGAAGGCCAAAAGTAGGAGGAAAAGAGTTATTAATAAAAAAAAAAAATTGTGATTTTTTTGGGGAGAATGGAAACACAGTTCTATTTCAGAGCCTTTTTTTAATGAAGAGAGTTATTCACTGAGTGAAAAATGATTGTATGCAGTTGACACCAGTGGTAGAGGTTATGAGGTTAGTGACGGTTGTCCAATGGAGAAAGAGAAAATGGTTGAAAGAAATGCAGAAGAAGTGATAGCTGATGAAGTTTTAGGGAGATGTGCTAAAAACCCTGTGTACACTTGGGATTGCAGTAGTGTTTGCAGTGTACAACAGGAATCTATTGAAAAATTATGTCGTTTTTTACGAGCCTATACTAAAAAAAGTGTAAAACAAAAGATTAAGCTGTTGCAAGGACTAGACCCTTGCAGAGTGAGAAAACATACTGGTTTGCAAGGTCATTCTCTGGCTTGTCTTTCTAGGAACGTTTGTCAAAGTGTTTTTCACCATTTCAGAATGCTGGCAGTATATCATACTCAAATGCGGAAGTTAGTGAGAAGGTTGTATTATGCAAAAAGTCCAGCACTAAAGTTAAGTGAGTTGAACAGTGCTCTTTTGCGTGGGTCAGTATCAGATGTGAAGCAGGTCTGTGAGGATATTGAGTTTTGTTACTTTGGGCCTCAGCAAGAGAGTGAATAAACTGACACATTAGTAGAACAAAATGTTGAAAACAATGTAGAACCCGTAATTACAGAAAAATTTGAGGATGTAATCACAAAGTTTAAGGTAATTTCAGGTGAAAGACCAAATGTTTATTGTATTTGTTGTCGGTGAAGTCACTATAAAAATTAGACTAGGGGCGTCAATCTGTATTTAAAAAGTGAAATAGAAGATAATGATAAGTGGATGGAATTTGCAACTTATTTGTTGGTAGAGGGTTGTTTTGATTTGGGATGTGAGCAGCATATTTGCAAATATTGTTATAACAAATTAGATGAGAATAAAATGCCTGCTAGAGCTGTTCATAATAATCTAGAGTTGGTTGCTATTCCTCAAGAGCTGATAGATTTAAATACATATGAGTCTATTCTCATACAATGTGTTCACCCATTTCAGGCTATTGTTCGTATGGAGCAAAAAACAAGTAAATTACCTCCATCAGAGTTGCAAAGAGAATTGAAAGGAAGAGTTGTGTATTTACCATTAGATTTAAGGAAAAATATTGAAACTATTGGTGTAGACCATGCAGAAAATGAGCAACTAGTCATTCTAGTTAATGGTGTTCCTACTAAGAATAAGAAAATCTGGCAAGAGTTAGTGGATGTTAGAAAAGTGCAAAAGGCGTCATTGTATCTGTTAAAAAATAATGAGTACTATAGAAATGTGTTTGTTGGAGAAGACGAAATAGATTTAGCAGAAGATACTGAAACATGAAGTGGACAAATTGAAAAAGTGGACATGTCCAGATGTGAAGAGATCTATGAACATTACAGTGTACATCCACTTCATTCCAAATTGGTGATGGGGAATACGATTGAGTTGTTTCAAATGAAAAAAGCAACAGGAAGTCTCATGAGTGTATGGGAAGAGAGCTTGGAAGCTCGTTGTTTCCCGCAGTTGTTTCCAACAGGAAAATGTGGACGATATGATGAACGTCCTGTGCAGATTCCTGCATCTGAATATCGGACAACAAGATTATATGCAGAAGATCCAAGATTTCGTCAATGTATCCCTTATATGTTTCATCTTCTGTTTGAAAGTGACTTGTCTGGACTTTCATATGCAGTAAATCACATTTTAAAAACTGGAAAGCATCTTCAAAATGTAACAGCAAAGGATTTTATGGATAAAGTGCATCAGAGAGATGATCATTTAGAATCTCTGTTGATTAATCTGATGGCATGTCCGCGTGGGACTAATGAATATTGGTATCGTCGACATGGAGAACTAAATGTATGCTACGGAACTTGGGAACTTCTACATGGTTCATTACACTAAGCTGTGCTGAGTATGCATGGGATGATTTACTTGAATTTCTTCGAGAGGCGAATTCCAATATAAAAAATATTGAATACAAGACACCTGGAGAATTGTGCTCTTTGGATCCTGTCAATGTATGCAGATATTTCAATCATAGATTTGAAGCTATGATGTCTTTCATCTGCAATAAAAAGAATCCTCCTCTTGGAGAAGTTGTGGATTTCTTTTTGAGAAAGGAGTATCAAGCAAGAGATGCTCCTCACATACATATGTTGTTATGGGTCAAGGACGCCCCCAAATGTGTAACAGATTCAGATGAAACTGTTTTGTCTTTCATTGAAGATTATGCTACATGTGCTCTTCCCAATAGCAGAGAAGACAAAAACTTAAAACAACAAGTCTTACAATTTCAAAGCCACAGGTGTGGAAAATACTGTCGACGAAAGTACAAGTCAAAGATTAAGTTCTATACAAAATGTTGTTTTGGATTTCCACGTCCTGTATTATCCAAAGGAAGAGTGAACAGTTTTATGTCAGCTGTACGACATACCATCACAAGAAAGTCTCCGAAAAACACCTACAACTTAAGAAGAAGCGAAGAATCAAAATACATACATGACTACAATCCAGTTATTTTATCCATGTGGAACGCTAACATGGATATTCAGTATGTTGCGGACAATTCCATTGCTGTTGCACGATATGTAAGGTCCTACATTACTAAATCAGAAAAGACTGAATTGAAAGAAATGTGGGAAGAGATTTCTCATGAGAAGACTCTAAGTAAGAAATTATACAGTTTCAGTTTGAAGATGTTATCGCATCGTGAAATTGGAGTATATGAATGTTCAGATCAGTTATTATCTGCAAGTCTATATTCCAAAAGTAGAAGAATCATTTGGGTGAGTCTAGGTCTTGCAGGAATGCGAAATCGGGTACTGAGATCTGTTCAAGAAATTGAATATTTAGCAGAAAATGACCCTGAAAGTACAGATATTTTTGAAAACCAATATGTTGGACACATACTATCCAAATAGAAGTCATCATCTTGAGAACATGTGTCTCTATGAAGTGCTGCAAAACTACACTATTAAACGGAATAATACAGAGAACATCAACGATGGAAAATATGGAGTGATTGGTTCCGAAGGATGTCTGGTGAAACAAAGGAAAGGAAATTTAATTAATCACAGAAAACTGAGTTGCAACACTGCTGACAAAAGGGAATTTTACTATTTAGCCCTTTTGCAAATGTTCAAACCATGGCGTTCAGAACTGGAATTACTTTGAGATTTTCCCAGCTATGAAGATTCATTTAATGCTTGTAAAGATAGCATACAATGCAGTGCTTTCGCAAATTATGTCAAAATGTTGAATGATGAAATTGATCAAGAAGCTATAATTGCAGCTGAGATTGCTAGAGACAGTTCTCAAGACAGTCAAAGTTCTGCTGCACTGAGTCAAGATTCACTAGGACAACCAATTGTTGAAAATGAAGCAGCGATTGCAATGAATGAGGTGGAAACAGCAATGTATCAAGCACAAGAAGACGCAATACAGTTAGGAAACTTGGAAGAGCAACTAAATGTTGAACAGAAACAAATATACCAGCAAGTGAAAGAGCAGATTGACCATGGATTACTTCATGAAAAGAGAGGGTGCTCATGTAAGTCATTTCAACCTATCAGAATGTATGTGAGTGGTCAAGCTGGAACAGGAAAAAGTTTCTTAATTAAAGTAATTACAAGTTATCTGCAAAAAACAACTGAGTCGCATTTGTCTTGTGTTGTCACTGCTCCAACTGGGTTGGCAGTGCATAACATTAAAGGAATTACTTTACATCGTTTACTAATGCTACCAGTAGAGCATGAGAACAAACTGGAATACCACAAGCTATCTGGAGAAGCTTGTTGTGAAGTTTCAAGAGTCCTGAAGAAAATGAAACTTCTCATTATTGATGAGGTGAGCATGGTTTCAAACTTGATGCTTGCCTTTGTGCATTTAAGAATGCAGCAAATTCTTAAAATAGAGTATGACGAGTTATTTGGAGGAAAACACGTCATCGTTTTTGGAGATCTACTGCAACTTACTCCGGTAAAAGGACAACCGGTATTTATTATTATTATTATTATTATTATGTTTCTTATATAGCGCCTGAATCGACCCCCGAAGGGGTATCTCCGCGCTTGCCTTGGGAACCCGTCCTGGCTTTTCCCTGTGAGATAGCCCCTACAGGGCATCCCCAAGGTGAAAGCCAGGCATCCTGCCGCAGGGGGCCGTTGTGGAGATTAAGCAAGCTTAATGCCAAGAGTTGCAGAGTGTGAACCCATGATTAGGTCAGGCACCGAAGCGAGAATTATCGAGTCCATGGACATTTGAGCTCAAGACCCTTAAAACACTTGCCCATGAAGATACCAGAAAGTCTCTTGGCAGTGTTGGTAATGTGAACATTTGGAGTAATTTTGAATACAAAGAACTGACAACAAATATGCGACAGGCAAATGATGCTGAATATGGAAGTATTCTTCAAGATATAAGAATTGGAATTCTTTCAAAACAAGGGAAAGAAGCTTTGGAGAGTCGATTACTTTGGAATGTCTTTCCAAATGAAAATGCAGTTCCTGCAAAAGTGTACGTGGAAATTGCTAAAAATAAGTCGGTGATTTGCTTAATGCCAACACTGCGTGAGTGTTCAATATTCAATGAAGAATTATTAAAACTGGAAAATGAAGAAATTGTAAAAATGGAAGCCATCAATAAAATACTGCATGAAAGAATCACTATTATTTTGACGGGTAAGTTGAGATCAAAACTGGATTGTTTAGAAAAAAAAATATCAAAAACTGCTGGTTTAGAAAAGACACTATATGCGTGTGTAAACTGTCGGGTAATTTTAAGGCGTAATTTGGATGTAGAGAAAGGTTTAGTTAGTGGTGCAATGGGCAAAGTGGTGGATTTTGTGAATTATCAGAAAAAAGAAGGAATTGAATTTTGAAAATTAAATTTGATCAGATTGATGAAGTTAAAGAAATTGGTCTTTGTTCAGTTTGTTTTTTGCTTGTTAAAGATTTATATGTCCATAGGAAACAATTTCCATTTTCTCTGGCATACGCAGTGACTATTCATAAATCTAAAGGATTAAGTGTAGACAGTGCATTGGTGAACATTGGATCTACCGTATTTAAAGAGGGTATGGGATATCTTGCTTTGTCGCGAGTCAGAACATTATCTGGTTTGTTTTTGATTGATTTTGATGAGACAAAGGTTACTGCAGATGCAAACTGTGTAAAAGAGTATAATAGGTTAAGAAGGGTGTATGCTCCAAATTTAGGTCAATATCCTGTATTTGAAAAGCGTGTGGTTGGTCGAAAAAGAAGGTTAGAGAATATCTGTTCTGAAGGTGTCAAGAAAAGAAAAGAACAAGATAATGTTGTGATTGCAGGTAAAAAGAAATTGGACACTGTTGGAGAGATTGTTGGTTATCAGTTTGAAAATAGTTCTGGTGTCAACTGCTATGCTAATGTAGTGGTCAATGTCGTTTTTTATCTTGAAGGTTTGCAAGAGCAAATTATGGAGAATCGGCAAAAAAGATTTTGTTCTCTGTTGCATTCTGTTTATGAAAAAATGACAACAGATAGAAGTAAAATACAATCTGTTTCAGATGTTCATAGTCTTTTGGATGTGTGTTCTGGTTCTACACAATTTACACAAAATATCCAACAAGATGCTCAGGAATTTTTCATGTATATGCTTACCATTTTTGAAAATGAAGGTGTAGAAATAGAAAATATTGTTGGCCTTTCTTACAAATGGGAACATCATTGTGAGAATTGCATGTACACATGTAGCACCAATGTAGACACAGAGTACCAGACTGTAAATCAGTGTCTTTCAATAAATTAGTTAAAAGTGCAATTCAAAACATGGAGTGTAGCCAATGTAAATCAGAAATGTTATCCACATTATTCTTAACAAAATATGGAAAATACATCATTTTAATGATGCAACGTTGTACAGCTGACGGAAGAAAATTGGATACTTTAATAAAAACAATTTGTAGCAGCACAACTATCAATATCAGGAAGGACTTTTGTAGCAATTGCAATAATTTTCCGTGATGGTCCTTCCACCACATCTGGACATTACACTGCCTATCTAAAATGTGACAAAGGCTGGACACTTTGTAATGATGCCCAGTTGGTTTTCAAACAACTTTTGCCTAGTGAATTACCAAATTCCTACCTAATATTTTTAAAGCCAAAGTTTTAGGAAGATAATTCACTCACTGAGTATTTTATTATTATAATTTAATAGGACTACCACTGGACAATTTACATAAAGGAGTGCAAAAATAGCATTTGGCCTCAAGGAAAGGTATATTTTTGAATTATGGACTTTTTGGTGGTCATTTATTTGGTGATTATTTTAATGCGGCAACATTTACAGTTTTTATAAGTTAAAGTTATAAAATGTTGTTATCTGTAAGCATTTCATATGTGTATGATTTGTATTTTCTGGTATTTTACTGAGAATAGTATGCTGGTTTCTTTTTAACAATCTTTCTGATTGTTTTTTTTTTGCCCACTGTTAAGTGATGAGTACGATTGAAATCACTGTTTCTAGTGAAATTCAATATATTCTGAGAACAGCGAAAAAGGCAAACAAATTACTTTGTGGAAATTATGCTGTGTTGTAAAAAATGTATTATTACATGTTATAATTTCTTTTCTCTTTTCTTTCACAGATCCAAATTTTAAAACAAGCAATTTATATGAATTTAGATTGCAATGAATATATGAAAAAAATGTATACCATTTTTTATTCCTATTATTGTGAAGGTAAGTTTAACTAAGTCTCAATATGCAGAATGACGAGGTCTGCAAGAAGCTACAAAGTTGAAACCGGAAATATGTCACTTTTTGTAACCTAGATATTGCGCAAGACACTCTTTCATATTTACAAAGAGAGGAAAAGGCACTCTGCACTTTTTATACTCCATGTAAATACAACCTCATTATGCACACCACTTTGCGTTGAAAAGGTGTTCTATAAGTGTTGTTGTGCATGATTGCACTGAATACTCATAGAACAAGACACATGTCTAGATTTATCAGAAATCATGAATCTCGATATGTGTGTGAATGCTGCACCATTCTAATATTGGTGTAGGAAAGCACAACAAGGAGAATTGTTTTCATTCCTCCACATTTTTATATCTTCAATGCATGCTGAAATGTTCAGCATACATTGAAGGAGAAAAATGCATTTTCTCATTGTTTTTGTGCAGGAAGGTGTGTCTTCCTGCAGAAAAACAAAGAGCACATGACACAGATATCCTTGCACTATGGTGCAAGGGTGCCTGTGTCACCACATGGCTGCAGTTTAAGCAGCCGTGCAGAGAGAAGCATAGATTTGCAACATATTTATGTACATATGTTGCATCCCTGTGCTTCGGAAGTACTACCGCACACTGTAGTTAAAGAGGTTACTGTGTGATGCTGCAGCACTTCCTCATAGTTCTGCACTTATACATTCACCATACGCTACTAATGCATTCATTAAGTCAATTACGTACTACACATACATTCATCTAAACTTTCACACACTAACAAAGAAATTTAGCACTTTTTTTAACCCAGGAAAGGTTTTTTTTCTTCTTTCTTCTTTTATATTTTTTTTTGGGGGGGTATCTAACAATTTTGTGATTTTTTTGGTTTTTCTGAAAAAAAAAAAAAAAAAAACAGGAGAAACCAAACCATGAACCTCAGGGAACAATAAAAAATAAAAAAAACTAGCAAATGTGACTTTCTTGCCGGCGGCAGATCAGATCAATCGACTGCTCACCATAGCACAAAGTCGCATTGCACTTAGTACAGAGAACTTTTAAAAATTGAAATTGAGGACGGATGTCCAAGGTTTGGGCTGATGGATGCACTCTTGATGTGCTCGGCTGAGATGAGGTGGAAGGCGCAGGAGCGGGAGTGTTTCTCATCCTTCGGCACTCTTCTCGTGCAAGATTGTTCGGATGAAGGGTCCTCATGTGCTTCATCATACTTGCCGTGCCGCACGAGTATTTCTTGTTAGGATCCCCTCGCGACAGGACTCTTTTGCAAATCTTGCACGTGACCAAGGTGGCATTGGTCTTATTCTGCCCCTCGGGAAAAGTAAAAAATTTCCACACCACTGAAGAAAAACGTTCTTTGGGTGGTGCCTCCACCAAAAATTCATCCTCAGAAATATGAGGAGATGCAGGTGATGGCTGCTGCCCTGAAGCCATTTGTGGTTGAAAAAAGTTAGAGCTAAGTGTAAACTTAGTCTAAAAAATCTTCTTCTCTCCAAAGAGATGGCCCTCTAAAGAAGGTCAAAGAAGAATGATTGAAATGGGTGGGGTCTTTCAATAGATAGAACAGGAAGTGTAATGAACCAATCAAATCTCTTTTTTTGCAGTTCACATGGGATCCGTGCACCCTGCGCTTATGCAGCACGCACGCAGCGCGCATCCGCGAAATTGAATTAAAAAAAATTATAGGATTAGATGTAAAAATATATTACTTTTAAGACTAGTTCAGAGTTTGTCTTCAATTAATATTCACATGAAATACATATATATGTTTTTTTAAATGTTAAATACTTTGCGGGATCCTCGCACCTACCGTGTCATAGACGCAGATGACGCATCGCGGAAGCGCGGAAATGTCGCGTTACGTACATCGAACGTGTCGCGTATAGGCTGGGAGTCGCGTACCGGTCGCATTGGAATCGCGCACTAACCACGTACCCGACGCATACCATGCGCGGATGCCTTTGCGTAGGGATCGAGAACGGTGCGCATGGGGGCACGGATCCAAAAACATTGAAAAAAATATATAAAATAACGTTTTGAACAAATAGTTAAAAAAATATTTTGAAAAATATTTACAAAATATGTTTGAAAAACCCATTAAGTTCAAATAATATTTTTCAATTTTTAAAAGAATAATTAAAAAAATAAGATTAAAAAATGGTGATAAAAAAAGTATTTTTTTTAAAATGTCATTAATGAAATTGACACACGGAATTTGAAAAATATACAAATCCAATCAAAATCATTAAACATGATATCTTCAGAGATAAGTTATAGCATTTAAAAAACCTTTGAAATTCACAGAAAAAACCATAGGTTTCAGGGGTGTTATAGTTAGGAATTGGCATTTAAAAAACCTTAGAAATTCACTGAAAAAACCATAGGTTTCAGGGGTGTTATAATTAGCTGGACATTTCCCTCGTACAAAACCCTAGAAATTCCACTGTTATAGTTAGTTCAGCTAATTAATCACACTCCCATTTACTCACCTATGCAGTTATACACACTCAAGTTCACTTACTCATAAAAATAGTACCACATTCTTACGCTCTTATACAATCATTGATACAAGCACACACTCATCCATACAGCCACTCTCACAATCACACACTCTCACATATACCCACTTATATACTCTGACACGCACATATACTGCCTTTCACATATGTAGTTAGTCACACATGTACCACTGAGATATACATTAAATCCCTAACACACCCATACATACACTCACTCAACCATACAGTTCATCACAGATGCACTCTTAAAACCATGCACCCATAGAATCACCCACTCACACATCTATGCATAGAGTAATGCACACCCTACCCACACAAACACTCAGGCACCCATACAGATACTCAGACAACCAATCAATAACCCATATAGACACTCATATAGCTATTCACAAAACCATGCAGCCATTAATACACCTACACACAGACACATACAGACATTCACACAGTTTAGTCACTAGTCTGCAGTAAGATACATTTAATGACTCACTTATAGACTCAGTTACACACCTAGAAAATCATCCATTCACACACTTGTACAGCCACTCATTCTTCCACAGGCCTTTCACTATAAATATATAAAACATTTTTAAACTTTACAGAAACACACAGTCACTGGATGACGTCATCAGTGATGTCATCAGTGATGTAATTTGAGATGTCATCAGTGATGTCATCAGTGATGTCACTGACCATGTCATGAGTGATGTAATATGTGACGTCATCGGCAGTGCATTGCAGGGGCACGAGTTATAGTTAGCTGAGCTAACTATAACAGGGGAATTTCTAGGGTTTTGTATGAGGGAAATGTCCAGCTAACTATAACACCCCTGAAACCTATGGTTTTTTCAGTGAAAATATATATATATATACTTAAAAAAACACAGGTTTTAGGGACGTTAGTTAGTTGGACTTTTCACTCATACAAAACCATAGAAATTCTGCCGTTATAGTTAGTGCAGCTAACTATAACTCACACCCCCGTAATGCATTGCTGATGATGTCACATATTACATCATTCATGACATGGTCAGTGACATCACTGATGACATCTCAAATGACATCACTGATGACATCATCCAGTGACTGTGTGTTTCTTTAAAGTTTAAATATGTATTATATATATGCCAAGGTGTATTGAAGAATGAGTGGGTGTATAAGTGTCTGTATGGAGGCTTTAGTAGGTGCATGACTGACTGTTTAAGTGAGTGATTACATGTGTCTCACTGAATGCATGGGTTAGTGACTAAACTGTGTGAATGTCTGTATCAGTCTGTCTGTTGTTGTATAAGCTTCTGCATGAGTTGGTAGGTAGCTACATGAGTGTCTACATGGGTTATCGATTGGTTGCCTGAGTATTTGTATGGGTGTCTGAGTGTGTGTGTGGGTGGGTGGGTGGTGTGTGACTCTGTGCATAGATGTTTGAGTGGTTGATTCACTGGGTGTATAGGTTCAAGAGTGCATGTGGAAACAGCTGTATGGGTGGGTGAGTGTCTGTATGAGTATGTTGGTGAGTGAATGGATGTCTCAGTGGTACATGTCCAAGTAACTACATATGTAAAAGGCAGTGTATGTGAGAGTTGGAGTATATAAATGACTATACGTGAGAGTCCGTGATTGTGTGAGTGGCTGTATGGATGAGTGTGTACTTGTATCAGTGATTGTATAAGAGAGTAAGTATGCATATGTTTCTGTTTGAATAAGTGATGTGGTGTGTGTATAACTGTATCAATCAGTCAATCAATCATAGCATTTATAAAACGCACTACATACCCGTGAGGGTCTCAAGGCGCTGGGGAAGACGCTGCTACTGTTCGAAGAGCCAGGTCTTGAGGAGTCTCCTGAAGGTTAGGAGGTCTTCGGTCTGCCGCAGGCGGATGGGGTGGGTGTTCATGTCTTGGCGGCGAGGTGGGAGAATGATCTGCCACCGGCGGTCACTCTTTGGATGCGGGGGGCGGTGGCGCGGGCGTGGTCTGCGGAGCAGAACTGGCAGGTGGGTGTGTAGAGGCTGAGTCGGCTGTTGAAGTACGCTGGTCCGGTGTCGTGGAGTGTCTTGTGTGCGTCGGTGAGGAGCTTGAAGGTTATCCTCTTGTTGATGGGGAGCCAGTGCAGGGCTCTCAGGTGGGGTGTGATGTGGATGCGGTGAGGGACATCGAGGATCAGGCGTGCGGAGGCGTTCTGGATGCGTTGGAGCCATTTTAGGAGTTTGGCCTGGGCTCCTGCGTAGAGTGCGTTGCCGTAGTCCAATCTACTGCCGACGAGGGCCTGGGTGACCGTCCTTCTAATTTCGGTGGGGATCAACTTGAAGATCCTGCGAAGCATATGGAGGGTGTTGAAGCAGGCGGAGGAGATGGCGTTGACCTGCTTCGTCATGGAGAGGGTGGAGTCGAGGTTGACCCCTAGGTTGCGTGCATAGTCAATGGGTGTAGGGGGTGCTCCTAGTGCAGTCGGCCACCAGGAGTCATCCAAGGCCAAGGGGGTGGATCCGAGGATGAGGACCTCCGTCTTGTCCGAGTTTAGCTTCAGTCGGCTGTTTCTCATCCATTCGGCGACGGCCTTCATTCCTTCGTGGAGGTTGGTTTTGGTGGAGTGGGGGTCTTTGGTGAGGGAGAGGATCAGCTGGGTGTCATCAGCGTAGGAGATGATGTTGAGGTCGTGCCGTCGTGTGACATGGGCGAGCGGTGCCATGTAGACGTTGAACAACGTTGGGCTGAGGGATGAGCCTTGGGGTACGCCGCAGATGATCTTGGTGGCTTTGGAGCGGAAGGGGGGAGGCGGAAGCTCTGAGTTCTACCAGAGAGGAAGGAGGTGGTCCAGTCCAGGGCCTTCTCTTGGATTCCGGCATCGTGGAGGATTGTTCGAAGTGTGCGGTGGCAGACCGTGTCAAAGGTGGCTGACAGGTCCAGGAGGATGAGGGACGCGGTTTCTCCATTGTCGAGCAGGGTCCTGATGTCATCGGTGGCAGCAATGAGGGCAGTTTCGGTGCTGTGGTTGCTGCGGAACCTGGACTGGGACGGGTCTAGGATGCTGATCCCCTCAAGGAAGCTGGTCAGTTGTTTGTTGACGGCCTTTTCGATGACCTTCACTGGGAACGGGAGCAGGGAGATGGGTCGGAAGTTCTTGAAGTCCTTGGGGTCCGCCTTGGGTTTTTTGAGTAAGGCATTGATCTCTGCGTGCTTCCAGCTCTCCGGGAAGGTCGCTGTCTCGAAGGAGATGTTGATGGTTTTCCGGAGCTGGAGTGCGATGGTGCTGCTGGCTTTGTTGAAGATGTGGTGTGGGCAGGGGTCTTCCGGGGATCCGGAGTGGATGGTGTTCATGATCTTGATGGTGTCGTCATCGTTTATGTTGGTCCAGGCGAGCAGGCGGTGTGTGCGGGTGGTGGTTGTGGGAGTGGGGGTCACAGCAGTCACCGGGGTGGTGATGGCGTTGAAGCTATCATGGATGTCTGCGATCTTGCAATGGAAGAAAGTGGCCAGCGAGTCGCACAGGTCTTGTGATGGTGGGATGTCGTTGGTGTTGGAGCTTGGGTTGGAGAGTTTCTTCACAATGTTGAAGAGCTCTTTGCTGTTGTGTGCGTTGTTGTCTAGGCAGTCTTTGAAGGAGGTCCTTTTGGCGGATCTGATGAGGTGGTGGTGTCTGAGGGTGGCATTCTTGTGGGCTGTGTAGCTCTCCGGTGTTCGTTCATGGATCCAGTTTTTTTTCTAGTTTTCGGCAGGTTGCCTTGGAGGTCTGAAGGTCTTCGGTGAACCAGCTGGCTCTCTTGCTGATGTGGGTGTTGGAGAGTTTCTTGAGCGTGGCGAGAGTGTTGGCGCAGTCATCGATCTATTGTCTGAGGCTGCATTGTCGGGGTCAGTCGGGTCTGTGGGTGGCCTCTGGGCGAGGGCGGTGCTTAGCTGGTCCTCGGTGATCCTGCACCAGCAGCGGCGAGGCATCTGCTGGGTGTGGGGGTGCGTGGTTGGTTTCTGGCAGGTGAAGTGGATGCAGTGGTGACAATCAGCTAAGAAGAACCAAACCGGTCGAAGACATATATATTCAAAGGCCTAAAAAAGGTCCCTGTTGTCAAACAACACAAAACTGGAAAAGGAAAAAGAAAAATGTACATCAACAATGCCCAGTGGTATATCTAAATTTATTAATTTTTAGCTTTGAGTTTTTTTAAAAAAAATCACAATAATTCATTAAATACAAAGATTTTGTCAGAGAATTATACATCAAAATGAAAAGACACACATGTGAAAATCATCAGTGTATATATATTTACAATCGTGAAAAAATGTAAAGCAAACAATGTTCAAAGCCCCATACATACACATTCAGATACATACATACACACATTCAATCCAAACACATCCATCAATGCACATCACATATAATCTAGATTATCCTTGGTATTTAGGTGGATATGGTCGTTGGAACGTATTCCAACGAAAGCCAGGTGGTATTCAGAGAAGGAGGTCGCCAAATCAAGCGCCAACGCGCGTTTCGGTATCGGACCCACAAGGGGATCCCACCTTCATCAGGGCGGACCAAAGATAATGGGGGGCAAGAACACAACCTAAATGGTGTAAACAAATAAAGCAATGAACATACTAAAACAACAAATAATATAACATGATAAAGATCTAACAACAATACAATAAAAAAGGGCATACAAGTAATATAGTACACAGACATATTCCAGTTGTCGATGGGTACAAATAGATATCAGAATTAATAATCAAGGCCCAATGGGTCCAAAAAAGGTAGCTCAATCGAACAATCAGAAGCTTAAAGTTAAGAAAGAAAACACAATATACAATCCGATAGAACCCAGCACCAAACTCGAAGTGGAAAAGAATAAATAGGAAATAAAGATTTTCAGCAAAGTAGAAAAAACGAACAAGATAAAGTAATACTTCACAGTAAAATAGTGTGAAAAAGAAAATATCCACCCATAAGTGATAAGGGTATCAATTCAAGCTAATACGTACAGAGCACAAAAGTGCTAGATAAAATGAAGGTGCCAATAAATCACACCAGTATTCAGGACGCCGTCAGGAAACGAAGAGAGACATCCATTCTACTATGAATTGAGTAGAATTGCATGGGTTACTGAAAACCCTAAATTAAAAAGAATACAAAATATAAGAAAAATAGAGAGAAAAAAAAATTAGAAGCAAACCGCTCAAATCAAATGAATGGATGCTGCATATGTAAAGGGCAGGGGTCTACAACATACTTGATTCAGAACAATACGGCGGGTAGCCAGAACTATAATGCGGGCAAAGTCAAACCAACAATAAATTGGAGGCCAGGGTAAGTGTCGAAGGATGCTCGACCGAGATACGGGTGATGACAGGGATAATGTTAACATGCGTCAGCATCTGTGAAGAAAAGAAAAAACGATCGATACTTAAACGCTAGAACACGCATTCGCCATATACAGATTTTAAGCCCAACAGCCAATTTATAAACTTTCATGTCAAGGTCTTATTGGAGAAACATGAAATTGACTTATGAACACGAATTGGGAAATGGGAAACACTGGATACCGCACTCGCCATAGATAAACCCAAGCGGTAACACATAATACGGTCTCATGGCATACTCCCATAAGGGATACGTAGAAGAAGCATATCAACACGAGATAGGTAACAACCATCACCCCAGAGATAAAGTAGACCGGGATGGGACACGAGCCGCTGTTGTTTACAAAGCATACTGGTCAAGGGAAAGACGCACATTCTTCCGACTTACCAAGCACAAAATCAAAGATTCAATTCCCGCGGTCTTTCAATATTCCGTGCACAGCATCAAGGGACGTGTCAGGATTACCTCGCTGCGGGGTCTAAATATCCCGCCCTGTTAAATACGCGTCATCAAAGAGTATAAGCCAATGGGATACGAGGTTAAAGCAAAAGGGGTAATTCATGGAAATGGGACTGAAGCCCTGTCGAAAGATCGTCAAATACGGCGCCATTTTAAAACGGGTTACTAAAGTCAAATAAGCATTATTGACGAAAGTCCTCAAATGTAAAAATAGCTACAAAAATGCGAATACTGAAAACAGCGATATCAGTCGGAGCACCGAGTGACAAAGTATGGTACAAACTGGCATTAAACGAACATCAAAGGCAGTGCATATACAAAAATGGAATTTCACCAACAAGGGTGAAGTACAGATATGCACATGTGCTGAGTTGGAAGTAGGGATGAATAAAGCTAGTAGGTGACAATAGCAAAAAAAGTTATATAATGGCATTTTCCCATGAGATAATTTCATTCAAGCCCCTCTGGACCGAGTTGATATAAAAAATCCAAAAGGTTTCCCTTTTCTTCCTAATTGAAGTAGGATTTCTTCCAATTGGAGTATGTATCCTCTCCAAAATAGTCCATCTTAGCTCAGTATCTTTGTGATTTTTACTGAGCCAATGACTGACTAAGGGGGCTGTAGTTTTATTAGTGCGAATGTTAGATTTGTGTTCGCATATACGTAATCTAACCTCCCGACCGGTTTCACCAATATAGGGGAGGTTACAGGGACAGATGATGGCATATATCACATTGGATGACCGGCAATTGGTCATTCCCTGGAGCGTGATCATTCGATTGTTGATGGAGATGGTACTGCCAACAATCGCCTGTGGGCATGCTTGGCACGTACCGCACCTGTGGTTTCCTTCTACAGGTTTGGTGCCGACAATTGCAGTTTGTTTAAGATGTTGATTCTTTTTGTGCGCTGTCTTGCCTCTGATCAGATAGTTTCTCAAGTTCTTATTCCGCTTAAACGCGAAAAGAGGTTTAGGAATCCCCATCTCCTCATTATCAATATTAAGCAGATACCACAAAGAGTTGATGGTTTGCCGGACCTTATGATTGATGTTGGAATGTTTTGTGACAAAAACTAGTTTGTCCATAAGGTCAGATTCTTTCTGTTGGAACATGGTATCTCTGTTAAAATAACGTGCTCTTTTAAAAGAGTCTTTGATGAGCTTGTGGGGATAGCCTCTTTTGAGGAATTTAGATTTCAGAATGTCGGCTTGGATCAAGAAGTCTTTCATTTGAGAACAATTCCTACGGAGGCGTAGAAATTGACTAAAAGGGATACTATCCCTCTGACTCCTTGGATGGAAACTGCCATATTGAAGCAGTGTGTTTCTGGCAGTTGGCTTGGTGTAAAGAGACACACTAATTTTTTTGTCATGATGTTCAACCCAAACATCTAAAAATTCAACCTTGATGTTGCTGAAGTGAACAGTGAATTTTAGGTTTGTATCAGCTGCATTCAGCCAAGATACAAATTCACCCAAGGAATCATGGTCGCCGCTCCAGATGAAAAATATATCATCTATAAAGCGTGACCACGCTCGGACGTTCTCGTAGAATGGGGCCATGTCATTGTAGATGTTAAATTCCTCAAATTTACCCATATAGAGGCATGCAATGCTGGGGGCGCAAGATGCCCCCATACTGACTCCCTGGACTTGTTGAAAGAAGTCACCATTAAATTCAAAATAGTTGTCGTAAAGGACAACCTGAAGACACTGGATGATAAATGAAGCATTGCAGATCGAATTGTCATTAGTAAGTATCTCATGAATGACCGCTAGCGCTCCCTCCTGCGGTATGTTGGTGTATAAAGATTCCAGATCTAGGGTAACCAAGAGGTCCCTGTCTGGATCAAAGGAGATGTTTTCAATCTTGGAGATAAAGTGGCCCGTATCTCTCACGTACGACTCCAATTTACTCACCAAGGGTTTAAGAAAACAATCTACATACTTTGCAAGAGGTTCCAAGGCTGAACCACAGGTGGAAACAATGGGTCGTAAGGGAGGATCCATGATATCTTTGTGTGTCTTAGGTAGCCCGTATATGATGGGTAAACGGGTATATTTGGGAGTGAGATATTCCGCCTCTTTGGTGCAAATGAATTCTTGGTCAACAGCATGGCTAACCATAGTCAAAATCCGAGTTTTAAGGTTGTTTTCAGGATTCTCCCTGATTCGCCTATAGTGTCTGGTGGAGGACAGCAAGATGTTCATTTTTTCAATATAGTTGTCAGTATCGAATAACACAATGCCTCCACCCTTATCACAAGGTTTGATGGTCAGGGATTCGTTGTTTTGAAGGGTAACTAATGCTTCCTGTTCAGCAGTGAATAGGTTGTTAGTCGGTTTAGGCACAAATTTGATGATTTTCGAAATTTTAGACATGACAGCTTTTTCAAAAATGCTGACCTCAGGGCCCACCAGATCGAGTCCGGGGGTGAAATCAGAGGGAGGTTTTAATCCCGACAAGTTATTCGAGAGATCGGGCGAGGGTCTGTTATGGAAGAATTTTTTAAGCCTAATTTTCCTAAAAAAGGAATACAAGTCTTTCAGGAACTCGAATTTGTTGAAGGTTTTGGCAGGAACAAACGAGAGGCCCTTAGACAAGAGACTCAAGGATTCGGGGTTCATATCAGATGTAGACAGATTAAATACAGGAATGTCTACTGCGTTTTCCAGTATTGGTTCTGTCTGGTTTGTATGTACATCTGGGGTTGACCACGTGCCTGATGGTAATTCCTCATTCGTGGTGTTCTCGTTCTGGGGCGGTAATTCCCCCGGCGATTCCCTAAAAAATGTTCCGGTGTCATAGGTCTATCGAACTGTTCCTGTCGATGTTGGTAGTTCGGGTTATAATTGGTCTCGTACTCACCCGATACTTCTCCTTCAGAGTCTGTGGTGTCAGAGAACGTAACCACTTTCTTGTTATTACCCCATCTCATGTTATTTCCACCGGAAGATCCTGGTTCCCCCATGTTGTAAAAATTTGACATGAGATATGGGTACGTGCGTTCCTGAGAGAAAAACCTAATATCCTTTTTAAGTTTATCTGTCTTTCTTTTCAGAAGATAGATAGAAAAAGAGTCTAACTCTTGGGCAATCTCCTCTAGTTTTTTTGTAGCCATTTCGACCGAGTTATCTTTCTTAAGCTTCTCTTCCAGTGCTTCTATTTCTTTGGCCATGATGGCTAGAACCTCTCTGGCTGTTTCAATGATTAACATCATCCAGTCACGAGAGCATCTGTTTGATATTAATGCCCATTTCTCTAGAAATAATCCGATTTCTACAAACAAGCCAGGGACATTACGGACACGAAGTCCAAATGGTATTGTTCCAGCTTTGAGGTATTCGAGCATAAAATTAGCATGAGCCTCTGTGCGTTTGGATTTTTTCTTTAAGTTGAGTAACTTAGTCCATTCACCTTCGAGGCCCTTAGACAATGAAAATTGACCGTCACTGCCAGCTGCTACGCCAATCATCCTGGCAAAATCCTCATTCGAGAAACCAAAGGTTTTAATGCTCTCCATGATGTTAAACAAAACCGGACCGAAAAACTATATGTCCAGCAAGACAGCGCACAGATAGTGCTGGCGAAATAAGTATAGTGAATACCGTACAAATATTCACCTCTTATGGTAATGTTCACAAGATCTAAGTAGTGCAGGCCTAAATCTCCCCTGAGTGCACTAAAAGAGGAAAAAATAGAATAATAAAAGATCAATCAGAAAATAAATAAATGAATACAAAAAGTGAATGGAAAGAGCCACCTGTCAGAGACACGAACCCCCACAGCAACAAGGCTGTGACAGGAAACCAATTACGAAAGGGGGACCCCAAATGCACAATACTAAACCGGTTATAACGGGGTAAGAAACAATCAGCTAAGAAGAACCAAACCGGTCGAAGACATATATATTCAAAGGCCTAAAAAAGGTCCCTGTTGTCAAACAACACAAAACTGGAAAAGGAAAAAGAAAAATGTACATCAACAATGCCCAGTGGTATATCTAAATTTATTAATTTTTAGCTTTGAGTTTTTTTTAAAAAATCACAATAATTCATTAAATACAAAGATTTTGTCAGAGAATTATACATCAAAATGAAAAGACACACATGTGAAAATCATCAGTGTATATATATTTACAATCGTGAAAAAATGTAAAGCAAACAATGTTCAAAGCCCCATACATACACATTCAGATACATACATACACACATTCAATCCAAACACATCCATCAATGCACATCACATATAATCTAGATTATCCTTGGTATTTAGGTGGATATGGTCGTTGGAACGTATTCCAACGAAAGCCAGGTGGTATTCAGAGAAGGAGGTCGCCAAATCAAGCGCCAACGCGCGTTTCGGTATCGGACCCACAAGGGGATCCCACCTTCATCAGGGCGGACCAAAGATAATGGGGGGCAAGAACACAACCTAAATTGTGTAAACAAATAAAGCTATGAACATACTAAAACAACAAATAATATAACATGATAAAGATCTAACAACAATACAATAAAAAAGGGCATACAAGTAATATAGTACACAGACATATTCCAGTTGTCGATGGGTACAAATAGATATCAGAATTAATAATCAAGGCCCAATGGGTCCAAAAAAGGTAGCTCAATCGAACAATCAGAAGCTTAAAGTTCTTAACCGGATTATTAATTCTGATATCTATTTGTACCCATCGACAACTGGAATATGTCTGTGTACTATATTACTTGTATGCCCTTTTTTATTGTATTGTTGTTAGATCTTTATCATGTTATATTATTTGTTGTTTTAGTATGTTCATTGCTTTATTTGTTTACACCATTTAGGTTGTGTTCTTGCCCCCCATTATCTTTGGTCCGCCCTGATGAAGGTGGGATCCCCTTGTGGGTCCGATACCGAAACGCGCGTTGGCGCTTGATTTGGCGACCTCCTTCTCTGAATACCACCTGGCTTTCGTTGGAATACGTTCCAACGACCATATCCACCTAAATACCAAGGATAATCTAGATTATATGTGATGTGCATTGATGGATGTGTTTGGATTGAATGTGTGTATGTATGTATCTGAATGTGTATGTATGGGGCTTTGAACATTGTTTGCTTTACATTTTTTCACGATTGTAAATATATATACACTGATGATTTTCACATGTGTGTCTTTTCATTTTGATGTATAATTCTCTGACAAAATCTTTGTATTTAATGAATTATTGTGATTTTTTTAAAAAAAACTCAAAGCTAAAAATTAATAAATTTAGATATACCACTGGGCATTGTTGATGTACATTTTTCTTTTTCCTTTTCCAGTTTTGTGTTGTTTGACAACAGGGACCTTTTTTAGGCCTTTGAATATATATGTCTTCGACCGGTTTGGTTCTTCTTAGCTGATTGTTTCTTACCCCGTTATAACCGGTTTAGTATTGTGCATTTGGGGTCCCCCTTTCGTAATTGGTTTCCTGTCACAGCCTTGTTGCTGTGGGGGTTCGTGTCTCTGACAGGTGGCTCTTTCCATTCACTTTTTGTATTCATTTATTTATTTTCTGATTGATCTTTTATTATTCTATTTTTTCCTCTTTTAGTGCACTCAGGGGAGATTTAGGCCTGCACTACTTAGATCTTGTGAACATTACCATAAGAGGTGAATATTTGTACGGTATTCACTATACTTATTTCGCCAGCACTATCTGTGCGCTGTCTTGCTGGACATATAGTTTTTCGGTCCGGTTTTGTTTAACATCATGGAGAGCATTAAAACCTTTGGTTTCTCGGATGAGGATTTTGCCAGGATGATTGGCGTAGCAGCTGGCAGTGACGGTCAATTTTCATTGTCTAAGGGCCTCGAAGGTGAATGGACTAAGTTACTCAACTTAAAGAAAAAATCCAAACGCACAGAGGCTCATGCTAATTTTATGCTCGAATACCTCAAAGCTGGAACAATACCATTTGGACTTCGTGTCCGTAATGTCCCTGGCTTGTTTGTAGAAATCAGATTATTTCTAGAGAAATGGGCATTAATATCAAACAGATGCTCTCGTGACTGGATGATGTTAATCATTGAAACAGCCAGAGAGGTTCTAGCCATCATGGCCAAAGAAATAGAAGCACTGGAAGAGAAGCTTAAGAAAGATAACTCGGTCGAAATGGCTACAAAAAAACTAGAGGAGATTGCCCAAGAGTTAGACTCTTTTTCTATCTATCTTCTGAAAAGAAAGACAGATAAACTTAAAAAGGATATTAGGTTTTTCTCTCAGGAACGCACGTACCCATATCTCATGTCAAATTTTTACAACATGGGGGAACCAGGATCTTCCGGTGGAAATAACATGAGATGGGGTAATAACAAGAAAGTGGTTACGTTCTCTGACACCACAGACTCTGAAGGAGAAGTATCGGGTGAGTACGAGACCAATTATAACCCGAACTACCAACATCGACAGGAACAGTTCGATAGACCTATGACACCGGAACATTTTTTAGGGAATCGCCGGGGGAATTACCGCCCCAGAACGAGAACACCACGAATGAGGAATTACCATCAGGCACGTGGTCAACCCCAGATGTACATACAAACCAGACAGAACCAATACTGGAAAACGCAGTAGACATTCCTGTATTTAATCTGTCTACATCTGATATGAACCCCGAATCCTTGAGTCTCTTGTCTAAGGGCCTCTCGTTTGTTCCTGCCAAAACCTTCAACAAATTCGAGTTCCTGAAAGACTTGTATTCCTTTTTTAGGAAAATTAGGCTTAAAAAATTCTTCCATAACAGACCCTCGCCCGATCTCTCGAATAACTTGTCGGGATTAAAACCTCCCTCTGATTTCACCCCCGGACTCGATCTGGTGGGCCCTGAGGTCAGCATTTTTGAAAAAGCTGTCATGTCTAAAATTTCGAAAATCATCAAATTTGTGCCTAAACCGACTAACAACCTATTCACTGCTGAACAGGAAGCATTAGTTACCCTTCAAAACAACGAATCCCTGACCATCAAACCTTGTGATAAGGGTGGAGGCATTGTGTTATTCGATACTGACAACTATATTGAAAAAATGAACATCTTGCTGTCCTCCACCAGACACTATAGGCGAATCAGGGAGAATCCTGAAAACAACCTTAAAACTCGGATTTTGACTATGGTTAGCCATGCTGTTGACCAAGAATTCATTTGCACCAAAGAGGCGGAATATCTCACTCCCAAATATACCCGTTTACCCATCATATACGGGCTACCTAAGACACACAAAGATATCATGGATCCTCCCTTACGACCCATTGTTTCCACCTGTGGTTCAGCCTTGGAACCTCTTGCAAAGTATGTAGATTGTTTTCTTAAACCCTTGGTGAGTAAATTGGAGTCGTACGTGAGAGATACGGGCCACTTTATCTCCAAGATTGAAAACATCTCCTTTGATCCAGACAGGGACCTCTTGGTTACCCTAGATCTGGAATCTTTATACACCAACATACCGCAGGAGGGAGCGCTAGCGGTCATTCATGAGATACTTACTAATGACAATTCGATCTGCAATGCTTCATTTATCATCCAGTGTCTTCAGGTTGTCCTTTACGACAACTATTTTGAATTTAATGGTGACTTCTTTCAACAAGTCCAGGGAGTCAGTATGGGGGCATCTTGCGCCCCCAGCATTGCATGCCTCTATATGGGTAAATTTGAGGAATTTAACATCTACAATGACATGGCCCCATTCTACGAGAACGTCCGAGCGTGGTCACGCTTTATAGATGATATATTTTTCATCTGGAGCGGCGACCATGATTCCTTGGGTGAATTTGTATCTTGGCTGAATGCAGCTGATACAAACCTAAAATTCACTGTTCACTTCAGCAACATCAAGGTTGAATTTTTAGATGTTTGGGTTGAACATCATGACAAAAAAATTAGTGTGTCTCTTTACACCAAGCCAACTGCCAGAAACACACTGCTTCAATATGGCAGTTTCCATCCAAGGAGTCAGAGGGATAGTATCCCTTTTAGTCAATTTCTACGCCTCCGTAGGAATTGTTCTCAAATGAAAGACTTCTTGATCCAAGCCGACATTCTGAAATCTAAATTCCTCAAAAGAGGCTATCCCCACAAGCTCATCAAAGACTCTTTTAAAAGAGCACGTTATTTTAACAGAGATACCATGTTCCAACAGAAAGAATCTGACCTTATGGACAAACTAGTTTTTGTCACAAAACATTCCAACATCAATCATAAGGTCCGGCAAACCATCAACTCTTTGTGGTATCTGCTTAATATTGATAATGAGGAGATGGGGATTCCTAAACCTCTTTTCGCGTTTAAGCGGAATAAGAACTTGAGAAACTATCTGATCAGAGGCAAGACAGCGCACAAAAAGAATCAACATCTTAAACAAACTGCAATTGTCGGCACCAAACCTGTAGAAGGAAACCACAGGTGCGGTACGTGCCAAGCATGCCCACAGGCGATTGTTGGCAGTACCATCTCCATCAACAATCGAATGATCACGCTCCAGGGAATGACCAATTGCCGGTCATCCAATGTGATATATGCCATCATCTGTCCCTGTAACCTCCCCTATATTGGTGAAACCGGTCGGGAGGTTAGATTACGTATATGCGAACACAAATCTAACATTCGCACTAATAAAACTACAGCCCCCTTAGTCAGTCATTGGCTCAGTAAAAATCACAAAGATACTGAGCTAAGATGGACTATTTTGGAGAGGATACATACTCCAATTGGAAGAAATCCTACTTCAATTAGGAAGAAAAGGGAAACCTTTTGGATTTTTTATATCAACTCGGTCCAGAGGGGCTTGAATGAAATTATCTCATGGGAAAATGCCATTATATAACTTTTTTTGCTATTGTCACCTACTAGCTTTATTCATCCCTACTTCCAACTCAGCACATGTGCATATCTGTACTTCACCCTTGTTGGCGAAATTCCATTTTTGTATATGCACTGCCTTTGATGTTCGTTTAATGCCAGTTTGTACCATACTTTGTCACTCGGTGCTCCGACTGATATCGCTGTTTTCAGTATTCGCATTTTTGTAGCTATTTTTACATTTGAGGACTTTCGTCAATAATGCTTATTTGACTTTAGTAACCCGTTTTAAAATGGCGCCGTATTTGACGATCTTTCGACAGGGCTTCAGTCCCATTTCCATGAATTACCCCTTTTGCTTTAACCTCGTATCCCATTGGCTTATACTCTTTGATGACGCGTATTTAACAGGGCGGGATATTTAGACCCCGCAGCGAGGTAATCCTGACACGTCCCTTGATGCTGTGCACGGAATATTGAAAGACCGCGGGAATTGAATCTTTGATTTTGTGCTTGGTAAGTCGGAAGAATGTGCGTCTTTCCCTTGACCAGTATGCTTTGTAAACAACAGCGGCTCGTGTCCCATCCCGGTCTACTTTATCTCTGGGGTGATGGTTGTTACCTATCTCGTGTTGATATGCTTCTTCTACGTATCCCTTATGGGAGTATGCCATGAGACCGTATTATGTGTTACCGCTTGGGTTTATCTATGGCGAGTGCGGTATCCAGTGTTTCCCATTTCCCAATTCGTGTTCATAAGTCAATTTCATGTTTCTCCAATAAGACCTTGACATGAAAGTTTATAAATTGGCTGTTGGGCTTAAAATCTGTATATGGCGAATGCGTGTTCTAGCGTTTAAGTATCGATCGTTTTTTCTTTTCTTCACAGATGCTGACGCATGTTAACATTATCCCTGTCATCACCCGTATCTCGGTCGAGCATCCTTCGACACTTACCCTGGCCTCCAATTTATTGTTGGTTTGACTTTGCCCGCATTATAGTTCTGGCTACCCGCCGTATTGTTCTGAATCAAGTATGTTGTAGACCCCTGCCCTTTACATATGCAGCATCCGTTCATTTGATTTGAGCGGTTTGCTTCTAATTTTTTTTTTTTTTCTCTCTATTTTTCTTATATTTTGTATTCTTTTTAATTTAGGGTTTTCAGTAACCCATGCAATTCTACTCAATTCATAGTAGAATGGATGTCTCTCTTCGTTTCCTGACGGCGTCCTGAATACTGGTGTGATTTATTGGCACCTTCATTTTATCTAGCACTTTTGTGCTCTGTACGTATTAGCTTGAATTGATACCCTTATCACTTATGGGTGGATATTTTCTTTTTCACACTATTTTACTGTGAAGTATTACTTTATCTTGTTCGTTTTTTCTACTTTGCTGAAAATCTTTATTTCCTATTTATTCTTTTCCACTTCGAGTTTGGTGCTGGGTTCTATCGGATTGTATATTGTGTTTTCTTTCTTAACTTTAAGCTTCTGATTGTTCGATTGAGCTACCTTTTTTGGACCCATTGGGCCTTGATTATTAATTCTGATATCTATTTGTACCCATCGACAACTGGAATATGTCTGTGTACTATATTACTTGTATGCCCTTTTTTATTGTATTGTTGTTAGATCTTTATCATGTTATATTATTTGTTGTTTTAGTATGTTCATTGCTTTATTTGTTTACACCATTTAGGTTGTGTTCTTGCCCCCCATTATCTTTGGTCCGCCCTGATGAAGGTGGGATCCCCTTGTGGGTCCGATACCGAAACGCGCGTTGGCGCTTGATTTGGCGACCTCCTTCTCTGAATACCACCTGGCTTTCGTTGGAATACGTTCCAACGACCATATCCACCTAAATACCAAGGATAATCTAGATTATATGTGATGTGCATTGATGGATGTGTTTGGATTGAATGTGTGTATGTATGTATCTGAATGTGTATGTATGGGGCTTTGAACATTGTTTGCTTTACATTTTTTCACGATTGTAAATATATATACACTGATGATTTTCACATGTGTGTCTTTTCATTTTGATGTATAATTCTCTGACAAAATCTTTGTATTTAATGAATTATTGTGATTTTTTTTAAAAAAACCTCAAAGCTAAAAATTAATAAATTTAGATATACCACTGGGCATTGTTGATGTACATTTTTCTTTTTCCTTTTCCAGTTTTGTGTTGTTTGACAACAGGGACCTTTTTTAGGCCTTTGAATATATATGTCTTCGACCGGTTTGGTTCTTCTTAGCTGATTGTTTCTTACCCCGTTATAACCGGTTTAGTATTGTGCATTTGGGGTCCCCCTTTCGTAAGTGGATGCAGTGGTGGTCAGTCAGTTGAGTTCGGTGGTGAGGTTGAAGAAGACGTGGGAGCTTGCTGAGAAGATGGGGTCAATCGTGTTGCTGGAGGAGTGGGTGGATGTTGTGACGATTTGTCTAAGTCCGAGGTTAGCGAGGTTGTCGATCAGGGTGGAAGAGTTGGAGTCGTTGTTCTCGAGGTGGAAGTTCAGGTCCCCGAGAAGGAGGAGGTAGTGCATGGAAGCGAGGGTGTGTGTGCTGATGTGGTCGGTATAGGTCAGTAAATGGAAGTGCGATTGATTCATTGCAAGACTGACTAGGTGTGTGAGTAGCTCTAGATGAGTGGTGGTGTGTGAGTGTCTGTGTAGGTGTCTGAGTGCATATGATAGTGTTGTATTGATGAGTGACTGCATGTATGAGTGATTGTATGGGTGAATGAGTGGATGTGAGTGTAGACCTAGGAATAAGTGAGTGGGTATGTAGTAACTGGTATTGGTGTGTCTATGGTTTTGAAAATGGTAGTGTGTATTTTACAGTGAGTGCATCAAAGGTTATATTAGAGTGTGAGGAGGTGCATCAGATTTTCAGGTGTATGATGTCATCAGTGATGTCATTTGAGATGTCATCAGTGATGTCATGAATGATGTAATATGCGACGTCATCAGCAGTGCATTGCAGGGGCGCGAGTTATAGTTAGCTGAACTAACTATAACGGCAGAATTTTCATGGTTTTGTATGAGTGAAATGCCCAACTAACTATAACGTCCCTGAAACCTGTGGTTTTTTAAGTATATTTCTAAGGTTTTTTAAATGCTAATTTCTAACTATAACATGCCTGAAACCTATGGTTTTTTCAGTGAATTTCAATAGTTTTTAAATGCTAATTTCTAACTATAACGTCCCTGAAACCTATGGTTTTTTCAGTGATTTTCAAAGGTTTTTTAAATGTTAATTGCTAACTATAAATAGCAGACTAATTTTCAGAGTCGTGGAGAAAGGTGAGTGTGGCCTCCAAACACCTTTTAGCAATCCCAATGTGTAGGATTTACGGGAGGTAACAGGAGGGGTAGTTAGCCCCCAACGTCAACCTAGGGGGCCAACTACCCCTTTTATTACCTCCAGTAACTTACTGGACGTACATGATGGGCTAGTTGGCCCCTAGGGACCCTCAGGATTCAAGGGGGCTTAATCCCCCAAGTTAAAATGCACCACGTTTGCACACTTGTCACATCAGGCGTACCCCCCTCCCTGCACCACTATGCAAACGCGCCCCCTATCACGTTGTAAATTGGGAGATTAAGTCCCCTTGAGGCCTGAGGGTCCCTGGGGACCAACTAGCCTACCAGCTACCTCCAGTAAGTGCCACAGAGCTGTGTTGCAGAGTGGTGTAAAAAGTGTGTGTGGCCTTGCACCACCTCTCTCAGCAACGCAGCTCCCTGGCGCATACTGGAGGTACCTGGTGGGCTAGTTGGCCCCCAGGGACCCTCAGAATTCAAGGGGAATTAATTCCCCAACTTACAATGCGCCAGGGGGTGTGTTTGCAGAGTGCTGCAGGAAGGGGGCAGGGCCTCCAGTGCTATGCTGGCTTTTTTTTTTTTTAGAAGGGGGGCTGTGTGGCCCTCCTTCCTTTCCCACTTTTTGGGCCCTGGGGCCTGACCTCTATTTTTTAAAAAAAATAAAAAAATTAATGGGAAGGGGGCCGCGTGGCCTTCCCCTCCCGAGGCCAGTCCCAGGGACCCCATTCCCCAGGGCTTGGCCACATTATTATTATTATTTTTTTTAATTTGAGGGGGGCTGTGTGGCCCCCCTCCTGAGGCCTCTATTAGCCCCGGGACCCCATCCTTCGGGGCGTGCTTCTTTTTATTTAATTTTTAAAATGTTAATGAGGGAGGGGAGGCGCGTGGCCCCCCTCCCGGGCCACTTCTGGCCCTGGGGACCCCATCCTCGGGGCCTGGCCACTCGGCGGGGGGCTGTGAGGGGAGCCCCAATACCCCCAAGGTCCCACCGGTTCCCCGCCTCCTGCGGGAGCCCACATTGCTTTTGCACAAGGGGAGCTACTGACATGCAGCTCCCCTTGTAGAAAAGCAATCCTGCTTTGCTTCATTGGCAGGCACAATTTAATTTATGAGGCAGGACTGTTCTGAGGCAACTTACTGGTGCAACCAACGCCACTTGTGCAGAATATCTACATTGGGTATGGTTAGAGTACCACATTCAACTTTTTTCAATGATAAGACCTCCCTTCCTCCACACCTCTTTAAATGTAGTATACTTCAGTACCTTTGCAACACTTTCAGCACTAGTTGCACCTACATCTTCTATGTATTAAAACAGAAGAGCATAGAAGTTTGGGGAAAGATTGATCAATAAGAAAGAATAGCCATAAATCTATGACTCTCTAGGTGTTCATGTAATTTTCATCATCCACCCTTAACAATTCCCAGAAATACTCACACCTCCAATCCCGAATGTATCCTTTTCTAATAGTTATAAAAATCTGAGCACTGGGTTTAACTTAAAAAAAAATATTTTTCCCATCTGCACGTATCCTGCTTTTTATATAAATACTGCAAACTAGAATTTTCTCCAATTGTATTGAAGTATTTTGTAGGAATATAAATGTTACATTTAAAATGTGCAAAGAGTGTATGCATTGAAAGTATTATTGGAAACTTGATAGCATTTCCCTTTCATCTTGTTATACTACTGCCCTTTGTGTCTAAAACTGTAATTCTCATTTTTATTAACACATACGTTCACTTCTTATTTTCTATATACAGGAGCATCGTCCACTTAATATCTTTTTAATTTGTGTTTCTAGGACACAGCATGATGGATACCCTTTCCGTTGCCTTACGTGTAGCAGAAGAAGCTGTGGATGAGGCTATTGCAAAAGCAGAAGCTTGTCCTGAGAGCCTGGTAAATATTGACCTCACTTTTAGTAGTTTTTGATAGCTGTGTATTGAAAGGGGTAAATCGTGATCTGTAACTTTAATACATCTAGCAAACTTTTTGTGAATGCTTTAAATGAGTCATTTATATACATTCTTATTAAATATACACCATTTGCGTTCTTATGTTTGAAATACAAAAACCCTATTTTGCAACTTCAGTAACCTCACCATGTTAAGCAACAACTTTGTGTGGTCTGTGAAAAAGTGGTTTTGTTGACAGAAGACAAAATACAGAGAAAATCAATAAATGATAGCAAAGTACTACGCTGCATTGCCCTACTTCCCCGTGTTCAACCGGTGCTCCATAAGTGAGAGTGAGCCTATAGCCTGTGACAGGAAAGCCTCAACAGCACAACTGTGGAAAGCACAAGAATGAAGCGAGCAGTTAGGCTTCTGTGTGGGATACTGTTTGCTGCAGCACTTGCATCCAGGGTCAGCTGGTGCCTTGGGAAGCCTGCCAAACACAGTCATTTCTACAAATTAGGCAACTTTCATTCAAAAACTGAATTTCCTCCCATCCCTTTGAAAAAATTCAAACAGTGTCTGACTCCTTCCTGTGCTAAAGAGACACAGCTAAGAAAATCCTCCGCCATTGTCGAGCCCAGTTTACTATACTCAGTCATGAGGCTTGCACTCATGAGGGTGCGACTATCCATATACCATCCGCTAATACTAGTAAGAGTACAATTAAAACACCTACAGGAAGGAAAAATTTACTCTGTAACATAAGGTCGTTACCCAAGCATACCTCAGAGGTATGGGACCTAATTTCCTCTAGCGAACCGGATCTATGTTTCCTTACGGAAACTTGGCTTAAACCTCATTCAACTCCGGCCATTGCGCTTGCAATTCCCACGGGTTATAAAATAATCAGGCTAGACCGTCCCACGAAAATAGGAGGTGGGATTGCTATTATTCACAAACAAGAAATTAATTGTACCGTGGTAGCTGAGTTAAGTACACCAGACATTGAACTACTTATTTTTAAATCTTCCTCTTCCCCTAAGAATATACAGATGGGTGCTCTGGTATATCGCCCTCCGGGTCCATGTACGAACTTCTCCAACATATTACTTGAGATCCTTGTCCCATATGTCAGTAATTATAGAGATTTCCTTTTGGTAGGAGATTTTAATATATACAGTGAACAGAAAGATTGTAAAGAAGCACAGTCTGTGTTAAATGACTTATCCCTACTTGGGTTAATACAACTTAATTCAGGGCCAACGCATCAGGCAGGGCATACCCTAGATTTGATATTAGCTAATTTTCCCACAGTCACATGTCTACCCCCCATCCAAATCAGCTGGACTGGCCTATTCTATCTTAACTACTATGTCCTATGATTGGAAAACTTGTTAATCTGTCTCTTAACACGGGTTCCGTCCCCAGAGAATGGAAGCTTGCGCTGGTAAGGCCCATTAGGAAAAATACCGCTATTCCATGGACTGAACTAGCCAACCTCAGGCCTATTTCTCTGCTACCATTTCTGGGGAAACTGACAGAAAAATATGTCAATAAACTTTTATCCAGCTACATTGAAATTGCGGGCGGCCTGGACTATTCTCAATCTGGGTTTAGGCCGAAACACAGCACTGAGTCCACCCTTCTGTCTGTAGTGGACCACTTACACATGTTCCAAGACAAAGGCTATTCTGTGATCTTAGTATTACTTGATTTGTCAGCAGCGTTCGACACCGTGTCACATAACATTCTTATTAACCGGTTGTCGAACGTAGGAGTTAAGAACAAAGCCCTTGCCTGGCTGAGGAGTTTTCTTTCTGATCGTACCCAGACTGTCACCATGGGCACATACCGTTCAAGGGAGGTAGAAATTACGAAAGGGGTGCCACAGGGCTCCTGTCTGAGCCCAACACTCTTTAACATCTATGTGGCACCCCTGGCAAGAGTGATGCGTAAATTTGGTTTCATTCCCGTGTCATATGCTGACGACACGCAGCTCCTCTTTCCTTTCAAAACCCTCACTACGGAAATAAAGAACTCCTTCTCTGCAGGCATGAAGGCTGTAGGACAATGGATGTCCACTAACTACCTACAGTGCAACGTCAGTAAAACTGAGATTATGCTGTTCGGGGAAGCCAAAATAATGTGGACACCTGATTGGTGGCCTTCTGATCTTGGCACTGTCCCAGAACCTAAACAGGTCGTTAAGAACCTGGGGATTCGCCTTGATCAGGATCTGTCGTTAAAACAGCATACTCACTATGTTGCAGGCGTATGTTTTCATACCATTAGCCTGCTACGCAAGGTTTTTCATTTGTTGCCGGACTCTTTTAGAAAAACCTTAGTGCAGGCCCTTGTTCTGAGTCGGATCGACTATTGCAATGGCCTGCTTCTTTCAGCCAATGAGGGAGTGTTGGCCAGATTCAAGGTAATACAAAACACGGCGGCTCGCCTGGTCCTTAATGCCCCGCCAAGAACAGCATCAAAGCCTCTCTTAGAAAAACTGCACTGGCTTTCAATCCGTCAAAGGACAAAATTTAAAATATGCTGTCTGATTCATAAAAGCATAAATGGGCAAGGTCCCTCCTACCTGGAAAAGAAATGTATCCCTTATATTCCTTCCAGGACGCTCAGATCCAGTAATGGTCATCTGCTGGCAGTGCCACGCGCCAAGAAGGCTAGACATGGTGGCAAAGCCTTAGCAGTGGTGGGACCAACATTGTGGAATAGTCTCCCGCTAACCCTTCGACTTTGTCCTGAACATCTGAGATTTAGGAAACAACTTAAAACTTTGCTGTTTAAAAATGAGATCTAGTTTCAGCCTTCTCTTTCTCTGTAATGAATGATGGATAATCTGGCCCAAAAGCGCAGAGATACTCCAGTTGGAGTCGATTCCAGCGCTATACAAACCCATAAATAAATAAATAGCTTAGTTGGGCACAGCCATTCGACTCCGGTCCCTTAAAAAGCAGTATATCTGTATCCCCAGCAAGACGCCACTAAGAATACAGACACCATTTTGTACCTTTGTGCTTTTTACATATTTGCAATTTATGGAGTACACAGAAATGAAACGGATGGGAGACCACAGAAAGCTTGTATAGATTTCTTAAGGATTCCTCACAAAACTGTTCAATGAAATTAAAAAATAATGACTACAGGAAGGGGGGAGAAATGTGAAGCATGGTTTTCACCTATAACTGTTAGCACAGCAACGCAATGAACAAAATGTCTATACTATTATGGTATTTAGACTCCCATGGTCACAAAAATGAACATTTTACCTTGAACAAAGACACCTAGAGCCAACAATCCAGCAGTGGTTTACAATGATTTTCACGGTGTACCCATCATTGATTACTTCATAAGGAAAAAAATCTAATAACTAGAAATTGGAGGTGAATTAAAGCAATGCACCCCAGAATCTGAGTTTAGGGATAGGTGTCGTTTGAATGACTGGATTACCTCTAATGTCAGGTAAGTTTAAGGACGTTTTTTGAAAAAGTGTTTTTGTAGACACAATAGGAAACTAAAAATGTAAAGAAAATCAAAAGATGATCTAAACCTACCATACTACCTTTTCACATATAGCCAGGTTAAAGTGGCACTCCCCAAGTGGGGGTGGGCATATTGTCTGAGACAGGAAAGGCCGAGGAACACAACCATGGAAAGAACATGAATGAAACTAACAATTAGGCTAATTTTTGGAATATGAGTAGCTGCGAAATTTGGAACCGTGGACAACTTATGCCCCTTGAAACCTAACACATATCTTAAAATCTTTAATGAAACCCCCAGATATTTCTAAAAAGTAGGCAACTTTGATTCAAAAACGTAATTTCCTCCATTTACTATGTCAGAAATTTCTGCAATTTGTGGAGAACTGCAAAAGTGAGACCATCCAGTGATTCCAGATTTCAAATGATAAAAATAGAACTTCACCTATGTGGCTTGACCTATCAAAAAAGACAGAAAGAGCTAAAACTGTGACCGCGTAAATTCAAGGTAATGTCAATGTGCTCTTCACATCTTCCTCCTGTGTCTCCATCTCAGGAAGAGGCAACCTACTCAAAAAATCTGCCACTTTATTCCGCACACCAGGCATGTACTGGAAAGTGTATTTAATCAAGAAGCTTGACAGATAATCTTGCCAACCTGGGTGATGCCTTAGTCAATCCCTTGATAGACAACACCTTGGTAAGGGGCTTATGATCACTCCTAAGCAATAGATGACTTCCCCAAATAAATGGCCTGTAGTGCTCTAACCCCCACACAAACGCCAGTGCCTCGCACTCTATTACCGAGAATTTCTCTTCGGTAGCTGTAAGTGAGCATGACCCAAAGGCTACAATGCATTCTTCTCCTGCATCATTCCTCTGGGTGAGAACTGTGCCAATACCCTTTCCACTCGCATCCATTGTTACAATGGATTTCCAAGCAGGATCAAATCTTTGCAGAGGTATAGCCAAGCACATTTCCTTTTTGATAGATATAAATTCTTCTTGAAATACTTTTGACCACACAAATTTACATTGGTTCTTTAAAAGTTGCCTTAAGTTATAGGTTTTTCAGGAAACGTTTTCTATGAATTTAGAGTAAAACTCAACTAGGCCTAAAAAGGCTCTCACATCATCCTTGCTACATGGCACCGGAGACTTCTCTACAGCCTCTAGTAATTCATTTTTGGGTTTGATACCCTCCACTGACACCTCATGACCTAAATATTTCACCTTTTGTTGTGCAAACGTAAGTTTTTTAATATTCTGCAGTGAGTCCCTTATCTTTCAAAACATTCATCACTTTTATGACAGTTGCATCATGGTCTTTTTTTGTTTTACCCATCACCAGTATGTCATCTTGAAAAAACATGCTATTTCACTCATCCTTAAACAGTTCAAACATGATGCGTTGATACATCGTGGCAGCAGATGCCAACACAAAACGGTAATCTAAAACACCCAAAAGGTGTTACAAATGTTGTCAGGCTTCTACTTTTTCTGTGTAAGGGGACCTGGTGGTACGCTGTAGTGAGGTCTATTGTCGTGAACCACTGAACCCCTTTTGTAACTAAAAGCATCTCCCTTATTTTTGGTAATGGAAATTGGTCCACAATGATACTCCTGTTTAGATCCCTCAAGTCTACATATAACCTGAGCTTCCCCTTGGCCTTCCTGGCCATTACTAAGGGAGAAACCCACTGTACTGCCTCTACTTTCTCAATAACACCTTCCATACATAATCTTTCCAACTTACTCTTGACTTACTCCCTCAATTTTAAAGGAATACTCATTACTTTGTGCACCTGTGGTACTATACATTTCTTGAGCACAATCCTTTGTTGGAAACCCTTCAATCCGCCAATAGCCCCCGTAAACACTTCAGGATACATTTTAAGAATGTCATGTTCCAATTTACCTTGTTGTACCACCATTACTTTTTGAAAATGACCCACCAGGCCGCAATCTGAATATTTTTGGTACCTCGCAGGGAACGTCTCATCATTAGCTAAATGCCCTTTGTTGCCGTATCTAAAACACCTACCACTAAATATAAAACGATCAAACTGTTCAAAGGTTTTTCCTTCTTTCAAACCCTTTTTTTCTCAAATTTCACACTACTTTTGAATTTATCGTTCATCTGCACTTTAGCTACCACTACTTTCTCCATTTCATCACATACTTTTTCTCCTTTCTGTGTAACAACCGCCCTGGCACATCTACCCGTTAATTCTGCTTTCTTTACCACATTTATCACATCCTGTAGGGACAATTGCCCCATTGTCCACAGTTTATCTTGAATGTTGGAATTTCAGCAACATATGACAATTTGGTCCCTTATAAACTCGTTGTGTAGATTGTTGAATCTTCATATTAGGGCCATGTTTTTTAAAGCAGCCACATAATCCTCCACTTACTCCTTCTTCTCTTGTTTCCTTCTAAATAATTTGTATCGATTGACCAATACACATACTGTGGGATTGAAGTACCTGTCTAGATCCTCAAGCGCATGTTCATACACATTTCCTTAGTCTTCTTGTCTTATTTTCTTTTTTATGCGGTTGTACATTTTTCACCCTCCCTCCTGCCCCCAGCAAATGTAGCAAAATGTTCTTAATTTTAACCAGTGTTAATTCCTCATCATCTGAAAAAGTGGAAATATAGTTCGCAAAATGCTCCTTCCACTCATTCCATTTTAATATAGGCTCTCCTTTGCCAGCCAAGAATGCTTGCGGTGGAGGCAAGTTCCAAACATTGCCAGAAGCCATGCTATAAAATAAAGAAGTGTATAGAAAGTTCCTTAAAAAGAAATTAATGATGAGCCAAATAATGCGCGGAAAGTATAGACCCCTGTTTATGTTTATATAATGTAGGAAAACCAAGAGTGTGAATAAAGTAAAATATTCAATTTAATTACTGGCAAATCTTCAAAGCGTGCCTGTCGTTGTATTTAATGTGACATTCACAGGCATAAATGACGTGGGCCTATCACTGGTAACCCTTCTTAATGCCAAAGACATAGGTGTAGCATTTGTTTTAAACTCTCTCTTTTACTTTCCAAAACCGTGCCTGTATCTGTGTAAACGATAACTGACAGGCGAGGTTAAAATGTGCCCATGGCTGACTTCACTGTATCAGTTCCCAAAATATGGCTGCTGTGCGTAGCCCCAGCATGTGTAAATGCGATGACGTGCACAATCGCCTCCGCGCCTGCCTCAGGAACTGATAACAGCCACATGCGCTCTTCGCACAGCGTCCTCCAGCTTGCGCCTTGTTTTGAGTGTGCCTTGACTCGTGTGCTCCTTGCCTCGCGTACTCCTTGCCTTGCGCAGACTGGACCAACCATCACAGCAATTACAAGGTAAGTTTTAACAAAATTTACTTTTACCTCTGAGCCATGGTGCGTGCTGAAACCTGCCATGTAGATCTTTCCTCCTCCTCTCATTCGCTGGACCATCTAACATTCAGCAAATGAGAGACTAACAATACGAAGCAGCATTTGCTTCCTATGCTTGCATCTCTGCTCGTGTTATCATCCCTCTGTGCACTTGTGACTTCACCTCAGCCTCTAATCTGAGCTCCCAGACTACTGCATGTTGGTGCTCGGTGTCAGCCAGGTTCAGTGGGCAGAGCTGTGAACAGCTTCTCTCTGTTTCTTGAACACTAATAAAGCCTAGTACCACATGGCTGCTGTCACCTGCACCAGCATTTTATCCTCCTGCCTACACCACAAGAAGATCTGGTCCAAGATGGAACAAACAGGGAGGTCAGTGAGGAGAGTAGGTGCTCTTGCTTTGTGTATTTGAGCATGAATATTATGTGAGTGTGTGTATATGTTTGAGTGAGTGTATTTAAAAGTGTGTGTTTGTGAATATGTGTGTATGTATGTATGTACTTGTCCTTTGTGTGTGTGTTTGTGCCTACTTGTTTGCTGTGAGATGATGGGGAGCTGACCAACGCACCACCACTAGTAAATGTTAACCACTTCAAATGTTAACCACTACCAATACCTGCGAGCATCACAAACTCATAGAAACCCAAACAATTAGGAGGCCAAGTGGAGCCATACGAGGGTCAAGCCTTGTTAATGATATTTCCTTAGGTGATTGGGACTACAGGCAATTGGCATATTTTAGACAAAATCTTGTAAAAATCTAGCAAATGTTATGCTCTGCACATTCTCCCAGCCAGCCAATCAGGGAAAGGTAGACCTGGCACTCTCAGTAATAGAAACTTTAAGATAGGTACAAATTCAAAATACATGGTTGTGTATGTTTTCAAGGAGCTCAGGGATGATGCCTGCAACCAAAACACAGGTAAACCAGCATTTTGCTTTAAGTTGCTTTCCAAATTTCACCTAATTTATCACCTGTTGACACCTCAAACCAACTGAGAACCCATATGTGGCTGGTGCTCCTATGCACAACAGAACCTGGAGGGAATTTACAGATGAAATATCTGACAAACGTCCTGTTCAATGCATTCTCTCAGCCAGCCAGTCACGGCAAGGGAGGTCTGACACCTCTTGATATAAATCTTAGATATTAAAAATATGTGGTGCTGGTATGTTTCCATACAGCCCAGGAAATATATCTATGGCCAAAAGACAGGTACCCATAACCCTCATCTTGGTTTCAGTTCCTTTCTAAATTTCCTGAATACAGTGCACCAAGTTTATTGCCTCCGTGCACTCAAACCTATAAGGAAACCTATGTATGTCTGGTACCCCCATACTCAAGAGCAACAAGATAGTGAAGTTTTGGCACGGATATGTTCCTGCATGAGGGATATTGGATGGAGGTGCCATGTTTTGGAAATAAAATCAGAAATATGAAACATGTTATGTTTTGTGCGCTCTCCCAGCCAGCCAATCCAGCTCAGGGAAATCTGACACCCAGCGATAGACATTGTAGGATTGGTAGATGTTTAAAATGTATGGTTGTTGTAAGTTTCAGCACCACCCAGGGATGTTACTGTGACCTAAAAATAGGTCCTTGAATCCACCATCTTGCTTTTTAAATTTCCTGAATGTATGTGTGCCAAGGTTTGCAACTGTGGGCACTCTTAACCTATAGAAAACCCATAGATGTCTGGTACAGCCAGGCTGAAGATACAGACAGAAACACAGATGGGGGTTAACTCTTTCAAGGCTATGTTCCTCCATGTGGGAAGACTGAATGAGTTTACAATGTCTTGGAAAACAATTGTAAACATCTGATATACATCGAGTTCAGCGCATTCTCATGACCAGTCAGTCCAAAAGAGGGCAGTCTGGCACACATCTTTGGATGTGTAGATTTAGAAAACATCTGGTAGTAGTATGTTTCCATACAGCCCACGGATATTTAGGACCAAAAGACAGGTACACTAAACCAGCATCTTGCTTTAAGTTACTTTTTAAATTTCCTGAATGCAGTTCTCCAGGTTTATCACTTGTGGGCAACCTGACCCTTACAAAAATGGTAGCAGCATATTCAAAAGACTGAGAGAAACACATATGGTGGTAAAGTCACACCATGTATACATTACTGCACAAGGGAGACTAGATGGAGTTGCCATGGTTTAGAATAAATGTTAAAAAGTCTGAAATGCATCATGTTCAGCACATTCTCATGGGAAGCCAATCCAGGTGATTGAGGTGTGGCACCCAGTGACTAAAATCTTAAGCTGTGTAGATATTGCAAATTTATGGCTGTGGTATTATACCTGTGACCAAATGACAGTTACCCTAAAAAGGCATTTCGCTTTCATCTGCTTTTCAAATTTCTTGAATGCACTGCACTCTATGTATTGCCTATTGGTTCCCTAAAACCTTAGAAAATCCATACATGTCTGCTACCACCACTCTCCAGAGACCCAGAGGAACACAGATTTGGGGGTGGGGCATCAATCCTTGGCAGGTCTTCTTGCTTGAGGAGAATGGAGGGGGACATGTTTTTGGAAAAAAAGGTTTTGCAATCTGCCATACGTCATTTTTGGTGCATTCTCCCTGACAGCTGTTCAGAGCAAAGGATGTTTCGCTTCCACCACTGCCTTTTTTAGGTTATATATATTTAGAAAATATATAGTACTTATAATTCCCATATAGTTCTAAGCTTGATGTTGGTCATCAAATGAACAGTGCACCTTAAACAGTGATTATGCCACAATGTACTGCTCTGCACTAATATTAAATAATTGATAGTGCAAACTAATGTCCATAATAAAGCCTACATATATTTGGTATTTCCAGACTCCAAACTTTCATTTTCTTGACCTTCATAGCATCTTACCACACTTTTGAATTCCAGGTATCCATTACATTCAATTTTGTCTTGAGATACCGCAAAATTTATCTTCATGTTTTTTTCACATAATCTTTGTGAAATTTCATTAAGCAAAAGTTCTCAATTTTGGACATGCATAGTGTGTACTACCATGCGTTTGCATATGAGAAAACATATTATGCAGCCCCCTCATTTTAAAGCACATACAAGAAAGGATGACTGTCATGGACGTATATGGTGTGTCTATTTTACATATGTGTATAACCTGAAATGTAGATTTTCCTAATAAGTTATGACAGAAAGTCTTAATTTTATTAAAGACACGGAGGAGAGTATTATGCTTTCTGATCTTGCTTTTATAAGAATAGCAGCCAAGATAAACGTATAAAGACTACAGTTCCCAGAAGGCCAAATGAAAGATTGACCAATGGGAATGAATAGAATCAACATCAACAACCAATGACCGCACAGTCTAAGGTATAACAATAGTTCTGACTGCGAACAGCCCTCTTTTCTTAAGCGAGCAAGTTAAGTAGAGTCCAAAAATAGCAAAAACAATACATAAAGCCAGAGTCCAAGCGAAAAAATCTTGACCGAAGTCCAGCAGAGGCGTCCTGGAAGTGGCAACAAGATATGGAGGGTCAGCAGGGCCTTAGGAAACACCACGTAGCAGAGCATGATCCCATCGAAGGTGCTGGAGCCCATCAGGAAGAAGCGGGTGGTAAAGCTGGAGTCCCTGTAGGGAGGGAGAAAACACAAATTAAAAAGTGCTGTGGCGGGATAATACTCGCCTCCGTGTCTTTAATAAAATTAAGACTTTCCATCTTAACTTATTAGGAAAATCTCCATTTTATGGCAAGACCGGAGGCTCCTATTATGCTTGTTCAAAGCATATCAACCACTAAGGAAGCAGCAGAAAAGACAGGTTTGCAATAAAACATTCGAAAAACATAATCATTGGACCAATCCACCGATCTCAGAATGTCCTCCAACCTGGGGCCTGCCCAAAAAACTTTGAATGTCATGGCTCCTCTGGTAGAGTGTGCCCCGAAAACAGAAACATCAATGCCAGCCAGGGACATGACCCAACGAACCCAACAGGCTAAAGTGGCAGAGGAAACTGGTTTATGAGGTTTACGAAAAGAAATGAGAAGCTGGGAATGGGAGGACATTCTGAGATCAAAGATTCTTTGTTCATATACTTTGAGACATTGACCTACATATAACTTAGGCTGATCAGGAAAATAAGGATAAAAAACAGTGTTCATATTAGTTTTTGTACGTCTATTAATATGAAACAACACACCAGAAGGAGTAAATTGTCCAGAAGAAACATCCATAGCCTTGACATCAGAAACACTTTTGATAGAAACCAGACACAATAGCAAAGTAAGTTTGACTAAAAGCATTTTCAGAGAGAGAACTGCATTATCTGGCCAATCCACAAAGAGTTTGAAAACCAGATTCACGGCCCATAACTTAGAATATTTTGCTAAAGGAGGTTTAGAGAACTTAACACCTCTCAGAATGTGGTAAATTTTAATTACCTAGACTTAATTTATGCGGTAAAATACAATATGAATAACTCAGTAAAAATAAGAGGCAGAATCCGTGGTATTCGAGGGTATAATAGGGTATTTATTCCTTACAAAGGAATGATGGTTCGAACCAGGCAATCGAGTTCCGTTACCACGAAGGTTCAGGAAGGGATCAGCAATACATTATTGACAAGTTGGCATATTTATATTAAAGTGCATTACAGTAAAGACATATGCAGAAGGCGTAACAGCTGATAAGAATACACATACGTAATGAAAAAGGTGTTACAATAGGCGTGCATAGAGGCGTATACTAAAAACGTCATTATGATGATGACACAAATGGGTGGATCCATAAGAGAATCCTGCAAAGTCAGCAAAAATACATGGCAGAGATGCGCGCGCAGCCGCATGACGTGTGATTGACGTGTAACTAGAGGGTGAAAGGAACTTGACATTTAGCCCTACATGAGGAGACAGAAGTCTGGGGTGTCAGGACAACCTAGTCCTAAATCATATCTAATATCTTGTGTTTAAAGAACTATGTTATCTAGAAGGAAAGGTCTTCTCGGACAGATCCTATTCTATACTGACTGCTAGTGCGTGTACAAGCGTCTAAGTGTCTACATGAGATGCGAGGGGGCATGGGCCTACCATGGTAACGAGAGTCATGAATTACTTGCACGGAGACAGTAAGGCCGGGCCCTTTGCTCTGCAGCTAGGGGAATGTTTACCTAAGCTACTTAGACAGGAATGCACTTCTTGAGGAGCGGAACAGATAACTTGAAGGCTGAATACAATTTTGGCAGGCAACAGGCCGGGCTTAGGCACCGTTAGCCGCGCAGGAAGTAAGACAAAGTTCATGGATACAGATGCAGGTCCAGGCTGGAGCATTCAGAGGCAGAAGTAAGAAAAGGCTCGATGGCAGAATTCGGGGCCTACCTTGCCAGAGCTGGAAAACGTGAAAAGTATACCATATAAAGACGATGGCAAGGCATACTTAGGAACGGAATATCTGGCCCATTCATGGCAGATATGAAAGAGTACATATTAACGTTGGACACAATCGTATTTGCGTCTTCATAGCTTGAAGTGGAGGGAACATACATGTACTTGTAGCATGTACATGGAGCCGTTGGGGTCTAGATAGGGGACACAATTGACCATAAAAATTCATATTTCCTCATTCCCTCCTTGTCCCCTACGGACCCTCATGAAATATCGATCTTCAGAAATCCATCAATCTGTTCATGTAACATCATTTGCTCTTCTTTCTTCTTCCGGGATCTTGAATGAAAACTTGAACGTGGAATACACGATGTGGCACACAGGCCGCAAATCGCTGGTCCACATTGTAAACATAGGCAGCAACTGAATACTACGAGAAGGCCAATACCTAGGAAGGATAAGACTTTCCATCCCCAGGCTGACAACACGCTCCAGAACCAACCGGACCATGTCCAGGTGCCTGCATTCTGATGTATCTGATTTGCAATCTTGTGAAGACGAGTTATGGCTTTATATACGGATGGCGCGTTTTCTGGGATGAAAACACAGCAACTTGATCCGATGACCCTACAAGCTCCGCCCCTATCTGCAAGGATGAAGTCAAGGACAAGACGATTTTGGAGAACAACAATCCGCATCGCAGACTGCTCCTCTGTTAGGTTGCCTAGGGCAGAGGTGGTTTCATTCACTACTGCTTCAAGGGTTCTGGTTAATCTACGTATCAGTTTACTGTTTGAGACAACACCTATGTAAGGAAAGAGACCTTTATTGAAGTCTGTATATTGTTCCCATGCGGTTTCGGTGTAGTCAACAATCGGGATATCTCTCTGGGGTCTATGGTGTACTAGATTGGTATTTCTATGATAATCGGGAGGGGCTAGGAAAACAGGTGGCAGAAGGAATGCAATGTAACAGGTACCATCCCAATCTAGGGGTAGGCGTATATATGCGGTGTGGCCACAGATGAAGTAGGAGTGACGGGAAGCTCTAAATGTAGACTTGCCTTTATTACTGAAATCGATCACAGTAGTACATTTACTATGACCCAGGTGTACTGAACCATTCTTTCTTACACAGAATTCACCTTTGACTGGTAATACGGACATAGCAGGCAAGACTAGTGTAGCTTCAGATTCAACATTTAGAATCATGAGGTTAAGTGTAAAATTACCTAGTCCATACACTTCATTTTCTAGGTCAGTTCCTGTTCTTTTGGGAAGTCCCTCCTTGTTAGGATAACAGGCTTTAAGCAAAACTAAGTTCAGGTTTCCCCATACCCAGTTGCTCTGGTATACTACAGTGTTTGAATCTAGAGAGTTGATCAAACTAAACCATGCTCCACAGGAACCATTGTGTGTGAACGGATATGGAAAGAGAGGCAGAACTCCTTTGTATTTCTGATAGGGAGGGAGTTGGCCACATATCCAACAATTTGTAGCGTTGCTGGTCTGATGGGAATGATGTAACATACTAATGAATGTGTTGTTGCGCAGCGCAAATCTATAGGACAACTCATGTGGAGGTAGTTCACTAAAAGAATGTTCGGCAGTAACATTGTAAGCACGCTTGAAAATAGGATAGTACATATGTAACAGTATACTTGCAGCAATAATAAAAAGACTTAGAAAAAACATAATCAACAATGTCACTATACAGTGACTATGAAGTGATTTACAGTATGCATGTTTCTTGAGCTGTTTCTGTCTATTTTTCTCTCTCATTCGGTCTAGAGGATACATGTCAAAGACTTAATTCAACCGATTCACCTTGGAGAGGACTTAAACAATCGAATTGTCTGACTTGCTAGACCTTAGTTTCAGTTTGTAATTCTGAGATTCGGTCAGTTCAACCAGGGGGAGTTTTGAATCAGTCTCTGGAAGGGGGCAGGGCTGAGAGTTCAGTTCGGATGGTAGTCCATGGAATTTCTTGATATGACTCGAGTGTAACCAACCCTTGCGACCTTCGACCTTCACTGCTGTCCTCGTCGTTAGGAGAACCAGCTTTGGTTGTTGCCTACGAGGCTCCAGCGGGCTCCTCCTGTCGAAGTTTCTCACGAGAACTAGATCTCCAGGAACCACTTCATGGGGCTTTACCTCGGTGTTGTCGGGAAAGGCTGCAGCTACCTGTGAACGGCAAGATTGTAGTGCAGACATCAAGGAAGCAAGGTAATCTGTCAGCATATTACAATCAACATCAGTTATTTTACGAGGTATAGGCGTCCCCCACATATTTGGTGGCCTACCGAAGACCACCTCGTACGGGGATAGCCCTGTGCGAGAATGTGCTACCATTCTCATGTAAAATAGTGCAACCGGTAAGGCTACTATCCAGTCGACACCTTTCTCTCTACAGATTTTGGAGAGTCGTATTTTCAGGGTCTGATTATGGCGTTCCACGAGACCTGCTGCCTCGGGATGTCGGACACAGTGGAATTTCCATTGATAGCCTAACAAGAGTGAAATGTGTTTCATTAGCTCGGATGAGAACGGCTGGCCATTATCTGAGTACACGATACGGGGCAAACCATACCGTGGGAAGAATTCACGAACTAATTGTTTGGCAGTAGTCGGGGCAGTGTAATCTGAAACGGGATACGCCTCTGTCCAACGGGAAAGAGCGCATACAACTACGAGGACATATTTGAATCCTCGACATCGTTCCATCTGGATATAATCCATCTGGAGGACTTCAAAAGGGTGATCGGGAGGTTGAAATCCACCCTGCTTTACAGGTACGCCTTTACCTGGGTTGAACTGACAACAAATCATACAAGTTCGGACTTTCTGTTTGGCTGCAGCTCGTAAGTTTTTGTTGAACCAAATGTGTTGAATACTGTCTAATATGGCTTTTTCTCCTAGATGTGCTGGACTATGTATTGTGTTAATGATAACTTGAACCATTGAGTCGGGGAGAAACCATATAGATTTTCCCTTCGTCATCCATCCCTGATCGGTTTGGATCCCTCCTAATTCAGTCCATTTCTTTATTTCCTCTGGTGTAGCATGTGTCTGTATGTCAATTACATCAAGAGCGGGATCCTTAACTGTCATGCAGTGTGTCGGCGTGGGAACTATTGTCTTTGTCAAGTCAGTTGCATGAGTCTGATTTTGTGCTGTTTGCTTAGCTGTTCGGTCTGCTAGGTCGTTACCCTGGGAAATAATATCGGTGACTTTTGTATGAGCTTTGCACTTCATGATAGATATTGAAGTAGGTAGATGTATTGCATCTAATAGAGCTTGAATGAGGGGACCGTGTTGAATGTTGGCACCGTGAGAAGTCAAATAACCTCTCTCTCGCCAAAGGACTCCGAAGTCGTGTACGACTCCGAAAGCATAACGTGAATCTGTGTATATGTTAACTTTTCTATTCTTGGCTTGAATACAGGCTTGTGTCAGAGCAATAAGCTCTGCTGCTTGAGCTGATAATGTGTCGATATAATTTGTTTCAATGACTTCGGTGTCTGTCGTGACTGCATAGGCGGCCACTAACCTTCCTGTACTTGTTCTCATACATGAACCATCTACATAAAGTGTCAGGTCCGGATCTGGTAATGGGACATCTGTCAAATCTTTTCTGGGTTTCGTCGTAATAGTAATGACTTCAATACAATCATGTGCCAGTGGGTCTGTTCCACTTAATGGCAAAAGTGTGGCAGGATTTAATGTACTACAACGTCTGATTTCTATGTGTGGCTGAAACAATGTGAGTTCGTAGCCTGTCAGTCGTGCTATAGTCAAGTGTTGTGTCTGTGTCCGGTTCAAGAGAACCTCTACTGCGTGTGGTACTTGTACTGTCAATTGATGTCCTAATACTATGGAATCGCTTTGTCTAATCGCTAAAGCTGTCGCTGCGACTGATTTCAGACACGCAGGAAGAGCTTGAGCTACGGGATCTAACGTGCTAGAAAAGTAAGCACATGGCTTGTGTGATCCTGCTTGTTCCTGCGTGAGTACTGACAAAGCAGTACCTTCACGTTCTGTAACAAAGAGTGTAAAAGGCTTACTGTAACATGGTGTCGCTAAAACAGGTGCTTGGCATAAAGCTTTCTTTAAGTCTTCAAATGCTTGTGTATGTTCTGGAGTCCAAGGGAGGACAGTCGATGTCGCTGCCTCCTGGGTTGTCAACTGAATGAGTGGTTTAGCTAAAAATGCATATTGGGGAATCCACTGCCTGCAGTACGAAGTGAGGCCTATGAAGGCCCGTACCTCCTTTTGTGTCTTGGGTGGTGACATGTTTACAATTAACTGGATACGATCAGGTGTGAGCTGTCTCCCGCATTTGGACAGCAAGTGCCCTAAGTACACAACTTGCTGGGCACAAAATTGCAGCTTTGAAGGGGACACCTTGTGCCCCTTGTCGGCTAAGAAATGTAAAACCGTCAGTGATGCTTTTTCACATTCGGGTTCGCTTCGGGCGGTGATCAGCAGATCATCGACATACTGAAGCAGTGCAGTGTTAACAGGCATGTGGATACTGTCAAGTTGTCTTTTCAGTGCTTGGCTGTAGATGCTAGGACTTTCTGTAAATCCTTGAGGTGCGCATGCGAATTTAAAACTTCGTCCATTTAAACTGAATCCGAACAAATATTGGCTTTCCGGATCGATTGGGACGCTGAAGAAGGCGTTCTTGAGGTCAATTACAGTAAAGAACGTTGCCTCTGAATCAATAGCTGTCAGTAATGAAGAAATATCCGGGACCACGGGATATTGTGGTACAATGCATTTATTTAATTCGCGTAGATCAATAACTAATCGATGTACTGGGGGTGCTTTTGGATCAGTTCGTTTAAGAATCGGAATAATCGGAGAATTACATACATTGGAGTCTGTTTCTACAACCACTCCTTGTGCAATGAGCTCATCAATGATTTGCAGTAAAGCCACTATAGCATCTGGCGGTAATTTGTATTGTCGCATTCGTGGTAGTACCACTCCTGTTTTGAGTGTGACTCGATATGGTGTAATGTGCATACAACCTACATCAGTGGGGCCTTGTGCCCATAAGTGTGCAGGTAGATTCTGTAACCGGTGATCCATGTCTCTAGACACGTAGTGACCTTTAAAGTCACGCAAAAATAGTCGTACTCCGTCCGGAGAACAACATATTATAGCTCCTAGGGCTTTCAATGTTTTTATACCTAACAAGTTTTCTGGGCATGATTTCGTAAGCAATAGATCTGTAGTGCGTGTCAATGGACCGACTGTGAATGCAAGTGGTTGCGATACTTCGTTAATAGTGGGCTTTCCTGAAAAACCAAGGGAAATATTTTGTGAGCCTGAGAGGGGTGCCCCTGGGACTTCATCGTGACTTATAGTTGTTCTGCTTGCCCCTGTATCGAGTAGAAACTTTCTGTCTTTCCCTAATACTTGACTCTGTACATAAGGACCCTCTTGATCTACAGGAACCTCGATAAGGGGTAAGCCAACTTCCCTCTCCAGGCTATTTCATGTGTAGCGCTGATACTCTGGATAGTCATTTTGTGCATACTGGTACATCTGTTGTGTCGTGTTTTGTGTTGCGGCAATAGGCTGTGGCTGTTGTTGTGGTACGGTCTGTTGTGCAGCTTGCATAGGCTGTATATTCTGAGGTACTTGTTGTTGGATCTGATCCTGTCTAGGCGGACGCGGTCTCTCCTTAGTTTTACCCGTAGAGATATTATGTTTCAGAACTGCACAATCGTTTATATAATGACCTGGCTGTTTACAATAGTTGCATGTCCCTTTAACGGGAACCGCTGAATTACTGGACTGCGTTGCACCCTTTTTATGACTGTCAGCTGGAACTGACTGGGCGACGAGCATTTTCATTTTCGTGTCTTTCATACGCCTTGTTTCGTGCTCTTGTTCTTCTCTAATTCTATTCTGGTGATACTGTAACATTTGTAACATTTGTGAAGGAGTGTTAGCTTGCCAAGTGCTCTCAACTTTCAATACTCTGTTTTTAACCTGCGGCAGGGAATTCTCGACTAGTTTTGTTACAAAAAGGTGTGGATATGACTCACTATTTGCTTTCAGGCCGCTATTAATACCAAAACATTTTTCAAATCGGGAATAAAAATCACTGGTGTCTTCCTCGGGTTTCTGTTTACAGGCTGAGATTGCTCCCCAATCTTCCTTTTTCGTAGTTAATAAACGTGGCAATACTTGCACTAATAGACCTGGCAATGCTTTTGTTTTCTTCCCCCAGCCCTACGCCTGCAGTTCGGTTATTTTCTTCAGTTTCTAATGCGGTCCAATCAATCTTTTGGTCTCCCACCTCCCATTCCTTTTCCTTGAGTTTCTCATAAATACCGGCAGGCAATAATACTTTCAATATTTTCATAATGTCAGGATAGGTATAATCACCCATGAGTAACATGTCCTTTAGTTCACGGTGAAAACCTGCTGGATCTTTGTCATGGCTGGGCACTAATTTTTTCATTTCCAATAGTTCTATTTTTGTTATGGGCGTGTACACAAACACGCGTCTAAACGTATTGTCATCATTCCTGACTGGGTGTACTTCGCGTAAGGGATTCTGTCTGTCTATGTAATACGGGTTTCTCTCCATTGAAGGAGCTGGATCATGTTCTGGACACAAAAAGGCACTATATCTATGTCTGTATTCTAGAATTACTTTAATTAGATCGGTACCTAAACCTCTCCATTTATTCATGAGTAGTTCTATCAATATATCAGGTAGGGGACCAGGTTCGGAGTGTTGGCCTTTATATAATATGAGGAGATGTTGTATCATGTATATACTAGCTAAACGCTGTTCGTCTGGGGCGAGATTCAGAAACGTGTGTGCTAGCGCATCATCACTGTATTTTTCAGAGCTGTCAGCCCATTGTACTGCTGACCTGGCTAATTCTTGTTCATCCATAGAATCGAGCACATGGTACCCCCTTCGTTCTCGAAGGTATTTATCAGTAGCCTGGAATAAGTGTTCAGGGGTCCTTGGATTTGTAATGACTGTTTGAAAAATTCTGTTACATTCTGGATGTATCGGACGTATTGTTTTATTAAAAGATCTTCCTTTTCCTACATAAGCTATCATTTGTTTAGCTGGTAATTCAAATTGTCCTGTGTTCATTTCTGACTGTTCCTCCTCCTCTTCCTCTGATTCAGTTTTTTCTGCTTCTACTCTGTTTTCATGTATTCGTTCTACTTCTTTTCTGATCCTTCGGCACATGGCTTCTATACACTTCTGTTTATCATGTCTCCCGTCTGTTATATTCTGACCCCATTTGGTAAGTGCTTGCATTTCCTCCGAATCTACCTCAGGCCTGTCTCTATTTCTGATCAAGCAGTTTATAAAAAAGCGTAACAATAATTTTTGTATGTCTACTTTCTGGTATTCCATGGCTTCGGCAATACTTTCAGGACCTTGCCCTGATTGGATAAAGCGATATATTTTGTCTAGATGTTCAACCATTCCTGGTAACGTCATTAAATAGTTTGCAGCTCGTCGCAAACGTACTGAAGACAGCAACATTCTGTCGTGTTTTCCTGGCACTGGATCATATCTACAATCGGAAAGAGGCTCATTTAATATACTGTCTGATATTGTTTGGGGTGTACGTCGATATGCTAAATCTCTATAAGTCAATCTAGTGTTTGGCGGTGGCGTGGAAAAACCTCCTGTCGCACCCCCTGAGGTGCCAAGTCCAAAAGGGTTTGTTGGGTGCAGGGTAGAGAGTGTCGGTGCAGGAAGGACTGTAGAAACAGATGGAATTGTTAGAACTTGAGTAGGAGTTTGTTGCTGCGGAGGTGAGTGCAGCTGGTTTTGGGGTTGAGTGCCGTTAACGGGTGGTGTGCGTGGCTGCACACCATTAGCATATTCGGGGGCTGCATCGTCTAAATAGGAAGAAAGGAAAATGTCTTTTGCGGTCTTGGGATGTACTTTAATCGGGAGTAACGGAGGTGGCAGGTCTTCTGGTACCTCCAAAGTGGCCTTAGGCAAACCCTCGGCCAGAAGAGGATACATACCATTCATAAGAGTGTTTCGTTGTCTGTCTACTTGTTCTGTTTTTATTTGGGTACCTTCGTCAATTAGTATGTTTTCTCGGGCCTTTTCTGAATCTTCCCTACTTTTCTCTTCCTTTCTGAGCGCTTTCTCTGTGCGCCTATGCGATTCTTTACGCCATAGTTCAATGGCATCTTTCTGTGACTGTCTGGCTTTCTTTTTCCATAACGCTTCTTCTATTCTCATGATGCAATCTGCATCCCATGTTCCAGCAGCGGGCCATCTCTGACTCTCTGCCAAATCCTTGGTGTAGTCCACCCATAGATCAAGATATAATACGGCATCTAGGCCATGTTTATGGTACATAAAGTACCCTGGAGTGTCCCTAGGTGGGATAGGAACAGCTTCCTCGAGTATCCCTTTTCTAGTTTTTATCTGTCTTAATTTTGAAAATAACGGCATCTTGAACCTTGTTACTTAATTCTTACTCGGTTTTTGAACACAATAATTACAATAAACACAATAATGAAGATCGAACAATCACTCATACCACGACATTTAAAACATATCAAAACATTTTAGAACGAACAATAATAATTAGAATAAAACTAGTTAACTGCATAATACTATATATACTGTATGTACTGCTAAACAGTACAGATACACTGCTAAAACAGTGCAGACCAGGTCTGTGTACCCAGACCCGTCTTGACCGGCACAAACTAATGCACACGTCTAGATGCGTCCCCAGCAACGGTACTCACCGGGAAGCACGGAACGGAAGGCCTCGGACGTCTGGACTGGACTAGACCAAACTGGACTGGACTCGACTCATGACTTAGATACTTCGGAACTTCGGAATCTGGTGGGCCTCTGTATACCTCGGATCTTGCTCTCTCAGCTAGGCTCTGGTCGGGATTCTCCGCACTCCTCACCGCCTCGTCTGGGTGTTGATCGCAGCCTCAGTCGCCCCCGTTGGCCTGAGGGAGATACAGGAAATCCTGCGGGTACGCGTAATTGTCCGTCCGGCTGTGGCAGGAGACCGGGTCTGCAACGCACCTCCGGCGCGTGGGGTGTGAGAGGAGTCCCTGTTCGGGCGCCAATTATGTGGTAAATTTTAATTACCTAGACTTAATTTATGCGGTAAAATACAATATGAATAACTCAGTAAAAATAAGAGGCAGAATCCGTGGTATTCGAGGGTATAATAGGGTATTTATTCCTTACAAAGGAATGATGGTTCGAACCAGGCAATCGAGTTCCGTCACCACGAAGGTTCAGGAAGGGATCAGCAATACATTATTGACAAGTTGGCATATTTATATTAAAGTGCATTACAGTAAAGACATATGCAGAAGGCGTAACAGCTGATAAGAATACACATACGTAATGAAAAAGGTGTTACAATAGGCGTGCATAGAGGCGTATACTAAAAACGTCATTATGATGATGACACAAATGGGTGGATCCATAAGAGAATCCTGCAAAGTCAGCAAAAATACATGGCAGAGATGCGCGCGCAGCCGCATGACGTGTGATTGACGTGTAACTAGAGGGTGAAAGGAACTTGACATTTAGCCCTACATGAGGAGACAGAAGTCTGGGGTGTCAGGACAACCTAGTCCTAAATCATATCTAATATCTTGTGTTTAAAGAACTATGTTATCTAGAAGGAAAGGTCTTCTCGGACAGATCCTATTCTATACTGACTGCTAGTGCGTGTACAAGCGTCTAAGTGTCTACATGAGATGCGAGGGGGCATGGGCCTACCATGGTAACGAGAGTCATGAATTACTTGCACGGAGACAGTAAGGCCGGGCCCTTTGCTCTGCAGCTAGGGGAATGTTTACCTAAGCTACTTAGACAGGAATGCACTTCTTGAGGAGCGGAACAGATAACTTGAAGGCTGAATACAATTTTGGCAGGCAACAGGCCGGGCTTAGGCACCGTTAGCCGCGCAGGAAGTAAGACAAAGTTCATGGATACAGATGCAGGTCCAGGCTGGAGCATTCAGAGGCAGAAGTAAGAAAAGGCTCGATGGCAGAATTCGGGGCCTACCTTGCCAGAGCTGGAAAACGTGAAAAGTATACCATATAAAGACGATGGCAAGGCATACTTAGGAACGGAATATCTGGCCCATTCATGGCAGATATGAAAGAGTACATATTAACGTTGGACACAATCGTATTTGCGTCTTCATAGCTTGAAGTGGAGGGAACATACATGTACTTGTAGCATGTACATGGAGCCGTTGGGGTCTAGATAGGGGACACAATTGACCATAAAAATTCATATTTCCTCAAGAAGACGACAAATCAGGGAGTGTTCACCCGTCGGTTTGCCATCAATAGGACAGTGATTGAGAGAAATTGCTGATCCATACAAATTAACCATCCTATAAGACTTACCTGAGCTGGCCTCAGAAGCCAAAAAATTTACAATGTAATTTAAAGGTGCTGAAAAGGGATTGATACATTTTTCCAAACACCAGCTTGCCCATAAAGCCCCATGCTGATTTGTATGCTTTAGTTGTTCCTGGGGCCTCTTGCGAAATGAGTTGGTCAGAGTGGTTAGACCCAAAACTTTCCACGCCAACAGGACCAAGGGACTCTCCAGAATTAGAGCATGCGGATGACCCAATGGGTCTAGGAGAAGATTGCTGTAAGAGGGAAGAAGGACCGGGAAGTCCACCGTCCTCTCCAGAAGAGATGGAAACCAAATCTGGGACTGCCAGAAGGGGACCACAAGAACCAGAGAGGCAAGCTGATGACTGGTCTAAGCGAGAACCCTGTTGATCATGAAAGGAGGAAAGGCATAATTGCTGTGAAGAACAGTCCTGGAGGAAATCGTTTGTTGCAAGAGCCAAAGGATCCGGACGCCAACAGAAGAAACGTGGAAGTTGGGAATTGAGACAAGAGGCAAAGAGATTGAATTGCAAAGGGCCCCATTTTTGAAAGAGAGATTAAAAGACGGATGGAAGAAGCCTCCAATCGCTGGAATCTTGTAGATAACGAGAGTGCCAGTCTGCAATGGAATTGAGATTGCCTGGGAGATATTCCGCTCTGACCGAGATCTTGTTGAGAAGATAAAATTCCCAGAGACACTTTGCTAACTCCGCTAGGGGTTTGGACTTGGTGCCACCTAGATGGTTGATGTAACGCACTGCAGAAACATTCTCCATGCAAAGGAGAATAGAACAACAAACTTTGTTTTTTGCAAGACTTCTGATCGCAAAGGAGCCTACAAGCATCTCTAAACAGTTTGTGCAATTTCGGCTCCTCTACAGACCAAGTACCTCCAGTCGAGATCGTGCCACACCGTGCGCCCCAACCTGTCGGGCTTGCATCGGATTCGAATACAAGATCTGGGGCAGAAGAAAAGATGGTCCTGCCGTTCCAGGCATCTAAATGGTCTATCCACCATTGAAGTTCTAGCCGGGACTCCTGATCCAAAGAAATCAGGTCGGAGTAAGCCAGGCCTTGACGCAGATGACGAATCTTTAGGCGCTGGAGGGCCCGATAATGGAGAGGGCCTGGGAAGATAGCCTGAATAAAAGCGGACGAAAGACCCACGACCCTTGCAAGAGACCTGAGGGAAATCGAGTCGCTCCGAAGCACTTGAACGATTTCTGATTTTATTGTGGATACCTTATACTGAGGCAGATGAAGGGAAGCGGTGGAAGAGTCTACTAGAAAACCTAAAAACTCGGTTCATTGAAATGGAATGAGCAGGGAATTCTTGGGGTTTAGAAGGAAACCCAGGTCTGAAAGAAGAAATTGAGTGATGTGTAAGTGAGATAACAGAATGTGTTTGTTCAAATTCATCAGCAGTATGTCGTCGAAATAGATAATCAATCTGATCCCGAGAGACCTTAGATAGGTCACCAATGGTGTCATAATCTTTGTAAAGCGTCATGGTGCTGACAGACTGAAAGGGAAGGAACAGAAATGGTAAGTTACTCCTAGCCATTGAAATTGGAGAAATTTCCTGTGAGAGTGATGAATAGGAACAGTGAGATAGGCATCCTGAAGATCACATCTGACCATCCAATCGTTTAAATGAAGGGAATCTCTGAGATGGATGATGGTCTCCATCTTGAGGTGGCGATAAACCACAAACTGGTTGAACCGTTTCAGGTTTATGACCGGACGCATTTTCTTGTTTTTCTTTTGAACCAGAAAGATGGAACTGAGGAACCCCGAAGGATCTAGAGGGGCAGACTGAATAGCGTGTTTCCGGAGAAGCGACTGAACCTCTAAAGAGATAAGATTTGACATTTCGTCTGCGAAGACAAGAGGAGGGAAAACTGTCTGGGAAGGTGGAGCGTAAAATTCAATAAGATAGCCTTGGATGGAGTTTTAGGACCCAAGGATCTGCAGTCAGAGACTGCCACTTTGGGAGGAACAATTTTAGAAGGCCCCCAACAGGGGGAGGAACTGATTGACTCACTTTGCTGGGAATTTTTTCTGAAGCTCTTCTTTCCACGGCCCTGGAAGCCTCAGCCTCGTTGAGGGCAGAATTGGGGCTTGTATTCCTGATAATTGGTGTTGGAATTAAACAAACCTCTGGAGACTTGGTTGTGGAAGGAACGTCCGGCAAAGCGACTCCTGCCTCTGCCGGCCCGTCCCAAAACAAGTTGGGAGAAAATCTTTTTAATAGATTGCTTAGCTTTGTCAATGGACACAAATGTTGTGACAATCTTGCTAAGGTCTTTCACCAGAGAATCACCAAAGAGGAGACCATCGGCCTCGATACCGGGATCCAAAGTGGCCAAGTTAGCCAACTTGGGATCCAATTTTATTAGGAGACCTTTTCGCCGCTCATGGGTAATTGCTGAATTGACATTGCCAAGAAGACAGAAAGCTCTTGGAACCCAAAGGGATATCTCTTGGGAATCCAGATCAGTGCCAACTAGATGGGCGGATTCTGCCATGTCAAAAATATGGGCCAGAGGACCAACCACGTCCAATAATTTGTCCTGACAAGTAGACCAAGCCCTTGCATGGATCTTTCCCAAATTTGGAAAAGAAGGTCAACAAAGGCTGGTCAATAGACGGAGTACTAGTTATGTTAGAGGAAAGAGAATGTTTAGGGCATTACGATTTAAGTTTGGACCTGGTGGATTTGTCCAAAGGTAAATGCAGTCTAGCTAAAATATAGTCACCAACATGTGAAATGGGAAACCATTCTGTGGAATTTGGATGTCGAATAGTGGTAGGATCAAACATGGGAGTACCCTCGTATCCAGGAGGTACTTGGTCTCTAGAGAAAAAAGGATCAGTTTTTACTTTCTTAGCCAGATGAGAAGGATCCTTGGCATCAAAATTTTCAAACAAATCATCAGCGTCACCAAGATCATGATCAGTGTCCAAAATTTGAGAAATTACCAATTTCTCAGGTACCTCAGTATGCTTAGATTTAGCTTTACGTTTTCCATCAGAAATAGAAATCCCCTCTTTAGAAGGAGGCCTGGGAGGCACCAAGTCCTCAAACTTGTGAGAGGAAACCTCATTCAACATTCGTCACACAACAGAAAAATCGCGTTTAGTGCTGGAAGGTACCAATTTCTTTTTTCTGCTATCCCCCGCAGACTGGGTCAAAGCTTTGGACATAAGTGACAACATTGAATTTTACATGTCTTTGGAAAAACGCCTCATAGATGCCTCAACAGCATGCTCAACAGATGAATTAATAAAAACATTTAGGTCCTTTTTAAATGCCTCCCTTTCCTCATTTTGTAAATCTGAGCCCTGAGAGCTATTCAGATTCATAGTTGTGGAAAAAAGAAAGGAAGAAAAAAATAGGCAGTGAGGGGTTAATAGCAAGAGGCTGAAAGGAGCCCCACCCAGTGGGCGTGAAGCCTGAAGAAAAACCTGACCAGGAAGTATCAAACCACTCCCAAAGGCAGCAACCCAGTCGGAGCAACGCAAAGGCTGAAAGCAGCGTGGACCAGGGGAGAACTGAAGACGCGTTGAGTAAGCGCTTCAGAATGGGCCACTAAGAGGAGGAAAATGTCAGCAAATGGCCGCCTCGCGTCGCGTGGAGAACACCAACGACGCACACGAGGAACCAGGAGCGCCCAAAACAGTGGGGGGGGGGGGACTTGTGGAACACAGAAGCGGACAGCAATGAAGCGCACGGCGCAAATCACCAAATTGCAATAAAGCAAGAAAAAATACATACATATACAAAACAATAAAACAAAATGGCGAAGATAGGAATAATGATAGTGAGTACTTATCTTGACTGCGAGCAGCAAGAAAAGAGGGCTGCTTGCAGTCAGGACTATCATTATACCTTAGACTGTGCGGTCATTGGTTGTTGATGTTGATTCTATTTATTCCCATTGGTCAATCTTTCGTTTGAACTTCTGGGAACTGTAGTCTTTATAAGTTTATCTTGGCTGCTATTCTTATAAAAGCAAGATCAGAAAGCATAATAGGAGCCTCCGGTCTTGCCATAAAATTATATGAGTCAATAGATATAGATGACATCTGTTTACCGATATGCCACAGTAAACAATACACAATGCTTGTTAGTCATTAATGCCTTACCAAATGTGCATGAATTGGGAGCAGTCTCATATAGTTGAGCAAGAAATGGGACAATGGTTGTGCTCAGTGCTGTAATGCAAGTTGTGCAAAAGGCGGCAGCATAAGTTTCACGCTGATGGCATAAAGAATGTATATTTGCTTGTGGCATACCATTAACAGTGTTCCACTAAAGAACAGGTTCCATACCATGGGCATCGATCTGCAGATGAGTGAGAAAAATACATTGAGTCTAGATGTTTGGCCCCGCCCTCACCATATGACAATTTCAAGAGTTATGGCAAACTGCCTTATTCACAAAACATAGAGGCATATTGTGCATTGCACTCCAGTTACGGAGATTGTTCATGAAATCTACAGCATCCACATCCATTTCTAGAGTACCCTGGTTACCCTTAGACCTGTATGTGTAAAATCTTCCATTGCAGAAATTTCCAATTTGAATACCATTTTGTTTATTCTATGCATACCCTTGAAAAATGGGGGCATTCATGCTGTGTCTCGCATGAGCAGCTTCCATCCTTTTGCATTCAAATCTGCGCTGAAATAGTTTTTGTGAAGCTTGTCCTCATAATTTACTTTAGTAACAGGTGGTAATGTTGAGGTATCATAGGTTGTGCAAAAGATTTTGAAATGGGTATTTGGATCTCATTATTAAATGTGAGCATACATTCAATTTACAGATTATATTGCACTACTTTATTCTATAATCGCCATGGATGTCGATTCGCCAAACTACCAGGGATACCAGACGTCTATCTTTTGTCCTTTGACCTCAATGCCTTCCCAGGAATTGACATCATATGACCCTGATTTTAGTCCAGGGAGTCATGTCACACGACTCTAAGCCTTATGGCATTACAATAATTGACATTGCTGAAGGTCCCTAATAACTGCATGTTTGATATACAACATAAAACAGCCTAATATATTTTTTAGATGCCACCTATACTATGGTCCTGACTTGATCTTTGAAAGTTCTGGAGCATGATTCTCACCCTGAATTGTAGCGAAAGAATGAAGTGAGTGAGCCAGACCTCTTATAGGGAATTTTTCCCCTAAGGAAAATTTAGAGAAAAATTAGGTCAAATGTTGCATTTTAAAACAGAATTTTCACATACATTTTCAAAAAAGCAATAGGGTCTGAAAGAGCCTTTATTACCAATCGCTGACTCTTGCTCACTTTCACTCACACACACATGCTTACGCATAAAGACACATGCTTGCACATACACAAGTTCTCTCTCACATAATCCCTTACCCCAAGCATGCACACAACATACATTTTAAATAGTTTTTTTTTACTTATCTCTTCTGCCACAGAAGTTCCAGTTTCAGCTCATTGTGCTCCATTTTATTACACTAATAGTGAATACGAGATAATATAATGAAAAAATGTCTTGGACTAATAATTAAATATCTGTTTCTCAAACACCAAAGTTTTACCTCAATGTTATCACCTCAAACTAGGACATGAAGAGCACTCACTATGATGATTTTAGTACATATGAATCCGTTGGTAATGGGAATTCCTAACATAATCAGGATTGCAAATCTTGCCACAACACCACACTAAGAATTGTTTGCCCACAAGCACAGGAAGAATCTTTTAAAATATGTGCATGGTAAAGAGCTCGAAATCCTGAGGGAACACACAAGAATCAGGGTGCAAACACCAATTCCAATGGTTATTTCCCATTCCCATGGGTTTCAACTTGTAATGGTGCAGTAATACTACACCCATAAAATATTGCACTCCATGCTATTGAGTTTCCAGTGGGTGGTATACCTACTTTGGGGCAAGGATTACAAAGCAACACTATTGCATGTCCTATCACATCTCCATCCATGATGGTAAGTCAGTACTTGGTACAAACACCTTTTACCACCATGTCATGAAAGCAGGTTTCTGGAGGTGGTAATGTATGACAAGAATATTTATTCACATACGTTGTTTTGCATTTGTGTTGTGGTGTTTTATTTTCTCATTATGGCAATGAGTTTTTGTTGTGTTTTGTACTTGCTTTGCTGCGTTCTGTTTTGATTGTTTTGTTGTTTTGTGCCGTTATGTTGATATGTGTTATATCATTACATTCTGTTGTTTACCTTAGAGATGGCCGCAAACACTGCCACATTTCCACTGAAAAGCGATACATGCCTTTTTTCATGTTCCAGTCACAAACAACCATTTACTGCTGTTTACGGTGGTAACATACTGCTTACGGGATTAGTAATCCCTTATCTGCGGCAGACACCTGTCTTTAGTTAGCACTTATAATGCTCACTGTGAGATACAGCCCCTGGAGTCCTGTAGATCTAGTAATTAATGTTAATTATATGGGATGGATCTGAATAGCATGCCTTTTCTAAATGTGATTTACATGACAAAAGGTTTAGGCAAGTTGAATGGATGCACAGTGATAGTCGGAACCACCCTATAAATGTATTTTCAGTGTAAACAAGTCTAAACTGTTCATTTTCTGCAGGAAAAACATAATGAAGCATGTTATTTACGTGAACACAAAGAAGAGTTGATAGAAGAGCTTGCCACCACAATCGTCCAAAAGGTACAGTATGATGTATTTAGTTTTTCTGTATCAAAATGTTCCAAATGAACTGAGCACAAATAAAGTTAATCTTCTGCGTGGCAATAGATTCTAGCTCGCAAAAACTATGTGAACATGCCATATAATAATTATTGTGTCAGTGCCTTTCTATTTACTGTATGATCATCGTTAAAATGTAAATAGTAATAGGAACCAAAAAAATTAGAACATGAACTACATGAAACTGATTGATTATTTGCTCAACTAAGTCACCAAATGCAAGTATCTGCAATTAAATGCAAAACAAATAAAAATACAAGCATGTTATCTGCAATCAGTTATCATTGTGGATGAATGACTAGAAATATATACATAAAGCATTAATTATGATGAACTATTTGCGAAAAATGAACATTCTCCCATCGGCCATCTTTATGTGAGCATAATGTACTGTGTTGGGTGGACTCTGTGCCCCTGCCTGGATGCCGCTGACTGTGTATTCCTCCTGCAATGCCATTTTCACCTGCAGCCTCCTGGAAGGCCTTGATTATTAATTACGCTGCTTAGCTCTCTTGCACCCCTCATCATGGGTGGTCCCAGGAGTGCTAATAATGCATGGCTAATGCATTTTTGTGCGGGGATGCGGACACCAACAGAAAAATGCGTTAGTCTAACCCCTGATGCGTGGTACTTGTCCGGGATGCCGGGGTTTTGGATGTAGCAGCAGAGCCAGATGAATCTTCAAGTCCATGCAGTGGCTTTGTAGCAGGAGTGCATCGGTGTCCTGTAACTGATTTTGGAGCCATCTATGTTCCATGCACAGCTGTTTCTCTGCCTTTGCGGAAGTGTGATAAGCTACCATTTTGAGGGCGAACATTCGAGACCTCTTGTATATAATTTAGTATATACTTATATGTGTATGTAATTTGTGGGCTCTGGAGATCAGCCCTAGGACGAGTCTGCATCCGCTCAGGGACTTTTGTTTATGTTTAACAGCCTCTATTTAACTGTCTTGATAGAAAACGACCAGTAGAGGTCAGTAAAATAACAGAATTGCTTTCTACTTTTTCAACTGCCTCAATTTAACCCCTTCCATGCGGGGCGGATTCCCCCGCGGTGCTGACCGTTGCTTGCGCGGGCGTGGTCATGACGGAACGGTTCCGTCATGAGCACAGCTCAACCGACGCTCATGACGGAACCGTTCCGTCATGAGCGTCGAAGGGGTTAACTGTCTTGATGGAAAACGACCAGTAGAGGTAAGTTGTCACTCTTCCTACTAGACTTACTTGGTTGAAGTCGAGGACGATAGCCAGCATCCAAGGGAGCGAAGAATAGGGTTACCCCTCTGCCCTAAGGTATCTCTACCCTCAGTAATATTGTTACAACTGAGAAATAAATGACACCTCTGGGAAGAGCTGGGAACATACAGGGAGCTCTGGGTAGTAGGGCAGTGGTGGTTAGGTCTTGATGGGTATAGGCCAGGTACACGTAAGAAGCACTGCAGCGGTTTCAAAACAAATAACAGGGAGACAAAGGGAAAGGAGAGAAGGACAAATTAGTATAGAGAAGGTACTAAGCAGAAGCACTCTATGTTCCCTCCCCCCTATAAGCAGACAGAAGAGTATGAGGCTAAGAGGTTGTGTACCTTCTTTCGTGTGGTAGCTAACAATGAGAGGAGGCCAACTCTAGAACAGTTCGTCCAATGAGAAGCCCATGCAGGGGAGAGTCGTATGGCCGGTTGGAAATGTCAATAAAGTTTTTTGTATGGCTGGTTGGAATTGTCAATAAAGTTTTTTGTAGAAAGCAAAAACCAAAATAAAGTTCACACCGTTATCCACGGTCAATGACTGCAGACTAAGTCTTCACCAACAACAGCCTTGGAAAATGGGGCGGAGAAAATCACAACTGAACAAGAGGTGAACGGAGTCACAATTACTCGCTTTATGCAGGAAGCGTTCAGTGCGTTCAACGTACCGGTAACGCAGCTGTCACACAGAGTATGCTGTGTTCCGCTGACTGCTGACTCCACGGACCCTTCGTGAAGAAGAATTTAGAACCCCCTTGGTCCAACGAGGAAGGAATAGGATCCCGACTATGTTCCCAGCGGGGGAAGGATAGGAAGTGAATGAATCCCAGCAGGCGTCACGATTGGAGGACCCAAAGACGGAGAAACAGAAAGAGGACTCCCAGTTGCGGGAGCAGTTCTCAGAGCCCAATGCCCAGGAGGGCTTACACCGGTCACAACCAAAGCAAGGCAGAACAACAGCCAGAGTAGACCAGAGTTGCTAGCAGAGCGTCCGAGTTCCGAGGTAGGCGGAAATCCAAGAATTCCAAATACAGGTGCGGCGAGGTTTCAACGAGGTTCCCAAGAGCTTCGAAAGCCAAGCACTGAACGTAAAGAGGGGCTTGGTTTTAAGCACATGTTCAACCAATCAGCTTGTTAGCTTACAGAAGGGGATGGTACACAACATAGAAGGGGATGGTACACAACCTAGAGCCAGCCAGATGCATTATGGGTATTGTAGTGGGAAAGTAGTGAGTGCGGAAACAGTGCAAGTGGAGACGCGTGCAACAGTTCTCCCCCCCAAAGGCCTATTCACAGGTCGAGGTTTGTCCGGAAATAAAGCATGAAAGCGTCTAACGAGACGAGGGGCATGAATATGTTCAGCAGGTTCCCATGACCTATCTTCTGGTGCATATCCCACCCAGTCTACCAAGTACTGGAGCCTACCTCTTTTCCTTCGGGAATCGAGTATTCGTTTAACTTCATACTCCAATTGTCCTTCCACCGAAATGGGGGGAGGAGGGGGTTCCGGACAAGAAGGGGGTTCGTATTTCTTTAGTAACGAAACATGAAACACTGGGTGGATTTGGAATTCAGGGGGCAATTCAAGTTTGAGGGCTACAGGGTTGATGATACGGGAGACAGTGAAAGGCCCTACGTATCGTGGTTGAAGTTTTCTTGGCCCAGCTAATCTAAGATTTTTTGTAGCCAACCATACTTGCTCCCCCACGACATAACTGGGGGCAGGTCGTCTATGTATGTCAGCTTGCTCTTTCATATGATGTTTGGCTTCTTGTAGTCGTTGTTTAGCTGTGTCCCAAATGGACAATAACTGTGCATGATGTGCATCTACAGCAGGAATATCTGTCAATGAGGGCGGGAGGTGTATAGGTAAACAAAGAGGATGGTGACCTGTCACAAAATAGAAAGGGGAAACCTGAGTGGCTGCGTGACACGTGTTGTTGTAAGCAAACTCTGCTAGGGGTAACGCTTGTACCCAATCACTGGTAACTGTTCCTAGCAGACACCTTAAATACTGTTCTAGGGTTTGGTTTGTCCTTTCTGTCTGTCCATCTGTTTGGGGGTGGTATGCTGAGGACAGCCGGTGATCTATTTGTAGAGTGCTACACAAGCCCTGCCAAAACCGGGAAATGAACTGGGGGCCTCTGTCTGAAACTATGATAGAAGGTAAACCATGTAATCTCACAATCTGTTGTATGAAGATGTGAATGAGCTCTTTTGCTGAGGGTATCTTCTTAAGAGGAACGAAATGGGCCATCTTGGATAACACATCCACTACAACAAAGATGGTCTGATATCCTTGACACAAAGGTAAGTCAGTAATGAAATCCATGCTAATGGATGACCAGGGAGAATGTGGGATAGGCAAGGGTTGTAACAATCCCGCTGGAGCGCAATGAAGGGCCTTTTGTCTTGCACATGTGGGGCAAGCCTTTACATACTCTAGTATGTCTTGTGTCATTCCCTTCCACCAGAACCAGCGTTGACAAGAGTGGATAGTCTTATCCCCTCCAGGATGACCCGCCAAAGGAGACGAATGACACCAGTCCAAAAGTAATCTTTTGAGTTCTTGAGAAGGAACAAATAAACGTCCCTTGTGAAAAAACAGCCCCTTGTCAATGGTATTAAGGGGATTACGCAACCATTCTTCCTTATTCAGGTTGGAATATTCAGAGGCGAGTCGGGTCATAAAGAATTCTTCCTGTTCTGCATCTTCTAGGGCCCCAATCTTATGTTCTGGTATGATTAGAGGGGGACTTTCCTCAATGTTTTTATTTTCTTTCCCTATTCGTGATAGGGCATCAGCTTTACCGTGCTTTGAACCAGGTTGGAAATGGATAATAAAGTCGTATTCACTAAAAAAGGACACCCACCTCATCTGCCTAGGAGTTAGGGCTTTGGCGGATTTAAAAAACTGTAAATTTCGATGATCTGAGTATATGGTAATGACATGTGGGGATCCTAAAAGATAATGTCTCCATTCTTGAAAAGCCAGTTTTATAGCTAATAACTCTCTCTCCCCTATGGTGTAATTTTGTTCAGCTTTAGAGAGAGTCTTGGAGAAATACGCCACTGGATGCAATGTGCCATGTTGAGGGTGTCTCTGTGAAAGAACTCCCCCCACCGCATATTGGGAAGCGTCCGCTTCCAAATAGAATGGTTGTGCAGTGTCAGGATGTCTGATAACTGGGGCTGTCATGAACTTTAGCTTGAGAGCTTGAAATGCTTGTTCAGCCTTGTCATCCCACTGAAATATTACTCCTTTCTTAAGAAGCCTGGTGATGGGGGCAATGAGAGCTGAGAAATGTTCAATAAATCGCCTATAAAAATTGGCGAATCCTAAAAACGACTGGATCTCTTTCACTGAACTAGGACTGGACCAGTTGATTATGGCATCCACCTTAGACAAATTCATATGAATGCCTTCAGGTGAAATAACAAATCCCAGAAAATCCACCTTGGTGGTATGAAACAGACATTTGTCGAGTTTGGCAAAGAGATGGTTTTCTTGTAACTTTTGCAAGATCAGGCGTACGTGTTGTGTATGTTCTTCTGTGGTTTGCGAGAACACCAGGATGTCATCAATATAGACAATCACAAAGACGTCTAAGTATTCTCGCAAAATGTAATTAATAAAAAACTGAAAAGCAGCAGGAGCATTGCATAAGCCAAAAGGCATTACGCAATATTCAAAAAGTCCAAACTTTGTGCGAAAAGCCGTTTTCCATTCATCTCCTTGCCTAATGCGAATTAAGTGATAGGCACCCCTTAGATCTAACTTGGTGAAGATTTTAGCATTCCGAACCTGGTCAAGAAGAGTGGAAATGAGCGGCAGAGGGTATTTGTTTTTCACTGTGACTTTATTGAGGGCTCTATAATCCAGACATGCTCTTAATCCCCCTTCCCGCTTGGGAAGAAAAAAAAGGGGAGAGGAGACTGGTGAGGTAGAATGCCGGATAAAGCCCTTCTTCAGCATATCCTGCAAATAGTCATATAGGTATTTGTTTTCCGACTCTGTGAGAGCGTATATTCTGCTCACTGGCAGGATAGCCCCTGGAAGCAAATCAATACGGCAATCATAAGCCCTATGAGGGGGCAACGCAGCGGCTTTAACATCATCAAAGACATCCTTAAATGATGTATATTCCGCAGGCAAGTCCATGGTCCCAGAAGAATCCATAGCGCAACATAACGATGTGTGCCATGTGGGAGACTCTTGATAACAGTGCAATAGGCAATAATGAGACCGAAGTGTAACCGTACGGGCTACCCAGTCTATCTGTGGATTATGGACTTGTAGCCAAGGTCCCCCCAGAATTGCCCCAAAGTTGGGTGTATCAATTAAATCAAACTGGATGGTTTCTGAGTGTCCATTGTCACAGACCATAGTCATCTCCGGTGTTTGAAAGGCTAGTAGTCCAGAAGACAAAGCAGTCCCATCCACTGCGCTTATTTTCTCAGGGTGAGTCTTGGGCACGAATTCTATCCCTAGAGACTTGGCCAGTTTGATGTCAAAAAAGTTTCCTGTAGCTCCACAGTCAAGAAGTACAGGCATGTTTTGTTTATATTGAGAAGGAAGTATTAACACTACCATTACGTTGAAATGCTTGGGTACCAGGGGAACTGAATTTGCCAATACATGAGAGGTCTGCACTACTGAAAGACTTGAAGGGTCGACCTCTGAATCCCTCAAGTCCGTCAGTTTTCCGAGGTAGTAGCATTCCCACTGAGAACAGGTGGAGGTTTCATCGGACTTTTTGGTTTTATAGGACATTCCCTGGCATAGTGACCTCCTTTTCCGCAATATAAACATAAATTAAGCTTTCTTCTCTTATCTTTCTCAGCACTAGATAACGGACCTCTTATGCTTCCTATTCACCTCTTCTCTCGCTTAAGCGGTGATCCAATTTCACTACTAGATCAATGAATGAGGAACAGTCCTCAGGGGGATCCACAATTTGGGAAAGGATATCCTTAAGTTCGTCCTTAAGACCTCTATAAAACAAGGAAGTTCTCTTCTCCTCAGGCCAATGTGTTTCACTAACTAATCTGTTGAAAGTAGTGATGTAAGTCAATAGATCTTTAGAACCCTGTTTTAATCCAAGTAATTCATTATCACTAGCTTGCATGTATGAGTGCCGAGCGAAAAGATTTTTCATTTTCTCTGTGAAAAGGTTTAGGTTGTAGAGGATGGGGTCATTATTTTCTACCAGGGGCACTGCCCATTGTGCGGCATTACCCGATAAATAGGAGATAATAAAAGCCACTTTGGATTCGTCATTAGGGAAGGAAGAGGCTCGACAAAGAAACTGGAGGTGGCATTCATTTATGAATACCCCATACTTGCTACTGTCTCCACTAAACCTCTCAGGCATAGCTAAGGGGGTAGGTGATGGTGTAAGCACAGTAACATTAACAGGTGCATTTTCTCTTTCTCTACATGGAGGTTCCGTAATACCTGGGGTATGCAAAGGACCAGTGAAGGTAGCAGGTCTGATATAAGTCTTTTTTGGTTTGGTAACAACTTCCTCTACGCTAGCCCCCCTTCTCCCTGGGTTCTTACACAGCTCCAACTCTGTGGCTAATCTATGATTCTCTGACCGTAACCAACTGAGTTCTGTCTGAAGAGTGACTACCGTGGAGGTCAATTCGTGCATCGTGAATTCAGGATTTGCACTGGCCTGTGTAGGGTCCATCTTCGCTCGGGGGACGTGTAAATCGTGGGCTTGGCTTTCTGTCACTCTTCCTACTAGACTTACTTGGTTGAAGTCGAGGACGATAGCCAGCATCCACGGGAGCGAAGAATAGGGTTACCCCTCTGCCCTAAGGTATCTCTACCCTCAGTGATATTGTTACAACTGAGAAATAAATGACACCTCTGGGAAGAGCTGGGAACATATAGGGAGCTCTGGGTAGTAGGGCAGTGGTGGTTAGGTCTTGATGGGTATAGGCCAGGTACACGTAAGAAGCACTGCAGCGGTTTCAAAACAAATAACAGGGAGACAAAGGGAAAGGAGAGAAGGACAAATTAGTATAGAGAAGGTACTAAGCAGAAGCACTCTATGTTCCCTCCCCCCTATAAGCAGACAGAAGAGTATGAGGCTAAGAGGTTGTGTACCTTCTTTCGTGTGGTAGCTAACAATGAGAGGAGGCCAACTCTAGAACAGTTCGTCCAATGAGAAGCCCATGCAGGGGAGAGTCGTATGGCCGGTTGGAAATGTCAATAAAGTTTTTTGTATGGCTGGTTGGAATTGTCAATAAAGTTTTTTGTAGAAAGCAAAAACCAAAATAAAGTTCACACCGTTATCCACGGTCAATGACTGCAGACTAAGTCTTCACCAACAACAGCCTTGGAAAATGGGGCGGAGAAAATCACAACTGAACAAGAGGTGAACGGAGTCACAATTACTCGCTTTATGCAGGAAGCGTTCAGTGCGTTCAACGTACCGGTAACGCAGCTGTCACACAGAGTATGCCGTGTTCCGCTGACTGCTGACTCCACGGACCCTTCGTGAAGAAGAATTTAGAACCCCCTTGGTCCAACGAGGAAGGAATAGGATCCCGACTATGTTCCCAGCGGGGGAAGGATAGGAAGTGAATGAATCCCAGCAGGCGTCACGATTGTAGGACCCAAAGACGGAGAAACAGAAAGAGGACTCCCAGTTGCGGGAGCAGTTCTCAGAGCCCAATGCCCAGGAGGGCTTACACCGGTCACAACCAAAGCAAGGCAGAACAACAGCCAGAGTAGACCAGAGTTGCTAGCAGAGCGTCCGAGTTCCGAGGTAGGCGGAAATCCAAGAATTCCAAATACAGGTGCGGCGAGGTTTCAACGAGGTTCCCAAGAGCTTCGAAAGCCAAGCACTGAACGTAAAGAGGGGCTTGGTTTTAAGCACATGTTCAACCAATCAGCTTGTTAGCTTACAGAAGGGGATGGTACACAACATAGAAGGGGATGGTACACAACCTAGAGCCAGCCAGATGCATTATGGGTATTGTAGTGGGAAAGTAGTGAGTGCGGAAACAGTGCAAGTGGAGACGCGTGTAACATAAGTAAAATACCAGAACTGCTTTCTGCCTAGGGACTTTCTTTTTTTTAAAAATTCTGGCAACTGCCTCCATTTAACTTTCTTGATAGAAAACGACCAGCAGAGGTCAGTAAAATACCAGGATCACTTTAGCATTCTCTTGTTTCAAGTCCATAGAAATTGTCTTCCATGAGCACCCGTAGACAATAATATTTTTTTCAAATCTTGTATTTTCAGTGATATGACCACCAAAGTCCCTGATTTTATATTAAAAACAGAGCTATGATACCATTTCCTTCTGAAAGGCAGTATTTCTCTCCATGTGTTCCCATACCTGGCGTGTCACTCAGTTTGGTGCTTACTTTCCCTCCATGTTAAAGAACAGTAGATGTTTCAGCACCCAGGCTAATGTGCTGCATAGCTAAATACATATACGAGCCCAAAGGCGAGACAGATTGCATTGCAAATGCTTGTGTTTCAACAGTGGCGGGCCCCTTGTGTGTTGACCGACCACTCTAACAGGAAGTATTCCATGAGCTGCTCAAATAACTATCATAACAGAGTGGTGCTTGCTTGATGAAGAAATGTGTCAGGAAGCCGACATCCGTTGCACAGTAGTTTGTTATCAGGCCTGTAGTTTTGGTACTCAGTAGTACTGCTACCATTTCATTTCCAGTTTATACTGAACTGAGCGAATTGGGCAAGTCCATGTAGTGTTTCAGTGCAGCTGAAATCCAGCTTCTAGTACAGTTTGTGGTGCTAATCTTCGCACTTAATATTCTTAAGTGTGAAAACGGCGAACAATGAGAATCAGTCAGATCAGATGTTTATTGGTATGTAACTCTGGCCACACTGTAGGGGATGATGATGAAGTAAAGCTGTTAGATTGTTATTTTTGATGAGGTATTTGTTAATCACAAGAAAGTCAGGTAAACAGTACTGCCACCTTACCAGTTTGAATGTAATCCAGGATCAACAATTCTGAACCCTAATCTCAACAATCCGAATACAACATTCTTCTTCTTTACGCAGTAGAGACACAACACATTACATAAAAAACGAAACACAAAAGACAGCAAAGAGACAAGAAAATAAAACAAACCTATAATCTAACATAAAAAACAAAGATTTCGTCCCCCACTAGAAAGACACAACATATAGCTCAATAAGTGCATCTGTTAACTAACATATAATCCTTCCAAAATGCAGGTGGTCTTATGTTCATGCTTCTTATTTCTTACCCAGCGTTTCCCTCCACAACTGAGCACCACCTTCCTCTCTTCTCCTACTCAGTGTCTCTTGCTCACTTTCCTTATTGTGATACGGTCCATTTCCCCTAGCAAACCCAACCATAAATTACGATGCTGTGTGACTTCACTCTGACCCTGCTCCAAAATGTCTATCTTTTCAAGTGAGGCAACAATTCAGAGGCGGCTCCAACGCTAAGGCGGAGGAGCGTCGCCCCACTGCTCTGTCAGCAATGTTATTATCATTTTATTTTTCCGACGTTGCTCAGCTTGTTCGGGGTGGGGCTGGGCTGTCACTGTAGCAGGGGGGAGTGGTGGGCATTCTCAAGTGCGCATGATGGATTGGCCGGCCGTCTTGGGCTGGCCAAACAGTCATGTACACTTAGCATGTTGTCCGCCCGGCCGTATTGCACAGCCTGGGTGAAGAAAATGCATAGGCTTCCAGTCCCTATCTGAGCGCTAAACCATGGCATTTAGACCAATCACAAAACTGCTATCATGCAGCGTTGTAATTGGCTAGGGGAGTCTGGGAGCCTGTGTGCTTCTTTTTTTTTTTAAGTTTAAAGAAAAGTTTATTGGAAATAAACATAAGATAGAGCAATAATACAATACAGTATGTGTCAATAGTACAAAGTAGAAAAAATATTGCGTACAATAAGGAAAGAAAAAGTAAGAAGAGGAGAGAAGAAAAAGGAGATAGGAAGGAGAAAGAAGGGGGGGGGAGGAGGAAAAGTAAACAGATAGAAATATCATATACTTATATCACTGAAAATGTTGGTCTAATATATAACACATATATCATGTTGATCTCACTACTACAAACTTAATTATATATTGAGAATAAATCACAAAATACAACCATATTTAACTAATTATAATCTAAGGAGGTTTGGAAACTTCTTCTATGACTGGAGTATGCGATGGCAACGATTGAGCAGACACATTTAGGAAGTTAGTCACAGGTAGCCATAGTAAGTCACGTTTAATGGCTAATGTAATCGGGTGAACATAGGCTCTATCCAATCGATGGTTATAACAAACTCCATACCACCAGGCCTGAAAAGAAACATTTGAGGCATTTTTCCATGATTTAGTTATTTGTTGGAAAGCAACAGCAATAAGTAAATCAATAATGAGGATATTAAGGGAGGTAGAGGAGGACCAAACCTCCGCAACACTACCCAGAAAAATATGGGCAAAAGAAAATGGGATTTGCGTATGAAATAGTTTGTTAATTTGTTGCCAAACCCTAGACCAAAATTGATGAATAACTGGGCAAGTAAATAGCATGTGCATAAGGTCTGCAACCGGGGCTGGACATGACCAACAGGTAGAGGGACATAGATGATTAATTTGATGTAGTTTAGCAGAAATGAGTAAAAGTCTGTTATATATAAAGAACAGTGTTTGTGTGGTATTTGCTGCCCTAGAAGATTTCCGAAGTTTAATCCAAATTTTATCCCAGGTTGAAGTGGAAAAGGAAGTAGATAAATCAGATTCCCAGCTAGATTCAACTGCAGATTTATTACGGGGCTGACCAATGAATCTTAATTTGTTATAAATTTGAGAAGCTGAAATGTTCCCTGTTAAGAATGAGATTGGAACTGGAGAGGGAGTGGTCTGCACGGAAGAAGTCATAAGCTTATCGTAAGAACTTTGAGCAGCTAGGGTCAGTAATATATATTTAGGGTGATACGAAAGGGGGAGGGAATAACACGATTGTAATGTAGAGAAGGATATACAGGTATCACCTAGAAAAGCTGATGTGTCCACTTAAGACCAAGCTTGAACCAATCCTTCCAAAAAATAGTCCGATTTTTAATCTTAATATGATTGTTATACCAAATCGGAGAACGCAAGTACCTATTTCGGTCATCTAAACCATCTAACATAATAGGATGAAATAGTTTACGAGTATGCCTAAGAATGGGGAGAGAAAATTTTTGGGGGGTGTTAGATAAAGACAGAAATTCATCAAATGAGAAAGGGGAAATGAAATGAGATTCAATTTCTACCCACAAAGGCAAAGATAGTAAATCTGTTGCATTCTGAGATAGTAATGCCGAGGAATTCTTCAGGAAGAAGGAAGTATGATAAGATGCAAAGTCGGGAAAATTAACACCACCCAAGTGTTTAGGTTGTTTGAGTTTGGAAAAAGACATCCTAGACTTTTTCTTTTGCCACAGAAATTGCGAGAGAATAGTATATATTTTTTTGTACCAGGATTTAGGAATGTTAACAGGAAGATTGGACAAGAAGAATAAAATTATAGGGACCAACATCATTTTTACAGAATCCAGTCTACCCCACCATGATAAAAACAAGGGGTGCCACCGCGCTGTAGAGTCGGATAATGTTGACAGAAGATTTTTAAGATTGAGCGCTACAGTATCTTTAATAGAGGGAGTGAACCATAGGCCTAAATATTTAATCTTCGTAGGACTCCAATGAAAGGAAGAAGATACAAAGTCAGCATGGAAACAATACTTATTTAATGGAAGAATTTCGCATTTATCTACATTGAGCTTGTACCCTGAAACCGAGGAGAAAGTAGAGACTTCTGAAAGAAAGGCCGGTAGAGAAGATTGGGGATTAGATATAAATAAAAGAATATCATCGGCATAAGCCGAGATTTTTAATTGCTGATCACCATAAGGAAAACCAGTAATGTTCTTGTTCATCCGGATTTTAGATAAGAAGGGTTCTAGGGTCAGGATAAATAAAAGCGGAGAGAGAGGACAACCCTGTCTGACACCTCTGAGTAGTGGGAAAGAAGAAGAAACCAATCCATTAGCCAGAATAAATGATTTTGGAAAAGAATAAAGCAATGAAACATAGGATAGAAACTTAGGGCCGAAACCAAACCAGGTAAGGGTCGAAAAGATAAACTGCCAGTTAACCCTATCAAAAGCTTTCTCAGCATCCAAAGCCACGGCTGCTAGTGAGGAGTGATGGGAATGAGACTTACTAAGTACATTGAAAAAGAGACGGGTATTATCCGAGAGGTGGCGACCTTTAATGAAACCACATTGTTCTTTGCCTATTAAGTGAGGTAAAATATTATCCAGACGAAGCGCAAGAATCTTCGCGAAAATTTTATAGTCCAAATTAATTAAAGAAATAGGCCTATAATTTTTACATAAGGAATGATCTTTACCTTCTTTAGGGAGGAGACAAATTAGAGCCTCTTGAAATGAACCTTCAGAACTCCGGGAAGCAATAAAAAATAGGAATTAATTAAGTAATTTGGGAATAAGTAAATTAGAAAAGTGTGTGTAGAATTCTATCGTAAAGCCGTCCGGACCCGGAGCTTTCCCCTTTTTGAGTGACTGGATAGCCTTGAGAATATCTTTAGCGTGTATATCAGATTCTAGAGAAGAGAAATCTACGTTCAAAGAGGAAGGAGGAGGAGAAATGGAGGCTAAATACTGATCAATATCAGATAGAAGAGGTGAAGACTCAGGGGTGTATAATGATTTGTAGAAGTTGGAAAATTCCAAGAGAATGTCTTCGTCTCTATGAAGCACAGTATTAGATGAAGATGTGATAGATTCAATTTTGGTACGTTCTTTTTTAACCTTGAGATACTTAGCAAGAAGATTACCAGATTTGTTTTGTGCAGTGTAGTATTTAGCGCTAGATTTAAGCAAATACAAATTTGCAGAGTCAGTAGACACTTTATTAAAAGAAAGCTTAGCGCTAATGAGTTCTTTTAGAATAGATTGGCTATTTGACATGTAATAAAGATGCTCTAACTTTTTAATTTGTAAGTTGAGTGTTTGAGATGAGAGAAAGGCTGCACGACGTTTTTGTGCAACAAAGGATATGATGAAATCCCTAGAGGCAGCCTTAAAGGAGTCCCATATAAGTTGAGGAGATAGTTGAGGAGATTCATTCTCCTCGAAAAATAAGGAGGCAAACTCGAGAAAGGCTGGTGTGAATTTAGGATCCAGTAAAAGGGAATTATTAAACCTCCAGCGTCTGGTCCCTTTAGTGGGAGGGAGTAGGTCCAAACTCAAGGAAACGGGGGCATGATCAGAAATTAATATAGAGCCTATGTCTGCCCGGGAAATATGTTGAAGTAGAGCCTTGGAAATAAAAAGGTAGTCTATTCGGGATTGTGAGGAATGAGCGGGTGAGTAATAAGTATACTCTTGAAGTGTGGGGTGGCAGAGTCTCCAAGAGTCTACAAGAGCTCTTTGAGAAATAGTGGAAGTGAATTGGGAATGTGCAGCGGAGGGGACAAATCTGGATTTAGAATACCTGTCAATAAAGGGGTCTACAACCATATTACAATCCCCACCAAAAATCAAATATTCGTCAGTACATTGCATTAAAAGAGAAAGAATTTGGGGCCAGAACAGTTTATCGTGTGTAGTGGGAGCATAAACGTTAAAAATAGTGAGAGGAACCTTATTAATCAGCAAAGAGGTCATAACCCATCTACCATTCAAATCATTGTCCTGCTTTATGAGATGAACATCCAAGCGTTTATGGCAGAGAATGGCAACACCATTGCGTTTTCCTGAGCCAGGCGATGCAAAAACGTGGCTCACCCAATTTCGCCGTAATTTAGTTATCTCAGTATCCTGTATATGGATTTCCTGCAGAAGAGCAATATCTCCTTTTAAATTTGCAACATGTGACAAAACTCGCTGACGTTTGATAGGAGGACCCAAACCTTTAACATTCCAAGATATAACATTTAACGACATTTAAATCTTTATAAACTTAGCAAAAACAATTCGTAAAAGAAGTTGCCATGCATGTAAGCAAAAAACATGTGCAGAATGCAGTAAAATACAGAGAAAAGACATTATTGTAGCAAGATAGCAATAAAACATATAGACGATCATAAGATAGTAAAGAAAGAAATGAATTACATAAGAAGCATAAAAGATAAGCCAAAAATATAAACGGAGCAGAAGAAAAAAGAGAAAAAGAGGGAGAGAGCGAAGATAGTGGGAAGGAAAGAAACAAAACGAGAATAAGAACAATAGAGATGACATACAGCTAATGGAAAAAACATACCACAAAAGAACAATCATGTTGGGGTAGGTGGAGCCACGCGAAGGAGGCCAGACGCCGGATGAGAAATCGCAGGACGAGGGGCACACGCAAGACATCATCCAGGAAGAACGAAAAAACGAAGAAGCTAAGGGAACACAGAAACCGCAACCTGTTAAAGGGGAATATAAGAACAATAATTAACATGGGAAATAACATAACTCCAACATATACACATATGAGAAACATAAAGAAGAATCAGAATTTAGGGCAAATAAGAAACAAACAATGAGCATTTGGAGCTAAAGCATTCAAGTCAGATCATGGCTTAGAAACGTCCATAGAGACTCCACTACACGAGTTCAGAAATTTTTGAAGCACCTCAGGGTCCTCATAGTTGGTTGTTTTGTTATTGTAAGTTACTTTGAACAGACAGGGATGGAATAAGCCATAACGAGCATTCATGCTGCGAAGTGCTGGTCTCATATCCAAAAATTTCTTGCGTCGATCAGCCGTAACCTTGGCATAATCTTGGGCAAAAAAGAGGTTAGAACCATTCCAAGTGATCTTTCCTTTCTGTTTGGCGGCGTGCAAAACCTTAAGTAGGTCAGTATATTCTAAGAAGTACAAAATAACTCCTCTGGGTTTTGCTGAGGAAGATGAAGAATGAGGACTCTGACCCAAACGGTGTGCACGTTGAATATTTAATGGCGGAGATGCTGAAAAACCAAGAAGAGTTGGAAGGAAAGACTTAAAATGAGATATTGGATCAGAACCTTCAAGTCCCTCAGCCAGACCATAAATGCGCAAATTATTGCGCCTATTGCGATTTTCTAACTGCTCGACCTGTTGTTTGAGGTGATCGACTTCTTTGTGAATATGAGGAACTTGAGCAGCGAAATCTTGAACAGAATCAACACGCTTCTCCAGAACGTCGACCCTTTGTACAGTATGTGACCAGTTATCTTCCAAACTCAGCAGACGAGTGTTAGTTTCTTCCATATATGGTTTGAGGGCACGAATCTCCTCAAGGATAGGCTCCAACGAGAGAGGTGAAGAAGAATTGGTGGGGGAGGGTGGATTCGCTTTTCCTCTTTTCCTAGGCGTGAAGGAAGCCGATGACGGTATTTTGGATCCTTGTTTGGCACCTAACCGAGTCATAGAGGAAGAAGAACCTTTCGTAGTAACAGGGTCACCAGGATTATCGTCCGCTCCCTCTTGCAGGATGTTAAAAGGGTTAAAGTCCTCCAGAGATGTATCACTGGTTTGCAGAGTATCCTTACGAGCAGTTCGGGATGTTGCCATGGCTGAGTTGAGTAAAAGTACCCCACAACAAAAATTTTGTGAGAGAGGTACAGTATTAAAGAGTCTCTGAAAGCAGAGTAACACCAAATGCACGTATACGGTTTTAGGTATAAAGAAGCGCCAAAAATAATTTCAAGTTATTGTTCAGAAAGGAGTAGTATTCAAAAGGAGTGGACAACAGCAGAGAGTGGGGGATTCATATGACTGACCAATTCATACTGTTTTCCTGAGGAGCGCAGTCCTTCTCCAGCAACAAGCATGAGAGAACAAAAAGTCAGTCAAGGCAGTAAAAAGGCAGAAGAGGCGTTCCAATAAATGCTCCAATAAATTGCCCCAGACTCTTCATTATAGAGATTTTTCGTTGGGGGTCTGCATTATTTGCGGAGAAAGGGCGGCAAAAGTGAGGAGATTACTTCATGAAAAAAAAAAAATGGCGGCCGCGGGTGAATCGCAACCATCATGAAGTCGAAAAAGTGTCTTCTCGCTCACCATATGCCAGGAATTTGAGCCTGACGACTGGAGCAGTACTTCCAATGAAGTCGGAAGCAATTTCCGCGCTCCGACAGCGGGAGAAAGTGTCCTGGAACAGCTGCGCCGCCTCACATCGCTGCGGAGCTCATCGTAGCGGCGGCCATCTTCTAAGGCGCCGAAGCCACGCCCCCGCCTGTGTGCTTCTTTCTTCCTGCTCCTGGAGTCGAACGAAGAGCCAAACTGGACCGAGAGGTGGCAGCAAGCCTGCAGGTAAGTGATTATTATTTTTTTTCATTCACCTCCCCCATTAGGTAGCGGCCACCACTGGAACAATTGTAACATTAATATGGGCATGGACTGTTCCATGTAAGCCGAGCAATTGGTATATGAAGGGAGGGCTTGTCCAATCAAATTTGAAAAACCCTTGGGCACTTGGCAGAGCCACTGTGGCAACTTATCGTAACATAGATGTACTGAATCCCTAGGAGCACATGGTTTACCTTGTAATGCCTTTGAGGTACATTTAACTTGTATCTATTTTACTGCCCCACTTGTATGATTACTATGGAAAGTCAAGCCCGGCAAGAGGCGGCAGAAGTACAGTTCTTGTTTCTTCAACAGCCAGGACAGGTACAGGCTTTCTGTGTGATGGCCCCAATTTCTTTTTGTCCGCTATTTTTTCCCTGATCAGATCCTCAACTTTTGGGACCCAGACAGGTCCTGCCGTGACTACCTTGACTTCCCCAGTGGCAGTCCTTTTTACCTGGACATTGCTTTGTAGTGTCCTGGATTCATTCAGATCCTGTAAAACAGGCAAACGTTTATGGATGTCAAAAGGTTTTTCATCTGCCACTGTGCCTTCACAATCAAGATCAGTTACCCACATTCTGATCCCAAATAGGACCTCATAAGGAGTGACACCCCCTAGAGAACTTCTTGGCATGTTGTTCAAGGCTCTTTGTTCTCCATATAAATGTTTGACCCAATGACCCAGAGAGGTCTTGCCATGACTACCTTGACTTCCCCAGTGGCAGTCCTTTTTACCTGGACATTGCTTTTTAGTGTCCTAGATTCATTCAGATCCTGTAAAACAGCCAAACGTTTATGGATGTCAAAAGCTTTTTCATCTGCCACTGTGCCTTCACAATCAAGATCAGTTACCCACATTCTCATCCCAAATAGGACCTCATAAGGAGTGACACCCCCTTGAGAACTTCTCGGCATGTTGTTCAAGGCTCTTTGTACTCCATATAAATGTTTGATCCAACTACCACCCAAACCTAATACTCTAGCTGTTAAAGATTGCTTTAAGTCCCGATTTTTCCTCTCCACAACCGAATTTCCCTCGGGATGGTACGGAGAGAAGTACCGCAATGCTACACCCAAACCTCCCATGGCTTCCTTGTAAACCCTAGAGCTTAAAGCGGGGCCACGGTCAGAATGTAATGTGCAATTTGCGTATGTCCCTATAAAGACTCGCAAATCTTTGATAACAGTTCAAGCTGCAGCCAAACACTGGGGCCACACCTATAGGAATCTCAAGCAGGAATCCACTGCAACCATGATATACCTGTAAGCCACATCTGTTTGTAAGGGGCCACAGTGGTCCAAATAAACACATGTGAGTGGTTTGTCTTAAATTAATAATGGTGTTTGCACTGGATGTGTTATGGTGGAGCCTTTCATCTGCTGTCAGATGTCGCATTTCAATCTTTAATCTGCTTTGTTAATCCTGGCCACCAATAGTGTTGTTTCAGCAAGGAAACAGTCGCCGTAACCCCTGAATGCACGGAACCCATACCCTCATGTAATATTAAGCCTAATCAGGTTTGGTATTACTCTATTCCTCACTCCAGGAATCTGAGCAAATAGAACGTTGTTTGCATCTAACCTGTAGGAGTACTTGAGTGGAAATCTTTTCGGAAGTGCCAATTTATGGCCTGTGGCAATAATTGCAATCATATTCTCACTGTCTATTCTCGTTTTTGAACGAGTGATTGCAGCTATGGACGTCATGCATACAGCTCCCTTTGCGGCTTCATCAGCCAAAAAATTCCCTTCACGTGAGCTCTCGGTCATTTGATTTTCAACTCCACTACCTGTTCCCATAGCTTTTTATGCTTAATTGTGCCACCTTTTCTTCTTTTAACCCATTTTGACCCCAATGATGTGAGTACTCATTGTGCGACTGTACACAGTAAAACGAATCGCACACAATTAGTGTGGGGAATTCTCGATCCGTATTTACCAGTGCCAGTAACAGAGTTTTTAATTCTGCTAGGTTAGCCGTGCAATGTCCTAGAGACTGTGTTTTTGGACAACTTGGATGAAATTTTACATCCTGCATGCATCCTTTAACAATTGTGCATGTGGTGCTGCATTGTTTACTTCCAATGGACGGCTTAGCAGATCCGTCAGTGTAAATGATGTATTCCTACTGATCTAGAGGCATTATTTCATTCGGGAGAGGATATTCTTGTTCGTATTGCAAGAATGCTTGTGTTTTGAGACTTGAGTCGTACTTGTATTTTACATCTTTTGCAGTGAGGGAATTAGCCCATTGTATTCATCTCAGAAGTAAGGCTTTTGTGTTAGGGACGCTTGCCTTTGTTGCAGCCTCTAAGGCCCGTACACGGGATCAGGTATGCCCCAATTCATGCCCTTCAGGGTCTTGTTTAATCTTTCAACAAGCCCATTGGTTTGTTAATGATAGGGTGTGAAAAACGTGTAAGTTACTCCATACTGCTTCCACATTGACTGCATATATGCAGACATAAAGTTGGTGACCCTGTCAGACACCACTTCTCTGGGGAAACCCAATCTGGTAAAAACGTCCATCAGGGCACTAGCCACTACAAGTGCAATCCTTGGAGGTATGACCTCTGGGTACTTTGTGGCATGGTCCACCAAGACCAGGATAAACCTGTTGCTAGAGGCTGTCTAGGGGTCCTGGAGACCTACAATGCCGATGCCCACCCTTTCAAAGGGTGTCCAACATCAGGCAAGGGACCCTGAGGAGCTTTCCGCTTTTGCTTTGTCTTCCCAATGGCCTGGCAGGGCAAGCAAGTCCTACAGAAGGTATCTGAGGAAATCTTCATCTGGGGCTAGTAAAAGTGCGGGACAAGCCAGGCAAAGGTATTGTCCTGGCAGGCTTTTCTCATGAGCCAGCCCCAGTACGGGGGCCCTGTAGCATTAGGGAACTATCAGTGCTCTAGTTGCCCAATGCACAGGTGCCCTAGGCTAACTATGCAGGAGGTCATTCTCCCAATAAATGCAGTGATCTCTAGATGTATCACCAGCTGCTTGGGCTTCAACTTGTTGCCTCATGCCCTCCAGGGTTGGTCACCCCCTCTGTGCCTTACAGAACTCCTCCCTGGTAGGCCTTTCTTCTGCTCGACATCCAGCAAGCTCAGGCAGGTTACCAAGGGAGGCAGTGTCCTTCCCAGTGGACTCTAGGGCAGCCTCCTCGGGCTCCCCGTCCACCTCATCTATGGGACTTTTAGGGGCTGGTTTCCCACACCCTTTGCCCTTCCCTCTCTTGGCAGCTTTCTGGGCACCTTTTACAGGCTCCGGACCTCCTTGACTCCCTTCCTGGGCAGCAATGGACCTAGTGATTACACAAACACACTCACACAATCCCAACTTCCTTCCAGCCTGTGTTCTCAATACCATTCTCTAGCACACAATCCACAGGCATGGCAGGGCTAACAGCAACTTTCAGAAGATCTGAGACCTCCCCCACTCTACGGGAACAGGAGCCAAAGGGTAGTGGCTCTCCTGGTTGTCTGCTACTACAGCTTTGTGGAATGTATTGGGAATTGCTTGCCCTAAGGACACCAGATGACACCTTACCATAGTCATATTGGCTTGTGTGTGCCTCAGATCCTCCACCTTCTGCCCATTGATGGTGACGCAGTATTTAAAGGCATGTGGGCTTTGGGCACCATCTCTATGTCTAGGGGGACTTCACTGATTTCACCACCACCAACTGGGGCCATCCTCTCCCCAAGAACTATACTAGCCAACCCTGGGTTTTTTCCTTCACTTAGAGTGTGTGCCCTCTTGGGACACTTGGGATCACCCTTGTAATGCCCATACTCATAACTCTCAAAGCACTTGGGGGAAGACTTGGTATGATTTTTATCAGAGAAGCCTTTCTTCTGGTGGCCAGATTGGGACCCTTTCCCTTGATAACTATTTTGGGGGAGTTGAGAGAGAGAACTCATCCTTTTTATCTCCCCCAACCTTCTGACCACCCTTTTGTGAGGCCCCTCCAGATGCCTTCTTGGGCATTCTCGTGCTGTCCCAAAGGTCCACCACCTCAGTAAGCTTCCTGGGGTAAGTCAGGCAGGCAGGTGTTGGTGCAGCTCTGTAAAACCGGTATTGAGCATGTGCTCCCTCAAAAACAGGTTGTACAACCCAGTGAAATCTTGCTGCACTTCACCCAGCCCTTCGGTGCCTTGCTGGAGTAAGCCACGATTTCCACCCAGGACTGGTTTGGGAGTTTGTGGCTGTCCCTGAACCTCTTTCTATATCTCTCAGGGTATAAATCAAAACAAGGGGTCCCCTACGAACCAAGTCCATCTGGTGTTACCGGCACATTAGTGAATTACACTATAAAAAACTATCACCCTTCAGGAAATCCTGAAGGCATGCTTCATTATAGCATTTTCAAGATGGAGTCTAATACTTCCACTGCAAGCATCAACCTGATCCCTTTCAGGGTGCACTTACAGATATTTCAAGGGATACTAGCAGTAAATATTTAAAAGGCTGTCTGAGGCATCCATGCAACAAACTTTATTATCAGAATATAGCCTTGGCAGTGTTCTAACAAATGAAGACACTATGTGGGGTCTAATTACCCAAGTATCCTTCCTCGCGGTCTACATGTTTCAGCCTTCCTAGAAGACACTGAGGCTTTTGTCAGGACAAGTGTTTCAAGGATCCCTATGGATTGCCTAATCCTTTCTAGGTCAAACAAGTGGGGACTCAGCTGTACTCTCACATCATACTTCCATTCATACCATTCATAGGCTTTATGCTTACATCCCGACCGGCTAAATCATTTCTGGTATCTGTAGAGAGATAAGAAAAATCACCACACTATTGTATGCTATTTTACTTAGTATACATCTACATAGACCACTTGTATTAAACCTTCCACCAAACACCTGTATATTGGGTCACACTGCTATAGGTGAATATAGCTATGGCCTCCTAATGAGTCCTAATGGTGGCCCACTATCCTAGATAGCTCTAGGTCACCACTGTGTCTCGCTGTATCCATATCATTAGTAAGGTGGTTCTGCATCTCATACATGGTCTCCAAACACACTCCTTACTGATATATTTAAAGCTTCACTCCTTTTCTATCGATGAACAAGGGAAAATGTTCTTATAGTCACACTCTAATGTTGTGTCATAGGAAATTGAAAAAGAGAAAGAAAAATAGGGTTTTATATTGGTGTATTACTTCAGTTCTCTGTAGTAATCAACAATGCCTTCTTGGAGATCAAGTTGTTACCTCCATCACATTTGCCTGTAATCTCTGCCCAACCTCCCTACTACCCACAAATCTACCTTATTATTGCTAGCAATCCTCTACCAAGGGTATATATTCCACTCCCCACTTAGTTCTTTAAAGAGACGTCCGGTTCAATCACCTAAGCATCCTCACTCCTCACGGGCGGTTTGCAACTGTTCAAATCCAGCTGCCAGTTTTATAGCCCAATTGGAATGTCTCCTCCCACTTCCCGTTCACATGTGTTTTGCCCTTCAGTCAGATATCTTTACATCGTTATGATATCAGTGGAGGCAAGTAGGTGGAAAGTTTGAGGGAAGAGCACTCTAAGGCTGACAGGTCTAACACATTCCCACAAGATGACCCATGCCTCACAATGGTATAAGAATGCCACAAGTAGGGAGAAACTAATGCATGCGTATCCAAAACACCATGGGAAATCACTTCACCAAGTTCATACTTGACAATGGAGCATGATTGCACTACTCTGCTGCAGAATACAAGAAAGTGAAACTCATTCCATATTTCTCACCAGCTAAGTTACAAGTATACAGTTGGATGGTGAAAAACTACTACCATGCCTAGGAAAGTTCACAATGCTCCCATACAAAGACCAAACCACAGAAGCAGATATACATCTAATTGATGGCTCAGGTCTTGCAGAATGACTGCTCAGCCTCCACACTGCCAAATGACTAAAACTAATTGCAGTCCTATACATGGTGTAAGATGTACCACCAGCAGTGAGTTGACTCCTAAAGTTGTTCACAGGCTTGGGAAAATGAAAAAAATGAATAACACATTTATACATCGACGATCGTGTCATGTCAGTAGCTCAACACGACTAAGATACTGTTTCACCTCCAGAAAGCAGCTGAAGTGGAACTACAAGAACTCCTAAAGATAAACATCAATAAGAGGACCCAAGGACCAATGGCATGTGTACCTCTGTTAGTAATAGTACCCAAATGCAAAACAAAAGGACAAGTTCGACTGAGTGTGGACATGAGAATACCCAACACTGTGATATGAGAGTGACACCAAGGACCACATCTGTCGGACATTATTGGACTCCTAAATGGAGCTCTCATGGATCTTAACAAAGGCGATCACCAGCTAGAACTGCATGAACACTTAAGATACATCACAACATTCACCACCCATCTAGGACTATTCCGATAAAAATAGTTCAGCTTCAAAGTGTCGTCAGCAGCTGAGATCTTTCAAGAGGTCATCAGGCATGCAATCAGTCCAATAGTGAATGTACTGAATTATAGTGACAGCATCATAGTATTTGGAACGATGTTAGATGAACATCATCGAGCATTAGAATAAGTATGTCAAGCACTTCAAAAAGCCAAACTGAAGCTAAACCCAGCAAAGTGTGAGTTCTTCAAAACTAAACTGAAGCTCAATGGACATATTTTCTACAGCCATGGTATGAAGCCTAATGCAGACAAAATCAAGGTTTAAAATGAGACACTGGCCCTAAATGATGTATGCGATGTTAGGTAATTTTTAGGAAGGGCGAGCTACTGTGCTTGTTTCATTAAGACTAAGCAAAAACTTGCACCACCCTAAGCAAACTAACCAGGAAATGTCACAAGTTTAACAACACCAGAATATGAAAATACATTTAAAAAAATTAAAAGGCGAGTCAGCAGCACCACCAACATTACCTACTTTAACCCAACCTGACATACAGAGCTCACATGGGACGTAAGTCCCATATGCTTAGGAGAAATCCTGGCCCAACATCAGCTGAACAAGGATTGATGCATAGTGAATGTTATACGTCAGTCGCAGTTTTCCAGACATTGAACATTCTTACTCTCAAGCAGAGATTGAAAGCCAAGCCATAGTCTGGACATGTGTACATTATCACATTTCTGTTTTTGTAAAGCAGTTTGACATAATAACAAATCAGCAAGCACTTGTGACGATTATCTGAAATCCCTGAGCAAAAATGACACCAAGAACAGAGCACTGGGGAATCCATCGACAAGAATACTCCTTTTCCATACAAAAGAGAACCATAAAAGACAACAAGCCTGCAGATTACATGTCTCGTCACCCCCTCCAAAGGAAGAAAAGCAGGTCGCCCCCCGCAGAAGAATACTTAAACTTTGTGATGAATCACGCAATACCAAAGTCGCTGTGACTATACAATATTGAAAAATCCTCTCATACTGACACAATGCTAAGAGAAGTGAGATGACTGATTAATCGAGGGCAATGGCGGTACCCGGATCTGTCAAAGAAGGAACAAACATGAAAGATCTATCAGCCTTTTGGCAAGTACATGAAAAACTAACTGTGACTCCTATTGGGATAATCCTAAGAGATGCCAAGATTGATATTCCCTGATAACTGCAGTCAAAAATCATGGATCTTGTGCACAAAGGACATAGAGGGAAAGTGCAAAGAAGAGAGCAATGCGAGACCAGGTGTGGTTATCAAGCCTGGAGCAGCTAATGGAAGGGACACTCAAGGAATGCCACCCTTGTCAAACAACAAATGGGTAAGTGAAAACCACCAGAACTCTAAATACCAGCTCTACCTGGAGCGGTCCTGCACACTGTCACAATAGACTACTTTGAACCTTTAGCATCAGGAAAATACTTTCTGGTTGTGATGGATGAAAACTCAAAATTTCGCCAAACAGATCTCATCAACCAGTGCAAACTCGGTGATCCTGAAGATGGGTGAAATATTTGCAGAATGTGGCACAATAAAAACTGTTGACAACAACAATGGACCCCCAATCAAAGAACAAGAGTTCGCTGAATTTGTGGCTCAAATTTTCTAAGTTGGGGGGGTGAAATGTTGAGATGAATGACCAACTGCCAGGTTGGTCAGTGGTCTGGCATGCTATCAACAGAAACTTCCTGTGCAAATAAGAGGGGATCAGGAAGCGGGGAGTGGTCAACAGATGAATGACGAAGCATGACGTGAGACAGCTAGATCTTCATGGGTAGCTCTTGTAAAACTATTAAGGAGATATAAAATAAAGCAGAATTTCTAACCTGACAGCTTTTTTGTGTGCCTTATTTCGTCAGTCGCTGACTTGGACAATCTGGGCTGAGGTAAACACGCCTGGTGGGTGAGATTCTGTCAAGTTTTATGGGATTATTGACATTGGCCTGAAAGATACCCTTTAATTTTGACAGATGTGATTCTGGGCTATAGGTGAGCATGGCATTGTCTCTGTCAACGTGAAATTAAACTTGAATTTTGCTTCAGGGTGAAAAGGTTTTACTTTTTGGATCATGATGAGTACATGCCAGGTGGCGCATGTCTTTTTTGAGAAGTGAATGCTGAAGCTGAGGGTGGATTTGATGTTGCATGGATAACCCTTTAGGAAGTGATTCTTCACCCCCCCCATTTGCATCATCTCCCCCCTCATCCCTGCATCAGTTTTGTGTATGGCATACATCTACTTTTTTAAAACGTCTAAAAATTTGGTTAGTCTAACGTGTCTACCTGCACGTGTCTTTAACATAACATTAATGCCACAAAAGGCGGGAGAACTAAATACAACAGTTTTATAAAGTCACTCAAGTGTGATAATGGTGATGCTATTTGATTTTACCTCACATACCAAGTTGCATGTTTAATTTCCTGTTTTTGACTTATTCAGATAATAAGGAGAAAAAAAAGCAAATGTGAGCAAGCAGAGGTAGAATATGATTGGTCGAGGGTTAGGGGCAGTGCACTAACATCCCCTACAGTGTCGGAACAGAGTACGCGTCACTTCCAAGAAGGTCACACAGGAGCGGACATACTATGGGTGAGTTGCACTGAGTTGATGTCACTGTATTTGTTCAAGTTGTGAGCGTAACACTTTAAATGTGATTTCGTTTTCAGATGGCAGTTTGAGTATTAACATAATTATACAGCTGTCAGTATGGACGTGCATTTTTAAACTACTTCGATGGTTTTCTGTATTTTAATGCTTCTTGGTAATAATGAATGTGGGCCTAACAATGCAACCCCGATATTAAGTTCTATCTATGGCAGCAGGAGTCAAAGGTTTAATCATGTAATCATTTCTCAGATGATTGACATAGATAGGAAACAAAACATGGTTTGTTAAACAACGCCCAAATATATCAATTATTTGGAACAAAGATAAGAAACACACAGAAGTGCAGAGTAGATTCTATTCTCTCCAGGAGGGAATACCTCAATACCACACACACAGAGGGGGGCACGAGCCGGGCGACTGCTGGCGTGACTCATCCAGAAAGAGGACAGGGGGAGAGACACATTACACAACTGACAACCCTGACGGGGGAGAGGGTGTACTCCCAAACTGAAATCCATGCCGTATAATTGGCTAATGTTACTAATGTAATCTTGTCTGATGTGGTCGCTATTGCAAAAAAAAAAAGTATAAAAGTAGCTTTCAATGAGTTTCATCGAACATAAGTAGCTCTAATTACAGAAAAAGTTGGGGACCCCTGCTCCAGCCTCACCTTGCAGCCCTAATGCATGAGGCCCAGAATGGGTTTATTCCTAATCGTAACACTTTTCACAATATCAGGCACTTGTATTAAGTTATGGATTTAACTGTCTTATGGCAGCTTTCAGAGGTGCTAGTATTTTCGGTGGTCATAAGAAAAATCTTCGACTCCCTACAGTGGACCTATCTTCAAACAGTCATGACGCGGATGACCCTGGGAGACACGTGGTCTTGGTGGTTTGTGTTGTTATATGCAGACGCCAGAGTATGCACTGGCAGATGTATCTCAAACCCAATTGGAGTCCAATGTGTTACGCGCCAGGGCTGCCCTCTTTTCACCATGCCGTTCATGCTAGATATCGAGCCATTTGCATGCTTGATGTGGGTGGAGGGCCGTGGGCGATGAATCCCACTGCAAAATAGGGAACACATTATTTTGCTTTATGCAGAAGATATGCTCCTGTTCCTGATAGATGAAGGTTCGGTAATCCCATGGAGCGTAGCTCTTCTGGAGTAATTTGTTTAGGTCTCTGGTCTGCAACCAAATCGGCAGAAGTTTTGTGCCTTCCCAGTGTCCCCGGCACTTGTGGAGCCCCCAGAGGAGGAGCTGAACATTGGACTCTCGTGGGAATCAAGATCATTTAAGTATGTCCAGGTGAGGATCTATCATACTTACAGTGACCTTAGGGAGAGTAACCTTGGGAGGGCACTCAGTACGCTTTGTGACTCTGTGGCATTTTGGATGACACTGCAGCTTTCCATCATGGCTTGTTTTGCCCTGGCTAAGATGGCCATTTTGCCCATTGTTCTTTCCTACTTTACCAGTTTATCTTTTTGGTGCCGAAGGAATGATTTAGAGGCATCAACAGCTTGGTCTGGGATGGGCAGTGTACCCAGGTGTCCTTACGTGTATTCCAGAGACATACTACTAGGACAGCCCTTGGGGTCCCAGACTTTGAGATGTATTGTCTAGCAACTCAGCTGCAGTGGCTTCCCTGCTGCCTGGCAAGCTCCATGTGGCTGAGCTGGGTTCCATAGGGCAGTCGGCAATGAGCGGGCACTGCTGTTGGGGGTCAAACTGGCCCCTAATACTGGACCCCAGCTTTTATGAGTAGCACGTTGGCTTCAGAGAGGGGCCTGCAGCTATGTGAGGTCAGTTCCACTCTAGAGTTCGGCAATTCTGCTGGTGGAGTTCCCAGAAGTCGGAGGTGGATATTTTACTGCCCAGCAATTGGATGTGTGGACTGAGGCAAAAATGGAGACTCTTAGGGAGTGTTTTTAAGATGGTTCCTTTAGAACATTGGAGGAGCTGGAGGCAAACACTGGAGTATTGGGTACCCAATTTTTGACTTATGAAGTGCTGGTCATAGTGGTGCGAGTCATATGTCTGGACCCAGAACCGCCTGTTCACAAGCGACTTCAGACTCTGCTGACCTTTGGCAGGGGGTGTCATGTTATCTCCCGGCTTTACTCAATGGCACCTTCCATGAGGGTTGATGACCTGCCCACTTTGCAGGACAAATGGGAGACTATGCTTGGTAGGACTTTTACGGAGAAGGAATGGGACAGGTTCTAGAGCGCTATTATAAGATCACACATAATACAAGGTTTAAATTGACCCAATTTAACTTTTTACATTGCACATATCTCACTCCCTACAGATTGAACATTTTGCTTCCTGTCCCTGACATGAGTTGCCCTAGATTCACTCTGACTGATGCAGACTTAATGCATATGGTGTGGGGTGCCCCATCATAGTGCGCTACTGGATGCAGGTGGTTGCAGATCTGGAGCATACCTTAAATCATTGCCAGCTCTGTAAAGCAGAGCTATGCCTTCTTGGTCTGCACAAAAGGTGGCCAGAACTAAGAGTGGGCAACAGGTTTCTGGACCTTGTCTTAGGGATAGCCTGCAGGTACATAGCTCGTCATTGAAAGTCACACCATGGCCCTCCACACAGCAGATGGTGGGTTGAGGTAGAAACATGGGCCTTAGAAGAAGGTGCAGTGCTGCGAACTGAAGAATCTAGACAACTGTCCAGGAAACCGACGGAAGACCTAAAAGAAGAAGTGGTCGCTAGTTTTTTGGACTGGGATCCCTAGGGGCAAGGTAAACATGGGCGCTAGTGGGGCGTAGATATGTTCACCACTTGCCTAATTCCACGAAGCCCCTCACTTTCCTCTCACATTTCTCGCACTGTACTCCGCTGATGAAGGGAGGTATGACATTCTGGCATTTATTAAAATGGCAGGTACTCATGGTGACTTTCAATGAGCAACGCCTTTTCTTTTTTTCCCCCTTAGTTGTTTTATTCTTGGTAAGGATACATAATAATTTATTTACATTCCTTCTTTTTACAGGCACATACAAAAGATAGGGGAAGATAACTAATATCAGAGGGTGCCAAATATACAATAATGCTGATATGACTGACATAAGTTGCATTTTATTGCATGCTCCAATGACATATATGATCGGACGAAATAAACACACTTCTTACTTTTTCTGACAGAGATATATGCAGGTGTAATGAAGGTAAACTTGAAAAACCAATAAAGAAATTCATTGAAAAAAAAACAACAATATACACAGCAGTAGTTAAGATTTCACCATTCGCCAACTTAAACAGAATAAGTGCAGCACGTGCGGCAGCACGTGCGGCAGCACTACAAGGGTCCCTTCCTTACACAGAAAGAGTTGATCATGTGCAGCAGTAGTGTATGATGTTCTCACACAAACAGAATAGTTAAAGCACAGGCAGCAGTAGGGTGTGCACTCCAGACATACACAGGAAGTAGGCGCGCAAGCTTCCCTTGTACTTGATCATCTTGGAGTTCTCATACAGAATGGCCTCAGAGTATTCGACAATACTGCATAGAGAGTCTGAGTAATGTTAGGTTGCGGTGTGTGAGACATACAAATTACTGGTGAAACCGTATCTGCGGTACTGTGTTCAGTTCTGAAAGGAACATCTGATGAGGTATGTCTTCTTCTTGAGGCTTCACTTGGATTGCTGCTTCCCCTAGAGTATAGCAATCATCTCTGAAGGTCTTGTCTGGAATATTGTGCCAGGTTCAGGGTCCCATGTCTAGTGCATTATGTCCAGATGTGTACGCCATACGTGGCATGCTGTGCCAACTTCTGAAAGTCTCATCTTTAATGTTGTGTGACCAGTTCTGGTGGCCTCATCTACAGCACTGATTCAGTTCTGGACACCACCTTGCTATATTGTGTCCAGCTTTGGAGGCTTATTTGGAAGTATTGCAAACAGTTGTAGAGACCAAATGCCTAAAGCCCCATCTGTAATATTGCATGCAATTTTCAAAGCATCTTAAGCACTGCAAATACTTTTACAGTCCTCATCTGGCTTACTATGTCAGGTTTTAGAGTCATATCTGGAGTGCTGTGGCAGATTATGTGCTGTTAGGACACCTGCTATACACAAACTACTTCAAGAGGGCCACCTTAGTGTATTTCACCCAGTTTTGCAGCCAAGATATGGAATTTTGTGTCCAGTTCAAAACAACATCTATGAAACAGTATATGGACAAAATATTGTTCTGTAAATATTGGGATCCAGAAAGTTTAGAAAAAATATCATGATACAAAAATATTGTGATGCAGCAATATCGTTACCAAGATTATCGACTTTTTCAGGCACATAATATCGTTGTTAGGAATATCATTGTTAATATAGGTTTCAATAATACAGTTGTGAAAAATATTGTTTTTTAATTATCTTAATGTGTTTTAGTTCATATATTAATTTTGTCATTATTGGTTGTATAATTGTTAATAATATTTCTTAAATATAGTTTGTAATTTTAAGTGATTTATAATTAATTTAATTGCTAAAAGCAGTTTATAATGTGGTAGCAGGGTGCTAGGTTTGTAGGGCTATAGGGTGGGAAGTTAATTATGTAATAGTTAACAATTTATTATTAATTATTTAATTGATCATCAATAACGTTTAATTATATTTTTTAGTTATAGAGTAGGTGCAGGCTGCTAGGTTTGTAGGGCTGTAGGGTGAGATGTAAATTAAGTAATACAATTAGTTATTCTTTAATTGATTTATAATTATGTAAATTGTATAATAACTTTATATATTAGTTATATGTTACGTGTGGACTGTTGGGTTGGTAGGGATATAGGCTGGAAAGTTAAGTAATAATTATCAATTATTTATTTAATGTTATTATTTAATTGAACTTTGATCATATACATTATGTAATATTGATTTTGTTTTTAGTTTTATTTAGTCGTGGGTTGCTAGGTTTGTAGGGGTATAGAATGGGGTGTTAATTAAGTAATAATTACTTAACATAATTAATTAATTAGTTAATTGATTATCAATTATGTAAATGTTGCTAAAACCAAATATGTTTGGTATATTTTCAGTGTGAGCTGCTAGGTTTGTAGGGCTATAGTTTGGGAAGTTAAATTATAAATAAATATCTGTTTAATTGATAATTATTACATTGTTTAATAATCATGTAAATTGTTCCTTTTTTCTTTTTTATATACATCATTTTTGCTGTTTAATAATGTACATATTAAGAGTTTTATATTTGTTCTAAATTATCAGGGTTATTCAAATATAGAATGTGTTTGAAGTGCAGTACTATCCCTACTTGCTGCACAGACTGGACTGGGAATAGTAAATATTACTCCTCCGAAGTCCAACGCTTTCCATACTGTTGCACAGACTGGAGAGGGTTTAGTAAATCTTACTCCTCCTAAGTCCAATATTTTCCCTACTTTTGACCTGCTTGGAGTGGAAATAGTAAATGTAACCCCTCTGAAAGTCTGTGCTTTTACTTCTGTAGCAAAAACTGGAGTGGGAATAGTATATCTATTATTCCCAGATGTCAGTCGTTTTTGTGATATAGTTTAAATAGATCCATTATTATTTGTTTATTTTATCAATTTTATATATATATGTATATTCACTGAAAAAACCATAGGTTTCAGACACGTTATAGTTAGGAATTAGCATTTAAAAATCCTTAGAAAGAGACTGAAAAAAACCATAGGTTTCAGGGGCATTATAGTTATCTGGACATTTCACTCGTACAAAACCATTGAAATTCCCCCGTTATAGTTAGTTCAGCTAACTATAACTCGCGCGCCCGCAATGCACTTCTGATGACATCACATATTACATCACTCATGACATGGTCAGTGACATCACTCATGACATCACTGATAACATGTCAAATGACATCACTGATGACATCATCCAGTGAATGTGTGTTTTTCTGAAAATTAAATATGTTTTATATATGTATATCTCAAGGTCGATGGAAGAATAAATGGGTATATAAGTGTCAAAATGGATGTTTTCGTTTTGAAAAATTGATTGTATAACTGACTTATTAAGTGTATCGTTGTGAATACATGGCTTAGTGAGTAATGTTTAAATATGTAAATATCTGTATGTCTCTCACTTTGTGTATAAGTGGCTGCATTGGTTGGTGAATAGCTACATGAGTGTCTATATAGGTTATTAGTTGGTTTTTTGAGTATCAGTATGAGTGTCTGAGTGTCTGTGTGGTTCGGTGGGGGGTATTACGTAGTGCATAGATGCATGAATGAGTGACTCACTGTTTGTATGTGTTGAAGACAGCATGTGTGCAGGACTGTATGGGTGGATGAGTGTGTGTATGGGTGTGTTAGTGAGTGAATGACTGTCTCAATAGTGTCTTTATGAGTAACTACATATGTTTTAAACTAGTATATGTTACTATTGGTGTATATAAGTGAGTATATGTGAGAGTGAGAGATTGGAAGAGTTCCTGTATGAATAAGTATGTGTTTCTATAACTGATTGTTTAAAAGACTAAGTATGTGTACGTTTCTGTAGAAGTAAGTGTGGTGGTGTGTGTATAACTGTATATGCAAGTAAAAGGATGTTTGATTCTTTATTAGCATGAGTGACTAAGTGTGTGAGTAACTCTATGGATGAGTGACAGTGTGTAACAGGATGTATAGGTGTAGGAGTACATATGATGAGTGAGTACATGTATGAGTGACTGTATAGGACTGTTGGTGAATGAGTGGATGTGTATGTGGATCTTAGAATTACTGAATAGGTTGTTGTAACTGGTATTGGTATGTTCATTGTTTTGAAAATGTTAGTATCTATTTTTGAATATGTGTATCAAAGGTTATATTAGGGTGAGAGGAGGTCTGCCACTCTCTCACAGGTATGATGTCATCAGTGATGTCATTTGAGATGTCATCAGTGATGTCACTGACCATGTCATGAGTGATGCAATATGTGACGTCATTAGCAGTGTATTGCGGGTGCGCGAGTTATAGTTAGCTGAACTAACTATAACGGGAGAATTTCAATGGTTTTGTACGAGTGAAATCTCCACCTAACTATAACGCCCCTGAAACCTATGGTTTTTTTCAGTGAATGTCTACAGTTTTTTAAATGCTAATTCCTAACTATAATGTTCCTGAAACCTATGGTTTTGTCAGTGAATTTCAGAGGTTTTTTAAATGCTAATTTCTAACTATGCCTACAGAGATAGGACATGTGAAGAAAGAAGAAAAAACGCAAAAAAAAAAAGAAATGCAGAAAGAAGCAACAGAAGTCCTCAAAGATGAAGAAAAGGGCTGGAAGAAGGAAAACGTGCAGAAAGAACAAACAGAAGAGCAGAAAGAAACCTTGTTGCAAAATCATCCTGTACCCTCAACTTTTTCAGTTGGATACTGGTGGTAACTGAGTCTGACTAACCAGGTAACCAGGTCTAGAGCCAGTGCTATTCTAAAAGACACTTAGAATACAGTGAAAACACCTACATACACTAGGGAACACTATGCGTTGGGGTCCCCCTGTGATTAGCATTACCTCCTCGGTAAGCCTCTATATCCGGTAGAAGATAACTTGAATATTAGCATGGCCCCTAGTATATAATAGGGCAGGGGGTTAAAACGACATCTTAAAACGTGCCACAGGGCGTGTTTGCACATGTCAAAGGGATTCTGCTGAGAAACAGAATTATGCCAGGAACACAGGACTTCAGAATGGGAGGACTATGTCAACACACCACATTAATACATGTGCGCCCATATCCAGACTAGTTCATTATACCTCACTCAGGGCCAGATGTATGACCATTTTATTTTGCGCCCGCAATATGCGACTAATTGTGAGTTGCAAATTGCTAGGCGCAAAATAAAATGTACAACAGTGTGTTTAACACTGTTTGCGATTCCCAATGGGGTCGCAAATTGAGAGGGTCATTAATATTAATGAGCCTCTCGCAATTTGCGAGCCCATTGGGAATGATGGGCCCTTCCCCACACCATGTCTGGGACTGCTTTTAAATAAAGCAGTTTTTTATTTTTTTAAATGCAGCCCGTTTTCTTTAAAGGAAAACGGGATGCATTTAAAAAAAAAATTAAACGTTTTCATTTCATTTTTTAAGGGCAGGCAGTGGTCCCTGGGTCCACTGCCTGCCCTTAAAAAATAATTTCACATGCATTTGCAAAGGGGAAGGAGTCCCCATTTTCAAATGCATTACCACCTATTTGAAGTAGGTGGTAATTGCGAGTGCTTTGCGACCGGAATTGCGGTGGCAAAACATTAGTACATGGGTTTGAGACTCTCTATTTGGAAGGGAAACCCCTTCCAAATAGTGAGTCTCAAAAAACTTTTTTGCGAGTCTCAATTCATTTGCGACTCCCAAAATTGTGTTGGTACATGGCCATGACAATTTCAGCATGCGTAAACGGGTCGCTAACCGCTTTGCGCATGCTAAAATTGTTTGTACCTCTGGCCCTTACTATCCTAACCACAACTCCAGTCCTCAGTGGACTGCGGAGAAACAGATAAGTACCTTTCGCATTTCTCACTAGTGTATTATCCACAATAAAACAAAGAGAGACTCAAGGAAAGTTTATAAGATTTATTAACTCTATCCTACTCTGCTTTGAAGCTGGTGTGCTGCAATTATTAGACAACATATATACATCAACAGAGATACTGAGCAGGGCCAACAGGCCATACAAATGAAAAATCCTACCATGATGAAAGATATACTTTGCTACTCTAATCTCCCGAACCGTAAATATGACCTGAGCTCAGTAATTAGTTGAAAAGATCTCTGGAATTACTTCCGGGCCCCGTACATTGTAATGGCTCGGTGTTCGCTATGTCAGAGTGCACAACTTACTTTAAAAAACGTACTTTCTTAGAGGTGCACCGTGCACGACCTTCATGCTCTGCAAGAAATCCTCCTCTGACTTTCAAAGAGCAACTCTTGTGTGTATGATTTAGAGGTGCTCCGAGAGAAACAGCATCTGGAGTCTAGTGTTGTGTCTGTTAGGCGCTCTATGTAACAAACCCATCACTGGGAAAATTAAAGCATGGTGTTTGTTTGACCTTGTACGATTTAGGCAGACTGAGCCTCACGCAGCTGAAGTAATTAACAAAAAGAGTACACTTTATTTTTTAAATAACATCACAGTGAAGAAATAAAATGCGTGACTTTTTCTACATACTTCTCGAACTCTTAAACTGAACCTAAACACCTGGTCAGTGGTATTTAGCCTCTTCTGAAATCCTGCTCGACAGTGAGAAGGTATGTTATATGTCAGCCATTCCGCAATGCAAGTTAACAATAAACAACCCAAAAATGTTAGTACATGTTCTACTAATAGTTAGAAGAATCACACCTGAACCTCTTATTATAAAAACATACAATTTTGGCAACATGTCAAGAAGATTGTGCCACGCCCTTCTGCATAACTGAATAGGACAAGGTGGTTTAATACGATGCCCAGATTATTAATTCTGAATTAAACTAGTCAACTGGAATCCTATCGATATCTGGTGCTCGATGTAAAGGGTGAAAGGAGCCTGATATGATCCAATATCCAGCAGCATGGCTGAACCATCTGTCCTCAGTGTGCAGTTCCAGTAAGGCCTTTACATCTTTTGCCACATGGGCAATAATGTGCCAGTATGTCCTTTTTGTTAGCAGGTCATAATAACTCGGACCATTGCAACTCACTCAGCAGGGTCAACCCTTTTGTTTTTCAGCCGATTCTGTTTTACAGGCTAAATCTTCACCCTATTTGCAGGGGCGTAGCTTAGTCTGTGAGATTCGGGGCGGAAAACTAAAATTCTTTAACTAAAAATACACTGGGCTGCAGGGTGGAGGGGTGAGATGACCAAGGTTTGGGATGGACTGTTTCTATGAAGAAGAGGGTCTGCACTGATTTGCATTAAGTGGGCCTCTGTCTAGAGCGGCACAGTGGGCGAAAGAAGATGGTTTAGAATGCTGTACCCAGCGATTGTCACTGGTCTTCACACCATCACTTTTTCGGCGTTTGATTACTGGTGCCACTTTCCAAGCATACTATTGTCAATGTTTGTGAATTCCAAAAAGTTGTAAATTTGTACTCATTCAAGGAGTGCATCTAAGGAAGCAGATTTATAACTTTTTTGATAAACCAGTCACTAGATCTATATATAAATATATATATAAATTACCTACTGACGGTCATCAGTAGGTAATTATAGTTAGAACCTTGTTTCCATAGAAAAAGTGCTTTTTAAGTTGTCAATAACTTTAGCGCCATTGGACAAAACTGCACGAAATCTTCAAAACTAATTGCCTGCTCAGGACAGCTCCAGTCTTGAAAGTTTCGGGGTGATTCGTCAAGCGGGGGCCGGGATAAAAGGGGGGTCCCAAAACTTGTTTTCTCCATGTTAATTTCCATAGGAAACTTTAGACACGGCTACAGCCTGAACCACTGAACGTGGTCTCCAGCGCTTTGTTTTTTAAAGACCTTTGACGGGGCAGGGCAGACAGAACGAAAGGACATGACAGAGTGGTGGACACACATACCGTTTTCACCCCCTCTTATCCCCTCACAGCAGAACGAGTGGTGGCCAGAACCTGTAAATACGAGAAGTAGCTGGGAAGAAGCGGAGCCCTTTACGTGGAGCGAGGCCGGCTCCAGAGACACACCCCCGAGTGACGCAGGGACGTCAAAAGGCAGACGACTCCAAGAACAGACGGACGGCGTTTCCTGGAGGAGTGGAGTATACGAGCGGAGCGGAGGTGAATCGAGCGGAGCGGAAGAGCAGAAGAGAAGAAGATTGAGCGGAGGAGGAGAGCGGGAGGCACCGGAAGAGAGCAAGGAGTACGGAGGAGAAGGACGAGAGAGAAGCGACGGTCGGCCCGGAGGTCCAGGACACCGCGAAGCGCCCAGCCACGTTCCCAGGGGAGGAGCGTGGCTAGGACAGGTACGGAACCGGGTAGCGGGGTGGATAGCGAGAGGGGAAAAGCAGCCGCCGTAGCCAGGGTAAAGAGTCGTGGATAATCCCCTGTTTCCCTACCCTCTTGTGTATTGATGCACTATACCGCACGAAGTGTAGGTGGTCACAAGCACTTCTTAGGGTGTATCCTCACTCCCCGGTCCCGGTCACAGGTAGATACTATATAAGGAAAGTTTCCTGATACTTGTCCTCTTTGTCTCTTCCCTTCTGGGCCGGAGCATCCTGGGAGAACCGCGGTACCATCCATCCCCACGAAGCTTCCCAAGAAGTAAAGACCCCGGATCCCAGCCCTCCTGGAAGAGCACCATCCCAGAGCAACAACGGATCCCGCCGTGTGGCCCCGAGAAAGACTGACAAGTCGATTAAGGAAACGATATATATCAATAAAACCCAGGTTACAACGTATACGTGTCCCGTCTGTCCCTGACCCACCGCTACAACTGGTGTCAGAAGTGGGATCAACATCAGACTCCGTCGGCAACGAGATGGAGGCCCTCATACAACATTTGATTCAGGGACAGTAAAAACTAGAATGGGCGGTGGAACGACAAATGACGTCCGCACAAGCCGATAGGGAGTCCTTTCAAAACACCATGACGGCTCAGTTAGATGCTCTACAAAAGACCTCCACAGACTCAGCGATGACGGTACCGGCTGTGCGTCATGTGTCCCACCCTACCGGTCTGGCCTTGCAGAAGTACGTAACTGGAGAAGATCCGGATGCCTTCCTGACTAATTTCGAAAGGGCGGCAAGGGCCTGGGGGTGGCCCGAAGAAAAGTGGCCCTTCTTTTTAGCACCCCTACTATCGGCCGAAGCCCAGGCAGCTTATCAGGTAGCCAATCCATCCGGGGTCACTCCCTACTCCGTTATCAAAGAAGTCCTGCTAGAACACCTCGGCCTCGACGCAGAGGCCTACCGAGTTCGTTTCCGCAAAGAGAGAGGAGAGGTAGGGGAAAACCTGAAGACTCTATTTTTTCGCCTGAAAATGGCCGCCGATAAGTGGCTTAAGCCAGATAGCAGTACCAAGGAAGACATCATGAACCGCATCTATCTAGAACAATTCATGGAAGCGGTGCCCTACGGAACCCAAAGATGGTTAAAGCAGCATCCTAACCTGTCAGTGGCACAAACGTTCGAGATGGCGACCCAGTACGGGAGAGCACAACCACGGTATGGGGCCGGAGACTATGATAAAGCGGAAAAAAGGGCCCCGTTGGGGCGGATCGAGAAGAAGGGAAAGGTACTCCCTGAAGTGGTACGGGCAAAACCGACACGTATGGACATCACCCCCATCAAGGGACCCCAATGCTACGACTGTGGGGAATGGGGACATATTGCCCGCCTGTGCCCTCGGAAAAGGAGTGAAGAACCCATGGACATTGGTTTTCTACCAAAGACTGTCTTATATTCAGCAGAATTGGGTTCCTCCTACTATGTACACGTAAGGATGAATGGAGCTTTAGTCAAGGCACTGTTGGATTCCGGGTGTAGACAGTCTGTAGTGAGAAAGAACCTTGTAAGGCCGCACCAATACCTGGCAGAACAGGTGGTTCACATCCGATGTATACATGGGGACGTAAGGCCATACCCCCTTGCCGTGGTCCCCTTAACTCCCCGCAACCACCCCACTCAACAAGTCCGAGTAGGAGTAGTGGATACGCTCCCCGAGGAAGTGATATTAGGTTTAGACAATCCGAGTTTTTTAGCCCTCTTTAGGGAGGAATTAAAAGAAACCCGGCCCGGTAGTGAGGTACCTGCTAGTGCTTTAGTCAGTCCTGAGCCTTGGGTTTTAGACCGCAGCTTTCGGTTTGCCCAAACCAATGATAGAACCCTGTTCAATGCCTGGGAACAAGCCCATCAGAACCAGAACCAAAGGGAGGGGGGATACCCCAGATTCAGGATCCAGAATGACCTGCTATACCGTGAAAGCGGGAAAGGAGAACCTCTGCAGTTGTTGGTCCCTCAACCCTTCCGAGAGCAGGTCATGTTTTTCTCTCATACCCACCTCACCACAGGGCATGCCGGAAAGGAGAAAACCTCACAGAGTATATTAAGATGTTTCTATTGGCCAGGGATCTATAAAGACATAGAAAGTTTTTGTAAAACCTGTGAGACATGTCAAAAGAAAAACACCTACAGACCTCCTCCAGCCCCTTTACACCCCATGCCTATCATAGGGGTACCGTTTGAAAGGATAGGGATGGACCTGATAGAGCCCCTACCGCGAACCAGCAAAGGACACCTACATGCCCTAGTGATAGTTGACTACGCCACCCGCTTCATAGAGGCATTCCCGCTTCGGACCCCGACAACCAAAAACCTGGCGGAAAAGCTAATCGAGCTATTTTCACTCGTAGGTTTTCCCAAAGAGGTCGTAACCGACCAAGGGACTCCCTTTATGTCGCAGTTGATGAAAGAAGTCTGTGGTGTCCTAGACATCAAACAAATACGTACGTCGGTCTACCATCCTCAGACCGACGGACTCGTCGAAAGGTACAATAGAACACTAAAAAGCACCTTGAAGAAAATGCTAACGGTAGAAGGTCGAGAATGGGACCGACTGCTCCCCCTGGCGTTATATGTGCTCCGTTCCCAAGTACAGAGCAGCTTGGGGTGTTCCTCCTTTGAACTTTTATACGGGAGACAACCAAGATCGCTCCTTGAGATGACGAAAGACGCATGGGAAACCGAAGATCGCCAGGACCACTGCAGTCTTCTCGAGTATACAACGCAATTGAAATCCAAACTCAGCAAGTTAAGAGATCTCGCTTATTCGAGTCTGGAAAGAAGCCAAGTCCGACAAAAGAAGCAATACGACAAAGGCACGAAATTGAGACGACTACAGCCCGGGGATTGGGCACTAGTGCTTCTTCCCTCCTCCACTAGCAAATTCAGGAGCGAATGGCAAGGTCTGTTCCAAGTGCGGGAAGCCCTAGGGGATACGACCTACAAACTACTGATGACGCCAGGAAAGGCACAGTGTTACCATATCAATCTGCTAAAAAAATGGCTGGGGCCGGCTCCAAAAGCGGCCCACTTATTGATTCCCAGCGGGGAAACCCCAACCACCTTGATAGACGACTTAGTGGTGAACCCCGAGCTCAATGAAACCCAGAGACAAGAACTACAGGAGGTGTTAACACCCTTTAGTCCCATATTCTCAGACTTACCCGGCCGGACCCGTCTGGTGGAACACGGGATACAGACCGCGCCTGGCAAGATTGTCCGACAAAAATCCTCCCGTATACCGGCCGCCTGGAGAGAGGCGATTCAGCGAGAAGTCGAGGACATGTTGCGATTAGGGGTGGTCCAACCCTCCACGAGCGACTGGAGGTCCCCAATAGTGATGATACCGAAGCCGGATGGGTCTACGCGCTTCTGCATGGACTTCAGAGTATTGAATGAAATCTCCACCTTTGATGCATACCCAATCCCAAGGGTGGATGAACTAATAGAGAAGATCGGAGATTCCTGTTACATCACCACTTTCGACCTAACCAAAGGTTACTGGCAAGTCCCCTTGAGAGACGTGGACCGGAAGAAAACGGCATTCTCCACCGATCAAGGGTTGTTCGAGTTCACCGTTCTACCCTTCGGACTCCATGGTGCTCCGGCTACGTTTCAACGTTTGATGAACACCATGCTACGGCCATATGCCTCCTTCAGCTCGGCATACCTGGATGACATTGTCGTGTACAGCCGCTTGTGGAAGGAACACTTGCAACATCTGGCAGTTATCCTCAATGCCCTCCGATGTGCAGGCCTACACATAAACGCAAAAAAATCAAAAGCGGCATTCTTTAGGGTTAAATACCTAGGGTACGTCTTGGGAGATGGGGTCATAGCACCCCAGACAGAGAAGATTAAAGCCATAGACGAGACACCTTTTCCTACTACAAAAAAACAACTAAGGGGGTTCTTGGCTCTCATTGGATATTACAGGAGGTTTATACCTCAATTTGCGGAAGTAGCCTCCCCCTTAACCGACCTCCTCCGCAAAGAGAGCTCCACATGTTGGTTAAGAACCCCCTCGGAGGAAGCCCTACAAGCCTTCCAGAAACTGAAAACATTGATCACCACACAGCCAGTATTAATCTCTCCCGATTTTGATAAACCCTTCATGGTCGCCACAGATGCATCAGACACCGGGATAGGGGCGGTGTTGTCCCAGGTAGGGGTGGATGGATTCGAACACCCCATTCTGTATGTAAGTAGGAAGCGGTTTCCTAGGGAGGCCAAATATCCTACCATAGAGCGAGAGTGCCTGGCTATTAAATGGGCAGGTGAAAAGCTTAGGTACTACCTCGAAGGCAAGCCCTTTACGTTATACACCGATCATGCTCCCCTAAAATGGATGTATAAAAACAAAGGGCAGAATCCCCGGGTCCTTAGATGGTTTTTATCACTTCAACCCTTCACTTTTGAGGTGCAGCACAGAAAGGGGAGCGAGAACACTAACCCAGACTTTTTATCCAGATCCTTTCCTCTCCCCGATCGGGAGCAGCCAAGGGGGGAGGAGTGTGACGGGGCAGGGCAGACAGAACGAAAGGACATGACAGAGTGGTGGACACACATACCGTTTTCACCCCCTCTTATCCCCTCACAGCAGAACGAGTGGTGGCCAGAACCTGTAAATACGAGAAGTAGCTGGGAAGAAGCGGAGCCCTTTAAGTGGAGCGAGGACGGCTCCAGAGACACACCCCCGAGTGACGCAGGGACGTCAAAAGGCAGACGACTCCAAGAACAGACGGATGGCGTTTCCTGGAGGAGTGGAGTATACGAGCGGAGCGGAGCGGAGGTGAATCGAGCGGAGCGGAAGAGCAGAAGAGAAGAAGATTGAGCGGAGGAGGAGAGCGGGAGGCACCGGAAGAGAGCAAGGAGTACGGAGGAGAAGGACGAGAGAGAAGCGACGGTCGGCCCGGAGGTCCAGGACACCGCGAAGCGCCCAGCCACGTTCCCAGGGGAGGAGCGTGGCTAGGACAGGTACGGAACCGGGTAGCGGGGTGGATAGCGAGTGGGGAAAAGCAGCCGCCGTAGCCAGGGTAAAGAGTCGTGGATAATCCCCTGTTTCCCTACCCTCTTGTGTATTGATGCACTATACCGCACGAAGTGTAGGTGGTCACGAGCACTTCTTAGGGTGTATCCTCACTCCCCGGTCCCGGTCACAGGTAGATACTATATAAGGAAAGTTTCCTGATACTTGTCCTCTTTGTCTCTTCCCTTCTATGCCGGAGCATCCTGGGAGAACCGCGGTACCATCCATCCCCACGAAGCTTCCCAAGAAGTAAAGACCCCGGATCCCAGCCCTCCTGGAAGAGCACCATCCCAGAGCAACAACGGATCCCGCCGTGTGGCCCCGAGAAAGACTGACCAGTCGATTAAGGAAACGATATATATCAATAAAACCCAGGTTACAACGTATACGTGTCCCGTCTGTCCCAGACCCACCGCTACAGTTTTTTAAAGACCCGAGGTGGGCCAGGTCCCGTGGGCAATGTGTTATTGTAATACGGGGGCCCCCGTAGCCCCGAGGACCACCATCTCCCCGGGGCTGTTTTACCACCTCCCTGGGGCATTTCAATATTATGGGCGGGGAGGCCTCGCGGGCCCACCCAAGCCCCAGGGGCTGCCACCTCCCCGGCACTTACATTTGAATAAAAAACATGTGGGGGGTCCTGCCCTTCCCCACACTGCCCCGGAGACCACCACCTCCCGGGGCCTTAATTATGATGGGGGGGGGACCGTGCTCCCCCACCCCTGGAGCCCTCCTTGGCCTGGGGACGGCCACCCCCCAGGGCCGGCTCCAGAAATGTCCCGGGTTGCCCACCCCCAGGACATTTCAGTTTGCAATGACAGGGCTGGAGCACAGCCCCCATCCAGTTTTTATTTTTTATTTAAATGGGTCAGGCCCTGGGGGATGGGGTCCACAAGGCCCACAAAATGTTAAGAGAAGAGGGGCCACACAACCCCCCTTCTAACATTAAAAAATAAGCAGACGCAGGCATCTTGCCGGAGGCCCTGCCTCCTCCCTGTACCACTGTGTAAATGCACCTCCTGGCACGTTCTGGACTGGGGGATTAAGTCCCCTAGAATCTTAAGGGTCATTAGGGGCCAACTAGCTCACTAGGTACCTCCAGTAAGCCCCACACAATGGGATTGCTGAGAGGTGGTCCGAGGCCACATCCCTTTTTACACCAGTCTGCAAACGCCCCTCTTGGTGCATTGGGCGATGAGGTCTCCTCTTGTGTCCTTAGGATCTCAGGACTAAAGTGGACTTCATCCCCCGAGCAGCAGTGCACCAGGAGGTGCATTTGCAGAGTGGTGTAAAAAGGGGGCGTGGCCTCAAGCCAGTCTCAGCAATCCAGCTGTGTGGGGCTTACTAGAGATAACAGGAGGTCTAGTTGACCCCCAGCAGCAAAATGGACTTTAATCCCCATCCAAGAGTGAGCCAGGAGCGCGTTTGCAGACTAGTAGGCAAAAGGGGCGTGGACTGCTTTGAGAAATTAGCAATCCTGCTGTGTGGGATTTACTGGAGGTAATAGGAAGGGTAGTTGGCCCCCAAGGTTGTCCTTGGGGGCTAACTACCTGTACTGTTACCTCCAGTAAGTCCCACACAGTGGGATTGCTAAGAGGTCTTTGGAGCCCATGCTCACCTTTCTCCACCACTCTGCAAATGTGTCTCCTGGCACAGTACTGGTTGGGGGATAAAGTCCACTTTACTCCCGAAGGACTTTGGGGGCCAAGTGGTCCTCCTGGTACCTCCTGTAAGTCCAACGCAGTGAAATTCAAGAGCGGCGGTCAGAGGCCCAGTCCACTTTCTGCACCACTCTGCAAACATGACTATCTTCTAGTTAGAGATTAGCATTTAAAAAACCTTAGAAATTCATTGAAAAAGCCCTAGATTTCAGGGACGTTATAGTTAGAAATTATCATTTAAAAAACCTTCGAAATTCACAAAAAAAAACCTAGGTTTCGGGGACGTTATAGTTAGAAATTAGCATTTAAAAAACCTTAGAAATTCACAAAAAAAACTATGAAGAAATTCGGCCGTTATAGTTAGTTGAGCTATCTATAACTCGTGCCCCCGCAATGTACTGCTGATGATGTCACATATTACATCACTCATGACATGGTCAGTGACCTCACCGATGACATCCCTGATGACATCTCAAATGAAATCACACCTGACATCATCCACTTAATATCTGATGTACCTCCTCATACCCTTGTATAACCTTTCATACACCTACTCTAAAATACAAACTACCGTTCTCGAAGCTATAGACACACTGATTCCACTCATTGATTAAAATTCTACACACACATGCACTCACTTATACAGTATGAGTGACTTATACAGTCACTCATACATGTAGTCACTCCTCAATATAGCCACTGATGTATGCACTCATAAACCTATACAGATACACACACACCACCACTCACCCATAGAGTTACTCACACACCTAGCCAGTCACCAAAAGAATCAATCACACTGCCATTTACTCATTATACAGTTTTACACACACCACCAATCACTAACCGATATAGACACTCATGAAGCTACTCACCAACCCATACTGCCACTTTCACACCAACTAACAAACTGATACAAGCCCCGGTTGACGGCTTACACGCCGTGGTCCTAGATACATGACCTGACAGTGAACCTGGGAAAGAAGGGAACGTTGCATACACTACATTGGGGAGGTAGTGCTGACCCCGATAGAGACGGACGCTGGCGACATTACTGTGCAGACATACACGGGGACGGAGCAGAGCGCACTAGGGGGCGACCAGCCTTACCGATTATAATAGATACCTTCGGCAACTAACGAACTACAGCACCCACTCACTATAGCTCACGCAAAGGTTGATGATGATGTAATGTAATGATTGGAGCATATATAAGCGAAAGTTTACTGTAATGAAATGCATGCAAAACCCTAATAAAAAAATTGAAAGAAAAAAAAAAAAAACTAACAAACTGATACAGACATTCACACAGATTAGTCACTCACCCATGCATTCAGTAAGACACGTTTAATCACTCACTTATACAGTCAGTCATGCACCTACTAAATCAGCCATTCAGTCACTCATACACCCACTCATTCTTCAATACACCTCGGCATGTGTGTGTGTGTGTGTGTGTGTATATATATATATATATATATATATATATATATATGTATATATCCAACTTAACTTTGCCACGATACGGGAATGACCACAACAGCTGCAGGGAAACACCTTTATTTGCATAAACCGGCAATGCAAACTTTGGAAGCCTTTAATGTCCTAAAATCCGACGCGTTTCGGAGCTGACAAATGCTCCTTCTTCACAGGATGGCGGCTCTGCTGTGTGCTGAAAGGCTTCCAACAGCGTCATTATTGCATGCACCTGTTAAATAGTCCCAGTGGACTTCTCTTGTGAGCTTCGTTTTTAAGCATGCTGGTGCTTGTAGTTTTGTAGTCCTTGAGCCTAGTATTTCCCAAGTGGAATCAGCACACAAGCAAAGTTATAAAATCCAGTATTCCCTAAGTGCATCTCCCAATTCAGCTTGTCGGTAATTTACTGCTCAGCTGTGCCATTGCAAGGTTAGGAAAATTCGCAACCTCTGGCCCCTTACTGTCTTTACGGTGGGTCGCTCCCCAAGGCCGGGCGCCGTGAAAACATCCAACTTAACTTTGCCACAATACGGGAATGACCACAACAGCTGCAGGGAAACACCTTTATTTGCATAAACAGGCAATGCAAACTTTGGAAGCCTTTAATTTCCTAAAATCCGACGCGTTTCGGAGCTGACAAATGCTCCTTCTTCACAGGATGGCGGCTCTGCTGTGTGCTGAAAGGCTTCTAACAGCGTCATTATTGCCGGGCGCCGTGAAAACATCCAACTTAACTTTGCCACGAAACGGAAATGACCACAACAGCTGCAGGGAGACACCTTTATTTGCATAAACCGGCAATGTAAACTTTGGATGCCTTTAATGTCCTAAAATCCGACGTGTTTCGTATCGTGGCAAAGTTAAGTTGGATATATATATATATATATATATATATATATATATATATATATATATATATATATCGGGAGCATGACCCACTTGCTCTCACGTGCCTATTGAAGGAGAAGCTACTACAGCCAACATCGTGAGCGCGAGGAAGGGATTCACAGAGGAGTTCCTCCCTTGTGATCGTGCTGGAAGGCAAGCATTTTTTAAGGCACTTGAAAACATTTTGAGCACTGCGCAATTATTATTCCGAACATGACTTTCCCATTTATTTGTCCACACCAACATTATGCAGGTGCATTTAAACGAGGATTTACCTGAACATTACATGAATTTGACCTGCATTATGGGAAATGTATTTTCAAGGACTAGTCATGTGACTTTGACTTTTTAAGCAACGCACGTTCGCATTATGCAAAGACATTGTTTCCACCTGTGATCAAGGCGGCATTGAACGTTGAAACGCGTAAGGTGATGGAAGCTTTTGTGTGCTGCTGTGCCTCAAATAAATGCGATACTTCCAGTATTGGGCCTCACATCTTGTTTATATATATATATATATATATATATATTCACTGAAAAATTAAAGGTTTCTGGGGCGTTATAGTTAGGAATTGGCATTTAAAAAACCTTAGAAATTCACTGAAAAAAAACATAGGTTTCAGGGGTGTTATAGTTAGCTGGACATTTCCCTCGTACAAAACCCTAGAAATTCCCCTGTTATAGTTAGTTCAGCTAACTATAACTCGCGCCCCCGCAATGTACTGCTGATGATGTCACATATTACATCACTCATGACATGGTCAGTGACATCACTGATGACATCACTGATGACATCTCAAATGACATCACTGATGACATCACTGATGACGTCATCCAGTGACTGTGTGTTTCTGTAAAGTTTAAATATGTTTTATATATTTATAGTGAAAGGCCTGTGGAAGAATGAGTGGGTGTACAAGTGTGTGAATGTCAGATTTTCAAGGTGCATAATTGACTCTATAAGTGAGTCATTAAATGTATCTTACTGCAGACTAGTGACTAAACTGTGTGAATGTCTGTGTGTAGGTGTATAAGTGGCTGCATGGTTTTGTGAATAGCTATATGAGTGTCTATATGGGTTATTGATTGGTTGTCTCAGTATCTGTATGGGTCCCTGAGTGTTTGCGTGCATAGGGTGTGTGTGACTATGCATAGATGTGTGAGTGGGTGATTCTATGGGTGCATGGTTTTAAGAGTGCATCTGTGATGAACTGTATGGTTGAGTGAGTGTATGTATGGGTGTGTTATGGATTGAATGTATATCTCAGTGGTACATGTGTGACTAACTACATATGTGAAAGGCAGTAAATATGCGTGTAAGAGTATATAAGTGGGTATATGTGAGAGTGTGTGATTGTGAGAGTGGCTGTATGGATGAGTAAGTGCTTGTATCAATGATTGTATAAGAGCGTAAGAATGTGGTACTATTTTTATGAGTAAGTGAACTTGAGTGTGTATAACTGCGTAGGTGAGTAAATGGGAGTGTGATTAATTATTTGCATGACTGACTAGGTGTGAGAGTAAGTCTATGGATGATTGGTGGTGTGTGAGTGTCTATGTAGGTGTATAAATGCATATGATAGTCTTGTACGGAGTGACTGTAAGAATGAGTGACTGTACAGGTGAGTGAGTGGAGGTGTATGTAGACCTAGGAGGTAATGAGTGGGTATGTAGTTATTCGTATTGGAGTATCTATGGTTTTCAAAATGGCCGTCTGAAATTTTGGGTCGGTGTATCAAAGGTTATATTAGGGTGTGAGAAGATGCACTAATTTATCACATGGATGATGTCATCAGTGATGTAATCAGTGATGTCACTGACCATGTCATGAGTGATGTAATATGTGACATCATCAGCAGTGCATTGCGGGGGCGCGAGTTATAGTTAGCTGAACTAACTAGAACAGGGGAATTTCTAGGCTTTTGTACGAGGGAAATATCCAGCTAACTATAACACCCCTGAAACCTATGGGTTTTTCAGTGAATTTCTAAGGTTTTTTAAATGCCAATTCCTAACTATAACGCCCCTGAAACCTTTTGGTTTTTTCAGTGAATTTCAAAGGTTTTTTAAATGCCAATTCCTAACTATAAAGGTGCATGAAACCTATGGTTTTTTCAGTGAATTTCAAAGGTTTTTTAAATGCTAATCCCTATCTATAAATTATCTCTGAAGATATCATGTTTAATGATTTTGATTGGATTTCTATATTTTTCAAATTCAGTGTGTCAATTTCATTAAGTATCTTATTTTTTAAAATACTTTTTTATCACCATTTTTTTAACTTATTTTTTCAATTCATTCTTTTAAAAATTAAAAAATATTATTTGAACTTAATGGGTTTTTCAAACATATTTTTTTATATTTTTCAAAATATTTTTTTAACTATATGTGCAAAACTTTATTTTATATATTGTTTTCAATGTTTTTTGATCCGTGCACCCTAAGCGCACCGTTCTCGATCCCTACGCGGTGGCATCCGTGCATTGTACGAGTTGGGTACGTGTTTAGTGCGCGATCGCAATGCGTCCGGTACACGACTCCCAGCCTATACGCGACACGTTCGATGTACGTAACGCGATGTTTACGCGCTTCCGTGATGCGTCATCTACGTCTATGACGCGGTAGGTGCGCGGATCCCGCGAAATATTTAACATTTAAAAAAACATATATATATGTATTTCATGTGAATATTAATTGAAGACAAACTCTAAACTAGTCTTTAAAACTAATATATTTTTACATCTAATCCTCTATATCTTTTTAATTCAATTTCGCGGATGCGCGCTGGGTGCGTGCTGCGTAAGCGCACGGTGCGTGGATCCCATGTGACCTGCAAAAAAAGAGATTTGATTGGCTCATTACGCTTCCTCTTCTAACTATTGAAAGACCCCATCCATTTCAATCATTCTTCTTTGACCTTCTTTAGAGCACCATCTCTTTGGAGAGAAGACGATTTTTTAGACTAAGTTTACACTTAGCTCTAACTTTTTTCAACCAAAAATGGCTTCAGGGCAGCAGGCATCACCTGCATCACCTCATACTTCTGAGGATGAATTTTTGCCGGAGGCACCACTCAAAAAACGTTTTTCTTCAGTGGTGTGGAAATGTTTTACTTTTCCCGAGGGGCAGAATAAGACCAATGCCACCTTGGTCACATGCAAGATTTGAAAAAGAGTCCTATCGAGAGGGGATCCTGACAAGAAATACTCTTGCGGCACGGCAAGTATGATGAAGCACATGAGGACCCTTCATCCAAACAATCTTGCACGAGAAGAGTGACGATGGATGAGAAACACTCCTGCGCCATCCACCTCATCGCAGCCGAGCACATCAAGAGTGCATCCATCAGCCCAAACCTTGGACATCCGTCCTCAATTTCAATTTTTAAAAGTGCTCTGCACTAAGTGCAATGTGACTTTGTGCTATGGTGAGCAGTCGATCGATCTGATCTGCCGCCGCCAAGAAAGTCACATTTGCTAGTTTTTTTTTTTTAATTGTTCCCTGAAGTTCATTGTTTGGTTTCTCCTGTTTTGTTTTTTGTTTTTTTTTTGCAGAAAAACCTCAAAAAATAAAAAGTTGTTCAGAAAACCCCCAAAAAACTTATAAAAGAAGAAAGAAGAAGAAAAAAAAGTTCTTGTAAGAACTACCTTTCCTGGTTTAAAAAAAGAGCTACATTTCTTTGTTAGAGTGTGAAAGTTTAGATGAATGTATGTGTAGTACGTAATTGACTGAATGAATGCATTAGTAGCGTATGGTGAATGTATAAGTGCAGAACTATGAGGAAGTGCTGCAGCATTACACAGTAACCTCTTTAACTACAGTGTGCTGTAGTACTTCCGAAGCACAGGGATGCAACATATGTACATAAATATGTTGCAAATCTATGCTTCTCTCTGCACAGCTGCTTAAACTGCAGCCATGTGGTGACACAGGACCCCTTGCACCATAGTGCAAGGATATCTGTGTCATGTGCTGTTTGTTTTTCTGCAGGAAGACACACCTTCCTGCACAAAAACAATGAGAAAATGCATTTTTCTCCTTCAATGTATGCTGAACATTTCAGCATGCATTGAAGATCTAAAAATGTGGAGAAATGAAAACAATTCTCCTTGTTGTGCTTTCCTACACCAATTTTAGAATGGTGCAGCATTCACACACATATCGAGATTTATGATTTCTGATAAATCTAGACATGTGTCTTGTTCTAGGAGTATTAAGTGCAATCATGCACAACAACACTTATAGAACACCCTTTCAACACAAAGTGGTGTGCATGATGAGGTTATATTTACATAGAGTATAAAAAGTGCACAGAGTGCCTTTTCCTCTCTTTGTAAATATAAAAGAGTATCTTGCACAATAACTATGTTACACAAAGTGACATATTTCCGTTTTTAAATTTCCTTGCGAATGATAGAAGGTAAGCACAGAGTTTTGTCTGCAAAGATGTTCAAAGAAGAATGATTGAAATGATTGCGGTCCTTCAACAGCAAAAAAGGTGAAATATTATGAACCCCTCAAATCTCTTTTTTGCAGGTCACATGATATCTGATTATGGTCAGATTTCAAAACTACATAAACCGAGTGTTTTTAGAAACGTGTTTCAACTTTGTTGTTTCTTGCAGGCCTCTTCATTCTGCATATTGAGACTTAGTTAAACTTACCTTCACAGTAATAGGAATAAAAAATGGTATACATTTTTTTCTGTTTTTCATTCAAATATAAATTGCTTATTTTAAAATTTGGATCTGTGAAAGAAAAGGAAAAAAAATTATAACATGTAATAATACATTTTATACAACACAGCATAAATTCCACAAAGTAATTATTTTGCCTTTTTTGCTGTTCTAAAAATAGTGATTTCAATCGTACTCATCACTTAACAGCGGGCAAAAAAAACACAATCTCAAAGATTGTTAAAAAAAAAACCAACATGCCATTCTCAAAATACAAATCACAGAAATATAAAATGCACACATCTAACAAAATTTTTTAACTTTAACTTACAAAAACTGTAAATGATGTCGCTATAAAATATTCACCAAATCTAAAGTTGAATTTTTGGAGGATGCACCACGCCCACAATGTTTTCCTTCAGTGATGTGGAAATTTTCTACTTTTCTCGAGGGGCAAACAAAGACCAATACCACCTTTCTCATGCACAAGATTTTCAAAAGAGTTCTGTTACGAGGGGATCCTAATAAAAAATACTCATGCGGCACAGCAAGTATGATGAAATACCTAAAGACCCTTCATCCAAACAATCTTGCACGAGAAGAGTGCAAACAGATGAGAAACACTCCTGTTCTGTATCTGTAAAAAAGAATCAAAAATAAATGTATATTATTAACTTTCAAAATAATACTATTCCATTACTGTACAAACACATTTTATATAAATACTGACTAAGAAACTATGTCTCTGAACCACAAGTGTGATGATGGTTAAAACACTACATGCATAGTGCATACTACTTTGAAGCAATTCATGCCCTAAAGCCTACCTCACTAAAACTCCACATGCTAACTGACTAAATGATTACAGTACTATAAGGAGACACACTGGGTGAGTGACAGGGTGTTTGCTAGAAGAGTATGAATACTAACTAGGGAACTGAAGTTGTGAAACACAACTGTGTAGGTGATTAGAGGACTGCATCCATACTGCATAGGCATTTAAAGCAGTCCATGTGCTAAGGCCTGGCTCACTGCATCACTACTTGGATACTAACTGAATGATTAGAGTACAGCAAGAAGAGTGCCTAGGTGAATTTATAAGTGCTAGGCTTTTCGCACAGGGAATGGATTAGTACTTGGTACTGAATGGGTCACTAGAGGAGTGCAAAGGCAGTGACAAGATGTTTGCTGGACTGTATGGATACTGACTAGGAAATTGAAAGTGTGAAAGACAAGTGTCTAGGTGGTTAGAAGACTGCATGCACAGTGGATAGGGGTTTGAAGCAGTCCATGTGCTAAGGCCTGGCTCAGTGCATGAATACTTAGGCAGTGACTGAATCATTAGAGTACTGGAAAGAGAGTGTCTTGGTGAATTTATAAGTGTTTGGGTTTTGGCACAGTGAATGGATTAGTATATGGTGTTGAATGGGTCACTAGAGGACTGCAAAGGGAGTGACAGGGTGTTTCCTGGAAGTCTATGAATACTGACTAGGGAATTGAAGGTGTGAAAGACAAGTGTTTAGGTGGTTAGAGGACTGCATGCATAGTGGATAGGGGCTTGAAGCAGTCCATATACTAAGGCCTGGGTCACTGGATGAGTACATGGGTACTGACTGAATGATTAGAGTACTGCAAGGAGAGTGCCTGGGTGAATTTATTAGGGTTTGGCGCAGTGAATGGATTAGTACATGATGCTTAATAAGGTCACTAGAGGAGTGCAAGGGGAGTGACCGGGTGTTTGCTGGAAGTGTATGGAAACTGACTGAGGAATTGAAGGTGTGAAACACAAGTGTGTAGGTGGTTAGAGGACTGCATGCATAGTGGATAGGGGTTTGAAGAAGTCCTTGTGCTAAGGCCTGGCTCAGTGCATGAATACTTAGGCAGTGACTGGATCATTAGAGTATTGGAAAGAGAGTGTCTTGGTGAATTTATAAGTGTTTGGGTTTTGGCACAGTGAATGGATTAGTACATGGTGTTGAATGGGTCACTAGAGGACTGCAAAGGGAGTGACAGGGTGTTTCCTGGAAGTGTATGGATACTGACTAAGGAATTGAAGGTGTAAAAGACAAGTGTATAGTATGTTAGAACACTACATGCATAGTGCATAGACATTTGAAGCAATCTATTTGGTACTTAGAAACGGACTAAATAATCAGACTACTTCTAGGACAGTGCTTAGGTAAAACTTTTAAATTTTCAGTTCTGTCACAGTGAACAGAATAGTACATGGTACTGCACCTTAGTGTCAAACCCTGACTCATTTTATCAATGCATAAGCAAAGACTAGCTTCTAATGCTACTAAAACTTGACAACATGACAGGTTTTAAAAGAGTTATCTGCTAAAAAATACACGATGTTACAAAATGTTTCTCTCACAGAGGTTCCCAAATGCACACAGACTCAGTGTGATTTTAGACAATCAACACTACCCTAGGAGTTTACAAAAACTCATTCACTAGTCTAGAAGAGTTAATGGAACTGAACACAATCTACATATTTAAGTACAGCACATCAGTGTCAAAGCATGACTCATTTAATCAACGCACAAGCAAAGACTGGATTCTAATGCTCCTAAAACTTCACAACATGACAGGTTTTAAAAAAGTTATCTGTCAGCAAATACACGATGTTACCAAATGCTTCTCTCACATTGGTTCCCAAATGCACACAGACTCAGTGTGATTCTAGACAAAAACCAATATCCCTAGGAGTTTACCAAAACTTATTTACTACTATGGAAGTGGTAAGGGAAATGCACACAATGTGCATATTTCAAAAGTGCACTTTTGTGTCAAAGCCTGACTCATTTAATCAACGCATAAGCAAAGACTGGCTTCTAATGTTACTAAGACTTGACAACATGACATGTTTTAAAACAGTTATCTGTCAGCAAATACACGATGTTACCAAACGCTTCTCTGACAGTGGTTCCCAAATGCACACAGACTCACAGTGTGATTCTAGACAAGCACCACTATCCCTAGGAGTTTACCAAAACTCATTCACTACAGTGGATGTGGTAAGGGAACTGCACACAATCTACATATTTCACGACTGCACTTTAGTGTCAATGCCTGACTCATTTAATCAACGCATAAGCAAAGACTGGCTTCTAATGCTACCAAAACTTGACAACATGACAGGTTAAAACAGTTATCTGTCAGCAAATACACGATGTTACCAAATGCTTCTCTCACAGTGGTTCCCAAATGCACACTGACTCACTGTGTGATTCTAGACAAACAACACTTTCCCTTGCACTATACCAAAACACATTTCTTCATCTAGAAGTAGAACTACATTTTAGTATAGAAACATAACATAACTCATTTCACAAATTCATAAACAATGACTGGTTTCTAATTCTACCAAAATATAAAAACAGCACAGTTATCTGTCTGCAAACACATGAAAAACACAAATGCTTATCACAGAATGGTTTCTACATGCACACACACTGTCAATAAGATTGTAGAGAAAAAAAGTACTCCCTACACTTTCGCAGGAGAAATATATTAGTCTGATTAAAATCAAAATAGTCTACATACATCCCCTCACAATTAAATAACTCACCTTTCAAGTTGTTTTGTAGATTAAGAAGTATATCAGTCACTCACCATATTTTCTTTTACATAATCTCTGCACTGTGCACCTCTCAGCAAAAACAAAGAATGGAAAAGTTTCCCTTTCATTTTCCACACATGTAAACATCAAATCACAATCCTTCACACATAAACTCAAAAGCAAACACACATTTCTATTGGTTAAACATTTCAACCCTTTCCAACTGAAAGACATTTCAACCCTTCCCCCAATCTGCCTTCTGCCTGTTACCATAGAAACAGGTCAAAGAACACTGCACTAAGCACACAGGTCAGAAGTTCAGCACACAATGTTCCTACACAAGAGAGGAAGTGTGCTTCACTTTTCAACATATCAGCTAATCATATATAATGTTCCTTACAATCGGTTTTTGTTATCCAATAAGAATCATACCTTTAAAAAACAGAAATATACGCCCTACCTTTCAGTGTACAAAGTAGTCATACAACCAATGATTTCTTGTATTTTATTTTTTTTAAATCCGTGGATCCGCGTACCCAACGCGATAGGATGCGCGCACTGTGCGCGCAGTTCGCATTTTTTTTTTATTTTTAAAAAGGGGGCCCCAGGGGGTCCTTCTGAAACCCTCCTAAGCACCTCTAGAGGGTTAGAGTATTTCCACTCTGCCCCCTTTATATGTTTTACACACTTATTCCCCTTGCTTCTTCAGCCTCGCTTCTACCGAGGCAGAAAATGGCCGCCAACAGTTCCTGGTTTCGAATGTAGAGAGACACACGACAGCCAATTAGCATTCAGCGCGCGATCGGGAGGGTGTGCGCTCGGTTCGGGGAGGGTGCACGTACGGTGCGTGTACGTTCCGCGGCCATAGATATTTATGTACTTTTAACTCTAATTTTCTCAGGAACTACTGAACGGATTCACACCATTTATGCAAAAGGCACGAGTCTAAACTGAGGTCTACCTCTTTGCCAAATTTGGTGTCATTCCGTTCAGCGGTTCGGGCTGTAGCTGCGACAACAGATCCTATGGGAAATTGCATGGGAAAAACGCGGTTTGGGACCCCCCTTTTTTCTCGGCCCCCCCTTCATGAATCACCACAAAACTTTCAGGGTAGGAGCAGAGCAGAGCAGAGCTGGTCAAAAGTTTGGAAAATTTCACGAGGATTCATCAACCGGCGCCAGACTTATTGGGAATAGAATGTTGCGGATTTCCTATGGAAAATAGGTCCTAACTATAACTACCTACTGGCGACCGCCAGTAGGTAATATATATATATATATATATATATATATATATATATATTATCTACTGCCGGTCACCAGTAGATAGTTATAGTTAGGACCGTGTTTCCATAGGAAATCCGCAACATTCTATTTGGAATAACTTTGGCGCCGGTTGACGAATCCTCGCGAAATTTTCAAAATAGGTGGGGCGCTCCGCTCCGCTCCTACCCTGAAAGTCTCGGGGGGATTAGTCAAGCGGGGGCTGAGAAAAAAGGGGGGTCCCAAAACACGTTTTCCCCATGCAATTTTCCATAGGGACCTTTAGTCCAAGGTACAGCCCGAACGGCTGAACAGAATTACTTGAAATTTGGCAGAGAGGTAGTCCTCAGCTCAGGGATGTGCCTTTTGCACATATGGAGTCAATCTGTTCAGTAGTTCCTGAGAAAATTGCAGTTAAAAGCGAATACATATCTATAGCCGCGCACCGTGCGAGCACCCTAACGTGCGCGAGCGTAATTCTGATTGGTGGTTACAACGTTCGAATCGGTCGAAATCAGGAAGTGTCGGCCGCCATTTTGTTTGTTTTCAGTGCGAGAGTGAAAAAGGAAGGTGGCGAACGTGAAAAGGGGGCAGGGTAGTGAGTTCCGGACCCCCTAGCCTTTGTCAGGGGGTCCCTGAAGGACCCCGAAGGCAGAAAAATTGTTTTAATATATTTTTTTTTAAATCCCGGGGGTGCGCGCACGGTGAAAAACCAAAAAAAAAAAAAACCATTTAATTTTTTTAATACGTAGTTTATTGTAAAATAAATATATAAATAAAATATAATACATACATAACTTAGCATTTAAAAAAACATACAAATTCACTGAAAAAAAATAGGTTTCACACACGTTATAGTTAGGAATTAGCATTTTAAAAACCTTGCAAATTCACCTAAAAAAACCATAGGTTTCACACATGTTATAGTTAGGTGGATATTTCACTCGTAAAAAAACAATGAAATTCCCCCGTTATAGTTAGTTCAGATAAATATAACTCGCGCGGCCGCCACTCTATCACAAGGATGATGTCATCAGTGATGTCATGAGTGATGCCACTGACCATGTCATGAGTGATGTAATATGTGACGTCATCAGCAGTGGATTGCGGGCGCGCGAGTTATAGTTAGCTCAACTAACTATAATGGCCGAATTTCTCTGGTTTTGTATGAGTACAATGTCCAACCAAATCTAACATCCCTGAAACTTGTTGTTTTTTTAGTATGTATGTATATATATATATATATATATCCATATCCTACTGGTGGTCGCCAGTAGGTAGTTATAGTTGGGACCTATTTTCCATAGGAAACTCGTTTGTTTTCCCAATAACTTTGGTGCCGGTTGACGAATCTTCGCGAAATTTTCAAAACTTATGGCCTGCTCCGGTCAGCTCCTGTCTTGAAAGTTTCGGGGTGATTCGCCAAGCGGGGGCTGAGAAAAAAGGGGGTCCCAAAACGCATTTTTTCCATGTTATTTCCCGTAGGAAACTTTAGACACGTTACTGCCTAAACTGCTGAACGGAATTACACCAAATTTGGCAAAAAGGTAGCCCTTGGTTCAGAAAGAGACCTTTTTTTTAATGGTGTAAATCCATTCAGTAGGTGCTGAGAAAATCCCAAAATAAAAGTTTCGATATATAGAGGCGTGGTGGATCCGTGCACCCTTCCGACCACGAGCTTTATGCTAATTGGCTGTCAACACTCTCTGCTTACTTCACGGCGCCATGTTTGCACTGACTACCCGTCGGGTTCTTTAATTCACAACGAGGACACATTGCCGCCCTACGTAGATGACAGAGTTTTATTAGGGATCTGTGTTCCATGCTATACCTGAGCCTGCATGTACCGGACACTATTCACTGACGACCTATCGCCGCACTCGACCCATAGGCACGAATAGCATGCAAAACTGTCGTTATGACACCCTACCTCTACTGAGCTACTCTTGGTTCACCTTACCTGTGGTAGCATTAGGGCTCTGTTTTCTTTGCAGGACTCGTGTTTATGATAATTGAGACTGCATATACTCTTCACGATTTGTTTACGTTAATTGCCGCACTTAACCCGTAGGCACAATTATACCATACTATTTTTATGATGCCCGTCTCAGCCGAGCTACCTTAGTCATTGTATATCTACCACGAGCGGCCTCCTGCCCTGGATTTATGTGTACAGAACCAGATACTTGTTGACAAAGGGGTCTCCCAACGAGTACAATATATCCCTATATGGTAGACACTCACCATTAGCTCACGGACGATTCAGTTTCACAACACTTAGGTGCATGCCCCTAGCTTACGCCGGTGGTTCTCCTTTCAGGCACTGTACACACGTAGCCCCATTCAGCCAGTTTCTCAGGATGCTCTTTGTTTGACTACTTTTAGCTCTGATCTCTCTTATGTCACATTTCAGTTGGCCCGTTCATGTAGTCGGGCTCCTCCCCTTCATCTATGAAGTAAGACTACCTACCGAGTGAGGTAAGCCTTAATCCCCCTTTGGACAACCTGGTACGGTCAGTGTGTTTAGTCCTTCTAGGCCACACTTTTTAACCATTGCGCCTTTTTTATGCTAGCTTATGAGTAATTTAAATTTTTATTTTCTGTGCTAACCATATACTTGAGATATGAACCCTGGTTACTGCACCTCTACCACCGATTTGGGTATGAGGCCTTACCTGTCTGTCGATCTACTTGGTTGACGGTATGTTTTGATGTAGCTGTTTTTCTCTTTTCTTTTCTCTTCCCCCTTTACTTAGGTGGAGAGAGACTGCGGGTTCCATCAACTGGAACCACACTATTACATACTGCGCTCCCCAAACTATATAGGGGCGCATCTCTAGGACCGCATTTTTGGATTACCCCTAGAGATCTTTTGGTCCTGAAGAAGTGCCGCTCGAGTCAGGAGCCCCTATGGCACGAAGCATGTCGACCACACACACATAAGAGCTACCCAGGTACCTTATAACCTACTGGTAGCCACACTGTTTTTACTTAGTCCCGGTCCTCTTTCTGGAATAAAAAGGTCCTTAGGACTGGTACCTATTTTAAATCACTGTATCACCCTATACACACCATCACTCAATTCTTTTTTGAGCCCACATACACACCATTCACATACGGCGTTCTCAGATCAAAAGAACTCCGCTAAAGATGCCACCAGTCCCGTCGGACATTGCAGCGCCGGTCCGACGAGGAGCGCCCTATGATGAAGCACAACACCCTAACAGGTGTGTGAGGGCATTACGATCTGAAATAGAGATTCCCCAGCGACGCAAACAATAGGCTGTTAGTGTCTTACTTGACATCTGCCTTATAGAGGAACTATCTCCTTCTTTTTGATTTAAACGTCAACACTCCAAACCTGGAAGTGTTGGCAGCCATCTTGTGCCTCGGTGCTTCGTTATTAATTAGTAAAAATAATTTTAGGGGCCCAGGGGGACCCCTGCAGCCCCAGGGACCGCCATCATCCGGGGCTTTCAATAAATATTTGCAGGGGGGCAAACAGCACCCCGGAGCCCTGGGGACCGCCACCCCAGGGCTTCTTTTATTTATGAGGGCCTCAAAGGCCCCCCAAGCCCCAGGGACCGCCACCCCCAGGGCTTTCATTAATTATTTGCGGGGGTTACACTGCCCCCAATGCAGCCCCGGGGACCGTCACTCCCTGGGGCTGTGCATTGGTTGGGAGGGGGGCAGAGTGGCCCCCCTCCTGGAGCCTGTGATGGCCCTGGGGACCACCACCCCCCAGGGCCGGCTCCTGCGGTGTCCCAGGGTGCCCACCTCCGGGACACTGCTGTTTGCTATGACAGGGCGGGAGCCTCGCGCCTCCCTCCCTGTCATAGCAAACACTGGTTTGGATTTTGGAAGAGAGAGCAGGAAACCTGCTCTCTCTTCCAAAATCCAAACCAGATTGCTTTTCCACACGGGGAGCTACATGTCAGCAGCTCCCGTGTGGAAAAGCAATGCTGGCTCCCGCAGGAGGTGGGGAGCCGGCAGGGACCGTGGGGGCATTGGGGCTCCCCCCACGGTCCCCAACGCGGTGGCCAGGCCCCGGGGGATGGGGCCCTGTGGTGCGTTTTAAGTTGGGGAATTAATTCCCCTTCAATACTGGGGGTCCCTAGGGGCCAACTAGCCCACCAGGTACCACCAGTAAGCGCCACAGGGCTGCGTTGCAGAGAGGTGGTCCAGGTAACGCCCCTTTTTACACCTCTCTGCAACGCAGCTCTGTGGCGCTTACTGGAGGTATACCTGGTGGGCTAGTTGAACCCCAGGGACCCTCAGGATTAAAGGGGACTTTATCCCCCAACTTAAAACACGCCATGGGGCATGTTTGCACAGAGGTGAAGGGAGGGGGCGGGGCCTGAGGTGGCATATGTGCAAACACACCCTGTGGCGCGTTTTAAGTTGGGGAATTAATTCCCCTTCAATCTTGAGGGCCCCTGGGGGCCAACTAGCCCACCAGGTATCTCTAGTAAGCGCCACAGGCCTGCTGTGCAGAGAGGTGGTCTAAGTCAGGCCCCTTTTTACACCTCTCTGCAACGCAGCTCTGTGGCGCTTACTGGAGGTACCTTGTGGGCTAGTTGGACCCCAGGGAGCCTCAGGATTCAAGGGGACTTTGGCCCCCAACTTAAAACGTGCCACGGGGTGCGTTTGCACATTGGTGATGGGAGGGGCGGGGCCTGAGGTGACATGTGTGCAAACACGGCCTGTGGCATGTTTTAAGTTGGGGAATTAATTCCCCTTCAATCCTGAGGGCCACTGGGGGCCAACTAGCCCACCAGGTGCTTCCAGTAAGCGCTACTGCACTGCGTTGCAGAGAGGTGGTCCAGGCCATGCCCCTTTTTACACCTCTCGGCAACGTAGCTCTGTGACGCTTACTGGAGGTACCTGGTGGGCTAGTTGGACCCCAGGGACCCTCAGGATTCAAGGGGACTTAATACCCCAACCTAAAACATACCACGGGGCACGTTTGCACAGTGGTGAAGGGAGGGGGAGGGGCCTGAGGTGACATGTTTGCAAACACGCCCTATGGCGCTTTTTAAGTTGGGGAATTAATTCCCCTTCAATCCTGAGGGTCCCTGGGGGCAACTAGGCCACCAGGTACCTTCAGTAAGCACCACAGGCCTGCGTTGCAGAGAGGTGGTCCAGGCCACGCCCGTTCTTACACCTCTCTGCAACGCAGCTCTGTGGCGCTTACTGGAGGTACCTAGTGGGCTAGTTGGACCCCAGGGACCCACAGGATTCAAGGGGACTTAACCTCCCAACTTATAATGCGCCAAGGGGCGCGTTTGCACAGTGGTGAAGGTGGGGGCGGGGCCAGAGGTGACATGTGTGCAAACACGCCCTGTGGCGCGTTTTCATTTGGAGAATTAATTCCCCTTCAATCCTGAGGGCCCCTGGGGGCCAACTAGCCCACCAGGTACCTCCAGTAAGCGCCACAGACCTGCGTTGCAGAGAGGTGCTCCAGGCAAAGCCCCTTTTTACACCTCTCTGCAATGCAGCTCTGTTGCGCTTAATGGAGGTACCTGGTGGGCTAGTTGGACCCCAGGGACCCTCAGGATTCGAGGGGGCTTAATCCCCCAACTTCAAATGTGCCATGGGATGTGTTTACACAGTGGTGAAGGGAGGGGGTGGGGCCTGAGGTGATGTGTGGAAACACAGTTGGGGAATTAATTCCCCTTCAATCCTGAGGGCCCCTGGGGGCCAACTAGCCCACCAGGTGCTTCCAGTAAGCGCCACTGTGCTGTGTTGCAGAGAGGTGGTCCAGGCCATGCCCCTTTTTACACCTCTTTGCAACGCAGCTCTGTGACGCTTACTGGAGGTACCTGGTGGGCTAGTTGGACCCCAGGGACCCTCAGGATTCAAGGGGACTTCATCCCCCAACTTAAAACGCGCCACAGGGCGTGTTTGCACACATATCACCTCAGGGCTCCCCATCCCTTCACCACTGTGCAAACGCTGTCGTTTTAATCCCCCTGCCCTTTCATGTACTAGGACCTTACAGAGGAGGTCATGCTAATCACAGGGGTACCCCAACGCATAGTGTTACCTAGTGTAAGTAGGTGTTTTCACTGTATTCTAAGTGTCTTTTAGCATAGCACTGGCTCTAGGCCTGGTTAGTCAGAGTCAGTTACCACCAGTACCCGTCTGAAAAAGTTGTGGGCATGGGATGATTTTGCAACAAGGCCTCTTTCTGCTCCTCTGTTGGTTCTTTCTACACGTCTTGCTTCTTCCTGCAATTTTATTCGTCTTTGTGGACCTCTGTTGGCTCTTTCTGCATTTCTTTGGCTTCTTTCTGTGTGTTTTTCTTCTTTCTTCACATGTCCTACCTCTGTAGGCATAGTTAGAAACTAGCATTTAAAAAACCTTTGAAATTCACTGGAAAAACCATAGGTTTCAGGCATGGTATAGTTAGAAATTAGCATTTAGAAAACCTTTGAAATTTACTGAAAAAAAAACATAGGTTTCAGGCACGTTATAGTTAGAAATTAGCATTTAAAAACCTTTGAAATTCACTGAAAAAACATAGGTTTCAGGGACGTTATAGTTAGAAATTAGCATTTAAAAAGACCCATAGAAATTCCCTGAAAAAAACATAGGTTTCAGGGACTTTATAGTTGGTTGGACGTTTCACTCGTACAAAACCTGAGAAATTCGTCCGTTATAGTTAGTTGAGCTAACTATAACTCGCTCCCCTACAATGCACTACTGATGACGTCACATATTACATCATTCATGACATGGTGAGTGACATCACTGATGACATCTCAATGACATCACTGATGACATCATCCACGTGATAATCTGATGCACCTCCTCATATCCTAATATAACCTTTGATACACCCACTCTAAAATAAAGACTACCATTTTCGAAACCAGACACACCAGTACCAGTTACTACATACATACTCACTGATTCCTAGGTCTACATACACGTCCACTCATTCACCCATACAGTCACTCATACATGCAGTCACTTATCAATACAGCACTATCATTTGCACTCATATACCTATACAGACACTCACAGATCGTCACTCATCCATAGAGTTACCCACACACCTAGTCAGCCTTGCAAAGAACCAATCACACTCCCATTTACTCACCTATACAGTTATACACACACCGCCTCACTTATTCATACAGATACTTACACATACTTACTCTCTTATGCAATCACTGATACAAGCACAAACTCATCCATACAGCCACTCTCCCAATCACTCACTCTCACATATTGTGATTTATATACCCCAACACTCACATATACTGCCTTTCACATATATAGTTACTCTCACATGTACCACTGAGACAACCATTCACCACTCACCAACACACCCATACACATACTCACCCAGCCCTTCACAGATGTACTCTTGAACCAATACACCCAGTGAATTACCCACTCACACATCTATGCACAGAGTCACACATCCCCCACCCACCCACACACTCAGGCACCCATACAGATACTCAGACAACCAATCAATAACCCATATAGACACTCATGTAGCCACTCATCAACCCATGCAGCCACTCACACACCAACTAACAGACTGATACAGACATTCACACAGTTTAGTAACTAACCATGCATTCAGTAAGACATGTTTAATCACTCACTTATACAGTCAGTCACACACCTACTAAATCATCCATTCAGACGGTCATACACCCACTCAGTCATCAATACGCCTTGGCCTATATATATATATGTGGGATAGTACAAAAGGGGGGGAGGAAGCAATGAGCTGCGGTACACCAGTTTGAGGTAGGTTTCTTTCTGTTTATTAGGCTGAACAGTCTTTACTCCAAAGTATAAGAGGGGGTTGGATTCTTCCCGCTTTGTAAAACCTGCATGCGTCTCTTCCTCCCGGTGGTGTGAGTCCAGTACGAGGCTCCGAAAGGAGGGGAAAGGAAACAACAAACACGAGAACACACAGGTGAGATGGGTATTCTGCTGTACAGGGTTTGCATGGGGATAGGGGGTGAGGGATCATCTGGGGCTACCACCACACCTTTGTGTTTAAAAATGTAAGGAAGTGGTGTCGTAGAAAGACTAAGTGTGAGGGGGAAAAGGTAAAACAAAAGGAATCCACACTCACACAGCCCCGTGACCTTCCCAACCAGGCTACCCGGTCCCTCCCAGTGTAAAAGAAAAACGTAAGACCCGATCCCGTACCTTTCCCAGCCACGCTCCTCCTGGAACATGGCGGGGCAAGTCGCGTTGTCGTTGGCCTCCTGGCACATCTATCCTCTCGGCTCCGCTCACTCCTGCTCCTCCGTCTTCTCTCGATCTCCTTCCTCTCTCACCGTCTCCTCTCTCCGACTCGATCTTCCTCTCTCCAGCTCCGACTCCTCCACCGGTTTTTGCCTCGCTGTGTTCTTCCGGACTTCCTTTATTTGCCAGCCCCCTCGTTGATTGGCCCGCTGCTGCTGGCCTCTGATCAGTGAACCCTGCCTCCGGGAGACTCCAGTCTGAGTTAAAGGGACCGTAGGCGTCCTGTGGCCGGGGTGGAAACGAACAATCGTTAATGTCTCCACCCCGTCCTTCCTCCGTGATGACCCCATGACACATCCCTTCCCCTGGATTACCCCGATCGGGGGAATAAGGAAACCGGGAGAGAAAGTCAGCATTCCCCTGGTTCACCCCTTTCCGATGACGGACATCTATCTGATACGGCTGTAAGGCCAGAAACCAACGGAGGATGCGTTCATTGTGGCCACGGTTCCATTGCAGCCAGGTAAGGGGGGCGTGATCCGTGTAAAGAATGAAGGGCCTGCCCTCCAAATAATAACGGAGCTTATCCACCCCCCACTTCACTGCCAGACATTCCTTTTCCACCGTTGAGTATGCCTGTTCCCTCGGAAACAACTTACGACTGAGATAAAGAATGGGACGCTCGTCTCCCGCCTCGTCCTGCTGGGAGAGGACCGCCCCAATCCCAACGCCAGAGGCGTCTGTCTGCAGAATTAAGGGTTTGCCAAAGTCTGGGGTCATCAGTACAGGGGAGTGCATCCTTTAGGGCCTGAAAGGCATAGGCTTCCTGATCGGAGGGGGCATGCAATCGGGGAGAGGTGTGCGTTTTATGTAAGAGATCGGTAAGGGGTCCCGCTAAGTTAGCGAATTGGGCTATGAACCTGCGATAGTAGCCCACTAGCCCTAAAAAAGCCCGTAAGTCCCTTTTGGTCTTGGGATAAGGGAGGGCTTGAATGGCAGCCTCTTTCTCGGTCTGGGGTGTGATGTGTCCCTCCCCCAAGAGATACCCCAGATACCTGACCTTCCTAAAGGCTACCCTAGACTTCTTGGCGTTGATGTGTAGCCCTGCCTGCCTGAGGCTATTAAGGATCTCACCCAAGTGTATCAGGTGTTCCTCCCAGGTCTTACTGAACACCACAATGTCGTCCAGGTAAGCCGCCGAATAACTCAGGTGAGGGGCCAATAGAGTGTCCATTGCTCTTTGATATGTGGTCGGTGCACCATGCAATTCAAAAGGGAGGACGGTGAAATGGTAGTGGCCGGAAGGAGTGGAAAATGTGGTTTTCTCCTGGTCAGCGGGGGCCAACGGAATCTGCCAATGGCCTTTGGTGTGGTCGATTGTTGTTATATACCTGGCCTCGCCAAGGCGTTCTACCAATTCATCCACCCTAGGAAGGGTAGGAAGGGGATAGGCGTCCTGTTTAGACACTCGATTCATGGCCCTAAAGTCGATGCAAAACCGGATGCTGCCATATGGTTTTGGCACGAGGACCACTGGGGAGCACCAGTTGCTGTGTGATGGGGCGATCACTCCCGATTTCAGCATTTGGGAGACTTCCTCCCGAAATGCTAAACATCGGGCTTCGGGTATCCGGTAGGGTTTCTGTTTCACTATGACTCCTGGCGGGGTAGGAATGGAGTGTTCCGCAAGGCGAGTTCGCCCTGGCTGATCGGAGAAAACATCGGAATAACGAAGAAGTAGAGAGTGGACTTCCTCGCCTTGTGTGGCCGAGAGGTCCGGATTAGTGGGGGTTTCGTTGACCGTGTGATGTATGTAGGAGGCCGTAGACACTGTTTGAGCCGTGTGCGGGAGGGTTCTAACCACTTCTTCAGAAGGTTGATATGGTACATTTGTGTTTTGTTCCCTGATAGCTGTAATATATAGGTGGTTTTTCCTACTTTTCGGATTATTTTAAAAGGGCCTTGCCATTCCTTTTTTAGTTTGTGGGATGAAGTGGGTAACAGTACTAGAGTCCAGTCACCTATGTTTAGCTCTCTCCACTTCGTGCCACGATCGTAGGTTTTTTGTTTGGTTTGTTCAAAGGCTAACCGGTCGTGGGCCAGCATTCTGAGCCTATGTAACCTTGTTTGTAGCTGGCGTGTATAATCAAGTAATGCTTCGGCTTCCTGCAGTCCCTCCCGTTCCCAACTGTCCTTCGTGATTTCCAGTAAGGTCCGAGGTTTTCGGCCAAAGAGTAACTCAAAGGGGGATGTCCCTAAGCTGGCTTGTGTCTGACTGCGGAGAACGAAAAGGGCCAGCGGGAGTAGTTGGTCCCAATTTTTACCATCCCCAGACAGAAGTTTCTTCAAGGTAAGCTTTAGACTTCCATTATAACGCTCCACCAAACCATCTGTCTGGGGATGGTAAACGGATGTTTTTATATGTTTAATCCATAGTTGGTCGCATACCTGTCTCATTAGTCTAGAGACAAAGGGTGTCCCCTGATCGGTAACGATTTCTCTGGGGAACCCCATGCGTGAAAACACCTCCACGAGTCTTTGGGCAATGACGGCGGAGGTGGCTGCTCTGAGGGGGAAGGCCTCTGGATATCTTGTAGCATAGTCTATCAATACCAAGGCATATTGGTGCCCCCGTCCTGATTTAGGTAATGGCCCTATAAGGTCCATCCCCAGCCGATTGAATGGAGTACCAATGATGGGCAAGGGATGTAAGGGAATCGGAGGGGGGGCATAGAGGTTACGTCGCTGACATATCTGACACTCCTGACAGCATTTCTGGACTTGGGCATACACCCCAGGCCTGAAAAAATGCTGTAAGATGGCCTGTCCCGTCTTATCTGCCCTGGAGTGTCCTGCCAACAGGTGAGCGTGAGCAAAAAAGAGAATTTGGTCCCTGAACCCCAAAGGGACCAGCAGCTGAGGGACCCCATCAGGTTTAGCCAGACGGTACAACAGTCCATTCTGCTCTATGAACGTGGGATACACCCTATTCAGAGGGTCTTGGTGGTCTCGTGCTTTTTGCCATGCGTGGGTGAGGCTGGCATCGTTCAATTGGGCCATCCGGAAGTGGTTATCCCTAGCCCAGGGTTCTGGGGTGAGGAGGATGTTATGTTTTGTTGGGCTCATGGCGTCATGCATCAGGGGGCTAAAGCAAGGGTTGTCTATCCCTATAATGAGCTGTTCTGGGAGACTCTCTAACCACCACCTCTGACTGTAACCCGGAATCGGTACAAAAGGAAAGCCTAGCTAATGGGTATTCTTTCACATCCCCATGTATGCATCTGATATGTACGGTCCTCCCAGGCAAAAGACAAGAAGGGTTTATCAGCTCCTGTTTCACAACCGAGTGCTTACAACCTGAGTCAAGGAGAGCCCTTACAACTCTCCCATTAAGAGACACACTTACATAGAATACGGGCCCGGTTTCTTGGGCGAAAAGGACAGAGCGGGGTGCATAGCTCACGTCCATGGGTTCTTCTTCGTTTCCCCTTTTCCTGCGGCAATACCGCGCTATGTGTCCCCACTCCCCACATTCATAACATTGGGGTCCCGAGAACATTGGGGTTTCTGATCGAAATACACGGGGACGTGGGAGTTCTGGTATTGGTCTCAGGGGTTTTTTCTCTGGTTTTCCGGGGGCGGAGGTTCGAGTGTTTTTCTCGGACTCCCTTAAGGGGGGTCGGCCTTGTGCTCTGGCGTAATAGGTCGCCATTTCTATTGCTTGCTCTAGGGTTAGGCCTGCGTGTTGTTTCAGCCAGCGCTGGGTTGCATAGGGGAGTGCCTCAAGAAATTGTTCGAGGTAGATCTTGTTCATGACTTCCTCCATGCTGGCTTCCTGTGGTTTGAGCCAGAGGTCCGCCGCTCCTTTTAGTTTGTAAAAAAGAGTCTTTGGTAAGTCCCCAGGGGTTCCACGTTCTTGACGGAACCGAATCCTGTGGGTTTCTTCATCCACCCCCAAACGGTCCAAGATATACTGTTTTACCAGTGCATATGTGGCAGTCCCATCTTTATTCACCATCTGGTATGCTGCTTGTGCTTCTCCAGTCAGGAACGGGGCGAGATATAAAGGCCAGCGTTCCCCTGGCCAAGCACTGGCTCTCGCGGCCCTTTCAAAGTTGAGAAAAAATGCCAAAGGATCGTCTCCCGGCGCGAACTTTTGTATTGGGACTATGGTTCCAGGCGGGTTAGCTGCCCTGCCTTGTCCTAGAGTGGCTAAAAGCTGGGCATGTCCTTCGGCCAGTTTCAGCAAATTGTCGGCCTGGTTCTGGATCGCCGAGGTGAATACGGCACGATCCGCCTCTGCCTGACTGGAGGTCTTTTCCACGGCCCACTCGAGTTTGGCCTGGCCCTCCTTCATCTGGTGTATAAGGGTCTCCATCCTTAATCGGACGGGGGTTCCTAGGCTCCTATCTGGCTCACCACTTGTGGGATAGTACAAAAGGGGGGGAGGAAGCAATGAGCTGCGGTACACCAGTTTGAGATAGGTTTCTTTTTGTTTATTAGGCTGAACAGTCTTTACTCCAAAGTATAAGAGGGGGTTGGATTCTTCCCACTTTGTAAATCCTGCGTGCGTCTCTTCCTCCCGGTGGTGTGAGTCCAGTACGAGGCTCCGAAGGGAGGGGAAAGGAAACAACAAACACGAGAACACGCGGGTGAGATGGGTATTCTGCTGTACAGGGTATGCAAGGGGGTAGGGGGTGAGGGATCATCTGGTGCTACCACCACACCTTTGTGTTTAAAAATGTAAGGAAGTGGTGTCGTAGAAAGACTAAGTGTGAGGGGGAAAAGGTAAAACAAAAGGAATCCACACTCACACAGTCCCATGACCTCCCCAACCAGGCTACCCGGTCCCTCCCCGTGTAAAAGAAAAACGTAAGACCCGATCCCGTACCTTTCCCAGCCACACTCCTCCTGAAACGTGGCGGGCGAGTCGCGTTGTCGTTGGCCTCCTGGCACCTCTATCCTCTCGGCTCCGCTCTCTCCTGCTCCTCCGTCTTCTCTCGATCTCCTTCCTCTCTCACCGTCTCCTCTCTCCGACTCGATCTTCCTCTCTCCAGCTCCGACTCCTCCACCGGTTTTTGCCTGGCTGTGTTCTTCCGGACTTCCTTTATTTGCCAGCCCCCTCGTTGATTGGCCCGCTGCTGCTGGCCTCTGATCAGTGAACCCCGCCTCCGGGAGACTCCAGTCTGAGTTAAAGGGACCGTAGGCGTCCTGTGGCCGGGGTGGAAATGAACAATCGTTAATGTCTCCACCCCGTCCTTCCTCCGTGATGACCCTGTGACAATATATTAAACATATTTAAACTTTACAGAAACACACAGTCAATGGATGATGTCATCAGTTATGTCACTGACCTAGTCATGAGTGATGTAATATGTGATGTCATCAGCAGTCAGTGCATTGGGGGGGCGCAAGTTATAGTTACCTGATCTAACTATAACGGGGGAATTTCTATGGTTTTGTACGAGTGAAATGTCCAACTAACTATAACTTTCCCTAAAACCTATGGTTTTTTCAGTAAAAATATATATATTTCCACTCCAAAAAAATTAACAAATTAAAAGCTCTTAGTGAAATGAGAACGATGAGAAAACCTGACACAGACATATCAGACCTGACTCCAGGCGCAACTAACAAGCTAAGAATTCATTTAAGGTATGTCACACCTCAGGCACCCCCTGAAGCTACAACCCTTGCCCATCCCTCTTGGGCATGGTAGTTCCCCCTGGGAACCCATGATTATGCTGGAGTCTGTGTCCTGGGGCCACTTATTTTAAAGGTATTTTCACTACGTGCACTCTTCATTGTCTCTGCTACGAGAAGCCTTACTGGTAGAGTTGTCTAATCAGTGCATGTAGACAGGGCTCCATGTTTACAGTTGGCCTTATGTACTAAGCGCAAGTTGCAAATAGAAGTGGGCGCACCAGCAAATGAATAGGACTGACCAAACAAAAGGTCTGGCTTGGATCTAAGAGTCTGTGCACGAGCCAAAATGTGAAAATGTTCAGCATGTATATCCTGCAACAAACATAATGTAAAATATGATACAGTCTCTTTAAAATTCTGAAAAGTTATTATTTTTTTAAAATGTGGAAGTGTTTCAGCTTAGTACACCTGATTATAATGCTACATATTAAAAGTGATAGTTTTTAACGTGAACTTTGAAACATGGCTTGCCCTCAAACAACAATACCATTTGTAAACTAAGATGCACGTCAGTATTCTTTTAAACTCTAAATGTGGTCAAGGTTTTTAGGTCTCGCTGAGCCAAAGGCTCGAAGAGACATTTTGTATGTGGGATTTTCAAAGTGCTACCCACAGTCTTTTGGCTGGCCTAAACCTTGAGTGCACGATCACATGCACGTGCACAGCTGCTCCCACTCCCCCCTCCCTTCTCTATAGCTTTCTTTCACTTTAGCCGCTTTGACCCTTGCATTCCCCCCTCCCTTCTCACCCAGCCCTTTGATGCTCTGCTCGATTACTTTCACAGCTTTAATGTTTGATTTTTATTGCCTTTGTTTATGTGACGGAGATCGATTGCATTTGGCAGAACATTTCTGGGGCCGTATTGCATGAAATACACCAGGTGGCGCTAACGTGTTTTACAGAGCACCATACAGCATTTTGTTCTGCGTTAAAAAAAAGACGCTTTAGGAGCGGAAAGGAGCTATCCCTTTTACTTGTATTAAAATGTATTTTTAAAGGTGTCTCAAAGGATCCTGAACATAGTTTATACTAGCATGCTCCAATACTGTCCGTATTTCACTCCTGATTGCACTGGCCTTCCAGGTCCTAAGACTCAGACTCATGATTTTACTGTTATTTCAAAACCAATGTAACATTTGTTTTGTTTTAGGTGTTACCTTAGTAAAGCATACCTATGTGATCTTACTCTCCTTGGTCAGTGTTTTATTATGGATGACAAGATGTTTTCTCATTAGGACTCACACCATAAGCCTCTTTCATTCCAAACATCTGGAAATGCATTCGTCTCTGTAACTATATAGTAATGGCTTTCAGTTACAGCTGGCGGAAATTATGCTAGACACCTATTTATTGCCTTCACCAAACGATTCTGCTTTCACTGGTGTGACCATAACTTGCCAAAATATTTTGCTGAGGCTTTCGGCAGTGTCTCCACATCTGTCTGATCACTCCTCAAATGACACCTTCCTTAATCCCACCCACAAGCAAGGTAAGCCACTCAATTTTATGCTTATTTCAAACACTTTATCCAAATCTAAACCCATCATCGCTCCATCTGACATCACACATTTCACATGCAAATCAGTTTGCCTCCTTGTAGATCGCTCTCTCATGTACCCATCTGCTGTAGAAAACAGGACCCCACTGCTCTCACTGCTTTCCACGTGATCTTTATAAAGACCTCACTTCAGTCTTGCACTACAGCTCATACAACTGCTTCATTATCCACCTTGTACCAAAGATAGGCCTCAGCCATGAATTACACTTGAAATAAGAGCGCATAACAGTAAATGAGGGCAGCAGTACATAAATGGCGAAAGTACATATTCACTGCTAACTTCTTGGTTAATAAGCAAGCCCTTCATACACTGCATAATGATCTAGGAGGTGTCAAATCTATCTATTTCCAGGACCTCATTACCTCACCATCCAAAAGCGCTCTGTGCAAACCTTCAGCTCTTTACTCTCTCCATCATCTTCAATGATCAGTATTCTATTGTTCATCCTTACCTGCTCATGACTTCACCCTGCTACATCTGCTCCAAGATTAACACTATAATTAGTCCACAGTGCTCAAGTCCTCACTCGCCTCAACCCTGCGCAGTTACATTATTACGATTTTACACAACATCCTCCTAACAAACGTTTCCTCTTATGAAAGTAGCTAATCCACCCTGTGCCCCCCCCCTGTAACCATTTCGTCCTCCCTTCATCAAATATTTGCCTCTTTCATCCAACAGTTTCCCCTGCGTTTCCCTTCGCACTGACTGCCTGTCCTGTAACCGACTACTCAACCCTCTCCTGTGTTCGGGACCCTTCATTCCACTATCCTATCCTCTCCTCTGTACTTGTCTATGCTCATACTCTTAGATCGTTCTGCCTCTCCTTTGATATTGCTGGTCATCCCACACTTTTCTCAATAAGCGCACGGGGCATTAGCTGGGTACCAGCCCTTATGCTCCTCAATAAGCAGCAGCAATCGTTGCAGTTTCACCAAGGTGAGTTTAGTAAAAGTTTATTTTACTACTTTCGATAACTGGTGCCTTTCGCAAACAGAAAAGGTAATGACAATGTATGGCACATTACAAGATGGCATGTTTTAATACTAGGGCTTCTGATTATATGCATAACGTTTGATCTAGCAGACATGATTGAACATATGGTGAGACCCTTAAATGAAGGCTTAGGGCTCAAATCACAAAGGGACTAACATGCAATAAAGTTACATGTCTCTTCACTCATGGCAGAATCTCCGCACTGCACTCACTGCAGTGCGCTGGACAGAGAGGCTGCCCAGAGTGCAGAGACTCCACACTTGTACCTTTACTACACGTAAGTCCCTTTGCAAATCAGACCCTTAACCTCTACTTCTTTGTGATTTTTAAAATAAAGAGAGGGAAGCATTTATAGTAAAAATGGAAAACTCGTGTCTCTATTTACAATGCAGTTATTGGTTGTTTTTAACTTTCAAGAAAATAACACATTTGTTCTTAAACGACATCCATATCTTAAATCACACATTTTATGATTTTGAAATTTGGAATTTCATGTCATACCCTTCACTTGTGCCCATTCCCGACTTCTTATACCCTTGTTATCTAGCAGTGCTTTCAACACCACAGGCCATCAAATTCTGGACGGAACGGCCCTAAACGGTTTCGCCCATACCTCTATAATCACACTCAAATGCTAACAAGCATTGGCATAGCCAATAGGTCTCGCCTTTGGGACCGTTTAAGTGTTTAGTTATCCAGCACAATATCCTTGGTGCAGTAACATTAACTGTTGCATGGCTAAACACTTATAAGGTCCCAAAGGAGAGACCTATTGGCTATGCCAATGCTTGTTTTTATAGCTACAGCAACATTACAGACTAATAAATCAAAATATTAGGTGCTTGTACAACACACATCCTGAACTCAAGTATTTAAAAGTGAGCTCCTGTGTGATTAAAAAAAAAAAAAAAAAGGAGACTCTGTGAAATAAAATGTTTGGCTAAGATCACGCAATTTGGACAAACAGGGAAGCCAGTATTGATTTCGGATTATTTGGTTTCACATTTTGCAATGTAGCCATCAGATGGATATTTCGGTTGATCTCTCTTTCCTGTTTTAGATTAAAACTCACTGTTTGGTGTTTTATTCTTGGTGCTGGATGATACATATTGTGGAAATATGGATTTTTCTGGTCAGTTATGTCCCCTATCTTGGACCCCAACGGTTTCATGTATAAATCACAAGTACATGTATGTTCCCTCCAGTTCCAGTTATGAAGACGCAAACACATGTGCGTCCACCGCCAACATGTCCTCTTTCAGATCCGCCATGAATGGGCCGGATATTCCATTCCTGAGTACGAAAGGCCACCGGCTTTATATGGTTCACTTATGACATTTTACAGTCCAGGCAAGTAGGCCCTGATTCTGCCATCAAGCTTTTCCTGCCTTCTGCCTCTGAAAGCTTCAGTCTGAGCTCGCATCTGTATCCATGAACTTTGTCCTCATTCTCTGCGCAGCTAACGGTGCCTGACATCAGCCTGTTGCCTGCCAAAAACTGTATTTCACCTTCGAAATTATCTGCTCCGCTCCCTACCCAATGCATTCCTGTCTAGTAGTTTAAGTAAACATTCTTCCAGCTACCGAGCAAAAGGCCCGGCTTCTCTGTCTTTATGCAAGTAATTCATGGCCCTGTTCTATGGAAGATTTCTGCCCCCGCATCTAGTATAGACACTTAGACGCTTGTACACGCACTAATAGTCAGTATAGTCAGTATAGAATAAGATTCTACTCTAAGAGACTTCTCTTTTGGATAACACAGTTCTTTAAACATAGGATGTTAGATATGATTTGGGATTAGGTTGACTTGACCCTCCAGACTTCTGTCGCCACATGTAGAGCTAAATGTCAAGTCCCCTTCACCCCCTAGTTGCACGTCAATCACACGTCATGCTGCTGCGCGCGCATTTCTGCCAAGTATTTCTGCTGACATTGCGAAATTCTTTCATGGAACCACCCTATTATGACATCATACCTGATGACGTTCTTTAGTTACGCCCAGTTACACCCACTTTTGCTACGCATGTATGTTTTATCTTTACTATCAATTGTTACGCCTCCTGCATTTGTTTCACTGTAATGCCTATTGTATAAAAATGATTACCTGTCAAAGTAGTGTTCTTCACTTCCTGAACCTTCGGGGTGATGGAATATGGAGCTCCTCAATTTAAATTGATTCTGGAATAAAGCCCGTTCCGAACCTCTAATACCACGGATTCTGCCTCTTATTTTACTGAGCTATTGTTATAGATTTTCCGCATCAAATTAAGTCCCGGTAATTAAATTATTTACCACATAAATGGCGCCCGAATAGGGACACTTTCTCATCTCACGCGCCGGCGGTGCGTTGCAGGCCCGGTCTCCTGTCACAGCTGGACGGACAACAACGCGTACCCACAGGATTTCCTGTATCTCCCTCCTGCCGAGCGGGGGTAACTGAGGCTGCGATCAACACCCAGACGAGGCGGTGAGAAGTGCGAAGTATCCCGACCAGAGCCTAGCTGAGAGAGCAAGATCCGAGGTATACAGAGGCCCACCAGTTCCGAAGTTCCGAAGTTCCGAGTCGAGTCCAGTCCGGTTCAAGTTCAGTTCAGTTCCGAGGCCTTCCGTTCCGAGCTACCCGGTGAGTACCATTATCGGGGAGGCGTTCTGACGTGAACATAGGTTGTGCCGGTCAAGACGTGTTTGGGTACACAAATCCGGTCTGCACTGTTTCAGCAGTGTATCTGTACTGTTTAGCAGTATATCAAGTATGTCTAGTATATAATTCAGATTTACCTAGTTAGTATCGAGTATTATGCTTAGTGACTAGTTCCCTAAAAGACCATCATTGTTTATTCATTAAATGTTAAATGTTAAAATGTTTTAAATACGTTCTGTATATTGTGGTGTGAATGACTGTTCATTATTGTGTTTTATGGTATTAAACGTGTTCAAAATTAGGTATCAGACCAGTTCTCAATATGCCGCTCTTTTCGAAATTAAGACAGATCAAAACCAGAAAAGGGGTACTCGAAGAAGCTGTTCCCATTCCTCCTAGGGACACTCCAGGGTACTTCATGTATCATAAACATGGCCTAGACGCCATATTATTTCTTGATCTATGGGTAGACTACACCAAGGAATTACCAGAAAGTCAGAGGTGGCCCGCAGCTGGGACCTGGGATGCAGATTGCATTATGAAAGTAGAAGAAGAATTATGGAAAAAGAAAGCTAGACAATCACAGAAAGACGCCATTGAATTATGGCGTAAAGAATCGTATAGACGTACAGAAAAAGCACATAGACAGGAAGAGAAAAGTAAGGAAAATTCAAATAAAGTTAGAGAAAGTGTATTAATTGAAGAAGGTACTCGAGTAAAGTCAGAACAAACAGACAGACAAAGAAATGCCCTTGTGAATGGTATGTATCCTCTTCTGGCCGAAGGACTACCTAAGGCTACTCCGGAGATACCAAGAGACTTGCCACCCCCATTGTTTCCGATAAAAGCACATCCCAAAGGGCATCCCAGAACCGCAGAAGATGTTTTTCTTTCCTCTTATTTAGACGACGCAGCTCCCGAGTATGCTAATGCTGCGCCACATAGACCGCCTGCTGAGGGGGTTCAACGCCAAGACCCTCCTCCGTCTGTACCTCTGCAACAGCAAACTCCGACACAAGTTCCGGCAAGCACATCTGTTTCTACATCCGCATCCACACCTACGGTTGCTATATCCCGTTCAACGAATCCTTTCACATCCAGCACCCCAGGTGGTGCTACCGGAGGTACATCAAGCATTTTTTCTACGCCACCGAGAACAAATAAACTTTCTTTTCAAGAATTAGCCCACCAACGTACGCCCAAACTAGTAACTCCCAACACGCTCAAGGAACTTCTAATAGACTGTAGATATGACCCTGTGCCCGGAAAAGGGGACGAAATGATGCTGGCATCATTACGTATCCGACGAGCTGCAATATATTTAGGGAAGCTACCAGGAATGACTGCACATTTAGAAAATATATATCATTTTGTTCAATCAGGGCGAGATCCTGAGAGTATTAACAGAGCCATGGAGTACCAAAAGGTGGAAATACAGGGGGAACTGTTACGTTTCCTCATAAACTGTGTGATTAGAAATCAAGATCAACCGGGGGTAAATCCGGAAGAAATGCAGATTCTTACCACATGGGGTAAGAATATATCAGAGGGGAGACATGATAAACGATCATGTATAGTAGCTATGAGCCGAAAGATCCGCAAAGAAATAGAACGAATACACGAAGAAAGATTAGCAGTAGACGAACCTGAACAAATCGAGGACGAGGAAGAATTAGAACTGCCCACAGGACAGTTAGAAACAATGGCCTATGTAGGTAGAGGAAGATCTTGCAATAATACTAGAGGCTTTACTGATCCGATATGTCCGATACGTCCAGATAATAACAGAAAATTCCAACTTCCTATAATAAATCTAAGATCCCCCGAACATTCATTCCAAGCCGCTGAAAAATTACTCCGAGAACGAAGGGGTTATCATATACTCGATTCTATGGACGAACAAGAATTAGCCAGGTCAGCCGTTCACTGGGTTGATAGTCCTGGAAAATATGGTGATGATACACTAGTACATACGTTTTTAAACCTCGCCCCAGATGAACAGCGTTTAGCTGGTATCTATATGATTCAACAACTCCTTATATTATATAAAAGCCAACACTCCGATCCTGGCCCCTTACCTGATATATTGACTGAATTACTCACGAATAAATGGAGAGGTTCCGGTACTAAGTTAATTAGAGAAATACTAGAATCCAGAAAGCAGTACATCCTTTTTGTATGTCCTGAACATGTCTCACTGCCCATCAAGGAAAGAACGACGCATTACATGGATAGACAGAATCCCTTACGCGAAGTGCACCCGATAAAGGGTGATGACAATGAGTTTAAACGTGTGTTTGTATACACACCCATATCTAAAATAGAACTATTAGAAATGAAGAAAGTGGTACCCAGTCATGATAAAGACCCAGCAGGTTTCCATCGTGAAATTAAAGATATGTTACTCATGGGCGAATATACCTACCCCGACATTATGACAATATTGAAGGTATTAATGCCTGCGGGCATTTACGAAAAACTCAAGGAAAAGGATTGGGAGGTGGGAGACCAGAAGATAGATTGGACAGCATTAGAAAACGAAGAAAAAGCTCGAGGTCCAGGTTCAGGGCTCGGGGACAAGATCAAAGCACTACCAGGTCTACTAGTACAGGTACTGCCACGTTTATTAACTACGAAAAAGGAAGACTGGGGTGCAATCTCAGCCTGTAAACAAAAATCAGATGAAGACACTAGTGATTTCTATTCCCGATTTGAGAAATGTTTTGGTATAAATAGTGGAATAAAAGCAAGTAGCGAGTCGTATCCACATCTGTTTGTGACAAAGTTAGTTGAAAATGCCTTGCCCCAAGTTAAGAATAGAGTATTGAAGTTCGAGAGTACCTGGCAAGGTAACACTCCGTCACAAATGTTACAAATGCTACAGTACCATCACAATAGAATTAGAGAAGAACAAGAACATGAACATAGACGCATGAAAGACACAAAAATGAAAATGCTAGTTTCCCAGACAGTGCCAGTTGACGGTCATAAGAAGGGTATAACACAGTCCAGTGTTTCAATAGGTCCTGTTAAAGGGACGTGCAACTATTGTAAACAGCCAGGTCATTATGTACACGATTGTCCCGTTTTAAAACATAATATCGCCATAGGTAACACAAAAGAAAGACCAAGACCACTTAGACAGGATCAGAATCAACAAGGAACTCCGCAGCATGCACAGTCCATGCCAGCTCCGCAACAGTCTATGCCAGCTCCACCACCGCAGCCTATTGCTGCCACACAAACAACGACCCGACAGATGTATCAGACCGCACAGTATGACTATCCTGATTACCAACGATACTCATGAAACAGCCTAGAGAGGGAAGTTGGCTTACCCCTTATTGAGGTCCCTGTAGATCAAGAAGGACCTTATGTACACAGTGAACTGTTAGGTCAAGACAGAAAATTCTTACTTGATACAGGGGCAAGCCGAACAACAATAAAACGTAGTGAAGTTCCAGGGGCACCCCTCTCCGGCTCACAGAATATTTCCCTTGGTTTTTCAGGAAAACCTATCATTAACGAAGTAACGCAGCCTCTTCCACTTACGATCGGTCCCTTGACACGAACTACAGATTTATTACTTACTAAATCATGTCCAGAAAACTTGTTAGGCATAAAAACTTTGAAAGCTCTAGGAGCTATTATATGTTGTTCTCCAGAAGGAGTAAGATTATTTTTACGTGATTTCAAAGGGCACTACGTGTCCCGAGACATGGATCACCGACTACAGACTTTACCGACACATCTATGGGCACAAGGCCCTACAGATGTTGGTTGCATGAACATTACACCATATCGAGTCACACTAAAGGCAGGAGTGGTACTTCCACGAATGCGACAATACAAGTTACCCCCAGATGCTGTAGTGGCTTTACTACAAATCATTGATGAGCTTATTACCCAAGGAGTGGTTGTGGAAACTGACTCCAATGTATGTAATTCACCGATAATTCCGATTCTTAAACGAACCGATCCAACAGCCCCGCCAGTATATCGATTGGTTATTGATCTGCGCGAATTAAATAAATGCATAGTACCACAATACCCCGTAGTCCCAGACATTTCTTCATTACTGACAGCCATTGATTCCGAAGCAACATTCTTTACTGTAATTGATCTCAAGAATGCCTTCTTCAGCGTCCCAATAGATCCGGAAAGCCAATACTTGTTCGGATTTAGTTTAAATGGACGAAGCTTTAAATTCACACGCGCACCTCAAGGATTTACAGAAAGCCCCAGCATTTATAGCCAAGCACTGAAACGAGAACTCGACAGTATCCACATGCCAGTCAACACTGCCCTGCTTCAATATGTCGATGATCTGCTGATCACCGCTAGAAGCGAACCTGAATGTGAGAAAGCCTCACTGACGGTATTACAATTTTTGGCCGAAAAGGGGCACAAGGTGTCCCCTTCTAAGCTGCAATTCTGTGTCCAGCGAGTTGTTTACCTTGGTCACTCGCTGTCCAAGGAGGGAAGGCAGCTTACATCAGATCGCATCCAGTTAATTGCTAATATGCCAATACCCAAGACACAAAAGGAGGTGCGGGCTTTCATAGGCCTCACTTCATATTGTAGGCAGTGGATCCCTCAGTATGCATTTCTAGCAAAACCCCTCATTCAATTGACAACACAGGAGGCAGCCACATCGACTGTTCTCCCTTGGACTCAGGAACATACACAAGCTTTTGAAAGCCTAAAGAAAGCCTTATGCCAAGCACCTGTTTTAGCAACACCATGTTACAATAAACAGTTTACACTCTCCGTTACAGAACGCGAAGGTACTGCCTTGTCAGTACTCACACAGGAACAAGCAGGATCACACAAACCATGTGCTTATTTTTCTAGTACATTAGATCCCGTAGCTCAGGCTTTGCCTGCGTGCCTGAAATCAGTGGCAGCAACAGCTTTAGCAATCAGACAAAGCGATGCCATAGTATTAGGACATCCATTGACAGTACAAGTACCACATGCAGTAGAGGTTCTCTTGAACCGCACACAAACACAACACTTGACTATAGCACGACTTACTGGTTACGAATTAACATTGTTTCAGCCACATATAGAAATCAGACGTTGTAGTACATTGAATCCTGCCACACTGTTACCTATAAATGGAACAGACCCACTTGCACATGATTGTATTGAAGTTATCACTATCACGACGAAACCCAGACAAGATTTGACAGACGTCCCATTGTCAGACCCAGACCTGACGTTGTATGTAGATGGTTCATGTATGAGAACAGGTACAGGAGAGCTAGTGGCCGCTTATGCAGTCACAACAGACACTGAAATCATTGAAACAAATTGCATAAATACCTTGTCCGCTCAAGCAGCAGAGCTCATCGCTCTGACACAAGCCTGTATTCAAGCCACTAATAAAAAAGTCAACATATACACTGATTCACGTTATGCATTCGGAGTTGTACATGATTTCGGCGTGCTGTGGCGAGAGAGAGGTTATTTAACTTCTCACGGTGCCCACATTCAGCACGGACCCCTTATTCATGCCTTATTAGATGCAATACATCTACCCACTGCAATATCAATTATGAAATGTAAAGCTCATACGAAAGTTACTGATATCATTTCTCAAGGCAATGATCTAGCTGACAGAACAGCTAAACAGACTGCTCAAACTCAAACATCCGACATGACAAAGACAATAGTCCCGACACCAACATATTGCATGATGGTTAAGGATCCCGCTCTTGACGTAATCGACATACAGACACATGCTACACCAGACGAAATAAAGAAATGGACTGAATTAGGAGGGATCCAAACGGATCAAGGATGGATGACGAAGGAAAAATCTGTGTGGTTCCTTCCTGATTCAATGGTCCAAGTCGTTATTAACACTGTACATAGTCCAGCACATCTAGGAGAAAAAGCTATGCTAGACAGCATCCAACACATTTGGTTCAACAAACATTTACGAGCAGCAGCTAAACAAAAAGTTCGTACCTGTATGATCTGTTGTCAGTTTAACCCAGGTAAAAGCATTCCCGTAGAACAGGGTGGATTTCAGCCTCCTGATCACCCTTTTGAAGTCCTCCAGATGGATTATATCCAGATGGAACGATGTCGAGGATTCAAATATGTTCTCGTAGTCGTCTGTGCTCTTTCCCGTTGGACAGAGGCATACCCGATTTCAGATTACACTGCCCCGACTACTGCCAAACAGTTAGTTCGAGAATTCTTCCCACGGTACGGTTTACCACGTGTTGTCTACTCAGATAACGGCCAGCCGTTCTCATCCGAATTAATGAAACACGTTTCACTTTTGTTAGGCTATCAGTGGAAATTTCACTGTGTCCGACACCCCGAGGCAGCAGGTCTCGTGGAAAGACATAACCAGACCCTGAAAATTAGATTGTCCAAAATATGCAGAGAGAAAGGTGTCGACTGGGTAGTAGCCTTACCCGTTGCACTTTTTTACATGAGAATGGTAGCACACTCTCGAACAGGGCTATCCCCTTATGAAGTGATCTTCGGTAGACCACCAAATATGTGGGGGACGCCTATACCACGCAAAATAACTGATATTGACTGTAATATGCTGACAGATTACTTGGCTTCCTTGATGTCTGCACTACAATCTTGTCGTTCACAGGTAGCTGCAGCCTTTCCCGACAACACCGAGGTGAAACCCCATGACGTACTTCCAGGGGATTTAGTTCTAGTGAGGAACTTTGATCGGAAGTCTCAGCTGGATCCTAGGTGGAAGTCGCCTCAACTCGTATTGCTAACGACGAGGACAGCCGTAAAGATCGAAGGACGAAAAGGCTGGATACATTCAAGTCATATCAAGAAATTTCATGGACTACCGTCAGACGTAAACGACACACCTTGCGTGTCTTCCCCGAGTGACTCAAAACTTCCTTTCGTTGAACTGAATAGCCACGAATTATATAAACTAAAACTTAGGTCTAACAAGTCAGGCAATTTGATTGTTTAAGTCCTCTCCAAGGTGAATCGGTCGAATTTGTCTCTGACATGTATCCCTTAGACCTGTACAGAGAAAGAAACAGAAGGATAAAGTTGAAACGACATGCGTACTGTAAATCACTGCGTAGTCATTGCACAGTGACGTTATTAATTTTGTTTTTCCTAAGTCTTTTAATAATTACTGCAAGTATATTGTTGCACACATATTATCCTATTTCTAGACATGTTTACAATATTACTGCTGAACATTCTTTTAGTGAATTACCTCCGCATGAATTGTCCTATAGATTTGCGCTGCGCAATAACACTTTTATTAGTATGTTACATCATTCCCATCAGGTTAGCAATGCTACAAATTGTTGGATATGTGGCCGACTACCTCCCTATCAGAACTATAAAGGAATTCTACCTCTCTTTCCATACCCGTTCACACACAACGGCTCCTGTGGAGCATGGTTTAGTTTAATTAATTCCCTAGATTCGAATTCTGCAGTTTACCAGAAAAACTGGGTATGGGGAAATGTGAACTTAGTTTTACTCAAAGTCTGCCACCCCAACAAGGAGGGACTTCCCAAAAGAACAGGAACTGATCTAGAAAATGAAGTATATGGATTAGGTAATTTTACGCTCAATTTCATGATCTTGAATGTCGAATCCGAAGCTACTCCAATTTTGCCCGCCATGTCAGTATTTCCAGTTAAAGGTGAATTATGTGTAAGAAAGAATGGTTCCATACATATGGGCCATAGTAGATGCACCACTGTAATAGAATTTAGTGATCAAGGCAAGTCTACATTTAGAGCTTCCCGCCATTCCTACTTCATATGTGGTCAGACGGCATACATACGTTTGCCACTAGATTGGGATGGTACCTGCTACATCGGATTCCTTTTGCCACCTGTTTTCCTAGCTCCTCCTGATTATCACAGAAATACTCATTTAGTACATAATAGAGAAAGGAGAGATCTCCCAATAGTCGATTATACTGAGACAGCATGGGAAAAATACACAGATTTCAATAAAGGTCTCTTTCCCTATATAGGTACAGTTACCAATAGTAAGCTGATACGTAGATTAACTAGAACCCTTGAAGCAGTAGTGAACGAAACTATTTCCGCCTTAGGCAATTTAACAGAAGAGCAGTCTGCTATGCGGATTGTTGTGCTTCAAAATCGTCTTGTCCTTGACGTCATCCTGGCCGATAGGGGCGGAGCTTGTAGGGTCATCGGATCAAGTTGTTGCATTTTCATACCAGAAAATTCGCCATCTGTATATAAAGCCATAACTCGCCTTCATAAGATTGTAAGCCAGATACACCAGAATCCAGGCACCTGGACTTGGTCCGGTTAGTTTTGGAGTGTATTATCTACCTTTGGATGGAAGGTCCTATCCTTCCTAGGTATTGGCTTCCTCATATTATTCAGTTGCTGTCTATGTCTACAATGTGGACCAGCGATCTGTGGTCTGTGTGCCACATCGTGTATTCCACCACCAAGATTTCATTCATCACGGAAGAAGAAAGAAGAACAAATGATGCTATATGAACAGATCGATGGATTAATGAAGATTGATATCTCTTGACGGGCAAGTAGGGGACAAGGAGGGAATGTGGAAATATGGATTTTTCTGGTCCCCTATCTTGGACCCCAACGGTTTCATGTATAAATCACAAGTACATGTATGTTCCCTCCAGTTCCAGTTATGAAGACGCAAACACATGTGCGTCCACCGCCAACATGTCCTCTTTCAGATCCGCCATGAATGGGCCGGATATTCCATTCCTGAGTACGAAAGGCCACCGGCTATATATGGTTCACTTATGACATTTTACAGTCCAGGCAAGTAGGCCCTGATTCTGCCATCAAGCTTTTCCTGCCTTCTGCCTCTGAAAGCTTCAGTCTGAGCTCGCATCTGTATCCATGAACTTTGTCCTCATTCTCTGCGCAGCTAACGGTGCCTGACATCAGCCTGTTGCCTGCCAAAAACTGTATTTCACCTTCGAAATTATCTGCTCCGCTCCCTACCCAATGCATTCCTGTCTAGTAGTTTAAGTAAACATTCTTCCAGCTACCGAGCAAAAGGCCCGGCTTCTCTGTCTTTATGCAAGTAATTCATGGCCCTGTTCTATGGAAGATTTCTGCCCCCGCATCTAGTATAGACACTTAGACGCTTGTACACGCACTAATAGTCAGTATAGTCAGTATAGAATAAGATTCTACTCTAAGAGACTTCTCTTTTGGATAACACAGTTCTTTAAACATAGGATGTTAGATATGATTTGGGATTAGGTTGACTTGACCCTCCAGACTTCTGTCGCCACATGTAGAGCTAAATGTCAAGTCCCCTTCACCCCCTAGTTGCACGTCAATCACACGTCATGCTGCTGCGCGCGCATTTCTGCCAAGTATTTCTGCTGACATTGCGAAATTCTTTCATGGAACCACCCTATTATGACATCATACCTGATGACGTTCTTTAGTTACGCCCAGTTACACCCACTTTTGCTACGCATGTATGTTTTATCTTTACTATCAATTGTTACGCCTCCTGCATTTGTTTCACTGTAATGCCTATTGTATAAAAATGATTACCTGTCAATAAAGTAGTGTTCTTCACTTCCTGAACCTTCGGGGTGATGGAATATGGAGCTCCTCAATTTAAATTGATTCTGGAATAAAGCCCGTTCCGAACCTCTAATACCACGGATTCTGCCTCTTATTTTACTGAGCTATTGTTATAGATTTTCCGCATCAAATTAAGTCCCGGTAATTAAATTATTTACCACATATTCATAGCATTAATGTATTTCTTGTGCTGTGTTAGACTCCACACACCCTCCCGAAGCTACGCCCCTGCCTATCTGTAGTTATTCTTCATGGCACCTGACAAAACGTTTTTTTCACCATCTGCAGCCTGCATTATACCATTTGCGGATGACTTGTAGTCTCCACATTGAGTGTGTTGTCTTGAAATGAGAAACTCTCAATTTATCAGCAGCCTTCTTGTGTAATATAATATAGCTGGGGGTGTCATGATTATCCTAGAAATAGGTTTCTCTATGGGCAGGATGTCTGCATACAGGGCAGTAAGGTCTTTAGTGGTCATCACTGTCTCCCATTTTAATCTTATCCTATTACTTGTTACTTGATGCCAGGACTACAAGAGGCACTATATCCTCCTGGTTATTCACATTTTGTGGACAATTAATCTTAAGGGTTTATGATTACTTTTCACCCTAATGTCTAAAACCATGTCATGGAACACATGGTATTCAAATGATTCGGAAATACATAATTGTAAGTACTATGTCTTTCTGAATCAAATCTAGACTTAGGTTCCTGGTATGAGTATGATCCCCCCCCAATTAACAGCTCTTAAGCCAATATTATAATGATCAGAGCTAACTGATTTGTCACTCCAGAGGGACACACAACTAAGGGTACATTTGTGAGAGGGATATGCCAAGTTGCATCTTCTTCCTCATTTAACTCTGAAATGTTAACCAGAGTTTAAAAGTTAGTATTATAGTTTCCTGCCACTAATAAGACCAAAATCTGTCTAAGAGCATGGCAATCCCAGTGCACCAAGTTATCCATCAGATACAAGGTGGAAGAGTTGCCATTTGCTTTGTTTGTAGGTAAACTGCGATTATGAACTTTATATAATGTAAAATGATGGCAAACCTGACATACCAATTTACCTGTTGTGTCGGAAATTAGCCCCACATTCACCCTGATTGTTAGCCCACCTGAGGCCCTAGCCTTCTGGGAGGCATGGTCAAGATACTTATATTTGTTTAAACTTGCATTTGAATAGTATCTGTTCACCATGTTATATGAAAAGACAAATACACCAGTTACTAATATTCTCACACCAGATGTGTTCAAGACGCTTAGAAACCAAACCAGCAATAATGTTTTGCTGGCTGCCTATTCAGAAAAGCCCACCATCCCTTCGGTCACATTTCTGTTTCTCACAGGACTTCACTTTATGTCAACGTTTTAATCCACAAATAGTCAATCTGTCTTCGTAGATTAGTGTTTTCTTACTTGTTAGAAGGGAGCATTGGGGCAGACGACTTGCATCTATTGTGTAAACGTTGTGGGTTTTCAGGTCTATGGGGCACGATGGGGCACTTAGGGGCCACCCGGGTTACTTACAAACACCTGCTATGCCTTCCCAAGAATGAAGAGTCGGTCAGATAGTAGAGAATACAAACAAGCTTTTATTAGCAATACTCTGCAGAGGAGTCCAATCTGACCTGCACCCCAAGATGTCTTCCGAGGGACTGACCCCCCCAACAGTTTCCAACACGTAATGATTCTTCCCAAGAGCCTCCAACCAGGCCCACAGTGGAAAGTTACCCGCCGGGGCAGAACATGAACAGAGGAGACACAGAAGGATGGGCTACCACCTGCCAGATGGGTACATGCTATCTGCAACTCAAGGTTACTGCGCTGAGTCTCAGCGTTTCCTAACATGGGAGCAGAACTACACACTCGGGTAGGCATGCGAGGGCAGAATGGCCTGTTCATTAGTAAGTCAGAAAGAAGCCTTGACAGAAGAGGAAATAATAACGAAATACAGTGTTCTGCTGTGGCAAGCAATACGAATAATGAGGCCTAGTTCAGGCACAGCCTAAGCAGCCTAATAGGGATTACGAAATACAAAATGGAGTCACACTCGCTAACTAAAGTCTGCATATTATGGGGATAACTCAGTGGGTTGCATAACGTGAATACAAATGGCGTCTATTTAGCCACACAATGCTAACCTAATATAGCCTGGAACGATTGCTTAGCAGGAATAGGAGTTTTCAAACCTAACCATGGCAAGCCATCATCTATGCATCCACTTATTCAGCATTATTAATTTGGGTATCAGGGATACTGGAACAGGTTTTCCTTCCCGGGTGAGGCAACAGCTTACTGTCAACTTTCTCAGAGCTGTGGCTACCCCTGTACATATCCCAAATGACTAGCAAGTCAGTCTATGATGGATTTTTCTTTAGCTGAATACATGTTATATTAAGGGAAATAGACTAATAGTCAATATCCAACAATTCTTCTACCAATGTCTCATTAAACATATTCCTCAAAGACTGTATTTTGTAGTGGCTCTTTCTTCACAGCAAGTTTCAGAATAACAATGTATCATCCCTCTTATCCAGTTTATCACTTTGAGTAAGAAATTAGGTTACTTGTTGAGGGGGGGGGAATTCTACTCATGTAACAACCCCAATACTTATCAGGTTAAAGTCACAAGCAAACCCCAAATTATCAGGTACTCAACCCTCTGGTAGCTTGGCACAGAACAGTCAGCCTTAACTTAGAGACAATGTGTGAAGTAATTATGCAGTGCACCAATTTAGAAACATAGAGTAAAATGTAATAAATAAAAGAAGACCAAAAACAACAAAACTCCAATCAGTAGAACTAGAGATATGAATTTAGGTGGAAATAGCACCAAGAAACACAAAGTGCCACTCACGGCTATCTAGTCGTGCGAGATTGGAAGAAAGTCACAAGTTCAGGTCGATCGTAATGGAGTGTGGGTGGGATACGTAGACCAGGTTAGTCCTGCTGAATGAGTTACCTTCTCAGTCCAGCATCTAGAGTTCTGTTCACCGTAGGATGGGTCGCATGGAGCAGGGACTGCATCACGTGTGTCAGTCAAAGGAGCATGAAGGGCCGGCTGGGTGTAGTGGACAGTTGTTGCTGTAGCGCAAAGATCCAGCCTCATCATGGACAGTTGTCGATGGTGCTTCTTGTTGGCGGTTGATGCTGTAGTGCAAAGAGTTGGTTTGTCAGACCTTTGTGCTGGCAGTTGGTGTAGGCGCGGTCTCGGCGCTAACAGGCCTGTTCGCACAGAGTCCAAAACATTCAGAGGAGCTCACCTCGCTATTGAATGACACATGGTGGCCTGCTGAACTTGGCGGCTCCCCTGCTCCAGCAAACCACACCCGCTACCTCGGCATCCTCCTGGACAGCAAGCTATCCATGAAGAAACAGTTAAACGCAATCTCATTCATCTGCTTTCACACCCTATGCATGCACTTCAAGGTCTTCAGGTGGCTCACACTCAGTACCAGAAGGACCGTCACGCAGGCCCTCATCACCAGCAGACTGGACTATGGGAACGCACTCTACATAAGAATAACCACATGCCTCCTGAAGAGACTACAGACAATACAAAATCCAGCTGCCAAACATATCCTCGATCTCCCCAAGCAGATCCATGTCACACTTCATCACAAGAAGCTACTCTGACGGGGCACTAGGTGGCACTGGAGCAAGATGGCCGCACTGAGGTGAGGCTCCCGTAGGTCGGCCCATCGATCTGCTGATAACTCCTGATTAACGGATGTTACCCCCTCCCAACTGCCTCTGTGGGATCCTGGTGACTTTTGACACCCTCGCTGCGAGTTTGCACGCCGAGAGCTGCGGAGCGCCTGAGCTGTGGCCCTGTCGGACTCTGGCCGGGGAGCTGCCCTGACTGCCGGGAGCTGTGCGGCGGAGTGCGAGCTGGCGCGAGCTGGCGGCTCCCACGTGGCGTGTAGGCCGTGGCCTGCGGGGACGCGCCGGACGAGCTGAAACCGGAGGTGAGGGGCGCTCGACCTGGCGGGGCACCCCCGAGAGGACTGTGGAGACTGCCCATCCCTACGGTGAGTGGACACCCTGTCTGTGACCACTGGCGGCCTCTGTAGCTGGCGGGTGCAGTGAAGGAGGAGGCTGACGAGGCTGTGACTGGCCTGAGAGGTGCGCTGCGACCACGAGAGACGCTGAAGCCTGATTGCTGGGGGAGGCAGCTGCTACAGGCGCCCGAGCGGGGTGCGAGCTCAGAGGCGGCCTGCCTGTGGGACGATGACTGGATCACCGGCAGCTTTCACTGGACAGCGGGCTGGGCTATGAGAGGCCGCCTGTTAGGGGACCCTGGATTCGATTTGGATACGTGATAGTGGTGCTGAGAGGGGCACTGGGACCTCGCCTCCCCACCTGGCGGACCTGCGGGAGGGGTGCGCTGCAGATCCCCACGGCCTTGCCCGGCCATTACTACTGCGGATTGTGGCGAGGGGCCTGGCCTGACGGGCCCGGCTTTGCTGAGCAGAAAGGGGGCGAGTCTTGCACACGTGCTGGGGGGCTGGACCCGAGGATCCCGACGGGGGAGTGTTGCTGCTGGGGGCCCTGCTGAGAGTCTGGCGAAGACCACTGTCGGGGGGTGGGTGCGGCAGCCCAGAAATCGTTGGGGGGACCTGGCTGGACCTGTTGGACCTCTGGGGCTGCCTGTGACCTGTTGCCACTCGCCCACCTGGTTGGCGCTGCCCGAGGATGCTCGAATACTTGCCCCTGCCTGCGGATTGGAGTGCTTTGATTGTGCCCGGAGCCATGGGTAAGCCCAGGACCAGGGTGGTTTCGAGCTGCGGGCCGGCGGGGGCGCCCTCTGGCTTGCCACAGGGGGCGGCCGGGGACCCTGTGCAGCGGCAGCTGCAGGAAATCCTATCAGCTATAACGGACATGAAGACCACCCTCCACCAAGACATTGAGACGGTGTCGGTCGGGCTCGGCCTACTGCGCGATGAGCACAAGAAACTAGCGGGACGGGTCAAAGACACTGAAACGCATCTAGCGGAGTTGATGCCAGCTAAGGCGGAGGTGGCCCAGCAGTTGCACGAGCTCACGTCGAGGGTGACCACCCTGGACCACCGGGCGGAGGATGCGGAAGGAAGGAATAGAAGAAACAACGTCCGGGTGGTGGGGCTGCCGGAAGGCATGGAGGAGAACGACATGGTGGGGTACCTTGAGTCCTGGCTTAAAATGGAGGTGGCCCCGGAGGGGTTGTCTGGCTTCTACACCCTGGAGCGGGCCCATAGGGTTCCGGCTCGTCCCCTGGCGCCGGGGAGACCGCCGAGGCCAGTGATTGCCCGTCTACTCCACTACCGCGACCGGGACCTGCTGCTGCAGAGGGCAAGAACAGCGGGTCCTTTTGTGGTGGGGAATAGCAGGGTGACTCTGTTCCCTAATTATACACTGGAGGTCCAGCAGCGGAGGGCCTCTTACTTAGAGGTCAAGAAAGCTCTGAGGGCGGCGAACTTGCAATATTCCCTCTTGTTCCCGGCGCGGCTCCGCGCGGTCCTTGAGGGTGCATCCCATTTTGTTGACTCACCTGCGGAGGCCTGGGAGTGGATGGAAAAGCACACGGGGGACTGTCGACTGCAGACCGCTGCGGAGGGACGGCGCCCCGGGGAGGACGATCTGGAGGCTCCGGTCTGCGACGGCGGCAACGGAGTGCCCAACAGGGACCCTCGACAGTGCAGGCGGAACTGGAAATGGCGGCGGCCTTGTAGGCGGTTGAGTCGGTGTCTGGCTCGCCTGGCCCGCTGGTACGGGCTGCGGAGGGGACTTCCGCGGAGGAATCAGCGGAGAGTGGAACGGATGACTCTTCGACCAGCAGTACAAGACTTCCGGTGGTCACGCCGCAGAGTGTGGACGACATAGTCTGACTTAGGGCTGAATCAGGTTTGGAATGGGTTGGGTCCCTTGCTGCAGTGCACTGGATCATGTGCGAGTTGGGAGGCTTTTGGGAGGGTGGTTTTTCTCTAGGCGGTTGATGATGGCTGGCTGATCGGGGTGTCCACCCTGGACCAACTTTGTCCACCCTTACCTCTGAAGTAGTCGGAGGGATGTGCAATCAGTTACAGGATGTTTGGATGGGTACTAGTTTGGAGGTAACTGTCCTTGGGAGGGGGGTTGGGGAGTTATGGGATGTTTTTCGGGGTTTCCGGCATGACTGCAGTGAGCTGACCTTGAGACACTGGATGTATTACAAAACATGGGTACACTGAATGACCTAAAGTGCATAACGTGGAATGTACGGGGCTTGCATACCATGAGCAGACGACATAAGATTCACGCATACCTGATCAGACGGGGGGTGCATATGGCGTTCCTCCAAGAGACTCATATTGCGGGTGGCGAGGGATTGGCGCTCCGCCGCAGATGGAGGGGGCAAGTATACCACACCTCGTTTTCGGCATTTGCACGGGGAGTGCTGGTGTGGATCAGGGCTGGTGTCCCCTTCCAGATGGCGCAACAGATCGTGGACCCGGAGGGGCGGTATGTGCTAGTGCAGGGCAGGCTAGATGGGCGGGACCTTACCCTGGGTAGTATTTACGCCCCAAATACTGGGCAACAGGCCTTCTTTGATTCACTATCCAGTAGGCTTTCCTCGTTCTTGACTGGCCCACTCATGCTTGGAGGTGATTTTAACTCGGTGACAGATGTTGCGCTTGACAGGTCCCACCCGCCGCTTTTGATAGCACCGTCTGTTGGGGCAGCCAGGGCCCGCGGTGCATGGCAGGCCAATTGGGGGTTGGCGGATACTTGGAGGGAGCGCCACCCGGATGAGAGGGATTACTCCTTTTTCTCCCCGATTCATGACTTGCATGTGCGGTTGGATGCAGTGCTTTGTTCCCCTGATATACACGTGACAGTCCAGAACAGCAAATATTTGTCCAGAACCTTGTCAGATCATAATCCCCTGTTGTTGCGGCTGTGTTGGGCCCCGTGGCGCCCGCCCGTGTCTGCGTGGCGGCTCAATCCGGAGCTGTTGGATGATCCGGTCTATCGCGATGCGATCGGCGAGGGGGTGTCTCAGTACTTCCGGGAGAATGAGGGCACTGCCTCCACACTGGCGGTGGAATGGGACGCCTTCAAGGTGGTAGCGAGGGGGCTCTGTATTGCGCAGAAAATAGGGGTACGGAGGGACCTTCTTAAGGACATTGACACCGCTGACCAGCGCCTGCGCGTCCTAGAGCGTGATCGCCCGGAACACCCGGAGAGGCAGGGGGACCTATTGGAGTCCCGCGAAGCGGTGGGGGTGGGGGTGGAGAGGCTACGTTCTTACGACCATAAGCGATATCTGACCAGAGCTCATGCAGAGCGAGATAAGTCTGGTGCGTTGTTGGCGTGGCTTGCGAATCCCTTGAAGCAGTCGGGCCCTATATTAGCGCTGATGGGCCCAACAGGGGAATTGTGTTATACCCAGCAAGGTATAAACTCCATATTCGCTGGCTACTACGAGACACTGCATGCCAGTAGAGTAGCCTTAGACGACGACCGGCTGGAGCATTTCCTGGTTGGTGGCGATTTGCCAGCCCTCAACAAAGGGGAGGCGGACATCTTGGGCCAGGAGGTCACGCTTGGGGCGGTCCGAGGGGCGATTAAGCATATGGCACGGAAGAAGTCCCTCGGAGTGGATGGGCTCCCTATTGAATTTTACGCGGCCTATGCCGATGTCTTGGCGCCTCGGCTGGTATCCCTCTATAATCAGTCACGGGCTGCGGGCAGGCTCCCTGCTACGATGCGGGAGGCGCTGATTGTGCCTTTGTTGAAGCCTGGGAAGTCCCCCTCTGATGTGGCCGCATACCGCCCGCTGGCAATGCTCACCGCCGATTATAAGATCTTGAGTCGGATATTGGCCTCTCGACTTCTGCCCTACATGACTCCAGTGGTGCACGGAGATCAAGTAGGGTTCATCCCCAGGCGTGATACGGCCGGTAATGTACAGCGTCTCCTTCGTGTGCTAGAGGCTATGTCGAATAGTTCGCAAACTGCCACCATTTTCTCGGTCGACATGGAAAAGGCCTTTGACAGCTTGGAATGGCCGTATTTGTACCGGGTTCTGCGTGCCTTTGGCCTGGGGGATCACTTTGTGTCTTGGACGGAGCTGTTATACAGGGGATCCATGGCCCGAACTAGAACGGGGGGACTGGTGTCCCCCCCGTGCGCAGTGGGCAGGGGAACGCGCCAAGGGTGCCCCTTATCGCCACTGCTGTTCGCGCTAGCCATAGAGCCGCTGGCGGCTCAGGCCCAAAGGGGAGGTTGGTTCGAGGGCCTCCGGGTGAACGATGATACCCACTATATCGCGTTATATGCGGATGACCTCCTCCTCTTTTTAAGCAATACCCAGGGTGATCTGGAGGGAGCCAAGAGATTGCTGGGTTGTCTGGAGGACTTGGCAGGCCTGAAGGTGAATTGGGCTAATTCGTGCCTCTTCCCCGCTTCCAGAAAGACGGGAGGCCCCTGCTCTATGGAGGGGGTCAGCTGGGAATATACTTGCATAACATATTTGGGGACGCGCATTTATCATGACCGCGCGGACCTAGTGAAGGGTAACATCGGCAGGGCGGTGCGTGGCCTTCGAGGTACTATGGACTTCTGGCAGACGCTGCCACTCTCCCTGATGGGACGAGTGGCTCTTCTCAAGATGGTGGCACTCCCTCGGCTGCTATATTACTTCAGGACGCTGCCAGTCTGGGTCCCAGCGTTGACGTTTAAACGGCTCCAGCAGATTATCACGGGGTTCTTATGGAACTCTGGCCGACGTCGGGTAGCTTTGCACAAGCTGATGAGACCGCGGGGGGGGGCGGCCTGGCGGTACCCGATCTAGAGACTTATTACTTAGCTGCTCAATTGCAGTGGCTGACCCAGGCCGTGGCTCGAGAGTTCAGGGGAATCGGCGAGGGGGCGGATTCCGGCCCCTATCCTGGCAAAGATAATCCTGCAGCAGCCGCTCCGCGTGGGGGATTTGCCTGCTGAGGTACAGACTTTTCGGCAGTGTTGGTCTAGGAGTCAGCAGAGAGCGTGGATCGCCCGTCCTTATGCGCCCGAGATACCTCTATTGATGTGCCAGCAGCTTCCGCATGGGGGCAACTGGGCGGCGTTGTCGGGATGGTGCGACGCGGGGTTGATGACGATAGGGGATCTATACGAGGATGGCGTGCTTCTGCCTTACGACTCTGTTCGTGAGCGTTATGGACTGCCATGTGGGGATTACCTGCTTCACTCAGCCCTGGTGTCGGCTATTCAGCGTCGGTGGCGGAGTGGCTTGTCGGAGCCACAGACCTCCATCTCTTGCCAGTATGTGGTATTGGCGACGGGCACACTCAAAGTGGTTACTTGTTTATATCGGCGGATGACGACGGAAAGACTGACCCCTCTTGACAGGTTAAAGCAGCGCTGGGAGGAGGATCTTGAAAGGGTTATTCCTGATAGAGTGTGGGCCGAATTGCTAGAGCGCCCTTGGAAATGTTCTAGGAATGATCGTTTTCAGCAGATTCAATTCTTTATTTTGCACCGGGCTTATCTTACCCCAGCCAAGATTCAGAGTTATTTCCATACTCTCACGGCGCCCTGCCCCGCTGTCGGGTGGAGGGTGCTGACCTCTGCCACATGCTTTGGGGTTGCCCTCAGATTAGGGACTACTGGCGGGGGGTGTGGACATTGCTATGCACTATCACGGACAGGGAGATTGACTTTGGTATCAGCCCGAGCTTATTGCATTGGTTCCCCCACACCTCCAAGAATAAACTGACTAGTAAATTTATTGACCTAGGGCTGGTATTAGCCAAGCGGGAAATAACTGCTAACTGGAAGTTGCAACGAGGACCACGTTTGCAGAAGTGGAGGGCAGAATTCACTCGGTGGGCAGACTGCGAGGCGGTCCTTCGAACGCAGTCGGCTACCCGGGCTCATAGTGATAGGGCGTTGGAGTCGGCCCGAGCTTTGGATGTATTGGTGGAACTCTTGAAAGTTGCTGACCCTGTTGGGGATGGGGCCTCTGATGCAGAGGTCGGGCAGGTCCCGGCCTCCCCTGCATCTGATTAGGGAAGAGCTTTGGGATTAGGAAATAGCACAACTGGGTGGTCGGTGGTCCTGATTTGGGAAGGTCAGGGATGTAGAGTCCAAGACTTGAGTGTCTTGCCATGTATCCTGTCAAGCAGTCATGCCGGTGGGGGGGGTGGGTGTAGGGGGGGTGGTCGGGGGGAGGGTCGTAGCATGGGGTCGTTGTTTGAATCTTGTTTGGTTGCTCCAATTACACGGGGTACCTCCTGCATGTGGACTCCGCGCTCTGCGAGTATATGGTATGCCTACGGGTGGACGCTGGGTGGTGGGCTTCTAAGGATTATCCTGCAAGGTTGCTGGGGGGCAACCCTTTACCCCATATACTGCGGACTCATAAATGGGACGTTTATGTGATGGGAGTTGTATATTGACATGCCCAGGCAAGGGATAGTTGTTGATTGTACTGCTTTTTGAGTGTTTAAATGCAAATAAAAATATTTACCAAAAAAAAAAAAAAAAACAAGAAGCTACTCTGACTCCCGGCCCAGAAGAGATGCCATCTCAAGGAGATGACCCATGCATATAAAGCCCTGCACAATGAGAGACCAATCTACATCAACAAACGCATGACCTTCCACCCACCAATCAGACACCTCCGATCCATCTCCCTCTTCCTCATGGACATCCCCTGGATCCACAGAAGCAACTCCTGCAGATGCTGCTTCTCACACCTGGTGAACAATGCTTGGAATTACCTTCTCCTGCACCTCTGGCCCGCCCCATCGCTCCAGGAGTTCAGTGAAGGACCCAAGACCTTGCTGTTAGAGTTAACATATATCCACAAAGCAGTTAGCTGTTCCAGTACTTTGAGACACTCACAGGTCATTTACCACATTTTATGAAAATCTGATTGATTAATTGTTTAAAATGAGCCACACTAAGGGTCCAGGGCCTGAGGGGCACTACTTGGGGTCACAAACTCACTCTGGCAAAGGCCAGGAGGGTTCAGTGAGGTCCAGTTGCAGGTCCAGGTAGCAGGTCAGCTGGGCAGTTACAGGGAGCCTCTGGTGCTTATCTCCCTTTTGCTCAGAACAGGTGGCCAGCTGGCTAACCCCTGGAATCACTTCAGCCTGGGATGAAGGACGCTGGTCCGGTCTTCCTTCTCTGCAAGCAGGGCAGCAGGTGGCAGAGTAGCAGTGCAGGGGGGTGGCAGTCCTTTTGGCAGAAAAGCAGCACAGCAGTCTTTTTTCTGTAGTATCCTCAGGTCCAGGATTGTAATAAAGTGTGGGTGTCTGAGGTCCAAAATCTATACCTAGTGCCTCCTTTGAAGTGGAAGCTGCTCCCAGAGGATTGCTCTTGAGGTGTTCATGTTTCCTGCCTCCCCTACCTGACTCTAGACCAGGGATCTCCAATGTTGGTTCTGGAGGGGCAGGTCCATGCCAGATTTTTAGCATATCCGCATTTAGATAAATGTAGTTATCTAAAAAATCTGGCATGGATCCGGCCCTCCAGGACCGACATTAGAGAACCCTGCTCTAGACTAACTACAAGGGGTATACAATCCTTTGTCTGAAGGCAGGACACAGCCTATTCAGGTGTAAGTGGGCTGTGCCTAATTCTCCCCTCCCATACTGCCAGTGATGGCCCATTCAGGCATACCTAAGCAATCAATTGTGTGTAGCTGTGTAAGAGGAATACACAAAAGACCAAATGCCAACTACACACAGTCATGTGGCCCAGAGAAGCTGTGAGCACTAAAAGTCTAGGACAGGAAAATACCAACTAAAAAGTAGCATTTTCAAAACTGTAACCAAAAATACAACTTCATGGGGGTGGCCAGCAGCATGGCTGAATAGACGCACTCGCCTGAGCTCTGGCCGTCCGCCATTAATCCTGCCTTTTATCCTGCTTTCCTAGATACCATCGACAACCTATCTAATGAATTAATTACTCCTGCTACGTTGGCCCTGTGATAGAGGATTCCAGACTGTGGATCAAGGCTTGTGGAGGCTGGAAACTACGCTGCTGCGGAGCGAACTGAAGCCGCCAACATGGCCGATGTGACCCGTTAGTGGTCCAGCACCGATCAGGAGGCGTCACACGGGGACTGGCCGGAACACGATGTGCGGTGAGCGGGACTGAGCCTATCGCCTGGTGCCCACCCGGTCTGGAGGAGATTCTGGTGCCAGTTTCTCGGCCGACGCTGTTGAGGGATGGACCCGGGGGGACAGCAGTGAACCCACGCCGGAGGCTGAAGCCGACAAAGCCACTACAGTCAGGCCGGGTGAGTTGTGTCATCCCGCTTCCTCCCCCCTTGCCGAAGTACAAAATCGGGGAGAAACAAAATACCCGAATGCAGAGGCCCTCCCCTTTAAAGATCCCTGGATGAGGAGCAAGATCGGCAGCAAATATGGCATTACCGGTGCCCTTGCTGTGAGAGTGGGCACCCGACGTTACATGCACTGGACTGGGGGTGGGGCCCCTCCTGCGAGCGCTAGCTGTTGAGACTGTGGCAGTGGTGCCTAACGGTATTATAGAGGCGACGACACGGCAATCGGTGGGCTCTCTGCCTCATCCCCCCATCTGCCCCCCGTGGCTGTGGAGGGTGCACCCGTGGCCCAATAATTCGACCCAGGGCTGTGCGAGTGGATGGGGAGTGATTCTGACTGGGGAAGAACCCTGAGTGCTGCCACACGTGCGCTGAGGAACACAAGGGCCCCTTGCCTAAAGACACAAAGCCTCAGGGAAAGTACAGATGCAGAAACATGGCCCACTTATGCCCGGGACATTTCTGTGACGCCTCCATAGGTGTTTGGTGGATGGGGGGGATACTTCTATGCGACTGAGGCTGTTGGCTGGTCCCCAGGGGAGGACTGATACAAGATCTGGCAGATTACTCGCCATAGATGAAAGGGCGTCTGAGGGGGCTTACGTTATTGACCCCCACTAGACGACTGGGACAAAGGTATTTGTCACAATAACACTCGGCATTGGCGAGGTCCCGGGGGAGGAACGCCATGATCCAAACAAGTGGCACTAAGAGCAGGGTAGGGACCCATGGCTGGATTGCCCAGAGGTGGATGCCCAGCTATGACCCTGTACGAGGGCGTGGTGGAGGAAGACTGTGGGGCCCAAGAGATGATCAGGTCACAGTGAGACGCGGTAGTCACGGCCAAGAGGTGCGGGCTCCTGCGCTGCCGGTGGAGCGATGCAGACCAGAGACCCGAGAAGCACCGATGGAGTGCTGAGCAAGCCACCAGTGTCTGCAGGAAAAGTTGGGGACTATGTTTTGTTAACCAGAAATAAGCCTGGGGCCCCCACATACAGCTAAGCCCTGGGGATACGGGAAGAGACCGCATTGGAACGCAGATGCCTAGATTTGAGCCGGTGGTCCATCCACTGAGGACAACAGTCTAACTGCAGACCAGGGTGGTTCTGGGCCCCCCACACTCCGCGGGTACGACCCGACATATCTAGCTGTCCAGATGGCGAGGGACAAAGAGCCCAGGACACAGAAACAGGGTAAAATGGATAAATATACGAAGGTGCTCCCGCCCCAGGCCGAGTCGGGCAAGGCGACGGTTGACCCACCAGACAATACTGCTATCCTTTAGATAGCAGCAGCAAGTTATATCAAGATGAGAGACTGGAAACGGTGGGATGGGAGTGGGAAGGGAAAGAGGTCGACTCCTACAGGGCCAACACTAAACACACATACGATGACTGACTTACCTTATACGGTTATGACTTGGAATGTCAATGGCTTGGGTAGCAAAAATAAGAGAGGTTTAGTTAATGAGTATCTTAAGAGGACCAGGCCCGATGCCATGCTCTGGATATGCTCTTGGGAGCGACAACTGTAAATTAACAATACACCATTGTGGCTATCATACCACACGTGCTCCAAATTCTGCTGCATATCTTTAAGACACTTCAAGAATACGGATGGACATTTAACCTCTTATCTTCTTCTTCCAATTGGATTATTTGTTTGCCCTAACAGATGAGCTTGACACAGGCGTGCGACTGCCACCTCTGCCGAACTATGCATATGCCCATGGTCACTACCGTATCCATTCACATCTAAACTTCTATATAGATTCAACATTGCCCTGAAGAAGTCCTGTGTCTAAGGACGAAACGCGATGGCTGTTTGTCTTTTAAGAATGAATCAATAAAGAAGAAGAAAAACTTGATCCTTGTACAACTGCTTCGTGGCTTCATAAAAAAATCTGCTATTCATATGAAATTTGAACATTGTCGCAAAGTGTTGCAGCTCTGATTTAGCTTTTTCATTGTGTTGCTCCTGGTAATAGGGGAGTGCTCTTGGACAGTGGGCACTTTTGGAGACTTGCACACAAGATTCTTTTTTGTTTTTCCTGACTTTAATTGGTGATTGTATGTGATTGGTGCCTTACTCGCTGTTTCTGGTCCACTGTCCAACTTGTGCGTTTCTCCCTTGGGATAACTTTGGAGTTACCTTATTGCATTTTTATAAGTGTAATTTCCATATTCGAAAAGGTATCCCCTTTATTTTTGGTTTCACTGGAATCGCAATATAAAATACTGACTTATGGTAAAGTCGAATTTTAAATAAAAATTCTGGTAATTCCACTTTTTTCATGTGTATTACTAAATTTTGTATATGATGTAAATGTTCCTAAAAATGTGTTTTGCATCAGATTAATGTATGAATTCATTTGCTGATTTTGTCATGTTGCAAGCTGTTGCCAATACATTTTTCACAATGTCTAAGTCCATTTTTGTCTTTAAGTGTATGTTAATGTGAATTGTATATACATGTAAGTTCATGTGTGAACTTGATAAGTCTGTGTTTCTTTTTCAGTCCAAAAAATTGTTTTGATCAATTTTTAAATTAATAAGAAACAGGCATGGTCTAATAAAAATTCCATTCGGACAGATAAGAGTTGACTGTTCGTTACTCCATGAGTAGTAGGAGTGTACGGTAGTACGGAGCCGGGTTCATAGTTTTGTGTTCTGAACTTTTAGAAAGTTGGCATTTTCTTGCATTACCTACTTCTTTCCTGCTGCTTGTCTCTGGGTCACATGACTGGGTGTGGCTGACAGTTGGGCTTTGTGTATTCCTCCTAGACAACCACACTCAACAAAGATCTTAGGCCAGCCATCACTGGCAGGATGGGAGGGAGGAGCTGGGCTCAGCCCCACTTACACTTGAATAGGCTGCATCGTGTCTCCCCACAAAGGGTTGCATACACCCTCTAGTTAGTTTGGATATAGTTTGGAGTCAGGGCAAAGAAGGCAAAGCATCAGTGCACTTCAAAGGCATTCCTCTAGAAGTTTCTCCCCATTTAAAAGGCACATCTGGGTATAAATACTGGACCATAGACACCAAGTCTTCAGTACACTTCTGAGCCTGTGGATACTCTGCTAGGAACAAAGACTGCTGTGCTGGCCCACGGATGCTGCGTGGTTTGCACCGGTCGTAAAAACCAACATCACCGCTACAGCCCGCAACACCTTCAGAACCCCCACATCCTCGGCACAGGCCCTCGCATCCTTCCTCAACAGCATTTATTTTCAGTTAAATCTTCAAAATTGTATATCACTGGTTCTACTGATTGGATTTTTGTCACTTTGGTCTTGTTTTATTACATTTTACTCGATTTGTCTCTGTTGATGTGGGATCCTTTTTGTGTTGTGTTTTTCACTCTATTACTGATTGAAGTGGTGCACAAATACTTTACACATTGCCTGATTGCTCTGTGCCAAGCTACCAGAGGGTTTAGCACAGGGTGATTTAAGGTTTGCTAGTGCCTCACACTGACAAGGATTGTGGTTGCTGCTTGACCAGGGCTCACACCCCAGTCAACCAACAACCCTGTTTCTCACTCCGGGCCAGATAGACAATGCTGGTAGCATGTGGTGTCCTTATACTTCCACCAGTTTCACAGTCATCTGATTAATTGCTAGAGGTTAGATAGGCTGACTGCGGTTTTGGCAGCTGTAGGCTGTCCTGTTTAAACTTGTGCCCTACTTTCAATCTCTGCTAGTGGTAACAGGAGGGGGAAGCAGCCTGTGCTACACACCTACTACTGTTCGAAGTAGGACAGCAAGATGGAGATTAAGCAATCATGTGCAGCAGGGTCATGTCCTACTATGTGTAGTAGTAGGATCCCTATATAGTTCTTAGTAAGGTATTCTGTCTCTTTCTGCAATGCCCGGTGTATCCTCAGCAAAGGTGCATGGTAGTTTCAGTGATCTGCCTGATGGTAGCTCTTCTGCTAGTTTCATTCCCGCCTCCTGGCTGCTTCAAATAGAGTAAGAATAATGTATCATCTACTGATTCCATAGGGTATGACTCCTTAATGCTGCTTGGTTGTAAAGTGCTTGTATCTGTACGTGAAAATGTCTGTGCAGTAAGAAATATGCATTTCACACAGATAGAAAATGGGGAAATGTTACGCCGTTACTCACCATAAACATACAACACATTTTGTGCAAAATCAGTTGATTCTATAATAAACTAATAAACACAGTTGTGGCTGCTGCCAATATGCAGTGGTGTGGTGGCAGGGCAGCAGCAGTGGCGGGGAGGGAGTGAATAAAAAAATTTTTTTTTGAAAAACTTTCATTGAGCCTGAGGCCTCCTTGTCCTATGGTGCTCCTCTGTTCTCCTGCTGCTCCAGGGAGTCCCTGGGACAGACTCGCCATCCAATCCAGACGATTTTCTCATACTATGAGAGCAGCGCCTGTGTTGGCCTGCGGGGGCTAGTTTAACCTTCACCTCAGGCACCAGGGAGTCTGTGCCGTTTCTCCACCCGGCTGTAGAATACAGCCGGGTTAGAAAAACCTAAGTGTGCATGCCTGTTTAGTCAGTGTAAGACGGCCAGCCACACAGACAGGTGTACTTAGAAGTGCATTATAAACACAGTAGTCCCTAACAAGGACAATGAGAGCGAAGTTATGAATATAGACTTAGAATCAGATCTATATTGTGCTGTCCAGCCGGACAGGATCAATTTTAATATTTCTAATGCGTAGCAACCAATACAGTGGGAACACAATCTTGCATCCGGCAAGATACGAACAAAACAAAAGGGCTCAGGCAAAGCTTAATGCTTGGACATAGTACACTTGCTTGGACATAGTACACTTGCTTGGACATAGTACACTTAATGCTTGTTTGGACATAGTACACCTAATGCTTGGACATAGTACATTGATTCAGCAAGCATAACGCATGAGAAATAATGGCATTCCTTTAGACGCTTCTCCCCGCTTAAAACGCACATCTGGGTATAAATACTGGACCTTAGACACCAAGTCTTCAGTACACTTCTGGGCCTGTGGATACTCTGCTAGGAAGAAAGACTGCTGTGCTGGTCCAAGGATTGCCTCTCAGCAGAACTGCTGCACTGGCGGAACTGCTGCCCCGCTGACTGTCCTCTTGACTGTTCGTGAAAGACTGGACCTGCATCTCTTGAAATCTGAACCCAGAATGACTCCAATGGCTTGTTAGCTGGCCTCCTGACCTGAAGTCTCAAGAACATAGCAGACTTCCAACAACTGTGCTTCTGGACCCAGACTGTCCTCTGTGCGTCTACCCTGCCAAGTGGGGCTACCCCACTCCTGGACCCTTGGAAGTGGGCTTAAGGTGCCCATACAGCCTCTTTTGGATCCAGCAGAACTGACACATCTCCTGTCCTGCATGGCACAACCCCGACCAGAATCCACGCATTTCAGTTGCTGCGTGGTTTGCACCGGTCCTAATAACCCACATCGCTGCTACAGCCTGCAACACCTTCAGAACCCCCACATCCTCGGCATAGGCCCTCGCATTCCTCCTCAACAGCAGTTATTTTCACTAAAATCTTCAAAATTGTATATCACTGGTTCTACTAATTGGACAGTTGCATTAAGGTGTCAAAGAGTCAACGACTTTTCGATCCCATGAAAAAGAATGTGGGATCATCATCAGGACATTGGATTACATGCCTGAGTAAATGTCATCTGCAATTAAGGTAAACTGCAGTGGAGTCGGGGATGCGGACGGGCTAGTCAGCTTGTCGGTCTGATTAAAGGGTGGCAACTGCAGGGAATTACGTGCGAAGATACTTGGTGAAGAGATCCGATTGATGGGTGGCAACTACGGTGGGTTGGCTGTGATAATGCCCGATTTCTGCGAGGAGGTGATGCAGGGCATACGAATGTAGATGCCTCTGTGTAGACGGCGGCACCGTGTCCAGGCGGGAGCCAATTTGCTAACACATAGCACTCCATGCCTCCTCCCGCCAATGGCCTGGACCACCCCTCCCTTCATACATTGGCACAGCCAGCAGCTGAAAAATAAAACGATAATAAAATATTGTTTTATTTTTCAGCTGCTGGCTCTGAGCCAGTGGGGCTATGCTCCTCCGCCATTGCAGAGGAGCCGCTGCTGAAACGCAAATACACATTGATCCATTTTCCGTAGATTTGATGAATTTGATGCTTTTTCAACCTTGGAAGACATGTGCTTTCTTGTTTTAGATTTAGTCAAACTTAAATATAACATATGCTCAGTTGGTCATCTAAAAGGCAGCTTTTCTACGGCTTGAAGATGTAATAAATTAGCTTCAACAAACTGCTTTTTGATGTGAGATTGTTGCATTTCAACTAAGGGGTTTCCTTTCCATGGTATAATGTTAGCACATCATTTTCACTTGAGTGTTACGTTTTTTTGGTAATTCATTCCAGATCAACGCGTTTGAATGTTTCTGAGGCAACTGTTCTTATTTAAAAATCTGTGATGTTGAGAAAGAGATCCGGCTTCTTCGATAATCTGTATCTATTTTGGTCCAAGGTAGGAAGGGGGGTGTTAATATCACGATGTGCCCACTGCCCGCCCACCCCTTCCAGTATGCTCCGTGAATGAAGTATGTTCGCATTCCGGGTGATGGCGTTGCAGTGAGCGCAGCGTTCGAGGAATGCTGGGCGCGAGGCAGCGGGAGGCGTTCTCTTTTCATTCATGGCCAGGGGAGGCATAGTAATGAGAAATGCCACAGAGTGGAATTACTGTCGATCATCTCAAGGTATGAATTCTAAATCAATAATGTTATTTTTGCAGAAACTGCTGGACACGTCTTATCTTTGAAACACTGCTGCAGCAAATAGTTGTTATGCATAGCTTTAAAATGCAATGGAAATTGAAACCCCTACATGATATTGCACAGTGCACCATTTGCAGACTTTTTCGGTGTATTGCCTAAATATTTGATTTCATGTGGTTGCTGTTTTATCCTTCGAATTGATCCGTGGGTTCGTCACGTGTTCTACATTTGCCCAGCATTCTGATTTAAAGCATTGCTACTAGCTGATGAAAGAAAGCGGCATTATCTGCTCCTTTTTGTTTATTAAGCATAGTTACACGCAATTCTTGAATGAATATTAGTATTTGGAGCCTGAGGTATAAAATAGTGCAGAGCATATATTTTTAATTATTAAGCCAGGCAAAATCTTCATTTTGGAACTTGCCATCCCTGCTTACAACTTTTTTTACATCTCGACCATGGTTGCTTCTCCTCTCAACCTTTTCTGCTTTTTAGGTCTGGCATGAGAGTGCTTGCTGTTGTTTACCTTATGTGAATCACCTTATGTGAATCAACAGAAAGAGAGCTTTCGGAAGCCTGACAGAGAGCGTTTTAGGCTCCGCCCACCGATTGATTACTCTGAGGACAGTATTTGGGTGGATATTAGCTGTGTTATTCCTCTATAAAACAGTTCCATTGTAGTGCACGCTCTTTCAGGAGTCCACGAACTGTAATGGAGTTCTAGTATAAAAAGGTCCGTTGATTTCATGTTTAAAAAAAAAAAAAAAAGCTATATCTGATGGCGTTTCACAAGCAACAGCGTTTCGTGCCTTGTTAGCCAGCAGGAGCACGGGGAGACATTATTCCCTCTTGCTTTCACAAGCCCACCTGCTGGCAGCGTTGATTATGTTTTGACTCCTGGGATGTCTGCATCTAGCCCTGCCATTATATTCTGATATTTCAGTATTGACTATATTGATATGCTTCTTAATAAGGGATCATGGGTGTCGATTCACCAAAATGCCTGGGGTTGCGGGAGTGATATCACATGCCCTTTGACCCTGACGCCATAACAGGATGTGACATTATATGACCGTCGACCCAATTTGGCATTAATAAAAGTGAAATAAAAAAACCTAGAAAAAATGCTAATGATAAACAAAACCGTATGAATGTACATTTTTCCCTTCAGTCAAAATTGTAAGATTACTGATGCCCCTGAAACTGAAATACTGAGCAAACATCCAGCGGCCTCTACTAAGATATGGTGCTGTTTTCTTCTCTTCCTGCACTGCTGTACTTTAGGCTGCCATGGGCCAATGCACACACCTTTGCACCATTGTGTAAGGGTGTATGCATTCTGTCAAGCAAAGATTTTGTATCGGAAATCAACCATTCCCAAATTGGCAGGGTATGCCCAGACCTGGGTCCCTTGCTCACTTTACCACTGGATTCAAGCTGGCCCGGCTGATGAGGGGTGTTACCCCGAAACCGGTCCCAGGATGCTTATTTCCAGTCCAGGGAAGACCAGGCTTGGCAGTTCGGGCTGGACTGTTCCCATGAGACACATGGTCAAGACTGATTTGCATATAGCTGGATCTGAACTGGGGTGGCAAAGTGAGCTAAAGGACGGTGATGGATTCCACCCAGATCTGTGGCTGGGGCTGAGTGTCTGAAAATTTTCAGCGCTCCGTCCATCATCTCCTTGTGTTTTCTCTGTGAATGAATTTGAATTTGAATTTGAATTTGAATATGGATTTCTAAAGCGCATAGCTGCCCTTGGGCGTCCCAGCGCTGATACTGTCTAAAAACACCAGTAGGACTGGAAGGGGGAGAGGGTTATACAGGAAATAGCCAGGTTTTGAGCTGCCTACGGAAGGCAAGCAGGTTGGGTTCTGACCTTATGGAGAGTGGTAGGGAGTTCCACAGTTTGGCAGCATTGTAAGAAAACAGTCTCCCTCCTGACCGGGATTTCTTCACTCTGGGGATGGCTGTAAGATGGAGAGAGTCCGATCTGAGTTGACGGTTTGCTCGGTAAGGATTGATAATGGATTTCAGGATAGGGGGGCCTTTGCCTTGCAGTATTTTGTGGGAGATGCATAAGGCTTTGAAGGATATTCTTTCCCTTACTGGGAGCCAATGTAGGCTTTTAATGGCCGGTTTGGCTGAGCATCTCGTTTTTGTTTGGGTCAGTATTCTTGCTGCTGCGTTTTGGGCGCACTGTAGTCTGTTGATGACATCATTGTTATCAGTGATGTCATTTGAGATGCCATCAGTGATGTCACTGACCATAACATGAGTGATGTAATATGTGAGGTCATAAGCAGTGCATTGTGGGGCTTAAGTTATAGTTAGTTCAGGTAACTAAAACTGCTGAATTTCACTGGTTTCGTACGAGTGAAATCTGAGCCTAACTATGACTTCCCTGTATCCTTTGTTTTTTCAGTAAATTTCTATTGTTAAGTACTAGTTGCATTTGCAGAGTGTTGAGAAAAAGGGCCCTCCCACCAGCTCTCAGAAATCCCACTGTGCAGGACTTACAGGAGGTACAAGAAGGGCTTCATGGCCCTCATGGTCCCTCAGGCGTAAAGTGGTCTTCATCCCCCAACCAGTAGTGTGCCTGGAGGTGTGGTGGCAGAGTGGTGGAGAAAGGGGGCGTGGCCTGCAACCACCTCTCAGCAATCCAACTGCGAGGGGCTAACTGGAGGTAACAGAAGGGGTAGTTATATATATATAACACTAATAGAGATTGAAACACTGGAAAATAGCATATTGGAAACTGTGGACTCTAGCAAGCACGCGGATGAGAAGGAAATAATAAATAAATGATTAATTACCTATGAGAAAAAGATACAAGAAGGGAAACAACATAAATCTGTGAGGGATACCAGGGACTACGGAATATTGACATTTGCCAGGAGGTATGATGCCCCGAGACGGGATTTAAGATCAAAGAAACGACCGGTGGTGGAACATCGAGACACCTCAGAATCCTCAGTAACCAGCGCAGAACAATCGGAGGAAGAAGGAGGTAATGTCAACCAGAATACCTCACGCCAGAACCTTTTTCATGAGGAATTCAATTTAATATGACAGACATGGCTCAGGGGTGGCAAGGGGAGACCCCCAGAGCCAAAACCCACAGAGTCACGAGACGGGGCAGCTGGAAACATCGGAACCAACACCAGGAACAGGAGAGGCAGAAACACCAAGCAGTGAAGGACAATCTGACGATTGTAAATTTAATGACCAGGATACTGACCACAACTGAAGAGTCAGTTTTGAGACTAGGTCTGACGTATTGTCCAACGGAAGATTTGAGTACACACAGACTTGTATCGACTTATTCAAGTACATTAGGAGAATATAACTGTACAAACTTTTCAAGATGAGAAACCCAGGTCGATTGCAAATAAGAGGCAACGCTGCATCTAATGACGCTGATTTACTCACCATAGGTGACCTGGACACCTTTGAAATCTTGGAAGAACTAAGAGACGAAGGAAGCACGCAGGATCAGATGGAGAGGGATCACTTGGACAGGACTGTAGACTTGGGGGTAACGTAGGTGGGTGCCCCGAGTCAATTTAAACCAACCTCGAAATGTCACCCTCAGACTCCTGTAGATGCTATTGAAATCCTCTCTGATAGTGTTAACAAAGACTTAATAACACTGAGGTCACAAGAAAAGAAACAGAGGAAATGGAACCTCACATATAATCAAAGACTAGCTATTCAAACCTTGAAGGATAACAAATCAATTATAGTGAAACCATCAGATAAGGGTGGAAATATAGTTTTGCAGACAAAAGAGAAATACTGCAAAAAGGCCCTCAGACAACTGGAAGATAGAGACAACTGTACTCTTGCAACTGAGATGAACTATATGTCAAGCATACAGGCATTTGAGAAGATGATTCAGAAATGGTTCTGCAAAGGCATTCTATCAACAGAAGAGTTCCACGAGGATCCCCACATTTTACCACCTACCGAAAATCCATAAGGACGCCACTAGTCCACCAGGTCGACCAATTGTATCCTCAATAGGAGGCCTGACTGAAAACTTATCCAGATACGCAGATCATTTTTTGTTTCCCCTTGTGTTACAACTGTCGTCGTATACGTGGGATACCAAGGATTTTCTGAGACAAATCCAGGGAATTGAATGGGATCCTGATTTTGTGATGATCACACTTGACGTATCGAGCCTGTATACGAGCATCGGGCATACAGATGGACTGGAGGCAGTCAAATATTTCTTGAAAGGATGACCTCTGGAGTTTCTGGAACACAACAATATGCTGGTGGAATTTATTGCATTCTGATTAAATAATAATATTTTTCTTTTCCAGGAACAGAGGTACAAGCAGATACAAGAACGGCGATGGGCACCTGCTTCGCCCCCAGGTACGCAAACGTGTTCGTGGGCTGGTGGGAGAAGCAGGTAGCATGGGTCTACACGATGGTTGAATGGGTAGACAAAACTGTTTGTTGGAGGTATATATTTGTATATTTGTATATTTGTGGGGTATTTATAGAGCGCGACGTTCGCTCCGGAGGGAGCATCTTGGCGCTAGGGAACCTAAGTGAGCCAGTGCAAGAGGATTAGATGGAAGCTTTGGAGTGATCGTCCGGGAGATTAAAGATCCAGGTCTTTAGCAGTTTTCGAAACGGTTTTTCCTGGGTTTGTTGTCTGAGGGATTTGGGTAGTTTGTTCCAGGCTTTGGTTGCAAGGAAGCTGAGGGTCTTCTCGCCCTTCGTTTTCAGATTGTATTTGGGGAGAAGAATGAGGTTGTCGTTGGTTGAGCGAAGGTGACGGCTGGGCAGGTAGTGGGGGAAGCGTTTGGTGAGGTATTTAGGGCCAGTTTTGTTGTAGGCACGGAAGGCTATAATCAGGATCTTGAAGAGAATCCTTTTGTGAAGGGGGAGCCAGTGAAGTGAGCGAAGTGCTGCAGAAATAGAGGATCTGCGGGGAAGGCCCAGGACAAGACGGGCGGCTGTGTGTAGTACGCTCTGCAGTTTTTGGATGGTTTTCTTTTTAGCTCCTGCGAGCAAGCCGTTGCAGTAGTCCAGTCGCGAGATAATGAGTGCTACTGTCACCGTCTTTCTGGCATCGATGGGAAGAAAGTCAAAAAACTTTCTCATGGATCTGATCATTCCAAAGCATTTGCCTGCGACGGTTCTGGCATGCTGATCGAAGGAGAGGTCGGAGTCAAAGGTAACGCCGAGGTTCCTGGCTGACGAAACTGTCTGGGGGGGGGCAACAGAATTGTCAGGCCACCAAAGTGATGGACAAAAGGAGATGTTAGTACCGATCGGAAGGATTTCCGTTTTGCTCGAATTGCATTTCAGGTGGTTATTGTCCATCCAACGAAATACTTCAGTCAGGCAGTGTTTTAGGTTGAGTTCAGCTTTGGTGGATAGTTTGTCTAATGGCACAATGAGCTGTGTGTCATCGGCATAGGAGGTAACAGGTATGCCGAAAGATTCTATTAGATTAAGGAGGGGAATGAGGTAAACGTTGAAAAGGAGAGGGCTCAGGATGGAGCCCTGCGGGACACCTGAGGAGACAGGTTTGTCTTTGGAGTGAAATGGGCCCAAAGAAACGGCTTGGGAACGGTCGGAGAGGAAAGAGGAGATCCAGGAAAGGGCAGAGTCAGAGATGCCGATGTCCCTGAGTCTGCTGATAAGGATAGTGTGGGAGACAGTGTCAAACGCCGCCGTTAGATCGAGAAGGATGAGGATGGAGTTTTTTCTCTGATCATGCAGGGTTTTTATAGTGTCAGACAGTTCAATGAGGGCGGTTTCTGTCGAGTGCTTGGGGCGGAATCCAGATTGTTGAGGATGGAGAAGGTTGTTTTCATCTAGGTAGTGTTTCAGTTCATTGTGGACTAGATGTTCCGTGATTTTTCCCAAGGCCGGGAGTAACGAGATTGGGCGGAGGTTGGTGAGATCCGTCGGGGGTTTATTCGCCTTCTTCATAAGGGGTTTGACGATTCCTTTTTTCCAGCGGCTAGGAACGGTGCCTGAGCTAAGCGAGGAGTTGATTAGGTTGTTGATGGTCGGGTTAACCTCGTTGATTAGTTGGTGAAGTATCTTGGGAGGACAAGGATCGGACGGGGAGCCCGATTTACAGGCCAGGATGGCTTTTTTCGACTGCTCAAGCGTGACAAGGGAGAAGCGGCTTAGCGTACAGTTTTGGGAGACCAGTGGGGGGGGGATTGGGAGAGTGGCAGGGGGGGGAAAGTTGATTTGGATCGAGGCAATTTTTTCCTCGAAGAAGTCTGAAATTTGATCGCAGAGTTTCTGAGAGGGTGGGATTTCAGGCAACAGAGCCTTGGGTTGAGTAAATGATTTGACTATCGCAAACAGCGTCTTTTGTTTTTGGCCTGCGTTTTTTATGGCGTTGGTGTAGTAGTTTTTCTTTGCCAGTTTAATTTCCGAAAGGTATTTTTTCCTAGTTGCGATATAGGAGGAACGATAAGTAACCTCGTAGGCCTTCCGCCATTTTCTTTCTGCTTTTTTACAAAGCAGATGAGCATTAGCGAGTTCTGGTGTAAACCAGGGGGCGTTGGGTTTAGTTTTGCCCCGGGAGGTGCGGGGACGTGGGGGCGGGATTCTGGAATTTATTTCTTGGGTGATCCAGTTGTGAAAAAGATCGGCATCGGTATCAATATTACCTGAGAGGGTAGGTGCTTGAATTTGTATTAACGGATTGAGAGTAATGTTATCCTGGACCTTTTTCCAATTGATGTGATTGGCGGGCAGGGAAGCAGATTTGTTGCGGTTGGAAAGGTTTTCGTTAAGGATGTGGAATGGGATCAAGAGGTGATCAGACCAGATCAGGGGCAAGGGCGATAGTGTGGTCAAGAGAGAGAAGTTTGTGCAGACTCCATCGAGGGTATGACCTATGGAGTGGGTGGGTGAGGTAACAAGTTGTTTAAGATCGAATATATCGAGGGTGTGTACGAAATTGATGGTATGAATGTCTGTAGTTGATTCTAAATGGAGGTTAAAATCTCCAAGGAGGGTGAAGAAAGGGTATCTGAGTAAAAGTTGTCCTAGCGAGTCATGCAGTGAGTCGAGGAATTCAGAAGTGTTGCCGGGTGGGCGATAAATGAGTCCGCCTGAGAATGAAGTGTGGTCGTTAAGTTTAATGGAGAAACCTAATCCTTCAGTCTTTTTTAGGGACTCAAGACTAAAGGTGTGGCAAGAGAAGGTGTCTTTGAGAATGATTGCAACACCTCCGCCACGGCCCTTGGCTCTGTCTTCCCTGAAGAGTGAGTAGCCCAGGGGAAGAGCGACAGCAATATCAGGGTTACTGTCTGCTGTTAGCCATGTCTCAGTTATCATGAGGCAGTCGAGGTCAGACTCCAAGATAAGGTCGTGTATATCTTGGTTGTGTTTGCACATGGAGCGCGCGTTGATCAGGCCGCCTTTGAAGGGGGGCCGAGGGGCCAGAGGCATGTTGGCCGGTGGGACCGCTAAGATGAGCCCGGTGGTCCAGTGGCATTGTTTGCAACTGACTGGGCCAGAAAGTGTGGCTGGGTCGAGTATACATGGACACTGCTTAGTGACCTGTAGTTGCAGGAGGTCGTTAGAATGGTAGGAAATGCGGGAGGTAAAATGGGCAGAGTTTCCTGCGCCTGTCGCGGTCTTATCGCGGACGGGCGCAGACGGGCTTGCCTTAGGCGCGCCTTCGGCGCGCAAACGGCGCTCCCGCTGCGCTCGTCCGCTGCGCGTCTTGTATAGGCACATTTATGGGAGATCAAGGGGGGTGTGGCCTCAGAAAGGGGCGGAGTCAGCGTGCACGCCGGTGGTGATGGCGGCGGCAGGCTGGAAGAACCAGGAAGGGCGCGAAGCAGCTAATCCATCAGCTGTGCGCGAGCGCTAAGAAAGGTATGAGGCTTAGGTCCTTTAAAAATACAAAAGATCGAATTTGTGACACCACACAGTTAAATGTTAAAATTACAGAGTACCTCCAGTTCCCGGCTTCCGCCTCAGGAACTGGGTCAAATGGTTTCCGTTGCAGCTCGAGAATCGGCTGTTTATGTACACTGGGCGGGGGGCGTGGCCTCAGAAAGGGGCGGAGTCAGCGTGCACGCCGGTGGTGATGGCGGCGGCAGGCTGGAAGAACCAGGAAGGGCGCGAAGCAGCTAATCCATCAGCTGTGCGCGAGCGCTAAGAAAGGTATGAGGCTTAGGTCCTTTAAAAATACAAAAGATCGAATTTGTGACACCACACAGTTAAATGTTAAAATTACAGAGTACCTCCAGTTCCCGGCTTCCGCCTCAGGAACTGGGTCAAATGGTTTCCGTTGCAGCTCGAGAATCGGCTGTTTATGTACACTGGGCGGGGGGCGTGGCCTCAGAAAGGGGCGGAGTCAGCGTGCACGCCGGTGGTGATGGCGGCGGCAGGCTGGAAGAACCAGGAAGGGCGCGAAGCAGCTAATCCATCAGCTGTGCGCGAGCGCTAAGAAAGGTATGAGGCTTAGGTCCTTTAAAAATACAAAAGATCGAATTTGTGACACCACACAGTTAAATGTTAAAATTACAGAGTACCTCCAGTTCCCGGCTTCCGCCTCAGGAACTGGGTCAAATGGTTTCCGTTGCAGCTCGAGAATCGGCTGTTTATGTACACTGGGCGGGGGGCGTGGCCTCAGAAAGGGGCGGAGTCAGCGTGCACGCCGGTGGTGATGGCGGCGGCAGGCTGGAAGAACCAGGAAGGGCGCGAAGCAGCTAATCCATCAGCTGTGCGCGAGCGCTAAGAAAGGTATGAGGCTTAGGTCCTTTAAAAATACAAAAGATCGAATTTGTGACACCACACAGTTAAATGTTAAAATTACAGAGTACCTCCAGTTCCCGGCTTCCGCCTCAGGAACTGGGTCAAATGGTATATTGACGACCTCTTCTTAATTTGGAGAGGGTCAATGGAATCGGCTAATCAATATATCTCCTGCCTCAACAATAACAATCTGAACTTGAGATTTATTGGAGAATTAAGTACCACACACGTGAACTTTTTGGATTTAAGGGCATTTGTGAGTTCGAACAGGATTCATACAGCCCTGTTTAGGAAAGCAACTGCAGGCAACTCTGTCCTACATGGGCAGAGCAGTCACCCAATGAATCTGATTCAGAATATCCCCTATGGGGAGTTCTTACGAATCAAAAGAAATAGATCAAGACAGGAGGATTATGCACAAGCAGCGGAAGAGAGTATACAACGCTTTAGAGTGAGGGGATACCCACAGAAAACCCTGAGGACGGCACAGAGAGGCTGAAAAGAAGGACACGGGGAGAACTCCTACAGAATGAGTGTAGACAGAAGGACGAAGAAACTACCAACAACTTTAGAATTATTACATGATACTCGAATGCAGCAAAAGAAATCAGAACCATTCTGTGAAAAAAATGGAAAATTATAAAGACAGACGCAGTAATAGGAAGGGACCTGCCCCCTGAACCAGGAATAACAATCAGAAGATCGTGGTCTATAAGAGATCATTTAGTAGAGAGCCATCTAATGGCAGTGAAACCACAATCAGGCTTATAAGATCTCCGCCGCTCCTTTCCATGTGGAAAATGTAGGGCCTGCCAGAATAGCAAAAGAGTGACCTCATACAGTAGAAAGGGCATTGTCAAAGAGAGGAAGATAATGAAATTTATGATTTGTAGTACGACATATGTGGTGTATTGCCTGGTCTGCCCATGCAACCTACGGTACATGGGCAGCACAATAAATCCAGTCAAGATGAGAATTTTGGAGCATCAGAGGACTATTACGAACGCTGATGCAAATTACCCAGTTGCGCGTCACTTTGCCAGTCACCATAACAGCAATAGGGCACTTCTGCAATATTTCTGTCTTGACCACGTACCCAAAAATATTAGAGGTGGTGACAGAGAGAAACGATTAAGGTGATTAGAATCACACTTTATAATAGATCTACAATCGAAAGTCCTCTGGAGGCCTCAACAGTGGAGAGGAACCAGCTGTTCACCTATGATTTTAAACAGTAGGGAGGGAGGAGTTTTCACCCAGAAGTAGATAGGACGACACATGGTATAGCAGTGTTAATGATGAACATGTCAAGTATTGTGCAGTCACAGGTGTAATGCCCATCCATGGCTCAATTGAGTATGAATTGCAGGACAATAGAGCGTGCATAAGGAGTGTAATTGCAGTGAGATGGCTGAATATGAAATAGGCTATTCAAGGTGGAATTTAGCTATATGGCTGATTAACACGCATATCCCCATAATCAGGGCATCTACACCTGAGTAGTGTGTAAGCCCATACAGGGCAAAATCAAGTTTTAGGGTGATTGACATGTGTGTTACCACAATCAGTTTATTCGAAACTGAAAAATGTGAAAGATGTGTGACATTCATAAGGTTCTCTGTACATAGAGTTAACACTGAAGGAATGCATTTTCACGCTTTGAAACTGCTATTGTTGTCAATATTGTAAATACTGATGTCTAGGAATGGTATAAAATAATCGACTTAGTAAGATACATGAATTAACAATGTGACTGTCGGAATGTGAGCATGCTAATGATGAATGAATAAGCTGCTCTATAAACTGAATATAATTTTTGCATGTTCCAAGATGGCGTCTGTAATGAGCCAGTGTGATTGTCCGTCTTTACTCCTTCATGAATTGATCACAGGATAAATATTGCCATAGTAACGGCGCCCGTCGACTATGATGAAGGCTGACGCCGAAACGCGTTTGAGTGAGGAGCGGAATATATATATACACACACACACACACACACACACACACACACACGCACACGCACACGCGCTCACACACGCTCACACACGCTCACACACGCTCACACACACACACACACCCGCTCACACACACACACACACACACACACACACACACCCGCTCGAACTCCACCTCCATGTGAAACACTCTTGGGCGGGTGCGAGGATGCGGCCATGGAATCCACAAATTATTGCCGCTCTATTCCTTCAATTCAAGAGAAGAAAACTCCGCACTCATGGGGGCGTTTTGAAACTTTATTTCGCAGCCAGCAACAAACGTGTTTCGGCGATCTGCCTTCTTCGGTGTTAGTTGACACACCGGAAGAGGCCATGTTTATAAGGCATTTCATTTGTGCATCAAAATCAAAAAGGGACAAACATCCTTATATTAAGCTGGGCGCCATCTTGTAGTGTCATATATAACTACAATTCATATGGAGACACTCAGTATATTGCAAATAACGTTATTATCCTAGATACCACAGTAGCCTGCATTTTTTTTAAATAATTCAGTAAATAAAATGATATACCTTTAGAATATCAATATTTACAAGCTTTTTGAGCCGGGTATCAGCCTCAATAAAATATATCCTGTGGTATCTATTTTAGTCTTACCAATCTATTCAGAAACCTGAGCGCCATTTTATAGTATCAAAATTCATATGGAGACGCTCGGTCAATGATTAACATTATTCACATCCTAAGTCACCACCATGGCATACATAATTGTAAACAGTTCAATAAATGAATAATTTACATGTAAAACTATCACCATTTACGAGCGTCCTGTCAGGCTGTGTATCGGCCTAAATAAATGAATAAAGTGTGCACCATGGTGTCTCTAATAAACTGACTATAATTTTTGCATGTTCCAAGATGGCGTCTGTAATGAGCCAGTGTGATTGTCCGTCTTTACTCCTTAATGAATTTGATCACAGGATAAATATTGCCATAGTAACGGCGCCCATCGACATTGATGAAAGCTGACGCCGAAACGCATTTGAGTGAGGAGCCGAATATATATATATATATATATATATATATATATATATATATATATATACACACACACACACATATATATGTATATATTTATATATATATTATTTATATATATTAAAGACAATGTGCCCCAAAGCAATGAGGCCGCACTCAACCGCTGAAGGAACCATCTGGTTTATTCACAAGGAAAACGAGCATCGGCATGACATGTAAAACTCCTCCAGCCTTACGCATTTCTAGGCTCCTGCCTGTTAGTCATAGACCAATTAGCATTCACTCCGCAGATGTCTCTGACTGCTCTTAGCATGCCCATTTAAATACCCTCAGTGGGCCGTGCTTAGTACATCCGTAGTTTTAAATGCATGCTAGGACTTGTAGTCCACTTCAGAGTCTTATTTATTTTCCCTCAGTGGGCTCCGCTTTGTAAATGACAATGATTTTTCTTTGTTGTCCTTCAGTGGGCCATGGTGCCGAGCAGGTTTATATTTATCCCTTTCTGCAGTGCTGTATGAAACATAAGCGCAGTTCCACGCTCCCAGCCTCTTGCCTGTTATGTAGATGGGGCAGTCCTCCACGGCAGGGCTGCAGTGTAATTTATTTAAAACAATGTGCCCCAAAGCAATGAGGACGCACTCAACCGCTGAAGGAACCATCTGGTTTATTCACAAGGAAAACAAGCATAGGCATGACATGTAAAACTCCTCAAGCCGTACGTGTTTCGAGGCTCCTGCCTCTTAGTCATGAGCCAAATAATTAGCATTCACTCCACAGATGTCTCTGATTGCTCTTAGCATGATTGAGATATATATATATATATATATATATATATATATATATATATATATATATATATATATATATATATTCACTGAAAAAAACCATACGTTTCAGGCACGTTATAGTTATAAATTTGCATTTAAAAAAACCTTTGAAATTCACTGAAAAAACCATAGGTTTCAGGGGCGTTATAGTTAGTTGGACATTTCACTCGTAGAAAACCATAGAAATTCCCCCGTTATAGTTAGTTCAGCTAACTATAACTCGTGCCCCCGCAATGCACTGCTGATGACGTCACATATTACATCACTCATGACATGGTCAGTGACATCACTCATGACATCACTAATGACATCTCAAATGACATCACTGATTACATCATCCAGTGAATGTGTGTTTTTGTGAAATGTAAATATGTTTTATATATGTATATATCGAGGTCGATGGAAGAATAAGTGGGTATATAAGTGTCTAAATGGATGATTTTGTTTGTGTGAAACTGATTGTATAACTGACTGATTAAGTGTATCTTAGTGAATACATGGGTTAGTGAGTAATCTTTAAATGTGTAAATATCTGTATCAGTCTCTCATTTTGTGTATAAGTGGCAGCATGGGTTGGTGAGTAGCTAGATGAGTGTATATATGGGTTATTAGTTGTTTTTTTGAGTATGAGTGTCTGAGTGGTTTGTTAGGGGTATTACTTTGTGCATAGATGCATGAATGAGTGAGTCACTGTTTGTATGTGTTGAAGACAGCATATGTGCAGGACTGTATGGGTGGATGAGTGTGTGTATGGGTGTGTTGGTAAGTGAAAGACTGTCTCAGTAGTGTCTTTATGAGTAACTACATATGTTTTAAACTAGTATGTGTGAGTATTGGTGTATGTAAGTGAGTATATGTGAGAGTGAGAGATTAGAAGAGTACCTGTATAAATGAGTATGTGTTTCTATAAGTGATTGTTTAAGAGAGTATGTATGTGTTAGTTTCTGTAGAAGTAAGTGTGGTGGTGTGTGTATAACTGTATACGCAAGTAAATGTATGTTTGATACTTTCTTTGCATGTGTGACTACGTGTGTGAGTAACTCTATGGATGAGTGGCAGTGTGTAAGTGTATGTATAGGTGTATGAGTACATATGATGAGTGAGTGCATGTATGAGTGACTGTATAGGACTTTTGGTGAATGAGTGGATGTGTGTGTAGATCTTGGAATTAGTGAATGGGTATGTTGTAACTGGTATTGGTGTGTCCATTGTTTTGAAAATGGTATTTTGTATTTTAGAGTGTGTGTATCAAAGGTTATATTAGGGTGAGAGGCGGTCTGCCACTCTATCACAAGGATGATGTCATCAGTGATGTCATTTGGGATATCATCAGTGATGTCACTGACCATGTCATGAGGGATGCAATATATGACGTCATCAGCAGTGCATTGCGGGGGCGCGAGTTATAGTTAGCTGAACTAACTATAACGGGGGAATTTCTATGGTTTTGTACGAGTGAAATGTCCATCTAACTATAACGTCCCTGAAACCTATGGTTTTTTTTAAGTGAATTTAAAAGGTTTTTTAAATGCTAGTTTCTAACTATGCCTACAGAGGTAGAACATGTGAAGAAAGAAGAAAAAACGCACAGAAAGAAGCAAAAGAAATGCAGAAAGAAGCAACAGAAGACCACAAAGACGAAGAAAAGTGCAGGAAGAAGCAAGACATGTGCAGAAAGAACCAACAGAGGAGCCGGAAGAGTCCTTGTTGCAAAATTACCCTGTGCCCACAACTTTTTCAGACGGGTACTGGTGGTAACTGACTCTGACTAACCAGGCCTAGAGCCAGTGCTATCCCAAAAGACACTTAGAATACAGTGAAAACTCCTACATACACCAGGGAACACTATGCGTTGGGGTACCCCTGTGATTAGCATTACTTCCTCTGTAAGCCCCTAGTACTTAATAGGGCAGGGGGATTAAAATTACCTCTAAGTCAGAGGAGCAGAAAAATGCTACTTTAACTAATAGTCGCATTTGCAGAGTGGTGGAGAAAGGGTGCTGGGCGTCCAACCAACATTCAGGAATTCCGCTGTGTAGGACTTACAGGAGGTACCAGTAGGGATT